>NC_143014.1:273042301-274472918 GCF_055824585.1 Amblyomma mixtum | reverse complement strand
ATATATATATATATATATATATATATATATATATATATATATATATATATATATATATATATATATATATATATATATATATATATATATATATATATATATATATATATATATATATATATATATATATATATATATATATATATATATATATATATATATATATATATATATATATATATATATATATATATATATATATATATATATATATATATATATATATATATATATATATATATATATATATATATATATATATATATATATATATATATATATATATATATATATATATATATATATATATATATATATATATATATATATATATATATATATATATATATATATATATATATATATATATATATATATATATATATATATATATATATATATATATATATATATATATATATATATATATATATATATATATATATATATATATATATATATATATATATATATATATATATATATATATATATATATATATATATAGTTGTCACTTGTCCTCAGTGTTCCTTTAAGAAATACGGGACACAAGGCGGGTTCTTGAAAGGAAATACACAAACGTCTTTAATTCGCTCCATTCAGCGTGTATATATATATATATATATATATATATATATATATATATATATATATATATATATATATATATATATATATATATATATAGTAAAAGCCGATAGTTCGGCATTTCATGGCTTTGTTGCCGTTTGTCTGGAGGCGAAAGGTGCATTTATTGCTAAGAGATTTGGATTCGAAGTTCGAAAACATTATCTCGCCACTACGATTCAAACTCGAAACAGCCGAAATGCTACGTAAGCTAACGTAAACGCGGACTCCGAGATTACTGAACACGAGCGGTGCAGCTAGCAGCAGCCGAAACGAAATATACCGCCGGCCGGATGTTGAAGGCCTCTATCAGATGTCGCTACCGTCGCTTCGTTTGCGTTTGCACGAGCGTTGCGATGGATCCCGTTCCCAATTACGGCAACGAACGTCTCGCAAAAAACCGCAAAAAAAGCGGCATCAACCCCAAACAACGTGCTATGCTTTTGAGGCGGTGGGTCTGGCAACTTAGTCCGAGCGCCGATGCAGACCAAGCTACTGGTGCGGCAGCTGTCACCGCCAGTACAACGCCACGACTGATGAGTAGAGACTGGTACACATATTTAAATTCCGTAATAATGGCCATCGTAGCTCTGGTTATACAGTCTAGCGTCTTGCTACGTTGACGAAGCGAACACGCCGAGCGGCGCATTTTCAACGTGGAAGCTTGTTAGCTAGCCACAGGTGTTTTCCTCGTCGCTGGTGATTGCCGCGGCATGAACTTCTTCTGAGGTGCACTTAGAAGGGCACTTGGTGTTCCTCTGCTGCTCCGCACTTGTAAATCGAGCCGCGTCAAAAACGAAACCCCACGGGTGCTCAAAACCATAGCCGCGACGCTCCAAAATGTACAGAGGGCAAAACACATGCCTAGAACAACCAAACTCTGCGTTCCGGAGCTCCCAAAGCCGCTGCAACCAAGAAGGCAAAAAATGACGATGAAATTCTATGAGTTTAAGTGCCCATGTTTACATCCAGACCATTTTTAAGCAAATCTAATCGCTAGTTATCACGTGTTACGCCCGAAACACGCTCAGAGCGTGTTCTAGACATGCGTTTTGCCCTCTGTACAGGAACTGAGGTGGCCGCCAAGTATACGTTTTCTTTGGCTTCCAACATTCAGGTTACCTTTTTTTCTGTCTTCCTCGTGTGATAAAAGTGCGCTGGCGGCTCTAAAACAAAACTTATATATTTCGATATCTAAAACGCGTAACCCTCAATCACGTTTCTCACAAACCTCAAAGATCCATGTAGCGGCTTTCGGTTATTCCGTCAACGCGCTTGTTACTCGCGAGATGGCCTGTGGCGGCGATACCTGTATTTCAGTTCGTGCTCTTTCCTACCTTACAAGAGCTTTGTTTATAGTAATAGCGGGCTTTTTGTGGTTAGGAGCTGGTATTCTATCGATACAAACCAACTTCAGTTTCTGCTCAGTGTCAGTTTAATGTACTAGGGGCGATGGAAAGAAACGCGAACAGAGTGGAGCCTAGGCGCTCCCCTGTTCGCATTTCTTTTCATCACGCTTTTACTTCGGTGGCAGCTAAAAGACGCTAGAGTCGCCCGTGATGCATTCTAGGACGACGCTAATGTATTTTGCTTTCCACCCAAGTAAAAGCGCGATCAAAGGAAATTCTAAGAGCGGACCGCGTAAGCGCCGCGTTGTTCGTGTTTCTTTCCATCGTTATTAGTACACAACTTAAATGGGGAAACTAAAAATAAATTTTCTAGTGCGCACCGCTTGTCGATTTTTATTACAATGCAAGAAAGCTAGAGGAGTTCGGCTTCTACTGCCACGTTTCTTTTCTCAACGACTGATGTTCACAAACGTCCTGTATTTATTTACGCATGCGCTTTTTCGCACACACATTTCGTCAGTGATATCAGATTTTCAGTGGTAGACTGCTAGTAACCATCGATGAGATTACCTGAATGAGGGTGTAAATCGCACAGCCCAGGAGAAGCGTTATGCCTTGCAACTCAGGCAAACAAAAATTAGGCAAAAACAGACAAAGTGTGTTCCATTTTAGCAAAAGACAAACAAAATCTTGTTGAATGCGGTCAAAATGTCGTGTCAGAATTTCACTTTCTTGTGTTAATTGGCATGTAACTAAAGTTTGTTGATGTATTCACGGCCAACTCAAAGGGCAACTCATGATTCGTGGGTAAATATATGGATGGGCAAAGGCAGAAATGAGCATTCAGCGCATCAAACACGAAAAAGGGCTGCAACACGAGCAAAACGCAAGCATTATACTGCCGCCACTGTTTAAGTTTTGAATGGTTAGAGGCTTAGAAGATTACGATGCTCGTTACGCTGACTATTTTCTGGGAGAGAAGTATGCAAGACAATATAAATGGGACAAGATGTAACGAGATGTGTCAGAACTTTTTTTCAGACATAAATAGGCTTTCTACGCCTGATATATTCGTTGCCCTTGTACAAAAATCAAATAACTGAAATGAATGAGCTGCTGCATCTTCTTACAAAAAATACGCACGTACGTAGGAGAAGCGGTTTGAAATGACCTGCTGGACACGTTATTCCGTGCGCCATCCCTTGTCGCCTGTCGGCGCAGTGATGTGTAGCGGCAGCTGCTGGTAATCTCCTTCCAGAATTGGTAGAGCGAAGCGGCAAGGTATCAACGCTTAGATCAGAGAAAAGATTCAGGCCAGAGTGATGTAGCCACCAAATGCTTTCGCAGTGTTATAAACAGATGCAACAATCAGATAAGCGCGCAAAAAAGAACAGCACTCTGGTATTGCAGCTTTTAAAAGAATAATTGCTGACCAACAGCTTAAGAGGTTTCACGTACAACAGCAATACAATAATAGCATAACGAAAAAAAAAACAAGTTTTATCCAGTTTCGTCTAACACTATTAAAACAGTGGTCGGTTTCATGAAATTCACAATGAATGAAGTTAACATATAAATGACAGGTACCTGCTGGAATGGGGGGATAGTATTTTTATCAGGGCAGAATCACCGGCCACCGCTTGAATTCAAAAGTTCATCCTTATTTCTATACCAGAGCTGCAATTACAGGAATAGCCCAGATGTATTGCACTCTGTTAAAAAAGAAAAGCTCTCACTCCCAATCCCAACGGCGCTGCAATGTTGCTTTTGCTTGCCTTTACAGTGGCTCCTTTAGGACCAGCAGCTCGGACAAACAGTTGCACTCGTTTGACATTTGACACCTGGGGGACGGCTACAGCTCTAGTTATTAAGCCAATCCCTTGATTCGATGAATGCCTATCCTCAAGCACATGCTGTCGTCTCGCACGACCATGTCTGCCACGCTGTTTACTTTTTTTCCCCAGAGCCGGTTGACTTTTAGCTATTATGCCGACTTACGAAAGGTACACGTAATACTAAAATTTTGCCCCAAAATACAATTGCTGATTTTGCCACAGTATGATGGCCCTTAAATGTTTTAACGTCTCATTATAATTCCAAGCTATTTGCACTTACGGTGATCTGCATTACGTACACTTTTCATCAGCAAATGCAATGTCAGTCATTTACAAATGGCATAGTTTTTTACCATGTAGAATCGGAACAACCTAAATAGCATTCAGTGTACCAAATTTCTCTACTTAAGGTGAAAATAAGTCATCGAGGGCGTCAAGAGAGCGAGTGATTAATATCTGTTCTCCATTCCGCATATCGTTTAAATCAGCCGCTAAAATGCCATTTCGTTACAAAGAACATTATAAAGGTGGGGGGAACGGTTTTTTTTTTCAGGCACATAACATAGATTGTACGAGTAAATTTGGCATACCACGGTATTATAACACGCATTCAGGTTCTCATCACACACCTTTCAAAAAGTGATGAATACACTGCTGCAGTGCAAAATAGGACATAAGCAAATTAAGTTAGCTAAAAGCACAATAGAAGAAAAATGTAAGAAATCTAATTTTTGTGGATCACAAAAGACAACTGTTTTCAATGCTTTGATATCACCTTAGCAAATACGCAACAGCTCCTTTTTCTATTCATTTGCAAAGACCCATTACAGTGACAGCTGAATGCTTTTTGACCTGGTACGAAGGAAACCATCGACCCAAGCCGGTCCCCACTGACAGCTTAAAATACTGTTCGGGCTGGCAACGAAATGAGACAAGGATATTTGCAAAAGCTAACTTTTTTTCAAGCTGCGAAACTTTGACCTGGACGAGATGTATAGCCTCATTATAAAAGCGCAAACGAAAGACTAAGAGAAACGAGACCACACACAACCAATGCTCTTCTTTCCGAAGGACCATAATACCAGCGCTTTGTGTGTGTTCTCCATCTTCGTCGTTCTGTCGGGCTTTCGAGCAGTCACAGCCGCCACATACGCCGTGGGGCACATTTCACGCCGCTATGGAGAAAGTTGGCGCTGGTGAACAATCTCAAGGTTAGGTTACACGCAATACCAGCGCTTTGTGTGTGTTCTCCGTCTTCGTCGTTCTGTCGGGCTTTCGGGCAGTCACAGCCGCCACATACGCCGTGGGGCACATTTCACGCCGCTATGGAGAAAGTTGGCGCTGGTGAACAATCTCAAGGTTAGGTTACACGCAATACCAGCGCTTTGTGTGTGTTCTCCGTCTTCGTCGTTCTGTCGGGCTTTCGGGCAGTCACAGCCGCCACATACGCCGTGGGGCACATTTCACGCCGCTATGGAGAAAGTTGGCGCTGGTGAACAATCTCAAGGTTAGGCTACACGCAACCTAAATACCTCGAAAGTAGAGCACTCTACAGCTGCCTCCGTCGCTAAATTAGTAGAGCACTGGACGCGAAATTCATAACACGCAGGTTTGGGCCCACCGGTGGCATGTGGTTGTTTTTTTTCTACTTTCTTAACAGTAATTTGCCACCAAGAGTTGCACTAACAGTTTTCGAAAAATCGGCACCATAAATTTAAAAAAGGTGGAACCATTCCACTATGCACCTTGCTGTTGCTTTCCTTCATACGCATATCAAAACTAGCCCCTCATTTGCCTTCCCGTGTATGCTATACTGTCAACTGGTCATGTTGTTTGCAATTGTCACTTCACTGTCGCAATGTACTTACTGAGTTGTTTTGTACTGTGTGTAGCTGCGCTTCGGGATGGGTGGACGACGTTTTACAGATTTCAGCGCGTACTACACACCAAAAAACTTCAAGTTTCCGCGCGACAGCAAAACACACGCCCCGATGGTCTCCATTTCGTGCTTCGAACCTACTCAGTCGTACCAGTGAAGCAATGGTCCTTAAAGATTGCCGAAATGTAACTTGATCTGTCTCTTACATTCAGAGTAATGGGATAAATACGAGCGTCACCCGACGTCTTCCAGAGCTGTGCGTTTGGATCTCAAGCGCGCGAAGGGGACACTCTAGTGGTATCCGTCATCTCGTGCTCCTAACTGTCAAACCACAGCGAACAGGTTGTGAGACGAAGGGTAAATGCACTTGCGGCGCTTCATTCATTCACCACAACATATAAAATGTGACTTTCTTGCACTGTCCTAGCGCGCGTGTCGCAGCCTGCGACAGCCGCGTGTCCGGCTAAAATTGAAAGCCGAGGCGCACGGGAGCGTTTTGTCACACCGAGGCGGTGGGCGTACGCGCGGGAGGGCGACTCAGGCGACGGCGTCCGCGGAGGAGCGGGACGATGAAGCAGGCTCCCGAAGAAAGCTACGCTTTGTAGACATAGGGACGTGACGACAGAAGGGATGCTGTTTCTCGAAAGCGACAGGCGGGATTGACGAGAAACACTTGGCAGAAGAAGCAGGAATGTGAACTGCACACAAGGAGCAGCCCGCAACCTCGCGCGCGAGTCCGAAGGCAGGTATCCTATAGCGCACGGCGAGATCGCCCGACGCCCAGTATGGCGCGTTCCCCTGAGGAGGGAGTGCGCCGACGTGTGGGTAGGCGCAGTACGACGAACGAGCTCTAAAGGCGAAGCTCAGGCTCGTCATAGCGTATACTTCGAAGCGCATTACTTCTGTTGCATTGTCACACATCCGCGACGCAAAGCCGCTCTTATCACACGAAACAAGGCCTGAAAGAAACACCACGCTAAAAACCAGTGCCCCCAGCAGACAAAGCGAAAATGGCGCCGTGGCCGACTGGAGTGCGTTGGAAGTAAAGAGAATTAGACAGAGAGAGAGAGAGAGAGAAAGTGAAAGATTGCCGGGAACACGGCATCAGGTAAAAAGTTTTAATGTGGAAGGGGCCAGAAGTACGCGGGTCGAAATTAATCGTGTTCCGCATTAGCTCGCGTCGACAACATAAATGCCCCCTCCTGCCCGTTGAACTTGAAAGTACAGATAGATAAAAATATTCCACGTGCCATTTATTGCCTAGTTTGGGACGTTAATCCCCCATAAACCATAAACATATTATCAGTTGCGTAGCCATTTACCTCACCTTATTTAGCATGTAGATTGCGCCACACTGCTTGTGGTTTCGGAAGCAAACGCCGTCTTCACATCTTTTCATGCTGGCCGCCGGGAAGTACTGCCCCCTTATTGCATAAGGTTGGAATAGTCTTCGAACTACGGCCCCCAGAGAACTACACCCACCGCAGCGGTCATGTCCAACATTCACGAACAGAAATTTTGAAAATTGTAAAACTGTAAGATACTGTTATAGAAATATTAAAGGTAACGTAGTCCATTCTTCTGATATGTAGCCAAATGTTTCTTTTAAAATGTTTGCCATCGATCGCATCGTACAGTTAAGACTGCCATTGGAAACCAATTAGGAATGCTTTTGATGATAGCGACAACGTTAATAGAAAAAAAAATTCGAGACTGCTGTCGGGCCACCTGTCGATACATTGATTGTTATAGTGAAAGCTGACAATATATGAAAGAATTTCGTTAATTAACCTTTCCCTCTCAAAATTGCTTTTCCCTGAGTTGCTGGGTGGGGTCCGGCTCGCCGCAACTTCGAAGACTTGTCTAAGCACTGCGTTTTGGCTCTCATGGATAATCCTTGCCGATTCGTTCGAGGCCGTGTAAGCCGAGATGTTTCTGTTTTCAGTTAGCTCATTCTCATGCATTACACCTGGAACCGCAACCCGAGCGCTGACAGTTGCCAACGGCCGGCGCTTGGCTAGCTGGGCCTGGGTGAGGACGCGACAGAATGGGGCCTTCCTTACACAGGAGTGCGATACTAAAAGCATCCTGAGAAGGTGTCAAATATCATCCGTGAACATGTTCTCTGCCTGAAGAACTGGCAGCACAACGACAAGATGCAAAAGCGTGTGTTCGCCAACGCTGATCCGAACATTATGAGCAAAATGTCGTAAGTGAAGAGAGCGACAGGCGCGCGGAAGAAGAATTCACGCGATGGTTGCCCTGGCAGCATCTTCCGCCGCTTCTCTAAACCTCTGCAGGGTGCGGTGTGCTTTCATTTCGTATTTTTAAACTTGGCTCACCGAGAGATGGCCATGACTGCACGACACTTGCAGCGGCAAGACTTCACTCCGGTTTTTCTACGGGTCGTAGTTTGCTTGCTGAGACATAGTTTGTTTTCACCATAGTTTGTTTTTTCGTTCTTACCGCTTGACAGTTCCGTGACGGAATTGAAGGCGGTATTAGCGCGAAAGTACTCAAACGCTCTCCAACACCGACCAAGAATATTGTCACCGTACGCATTTACAGCCCCCCACAGACTTAACACGAATGACGGACTGCGTGGCCCGGACTGCCGTCAGCGCCACGAAGCGATAGTCATTGGTGCGAGACAATGCTCTCGGTATGTTTGCGGTGGCTGACGATAGCTGGTGCGCAGCTCGCTTTTACTGCTTTTCCGCTTGATGCCTGATCGCCGCGTGGACAGCGCGCTCGTCACGGAGGCGTTTCAGAGCTTTTTGCTCGCCGATTCGGCCTCCACGGCCGCGGCAACGCTCTTTGCAGTTTTCTTATCGCGGCAGTCAGGAACTGCCCGCTAAGCTGCCGCGGTTCGCACCTTCTATCGACAGACACAGCAAAAATTCCGAGAGCATTATCTCGCACCCGATGACTATCGCTTCATGGCGCTGACAGCAGTCCAGGCCACGCATTCCGTCATTCCGGTTAAGTCTGTGGGCGGCTGTACTATCGGGGACAAAAGTGGTATACTGAGCAACGGAAAACTGCGTTGAAACAACATCTACAGGCGGCATCTCGGACCCAGATAGACAATCTGTGACCTTTGTTATCAGCAGGCACGTGGCTTGGGTTTCAAAAATTCGCTGCTTCCACGACCAGTCATCCACGCGCGCGCGGGCATTTGATCGCATCATGACGGTGCGCGCGCCGGCTCTCAAGCCATATCTCGAACGCGCGTTGAAAAAAAAGGAGACACAAAATGAAAAGAGGGCCACCAGATTGCTGCTGCTGCGGCGCCGCTCGGCATTTTAGCGAGCAAAAGCAAGAAACATTGAAACCAGTCAAGCGACATGCCTGCTGATAATAAAGGTCACAGATTGGCTGTCTGTGTCAGAGATGCCGCCTGCAGATGGAGTTGAAACGCAGTTTTCCGTTGCTCCGGCTCCCGCCGTGTGGAGTGTACCACTTTTGTCCCCGATAGTACGTATTGTACAAACGGCGGAAAAATAAGTCGGGGGACATGACATGCCGCCAAAATTATGTAAAACTACATCGCCGCGCCATCTGACGCTGCTTCTGGTGTCGAGACATGTAGCGCGAGTCGGCGCCCTTTCATGCTCGCAGCCGTGTCTTTTTCTCGCCTGCAGCGGACTATCCGATTGCATCACCTTTTGGCGTTAGGCGTCGCTTTCTGTATTCACAGCGTGACGATCGCAGTTCGCTAAACCCTTGCCATGCGCCCGCCGAAGTGCGAGCTTGACGTAGTAACTAAAGAAAGCGACCCCTACCGCCAAACGCTGCAGATAAGCAAATGCAAGCGAGAAAAAAGATAGGGCTGAGAGCGTGAAAGGACGCGCACGCGCACTGCGATAAGTGAAACGTCACACGGCGGGGCGATGCAGTTTTATCAGTTTTATCTGATTCTGGCCGCCTGTCGCATGCCCCGACTCATCTTACCGCCGGTTGGTTGTACGTTCTTTCCTTCGGTCTTGTGCCGTTGATAGCGATCCCTATCCGAGCGTACCCGAGTAACAAGTTCGGGATCGTAACCGGGGTCGTGGTGGTGTGGTGTAACTTTTATTGAAACAGCCTTTAAGTTAGGCGTTTAACATGTCCTGGGCCAAGATAACGAGGGCACGTTGCGGTTTCAGACCTAGGCAGGCGAGCCAGATAGGCCACGGGGGGGGGGGGGGGGGGGGGGGGGGGTTTCGGGGGACTGGATAGCTGAGTGGCGCTGTGTAAGGCAGTGTTCTCTATCTGCATACGTGTGTGGACAGTTTGGGCACTCAGGTGTGGAAGTGTACCGGTACAAATAAAGAGATTAAATTGTACTGGGCGAAGAATGCGAGCTTCGCGGTTCGATAAGGATCGGTGTGGCGGTGGTAAATCATCAATTTTTGCTGCGTGTAGTCTTCGTCGACAGTGTCTTTGTAAGCCCTGACCGCTTGCTTCGTCGGTGGGCTCGTCCATGGGATCCCCGGCGCCCGGTGTATAGTATCGCAAGCGAGCTGCAGAGCCAGCTCATTTCCGGGAATGCCCATGTGACCAGGGATCCACCGAAGGGTCACCGGTCGTGGGTCCAGTGCTGTGAGGGCGGCATCTAAGGCCGATCGGGTAGGGAAGGGGGGGGGGGGGGGGGGGCTCTTACGTGGAAGGCACGCAGAGCTGCCTGCGAGTCTGTAAGACAACGTATGCGGGGGCCGGGGTTATAGGTGGCAAAGTGTGTGATGGCATTGGCGGTTCCGTTTATTTATAGGGCGAGACTGGAGGGTGGAGAGGTGTATGGACCGGTTGTGTGAGTGTTGGTTGTAGAGAGGCATGGGTGGAGGAAGAAGGCTGTTGAGGAGCCCGCGGTTTCCATGAGGCAGGCGTCTCTATAGGCCATCGCCGCCGCGTCCAAGGGTGGCTTGTGGTATTATGCGTATGCTTGGCGGCGGCCTGCGTGTGTGTGTGCGGACATGTTGCATGGAATAGGTGCGAGGCGGAGGTTAGGTAGGTAGACCGGAGACTGCGGTGGGACTGGGAAAGAGACTTGTGCGTAAAGAGTCTGGGATAGTATCCACCGCCCAGCTAGTGAGCTGGACAGGCGGAAAATTTTGTCCCTCCCGGTGTAGGTCAAGGAGGGCTTGAAGAGGATGGAAAAGGCCTGTTCTGTACAGGGTGTCTGTAGAAGCCTGAGGGGGGAGTCCTACCACCGTATCCACAAACAGGCCTTACCTTTACCTTACCTTCGGTCGAGAGGCAACTTTCATAAAGGTTACGGAAAGTGGAAAGTAAGGGAAAGGTCAAGCCGCGTTTCAGAAACCTACCTTTCGGCAGCCTTTCGGAAAGCGCCCTTACCCGTGTAGGTAAGAGGTATGGTGCCGAGGCTAAAAAAATATTAAAGCTTCTATCATCAGTGCATGCACTCATAACTGTTCCTATAGTATATAAAGTTGTTCAACAAATACTGGAGCTGTCATACACATTCTTTGGACGAAATTAACTAATCTGGCTGTAATTTTGACGCACGTTTTTTTGGTCTAGCCACATTGATATGCAACCGTCGCTACAAGAAGCTTTGTTGAGTCGACGTCGGTTTTCTTGTTTGTTTTCGTGTGCCTCGTGTGCCTCGTGTGTTGTGCGTGTGCGTGTTTTTTTTTGTTGTTCGCGCTTTCTTTAATTAGTACGGATAGCATTTTAGTTGCCTGTATATATTATATTGTATTTTACTGTCTATTTATTTTTGAAAAGCGTGCAAATGGAGCAAAAAAAAAGAACAACGTTTATGGAGAGCGAGCGCCACGTCCTCACGGATTTGGTCAACATGCACAGATCAGTGGTAGAATCCAAAAAGAGCGACGGGACCTCACTGAAAAAAAAAAGACGACGTGGAGGCTTCTAATCGAACAGTACAATTGCCGCACTGACGTTCGGCCCAGCACTGAAGCTCAATTCTGCAAGCGTTGGGATAATTTAAAAGGGGCGAAACGCGAAGGCAGCAGACATGTAGGGGATCTTTGCCGCAGGTGAGATTTGCTTTCATTATTTTGCTTGGTAAAAAAAAAAGCAATTCCTTGCTTTCCACCTCCTTCATTGCATTTAATTTTGGCATGCTTTGTGCTCTGTGCGAAGCATTTTTCCGCAACACGGATGGGGACGCGAAAGCGATGCGAAGGAACAACACAAGCTGTAATATTTTTCATTTTCCGACCACGTTCTTGCTTCGTTTCGCAAAAATCATAGTTTTGATGCTGTAGTGTCTCGTGTGACATTTGCCTCGTTTGTAGGCGCTCGAAAATTAAAGGTGCAGTAAAGAGGAATGGGAACTCGTCTTTTTGCCGCGGGAACTCGATCTACACTTTCCGAGCATTCTTAGAAGCTTCGACTTATTGCCCTGTGTGGCCGATTTCCCTAATTAAACCACATTAACGTCCGGCTCCCGCCATTTTTCTTTTTTTGAATTCTCCCCGTACGGTGGGCGGAGTCGACCAACGCGCGGAGTGCCTTTCACCAAGCTCCGTGGAGGCTTTGCTTTCGCTTTATTTTGTTTTTTAGGTTTCCGTGAATAAATAGTTTCATTCGTAGATAACATAGCCTCAAAACAAGCCCGCGGAAATAAAAATACGCGCGGACTATTTGCTTTCGCGTATTACTACGTATAATTCCGCCGATGGCAGAGCGGCAAGCCTCCACGGAGCTGGCTGAAAGGCACTCCACGCGTTTGTCGACTCCGCCCACCGTACGGGGAGAATTCAAAAAAAAAAAAAAGGCGGGAGCCGGACGTTAATCCGATTTAATTAGGGAAATCGGCCACACAGGGCAATAAGTCGAGGTTTCTAAGAATGCTCGGAACGTGTAGATTGAGTTCCCGCGGCAGAAAGACGAGTTCAGATTCCTCTTCACTGCACCTTTAAGGAATTTCAGTAACATTAATTGCCTAACTTCCGTGCCCTTTTTCAGGAGGAGGCCCGCCACCACCGAGCCAACTGGACGACGAGCTGAACAGAGTTGGAGACGTGGCGTCCCATATGGGAACGAGGGTGCACAACCCATTTGATAGTGACAGCAGCCGTTACAACAACAGCGGGCCTAATTCTGAATGTACTCTGGCCGTCGCCGCACTGCTGGAGGCGACGCTGTCTGAGCCACGGGCGGAGGCTGGTGGTGTGATTATTGATTGTGTACTTTCAAATATATACCCGATTATACATGCTTGAGTGAAAGCTAGGAAACAGTTTATGGCATGTGTATAATATAAGTAATGCTCATATGAAATCGTTGAAGTTTTATAATCATTTCTCGGGCAATACTGAATGTAAATAAAACTTGTCAACTCGGTGGATGGTTATTCTGTACTATTAGCCATGCAAATGCAACTTAAACTGCAAGCATGGGACGCAAAACAGTGGTCATATCAGTGAATCTGAAAGTAGCAATAAAAACTGCTGTCACATTTGCTGAGCCGGCAGGCACCAACTTTTTAACCATCATCCAGTAAATGAGAGCATATGACTGCATAGTTGAAATTCTTGCACAGTCAGCATGATCAAGATGAGCCCTGCATATTACAAATTATTTTAACCTCAGCATGGTCGTGTCTTTTTCCTTAATATTTGAAAAGACGAATTCAGCATGCCTTGTTCAGGCGGACTTCTACTTGGTGTTTGTTATCTTGAGCATCGAAATTTTAGGATGAATGACTGAAGTTGGGATCTTTCAGCATCATTGGGACTAACAAAGAAAAGGCAGAACAACAGGGACAAAGAATTTCCAATTTATTCAAGATATTTTGGGCCTATGTTGCCCAGTGCAAATTAGCTGCTGTAATAATAATCTGCGCTTAAGTCCGTGGTTTGCGGAGTGAGGGGATTGTGTTATCGTTATATCACACAGTGCTACGCAGAAGCAATGCTAGCTGCATGCTTTACAAAGATCAGCATTCTAAAGCCAGTCTGTAATTCATCTGTGTACTCGATCGGTCTTATTCTGCAGATGCACGTGTTGTCATATGCAGCTAACTTTGCCTTAATATACGTACTACTGAAGATGACAGAAGGAAACATACTACCAGGTGTTTCTTGTCTCCATATTCTTTTTTGTTTGCTACTTTTTGTAACTGCCAAATAGTTGTTTATGGCTGCAAACATACAGCTTTTGCTGACTTACGGGGAACATGGCTGCTGTTCTCTATGCCTATAACTGCACATCCTGAATGCAACATTCTCATGTGCTGAAGATAAGCTGGCGTATCTATGACATTATGATGCTGTGCACACTGCTACATCTCTGCTTCGATGGCAGTGTGGTATTGTAATGTTATGAACACTAGACCAACTGAGAGTTTATTGACACATGTTTACTTTACAAACAGTTCTGCAGAGTTCCATGGAGCTATGGACTTCCGATAGAGCCAAGCAACGGAAAGTAGCCAAGCGGCTGAAAGTGGCGAGGCTGCTGAGGTTGCCCCAGATGGCCAGGAGGCCTACATCAACAGCCTACGCGACCAACAGTGTAGCGATGGAGATGACAATGCGCCGGTGCTGCCCACCTCCTCCGACAAAACCACTCTTGCTGCTCCACAGCCGTCTGCTTATCACCGACGCAAAGCTGCGCCTGCCCAAAAAGAATCTCCGCTTTCCACAGAGCAGAGTACTCGCCTTCAGGTTGTGGCAGCGGACAACAAGCGCAAACCAAAGGAGCATACTTTAAAGGCCCCCTGCCCACCCGCGGCCAGCAGACACTCTCTACCTCACTTTGAGCGAGCCTCCTCTCCTTCCATTCCCTCCTCGAAATTTTTCTCTCCCGCTCCTCGTCGAGTAGGCTCGGCAAGGCAAAATCACCCCTTCCTTCTCCGGTGTAAGCCGGAGGCGTGGTGTCTGTGGAGTGCGTCACAGGGCGACGTCATGGCCCCGCCTTCAATAGAATTCTTTTCTTGGTTTTTGCATTTTCTCCGCACACTGAACGATCGAGAGGCGCGATCGGCTCGACCACCTAGACTTGTTAGCGAGCGCATCCTTTCATACATCTGTTTGTCATTCCCAGTTAACGAGCCACATTTTCATTTTCTTTTAGGCCTCCCCACCGTTTCACGAGCGGAGGGGCGGAAGTCGGTTGTGTTCGAAACACACGGCGAAGCGCGGACCCGGCAACCGCCCGTTTGCTTTTCTCCATGCGTGTTTGTGTTCTGTGTGTTTGTGTCTTTTCTCCGCTCCAAAGCATATGTCATTCATTGGAGTCAAGGCGTACGCAAGATGCACGAAAGATAAGCGGTATGTGTGCGGAGCGGTAAAGTGGGCGAGCGAGGGAAAGGCTCGGCTGCACTACTAATTAAAACCTTGTTTTGGGGGGCTCGCGTAGAAGAAAAGAAACTGAGAAGGGAGCGCGCACGCAGAGCGTCTCGTGACGGGATCACGGCGGGGGGGGGCGAGCCAACTCCCTCAGTTTTACTGTTTTTTTACTTTTTATGGCTAGGGTTCAAGGCTGTCGCCGCACGCTCCCTCCGCAGTTTTTTTTTTTTGTTCCTTCATGCGGGTTTGTAGGCATGAGCCAGAACAGAAGGCGCTGCGGAAAGCGTTGTGCAGACGACGCGACGCCAAGGCTACGCCCAACCTTCTCCCGTCAGTCAGAACGATGCACCAATGGAGTGCCTTTAGCGAAAGTAGCCCCCCTTGACGTCAGCGGGGTGCAGAGTAGTGGGCCGGGCCCGTTTTTGAAGGAAGGAAAGAACGAACGGGCTTTGATTTGAATTTTCGCAGCTTTTCGGGGCGCGCATGGCTCTAGTATTTTGCAGAGGTTATCTTCGATGCCTCATCTATGCAGTGGGCTTGTTTTTCAAAAATGTCCGGACCCTGGTCAGTGGCCCTTTAAGAGTGGTTTGGTTTGGTTTATGGGGTTTAACGTCCCAAAGCGACTAAGGCTATGAGAGACGCCGTAGTGGAGGGCTCCGGAAATTTCGACCACCTGGGTTCTTTAACGTGCACTGACATCGCACAGTACACGGGCCTCTAGAATTTCTCCTCCAAAGAAATTCTAGCCGCCGCGGCCGGGATCGAACCCGCGTCTTTCGGGTCAGCAGCCGAGCACCATAGCCGCTGAGCCACCGCGGCGGCATACTTTAAAGGGCCACTGCAAAAACAAAAACAAGCCCACTGCATAGATGAGGCATCGAAGATAACCTCTGCAAAATACTAGAGCCATGCGCGCCCCGAAAAGCTGCGAAAATTCAAATCAAAGCCCGCTCGTTCTTTCCTTCAACAAAAACGGCCCGCCCCGCTACTCTGAACCCCGTTGACGTCATGGGGGGTTACTTTCGCTAAAGGCACTCCATTGGTGCATCGTTCTGACTGACGGGAGAAGGTTGGGCGTAGCCTTGGCGTCGCGTCGTCTGCACAACGCTTTCCGCAGCGCCTTCTGTTCTGGCTCATGCCTACAAACCCGCATGAAGGAACCAAAAAAAAAAACTGCGGAGGGAGCGTGCGGCGACAGCCTTGAACCCTAGCCATAAAAAGTAAAAAAATAGTAAAACTGAGGGAGTTTGTTCGCCCCCCCGCCGTGATCACGTCACGACGCTCTGCGTGCGCGCTCCCTTCTCAGTTTTTTTCTTCTACGCAAGCCCCCCAAAACAAGGTTTTAATTAGTAGTGCAGCAGAGCCTTTCCCTCGCTCGCCCACTTGACCGCTCCGCACAGACACCGCTTATCCTTCATGCATCTTGCGTATGCCTTGACTCCAATGAACGACATGGGCTTCGGAGCGGAGAAAAGACACAAACACACAGAACACAAACACACATGAAGAAAAGCAAACGGGCGGTTGCTGGGCCCGCACTTCGCCGTGTGTTTCGTACAGAACCGACTTCCGCCCCTCCGCTCGTGAAGCGGTGGGGAGGCCTAAAAAAAATGAAAAGGTGGCTCGCTAACTGGGAATGACAAACAGATGTATGAAAGGATGCGCTCGCTAACAAGTCTAGGTGGTCGAGCCGATCGCGCCTACCGCGCCCCGGCAACAGACCGTCCGACGTGGTTCGGAGCCAAGGACCGCATGACCGACTACAGCGAAATCACGAAGGCCTACCGCCTGGCTCGCAGGACTCTCCCACCCCCGCACCCGAGGCTGAGTCGAGCGGAGGCGGTACTACTGAGACAGCTCCAGACCGGATCGCTACCGAGCCCGAGACTGATGCATCGCATGTACCCCGAGACCTACCCGACCGATACGTGTAGAGTCTGCCGGAGGGAGCCGGCAGATCACACGCACATCCTGTGGGACTGCATCAAAAATCCAAAGGAAGCAAGATCAGGAACAATCCCGCCGCGGCTGGAGGCAGCCGCGAAGAGCAACGACCATGACCAACAGCTATGGGCCGTCCAGCAGGTCCTCGGGGCGCTCGAAAGGCAGGGATCCAGCGAGCCGGCAACGGCGAGCGGAGACCCGCGCCGAGTAACGGCAGCCTCGTAGACGACGTAGGCCCTCGTCGGGGCGCGCGAGCGTCCAACTGCAGGCACAAATAAAGTTTACTCCAATCCAATCCAATCTCGATCGTTCAGTGTGCGCGCCCGCAGCGCACCCCCCTCCCCTCGAACAGACCCAGCAGCAAAAACCAAGAAAAGAATACTATTGAAGGCGGGGCCATGACGTAGCTCAGCTCTGTGACGCACTCCACAGACACCACGCCTCCGGCTTACGTCGGAGAAAGAAGGGGTGATTTTGCCTTGCCGAGCCTACTCGACGAGGAGCGGGAGAGAAAAATTTCGAGGAGGGAATGGAAGGAAAGGAGGCTCGCTCAAAGTGAGGTAGAGAGTGTTTGCGACCATGGGGTGGGCAGGGGCCCTTTAAGAGTGGAGCAAATGAAAGCGGAACACGCGCTGCACATGAAGAATGCAGTGGAGCTGCATGCACTTCAGAGTGCTAATGAAAACGCTAATTTTTTTTGCAGCTCAAAAATGCTGCATTGAAAACAGCTAAATAAAGAGTGAAAAAAAAACATTGTTCCTTGAAGGAGCTCAGACTTCCAAATTTTGTGTGAAGTGGTGCTGAATGATGGTTCCTCTGGCTTTGAGGCCACTTTGCGAATTCACTGGCAGTGGTTGCAGCTGCGGTTGTAGCTGTGGCTGCTGGGAGTTGCATGTGTTCATGTGCAACAGAGGAGGAGGCATTTCTTCTGTAGCCTGACAGCGGCCAAAATTGTGCAGTGCAGCACAAGCCGTTATGACTACTGCAGACATTGTGGTGTTTATTTGCAGTTTCATGTCGAGGCACGGAAATCTCCTCTTCCAGATTCCAAATTCCCTCTCCACAGTATTGCTTGTCTTGATATGTGCCTTGTTGTACCTAAATGAAAACAAAAGCTGCATGTGCTGAGATGATCTCTTATGTTATTGTGATATATTTATTTTTATTTATTACAATACCCTCAGGGCCCGCAGGGCGATTTTGAGGGGGTGGGTGAAAAAAAAAGAAAAAATACATAGCAAAAGAGAAGATTCTGCCAAATAGCTGCTGCTCACCGGTACTCTGGGCTGCCTCTCTGTCCTGATTCCCTCAGGGGGTCATGAGGTAAGGCCGGCATGCATAGCCCATGTCGCCAAGAAGCACCCCTGGGATGGTTCCTTCCTCGTAGCGGAACCTTGCATGGCTGTTGTCAAATATCCGGCTATCGCGTGTAGACCCAGGCCAGCTCGCCATCGCATCGAAAAATTCCATCCGAGGGCCAGTTATTGCCTACAGATATTGTGCACAGAAAGTGTCGCAATCTAATACCACTCAGCAATTCCTTTCCATTCAAGAATATCGCAGCTACATTGAACACATGTGCAATTTCCGCATAGCGTTCTCTGAACAGCTATCTACTGCGTGACGTGTACACCCAGTATTTACTGGGCGTTTTCTTTCTGATAATACCTTCTTGTCAGTGTTAAGCTCGTAAGTGAAAGATGAATGTAATGCATAATTCGGGTTCAGTCATTGAATATTCCGGAAAATGGAAAAGGTGCTGCGCGTCGGAGGGCCTAATAAAGCATTGCGCAGATATATGTTTTCGATTGAGCCGTCGGCAAACCTCTGGAAATCTGTGCAAACGTGTAGAGGCTATCCCCAAATGACACTGTCAGCTTGCACACCACCAGAGGACGCCCTTTGTTCTATTTACCAGCATGTGACTGCTGCCCAGCAAAATACGATTTTCATATTTACTTCCATGTGACTGCTGCCCAGAAAATGATTTTGGCAAGCGTTTCTTTCCGACACATAAGCACAATTGACCTGCTAAACCAACTTGTAAACACAAAAGTGAAGGTTGTAAAACAATGGAGCATTTTCTTTCCATCATACTTTTGAATGAGCAGTCATGTGGCATACCTTGTGTAACAGCTCCACAGCATTGCGTTGTTTACGCTCAATTATGGTAAACAAGAACAAAATAGGTAATTATTTCAAATCTGCGCAGTTTTGCTATCATGGTTGCATTCCTCTGTAGCACCCCTCCCCTCCTTTTCTGCACCTCCGATTAAAAAAAATAAAACGCCAAGACGCACGGTCAAAAATTACATACTTGACGTGAACTAAACAACCATGACCACAGCACGAAAGTTTTTCTTACCTGCACATTGAAAGAGAGATACCCTTTCCGATTCCGGAAAACTTCGGCGTGTTCTCCTCCCGGGCTCTTTATCCGAACATGAGTGCAGTCAATGCACCCAGTCACTCCGGGAAACTGATCGATGCCGTAAAAAGCATGCATTACTTTGTGCATATCTCCGACTTCAGGGAACTTCACCAGTGCAGGAAACAACGTTCCTGCGATGACGGTGGATACAGTCGACACCACACGGGAAACCGTGGGTTGGGAGACATTGACGAGGTCGCCGGTGACAACTTGAAATGTCCCTGCATCGTAAAAACGGAGGGCGATAAGCAGCCGCAACAGCGAGGGCAAAGGGCGACCTCATCCGTCAGGGTAGCGGTGCAGTGTAAGCATGGAGAGCAGTTCCAGCACGGCACGGTTCGAAAAGCGATACTTCGCGAGGCACTCGTCGTCGTCGAAATGCTCCATCGGGTTCTGGCGATCCCTAAGCACCCTCCGCGACGGCTTCGCGCGGTGGGGAACTTCGTTAATCTCGTCTTCTTCCAAAAACTCCATGAACTCGACGAGCTCAGAAAAGCTGTCGTCGTATGCCTCCATGTTGGATTGCCGAAAGGTGCTGCTAAAGGGAGGCCAGGGGCTATCATTGCGAACGCGCCCTTTCCGAGGCCGAAAGGGTGGATCAAGGTGCGGTTTAAGGGTAAGGTTGGTTTCTGAAACTCGGAAAGGAGCCGCAAAGGTAAGGGCCTCGAAAGGAAAGGTGAGGTTGGGTTGTGAATACGGCGGCTAGTGTTGCTTTGTATATTGTATTGAGGGCCTGGATTAGTTTGCCTTGTTGTGTGCCTGTAAGGGGGCAGTAAGGGATGTAGTACAGGAATTTGCTCAGGGCCAGCGGTTGAGAAAGGCGGCTGGCGTGTGTCCCGGAGAGGCCGGCATGCTTTAAGACTACGCGGTGGAGTAAGTGTGCGATTGAGTGGCATGGGCGTATGGACTGATTGATGGACGAGGTGAAAGTGTTGGAGTTGAGTGGCATACCCAGGATGCGACAAGAATCGACGCGGAGGATGTGCTGCCCGACCAGGGTGAGGGAGATAGAGGGGTTCATCGTCTGTTGATATTTACTGTGTGTGTTTCTCCGGAGCGAGTTGCAGGCCCGCTTGTGAGAGGTGTGTGGGGTGTTAAGTTCCTGTTGGAGTGTGGTTTGGACCTCTCCCGTTGATCCAGCGGTGACCCACAAGGTGAGATCATCTGCATAGAAGAGGAAATGAAGGTCGGGAATATCGGCTAAGACCCCGGCGAGCGCACCATGCCTAGGTTAAAGAAAACGGGAGAGAGGACGGCACCTTGCGGAGTGCCACGGGTCAGTGGGATGGGCCGAGACAGTTTGTCGAAACCGCGGATACGGGCAGAGCGGTGGGAGAGGAAAGCTCCTCTGTAGTTTTACATGTATCCGCACTGTGCGTCAGCTAGCAGGGTGAGGATGTGGTCGTGTGATAAGTAGACGAAATCCTTGCGTATGTCAACTGTTACTAAGGCTTTAACCTGCGCAGCGTCTGGAGCATTTGTGCTAAAGGTGTGTTGAAGGAGAAGGGAAAGGTCTTGGGTGGAAAGTGCTCTGCGAAAGCCAATAAGGGTGGAGGGAAATAGTCGGTGGTCCGTAGGTGGGAAGTGAGGCGGTCAAGCACTATAGGCTCCATGAGATTGCCTGCGCAGGAGGGGAGGGAAATAGGTCGGAGGTTATTGATTGTGGAGGGTTTATTAGGTTTCGGCATGAATGAGACCAGAGACGATGTCCAGTCCACTGGCAGGGTGCCATAGGTCCAGGCGTCGTTGATGACAATAAGAAGAAATGTGTAGGCTTCGAGGGAAGGTTCTTGAGAGTTGTGTATGGGATTTTGTTTGCACCAGGGGCAGAGTGTGTGTTACAACGTGCAAGCGCTTTGTCAAGCTCTGTGTGCGTGAAGGGGATGTTTAGTGCGGGAAGGGCTGGGCCATGATATGGTGAGTTTAAAGAGTATTGTGAGGGTGGAAAATATAGTTGTTGCAGGTTAGTGAAAACCTCCGGTGGAATATGGGAGGCGAAGAGGCGTTCAAGAGTGGATGTGGGATGAGATTGAGGTCCGAGAAGGGAGCGGAGAAGGCACCAGGATGATTTTTGATGCAAAGTTCCGTCTAAGCGGTCGCATGTTCGTGTTCAGTGTTCGGTGTCGAGTATCTTACTGTGGTAGATAATGTCGTTGCGGAGTGCTTGTATTTTGTCGCGGAGCTCTGTGTTGTGAGCTTGTGTAGCTAATGCGCGTTGGAGACGTTTTCTCCGCTTCCACGGTCGTAGGAGGTGAGGATAAGGGCTGTCACGGTAAGTAGAATAGGAAATTTCACGTGTGGCCCGTGACTGGCTCTTTCTTAAATATGCGACCCATGAAGTATAGTCGGTAAGTTCGCTAAATGAACAAACGAAATGAAAGGAGGAACGAACGAACAAACCAGCGAACGAACGAACCGACGGACGGACGAACGAACGAACGAATTGACGAACGAAAGAAAGAATCAAGACAAACCTCTTCGTGAAAGGTGTGGAGACGAGCTCACACTAAACCATATTTTACTGTCATGCTCAAAACTCGAAAAATTAAGAAAAAGTACTTTGCTCAATTTTATATTGAACACATCCGTTTTCATCTACAGCTGCTGTAAGGTGATAATGCAATTGTTGACATACGTTATGTTTTTAGCTTTAGAAGCCGTTTTTTTATAAACTAAGTTATCACCTAGCACCTCACTTGTCTTTGATACACCTCAGCAACTTTTTCATTCAAGCCGCCGCGGTGGCTCTGTGGTTATGGCGCTAGGCTGTTGACCTGAAAGACACGGGTTCGATCCCTGCCGCGGCGGTAGAATTTCTATGGAGACGAAAATCTAGAGGCCCATGTACTGTGCGATGTCAGTGCACGTTAAAGATCAGGTGGTCGAAATTTCATAACGTTCTTTAAAGCCTCATAACGTTCTTTAAAGCTAGTACCATAAGCCATTCATAAAATTTTTGTTTTTGATTATCACTTGGTTGTACGAAATAACTTTTTAAGCCTTTACATCACCATTGGTTTACACTTTTTTTTTGTAAAATCCTGCAAAAAGCAATTTTCTATTTCTTGTGTTTGGCGCATGATAGCCTTAGATGTTTATGCGCCACTAAACACAACACGAACGAACGAACGAACGAACGAACGAACGAACGAACGAACGAACGAACGAACGAACGAACGAACGAACGAACGAACGAACGAACGAACGAACGAACGAACGAACGAACGAACGAACGAACGAACGAACGAACGAACGAACGAACGAACGAACGAACGAACGAACGAACGAACGAACGAACGAACGAACGAACGAACGAACGAACGAACGAACGAACGAACGAACGAACGAACGAACGAACGAACGAACGAACGAACGAACGAACGAACGAACGAACGAACGAACGAACGAACGAACGAACGAACGAACGAACGAACGAACGAACGAACGAACGAACGAACGAACGAACGAACGAACGAACGAACGAACGAACGAACGAACGAACGAACGAACGAACGAACGAACGAACGATGGGCGTACGAACGGACGGACGGACGAATGAACGGACGAAAGAACGAACGAAAGAATGAAAGAACGAACGAACGAGCGAATAAACGCCCGGACGCACGCATGCATGCACGCACGCACACACGCACAAACGAACGAACGAACGAAAGACCGAACGAACAAACGGACGGATGGACGGTCGGTCGGTCGGTCGGTCGGTCGGTCGGTCGGTCGGTCGAACTGACTGACTGACGGACCCATGGACGGTCGCACGGATGCAAAAACGAACGAACGAACGAAAGAACGAACGAAAGAACGAACAAGCGAACAAACGAACGGACGGTCGCATGGACGCACGCACGTACGCACGAACGAACGAACGAAAGAAAGAAACAAAGAATGAATGAATGAATGAATGAATGAATGAATGAATGAATGAATGAATGAATGAACGAACGAACGAACGGACGCACGCACGCACGCACGCACACACGCACGAACGAACGAACGAGCCGAACCTACTTACACAGGCGAAAATTAGTACGGCGTGTATGTTCGCACCATTTTGTACGCAGCTCGTTGTGCCCAGTCATGACGAGCAATACTCTACACAGGAAAACATTCATTACTCTGTGTACGCAGTAGACAATCCGTGCGACGGTCACGCACGGTCAGCTGTCACGCGCCTGGTTGCGAAAAATAACGCGAAGGAAAAAAGAACAGAAGGCCGGGGGGGGGGGGGGGGGTATTAAATATGTATCCTCGGCGTTGCTGGAGACTGAGCATGCATGCGAAGAGCGGAATGGATACACGGCCCACGACAAAAGAGGGCGGAGTTGCTACACGCGTCATTTACGCCTGCGTGTGCATGCGGCTGATGATAACTTGCATGCGAAGTTTGTTTCCTGCATAGCGAACATGTGGATCCAGTTTTCGTCACGGAACGCACGCCCTGTTTTGTGGCAAGAGCCGTATTCAGGGAAGCTTGGCTTGTCTCCCTACACGCTCACTTTAACCCGAACGCTCGGACTTTGCAACCGCGAGCTGCATCTTGCGTCGAGCTGGAAAACATGGACATCAAATGAAATGAAGCAGGAAAAAAGACTCTTAACGAAGAATTGAAAGCGCAGAACTCGACGCTTGCCCCCAAACTGGCTCTAGGCGCGCCCTTTTGGAACTGCATTGTGCGCGTGCATTTGATCCATAACCGACAAAATAAGCCGATGGAAAACGTAACTCCTCAATAGCAGGAGCAGTTAATCGCCTTTAATGAAAACTTTAGTTCGACTAAATACGGGGTCAGAACAGTGCTACGTAATCTTAAGGCGGATTGCACCCCAGGTTCCAATAGAATTTCAAATCACATGGTAAAGCCGCCGCGGTGGCTCAGTGGTTACGGCGCTCGGCTGCTGACTCGAAAGACACGGGTTCGATCCCGGCCGCGGCGGTCGAATTTCGATGGAGGCGACATTCTAGAGGCCCGTGTACTGTGCGATGTAAGTGAACGTCAAAGAACCCCAGCTAGTCTAAATTTCCGGAGCCCTTCACTATGGCGTCGCTCATAGAGTGAGTCGCTTTGGGACGTTAAACCCCCATAAAGCATAAACCATCTTTTGTGTGGCTTTAAAATTATTTTAACGCACGCCAGCAGAAAGTATACTCTTAAATAGTGCGTCGTCACAGCTGTGGATGTTTTATCCGTTGTGCTGCAAAGTTCCATGATTGGGTTGTTGCTGTTCCTCATATTCATCAGTGACTAACCTGTCGGCGTCTGATTCAGTGTCAGACTGTATGCATATGATTGTCTTTTACATTATTTGTGTGCCTTACAGACAAACTTGGAATGTCTGATTGGTGATTTAAATGAAATGTCATCATAATCAGCATCGTCATCCGCCCGACTATGCCCGCTGTAGGACAAAGGCCTCTGCCACATCTCTTATATTTACCGTAATCTCATCCGCCCACCTAACTCTCTGTCGCCACCATGCATTCTTCCTCTTGATATTATGTACCTTGTTAGGTATTTTATGTACCTAAATGTTACTAAGTGCCATTCACTAACAACAACAAAAAAAAGAATGCAGTTCATATTTGTCCAGGCTATAAGGCGTGCGAATTCCGCATATACGAGGTCTGTTAGAAAAGTATCCGACCTTTGGCCGAAGAAAAAAAACTGGCATAACTGGAGCGTTAGAAACCTAATAACCTTCAAAGTAGTCTCCTTGGGGCTCCATATGCATCTCCCAGCGGTGCTGCCATTGTTGGAAGTATTCCGAAAAGACCCTTTTCGGAATGGAATTTGGCTCTGCTGTCGTTGCAGCCATAATGTCCTTTCTTTTCTGAAATCGCGCTCCTTTCAACGACCTCTTGATTTTAGGAAACAGCCAGAAGTCGTAGGGGGACATATCAGCAGAGTAAGGAGCCTGTTGAACTACAGGAGTCTGGCTTTTCGCCAGAAAAGTCTGAATCAAATGCGAGGAATGCGCAGGAGCAATGCCGCGAGGGATGCGCCAATTTCTTGTTGACCTCAATTCCGGTCTCTTGCGCCGCACAGCACCACGTAGGCGATGGAGGACATCCCTGTAGTACTGTTTAGTCATTCTTTGACCCTGTGGGGTGCGTACTCGTGGTGTGCCACACAGAGGGAGTCAAAAAAGCAGTCAGCATCACTTTGACATTGCTGCGCCCTTGTCGGGCCTTCCTTGGTCTTGGTGACCCGGAATGCGTCCTCTGTGACGACTGGGATTTGGTTTCCGGGTCGTACCCGTACACCCAAGACTCGTCACTAGTGATTACGGCGTCGGTGAAGTCAGGGTAACTGTTTGTGGAATCCAGCATCTCCTGTGAGACTTCAACACGAAGCTGCTTTTTCTCCACCGTCAGCAGCTTCGGCACGAATTTCGCCGCAACTCTCTCCATGGCCAAATCTTCGGTGATAATGGAATGTGCAGAAAAATTGCTGATGTCCACCTCTACCGCAATTTCTCGGATAGTCACACAACAGTCCCGCATCACCACAGCGTTCACTTCGGCAATTACCTGGTCATTTCGGCATGTTGGTGGCCGACCGGAGCGTGGCTCTCTCTTCACGGATGTGCGGCCGTCTTTAAACCAGTTGCACCACTGCTTAATCTGTGTGCTGCTCATAGCATCGCCGCCGAAAGCCGTATGAACATTTCTAATAATTTCCACTTGGCTGTCGCCAAGTTTCTGGCAAAATTTGAGGTATT
Source organism: Amblyomma mixtum (assembly GCF_055824585.1). Classification (NCBI taxonomy): domain Eukaryota; kingdom Metazoa; phylum Arthropoda; class Arachnida; order Ixodida; family Ixodidae; genus Amblyomma; species Amblyomma mixtum. The sequence continues at coordinate 274,446,850 of NC_143014.1, read as the reverse complement.
AGCGCTGCTCCTGTCGCACCGCCATTTTCCTTGCAACAAAAAACCGACGAGAGCACTGCGCACTGCCTCACTCAAACGCTGCTTCCCGGCGACTGACGCTATCGGCAGGCGGGAAAAAATTCGTGCATGCGCACGAGGGTTCAAGGTCAGCTGCTGTAAGCGCGCTTGTTTCATATCCATCAGGTGTTCGCAAAAAAAAATAAAGTCGGATACTTTTCTAACAGACCTCGTACTCGTCTAAGGGCGGCACTTTTCTTTTGGATGTTGAGGTGGTGCGGCCTTTACACGAGAGCGGCATTTTTTCTCTCAGTTTTTCCTACTACTACGCAACCCATCCATATTCCGTTGGTGCGGCGACCCGAATATTTTAAGACGGCAAGCTTAGCGTGGGCCTGGACCCTTTAGGGAGACAACAAATCGCAATTATGGATGATACTACGACCGTCGGGAACCGCTCGCAATACACCACGCTATTAGATCACTCTATTGCCAGACGTCACATCACTCCGTGTAATTCCAAATCAGAGTTAAGCTGGAGGCATGTGCGTATAGTGATGGGATTTGGCACTGAACGTAATGGCAGCTTACCTTAGGCACGAAATACCTCTTCGCGCGTGCGACCCGCGACAGTCGGTGCACCCCTGCGTTTCCACTCGTTTCGCTGTAGAAAGGGTTGGCGAAATCAGTTGTACCTTCATATCGTTATGAGTTAGGGAATTTTCCCGTTATCCTCCAGAGGGATATGCCGCACGAGGAGAGTGAAACACGGTGAAGCACGTGAAACCCAGTTGCTCATTGCCGATTGTTTTTTTTTTAAATTTCAGGCTCCAAGTTTGGGGAAGAGGCTCTTACACGCCAGGGAGCTTTACTCGAGTGTATTCTGTATTGTTCTGTATTCTGTATTGCGAGTGTTCTTCGTTAACATACCTAGACCCACCGCAGCGGTGCCCCAGAGGTTTTAACCTCCTCCTCGAGCAGGCGAAGGCAGGGGTTCGATCCCCAGTAGCGTCGGGTATCCTTTGCTTTTTCACTGGGTACAAGTTTTCCCTTGGCGTGGTGCTCGACTTTCAATGAGGTGAAATGCTTGGAAAAATGGTCGTTGAGCTCCTCTCGAAGAGACCAAACACGTTAGCCAAAGTACTCTTTGATCAAGGCACCCTTGCGCCAGTAAGATATCTCGTCATTATCATGTGTGCTTAACCCTTCCCACTTCGTTAAATCGTCGACAGACTCCACTGGTCCCTTCTCTTTGCCCACAAGAAACATTCGCTGCAACTGCCGCCACTGAAAATTCATTTGTTTTCCAATTCCCCAGCGCCCGTCACACGGGCTTCGATGGCTAATAATACTATGTTAATAACGTAGGACCGTGCGATAAGGGACCTGCCAATGAGGAGCACGGCCCTCATCAATATGAACCGAAGCTAGACATGGCAAAACTTGTGCCAGAAAAAAAAAGGAGACCTTCAGTGACAACATATTCAAGAAACAAAAATGAGAAACGTCCATCATCGCGAAACACAAAATCACTTTTCACTTTGCGCCACGCGGCAGCTCACCCTGAATACAAATCGCCGCCCATATCAGTATCACAGCACCGCAACGATACGGGTCGAGTAAATGGACCTCGTCGAGGTACACAGACGCGTCCTGATTGCCGAATTATGCCGCACCACCCCGTATCAAGAGCTTCATTTCCTCCAAGACGGAGAGGGGAGAGGGGCGATCCGAACAAGCCCCCGCCCGGCCGACACGACCAGAAAGAGCGTGTACTAGGCACGACGCTCTCTGTATAGTTCGCCGCGATGCCGGAAATCTATGCGCATCTATATACTCACATACATTGCCGCACGCGCCCGCCCGGGCGCGAGCGCGCAAGAAAGGGGGAAAAGGCAAGCGCGATATATACGAGCGTATTTATGCCAGCGTGTACAAATACACGCTCAGCGGTCGCCTAAGTAACTCCGCAGGCGCGCCCGCGGCGGGGGCGTTTTCCTTCCCGCACGCGGCAGAGGAGCCTAGCGCGCACGCTCCCGGCCGACGCACAAACCGCCGACGCGGCTCGCTTCGGCCGTCTCGTGTCCTGTCTTGCGAAGAGATGATGTCACGCTAAGTTGCACGGTCAATGCGGAATGAAAAGGCCTAATGCATGGCCATTACCAGCGCTGCCGGCCTCTATGAACGCGCGCACTCCGACACACACACGCACGCACGTGCAAAGCGCACGCACACAAACTCGGGCTCAATAAGCAGCCGCGCATAATACGGGGTTGCGCGCGGCATCCAGCGTGTAGAAATATATATATGTGGCTTGTTCGCGTATATTTCTGTTTGCGAGAAGGCTGAGAGAGCGAGGCAGAGCTCCACTCAAGAAGAAATGTCTCGGTCCCCTAAGCTGCAATGAGCCGGATTTGGCTGGCTGGACGCGGCGAGTGACTTCCACATCCCCCCTCCCGCCGCCATTGCACCCATGCGTCTCGTGATTTCTGGGCTCCCGCCACCAGAGCCGCGGCATGCTTGGCTTGATTTCATATTTGTCCCCCGCACGGGACGGTCGCGTCTGTGGGCGCTTTCCTCTCCCCTCTTCTCCTATGCGCTTTTCTCTTACGCGAGCGCGCTCTACTAGCGCTCTCTTTATGCGGCGCGATTGTTTGCCCGAAACGTCTCTTGGTGCGCGGGGGCGTTGTCGTCTCCCATCGCAGCAGAACACGCGGGGCCGTCGGCGCTGTCGTGGCGGCATCATTGCCCTACTTGCTGCCTTACAGCCCCGGAGCATCCTTCTCGCGCCACTTGGCTCGGCGCCGTGTTCCAACCTGCGGCGTACGGAAAGCTCCATTCCGAGCGAGTGACTCTCTGTTGCCGGCAGGACCCGTTACGCTGGCGCTCTGTTTGTTGCGTCGGTGTAATGCCTGCGTTTGCTACTTGAATGTCAGGCTCGTTATTTACTACGTTAGAGCGGACGGCGTGTAGGGGAATATCGCCGGGCTAAACGGCGTTGTTACTGGCGCTGTTGTACAGTGCGTCGCAAACAAAGATTCCCTCGTTCACATGCACGCTCATGAGAATGATGCTCACATGGGCCTGCGTTGTCAGGTGGTTAACCTCGCAGTGGGTGCCCTCACTGGGTGGAAAGAGGGTAGGCACTTCTTCCAGTTTTCAGAGTGATAACTGCGGAAACTCTGCATTCTGGTGTAAGTAGATAAGAATACGCTTAACGCGTGAAGAGGAAATGCGGAACAAAACCTGTAAAAGCTACGCCTTTTGGACCTCTCCATGTATTATTTCGCGGGTCGGTTTTGGCTACACTTCATATACTGGTGAGACGAGTCATTTCGGGCTGTTTCGTGACGTGTGCCTTCAGCATTTCTCATAAAAGTGGTGCGCACGAGCAGTCAATCAGCTTGGACAGAAAAAGATTTAGCGCACTAGAGAGATGATCCAAGAAAAGGGACAGGGTAAGGCAGGGGTGATCGAATCCAGCACCTAAGACATAAAGGCGCATACTGAAACTTCTAGGCCACCGCTGCTGTGGCTTAGCGGTAGCGGAAAAAGAAAAAAAAAACCTGAAAAAGCTTGCCTTCTACTAATATACGCTCTCACGCACCGTATCTGTCGCGCGCTGTATATCTGTTCCTGAAAACAAAATTAACCACATAATCCAGCAGCAAGTATTATTGAAGCAGGGCAAGGTGAACATCTATCTCTGCGCATTGTTGAGACTCAGTTTCTGATTATTTTGTGGTGCTGAACTGTATAAGGGCATTTTTTAATGAACGAAGGATAGTAAAAGGCATTCCACGAGGCTCGTTGGTTGTCTTTTGCACTTAGCAACACACATCATGAACTGATTTCCACCATAATTTCCACAGAACCCAGGGAATCAAACTGAAAACGGGCGGCGCGAGCTCAGTTACTAGTTATGATATTTAAAAGGAATACTATCATAGGTTTTCTCAACTTGAGCCTGCCCAGGAACTCCTCCGCCGATACTGCAGCTATTTGTCATGCCTGTGCTCATATACCCTGTCTCATGTCACGCCATGTACCCTGTATAAGGACGGTTCGTTACTATGTAATACCCCCTAACGAGGGTCTTTAAGGTATTAAAGTCAAGTGAAGTGAAGCTTACCCCTATCACTCAGGAAATGGTATATTTCGACACACACTAGTAAAGTTTACAACTCATCACTCACCGTTATAATGTGGAAACAGCTTTTGAGAATTCAACCTCTGTTTTGTCATCGCAACACCTTCTACTCCGGTGCCAAGAAATTGTGAGACAGTGTACAATACACGTATGCATGGGCGTCCGGAGGGGGGGGGCAAGGGGGGGCGGCTGCACCCCCCTGGAAAATCACTCACTCGAACCGTGAGTGATGGCCGCACGCCAGGGGCGGTGGTGCGCTCAGTCAAAAGGGTAAAAGCAGCCCCGCATGGTCACATCTGCGAAATGCCGCGTCCGGGCGTGCGTCGTTCCGCCGTTTTCAAACCACGCCATCGTTAGCTCTACTGAAGGGCGACCTGTTCCAGACATACAGCGGCACCGGCGAGCATGTGTTTCGAGCCGCCTTGAGATGGGTGTCTGTTTCTTTGATCTCTAGAGAGATAGCGACACGGAGGCAGACAGTGCACGGGGCATCTTGTTTTCGCCTATCGTTACGCCGGTCACCGATGAATTCTTAAGGAGGGAAGGTAAAATCAGCCGTGTCCACCCCCGCTTTGTCGGGCTGCTCAGGGGCAAGCGGGCGATGAGTTGGCGCCGCCGCCGCTCGCTGTCTCCTCCGATCCACGGGTAGCGCAGTTCGGTAGAAGCGCCGCTTTCAGAATCTCCGGCAAAGGGGATTAGCTGCTTTTGTTCACGGCGACGCAGTCTCCCGAGGCGCCCCCACACCAGCGTTCTTTGCGTCTTCTGCGAAAACCAGCGCCTTTGGTCAACGCAGCCCGATGGCGCCTGCCTGGCTCGCCTGTCACCTCTGGCTGGGCCTCAAATCACAACAGCGCCCATGTACTGTGCGTGTCAGTGCATGGTAAAGAGACCCAGGTGGTCGACATTACCCGGAACTCTGTACTACTCCATCCCTCATAGCCTGAGTCGTTTTGGGGCTCTGAACCCCATAAAAACACAAAAACAAATTTTCCGACTGGAGTGGCGAGTGTCCCTTCCCCTCGGAAGTTGCGCGGCGTTCCTTTCACCCCCAAAGTGCGCATTCGGGGATACTGCGGCAAGTAAGCCCTTGCACGTGTGCGCGCCTCTGTGTTTGTGCTTGGGTGTTTTTAGTGGCCGGTTGTCAGCGAAGCTGAGAACAACCAAGACAGCGGACGAGAAAACGACGAGCGGAGAGCAGTGTGTGTGCGGTTGCTCGACTGTGCGGATGCGCAAGCAAGATGGAGCGAGGTGTATGAAGCTGCGAGCGTGCATTTATCTTGTAAATAAGTTTTCAATGTATATATAGTCATCTTTTGTTTTCAACGTACGCGTTCAACAGTTTTTCCAATCAATGTGTATGATGAGTGTGCACCGAGAGCGTGTAATGAAGCACAGAAGTGAATTTATCACACGTGTAATTACGCAATTCGCCCAGAAAAATCCGAGGCGCCTACAGTTGCTGTTCAAGGAAGACTGACTGAGTGACTGTAGTTGCGTGTTTGTGAACATATTGTGCTGTGTGCTGGTCATCAATCCGGGTGAGTCGAGAACCCGTATGCAGCAAGACTGAGCACTCTTCTCCACGAAGTGATATAGCATCTTTTTGCATTTTTATTAATTTTAGTTGTTTCTTCGTTGATAAACTCCAATGTACCTCTCCTAGCCGCGCTTTAATTTGCTGTTTGTAATTTTTCTTTCATGTGTGCATTTTGTTTAATTTTTATTTATATATAAATAAATAAATTTACTCCGCAAATAGCGCCTTTCTGCTACGAACATACCCCCCCCCCCCCCCCCCGGGGCACCAACGGGGCCCCCCCCTGCAAAAAATTCTGCGGACGCCCTTGCACGTATGTCTAGTTAGCGACAGTTGTTCCCTCTCCCTCTGCCGACGTAATGGCGCGAAAAAAGGGTTCATGTCGTGGGCGTACTCCTGTGTGACAAGCGTGCCCATGTATCATATAGCTTCATCGCTCGAAATACTGCATACTTTATTCTAGACTATAACCAACGCTTCTGGATTTATATATGTGTTAGCAAAAACGCGTATCCAAGCCGTTGCTCCCCTCGTATGAAAAGTTTCAAGTAGTCTAAATGGAAAGGAAGTACGGCAGGCAGATGAGAAGAGCAACATGTAAAAAAAGGAGCACGTGGTGACAGATAAGCGTAAGACTAAACCAGAACGCTATTGCACTGGGAGAGGCGGATTAGCCTCCCGCTATGGATACAGCCGGATAAGCATTCTTTGATCCGCTCCGCGCTTGAGGCTTCCTTTTACACTAACGCCTGTCGGGTGGTGAGCCGCGGGGCTTGCTTTTGTACGTGAGCCGAAACGCGCGGCGACGCGCCCGGCCGCGAAGAGCCCGATGAAACGAGAAATTACGAAGGCGATTAGGATCGTTCAACCGACCAACCCACCACTCGGGCGTCAGAGAGCAGCAATTTCCTCTCGCTCCCTGTGGGCACCATTTCGCTATCTTTCTTCCGTCTGTTTCGTTCCGGCTGCATGTATTGATGACAGTAACATTAATAATGTAGGTATATTGCCGCTTTGTAGAGAATGCAACAAGCTACAAGCCCGTCAAAGCCAACAAGAGGCTTGAGAGAATAGGCCAGGAAATAACCCCCGAAAGCGGCAAAATCTCAAAAGCAACCTTAGTGGAGAACGTTAGCCGTTAGAACAGAGAACAATGTCGCCAGCTAATTGAGAAACTAAAAACGAGAACAGAGGCCACGAATGCTAAACTCAAAACGAATACGTTACTAGTAGATTGACACAGAGCTTTCAAGTATATTTTGAGGTTGCACGCAGAGGTAACGAGAAAAGGTTCACCCGGTAACCCATTAAGGATGTCGGGTACACATACAAGGCGTCTTGCCTTCCCGCACCTAGTTAATCTTCGTGGTAAAAAAAAGGAAGCGAAAGGTTTTCCGCAACTCTCCACGAGTAGCGTGTTTCTATAAAATGTCCAAATTCCAGAAGTGGACGTGAATGTCCCCTGTAAAGAAATAGAGAGAGTTAAATGATGGGATACCTGGGGATTGGAAAACATCAGTGCTGGATGGCGCGGGATAATCAGAAGCAATTCATTTTAAAATATTTCTTCTGATATTATCATTACGACAATGCCGACGGGAAGGACGCGAAGCAAATGTAGTAATACTGTACCTAAAAGCGATATATGCGACTGCATGCATACTGTTTTGTTTTTCTTTACGGATACTGGAGCCAACGATTTCACCTTACACTTTAACCATGCAGCCTTCCATAGCCTGTCACAAACATATGCTAAGTGGGCAGGCCATGATAAGCTGGTATCGAAGAGCAAGCCAAGATATTTATTTGATCGAGCTTACATATTCTACCGGTGCACAACGAGAGTGAACCATGATCATGCAAAAATACCAGTGTGTCTACAACTGCTGCCTTTAGAGTATTTCTGAAAAATATAATTTCGCCTTTCTTAGTGTTAACTGAAATTTAAAACTCAGAAAACCATTTCCCCACATAAATTACGTTCTCCTGCACGAAGTTCACCGCGGTCTCATAGTATACATTTATGCTTTTTAAGCAAAAGTGTTTCTTCTTTCGTCCGCCTACTGAAAGATAAAACACCTGGAGGGTATCAAGATGAAGTCGCTTGTAAATAACTTAAACGGCAATAGAAATAAAATCAGCCTTGCAGTACGCCAAGCTCCACTCGAGGTCTACTACTAGATTCGGTTTGCCTATTTAATCAGACTATGCTTGTGAACGACCCCACGTAACGTAAAGCTCTCGATAATAGCATAAAAGGGACCACAAAAGCCACGTAGGTGCAGTTTTGGAGCGCAGATCTTAAGCGCCTGTTCATGGATTAAGCCGCGTCGCTGCCGACGGTGTCACCGAGCCAAACCATAAATAAATAGAAATAAACATTGCCGCGACTGGGATTCGAACCCACGGCGCCACGAACAGGTATGCTTCACTGTATTGCCGCAGCCTAACACGCCTCGTGTTAAACTGCAACACACTCTCGCTCTGTGCATTGCGCATCGTCGTTTTCCTCGACTAATACTGCTATAGGACTAATATACCCATTCTCGTGCGCTGTGCACTACACGTCATCGACTTCATCAACTAATACTACTATATCGTAACTAATATCGTCGCCAGACGTGCCGACGGCCCAGCAAAGCGAAACAATGAGCCTACAGAGTCTACGACACCGAGAGAGCTGCGCTCAAATTTCGCATTAGGAAGAATCGTAACCATCCTTAGAATTTTTTCTCATAAAACGTTGTGGTTAACCACATCACAGGCTTTCTGAACACTGAAGGAGAAGGCGCAGCTCAGCACTTTCGTGGAACGCGGCGTTTAACTCGTCACAGTATACGCTTGAGCCTCTTCGTGCCACAATTCGGCCGTGAGATGAGGTGAAGTGTAACTTAGAAGGACGTGGTTGTAGGCCAGATGGTAGGAGATCGTGAGGAGGAAAACCGGAAAACAGTACAGGACAGAGGGAAGCGATAACTCAGGGCGGTACTGACAACTGAACATTTATTGAATAACAGTAGCGCTTAAATGGATCAGTCGCGCGTGTAATCTGGCAAACAATCGTAAAATGAGGGTGAATCATGAGAAAATGATTCAATGGCAATCATGACGAAACAATCAGTACGTGGAAGGGAAGGAACCGAGCAAGGTTGACACAACCAACCTGCGCAAAACCAAATAAGAGCAACCTAGAGGGACGCAGACAGAAACGCAAATTCATTCTGAAAAATGGACACAGAAGGCATGCTGACACACTTATCTGGCTCCGACCTCAAGATGGCAACAGCCTCGACAATTTCTCTTTCCAATTGCCCCTTTCTTCGTTTTATAACCTGTGTGCAGTTCAGTTTAGGATAGCAGTCTTTACAAGTGTGACATTAAACGGGCAGGCAAGGTCCTCCAGGCCTACTCAAGGAGCGCGCATGCTCTCGCAAGCGAGTGTGTAAACATCTACCAGTTTGGCCGATGTAAATTCGAGCACAGCTGACGGGGATCTTGTGCACCATCCAGTTTTCATCTTCAAGTTGAGTAAATAGAAAAGGCGGGCTTTCCGAGCTCACTGTTAAGATCTATGGCCGATTCCCCGCTAGAAAGCTGCGCAAGACTGAGAAAAAAACCTTTCCCCATGAGCCAGCTAGCCGAAATAAGTATGTAGTCTTACCATATCTTCATAAGATTTCCCATAATCTTAAGAACATCTCACGCAGGTATGGCGTTGATGTGGTCGTGTCTGCGCCCTGTAAGCTTTCTAAACTCTGAAATTTGGTGGGTAAGCCCACTTGAAAGCCTGTAATTTGTGGCATGAGGCATTCGAAAAAGTGTCTTTCATGCGCAACGGGGCGGTGTACAAGATTCCCCTCAGCTGTGCACCCCCCCCCCCCCCCCCTCTGGAATTTCATATATTTTTTATGCACTAGCTGAAAACAACTACACAGCTTGATTTGCATGGTTAGGTGATAGTTGTCGCACATTGTTTATGAAGTTTAATTCCTTGTTCATTAATAAAATTCAGTGTATGTTCTCTAAGCCTAACACTAATTTGCTGTTTCTAATTTTTGTTTCATGAGGGCAACTTAGACCACAATAGTGCCCCTTTGATCCTCGGCCAACGGGTGCCCCCACCCCCTTTGCAAAAAGTACTGCGGACGCCCTTGGCACCTAGATAATTAGATAGAAAACCCTTTACTGAAAGGGTAGAGATTTCTGCAAGCGTCTTTAAAAGAAACAACATGCTACTTTGAGTATGGTCAGTAGTTTTAAAACAGGAAAAGGGCTGGAAAAGAAGCATAGAAAATATTTTTGAAAATTCTGTGCAGCTGAGAGGTTCGCGACAACGCGATCTAGCGACTGCGAGTTTATTTACGATGTTCAAAAAATGTTTCGGGACCTTTTGAATGCATTCATGCCTCACTTGAACTTCTGGTAATGATATTTTGGATGCAGAAATTTCAAATGATGACAAAAATACTTGAGTTTCTAAGGAGGCCAGCAGCTTGCAGATGGCAAAAACTTACAGTATGCACTTTTATGCACTAATGTGTATAAGAACGCATTAGCGGACGGAAGAATCAGCACATTTTTGCTATTCTTGTAAAATCTGACAACAACAACCCTTGGTTCAAGAAACGTCTCAAATCAGTACTGAACCGTAAGAAACGTGTTTGCAGGACAGCAAAGGAGAGTAACAGTCCTGGAAAATGAGACCGATGCCACTAATGTGCAAAACAATAGTTAAACGAACTTGCAGAGACTAAGAAGAAATTCTAAAGCTCTGACTTGCTTTGAATTCCACGATCTAACCCAAACAAATTCTGGCGCCATCTATCGATTAAATCCCGTTCTAACCAAATTGAACTGGCAGATCCCGGCGGCGACACTACCGAACCTGAGAGTTGTGCTAGTGCACTAAATGGTTATTTCTCTTCTGTTTTCACTCCCGTCATCATTACTTCTGTCAATCACGTGCCCATCATTCGTTCACAGCCAGTGAAAGAAATATGAATTAGTGCAGAAGGCTTATAAAACCTTGTAAGCTCACTTCCACTTTCAATACCAGGTGGCTGTGACGAAATCAACAGCAGGTTACTAAATATACTGCATCCCAGTCGAGCAGCATATTCTACCTATTGTGAGCAATTTATTCGCCTTCGTCGTCGTCGCCTCTCTATCTGCGACTTCATTCTCTTTCACCTGAAGATTCCCATCGTCATCGCTTCAGGCTGTTCGCAGGGAACACGTCTCTGGCAGAGGGCTAGAACAAACGTCTCCGTGAAGTCTTCGCTTACACTATTTTTTTCGCAATCCCTCGACACTGGTGACGTACCGGATGACTGAAAAAAAAAGTAGGTATAATACAATTTTCAATTTAGGTGACCGCTCAGGCTCTTTTAACTATCGTGTAATATCTCTGACTAGTAATCCCTCAAAGCTGCTTGAACATATCATATATATAGCATCCGACCTCATGGCACACTTTGAATCAATTAACTACTTATACCCTCAGCAGCACGGTTTTAGAAACGCATTTTGATGTGAAACACAGCTAGCCGAATTTACTCTCAATTTATTACAGTACTTGGACGACCACCATCATATACATTCCATTTTTTTAGATTTCGGAACGCGTTTGATCGTGTCTCCCATACTCATTTATTGCTAAAATTGTCCAGCCTTTGAGCAACACAAAATTTGTTATGTGGCTTGAGCATTTCTTTGCAGGGCGCCTACTGTTCAAATGTGCTAACAATCATAACTCTCCTCTCTCGGGGGACTCCGCCACGGTGGCCTAGTGGTTATGGTGCTCGGCTGGTGACCCGAAAGGCGTGGGTTCGATCCCGGCCGCGGCGCTCGAATTTCAATGGAGGTGAAATTCAAGAGGCCCGTGTACTGTGCGATGTCAGTGCACGTTAAAGAACCCCAGGTGGTTGAAATTTCCGGAGCCCTTCACTACGGCGTCCCTCATAGCCGGAGCCACTTTGGGACGATAAACCCACATAAACCAATCTCCTCTCTCGAGCGTAATGTCTGGTGTTCCTCAGGGTGCCCGGCTGTTTCCTTTATTGTTCCTAATTTACATCAGTGACCTGCCTTTTAATACCGCACCATAATCTGCCAAGATGACACCTGCGCTCTCCAGCAAGACCAAAACGTTACCACACTTTGGTTTGAAACTTGGCTAATGCCTTTGAACTCCGACAAATGCAAGGTCATGTCATTTTCTCGCCTTCATAGCCCGACTAACACTACCTATCTGAATTCAGTCCCTGTTACTGGCACCACAAAATACAAATAACTTTGCCTGCACATGACACCACCGCTGTGATCGGTAACGCATATCGAAACCATCTGCTCCGAAGCCTCGAGCAACCTGGGCTGCATGCGACGTAATTTAAGCAACTGATGCCAGAAATTCAAATGTTGCGATATTTAACCTTAATAAGACCAAAGCTTGAACATGCCTCAGCCATCTGGAATCCAACACAAGCATACCTCGCCGCTAGCATCGAAGTCACTCAAAACCACGCTGCACGATTTATCACCTTGGCCTATTCCGATTAATTCAGCGTCACTTCATTAAAAAAAAAAAAAAACCTTGAACTCCTATCCCTCGCATGACGCCGGCTCATCTCACGTTCGTGCCTTATTCGTACGTTCTACTACCACCCACGGTCCACACACGAACTTCTAACAACACCTCTAAGAAGACCTTCCCGTTTAAATCACAGTTAGTCGCACACTAGCAATAAATATTCCATTCTCCCCCCCCCCCCCCCCCCCCCCCCCTGCAATAGTACGTATTTTGGAATTTCGTTCCCGAAAACATAGCAATTTGCAAAGGCAGAAAAAAATTCCGGGATAAACCGAAATTTCATATTACCGAATACGTCATTCTGCCTGATCAAACGGCACCACCTGCCTTATTTCCGCTTTGTCCGTTTTCTTACTGACAGTTTGGTGTTATTTCCGCATCTCTCTGTAATATTCGCTTTGTCTCACTTGTTTGCTTGTATTTTGCTTTTCTCTTTCTTTTTTCGAGCTTGTTCAAGAAATTTTAAACTTGTTAACCTGCCTCTCTTATGTAATGCCTTCGGGCCCTTAACGAGAAAATAAATGAGACGAAATCAGACAGTCGCCCTTCGCGGAGCGCAGGATCGAGCTCTCACAGCGTACTTCGGCAAGCGGGCCCACTCCTACCGAGAAACAGAAGGACAATCTTGGACACCAGTTCTATTTCGTACACCGTACTGAGCTTGAGAAAGACGAGCAGGCTGCTTATGAGAATCGAAAAGCGTATGCTTGCCTAGGCAAAATGGGGAGCAGCTGCAATGGGTCTGTTTCTGAGGCTGCCACTGATTCGATTCCAGATGTGCGGTGCGCCCACTCTCGGTGTTAGCGATGCTGGACAGCTAAGCCGTTAAAAGTGGCCTCTCAGAAAGAGGAAGCGTAACTTTTCTGTGTTTAAGTGGCTGGTACAACTTGAGCTCCGCGATCCCACTTACACACATGCAGACATAAGTAGGGATTAAGGTTTCTCCGAAGTTATTAAACATCGTTGACCTCAGGAATCGATACGCACGTTCGGGGTTTATAAAGAGCGCGAAGACAAAGCAACAGCGAGGCAAGGGGGTATGAGAAAGAGAACTTTGAGGGAAAGGGCGAAGCAACGGGAAAGCGGGTTGGTACAAAGAAAGCTTTTAGCCTGAGGGCTGGAAAGGTTGCGTGATGAGAACACTTAAGCGGGACAGGTTTTTAGCGCGGTGCGCGCAACAGTATCAAATGTTCCACGGGTTCAACCGCCGCGCGTCCAAAACGCAAGAGCGATATGCGTGCCGCTTTACGAAGAAAATAAAAAAAGTTATTGGTCTAAACAGCAACACCGTGACACAGCCGCAGCCGCCTGCATGCATGAACCGATAAAGATCTCCCCGTCGACGCAATATGTTGCGGAACAATGTACATCTTGCGTACACCGCTCACATGTGCGCTTGCAAAAGCTCCAGGGGATTAGCGCCCCTGCAACACGCTGCTAAAGCCCCCCGTTCTCTTTCAGCGCGATCGAAAAAGAAGGGCCGCGTGGCGGTCGCGTGACAGACACGCCACTCGACACGTGCCAACCCACACGTGTCGCATGCGGCGGCTCGATCTAAAGCACCGTGTTGGGAGGCGGCCGTAAACCGCCGCGCGCCGCCATCGTTGCTAGCTAGGAGCGCACATTGCGCGTGCGCCCTGAAAGGTGGACTGTAAATACCGCTGGTTTCTTGTGTATTCAGAAGGGAAGCTGGGGCAGAATCGGCGCATTTAGAGTTAGTAGTGATCTGAGCATCACCGGTGTTCTCTGTAAGCTTGCAACAGAGCTGCAATAGAGCATAAAGGACTATAGCAAGTTCGAGATGACAAGGAACTGCGGTTCACTTTTGGTCCGCTCTGGCTTTCTGCAGATTCCACGGGGTAATTAGTAAACTCTGTTACCATTTTGCTTGTCAAAATGTTGAACTTAATGCCGCAATGTGTTTAATCATATTAAAAATGTAAAAAAAAAATGGGCGGCTTTTTTAAAACCATAAGCGATATACGCGGAACGAATAGTGAAATTAGTGCGCGCCATTAGTAACCGAGGTACTAGTTTTATGATTGGTTGTGAACATTGAATCAATATAAAAATCGAACAAAGACAAATAAAAGTAAAAAAAAAAATGGAGGGGACACACAAGCTCCTCCTAAAGAGAATGACGCGATAGCGTAATAGTTAATCCCCATATATGCAGAATCGGTCATTCTCTATACATTTGGGCCGCCGCAGTGGCTCAGTGCAGGTTGTGGCGCTCGGCTGCTGACTCGAAAGACGCGGGTTCGATCCCGGCCGCGGCGGCCGAATTTCGATGGAAGCGAAATTCTAGAGGCCCGTGTACTGTGCGATGCCAGCCAGTGCGCGTTAGCCCGGAACCTCAGGCGGTCGAAACTTCCGTAGCCCTTCATAACGGCGCCCCTCATAGCCCGAGTCGCTTTTGAACGTTAAACCACTATACACAATCCACTTTACATTCATAGATCCTTGGGAGTCCTTATACCACTCCTGTCGCAGTGGTGCACTGGTTAAGCGGTGCGCCACTGCCCTGGGATGGCAGTTGCTGCCACTGGTGGGCCTTGTGCGACCCAGGTTGCTCTTCCCGAGGGAGCAATAATTAATTTAAGTGCCGCCTGCCACGGTAGGGAGTTTTCTCACTATTCGACGGGCAGCTTGTGATGACGCCGCAAGGTAGGTGCCCCCCCCCCCCCCCCCCCCCCCGACGCCGACGATGCCGACGACGCTTATGGTGACGAAGGATTTTCTGCGACACGAGCTCCTTAAAGATATCGCGTTAAAATTAGTATTTTTCTTAGTGTTTTAGCAACCACAACCATTATACTGTCCTGAAGTTATGAGAACCGCAACTTGTGTATATATACCGTTGCCGACGCTGCAAACATTTGTTGAAGCCCTCAGCCAGCGCATGGAGTGGTGAAATGCTGCAAATTCGTAACTGATGTCCATCTATCTATACGTGGAAGTATGAAACCGGAAACTATCGGTAACATAGCCTCTGCGAATTCAGACTGTGCAGACATACTTGTAGATTCCTTTGTACCTCAGTATGACACCTCAGTATGACATCATTGCTGTAGCACCGTAGCAACGAAATTACAAATAATAATAGGGGAGGAGGAGCAACCAGCAATGATTGTTATTGTGGTACAGCGCCACTTGCTTAGACCGGTGTAAGCACAGCTCAGGAGAGGCCCAGACCCTGGGTCGACCGACTTGAAATTTCTCTTCGCGGGTTGGTCCCGCCAAGCCGGTACTCTCCGTCAAGCCATTATGTGTGAGCGCATTTTCTTCTAGATTGAACGACACGATGTAAAATGTGTCCACACAATGTAAATACTGACCACTTCGGCTGCGCCTAGAATGCGCCACGACATCGCCAACCAACCGTATAGCCTCCTACCTCGTCACCTGGCGAACTGTATTAAAGAAGCCGCGAGGCAGAGAACATCTTGGATATGCGATTATAACTGTGCGATATAGGAACCTTGCTCTTTTCTCCTTTGCTTCCTTCTCTTGGCTACTGATCTCAATATCTTAGCATCGAATCCCTTGCAGTGATCTCACGCCGTCCAAGTGCATCATGCTGGGGTGCCATTCTCGACTATAGGTAAATTTTTCCCCATCCCTAATTTCAACCGCGCTCGTCAGTCATTGAAAGTTATGCAGCAGTTTCAGCCTTGTCGCGATGCAATGGACCAAGGCATTCGCATGCGTTTTAATAATGCCAGCCCATCAAGCGCTCATCCTAGGCTTCGACTAAGTGAATCACTGTGTTTCGGTTCCTTGTTCTTACTTCATCCTCATTCTTAGTGCCAATTCAACGTTTCTTGATAGTCAGGAACTTACTTCTGGCTTTGGATGGGAGCGACGATAATTGTTCTCATTGGGATACGCTTAACCCAGGGTTATTTGATGCATATGCTATTATGAAGCACTTTTTTCGCGGCTAGGTAGAAGCACTGTGAACTTTAATTCATTTCCATCAGAAATTAATAGAAATTGAAACATATAAATGTCTTCATTTTTTTTTCTCATCAACGCTTCCAAACCCCTAGTCGTTGGTAAGCACGAGACGATTGAAAGATATATCGTACTGAAATAGGTTTGACATGAGTGAACCTCACGGCTGGGCTGCATCACAAAAAACCGTCACCTACGCGTACATTTCAGAGACGCTGAGACGCTCCACACATAATTTCCAACCCAGACACTTCCAACGAGATTGACTTTGCGGGGCCGTTCTTATTCTGGAGAAACGAATGCCCACGGAGTTAACAAAAAAAACCGTCACCTACGCGGACATTTCAGAGACGCTGAGACGCTCCACACATAATTTCCAACCCAGACACTTCCAACGAGATTGACTTTGCGGGGCCGTTCTTATTCTGGAGAAACGAATGCCCACGGAGTTTAAAAAATACCGCGTGACAGCGCACTCCGTGCGCCCGAATGCGCCGCGATTACAGCGCTCTCATCTGTGCTTTGTAAAAACCATCACTCGCTTCGCGCCTTTCGTGCTGCCCAAGACAGAGCTTCGCGTTGTGCTTGGTTCCAAGATAAGCGCCATTGGGTACAGGCGGCAGTTGAAAGAAAGCGCGGCTCCCGTTTATGAGGCGATAACTACGCTCTAACGTTATCAGAATGCATGCGGAGGAACGATGATAATCTCATGAGTTTGAATTTCGGAGCAAGATCCCAACAAGCAAAGACGCATATAACGAGCCCTATAACGTTGTGTGAATTACGCTGAAAAACAGGAGCCGTGCTTTCTTTCACCTGCCGCCCGAAACCATTGGCGCTTATCTTGGAACCAAGCACCGCGCGAAGCTCTGTCTTGAGCAGCACGAAAGGTGCGAAGCGAGTGATGTTTTTTACAAAGTACGGATGAGAGCGCTGTAATCGCGGCGCGTCCGGGCGCACGGAGCGCGCTGTCACGCGGTATTTTTAAACTCCGCGGGCTTCCGTTTCTCCCGGATAAAAACGTCCACGCTAAGTCTATCTCGTTGGAAGTGCCTGGGTTGGACAGTATTTGTGGAGCTCCACAACTCTCCTATTGCCGCCGGAACGTTTCAAGCTATATTTAAAAAGTTAATTTATTTATCTCGACTAATTATTCAAGCAGAACGAGCGAAAAAAAATGGTACTGTAACTTTAGATAAACCCTAACAACATCCACACGATTTCAGTTCTGAAGAACGCTTAGTTTGTTTTTTTTTTTAAATAAATCTTGATCTAAGTTAGCTGGGAACCCTGTATATCTGCGTGATGTCACTGCATTTCCAGCTCTTTTTTTTTTTGTACTCAAATATCCTGAAAAGGTGCACTACGTAGGCAAGAAAAATGCAAAGATGCATAATGCGCAAAATAATGTCGCGCTCATTTAAGCAACTAGCAGTTTAAATAGGAGCACCTAGAAAAGAAAAAACAACAAAAAGCTTGGAGAATTTCTTGTTCGCAGACATATAACGTTCACTTACTTGCCTCCAGAGGGAAGGAGGAATTTGTATGTTATTGTTATATATGTTCGCTCGGGATCATGGCTCTTTGGTTAGGCTCTAATGTCTGATGCGCTGATGGATCCCAGATGTTTCAAAATTGTTTGATTCCATCTCCTACGGCAGCGCTTGCAGTACATCGTGCTGTCTCGGACCGCTGCGCTCTATAATCATAATTTTATTCGGAGCATCTTGTGCAAATTTGAGTAGTACTTACGGCTTGCCTTATTTAAGCAAATTTTGCCTGAACACAGAATAAATCACTGGCGTATATAGTGCTGCGCCGCCGTGCATGCTGCCTGAATACAAAGCACGTCCTTATAATTTCTTCCTCGTTCTAAAACACCCACGGGCGCCCCGTCATCTTTCGGGCCCGTCCGTGCTTCGCTCAGCGCACGTCCTCCAAGCGCCTAATTTTTCTCTTCCAAGACCACCAGTTTATGCCTTATCTGTCAGCTATGAGACGAATGACGAGGAAGCGACGGCTGAGCAGGAAGGTATTATGGCTAGACAAAGCAGGCAGTGGCTGCAGCCACGGCCGACGCGGAAAAGGCAATCACGGCGATCAGCTGACTGTGACGGTTGACGCGAAAGCGCCGCGGTTCTCTCAAGAACTCTGCGCACGCACACACGCACGAACTCGAGCCGCAGAATCCGCGCACATCAAGCGTGGCACCAGAGCTGTACGTGTATATGCATTATACTTTGCCACAATGTAGTTCCGTGCAGAGAGGGGCAAGCCGCGACTGCGGTGGAGAACGCGCTTGTAGCGCCGACTGACTGCTGCGGGCAGCCGAAGCGACATCACATTCTGGGCACGCATCGTACGTCAGGATGGGAAGGATGTAAACTGTCGGGCACACTACTCGGCTTGTTAGTGCAAAGCACAGGAACAGTTCTATTCTTGATCCCGCTGAGAAAGCAGATGTGGGGCGTAGCTTGCTACACTGGAATGTTGGTTGGTTGGTTTATGGGGTTTAACGTCCCAAAGCGACTAAGGATATGAGAGACGCCATAGTGGAGGGCTCCGGAAATTTCGACCACCTGGGGTTCTTTAACGTGCACTGACATCGCACAGTACACGGGCCTCGAATTTCTCCTCCAAAGAAATTCAGCCGCCGCGGCCGGGATCGAACCCGCGTCTTTAGGGCCAGCAGCCGAGCACCATAGCCACTGAGCCACCGCGGCGGCGCTACACTGGAATGTAAATGGGGTGGTGAACCCGTAGTCAAAAGGCGTTCATTTAATTAAGAAGCGATATTGCGAAAACTCTGCAGATATTGAATTTCACGCTACTATACGAAGAATATATAGCTATGCACCCCCCGATGCACGGTCGTCGCAGTATTGAGAAGTTCAGCCAGGCGAAGGAAGTTACTATGAGAAGAACTTTTTTTTTTTTTTTTAACGAGGAGAGGCTTCTGACGCACATTTCAGCTGGCAGTTCCCTTTCGGATAATTATTTATATTATTCTAAACACGTTTCCCGTAGCGCGTACTGGTTGTACCCTTTCAGCTGTCGCCTTTGCCGCCAGGACCTGCAAATGTTTTGGACGATTGTTGCCGTGGTAGGCTGCGCATTTACCCAGCGAGAGGCTGCGCGTGTTCCATTCTGTTCGGGATGGCAACGTCGCCGTCGCGTATACCCTTTACTGCACTGAAAACTGAGGAAGACGCATATAGACAACCTGCCTTTTCTTCTCTTCCCACTTATTATTAAGTGTTACGCCTCGCGGAGAAACGCTCATTGCTCACCTCTTGAAGCCCGCACCTCGGCCTACGCTGCACGAAACTAAACGTTCACAGCTTACATGTAAGCCGTCAGCGATTGCTTGTGCGCGCGTGTACGCTTCCACGCTGCCGACGTGGGAAGCAACGGGCGAAGTGGATGGGCTTCCTTGTTATCTCTTCATTGTATTATTTCTCGCGATAGAAACGTGTAACCGCTGATGCTTTCTTACACGCTTTGGAAACCACGCTGGCAGCGGAGTCGCGGTATATAGCCGAGGACGATGAGGTTCGCGGCTTCGGCGCGAAGCGGACCACGGCGGCCGCTCCGTGTACCTGAGAAGACGCGCGCGCTCGCGCAGACGTCTCCACTCTTAATGGATCGGTTCCCGGTCCCGGCGCGTATCCCTCCATACACGATCGCTGACGTGACGCCGAACTCATTCTCCGCGAACGCGCCCCGTGCGCCCGGATCTGTGTGCGCTGCTCTCCAAAGCGTAACCCGCAGCGCAGCCAGCGTGTGTAGCGTGATGTGCCGTAATAGGCGCGTTTGGATCACAAAACATCTTTAATTCATTAGGGCCCTGCGTACGGCCTGCCATTTTTTTTTTATTTTTCTTCGTTCTATTCTTCTCTGAGATGCAGGTAGGGAACGAGAGAAAGAGGGGACGCCGGCTGTCATGCCCGTTGAGGCCAGGAAGTGGATAAATTACGTGCCCTGGCTCTCATCCGTGTTCTGCACGCTGTTCCTGTAAAGCGCGTTGCGCACTCATGTGAGCGCCAGCTCCGCTCAGATGCGAAATAAGGAGAAGGGGTAAAAAAAAAGAAGCCGAAGAAAATATAAAGTGCGCGTTTTTATTGCCCCGGCCACGGACGAAAAGAACGACATCCATATTAACGCGTCTTTTCACCGTGAAAGACATCCGGAAATGAAACGGCCTCTCTGGTCTCAATGCGCAGGTGAACATGCAAAGAGGCTCGTATACGGTCGCTGCGCAGGGCTTCGGTCCATTATAGCGTGGGGTCGAAGACCCTCCACCCAATGACTACACCCTTAGCAAAAACTAATACGTTTGGAATATACGGAGGTCTATTTAAAATGTATTTTAAACATATTTTGTATTCATGAATGCACTAAAAATATGTAGGAAATACGTTTCTGAAATTTCATGCTTGGTATTCGAAATATATTTTTAAAATGTGCCAAAAATACCTCACTTAAAGCATACTTCGAGCACTTTTCAAATACATGAAAAAATATGCATGCAGTTTTAGCATCTTGTCAGTGTATTAAAAGTGTAATTTCGGAAATATGAAATTAATTCATCGAAAGTATACTTCAATTCTAGAAAACGGGCAGCCCTTGTAAACGTATATGTATGCAGTTTTAGCATCTTGTCAATGTATTAATAGTAAACTTTCGTAAATATGAAATTAATTCATCCGAAATATATTTCAATCCTAACAAACGGGCAGTCCTTTTAAACGTCTTTGCACACTTCTAGCTGCCATGAACAGTCGAGTGCTCGAAATCGTGTTTCGGGAAATGGCATTTGCGTGTCGCCAATGTATTTGAAGTGTACTTCCGTAAATACGTAATTAATTCGTCCAAAGAACACTGAAATTCTAGCAAATTGGCAGTCCGCATTAGCATATTTGCAGCGCACTACAAGCTGTCGTTGAACAATCCAATGCTCAAAATCGAGTTTCGGGACATCGCATTTTGGTGCTGGCCATCTATTTAAAGTGTACTTTCGTAAATACGCAATTAATCCGTCTGAGGTATATTTAAATTCTAACAAATGGGTTGTCCGCGTAAACATATTTGCATTACACTTCAAGCTACCGTGGAACAATCTAAGGCTCGAAATGACGTTTCAGCGAAGAGTGAAAACTTTCCCTTTCTTGTCATCCTTTCGTTTATGGTAACTTCTAGCAGGAAGGTGATCACCACTTATACCCCTGCTACACGGGCGCTTCGAATGCCTTCCAGCCGAATGTCATCTAACGATGCTACATGTGTTCTGTCTAAGGGAGTGCTTGAAGATAATATTACGCCAATGAATATTAACCGCGTCAGCATGAAATTTCCCCGGGAGTGCGCCGATGAGGACGACTGCACTCATACTGTTGTTTACATCGCTTGTTTACATAACATAAAACGCAATCTGCGCTTTGGTTCTAATAAACAATCTGTTTTCTTTTTTACTGGTTGTACTCGTGATTCTTTACGCAGTGCTACAATGTGTGGGAAGCGATGATGCGATCGCACGCCTGAGAAAGCCGGGTTGTTGGCATCGCGCAGGACTGGCGCTTCTCGCTTCTTGTCCCGGCTTTCTCCGACGTGACCAGTACTTTTTTTTAAACTACTTTATCCAGAAGTATGTATGGCGACTGTTCGCTTTAACTGAAACGGCCTAACTTGTTATCCACAAGCTAGCGACGGCGACGACTGCTGCTGGCCGTAAAGCACGGCTCGGCTGTCTGGGTCACACCGGCGATTCCCGTTCATCGTACGCGTGCCCTGCGATGTAAGCAATAGTTGATTTCAGGTCACTGTTGCCAAAACTACACCTGGTGACCATTTGCATTCGCTAAAGCTTGTGATTCGCTCTTCACAACCGCCGAAATCACAGATCCAACCCTGCGAACTCGCTGGGCCTAGTCGTCGCGGAAGGGAACAGAGCCGTCGTCGATTGAAACTGATTTGGCAAGCGCTTATCGCTGGTGAGTGTTCAGGTATGCACACGTGAAATATAGCCGTTTGTTTCGCTCATTTAGAAGCGCGAGCATGCACACACCGCCGCCTCATCACCGTGCTCTCGCTCAGCCGCCGACAAGGCTGACCGTCCGCCGACCGGATTCGTCGGTGTCGTTGGCCTGAAAAACGTGTCCCTCTAGAATCATATTATAGTAATAATTACATGCTGTTGTTCAGCGTGATATATACTGTCGTTGTCGGACTAGTGTGACCGCCGTCGTCGTCGTCGCTGTACACTGAAAACGAGCTGAGGCTTTCGAATCCGTTTCGAAAGTGTCGTGCAGCACCGCGGCAGTCCATCGAGTCCGAATGTCATTCCTATTCTCGAATGCCATTCCACTCAATGTCATTCGAACATTTCCGTGTGAGAACGTGATAGCATTATACCAGCAAAAGCGCCTTGGGTACTTCTGGGTCCGAATAAGCCAGCGGAAAGGACCCCGTGTGGCAGGGCAGACCGGCTCCCTTACACGCCCATGTATCTGTTGGTTGACAGTTCGACTCCTGAGCTGTGCCTGACGCAAGTTTCAACTAGCAATTCCGTTCTCAATTAATCCCAGATTCGAACGCGACCAGTAGGGTACTTCTGCGATAATTTGGAAGCCCACAGTATTTGCGCAAAAAAAGGTGTCACCGTGCAAAATAGTGCGTCGCTTTCGCTGGGTATATATACGGCAAGCCAAGTATAGCGGTTGTCGTAGGATTTGTTGTTTGCTGTGTCGCTGTCGTCTTGGTATGCTGTATGTAGGTATCTGCCGTTCCCATTCAATCACGTGACCTTATAATATCAGACTCCTGTTGATTAATGATAAATACCCGTGTACGATTTGTTCTCCACTTGATGAATTAACCCGTGTCATTCCATGGAGCCGCCCAGTAGACTCTTTTTTAAGCCCGAGTAAACACATTTTTAATGTATTAAATGTATATTTTTAGTATATTTCTAATGTATTTTTGTATTATATTTTTAATGCATTATAAATATGCTAAGCGGGCAAAAATGTACTTTTCACGTATTTTTAAGAACGTTTAAAATATTATTCCTAGTATACTTAGAAAGCATTCGTATTGCAGTTTAAGCATAGGGACAAAAAAATGCGAAATAAATATGAAATTAATACAATACGTTGGAAATGCATTTTTAGCACATCCTCTTTTCGCTAAGGGCACGCACGCAGCACACCAATGTGAATAGTGCAAGAGCATTAATTCCATTCCGACGTAGTTTAAGGGATCATGAAAGTGTGGTTCGATTCCGAAGGTTCGAAAAGGAACTATAAGTTCGTTTTTTTTCTGTTGATTCTCGATTCCCAAGTAAATAAGCAGGTAAATCACAACCTCTTTCTGAAGACCCCGTTTCTAAGCGTAAAAATTCAACAGCGGTGACTGGCCCCTACGATACCAGCGCAGTAGTTCGCAAGAAAACATATGAATGAAATTTTGCTTGATTACCTACTGCTGAATACTTCTTGCAAGCTCGTGTGTTGTATCGCGAGAATGTATAAGGATGGATGGGAAGACGAGGAAGGGACACAAGACAGAACGTCTTCACGTTCGTGTTTATGTTCTGGCAACCAAACAAGCTTCCATGTCAAACTAGAACACCCAGCCTACTTTTAGACCCCTTGATGAGACCTTATTGTCTGATATACGGGGTGTTTCACCTACACCTTATGAAAAAGGGACTAAAGGGGGCGAGAGGTTAGACCTCTTGCGGACTGGGTCATTTCACGCCAAACGTCCCAAACCGATGGCAGAAGCGTCCACCGCCGATTCTTTTGAAAAGAGTTGGGCTAGGTGGCGATTGTCAGAATGAAGTTTCAGTGAAGTATTTTTTTCGAAAAAAAAAAAAATTTTGCTCACCTGAGCGCTCTCTGAAGCTTAGCTCAAGGAAGAAAAAGTTGATTGGAGTAAAAAATTTGAAAGGAAACGTGAAACAAGGTATCATGACAAAGTTTATTTCAGATAATTTCACTTGCTTTGTTCTTCCATCTCTCTTCATTAATGTATCCGTGCAAGAATTTTTCTTTTTTTTTGTCAATGAAAATGCAATAAATGTGGTGTTGTTAGAAATTTTTTGACATAAACGTCGTTAATGTTTCAACCAAAAGGATTTTCTTCTGCTTTCAGCGGTTTCTGTACCTTCTGCTAAAAATTAAAAAAATTTAAACAGTATTTTTATTAAAATTTCTTGCAAAGTTCTTAAAAAGTGAATTTTCCCCGAGATTCAGACCTAATTTAAGGATCAAGGCCCTCCAGATAAAACTACGATAGATGGCTAATAATACACAGCAACTTTATTGCATGCGATCTTGAAATTTTAAATCAGTAAATTTTGTATGAGGCGAGAAAAAAAAAACTGAAATCTGTTGTGAGCCCCCTCGGTAGATAGTGCCGAAATATACCTTCACTGCAGAGCTCCAACTATTGTTCTCAGTACGAATTGCCACGCAGGAGATGTGACAGCACGTATTCACTTGGCAGAGGGCCACAGGGCTAATAAGTCGCATAAAAATAGGTGACGGCACGTCATATTGCACTCCATATAGCTTGCAACACACCCGATGAGAATCAACTGAGGTTTCCGCTTTACGGTAAATCAATGTACCATGTAGTAGAGCAACGTTCAGTGTACTTTGTCGTTTGCATCAGCAGCGAACTCCAACGATTTATAGCACCATTGGGTTCGCACTGCTTCCAGAACTGAGCTCCTATAACATCTTATGCGTTGCGTTTAATATTGAGCGCAATAGCGCGTGTTCTGCGGTGAAAACAGAGTTCGGCAGAATCTACAGAGGCGGCTGGTTGCGGGTTTAAAAATTTTTTTCTCGCCTCATACAAAATTTACAGAAATCAAAATTCCAACACTACAAGCAAAGAAGTTGATGTGTACAAGGAGCCATCTCACGCATTTTTATTTGGAGGGCCTTCATTCTTAATTTATGTCTGAATCTAGGGAAAAAGTAACTTTTTGCAAACTTTGGAAGAAATTTTTTCAAAAAGTACTATGTTTAATAATTTTTTTTATTTTTAGAATAAGCTACAGCAGCCGCTGAAAGCACGAAAAAATATTTTTTTTGCTGAAATGTTAACGATGTTTACGTAAAAAAATCCTTAGATCGCCACATTTTCTTGCGTTTTCACTGCATCAAGAAAACGCGGAAAATTCTTTGCATGGCTTCAGTGATAGTCAGATGAAAGAATAAAGCAAGTGAAACGAAATTTTTCATTGTAACCAGGTTTATATATCATTTTAAAATTTTTACTCCAAGCAACTTTTGCTCCTTCGCGAAAACTTCAGACAGCGCTCACGTGAGGAAAACATTTTTTTTTTCAAAAAAAAAAAAAACACTGCACTGAAACTCCAATCACACAGTCGGCAACTATCGCAATTTTTTTCAAAGGAATCGGCGGTGGTCGCTTTTGCGGTCTCGGTTGTTACGTTTGGAATCACCAAACTAAATTATTTCCCGCAACCATGAGTTCCTTGTGGTACTAACTGCAAATGGTCTAATTGTTGGTCCCTCTGGAACTAACTGCAAATGGTGCAACACTCAGTCTCCGGGAGCAGTCATTTAAAAAAAATGCCAATGAAGAGTAATTCAGAGGGGGATAGTTTCCGACAGCCCTTATCACACACAATAATAAGAAAGGAAGCAGAAATAAACACACAACAGAATGGCAATATTCGAACCCACAAACTTTGGAGTAGAGACAGAGAGTGGATATGACAAGGCCACCACAGCAGATGGTATGGAGCAGGAATAAAAGCCTTCCACAGGGTGCTTCAGGAAGACTAATTCTCAAAAATAGGTTTTTTGAGGTAAAAATATGGCTCTTTCAGCACAGTATTATAAGTGTTGGCGGACACCAGAAAACCGGTGAATCCTTCTAACTAATTTTAATAATAATTAACTAATTTAACTAATTTTTAATAATTAACTAATTTAACCATAATAGTTAGGCGCCTTGTCGCAATTAGAGATTTGTAGCCGGTCGTTAGTAATAGCCATATCAGTTTTGAGAATTTAGAAAACGCGATTACCCTTGGCGCAGTGGCTTGACAAAATTTGACTTTTTTGACTAGTTAGGTGCACTAGAAAGGATGCTTCGCCTGCGTGTTTTTCGAAAGCGTATGCATTTCGCCACGACGTAGCCACACTTTGTCGAGCCACAGCGCCGAGGGTGATCGCGGTTTCGCAATTCTAAAAATGATAAGGCTATTACTAACGACGACCGGCTACAAATCGCTAACACACCCAACAATTGTGGACAAAAGCATTTTTGATCGGGAAAGCTTTTATGAACACAATTTTTTCCTTATAATGTAAGATTTAACTATAACAATCAATATATCCGCAGGTCACCCGTTGGCAGTCTTCGATATTTTTTTCTAATAACGTTATTGCTATCATCCAAAGCGTTCCCCATAGGTTTTCTATGGCTGTATCAACTATTCAATGCGATCAATGGAGCCACATTAAAAGAAAGATATTGCGACATATCAGAAGAGTGGATCATACATTACCTTCAATATTTCCATAACAGTGTCTTACAACTTTTCAACTTTCAAAAAATTTTTGTCCGAGAATGTTGGACATGCTGCAACCAGTTGCCTAGTTGAGATAGTTAAAAAGTTAATTCTCAGAAATTAGTTAGCCAGCTTACTACTCAAGACAATTCACCGGCTTTCCGGTGCCCGCCAACACTGGTAATACTATGCCGCAAAAGCCATATTTTTACCCCAGAGAGCCTATTTTTGAAAATTACTGAAACTCTTCCCTGAAACACCCTCCATACGAAGGTCACACATTGCTTGGGTTTACTGCTCGCAGTTTTATCAAACGTATTGCTATATAGAGCAAAGTATGATGATTTTGCTTTTATATTCTTCTGCAACAAGCTACGGTGAACATTAAAGCATACGCTCAGCGGTCTAAATCGCGTTTCTGGCCAAAAAAGAAATGACGAACCGTGTATACCTCACGCCCGGTACTTTACAACCACAAATCGTCGGGTTTTTTTCCCTTGTTTTTTGCGTACAAGGTGGTCTTATTTGTAGCAACTGCCAGCTGCACATTACGGCCTGTTGAAGAACAATATAGAAGGCCATGGTTCACTCCATTTTCTCTTTCTGGCGGCAAGCGGCTACGGGGAACTGACTGCTTGCCACTCATCGTTTCACTAAGTGTCTCTGATACCAGCACATCATCACGCAAGCTCATAAATTAAACGCAACAAATGAAACTACTTATACTTGCTTAACGCAAACCCTTACAACTCACTTTCGGCACGTATTGCAGCTCGTAGTACTTCTTTGTGCACTTTCTCACCTGCCGGTCGCTTCGGTTCTGCGAGGCCTTTCATTGTGAAAGCATCACTACGTGAGTCGCCGAGCCATTTCGCGGAGCTGACGAAAGGCCATACTGCGCATGCGCGAGGAGCAGTGACGTCACAGGGCGCACAGCTGACGCGCCGCCGCCGTCGCTGCGCGGGTGACTAGAGGTGCCGCCGCCGCGCTCGCCAGTTGCGCATGCGCAGTAGCGGCGCATAGCTAGCGTGCCGGGGCCGCTGCCGCGCGCTCTCCATCGCATCTCTCTCTCTCCTCGTTGATTTCGCAATCCTCCAGGTTTAACCAGAGCTAAACCACTGCCAATTTTTCTCGCGCAACGGACAGCGGCGGTGCCCTCACTGGCCCTAGCCATCCTGCGCTTCAAAAATCGGGTACAATTGTAGTCGACGTCTTCTCACGCGATTTTCAAGTGTTGATATGCTGCGGTTCGTCCCCCATTTAGTCTCTTCCTCTGCAGCTACGCTGAGTTTGGGCGGCGTGCATTTGCTACAAAAGGAATGACTTGTGGAAACGTAGGGACTAACGGGGGTTTTTGAGGACTAACCTTGTCTTTCCAGAGCCGCAGGGAAGTGATGATGGTGCCGTCATGCAATTTTTTTTTCAGGTGTTCATGTGTATGAACAAGGGTGAATTTGTCAATGTGGTGGTTCTTGCTGTTGTCCGGAGCGTCGTATATGTTTCCTCGTTTCAAGCAATAAAACTTTTGTTGCTAGTCAGCACCTGTCCTGGTGTTTCTTTCTTTTCGTCCCTGTCAAAAGACGCGTCGATCCTTTTTGAAATGGCGTGCCGGCTCCCCCAAGCATCAGTTCTGTTGTCTTTGCTCCTCTCTCCTAGGCCGGTTTTTGTTTCTGATAGTGTACGACGTTCTGCGATTTCAAAAATGGGCTTTTTGAATTGGAGGCGCGCTTTTTCCGGCATAGCATTATCAGCGGTGTAGCGCGTCATAATACAGCTAAGACGTGCTATCTAGTAGGCTGGTTAACTAATGCTGAATAGTTAACTTTTCAACTATAGCTGTGAGTCCCCTTATTTATTAAAAGGCGTGTAGCCGACCGTAAGTAAATTCATACAGTTTTTAGAATTTCGAAAACACAGTTACCTTCGGCGCTGTGGCCCCATAAAATTTGACTCTTTCGACGAGTTACGTGGAGCTTTGCCTGCAAGCTTCTTGAAAGAGCATGCATTTTGGAGCGATCTAGGAAAGATCTATTGGGGCCACAGGGGCGTGGGTAACTGCGTTTTCGAAATTCCGAAAAACTGATACGGATATTACTTGCAGTGGGATATACTATCGCGCTCAATATGAGTTGCAACGCGCGGCCATCGACCGGGGCTCGTCCCGTGGTGTGCCTCCTCCAAACAGTCGCTCGGAATTCTGGGAGAAACTGCTGTTCCAGGGAACAACAGCACCCCCACTCAGGAAAATGTTTCTCCCAGAATTCCGAGCGACTGTTTGGAGGAGGCACACCACGGAACGAGCCTCGGTCGATGACCGCGCGTTGCAACTCATATTGAGCGCAATAGTACATTTCTCAGTAAATAAGGAGACTATAATGTAATAGTTAAAAAATTAACTATTCAATATCAGTAACAGAGTGAACAAGGGTGGGGAAAGACTCATGGAGCTTGCCAACGTTTGGACAGGAGGACTCGTCTTTGTCTGGGCAAAGCCTTCATCATTGGCAGGGTTTAAATAGAGGCTTCACTCCGAGAGGAAAGGCCTGGTGAGGGGGAAGAGGGCGTGAGGGGGGAAAGATGTTTAGAATAGGGAGCGTCAATTTTGTCCAGGCATGATGGCTGCTAAAGTTGATTAGCCGGTTGGCCCGAAAAACTGCGAAAAGAAAAAGGCCAGCTCGGCAAAAAGGAATCCGGGGGAGTGGAAGAGATAGCGAGCGTGGGCTTGAAAGGCTTGTGTGTCCAGCAGCGACAGGTGGCTTGGTATGACTGGCTGCGTTGACCTGAGAAACACAGATAAGGAATTAGTTAGCATGGTGGAACGAAATACCAAAAAAGAATAAAAAGTAATAAAATTTTAACGAGGCGAAGTAATTAAAAAAAGGAACAAAAGCTAACAGTTAACAGCCTCCTGCACGTATAACAAAATACTCGAACGCCATTCCGAACATAAACGATATTCTGCTGAAATATCACCCTATTTAAACTGGCAACGATCGTTTCAAGAAAATATTTCCTGACGCACCAAGCGTAACTTACAAGCGCAACACAAACCCGAAAGACGTCCTACACACGATAGGCTTGATAAGAAACCCCCGCCGACAGCAAGCCAATGCTTTCGACCATGATTCAAGACATGCAAGCATCTGCAAAGCGACACTACAGTTAGAAATACAAGTGACTTCAGCTTGGATATAAAGACTAGATTTAACTGCGTGTCGTCTAATGTTATCTACGTGCTTCCATGCTCCTCTTGCCGGAAACAATATATCCGAGAAACTGCGCTCTCGATGAGCGCCAGACTAAACGGTCACCGAGCTGACACAGCAAGGAACCCACAGAAGGCCGTGTCGAAACATTTTAATCAACGCGTTCGCAACTTCGATGAACTTAATCTGTTCATTCTTCCATCAGGCTTCAAATCTGCAAGGGACAGAAAATACAGAGAGGCATTCCTAATACACAAATTTAAAACCTAACAACTAGCAGGAATCAACGTATCCAGAGAAAACTTAGAAGCTCCCAGGTACACTCCGGCTCTGGCGTAGTTCTTTAAAAGAGGTATTGCACATGGTCAGCGTATTTCGCAATACTGTATACCGCCGCTTTATCGTTTCTCTCACCCTACTCTTCCGCGCCGACCCGTCCTTTCCCCCACAATGACAATTTTTTTCCGCTCTTTTTTTTTCAGTTTATCTTTCGCTTGTGCCCTGCTTCTCTTGCCAGCATTTCTCAGGAACGCTTGCCTTCCGCATTTCTTCCCTCCCTCTTCCTTTCCTGCTTTCCCTGAACTCGCCCCATGCTTTCGCTTTTTTTACTTTTTTATTCTTTTTTTCGGTATTTCGTTCTGCCACGCTGACTATTTCTTATCCGAGTTGTTCCAGTCAACGCAGCCAGTCGTACCAAGCCGCCTGTCGCAGCTTGACACACAGCCGTTTAAGCCAGTGCTCGCTACCTCTTCCACCCCTCCGGATTCCTTTCTGTTGAGCTGGCCTTTTTGTTTTCACAGTTGTGAAAACAAATCCTTTTTAGCAGCCATCATGCCTGGACAAGATTCACCCTCCCCATTCTAACACCATTTCCACTTCACACCCTCCTCCCCCTCACCTGTCCTTCCTCGTCGAAGGGATTACCCTATTTCCCGCCAATGATCAACGTTTTGCCCAGACGAAGACAAATCCTGTTCTCGAAACGTTGGCAAGCAGCCTGAGGTTTCCCCCCCCCCCCCCCTCACCTGTCCTTCCTCGTCGAAGGGATTACCCTATTTCGCGCCAATGATCAACGTTTTGCCCAGACCAAGACAAATCCTGTTCTCGAAACGTTGGCAAGCAGCCTGAGGTTTTCCCTCCCTTGTTCACTCTGTGAGAACCGTCTGGCTAATCTCCCACTACCATCTACTCAATATTAGTTAGGAAGCTTTCTAGTTAGCACATCTTAGCTCTATTCTGATAAGCTGCACCGCTGACACTGCTACACCGGAAAAAGCGCTCATCTAACTGACAAGATCTAGTTTTAAAAATTGCAGAACATATAAGGTGAAACACCCGGTATTGCAGCTTACTCTGGACAACGATAAAGGACGTCAATGAAATATCGCGTAGCATAAGGTTTTGTTACTATATATTGCTATTACCCCCGGTTAAGATCCCTGCATTTTCCTTCTTCACACTCTCGTGTCATCCCGGACGCAGACAGCTGCATTCCATTAGCGGCACACCACGCGTCGCTATGATATACAATTCTCCCTATCCACGTATAGTTAAAAAAACAACAACCTGCATTTGATTATAGCCAGGAAATGGCAACTAAGCAATTATGACAGAGAGAAATGACGATTGCTGTGGCAGTGAGCAAGTATGAAGTTTATGGCGAAAAGCTGAACCACTTGGCCGACTGCGTTCACATGATGAAAGTGTTAAAAATCACAACTTGGGACGTCGCTTGCAGCGACCTCATTCGCAGAACTGTTGAATGCAGAAATTGTTAAATATGTTTGACAGTGCTCAACTTGCGCACAGTGCATCTGTGCGAACTCGCTGGGGTTGCTCGTCATATAAGGACGCGAAAATTTGTGATGGTTTTCATTTTCATTTTGTTTGTCAGGCCAGTGGCAATCCAACTCTTCTGGAAAGATCGCAACCGCGCAAGAGTCTCTAGGACGTTCAAGATTGTTAGCGGCGTCTCCTGCGCTTTATCGCAAAAGAATTCTCATTTACCTTTAAATTTAAGGCGGCCGATAACGACAGTTTCTGTTCTAAGTCGACCGCCAAGCGCACTTCCTGCTATCGCCGCGCCGAGTTGTTTCTCTTAGTTAACTAGTTTGATGCTTTTACGCTAATGAATACTTTTACTCTAAGCCGAGACGTGGTAATGGTGGGTCGAGGGTGGGGGTGGACAGGTGGGGAGCCCCCTACTAGAGGGGTGGGGTGATGAGGTGGTGCTTCAGGAGGGCAGCTGGCTTTCACTCTGCGTCTTTGAATACGATTTGGCGGTCACTTTTAAGAGCGTCATCTCTTACTACTTACGTTTGTCAAGGACGCGTCTGTCTGCAATCAAGGTCAAATTGACCAGAACAGTAACCACGTTAACGCACTATATCACACAGCTGCAATTGATATCTTGTCGTGTCCGGTCGCTGTGTTGAATGCAGCGAAAGACGCACACGGTACTTTAAGACTTTGTTTATTTAAAGCCGATGAGGGTGCGACCAGCGTCGACCGAGGCAGGAGCCGAACTGGCCGCCCGAAGAAAGGAGGGAGCGGAGAAGCGTCCACGGGAGGGAGTGGCTTCCCAAAACAGGAGGAGGATGCGGGGGCGCACCATGGGGGGGCATCTGGCGACAGCGTGCGACGAGGGGCAAGTGGTCGTTAGGAGGAGGATGCGAGTGGTCGTTAGGAGGAGGATGCGGGGGCGCACACACACAAAAGCAATAAGGGGACACAACACTTCCTTCCCCCTTAGAAAGTTGCCTGGTATCGTGCAGGGGGTCGGCGCTCACGCGTGGAGGCGCGCTGGCTTTGTGCGCTCGGGGGAGAAACACTTGTAGGCTGGCTGTTGTTCGCTGTGTCTCCTAGGTCTGTCCTGGGCGAAGTCTCTTCTTCCGGGAAGAGGTGCCAGGCTATGTGGGAAGATGGTGCACGTGCTCTCTCCGCTGGCGGACAGCTCTCAGACGGCGTCGTAAATCTACGCAGATGGTTGAGATGTCGGCGTGCTACTGTGCCATGTATGTTGACGAGCCAAGAGCGCAGGCCTATGCGTCTGACAATTGTAGCTTCCTCCCAGCGTGGCTTTTTCAGAAACTGTCGGGCGAGGACGCGCTGCCCCTCATTAAGCGTGCCGCAGCGCGGAATTGCTTTTTCTTCCCGGAACGTCTCTGCCTTTGGCTCGGGGAGGATGGCTGTGAGCTGGGTTCGCATTTCACGCTCGAACATCATTTTCGAGGGGGTCTCGCCTGTTGTGCTCTGAACCGTCGTGTGCTGCTTGAAGAGAAAGCGCTCAAGGCGGCGCTGCAGCGAGCCTGTCTGATCTCTTTCAAGGGCGCGTTTTAGCTCGGCTACGTAGCGCTCGGCTTGTCCGTTTGTCGCTGGGTGGTAGGGGGCCGATGTAACTGATGAGATCCCGTTGTCGCGATAAAACTTGAGGATCTCCGCAGACACAAACGGTGTTCCGTTGTCCGACACTACCTTGCGCGGCAGGCCGAACGTTGCAAATAGTGATCGGAGGTTGTCAATGACTGCTGCCGAAGTCGTCTGTCCCATTTGCCTTATCTCAAGCCACTTTGTGTAGGCATCTACGACCACAAGGAAAGTGCAGCCCTCAATTGGTCCTGCAAAATAAATGTGCAGTGTGTGCCATGGTGTGTCTGGCTTTTCCCATTCTGGGACAGGAGCTTTCGGCGGGGCGCTCCGGCTGCTCTGGCAAGGCTTGCATTCTCGCACCACTGTTTCGATGTCGTTGTCAATGCCAGGCCACCACATGTAGCTTCTGGCACACTTTTTCATTGCAACGATGCCCCGATGTCCGGCGTGGATGAGAGACATAGCTTGTGCGCGTAGTTCTCTCGGCATCACAACTCGGGACCCAAATATGATGCAGCCGCGATGGGTGCTCAACTCTGTAGCTCGCCTGCGGTAAGCGTCGAAGTTGTCCCCTTTGAGTTTATGCACGTTGCCTTGTTGAACAGCTGTGTAAACTAGCCGGAGAGCTGCGCACTTCTGCGTAGATGCTGCAACTGTGCCTGCTGTAAGCGGAGGTTCTGGCAGTGCTTCGAACATCAGAACGTCTCCTGGTGGAAATGGTTCGTCAACAGTTGCGTCTAGTGGCAGACGGCTTAGCGCATCGGCGTTTTGATGTTTACTCCCATTGCGGTAGACCAGAGCGTAGTCGTACGCTGAGAGTTTGATGCAATGCTGCGTCGGCTCGATGACACCTTGCTGCTCCAGTTTGTCCAACTCTTTTTCAACTGAATCTCGGAGAGCAAACGGCACCGGCCTGGCCTTCAGAAATTTGGGTTGCGCGTTGTCCAACAACTCCAGTGTGACCGGGGGCCCTTCGTTTCCTGGAATCTCTTCCGAGAATACTCTTTCGTATTTCTCTTGCAGTTGCTCAACCATGTTCTGGCTCGGCGTCTGGTGTATGCCGCATATCATCACGCCTAGTGGAGAAAACCAGTTTCTCCCTAGAAGGCTTGATCCTGTGCCCTTCACAACAAGCAGAGGTAGCGTATGGGTCTGGCCGTTGTAGTTAACCTGCACGTTGGCAGAGCCCAATAGTGGCAGATTCTGTCCTGACCACGTTCGCAGGTGCGTGTCGTCTTGTTGCAGGGCGGGTGCGTCAGATGGCCATGAAGTTCGGAACGTGTCCTCACTGATCAGAGTACAGGCTGCGCCGGAGTCCACCTCGAACTTAATCAGCTGGTGATGTACGCTTACTTCTGTAAAAATCTTCGGTCGCGTGCCGAGATTCATGGTGTTCAGGTCGTACAACACAGATGGTGTTGCTGATGTTGTTCCATGGAGATCAGATAGCGGCGTATTCTCTGAGGCGTTGACGCTGTGATTAGGCTGGGAAGGTGACTTTATCTTGGCAAGTCTCCGTTTCGTAATGCATGCTCTTTCGATATGCCCTCGCTTGTGGCAAAAATTACACGTGGCTGACTGGAATCGACATCCCTGGGGGTTGTGTTGGTCGTCACACCGCCAGCAGCGTTGTGCCTTTTTGACCGATTTTACAACAACAGAAGGCTTGCGCACCTGGTTGCTTGTCTGGTGTACCGGCTCGGTGTTCCGGCGAATCCCTCTCTGCTGGTGACCGGCGCTCTCCGCTCGAACGGCGATGTCGTAAGCTTTGCTGAATGTGAGGTCCTTCTCAGCGAACAGGCGCTGCTGCAGTGACTCGTCACTCAGTCCGCACACAAATCTGTCGCGTAACATCACGTCCAAGGGAAGCATGGTGGTGTTAGCAGAAGAAGCTGCGTCTCCCTCCTGCCCGGTAGCTGTTGTCGACAGCGTTCCAAAATTGCAGTCGGCAGCGAGCTTCTTGAGCGCGGCTACGTAGGCGCTCACAGTTTCTCCTCCCAGTTGATCTCGTCGTTGGAAGCGAGCCCGGCTGTAGACCTCGGATGGCCTTGGGTCGTAGTGCTTTTGCAGCGCTTTTACGATGTCGTCGTAAGACACTGCCGCTGGTGTGCTTGGCTGAATAAGGGCGCAGACAGTATCGTAGGTCTGCTCCCCGCACAGCGTCAGCAGGTTGGCCCTCTTCAAGGCTGGGTCTGTGATGTTGTTAGCTTCAAAGTAGAACTGAAGGCGTCCAACCCACGATGACCACGATGAGCCGTTGAATTCTGGGATCTGATTGGGAAACCCTCGCGTAGCCATGGCTTGTCAATAGCGTTGCGTAGCGCGGGTCGAATCCACTTTCTCGTCGCCACTGTCGTGTCCGGTCGCTGTGTTGAATGCAGCGAAAGACGCACACGGTACTTTAAGACTTTGTTTATTTAAAGCCGATGAGGGTGCGACCAGCGTCGACCGAGGCAGGAGCCGAACTGGCCGCCCGAAGAAAGGAGGGAGCGGAGAAGCGTCCACGGGAGGGAGTGGCTTCCCAAAACAGGAGGAGGATGCGGGGGCGCACCATGGGGGGGCATCTGGCGACAGCGTGCGACGAGGGGCAAGTGGTCGTTAGGAGGAGGATGCGAGTGGTCGTTAGGAGGAGGATGCGAGTGGTCGTTAGGAGGAGGATGCGGGGGCGCACACACACAAAAGCAATAAGGGGACACAACATATCTATAGTTTCGATCCGTTATATACGTGCCAATAGAGCGGCCATCGAAGTGGGAGGACCCCCCTCCCCCCGGGGGGACCACAATTTGCATAAAATTTGGGGGCCAACCGTTTGATGCAGAAAGTTCGAAGTGGTGTCAAATCACTTGGCATGTTCCCGAGGATAAAATCACTAATTGCGATGAAGCCCAAAATATGTGTGGGATTCGCACCGAAATCCTTTCCGCCCCCAAACCATGCATTCCGAGGACCTTCAGACGGCCATTACGGCCGAGTCGTTTGTTGCAGGAGGTTTTGTATGGGGTCGAACGATTCGTCGTGTTCAGATGCACACGCTGACGAAATTTTATAATTGATATAACGAGGAATTATACCGTATATAGCGAAGGTGGCTCTCAATCGGAACAGTAGGGCAAAATATATGAGGTAGATGGCGCTGCTTGTGTCTTAGAATCGATGTTCCCGGAAAGGAAACAACGGCGGATGTTTAGATTTGTCTTCACTTTTGCTGAGCACACCAATGTAAAGACTTGAAGCTTTCCCGTAGCTAACCCTATAAGCAGAACACTGAGACAGTGTTCGCAGTGTTGGCAGAGCCTTTTTTCGTTCTGCTCGTGCGTGGGCTTCTATTGGGTGCAAGCATTGGGCAGGGTGAGGTAGGTGAGTGTGTGTTGGTTTAGCTTGTGGAGGGTAAAGTTGGGCGGATGGATGACGGATGGCTCTTCTGGAGAGAGGCGGGGGTTGGGTGCGACGATGGATCCAGGCTGGAAGCTGGCAGGCAGAACCCTAATAGGGTGTGCGTAAGGAGGTGGCTGGTGGTAGTGCTTCTTTCTGGAAGGTGTAGGTGTAGGCTTCTCGCCTGGGTTGTAGGCTTCACTTCAGCAGACGTCAAATTTCCGGCGAGCGGGGGAGGTGACTTCAATCGAACTTGACTCCCTTCAGTCTCAAGTCAGCTCCATCGCGAGTCATAAACCAAACTGAACTTGAAAGGCAATAGCGATTGACTTGGCTCGATCGAATTCGGTGCACCTTTCAAGTCTGCTCAGGGCCTAGTTTGGCGCTGCCTTCATGTGTTTTTTCAACATGGCCGCCTGCCCAACGGACGTCGCGCGGGGGGAGCTGCTTTCGAGTTTGCTTGCCACGCCATGGAGGCAGTGTTTTCTGAGGATCATTCTTTGCCGAAGGTTCCACGGGCAGCATTATGCGATCGGGGGAACCCAGTGGAATTCTACAATCGCTAGCAATCCTCTTCCGTTATCGGTTCTCGAAGAACGCCGCGCGGAAGCTGCTCACCATGTTGCCTCTCCGAGGAAGTCCCGACAAAAGGGTACAGCCTGTGGCTCCGGTGCTGCAACTGCTGCTGGCTTTAAGGTTTTATGGGGCCGGCACGTTTTAAACGATCACCGGGGACCTGGCGCGGATTTCGCAGTCTGTGCCGCGCAGTTAGCAAGTCAACTTGCTGATTGCCAAGCACCTACGCCCGACGCTGGTGCAGTTTCCAGCCGTCTCGCAATTGGCAACGCTGATGTGGGACTTTTGCGAAATTGCTGAGATGTCGGGAGTCTCCGGCTGCATCGAATGCACGCATGTCCGCATCAGCAGCCTCTATGGCGAAGGCGCAGAAGTCCACCGGAACCGTAAGGGCTATTTCTTCATCAACGTGCAGGTGCGTAATGAAAATTGAAGTTCTCTGAACACTACCGACTATTTAGCTTACGCGTATTCTTTCCTGTAGTGCACGTGCTGTCTTTTTATTTCTACCCCGAGGTGCTACGAACGTACAGTCACAAGCATTCTTGTTCAAGAACTGCGTTTTCTCAACGATCAACTATCGTGCCAACAGAACTGTCGTGTCAATAGCCACATTATGAGACGAAGAAATAGAAGGCGCCGTATGTCGCCCTAGTTTTGATGACTGGTCTATTACGGGTTTGTTGCAGGCTGCCAGCGGACCACAACTGCAGTTTTTGTTGCGTTAGCAACACTACGCCAGGTTTTCGCCTCGTCGCGTAGCCGGTGGCCGGTAGGCACGAATGGCGTTGAACAGCCGTTGCCTAGCATTCGTTTCAACCGACCTCCGCCAGATGGCGTCGCCGTCGTCGGCTCCGCGCCGCTGACGCGCGCGTAGCCGCTCGCTCCCGCCAGATGTGTGCTCTCCTCCGAGGTAGAGGGTGAGGAGGTGGCTCTGCGCGCTTCGCCTCGGTGGAATCTTGTCCTTATGGAGAGCAAGAGAAGCAATGGCGACAGGACCAAACTAGAAAGCGACAACGCGCCAGAGAGACAGCAGAAGAACGCGCTACACGACTCGAAAAGCGTCGCAGCTAACGCAACTGACCAGCCTTAGCCAGAGCTACACCAAGCCTAATTTTTTGACATTGTTGTCCACTGGCCAGGCTCTGTCCATTACAGTCTGATATTCGACAATTCTCGGCTGCGGCTGCTCTTCGAGGAGAGCCGGGTGCCTGGAGTGCTCTTAGGAGATGCTGGCTATGCATGCCACCCCTTCCTGATGACACCGCTCTCAGACCCTGGCCCAGCAAACTCACCACAAGGCAGGTTAGTCAATATGTTGGCAATGACGCTGCATGACAAACTTCCACCCCACTTTTGAGCCGTGGCATTCAGTCAACACATATAGGGCGACGTGTAATATTTCTTTATGCATGCAGGTACGAGAGAGCCCCCATAAAGACCCGCAGTGTGGTCGAAAGAAGAATTGATGTCGGCAAGTGCCGCTTCCCCTGTCTGGATATGGAGCTCCAGCACAAACCAAAACAAGCTTCGGTTATCGTTACAGCCTGTGCAGCACTGCAAAACTTCGCCTGTTTTATGAAGGAGCCGTAGCTTCCTGTTCAGTTCTCCCGTCCAGAGTGCTCCGCTAAACAGCACCAGCTAGACAGCAGCAAGGCGGCCACAGCACCGGCCACCTGTTGATACTATCACTGACAGCTTGTCGGGAATGCATGAATGACAAGTGCTCATGCAGAAGAGCGTCACTTAGGTAAGAAGTCCAAAATCTCCATGCTCTCCCATGCATTTGGAGTCAAGTATGTTTATAATGTGCAGCTACTCATTCTACCCGCACCCCTACTTTTGTGCAGGAATTAAAGGAATGTTAGAATTTTTTCCCAGCTTGGGAAGCGTTTGAGTTGCGAGCTTATTGCACTTAACAAGTTGCTGTTCTTGAACTTCCTCTTCAAGTTCAAGCTCCTGCATTTGTCGCTAGAGTGTCCTATATCGAACGCCATTTTTCAAGTACGCTGTATTGAACTTGCAGAAGGTGAATACTATTGCGTAATTCTCCCACCAGAAACCTATCCACCCTTGTCACTCGCCACTGACCACTTCTAAAGGGGAAGGACAGCTGATCTCAAGTGCACGAGCTACCGGACCACTGTTGCATGCTTTCTGCACCTGGTGACGGGGTGCGCGCGGGTGACTTGCACATAAAAATTCTCCCATCTGCCTGGTGGATAGTTGGAAGTACAATTTTGCGTGTTGCATTGTAAGTGTATTGAAGTGTTGGCTGTAGCAAACAAAGCGTACACTGTTGTAGAGCTGACTACTAGTATTGTCGACCGGTATGGCTTCTACCTGAGATATTTTCTGAGGCAGTTATTTGACTACTTATTTTTTTTGAAGAGTTGGATCGCTGATGCCTCTTCGGAAATCTTGCAAAGTCTTCACAGTTGCTTGGACGAAACGTGAAGTCCAGGATTGTGATATTGTGCTGCTATTTTGTTCAGTGGTCCAGCTGTCATGAGACACAGTTCAACTGCTGCGTTTCTTCGAACGTAGGCCAATCATGGTGTACCGCTGCAAGAGTAGTTATGACCTCCGCAGTCAGAGTGACGATTTATTCAGTAGTCCAATCAGTGGCTTTGTGATCCGACTAGATAGTGACTTCCAGCACGCAACTGCAGTAGCCATGAAATCTCACTTGTGAACACTGGCTAACAGTTCTTCCTTGATTTTTACCTGCAGCTGCTGGGTGGTTGTCAAAGCTATTAAAGCACGAAGACTGCTTTTAGGTCTGCCTTGCGGTAATAATGTTTCCATTTCACAAGAACTAGTATCTGTTGAAATTGTTTTGAGCGTTGGAGGATCAAAATAGCAGAGTACGACTGTCATCAACTGTTCACTGATGTTGTATACTTCATTTGAGCCTCCACATGGCTGGTGCATGCTGGTGCCTCGCCTTAAGTGTGCAAGTGGTTGCAGAAACGCATTGACCTTAATTGCAGAGGATCTGTAACTAACAGTATGTCATATTAGGGTAATGTATTGCAAAGGCTCAAGGCACTTAATGCACCCAGTAGAGAGCAGACACGCAGCTGTGTTCGTTAAAGCTGGAATTATGTAGTTCTTGTAACCTGAACTCGTGCGGTCACTAAATCATGTTGAGGCCAGCTGAGGAGGTGATGGAGAGGTGCACAGGGCCGCTTTGAAACAGCAACGTTGCTGTTGTACATTTAACCAACAGGCTCGCTTCTTGGGAAATTCATGCTCTCTATATGTGTTGCTCATGGCTTACCATGTGGTGGAGAAGCCTACAGACACATCTGTCAAATTTTGTAAATTTTTCCCATCGGCTGCCAGCTCTTTCTGAACCTTGTGATCTGTTGTGCTCGATGCTCAGCATGGCGGTGGCACTGTAGGAGTTACTGCCACTTTAGATCAATGCCTTTCTCAATGCCTTGAGATACATCAGAAAAGCCACCAAGCACATTTTGCATGCCCTGAATTGATGTGCTTACAAATGAAGCTCTATAAGGCTGTTATTTTTTTCATAATAGCTCAGTGCTATCAATGCATGTGCTACCATTGATTCAGCGGTTGTAAGGACGCAATTCTGTTTTGCGACGTTTTGCAGCGGACCTCGAAAAAGCGAATTTATATGAATTCTCATAACAAAGTGCCATACGATACCTTACTGCAGTGCAATATGTTCATGAACATTTTCATATTCTTTTTTGTGATCAGTCTACACTGCTTACGGAAAACTAGAATGATGGCCCGGCAGTGTGAATCAGTTGTTTCGACAAAACCTCATTTCCGCCAAATGATTGTTCATCCAGGGAAGTGTATGAACAGACAGAGTTAAAAGCAGAGCGGCACTCCCTGTTGGTGGTGGGCTTAGCTGTACCTCCCGTCGAGTGCTCTGCTGCTCTGCCTTTCTTTTAGATGCCTTTCGTTCCGTTTCTTAAAAGCTTTTTTAACAGTTGATGTAAATATAACACAATTTCAGTGTAATAAATATCATGTTTAAAAAAAACAGCTTTGTAGCCTATGGGTTGCGTGCTTGCCTCGTAATCCAATGTCCTGGTTTTAATTCCCCGCATCTTCGGAAGAAAATTTCATTTGCGGGTAACCGGGTTTTTGTAACGCCCAATTTTGCGTGGACATCAGCTTTCGTTGCCGATCAGCCATATAATGCTTTCGCATTAAAATATTGCAGAACAACTACCCTGGTTGTCTACCAATGGCGGGAGCGTTCGTCATGCTACTCGCAACACACTGAGAGTATCTCTTTGTCTCGCTCTTGCACAGTCCTGTCCATAATATCACAGAGTGCGCTTTCGCGACTAAACTATTCTCAAGCTTCACCTAGCGAAAATTAGGAAGTGCTTTTACATATGGCAGCACATGGAGGTGGTGCAATTGCGTATGACCCCAAGAACACATATTTTGAAACATTGCAGAGTGCTCCGTAATATTTTGGACACACCTGTACACGCATAAGGTACGACGTAAACGAAAGTCCATCGCACACGCTGCAAGACATTCGGAGCTCATCCTGAGTGAAGTGCTTCGCAAAATTGGCATCCCGGCAGTAGACGGTTGTTGAAGCACACGACGATGCCTAACTTCACGCATCTTTTCGAGCCTTGCCTCGTGTTCTTCGGCGCTTATGTGGGCGCGTCCTTGTCAAAAGGCTTGCGGCATCTGTTGTAGGCGCTGTTGTTTCCCATAGTCCTGTTTCGCCGCTTATCGGCGGCGCTCGACGGCTTCACCTGGATGTTTTCTTTCAAAGAGCTCCTCTTCTATGAGTGGTGGCCATCTGTGAGGCCCTATCTCGCCTGACACGACTGCTTCGAGTTCGGTACGGCGGCAGTGTACCGACTGGTCTCTATAGCTCGGGGAACGAGCGCCGGCTAACTGACCGGTCACATGTGCGCATGCGCGGTGGTAGAAAAATTGCGAAATCTTGGTGAGGTAGTTAAAGAAAGCGGGGGAATTAAAACTTATTTATTTTTTTTTTATTTTTTTAATACCTCAAAGGTCCCGATGTGGGACATTACATGAGGGGTGGGCGGGTGTACGGCGATAAATTGTGACACGCTTGTGGTATACACGGTTATGATGAGAGAGCTTCTTCGGTGGTGTTATTGAAGCGTGAAGCATCGCCAATGAGCGCCAGATGGTTGGGAAGGTCATTCCAGTCGTGAGCGGTGCGCACGAA
The DNA here is from genome assembly GCF_055824585.1 of Amblyomma mixtum. Taxonomy (NCBI): domain Eukaryota; kingdom Metazoa; phylum Arthropoda; class Arachnida; order Ixodida; family Ixodidae; genus Amblyomma; species Amblyomma mixtum. The sequence goes on along the minus strand of NC_143014.1, from coordinate 274,404,327 downwards.
GAATGACTTATGAAATGAAGTTGTACAGGCATGGGGTGGAATGACGCTGTTAGGATGGCCTGCGCGAGGCGTTCGATGCACTGGTTGAATGAGCCGACTGTCACGGGGTCATGTATGAACAAACTTGCGATATAGGCAGAGGCGTGAAATCCGGCAGCAAGAGGCGAGAGGAGGCAGTTGTAGCTGAGTTTTAATGGTAGAGATGCTGGAGAGGTACGAGTAGTTCGAGAGAATGAAACGAGTGGCACGGTTTTGAACAGATTCGAGAGCTTTAGTAAGGTTAGAGTGATGTGGATCAAAGATAGCGCTGGCATATTAAAGTTTAGGTCGCACAAAGGTTTTGTAAGCAAGTAGTTTTACAGAAGAAGTTGCAATAGGCAGGTTACGGCGGAGGTATCCAAGAGTACGATTAGTGGAATTAACTATAGAGTTTACGTGGCAATTGACCATGTAAAATTATCAGTGAGGTGAACACCGAGGTACTTGAACAAGCTAGTTGGAACAATAGTAGAGTTGTTAATTTTGTAATTCGGGGGCGTATAATTTTGGCGGCAGTAGAAAGAAATAAGCCCAGTTTCAGAGGCATTCAGGGACATAAGCCATTTAGTGCACCATTGCTGTATGCGAATTGGGTTATTTTGGAGGGCGGAAGCATCGGACGAGTTAGTTACAGAGCGGTATAGTGCACAGTCATCTGCAAAAAGGCGGATGGCAGAAGTTACTGATGTAGGAAGATCGTTGATGTAAATTAGAAAGAGGAAGGGGCCAAGGACGTTGCCTTGGGGCACACCTGAAAGAACACGCGAAAAAGAAGAGGACTGACTACTAGCGGAAACAAACTGCATGCGGTCGGTTATTAAGCCTTTGATCCAATTAAGAACTAGTGGATGGATGTTTAATCGAGATAGCTTAAGCAGAAGGCGGGAGTGAGGTACTTTGTCGAATGTTTTCGCAAAATCAAGAAATATAGCATCAGTAGGGATGTTGCGATCTAGATTTCAATGAATGTCTCGAAGAAACAGAGCAAGTTTGGTTTCGCATGAATGACTTTTACGGAAGCCGTGCTGGTTTGGATGAAAGAAGTTGACAGATTATAGAAAGGAGGCTATAAGGGAGTAAATGTCGTGTTCCATGATTTTATAGCACTCACTAGTTAATAAAATTGGTCGGTAATTACCTGGGGATAAACGGTTACCTTTCTTGAAGACTGGAATGACCTTCCCAATACGCCAGTCTAGAGGAATGGAACCAGTATCAAATGACTGCTGGAAAATGCGGGATAGGACAAGGCTGCAAACATGTTTAGTGTTTTTTAAGACTTTGAAATTGATTCCGTCAATGCCGGAGGAGGATGAATACTTTAGCGAGTCTATGATTTTAACAGTGCCGTGTGGATTAAAAGTAATCCCTTCCATTGGTGGATGCGAGAAAGACAGGAAATCGGGAAGGTCATGGGTGGTTTCGTTTGTGAAAACAGAAGAAAATGAGGCATAGGGTACATCGGATACGGTTACAGGCGAGCCGGAGTTGTCACAGAGCGAAATGTATTAGTTACCCCATGGTTAACTGTATTCCAGAAGCGTTTTGGGTTGGTCTGCAGCGTGGCTGAAACGGTAGAAAATAGAGCTGGCGTTTAGTTTGGGCAGCAAGGTTAGAATAATGTTTCCCGATAGTATTGTTACGTGGCAGGAGGCGTTCACACCCCGCAGAACACTGGTGCAGTCACACTGAACACAACACAAGCACAGGGCGCACCGGACGCCAAGACACAAGCCACCGCGCCGGATTCAGAGCCCGAGCACGCGCCAAGCGCCCTCTCACTTCGTCTGCCTCATCTTCTCTGAGTCGACCCGTAGCATGACCCCCGGGCGTGAAAGCACCGTCGCGGTGCGGCTCAGCGAGTGTCAGAAGAGGGTAGGTGGTAGGGCTTAAGGCGCGACACGTGCACAATATCGGAGGGTGGAGTACGGGAATTGCACTCGGTGAAGGCAGGCTCAATCTCGTATGTGACGGCTGTGACTTGGCGCAGCACGCGATACGGGCCCACATATCGAGAAAGAAGCTTTTCCGAGAGCCCTACACGGCGAGAAGGCACCCAGAGCAATACAAGGGACCCAGGCAAGAAGGCACTGTCCAGGTGGCGGCGGTTATAGTGCTCTTGCTGAGAAGCTTGGGAGGCTTGCAAGCGGGAACGGGCGACTTGGCGAGCATGGTCAGCATGGGCAATGGCTTCACGGGCGTATTCAGAATGTGCGGGAGGAGACGTTCGATACAACGTATCAAGCGGCAGTTGAGGCTCACGGCCGTACAGGAGGTAAAACGGAGAGTATCCGGCAGTGTCGTGGCGGGAGGAGTTATATGCAAATGTAACGTATGGGAGTGCGACGTCCCAGTCTCGGTGATCAGAGGAGACGTACATAGCGAGCATGTCAGTGAGCGTCCGATTGAGGCGCTCAGTGAGGCCATTAGTTTGGGGGTGGTAAGCGGTCGTCAACTTGTGCTTAGTTGAGCACGCGCGAAGAATGTCGTTTACCACTGCGGAAAGGAAGGTACGGCCACGGTCAGTGAGCAGTTGGTGGGGTGCTCCATGATGAAGAATGACGTCCTGAAGAAGAAAGTCGGCGACATCAGCGGCAGTACTCGTGGGGAGCGCACGCGTTATCGCGTACCGGGTGGCATAATCTGTGGCGACTGCAACCCATCTGTTCCCAGAAGTGGACTCAGGAAATGGGCCGAGAAGGTCCAAGCCGATACGGTAGAACGGCTCCGGAGGGATGTCAATGGGCTGAAGAAAGCCAGCGGGAGCAGATGCAGGGCGCTTGCGACGCTGACACTCATCGCAAGCACCAACGTAACGGCGCACTGAGCGGTAGAGGCCAGGCCAGAAGAACCGACGGCGGATGCGGTCGTACGTGCGAGTAACGCCGAGATGGCCAGCAGTCGGGAGGTCATGAAGTTCGTGGAGAACGACTGTTCGTAAGTGCTTCGGGACGACGAGGAGAAGGTCAGGACCAGTTGGTTGAAGATTCCGGCGGTATAAAATACCATCAACGAGAGCAAAGCGGTTCAGTGAAGGGTCGGTTGGGGCGGACGTTAGGCGATCGATGATGGAGAGAAGCTCCGCATCCCGACGCTGTTCTTCGCCGATAGTTGTAAACGGAGTTACAGAGAACAGGTCAATGGTGCTTGCGCTCGTCACAGTATTAGAGTGGGCAACAGGGTAACGAGAGAGACAGTCGGCATCTTTGTGCAACCGGCCAGACTTGTAGATCACAGCGTAGTCATATTCTTGGAGTCGTAGCGCCCAACGACCGAGGCGACCGATAGGATCCTTCAGAGAAGAAAGCCAGCACAGTGCGTGATGATCTGTCACAACTGTGAATGGCCTGCCATATAAGTAGGGACGAAATTTGCCAACAGCCCAGACGAGGGCCAAGCACTCTCTTTCGGTAATGGAGTAGTTCTTCTCGGAAGGGGATAGGAGACGGCTAGCATAGGCAATTACACGATGTGTGCCGCATTGACGCTGGGAAAGGATTGCACCGATGCCATGGCCACTAGCATCAGTACGGACTTCCGTAGGAGCGGACACATCGAAATGTGCCAAGACCGGTGCAGTGGTAAGCTTTCTTATAAGGTGGGCAAAGGCTTGGTCTTGGGAGGACCCCCAGGAAAAACTAACATCCTTTTTAAGAAGATCGGTGAGCGGCTGAGCAATGTCGGCAAAATCTTGAATGAATCTACGAAAGTAAGAACAAAGGCCCAAAAAACTTCGGACGTCATTGCTCGAACGGGGTACTGGGAAGTCTTTTACTGCTCGGATCTTGTCTGGATCGGGACGAACCCCCGTAGCATCGACGACATGGCCTAATATATTGAGCTGGCGACGCGCGAAACGGCATTTTGAAGAGTTGAGCTGCAGCCCGGCATGGCGAAAGAGGGAAAGAACTTGTGAAAGGTGGCCCATGTGGGACGAAAACGAGGGCGAAAACACAATTACATCGTCTAAATAGCACAGGCAAGTGGACCACTTAAATCCTTGCAGCAAGGAGTCCATCATGCGCTCGAAAGTGGCTGGGGCGTTACATAAGCCGAAAGGCATAACCTTAAACTGATATAAGCCATCAGGAGTAACAAACGCAGTCTTCTCCCGGTCCTGGTCATCCACAGCAATTTGCCAATAGCCAGATCGGAGGTCTATGGAGGAGAAGAATTTGGCTCCGTAGAGGCAGTCTAAGGCATCGTCGATTCGAGGAAGCGGATAGACATCTTTTTTAGTGATCTTATTCAAGTGACGGTAATCCACACAAAAGCGCCATGAGCCATCTTTCTTCTTGACCAAGACGACGGGCGAAGCCCAAGGACTGTGAGAGGGCTCAATGATGTTCTTCTCCAGCATTTTTGCCACTTCCGCCTGGATGACCTGTCGTTCTGCATGGGAGACCCGGTATGGTCGGCGGCGGATAGGAGGAGCATCGCCGGTGTCGATGCGGTGCGTAACGGTAAGAGCTTGGCCGAGGGCGCTGTTATGGAGGTCGAAGATGTCGGAATAGGACTCGAGAAGCGCACGCAGCTGACAAGATTGGGCAGGGAGCAAATCGGAGGGCATCATTGCCGTGATCGCGTCAGTCGAAGTAGGATCGTGAGCAGGGGCTGCAGGAGCTGATGCATGGGCAGTGTCCAATGGGGCAACTTGGCAGGAGCCAATAGGTGAGAACGTTGCCACGCATATGCCAGGTGGAAGGACTTGGGCTGAATAGCTGAAATTGATTAACGGAAGTGACACACTGTTTCCCCTGATTGTAGCGACAGTATGGGGCAGTGCAACGTTGCGGTGCAGCAAGACATCTGAAATAGGGGCGACTAAGTAGTCACCATCGGCGACTGATGAGGTAGGACGTAGGGTAACGAATAAGGCGGCTAGGGAGGGCAGAGAAACTTGGTCGGGCGAATACAGTCTGGGAGAAGGCAAGGGTTCAGGATCGATGGCTGGGAGATCGAGGTGTAGGATGCCGTGCGAGCAGTCTATCAGGGCGGAGTGTTCTGATAGGAAATCGAGGCCGAGGATGAGGTCATGAGAACAAGGGGTCAAAACATTGAACTGCACCGGAAGGTCATGGCCAGCAACACTAACGCGTGCAGTGCAGAGTCCGTCAACACTAACTGTTCCGCCGTCCGCGACACGCACTCGAGACCGAGCTGGCGTGAGAACTTTACGTAAACGACGACGAAGTTGTGCACTCATGACAGAGATATGCGCTCCAGTGTCGACAAGCGCACGCACGGGAACACCATCAACACAAACGTCTAGTTGGTTCAAGTGGGAGGTCTGTAGAGGATTTGTGGGCCTGGGCGTGGATGCAGCGTCACCTCCGGGAGCTGCATCAGCTAGTTTTCCAAGTCAGAGCGGTCGTATGAGGCTGCAGCCGATGATCGAAGGGACTGCGGGGATCGGAAGCGGCGGCCTCGTGGAGATGGAGAGCGGGAAGAACGACGGGGTCGGGAGCTGGTGAGATCGTTGGCCGAATCTGATTGGTCATGAGGTGGTCGGGGCGGAAAACGGCGGGGAATATCTGAACGGTTGTCGTAGGAGAGCTCGGTGCGAGGAGTCGGAAACCATCTATTGCGGCAGTGCCGGGAAATGTGACCGACACAGGAACAATTGAAACATATGGGGCGATCATCAGGCGTGCGCCACTCTGCTGGATTTCGGTAGCGACGAAAGTTCGGAGCCCTGGGACGGTAAGCATTCCTGGTTGGTGGCCGGACGCTAGAGTTCCCGATGGAACAGATGGCAGGTGAGAGATTCAAATTTGCGAGTTCCTCTCGTACGACGGCTTGAATCAGGGACACATCGGGCAAGGGGTGACTGGGGATGGTAGGTTGGAGGGCCGCAGGTGCACAGGCCTCCATTTCGCGGCGAACGATCCGGGTGACTGTGTCGTTGATGTTGAGAGGCGAAGTGGGAGGTGGGCTAGTTGGCGGCTGCTGCAAAACACACGAAGATGTGGCGGCCGTATGGGGAAGTCTTTGAAATTGTGGAAAGATGCGCCGGCTCTTTACTTGCTCGAAGAGACGGCACTCCTTAATAAGGGCATCCACGGTATCACTGCCTTTGCAGAGAAGTAAATGAAAAGCGTCGTCCGCGATCCCTTTTAGGATGTGGCCCACCTTTTTCGATTCCGACATGGAGTTGTCAACCTGGTGACATAAGGCAAGGACGTCTTGAATATACGTGATGTAACTTTCACAGGTGGACTGAGCACGCGAGTCGAGATGTTTTTGGGCTGCGAGCTTCGAAGCATCTGGAGGTCCGAAGAGAGCGCGAAGCTTTTCTTTAAAGGTGTCCCAACTCGTTAATTCGTCTTCATGGGTTTCGTACCATTGCCTCGCTGTGCCAGACAAATAGAAAATGACGTTGGCCAGCATGACGGTGGGGTCCCACCTGTTATGGGCGCTGACGCGTTCATACATCGAGATCCATCTGTCGACGTTTTCAGTTGAGGCACCGGAGAAGATGTCGGGGTCACGGGGATGAGCCATGACCATGAATGTAGTGGCAGTGGGACTTGGCGAGTCACCGGGCTGCGTCATTGTAGCGGTCCCGGTGTAGCGACCGCTGCGAAGCTCCGTGATGGAATAGGCCAGAACGAGAGGAAGGGGAAAGTCCTCACCTCCACCAAGATGTTACGTGGCAGGAGGCGTTCACACCCCGCAGAACACTGGTGCAGTCACACTGAACACAACACAAGCACAGGGCGCACCGGACGCCAAGACACAAGCCACCGCGCCGGATTCAGAGCCCGAGCACGCGCCAAGCGCCCTCTCACTTCGTCTGCCTCATCTTCTCTGAGTCGACCCGTAGCAGTATGATGTTTGTTCCAAGCTAGTTCAGTGTTAAATGAGTTGGCAAGTCGAAAAAGTCGTTTTTTCTTGTTTTTTAGGCGTTTGAGTGCCACATTACAACGCGGCGTTGCGTTCACTCAGTTAAGATTACAACAGGAATGTAAAGCCTTATCAAGCGTAGGAACTTAGATTTGAAAAGCATCCAGTTATTCAGTAGAACGTAGATGATAGGTAGAGGAAAAATTATTATAAAAGGTAGTGATGTCACGATTCATGCTTATGTAGCCACCTTTGTCATAAAGAGTTAGTACCTTCTTAGACTTAGTGCTTTTGGAAATGTTTGGAGAAAAGGTGGAGTAAAGGGTGGTTCTTTTCTCTTCTTCTTTGTACGGAGAGGTTGTCCCTCCGTTCTTCTTTCTTCTAACGAAGTACTGAGCCAGTAGGATGAGACTTGCAGGAAAGACAGGGACTCTTGTCGAGCACTGATATAGGTTTTATGTACACAGACGACTATTTACAAGGAGTATGTACATGACAGCATGATGTCTGACCAGCCGCCCCGTGGACCCACTCTACGGCTACTCGAGAGCACGGTCTGCGTGCCTGGCTCCGGTCGAGACCAAAATCTCTGTGTCGCGATGGCGGCAGAGCATAGCGCGCCCCCGCGCTCTCTCCCCACGCGAAAAGAAAAAAAAAAGCAAGAAGTTATTCTTAAGCCGCGAGCAGGACGAGCCTCGTCACTACATGTGTTTTTGCTCTCTCCCTAAAAGTCCCGGCCTCGGCGCCATACACAGCTTGCAAACGCGGCGACGAACGCCCTCCCGCCACAGGGACCGCGACACCCCCCTCGGGGCAGGTAAGATGCCCCTAACCGTTCCCAGATGAGGCTAGCAAATGGGCGCGCAGCCACCGGGCATTGTCCGTACCGCGCCACGCCATGTGGCACCGGCCCTGTCAGAGAAGGGATGTCTTCGATAACCTCAAGCGCGCCCTCCGCGAGCCTAACCCTTTGAAGAAAGCCGCGAGGCGCCCATGCTGCCCTTCCCTCTCCCCACAACAGACCTGTGGGCGATCCGCACTCGGCCACGGAAGATGCTTTCTTCCCGCAGGCCGCTACCGGGCAAAAACGCGACCTTCAGCTGATAGGGGAGACCTCTCGTTTACTTTGGGAAAAAAAGAACACGGAAACGAGCTTCTAGTGAAACAGCGAACGCCGCCCAGGCTAACGACCACGATGCTGTCGCCGCGCAGCTCGTAGAGCGGCTTTTTCAGTCGTTATTACGGCGCCGGTTAAAATGCCATTCAATCGCCGGTTAAGGCGATTGAATGGCGCCTACCTTACAGGTGGCGTAAAAAACGACGTGATCACTAAGGCCAGGAATGTATGAAGGGGCAGATTATTCGTCAGGGTGAGATGTCAGTATGAGATCAAGAATGTTGGACTAATGATCAGCCTTGCACGTGGATTCCGTAACAATTTGTAACAAGCCGAAAGAAAGGCATGTGTTCAAAACTTTACAAGCAACGTTACTTTTTATCAGGGTATTGGCTATATTATCCCAATCTTTGAACGGGAAGTTAAAATCACCGAATAGTAAAATAGGGGTATTAGGATAAGCCAATGTTATTGACTGCAGCGCTTCATGAAGTGTTATGAAGGAACTGTCAATAGCAGGCGGACGAAAACAAACACCGATAAGCACTCGAGGAAACGAAGCATGACAACATATCCAAATCCATCAATACCATGTTACTAAATTACGAGCAGATTAGATCACACAGCGAGTCACGTTTCGGTGTTAAGCTACGAATGTTAGTGTATAGAAGGGACAGATGGTTACTCTTATGCTGGAAATTCTTAGTGGATGCGATTGGTGGTTACTACGGATTACGTTCAACCACTTTTTGCGATGCATGATCAAAAATGTAAGTTTTCTCAGCTGAAATTAGTCTATCATAGCGGAGTTTGAAAGACAACTGGTTAGATTTGGCGAATTCAGCTAGGCGTTTGCGGGCGAGTCGAACGCTGGAAGAAAAATCTTCGCTGACTGCGTATTCAGTTAATTTGAACATAATGCATGACAAAATTGGCTCTTTCTCCATAAAATGAGAAAATTTTATGATTGTGGGACGGTTTTTTTCTTCTACAAAAGCACCAAGTCGATATGCTCGTTCAGTGCCCCGATTTTCGATAGTCACACTTAGTTTATCCTGGCAGAGGTCAATTATCAGCTTCTCAGATTCCTTCCAGCTTTCATATTGCGCATCCTTCCGCCTGTAGAACAGCAAGTTGTTTCTCCGAGATCTAGTTACAAGGTCATCAATGCGGGCAGTCAGTGTGGGTACCTGTGCAGAGCAATTGGTCGCAATACTTTGCATGCTATCGACTTGACACGTTAGGTCAGAAAGAGATTTGAAGTCGGACTCAATCTGTGCGAGTCTGGTATTTAGGCCCGCGAATGTTTCCTCATGATAAGAGAGAGTTGTTTTAATAGAGCTTAACTAATCGAGTATCGTCGAGTTCCCGGATTGTAAAGACTTGAGCGCGGCAAGCACATCACTAGAGGAATCGGCACCGGAACCACAATTGGAAACGCTCAATGCATCGTAACTGGGAAGCGGAAATGTGCCGGAATGAGTTGCGCTAACTTGTGCGGATCAGATTGTTCAACTTAGACAGGCTCGAAAAGTCTGGCTTATCAGATATCGTCTAAGTGGAAACAGTTCACAACTGTGTCTCTGGAGATGACAAACCTGTTACAGCGCAAAACCTTTCGGGGCAGTCATCCGTGTAAAATTTGGGAATGAGCTCATCATTTACTGGAAATAATTCATGTTTGTATTGTTACGTGACGGCAAGCCGATAAAATCAGAACAACATGAAAGATGGCGATGGCACGATTTAATGGCGGAGGGCCTGGCGCGAGCACTCCTGCCCGCGCCACTGCACGGTTCGTCCTCTTCTAGCCAGTCACAATATGCATTGCTATCTACCATTCCAATATTAGAAGCCCTATGTGGGTATTTTTCTACTGGATTTTAATTAGAGGCATCGGCTTAAAACAGTTGTCTAAATAGTTTGGGAAGACATAACTTAAGTGGGACACAAATGTTGATTATAAACGCACTTTGGTTTGTAGTAATTAATTTTTCTTGAAAAATTTTTCGTGTTAAATGTAACATCTTGTGAGCCAACTGCTTACGCGTATTGGCTATGTGGTGCAGGGGACCGTCCGGTGCCCTGTCCATACCTCAGCATGCGCCCATGCATTTTGCCCCTCGTGCGCCTGTATTTCGGGTATAAATGCAAGCCTATATTTAGTTTTGCTTCTGCCTGTGACTAAGGAACAACGTGGCAAGTACGATTAAATTAAAAATTTGATTTCATTTGTAAATGAATGCCAAATTTTAATTAGCTGCGACCGCAAACAACCAAGCGGATGCGTGCCAGTGAAAATAAAAATAACAGCAACAATGGATCGCCACCATTGGAACTATCGGTGTGGTGACGCATTGCAGACTGCTTTCTGATGCTGCATATGATCATCGCATCCTGTGTTGATGCTACAGTAATTGCGTGTGCAGGCCAGCAGTGACGCTAATGTCACCATGACAACCACGTCGCCCGCGCTGATCGCATTCGCGGACGGCCACAACTATTGCCGTCATTTCATCACCATAATGAAAATTTTGTGCCAACGATGTTAATGGGATCGGCGGCGAAATTAAAAGAGAACTCGATTCAGCGAACGACACACACACACGTGGGCGCACACGCGGCAACTCACGGTCTGAACGTGCTGCCGAAAAGGTAAGCGCTTGTAGACGTGATGTGCGCAGTAAAGATACAATACGCCGTGCCAGTTTATGGCTTTGTGTACGGTCCTGCACAACAGAGATGCTAGCGGTGTCGGCGCATGGGATGATTTATGACTCCATACGCATTCTGGCGCATGAACACCCTGACAGGGGCTCACAAGCTGACGGCGAAAACACTGGTGTCTGTACATTCACTCACAAGACTACCGGTGTTGTACACGGCAGTTGCACACGGGAACACCTCTTGCATGGGCTACATGGCAGCGTCTTTTTCACGTGAAAAGGCGCCAATTTCCCCCAAACCACAGGGGCGTCAAGAGGTCAGTGGGAGCCACCGGTTTCGCTCCTTGCCATCTTCACATCGCGCACGAACGAGCGCAGGTGGTCCGGGCGGTAAAACGGAATGAAGCGAAAAGGTGATACACCCCTAGTCCTGCCTCTGTAGCGCCCCCTCCTGACCCCGCGCACGACCCGGCCACACCAGAACAAAAGCGGGATAGAAGAGGAAAAGCGGCGCCCTGCCTGCGCGATTAGCCTAAATGCCTGCGGGATGCGCCACCGTGCTGTAGGAGGGTGGAAATCTGAAGCGGCGCCTCAGAAGTGAAGGTAGCGGCGTGGCAGCTGTACGCCAATAACAGCTTCTCGTGCTCTTGTCTAGCGAGCAATGACACGTTTGCAACTGCATAGGATCTCCTACTGTTTCTATGCAGCACGCTTTACTTTATAATACAGGTGTGTTTTCCATGCCGCTCCAAAGGTCACGCCAAAGTTTTTATGATTCGTTTTTCTTAAATTACGAGGACACACAGTTGTTGCGTGTAGCTTTTTTTCAGGTTGATAATAAAAATGAGCTCAGAAAAGAAGAGCGCAGGGTAAGTAATTAAGTACAAGCTATTTTTTGTCATTAGTTCCGATATTGCCTACCGCTGTTTCGAGGCTCCTCTTTGACGTCATAATCAAGCCACTCCAGCGAGTTGATCATTTGGCTAGAGCCTGGATGCATGCATGATCACGTGGGCTCGGGAATCTCTGAAGCATGCTCTAAGTGGGGACAAGTTCGTCTGCGTGCGTCTTCATCATGCGCCGGCAAGCACAAGCAGCCTGTCAGATTCCCCGTCACCATTTTACTGGGCAGCAGAAATGCTTTTCACTGTCTTTGTCCTCATATGGCCGCTAAGACGCCCCGCTGTTTACGATTTGCCCTTCATACATTACTACCGCGAATGGATGTCTTAAATCTGCACATACTTCTGTTCACTGTAGTTCTCTTTCTCCACTCCGTTTCACTGCACATGACAGACAGACAGACAGACAGACAGACAGACAGACAGACAGACAGACAGACAGACAGACAGACAGACAGACAGACAGACAGACAGACAGACAGACAGACAGACAGACAGACAGACAGACAGACAGACAGACAGACAGACAGACAGACAGACAGACAGACAGACAGACAGACAGACAGACAGACAGACAGACAGACAGACAGACAGACAGACAGACAGACAGACAGACAGACAGACAGACAGACAGACAGACAGACAGACAGACAGACAGACAGACAGACAGACAGACAGACAGACAGACAGACAGACAGACAGACAGACAGACAGACAGACAGACAGACAGACAGACAGACAGACAGACAGACAGACAGACAGACAGACAGACAGACAGACAGACAGACAGACAGACAGACAGACAGACAGACAGACAGACAGACAGACAGACAGACAGACAGACAGACAGACAGACAGACAGACAGACAGACAGACAGACAGACAGACAGACAGACAGACAGACAGACAGACAGACAGACAGACAGACAGACAGACAGACAGACAGACAGACAGACAGACAGACAGACAGACAGACAGACAGACAGACAGACAGACAGACAGACAGACAGACAGACAGACAGACAGACAGACAGACAGACAGACAGACAGACAGACAGACAGACAGACAGACAGACAGACAGACAGACAGACAGACAGACAGACAGACAGACAGACAGACAGACAGACAGACAGACAGACAGACAGACAGACAGACAGACAGACAGACAGACAGACAGACAGACAGACAGACAGACAGACAGACAGACAGACAGACAGACAGACAGACAGACAGACAGACAGACAGACAGACAGACAGACAGACAGACAGACAGACAGACAGACAGACAGACAGACAGACAGACAGACAGACAGACAGACAGACAGACAGACAGACAGACAGACAGACAGACAGACAGACAGACAGACAGACAGACAGACAGACAGACAGACAGACAGACAGACAGACAGACAGACAGACAGACAGACAGACAGACAGACAGACAGACAGACAGACAGACAGACAGACAGACAGACAGACAGACAGACAGACAGACAGACAGACAGACAGACAGACAGACAGACAGACAGACAGACAGACAGACAGACAGACAGACAGACAGACAGACAGACAGACAGACAGACAGACAGACAGACAGACAGACAGACAGACAGACAGACAGACAGACAGACAGACAGACAGACAGACAGACAGACAGACAGACAGACAGACAGACAGACAGACAGACAGACAGACAGACAGACAGACAGACAGACAGACAGACAGACAGACAGACAGACAGACAGACAGACAGACAGACAGACAGACAGACAGACAGACAGACAGACAGACAGACAGACAGACAGACAGACAGACAGACAGACAGACAGACAGACAGACAGACAGACAGACAGACAGACAGACAGACAGACAGACAGACAGACAGACAGACAGACAGACAGACAGACAGACAGACAGACAGACAGACAGACAGACAGACAGACAGACAGACAGACAGACAGACAGACAGACAGACAGACAGACAGACAGACAGACAGACAGACAGACAGACAGACAGACAGACAGACAGACAGACAGACAGACAGACAGACAGACAGACAGACAGACAGACAGACAGACAGACAGACAGACAGACAGACAGACAGACAGACAGACAGACAGACAGACAGACAGACAGACAGACAGACAGACAGACAGACAGACAGACAGACAGACAGACAGACAGACAGACAGACAGACAGACAGACAGACAGACAGACAGACAGACAGACAGACAGACAGACAGACAGACAGACAGACAGACAGACAGACAGACAGACAGACAGACAGACAGACAGACAGACAGACAGACAGACAGACAGACAGACAGACAGACAGACAGACAGACAGACAGACAGACAGACAGACAGACAGACAGACAGACAGACAGACAGACAGACAGACAGACAGACAGACAGACAGACAGACAGACAGACAGACAGACAGACAGACAGACAGACAGACAGACAGACAGACAGACAGACAGACAGACAGACAGACAGACAGACAGACAGACAGACAGACAGACAGACAGACAGACAGACAGACAGACAGACAGACAGACAGACAGACAGACAGACAGACAGACAGACAGACAGACAGACAGACAGACAGACAGACAGACAGACAGACAGACAGACAGACAGACAGACAGACAGACAGACAGACAGACAGACAGACAGACAGACAGACAGACAGACAGACAGACAGACAGACAGACAGACAGACAGACAGACAGACAGACAGACAGACAGACAGACAGACAGACAGACAGACAGACAGACAGACAGACAGACAGACAGACAGACAGACAGACAGACAGACAGACAGACAGACAGACAGACAGACAGACAGACAGACAGACAGACAGACAGACAGACAGACAGACAGACAGACAGACAGACAGACAGACAGACAGACAGACAGACAGACAGACAGACAGACAGACAGACAGACAGACAGACAGACAGACAGACAGACAGACAGACAGACAGACAGACAGACAGACAGACAGACAGACAGACAGACAGACAGACAGACAGACAGACAGACAGACAGACAGACAGACAGACAGACAGACAGACAGACAGACAGACAGACAGACAGACAGACAGACAGACAGACAGACAGACAGACAGACAGACAGACAGACAGACAGACAGACAGACAGACAGACAGACAGACAGACAGACAGACAGACAGACAGACAGACAGACAGACAGACAGACAGACAGACAGACAGACAGACAGACAGACAGACAGACAGACAGACAGACAGACAGACAGACAGACAGACAGACAGACAGACAGACAGACAGACAGACAGACAGACAGACAGACAGACAGACAGACAGACAGACAGACAGACAGACAGACAGACAGACAGACAGACAGACAGACAGACAGACAGACAGACAGACAGACAGACAGACAGACAGACAGACAGACAGACAGACAGACAGACAGACAGACAGACAGACAGACAGACAGACAGACAGACAGACAGACAGACAGACAGACAGACAGACAGACAGACAGACAGACAGACAGACAGACAGACAGACAGACAGACAGACAGACAGACAGACAGACAGACAGACAGACAGACAGACAGACAGACAGACAGACAGACAGACAGACAGACAGACAGACAGACAGACAGACAGACAGACAGACAGACAGACAGACAGACAGACAGACAGACAGACAGACAGACAGACAGACAGACAGACAGACAGACAGACAGACAGACAGACAGACAGACAGACAGACAGACAGACAGACAGACAGACAGACAGACAGACAGACAGACAGACAGACAGACAGACAGACAGACAGACAGACAGACAGACAGACAGACAGACAGACAGACAGACAGACAGACAGACAGACAGACAGACAGACAGACAGACAGACAGACAGACAGACAGACAGACAGACAGACAGACAGACAGACAGACAGACAGACAGACAGACAGACAGACAGACAGACAGACAGACAGACAGACAGACAGACAGACAGACAGACAGACAGACAGACAGACAGACAGACAGACAGACAGACAGACAGACAGACAGACAGACAGACAGACAGACAGACAGACAGACAGACAGACAGACAGACAGACAGACAGACAGACAGACAGACAGACAGACAGACAGACAGACAGACAGACAGACAGACAGACAGACAGACAGACAGACAGACAGACAGACAGACAGACAGACAGACAGACAGACAGACAGACAGACAGACAGACAGACAGACAGACAGACAGACAGACAGACAGACAGACAGACAGACAGACAGACAGACAGACAGACAGACAGACAGACAGACAGACAGACAGACAGACAGACAGACAGACAGACAGACAGACAGACAGACAGACAGACAGACAGACAGACAGACAGACAGACAGACAGACAGACAGACAGACAGACAGACAGACAGACAGACAGACAGACAGACAGACAGACAGACAGACAGACAGACAGACAGACAGACAGACAGACAGACAGACAGACAGACAGACAGACAGACAGACAGACAGACAGACAGACAGACAGACAGACAGACAGACAGACAGACAGACAGACAGACAGACAGACAGACAGACAGACAGACAGACAGACAGACAGACAGACAGACAGACAGACAGACAGACAGACAGACAGACAGACAGACAGACAGACAGACAGACAGACAGACAGACAGACAGACAGACAGACAGACAGACAGACAGACAGACAGACAGACAGACATGTGACGATTCGTGCGCATACACCAGTGGCCGCACAAACACGGTCAGTGACTCCCGGGAGGCGGCAGACCGCGCCATCCTGGCGGCGTGTCTCCACGGAGGGGCAAGGCCATATAGCGCATAGGATGGCCGTCGACGACTCCTACGGTGGGGATTAAGCCTGTCACGAAGATTCCAGGGGAGATCTGCGCGGAGGGAACAAAAGGAAGCGGCGAGCGGGCGGCGCCGCGGGGGCACCAGTGGCCGCACAAACCCGGTCAGTGACTCCCGGGAGGCGGCAGACCGCGCCATCCTGGCGGCGTGTCGCCACGGAAGGACAAGGCCACATAGCGCATAGGATGGCCGTCGACGACTCCTGCGGTGGGGATTAAGCCTGTCACGAAGATTCCAGGGGAGAGCTGCGCGGAGTGGACCCGGTCAGCGACTTTCCCGGGAAGCGGCAGACTGGCGTCGCGTCGCCACGGAGGGGGCTCGACGCTGTCACGAGGGAGATCTGCGCGGAGGGAACAAAAGGAAGCGGCGAGCGGGCGGCGCCGCGGGGGCGGCGTGAAGCAGCCAGCGGCTACGGCGAAGGTGGAGGCTGCAGAAAGAAAGAAGCAAAATGCTTAAAAAGGGGGAGCCGACGGGAGGAAAGGACAGAGAGGGACGACTCGAACGAGCTGACGAGACGGAGGAAGACAGAAGACCGGGGCCGCGCATTGACCAGGGAGCCCGGGGTCTAGCCTTCGCCCACGTTCGACCTCCGACAGCACGCTTCCACACCAGCAGCTCCTCCAACGCCTGGCCGAGAACGAGAGCTGCACAGCTGCGAAAAGTCCCCAGCCTGGCCGCAGAAGACATCCAGCCACTCGTCGAGCCCGTGCCACAACAAGCTGACTGAGCCCCGACGTGGACGAGCCCTACTGCATTTCCCGTAAGCGGCATCAAGCCAGATCCATTTAATTAAATCATATTCTAAAATCATTCTTGGAGTCTGTGTATCAATCTCCTCGTGCCCAGTGTGGGCCCAGGGCCAATTTAAGAAACCGGTCTATCACAGACAGACAGACAGACAGACAGACAGACAGACAGACAGACAGACAGAGACAGACAGACAGACAGACAGACAGACAGACAGACAGACAGACAGACAGACAGACAGACAGACAGACAGACAGACAGAGACAGACACAGATAGACACAGACAGACAGAGACAGACAGACACAGACAGACAGACAGACATGCATCCATGATGTATGTGTGCGCGTGAGTGTGTGGGTGTTAAGACATTATGAGACAATAAACCGTAAAAAAATAAAGGCGACAGAAAACTACGAATACGAAAACCGAAGGACCAAGCATTGGCGTTCTTTACATGCACGCTCTTTTAGACAAAATGTATGCGCAAGTTAGGATAAGATGCAGTACCATTAAGTCAAAGCACTTTTAAAAGCTAGGCGCAGCTCAGAGATGCTGGTTCAAGTGGGCGGCTTATCGTGCGGAAGTTGCCACCATTCCCTCCCTCTCTCAAAACGGCATACTTACGCAACGCGGTCATTTAACCTGTTATTTCTACTCAAAGCTCCGCAGAAGACCCCGCTGAACACGTGCTCGTTACACAGAGGCGCGATGTGAAGGCGGCAAGTCTGGAAGACAGCGCACAGCGTCGCCCGTCCGTACGCACGCAACACCTTTCTATTGTCTTCGTAATTGCCGAGTTGCACTTCAGGACACGGCTAATAAAAACGCAATATCGTGAGATGCACGTATGGTGCACGCCCCTTTATCTCCGTAACGCTCCACATGTGCCGCGTTTATTTTGCGCGCTCGCGCCGTTTTACCGGGCCCACCATTCCGCGCCAGTTTCGGGCTTGCGAAACATATCTGCACTTTTGCGCGGAAGCGGACCGAATGTGCGGTGAATTTCAGGCTCCAGCGCCCTTTAATTGCTCCTCCGAATAAAGCTTGCGCTTAAAAGTCTCGGCTACGCCACGCGCCATGCATACTGCAACCTCCGTGCATGCATGCCGCGACGCCCTTCGGAAGCATGGAGCAGGGTGTATGCTCACAAGTCCGTGTAAAACGAGCGCGGACCTTTACAAGGCGCCGCGGTAGAGCAAACAAACAGCAGAGCGACGTTTGGAGCGCTTGTAACCTGGCACACGGCAGTAAAGTCTGTTTACTCCGCGGAGCAAGTGCTGGCCGATGGCCGGCTTGGTCCCAAAACTTTCCGTGGCTATAATGGCATAGAAGAACGTCAATTTGGGCTAGATGGTGCATTATTTGAGACAGAATAGCGCTGCAATAAGACGTACACAAGAAAGACTGACACAGGACATGCGCTAACTTCATCTGATTTTATTTACTGCAAAGCCAGCAAATATATAGAAAATTCAAGGCATGCGCAAAAAACACCGCTACGACAGGCATCAACAAAACCGTTCAAGATATGCTATCTCAGTCTTGAAAAGGCGGACCGAGGTATCACTCACGCAATCTAATCCCCTCTTCCTAATGTGGAATGCTTCCAAAAGCTTCCGCGCCTTCGTATCTCCACTCCTGCCCAGAATCTTTATCTCCCGAAGCCAAGATCGCTAACAAATCTAGGAGGTGCACATCTTTCGCAGCACTGCGCTGAGTGCTTCGTGTGTAATCGTGCGGCAGAACATGGGCCGGGTCAAAAAAGATGCCAGCAATGCAAGAAGTGTGAGCCACGTCTTCGGGAGATAAAGATTCTGGGCAGGAGTGGAGATACGAAGGCGCGGGAGCTTTGGAAGCATTCCACATTAGGAAGAGGGGATTAGATTGCGTCAGTGATACCTCGGTCCGCCTTTTCAAGACAGATATCATATCTTGAACGGTTTTG
Source organism: Amblyomma mixtum (assembly GCF_055824585.1). Classification (NCBI taxonomy): domain Eukaryota; kingdom Metazoa; phylum Arthropoda; class Arachnida; order Ixodida; family Ixodidae; genus Amblyomma; species Amblyomma mixtum. The sequence goes on along the minus strand of NC_143014.1, from coordinate 274,385,147 downwards.
TTGATGCCTGTTGTACCGGTGTTTTTTGCGCATGCCTTGAATTTTCTATATATTTGCTGGTTTTGAAGTAAATAAAATCAGATGAAGTTAGCGCATGTCCTGTGTCAGTCTTTCTTGTGTCCTGTGACAGTCTTTCTTGTGGCTATTACCATTTCTGTCCCTCTAATGGCAATTTTCACGAAATTGGCATCACATGCGGCGGCGCCGCGAACTATAGTCTAAGGAGGATCTACGCCAGAACACACTCTGTTGCGTGAGTGTGTTTGCCGGCACACTCAGATGTTGGTGACAGAGTTTTGCTTTAAAAATATATCTTATGAGCTCTGTTACATGGATGTTCGCATGCTGACGAGATAGGGGAGGCGGTAGATGTCATTGCGCGAGTTCGCTTGCGGCAGCAATACGAAGGGAGTATGGAGGAAGGAAGTTTGCACGCTTTGTAGTGGAGCACTTACAGGACTATGATAGCGTAGTTCTTATCAGTCATTGAGCCTCTATTTATAAAGAGATTATTTGCGCGGAGCTATTGAAATACGAGGTGCTGTATGTTAACAACCATCGCTGAGCACACACGGCTAACGGTAGCGCCAAGGGCTTATGCATGAATGTCCCTCTATTGATTCGCCTTATTGCAGCATGCATTTTTGGCGGTTTTTTATCGAAGATATAGGGGTAGGGAGAGGGTGACATGATTTACTCGAACTCTAATTGGTTATAATTCTTTCTGCATTTCTTCATAGCCCTAGGCCTTCCCTATGACTGAAAATATGAGCTCAGACGGACAGATGGTAAGAACCGAATAGAATCCGACGAAAAGATTGTTTCATAGCGGCCTTCCATTCATTAGGTGTCTTCCATCCACTGCTTACGAGACAAACAGCTAGCACAAGGAAATGTTGTTCCCAGAAAATAGAGCTCGCGGTAAATGTGACCTCACACTGTTCTCGCTTTCTACATGTGCACACGATTAAAAACCTCTACTTGTCTGTAAAGTAGCAGGTGGTCATTGAGCTTTATGAGCACAAAAAATGAAGAACGAGGTCAGCTTTAGCAGTTACAACTCATGCTTCAGTGATAAAGTTTCTAGCTTGTTTTCTGCCTAGCTAAACGACAGTCGCTGAGTCTTGCTTACCTATAGTGCTGAATGCAACAAAAAAATGCTTACAGTTCTGTCATTTACCCGTTGTACGAGTCTCCAACGTTACTGATTTCAAATTTTGTCCGAACTGCGGGTCCACCACTCCGCACTCGCACCAGCTGTTTTCACACGCCACAAAGCGATTTCTTTTTGGTCGCTTGCAGACCTTTTACACCGCCGAACAACACAACCCTTACTTACGCGAGGTCGCCACCGCTGTCAAACAAGTGCGAGTTTAACGTGAAATTTTAAAACAAGCACGATTTCACCTAGGCAGCGCCCAGAAGAGTCTTTTTTTTTATTCGAGATGTTTGCCATTAGGCATAATGAGAAAGGGAGAGAAAGTTAGAAGAAGGAATGTAAACAAGCCTCGCTTAAAAAGTGGTAAAAGTTCTCGATAAAGCGGTTATCATGAGTCCCCTTGCGATACTCGCCTGCAACGTCCCATCGCAGGCCTACCTTCCTTAGGAAGCGTCGTCTCACTGAGCCTGCAGCCGGGCAAGTCCACAGCAAGTGTGTTTCGTCACACTGGTGACACACACTAACGCATCAGACATCCCGCCACCTTCCCCTCTTCCCCCAGGTCCGTTCCTGTCCCATGTTTCCGAGAAACAGGCTTTGCGTCAACGAACACGCGCTCTAATTCCTCCTTGTTCGTACCCTCTCCCCCGGAGTCTCACTCGGGAGGAGGAGGTATCTGTGCGCCGGATTCGAGCAGGAGCGGCTCTGACTCCTTCTGTGCGTCATCGGTGGCGTGACAAACGTTTAGAAGTGACTGACAAGTGTCCCCATTGTGGTGGTGCGGCCCAGAAGGAGTCTTCTGCAGCGCTGCCATACTACATAAACTAAGACGCCCCATCTAGGCCGTGAAAACCGCCAACAGTTACCAATTACAGCTTGAACAAGAATGGCAAATAGAAGTCAGTAAATTAGGGAGATAAGTGAGGCAGGTGAGCCTATCAAGGTTTTTGCAATAGTTCATGCAGAGCGACCCATAAAGCCCAATGATAATACGTGTAATGTTCTAGTCCTGTAGGGTCACGTAGCATTAGTAAGTTCGAACAAGTATGGGGCTTTCATCCATGGAATTCCTTTCAGCACGCTTGCGGGGTCATGGGCGCACGGTTTTCCTATCACACGTGGGGTGATAGTTGCACCCAACCACGGCACCAGCCTGGCAGGTTCGTCGTGATTTCTAGAGTACCTCGATGAGCTTGGTTGATGGCGCCAATGCTTCTATGACAGCCGAGAGGGTGGCGCATGGGGCAATTAAGAGAGTGAGCGTTACTGGACGTTACTGAGGGGCCCTGCTGAGCGTTACTCGCCGTTAATGAGCGTTAATGGGGCGTGGCTCATGGGGCACGGTTCTTGTGGCCACGGATTTTCTATACCTGTTTGTGGCAAGTTGCATCCACCGAACCATGTCATGGAGCGTGCGTGAGGTAGCGACGTTCTTTTCTATGCTTCAGCGATAGCTTTACATCGAAGCGCATTGCCAAGAGCTCCATAACTCGTATCGCTTTGCTACAGATGGAGGTAAGTTTTTTAATGGTGCAAAGGCAACTAAGGCCAAAGAGCGCCATGGCGCAAGATATTCCGGTCTACTCAAGGTGAGGTCAGAGGCCCATTTTCCTAGCATTTCACCCCAGAGAAGCCGAGCACCAGGACAGGGGAAAGCTTGTACCCATTGTGTCACCGGTGGGTACCCGGCGGCACTATGGGATCGAACCTCGCCGATTTCGCATACGAGGCGGATTTTCACACGACTAGGCCATAGCTGCGGCAGTGTTGCGGGTTAGTGTTCAACTAACGACAATGCTCCTGTTAAAGCTGCTGAGGTCGTTGCCGTGTCACACCTTTCACTCGGTTCCTTGGTTTTGCTTGCACTAAACCGGTGTTTGGCGTTTTGCCTTGTGGCTGCGTTACTCGTCGGGCGAGCGCAGTCTCGCGAAGCCAACTGACCAAAAGGCGTGACTTTCGCATTTTACCTATCCCCGTGGAAGGACAGGGACGGCAGCCATACGCTTACTGTGCTGGTTAAAAAGCTATCATTGCGATCTCACGTGTTCACATATACCTTGTTCAGCGTCAAAAGCGCGAAGCTAGGCTTCGCGGTATGCGTTTTTCTTTTTTCGGCGGCTTTTGTCCAGCAAAATACCCGTAGAATGCATTTCAAGTCACGACCGCAGTAGCATTGTCGTTGCCTTCGCACACCACTTCCACCCGCTTCTATGCATTTTACTCGACGTTGTTCTCCCCTCTCTGGTTTCGTCGTTATTGCATTTTTCCCTCTTGAGCGTCGTTCTGCGTGAATGCCGGGTAAAAGCCATACCTGACATGAACGCCCTGAAAGCCCGCGTGAATAGCTGGCCGAGTGGCCCCATGTATGAAACCGTACATTTATAAGCATTGTCAGCTGGTTCGCGGTGAACAGCGCACAGCCTAGCACAGCCGACCGCCGCGCGTCGATCGGGCAGCCCGAGAGGTGTCATTTGGCGCGTATCGCGGTTTTGCTCGATGAAGGTGTTTCGTGTCAAAAGAGCTCCTGCGATCGCCCCTTGCTTTGTCCGCGTCTGCTTTCTTTTTTTACCCCGGACGATTATCCAACAGCTGCAGACAGGAGTCAGAATTCAATCCTCGTTATTATACGAGCCGACTACTGCACGCGCGCACTTTGGAGCAGCGGGGAGGGAGGATTGCTCCTTGCGTTGTGCTGCTCGCTAGCTTCTTGCCTTTGCAGTGGCTTTTATTTTCTGTACGGCCGCTGCGCGCCTTTCTGGCCCGTTTACGCATCAAGACGACGGCTCTTTGCGACTGCAATGTGACGCGTGTTCGTGCGTATCCGTGTGCGGTCGTCGCTAAGGGGAGCCGCGCGCGTCTCGGAGGCCTAAAATTTTCTCCGCGGCTGGCGGCTTGGTGACGCCAGGGTGCCCTGCTGTCGCGGTTTCGCACGCAACGCACCCCTCCAGGAACCCGGATACCGTGCGTGTGCGCGTGCAAGACGACATCTAACGGAGGGAGGGCGCGGCGAGGAAAAGGAGCCGTTGTACAAACGCCGGTCTCAAGACCGGAAGCCGTCACCAGTCATTACATGCGGCTAAGGAGCGATTGAAAAAACATGGCCCCGAGTGGCCGCGAGACAACGTCAAACTGTCCATCGTCCCGTGCCTAGCGCGCACGGCGCAAAGCTACAGCTCGGCAGTTCGGGGCGCCAAGCGGCGGGTGTCGTCCGCTCGCAACACGTCGTTAGCGCCTCTGTCTGTGTACGGGCAGCCGCGAGACTGCGACCCGGGAGGAACGAAAGATGGAGAAGCGAAGCAGTAAGAGCGGGGGCAGCGCTGCTCCGGGCCTGATCCGGGCAAAAGTGCGCCGCAAAATGCAGGCAACAGATCAAGTGATGCGTGTACGCTGGGGTGCTGCCAAAACGCCGGGACATGCGACCGAAAGTGGACCGTGCGCTCTTCCGCAGCCGCTGGCGACGCCGCATAATTCTATGCTGTCACGTGGTCCGCACGGGGTCATTTGGGAGCTCTCGCAGCTCTTCGTTTGCTTCTCCTCGCGCGCTGGCGCCTGGCGTGTGTTTTGCGGCTTTGCGGACGCTGCACTGCGGGGCTAAGTAACCGCGTCTCGCCATACTGACGCCTCCTCTGCCCGGATCAGGGTTGTGTGTAAGTGCGCGCCTGAGCAGCAGCTGCTCGTCGATCGCCGGGCGGATGCGTGTGGCAAGGCGTTTCTTTGTCGCTGCTGGTGGCTTGATTTTAGCGCTCCTTTTTACTTAGCTGGGACTCTTTGAGGGGTTTGTCCTCTTTGTCGCTCACGCCTTGGTGATCGTTCCCGGTGGCTGATGCCAGTCTCTGCCTGAAAATTTGCGAAATAAGCCAGGTAGAAGCTTGGGAGTCGGCGGCAGGTGACGGAAGAGGCACACCTCCCGTTCTGCGGTGATCGCCTCCCCCCTGTTGTGAGAGAGGGCGACGCGGTTCCGGCGGCACAGCCCTTGACGAAATTAGCCCACGACGAAAATTGCATGGGTCCAGATAGTACATGACGATGGTGCTAACGACGGGTCGAATTGCTGTCGTTTCCACACTTAAGCACAAGAGCAGACAGGCTAAAATTCTAAAAGATTTTTCTCTTTAAATGCCCTCTCCCGTTACATTTCATTGAGGCATGCCGTGTAGAATGAGTGCCTTTCCTTGTGCGATTATTTTCACGAAGGTTTCATTCAGGTGCCTTCGGAAGAACTTCAAGCGGCAGCAGCGATCAAGCTAGAATAGGAGGGATGTGCAGACCTGATACAACTGTGATTCTCAAGAGCTGGCATGATGTAATGAATCCTTTCTTCCGATGTTATTGGGCCCATTATTATAGTCAGACACGCTCATCGGGCTATTGTGGAGCGAGCAGAGGTACGCCTGCGCTAAAGCAGGACAAACGATGAAAAAAGTGGGGATTAAAGGACAACGGCAGAGGTGACAGAATTCGAAGAGCTTATAGGGGTTAAATGTGTAAAACTCGCAGGTAAAACATGCGAAATACTTTTGCGCTAGCATATTAAATGGTGATGTAATCACCAATTAAAATCGAAACGGCCTTAAAGCTTCTTCGCGGCGCACAGCGTCATGGGGGGGGGGGGGGGGGGGGGGTGGGGGGGGGGGCATGACGACTTCGTCTACGATACCGTTACATTTCCTACACATAAACACTTGCTTTGAACGAAGAAAACCAATGGCCCCGAAGGCAGAGGCTGCCGAGCGTTGTTTCGCAGCATCCAAAGATGTCCGACGGGGTGTGGTTGACGGCAGCGGAAATTTGAAATCTTACGATCCGTGACGCCGCATTAAGCTTCCCCGCACTCCTCTGCTGATGTGAGGAGAAGCTTAAAATTTAATCGTTTATTACGTCATCATTTTAAATGCTAACGCGAAAACCTTGGAATGATTTACCTGCAGCCTGCATAGATTCGAATCCAAGAGTATCCCTAAATTCTCAAAAAGTGATGCAGTTACCATTTTATGTAATGAAAGTGCAAAATGATTTTTACATTGTCCGCCTCATGGATCGCTCTTCCTGGGACGATGCTCTTCATGACGCCGACCTGATGAGCAAGCGAAGACTGTTCACCCGGGCGAGGCGTGAGGCGGATGCCAGAGGGCCCCTGGACTTTTAGTAGCCCTCCCAGGGTGCAAGAGATAAGTATTTTTTTTTATAAAGAAAGTTTATTCCTCCACCTCCGCCTCATGCTCGATATTTCACATGACTGACACTTACCGAATTCAACCTTTGGATTAGAATTCAAGGTCAAAGCATGGTTGCTTTATCAGCGGGAGGCGCGCAAAATACCAGTGTCCTGCCGTAAACATGCGTCGTGACTCTTTATAGTGTACAGAGCCCAGCTCATGTAAAGTGCAATCTGAAAGCTTCTATAGGAATTCTTGTTGGTTCACTGCATCGAGGTCTAGAATGCGTTTAATCGTTCCTACTTATTTTGAGGTCAATAGTCGAGTGATGCTGCAAAGGTGGTTTCTATGTTTTAATAGTTTCAGTGATTTCGCCGGATTCATTTTGCCTCTCTACAAGAAAACAATTTTCACATCCTGAACAGAATGAACGCTTTGACGTTTCGCATTAATGCTGCTGTTCATATCTGAAAAATAAATAAAAGAAATGCTGGAATTCAGACACCAGGAGACCTATACCGTCAAAGTTCGCTGCATTGTTCACAGATCGCGAGGTAGACTTACGGCCGCGGCATTCCGATGGGGGAGATAGTACTTCACGATGACAGTGGGCATTAAAAAGCGCACAAGGTCAAACTTAATCCGTAGATCTCAATACGGCGTCCCCCATATCACACGTGAAACACGGGGGCATTAAATTCCATAATTGTAGTCACTTGCCTAAGAAGCCATGTTTCATTTAACTTTTCCTTAACTGCATTTATTCATGCTGTCAGTATTTTCAGGCCAGGAGTGACGTGGAAAATATAATGAAAAGAAATGCGCAATCCATAATGACTAGAATTAAGCAAACAAAAGGATCGGACACAAAATATATACGAACGCACTGTATGCAGGGCTAAAAAATATATTACGTAAAAGTTAAGACACAAGTGCTAATACTCATGCGCACTGGGATGCATAAATTGTTTGAGCTTTTCAAGAAAGTCATCAAGTGAATCACTCCTCACAACGAAGTCGGGCAACAGGTTTCAGCTTTTGCCGCCGCGGTGGCTCAGCGGTTATGGTGCTCGGCTGCTGACCCAAAAGACGCGGGTTCGATCCCGGCCGCGGCGGCTAGAATTTCTTTGGAGGAGAAATTCTAGAGGCCCGTGTACTGTGCGATGTCAGTGCACGTTAAAGAACCCCAGGTGGTCGAAATTTCCGGAGCCCTCCACTACGGCGTCTCTCATAGCCTTAGTCGCTTTGGGACGTAAACCCCATAAACCAAACCAGGTTTCAGCTTTTAACAGATGGTGGAAAGAAGCTTTGTCGAAAGCAACCATTACGAGAAAGTGGCACAGGGATGTGCTGTCAGTGAAAATAAACGTGGACAGCAAAACTGGATCTCAGCAAAACTAGATCCCGTCTCCACTGATACGGACTTCCGTATACAAAAAAAAAATTGAACCACCATTTCTTTATTTACACAATATTTGTACAACAATTTTTGTGCACTTTATTGTTGAAAAATCAATAGGATGTTATACCACAACTCATGCTTTGAATGCTAACTGTTACGTGAACCATATTCATATATAATGCATATCTATTTATGATTTATATATCAATATTCCTCACGTAACCATTGACTTATATAATTCATATGTACTTACGCGTCGGTCGAATTCCGATCGAAGAAAATTAGCCGCCGCGGTGGCTTAGTGGTTATGGTGCACGGCTGCTGACCCAAAAGACGCCGGTTCGATCCCGACGCGGCGGTTGAATTTCGATGGAGGCGAAATTCTAGAGGCCCGTGTGCTGTGCGATGTCAGTGCACGTTAAAGAACCCCAGTTGGTCAAAATTTCCGGAGCCCTTCACTACGGCGTCTCTCATAGCCCGAGTCGCTTTGGGACGATAAACCCCATAAACGAACCAACCGATCGCGAAAAAATTCTAGCGGCTCGCGTACTGTGCGATGTGAGTGCACGTTAAAGAACTCCATGCGCTCGTAATTTCTGGAGCCCTTCGTTACGGCGTCCCTCATAGCTTGAGTCGCTTTGGGACGTTATACCCCCCTAAAACACATAGATATATTTATCTCGCATTATTTCAAATTGAATGATAGTTCCAGTCATGAAGCTCAAAAATAACTGTGAGGGCACCGCAGGGCCACGATACCTCGACAGTCATGTACGAATTGCACTCGTATAACTACCAACCTGTTGGTAGTTATACGAGTGCAACTAATACTGTTGTTAGACAGTATTTGCTTACAACGTCCCTTACTAGCAGTAGGACACTGGTGTGAAAAATGGCAAATGTCTTTAAATATTGCTAAGTGTAAGGTCATGCATTTCCATAGACGCTCCAAATTAATACCACATAGTTACTTTATCTGCGGTTCTCGTTAACATGCTACTGAAGCATACAAATATCTTGGATTACACCTGTCTGACGATCTTACGTGGTCAACGCACATCAACCACATCACTGCAGCATCCAGCCGATCCCTTGGCTATCTTCAACGATCAATAAAGTTTGCCCCGGCACATGTAAAATTACTAGCCTACACCGCATTAATGAGCCCAGAATTATAATATGCAGCAGCCATTTGGAGCCCACATGAGGAATACCTTTCTGAGAGCATAGAAACTATCAAAATAACGCCATTAGATTTGTTCATTCAGATTATTCATTCTGCACAAGTGTAACCGATCTTAAGAACCGATTCACCTTGCCATTATTGAAGCATCGTCGATAATTAATCAGTTTAGCCCCTCTTTATCGTTTCTAGTGTTCATTTCCGTTAAGCATCTACGTCGCAAAACACTCTCTGTTTTCAGCTTGTTACAAAAACAGTCAACAGGTGTCATACCCTTGCCCAAAAATACAAACATTTGCGCAGTCTTTATTCATCTGAAAAGCAAAAGATTGGAACGGCCTTCCCAAGGCCGCTGTAATAATAGAAGACACGCTTGCATTCAAAGATAAGCTTAAATCTTTAGACACATTTTAGGTTTTCGTGTACCTTTCCCCTCTAACGTTGACCTATTGCACTTTGTTTTACTATGCGGGTTTTACTGTTCTATAATCCGTTATGGAATTCTTACCCACCATTGAGCGCTTCTTCCTGTCTTTTATTCTGGTCTTGTTTTTTCTTTTGTATTCGAAAGAATTTCAGCGTTTTGAATTTCGATTTTCTGAGCTGTTTGCCTGTTTCATTTGTATTTAAACCTTGATGTTGGCATTGTACAGAATATGTTCGTTTTGCAACTTTGGCAACTTATCAAATTGAACGCCAAAGATGCAGTATCAGTTCCGCCGCTCGAAGATAACGGCAATTTGATCCATATCGACCATGTAAAAGCAAAACTTTTCAGCGAATACTTTAGCTCTGTGTTTGCTGGACGCCTTAGCAGCCATGACTATAACGCGCAGACAACCGATGTGGGCGCAGAACACATGGAAGACATTGATTTTGATTTGCGAGGAATTCAAACATTGTTAGAAAAATTGAATGCTTCAAAAGCCACGGGGCCAGACGGCTTACCGGCTGCATTACTTTCTTCGTGCGCAGGCCCGGTATCAAAATACTTGTTTGTTATTTTCACGAAATCGCTTCAAGAAAGTGCTTTGCCAGATGACTGGAAATTTTCTCACGTCGTGCCCGTGCACAAGTCGGGGCCCCGCAGTATCGTTTCAAATTACCGTCCAATCTCGCTGCCGAGTATTAGCTGTAAGGTGCTTGAACATATCTTCTTTACTAGCATAATAAATCATTTGAACGCTTTTTCGTTACTATCCCCCCAGCAACATGGTTTCCGTAGTGGATTTTCTTGTGTCACGCAATTGAGCGAATTTACATATGATCTGGCTGGTGCCTTGGACGACGGATTCACTATTGACTGTTTATATTTGGATTTCAGAAAAGCCTTCGACTTAGTCCCCCATTCTTTACTGCTTGAGAAACTATCGTGGTACAACATAAATTGTTCAGTTATTGCCTGGATTAAAGAATATTTACATTTGAGACGTCAGATAGTAGTGTTAAATGGAGCGCAGTCTGATCAGGCAGACGTATCGTCTGGTGTACCTCAGGGGTCGGTTCTGGGACCACTGCTCTTTTTAATCTATATGAATGACATATGTTGTGGTATTTCTTCAAAAATGCGTCTGTTTGCAGACGACTGCGTTCTATACAGGGTCATCCATACTTCCAACGATTGCAGTGCCCTACAGAATGATTTGTCCTTGATTACTAACTGGTGCAATACTTGGCGCATGGATATTAACGTGAAAAAATCTGTGTACATGTGTTTTACTAGGAAAAAAAAATGTCATGACTTTTCATACAGTATTAACGCGGAAACATTGTCAAAAGTGTTCAAACATAAATATCTTGGTATTTTCTTTACTGCAAATTTATCCTGGCGTGACCATATAGATTACATTACTAGCAAGGCTTCCAAAGTGCTGGGTTTTCTTCGCAGAAATGCGAAGAATTTACCGCCTAAAGCCAAAGAGCTCCTGTATAAAACTAACATTAGACCAGTACTTGAATATGCTTGTTGTGTCTGGGACCCTTGGCTGCTGGTAGATATTCACAAGATTGAAAGGATCCAGAACTTGGCCGTGCGATTTGTTAATGCCAACTACTCCAGAAATTTTAGCGTCTCCGCTGCAAAGAATGACCTTGGATGGGAATCACTCCAGCAGCGAAGGAAACTTCTTAGACTAAAATTTCTCCACAGTGTCTTTCACAATAAGACTGGTATTAACAGGGAGCATTATTTGCGACATCCCGATTATGTCTCACCGCGTCTTGATCATGCCTTTAAAATTAAAGAGATCAGGTGTAAAACGAACTTCTTTAAGATGTCCTTCTTCCCCCAAACAATTCGAGAATGGAATAAACTCCCCCATGATATTGCTACCATTACCTCCACTGATGTTTTTTTTCCTCACTGCGAAATATGCATTGTAATTGAGCCATTGTTTCTTCAATGATTGTGAAAGTGTTACCTGTCTGCTTGTTTGATTGTAAATTCAGTTGCTTACCTATCTTCTTTTTATCTGCATTTCCTGCTTTTTCGACTGTGTTTGAGTCGTCTTCCCCCCCACTGTAATGCCTCACGGCGCTGTGGGTACTGTAATAAATAAATAAATAAATAAAAATATTTTTGTACAACCTACCCCTCATGCAATGCCCCTTGTTTGTGGTCCTTGAGGTACCAAAATAAATAAATAAACCTGTAGAACGTAGAATTGTGTGAATTAAGAGAGACGCTAACACGGTGAACGTACAAAGTAGGAGACTACTTGACGCATCACAGACGCAAAAGCTTTCCATTTCTACGTCAAAAATCACATCTCGCCGTATGGGAGCCCGAAAACGGACGTTCGGGAAAATGTGCAAAGGCTTTTGGGGGAGGAGGGGGGGAGGGGCGACGAGGGGTGCAGAGGAAACGGAAGAAAGAAGAACTTGAGCTAGAAATGCTAAAGCAAAAGGTTAATAAAGAGGAGGAAGCCATGGCGGTCGATATATTGACAAAATTGGGCAGCCTCTTGCAGCCCTTCTGCGTCGGGGGAGACATAGGTCTATACTTAGTAAATTTTGAGCGTGTGTGCAGAAAGAGGTGCTTCGTGGAGTCGAGCTGGCCACAAAGGATTCTGAGCTTGCTGCTAGCGGAAGTGGCCGACGTTCTGGCAAGATTAGATTCCAAAGAGGCGGATGACTACTCGTCCGTAAAAACCTGCCTACTGTAGAATTACAGGTTGCCCCCTGAGGTTTTTCTAATAAAGTTTCGAGAGGCAATGAAAAAGCCAGAAGAAAACTATGCTGAGTTCGCTTACAAGTTAATGGGCTTTCTAGTGAGTTGGCTCCGTGGTGTATACTCTTATGAGGACCGCGAAAAGGTGCTAGGACAGATTACGCTCGAGCAGTTTTTCTGTTCTATTCCTTCAACCCTGAAGGATTGCATTCAGGACAGGCCAGATGTAAAAACCGTTCAGTGGCGGCTTATTACGCAGACCTGTATTGCTCCAGACATGGGAAAAAGTTTGATAAAGAAAAGCCTAGCTTTGCCTGAAGCCACGAGCGTTATCTAAAAGTGCAGAGTGGTCGACGCTTGTTCCACCTTCAAAGGAAGTGTTGGATCCAGAAAAGCAAAACCTAAAACCAAAGTCATTTGAAGCAAGAAAGCGTATTCTTTGCTACAAATGTCACCAACCGGGTCATGTGGCTTCAGGCTGTCGTGTGCCTAGAGTGTCCCCGGTTAACTTGTGCATGGATAAGGCAGAAGACCTGCTTAGGCCGTACTTCCACGACATAGAAGTAAATGGTCAGTCTTCGCGCAGGCCTTAAGAGACACCGGAGCATGCACGACCTGGTTCATTCCTCGCTAGTGAAGCAAGACAATTTCACAGGTGACTGCGTGTGGGTTCGGCAGGCCCTGGAAGATCGTACAATCAGCTTGCCAGTAGCCAGAGTAAAACTAGACGGGCCTTTTAGTGTAGTAGACACGGAGGCAGCAGTGTCCGACGGGACATTGCCCAGCTGTCCGTACATTCTTTGGAACAGAACGACAATGCAGCTCGGTGACTCGGGCGTCTCGCTTGACATGAATCCCGTTCTAGTAGTCCCTCGCTCCATGACGACAGCGAACGGCTCCGAGCAGCAAACGCTCGCGAAGAGGGCAAAGCTGATAAGTCAGATAACGAAACGGCGGAAGCGATTCCGGAGGATATGCTCGAAGAAGCGGACGTAACCACGCTGATTTCGCCGGAAAGCGCAAACTTCAGTGACCTAGTAAATGTTGATAAGTCCATGCTTACCAGTGAACAGGCCACGGACCCAAAGCTAGAAAAATGTTGAGATAGCCTGTGAAAAAATCTCTGCCTCTCCCGTAAACGAGAGTAGAGTAAGCATGAAATGTCTACGGGCCTAATGTCATCTCGGTGGACACCCGAACCGCACCGTACAGGAAGGGAGGAACGCCACCACCCGTTCGGCGCGATGCGTTGGCATTTGAACGCAAGGTTGTTTGAGGAAAGGAAATGGCGCAGTAATTCTCTGCCATCTCGGTGGACACCCGAACCGCACCGTAAAGGAAGGGAGGAACGCCACCACCCGTTCGGCGCGATGCCTTGCCCTTTGAACGCAGCGCTTCTCCCCGGGCCCCTGTGCGCCTGCGCGGCTTTGCTTCGATGCGCGAAGCCCCTAATAGATCACGTATGACAACGAAATGTAACGTGGCATTTATGTGCTTTTTGCACGCGTTATTAGAAATCGGAAATTATAATTCCGTGCATTATCAAACCCACAGCTCCACTGATATCTTGATAAACATTGAGAAGGCACTGGCAGCAGTTATTTTTTGTCTCGTTTGGAGACCAACCGGCGCTTGCATGCCGGTCGCGTAGAAGGGCTTAGAGAGTCTCGTTAAATCTCGTTAAGTCTCGTACGGTGCCCGGATGTTCTCGTTTCAGAGCCCGGATGACTGGAATTCAGTGCCCGGATGAGTGGATTTCAGTGCCCGGATGAGTGGATTTCAGTGCCCGGATGACTGGAATTCAGTGCCCGGATGAGTGGATTTCAGTGCCCGGATGACTGGAATTCAGTGCCCGGATGAGTGGATTTCAGTGCCCGGATGAGTGGATTTCAGTGCCCGGATGATGGCGCTCGGTCTCGGCGTGACGTCACCACACTGCCGACAACGGGAGCTAAAAGCATTTCATGCTTAAAAACGTAGCACCGAATATATCCTTTCATGTGAAGAACGGCATTATTTATCGCCACTTTAAGGACAAAGGCGGGAATGAAGTAGACCAGCTGGTAGTTCCATACAAATACAGACGTGACCTCTTGCAACTTGCTTATAAGGAATGGTGGTCGGGGCACTTAGGAACCACGAAAACGAAGTGCAGGCTACTGGAAAAGTACTATTGTCCCGGTTGTTTCAAGGACGTTTAGGAGTTTGTTCGTTCTTGTGACACGTGTCAAAGAACGGGACGACCGAACGAGCGACGAAAAGCGCCCCTTACCCTTGTGCCGATAATTACGGAACCATTCAGGAGGCTTGTGATAGATGTCGTAGGTCCATTACCTACCAATAAGACTGCTTATAGGTATCTATTAACCATGTTCTGCCCTGCTAGCAAGTTTCCCGAGGCCGTGCCCATGAAAGACCAGACTTCTGTCGAGGTGGTAGACAGTCTGCTCACAATTTTCTCTCGGATCGGGTTCCCAACTGAGATTCAATGTGACCATAGTAGCGTTTTTTCCAGTGTTTTAACAAGCAGCTTTTTCAAAGGTGTGGCATCAAAATTTTGCACACTTCGGTAAACCATTCACAAAGTTATAGCGTGGAGAGAACGCATTCGGTCATAAAACGTATCCTCAGGGCCTTATGCCACGAGCTGGGACTTGGCTTTGCCGGCTATTCTTTTCGCTGTGTGAACCGTCGCTCCCGAGTCCACGGGTTTTGCGCCCGAGCAATTGGTCTATGGCAAAAACCTTCGTTCGCCTTTGCGATTGATGCGTGAGGGCTGGGAAGGCGAAGCCGAGAACCCCATGGTACCAGAGTATGTACTCTCACTATTGAACCACCTCCACAAACCTCGAGAGCGTGTACAAGCAAATCTAGAGAAAGCTCGGGCTCGGGGTAAGGTTTACTACGACAGAAACAGTCGCCTTCGAGTGTACAAGGAAGGAGACAAGGCGCTACACTTACGGTCTGCTAGGGCTAATAAATTGAAAGTACAGTGGGAGGGACTAGCAACGATCCAGCAGAGACTACCTGAGACAAACTATGTCGTAAAACTTCCTGGACGTCGCAGAGAGGTTCGCATATATCACTTCCACTTAATGAAGCTGTACCTGCAGAGGGTACACGTCGTCAGCATTGCCCTAAATCAACCAAAGGAAGCTCCAGCTTATATTCCTGACTTGGGGAAAACCGATGGAATGTTGACAGTCAGCGAAATCTTAGCCCTTACGACTGATACGAAACAGCTCAGTCGGGATCAACTTGCGGGTCTGACTGCCCTAATCGAAAAATACCAGAATCTGTTTTCCACAATTCTCGGAAAAACCAATCTAGTCCAGCACGCAATTGAAGTGGCCAGTCATTCGCCAATTCAGTGCAAGTCCTATCGCTTTTCCCCACGTCAAGAAACGCTTTTAAAACAAGCTGTAGATCAAATGCTTCAGCTGCAGTTAATTGAGAAGAGAGAGAGTGATTACGTGTCTCCCATGATTTTGGTAGAGAGCCCCGGCAAAGATCCGCGTCCCTATGTGGACTACCGGAAGTTAAATGCCGTTACTGTAACCAAGGTCTACTTGACCCCGAATATTGAAGCCTGCATCGAGAAAGCATGCAGGACAAAGCACATTTCAGCCATCGATCTTGTCAGGGGATACTGGCAAGTACCACTTACTGAACACGCGAGCAACCTGGCAGCGTTCATGACTCCGTTCGGTGTCTTTAAGCCGCTTGTTCTAAGTTTTGGTTTAAAAAATGCTCCGTATGCATTTTCAAGGCTAATGAATCAGGTTCTGGCCGGAATAGAGGCTTTGTCACTACCTTACCTGGACGATATAACAATTTTTTCAGACACATGGGCGGACCACATCCAACATATGCAGCAGGTGTTTTCCCGCTTGCAAGAAGCAGGGTTAACGGTTAAGGCTGCTAAGTGTAAATTCGGCCGTAATGAAGTCGAATATCTGGGTCATGTCGTCGGTCAGGGAGTAAGACGACCATAACAACTTAAAATTCAGGCAATCGGAGAGTTTCCTTTGCCGCAAACGAAGAAGGGTTTGATGTCTTTTATCGGACTGGTGAATTACTACCATCAGTACATTCCCCGGTTCTCGGAAAATGCGAGACCACTTACGGATGCCCTCAAGAAAAAGAAGCCCAACAACATTGTGTGGGACGATTGTAAGCGTCAAGCGTTTGAGTCCCTGAAGCTGGCATTGATAACTCAGCCTGTGCTGGCCACCCAGACTACGCGAAACCTTTCATTGTGCAGTGTGACGCTAGCGAAAGAGGGATGGGCGTGATACTAAGCCAAGAAAACAACAAGGGGGAAGAACACCCCATTTTGTTTGCCAGCAGGAAGCTTACTTCGAGGGAACAAGCTTACAGGACTATTGAAAAAGAATGCGCTTGGCTGGTGTGGGCTGTCCAGAAGCTTCGCTGTTACCTTTTTGGCTATGAATTTATTTTAATTACTGATCATCGACCGTTGACATGGCTGCAGCAACTGTCTCAAAAGAACGGCAGATTGCTCCGATGGAGTTTAATTCTCCAGGAATATGCTTTTGTGGTAAAGCATAGGAGAGGTAAACTTATGCGAACGCAGACTTTTTAAGTAGGACGCACGAATAAGTACGCCGTCTAGTGTTCTTGTTTCTTTTTTCTCATCTGCATCACTGTAAATAGTCTCATCAGGCAATCATTCATGCTTACTCCTCTTTTCAAATGCTCGCTACTAATATATTTTAGAGTAAAAATCTGGTTGTATTTAGGAATACTTTTTGGGCAGTATAATGAGGCAAACAAAGGCACTTTCGGTGAACAGAATTGACATCTTGGGCACCTCGGCGACTTCTGTGGGGCTTGGTTGTTGTTTGTTCCCCGTCAGCCTCTTTCAAGAAAGGGTCACCGGTGGCTTCGGCGGAAGGTTCAAAGGGACACCATCGGGGCAAACCTTGAATCCTGGGCAGTACAGTCCCCATCTCTTCAACGGCATGGAGGCCGTCACAGTTATGTGCGGGGGCTTTCATTCACGTGCTACAACCCCCTCCTCCCGCCAGATCTCGGAACAGTGTACCGATGTGCTGGTGCTTTCGTCTGTGGACTCCGCCGCACTGGATCTCGGAAACAGGATTTCACTTGCGCTGAACTCGTCGTCATGACTGTGTTATATGGAGCAGTGGTGTTGCACTTACGAGCTTCATTATTGTTGACTTGCGACTGTAGGGGAGCTCTTCACAGCGGTTTGCACAACAGCGGAGAACTTGTTCAGTTCATGTGGTGCTCTCCTAAAAGGGAGAGGAGTTGTTACATTCTACTGGTGGTAACACACTCTTTCGCGCGGAATGCATTGCTGATTTCTTGTTCATCGTGAGGCGTATGAAAAACGCTGATATCGCGGGCTATATAAGCGCCACGGCAGAGCGCTGCGTCGCTCTTTCCTGCCCGGCTGCCGAGATGAAATAAAGGCATTCCTGACAACCTTCGGTGTTGCCGCTCGCTCGTCGTTCGTCGAATCGCCCAGAAACGTAACACCATCGAGGGAGATAATCGAGCTCCTTTCGCTACGAACTTCTTTAAACTTTCTTCCTAGGACTGCCATGTGAAGGTGCAGGTGTGCCGTGTTGAAAGAAGTTCGGTCATGCCGATGCGACAGGGGTATTCGATGCAATTTAATCTTATGTTATTCTTCTGTAAGCAAGGATTATAGCAGTTGCAAACGGGATAGTGGAATATCTTAAACTGTCAATAGAAACTCAGAGATATGAATATTACCAAAGTGTAAAAATATTGGTTATTAAGACTTTGCTAGAATAAAAATTCTAGTGAGGAAAGTTGTTAGTAGTATATAAAGCAAAATAAACAGCAAAACCAATATATCACGTTGCTGCGTTATGCAATGAAACAAAAATACTGTACTGATATGCTGCCCTAAAAGCGAAAAGATATTTTGATGATTTTTTTCTCAAGAGAAAGCAAGATAGTCCATTTTTCTCCTTTATACATGGAATTTTCGACTATTAATTATGAACAGTGGCTGATTTCCGAATGGCATTGGCAAGAACTGTTACGCAAATTTCGAATGTAATACATGCTTTAGATTTAAAAAAAGAATTTATCGCTAGCCAACCTGATCACTTCAGTGCACTGAAAGAGAAGATTTTACAAACGTACATCACCAAAGATCTAGTTTTTTATTTTATTAGGCAAATGGAACCACTTAATTACCAAACTGCCCACGGCCCTGGCGCTTACCCACTTTTCCACAAGCAGGGCTAAGGTTGCAGTTAAATTTTTAATTAACGTTCCTCTTCGTAATGGTCATCAAGACCATTTCGGGCACCTTCCCAGCGCTATGGATACATCAAGCATATAGTATTTAATTTCACCCTGAAAGTTTTAGCAGCGTAGCACTTAAATGAGCCTCTGCGTGGCATATCTTGCAGGCACAAATATCAGGTGCACAGCTACAAGATCCACAGGGGAAAAAAAAGACCTTTTCAAATACAGCGTACGGCTTTCCCAGCGTTCGGGAAGACACTTTGGCGCCCGCCCGCGCAGTTAAAACAGACAGCGGAGGGGAGCAAGGAAATAGAATTTGACAGGGGTGGGAGGGTTCACTGTATACCGTTACTCGGGGCGGGAACGTGAGTAAACGAATTGCGCTTCATCGCCGACCTCCCGCTGTGTTTTCTTTTCAGCGTATCGAGTGAAAAGCGCTTTCAAAGGAGGCTGGAGGGGAAGGGGCAGGGTTGCGATAGCGGGGAACACCCACCGTTGTCCCTGATCCCATTTAAGAGAAAGCTACCGCTGAGCGCGGATTTTGTACGCGGGGCGGGCAGGCGTGAGGAAGAAAAAATGTCAAGGAAATATCCCTAAGTTTAGAATCACAGCTTTGCCACAGCGCCACCACAATCTGTCCACCTCTCTTGCTTATTTATATTTGCCTGGATTGAAATGTTTAGCCTGTTAAAGTTTGCCAGTCTGGCCGCACTGGAGGAAAGTGCACTTGATGGTCTTGATGGAAAACGCGTCTATTTTTAGTGGTTATCAACTGCAGTAACAAGATGCTTTAAAAGCAGGTAGCCTAATATACCGCATGATATGTTAATCAGCACTTTAAAAAATTCATTTTTGAGGCTTTACTAGTTTTTATACTTTAGTTATATCAATACGTTTGAAGCCCTAATAAAGCTACGAGGAAACTGCACACTAACGTAGCGTGATTTGGTCAATTACGAAAAAAACACCTTTCATGCACACTGTAAGAAATCCCCATTAAGAAACTGGACCTTCCCATTTTCAAGTTTCCACACAAGTCCAGTTTCGATAAAATAAAATTAACATTTCAGTAAACATTTCGTTAATTTTATTTTATCGACGTAGGCCTAGAATGTTATTTACATGAAGGACGCAACCTCCTTTTCGGAACGATTTTCCTCGCCTTCATGCAATATTCAGAGTTTTTTCTGCGGCCATCGTTCTTGCCATCCCGCACAATCGCTTAATGCAGCAGGTTAAGCTCTCATTGGAGAACACCATCGGAACCTCATGTAACTTATAACGATGCCGCAATTTTCCGCTGACTGCAAACCAGGCTTCTCTCTTTGTGTAGGAGGAAATGAACCAGCAACACCAAAGATGCCTATCGTTTCTAGCTGGAAGACGGTGGCTCTACCATAATATCAGTGCTTAGCAGTTCTGCAGACAGTTCGACCCGCCGCGGTGGCTCAGTAGTTAGGGCCCTCGGCTACTGAGCCGGAGTTCCCGGGTACGAACCCGGCCGCGTTTCGATGGAGGCGAAACGCAATGGCGCCCGCGTGCTGTGCGATATCAGTGTACCTAGAATATCCCCAGGTGGTTGAAAATATTCCGGAGCCCTCCACTACGGCACCTCTTTCTTCCTTTCTTCTCTCACTCTCTCATTTACCCCTTCCCTTACGGCGCGGTTCACATGGTCACCGAGATGTGAGACAGATACTGCGCCATTTCCGTTCCACACACACAAAAAAAAATAATGTTTAATTTCAGCTCGACAGAACTTATAGACTTCAATATACTTTCAAAGCATACTTTCGCTGAAAGTCCGTTAAACACTTCACTTGGATAAATTAGAATATCTGGAGCACGCACCATTGCTGGAAGTAATTTAAACTTATATCATATGCTGTGGGGAATTTAGTTGATGGATCTGCACGAGCGTAAATCGCCGTAAAAGAAAATCGTTTTCGTGGGAAACATATCTCTTAAGGTTCAACACACTTCCCTTACAAAAATGAGCATCGCCTTTCTGGTGACGTAGTGTTGAGATTTTATAGAAACTACAGCTATCGAACAGAAATGCAACGCTTCTAACCATGGTCGATTTTTTTATCAGGGTTGAACGTCCCAAAGCTACTCAGGCTATGAGGGACGCCGTAGTGAAGGGCTCCGGACATTTCGACCGCCTGGGGTTCTTTAACGTGCGCTGACATCGCACAGTACACGGGCCTCTAGAATTTCGCCTCCATCGAAATTCGGCCGCCGCGGCGAGGATCGAACCCGCGTCTTTCGGGTCAGCAGCGAGCGCCGTAACCACTGACCTACGACCGCCTACGACCTACGACCGACTACGACCGCTAAATATTTTACAATTGAATTTCTTTTCTGATGATATTTCGGTTTCGCTTTCGTCAGCCGAACGATGTCTGTAACGTGTAGTTGATCTTTAGGTCACGTGGGGCACTGCAGTTTGCAGTATAAACGTTAATACGTAGCCTTAATTGACTACAACAATTAAACGAGCCTGCTTCATGAGTTAGAATGATAACAAACCACGTATCAACAGTTGTATTGGCATTTATTTCATGCGTTACGTCACCTAACGGTCAACTACACGTCAAAGAGATCGTTCGGTTCCACACCACCGAAACATTGCCACTAGCTGTTTTTCACGACTGTCTATAACTTCGGAATTCACACTTAATTCCTGAAGTCAATAATTGAGAAGTTAGCTAATTCGTCTTTATTCATTAATCAACTTTTGAGAACGAGAAAAACAGTGCAGACAAGGCCACGCAATTCTCAACAGCCCTCATTTGGTTTCACTGAGCTAGGAAACTCCGTATTTTAAAAGCTTCGTCACCTTTAGCTGGGATGCTGGGACTGGGTGCTGTGGCAGCATCACGTTAACGAGAGGTACAGCAATGATGTGCGAGCGGTCATTGCCTGCTTTTTTTTAAAAATTAAAGCAGATGTAACGCGCGAATTTCTTTGGCAGTGGGCCTTCCAGCGTAATAGGAGCGCATACTTATTAATTTTTTAAAACATTTACGTGTAGTCAGCAAAATGTATACTCAACTAAATAAAAAGTTAGCAGGTAGTCAATAATTGTGCAGTACCACTGTTCATCGATTCGGCAACAATATTTCTTTAGTCGTTTCCTTTTCGATTTCGTGATCGTGTTGAGGCAATTCAACGAAAAGGGAACAAAACGGAAGCACTAATTTTTGCAAGGGATATATTTGCATCACGCCGCAAGCAACTCAGCCGTTTGTATACTAGGGGGCATCGCCTCATCCGAACGCTCGTTGGGCAGTTATAGGCGTCACTGCTCCTGGTGATTAATTTAGAACATATAAAGCATTCCCTATTCGTACTGCAATTCCCTACATCCCTTGCAGGACAGTTCTGGAGAGCTGTGGCTTAATGCATTGCCGTGATTTGTTCCTATTGTAGTATAGCGAGAGGAAAAATAAAAATAAATAAAAACAAACAGCACTTCTCTGCGTCTCTGAGGTGGCATTCTAAGACGCAGTTGGAAAGGTCGATCTGCCACTCCTTAGTTCGGCGGCTTGTGCAAGCACCTGCCAAAGCTATTCGCGCAGAATCGCCACATGAGCATCGTAGTGGATCCGCACCTCGGGACACCGCCGCCGCAACCGATGCAGGGCCGTGCTGCGATGAGTACGGTGCAGAGGGATGGCAGCGCCGCTGACGCGATTAAGGTGGCCGCAGCGGGAGTAATCCACTTTCGGACCGTCACCCCCTCTCTAACCGGTCCGCAATTGTACACGCGCGCGACGTGCAGGCCAGCCGACTGGCCGTGGCGTCTGCGAACGACCTCCCCACGTACACCCACATATCCTCCCGTTTCCCCGGTAGCCTCAGCGAGCTGGGTGAACGCAGCGCTTGCCTCGCCGGACACACGCATCGACGTTCATTTGTGGGGTTCGGTGATTGCGTTAGTTTTTCCAGGTGCCTCTTAGGGCGAATCCCGGGCGTTCCCCCTTGCCCGTCCGGGCTCCCATGATGGGCCAGTTTTCTTTCCCCGTTATCGCGAGCCTCCGCTGCCTGCCACCCTCGCCCCTGTTTGCACGGCTGCGTCTCGAGTGCCATTTTCCCATTCGCTTCCATTTATCGCCATTCTCTTCCCAATGAGGGGGGAGAAAGGCGCTTTTCTGCGGACACGCAGCGCCTTGTATCGTTGGCTTGTTACCACCTTTTGCTTATTCTTTGTTCCTACAAGAACAACAGTCACCTTTCTTTTCCATATACCGTGTTACGACGCTATTTTTCTCCTTAACTTGTGGGTCGTGTCCTTTCTGTACTTTTCTTTTTTTCGGTACGGTCTTCTTAGATGTATTCCTAATGGGGTTTGCTTTCCTTTCGAAGCGTTGCAGCGCTAGAAGACTTCAGATAATCCGTAATTCGCTCTCTTTCTGTTCTCACACCTCCTCTCGTGCCCACCTGCCTTCACACTCATTCAGTCGCTGTCACTCTTCGCCCACTTTGGATGGTCTCCTCATTGTTTAGGCTGACACATTTCTTTTTCTTCCCCTGTGGAGGGTACCAGTGCCTCGTATACATTTCCCGTCCGCTTTCATCTCCTCCAATTCGTCCCCACGTCCCCAGATGCTCGTGCCCCCTCTTTCTTCCTCCCCAACCGCGCTCCCGATGAAGCGCGAGCCGCGCAGGACCATTAAGTGATCGGGTGTCGCCATTGTCGTCCGCTGAATCCGGGAAGTGGATTCAATTTTACGCGTTCCGCCTACTCCGCTTTTATTCGGCCGCAATTGGCATATCTGCTTTTGCGCCCCGAGTACGCTGCTCTTCACTCCCGCGTCTCGTTTTTCTTTATCTCTCTATTTTGCCTTGATTTAGCGAGCCCTGCCCCACCGTGGCCCGCGCATTATACCGCCAATCCCGCTTCGTATTTCCCTCTGTTCTGCTTTTGCTTCGTTACCCGCCGCTTTCTCTTCGTTCGTCCCATTCTCGCCCTCACGCCCAATCCATCACTTTCCGGCTCGTGGCCGGTTCGCACGTCGGCGCGTGCGCGGTCGCGACTCGCTGCTTCCGTCCCGCCGCGTATATGGGCTGCGCGTGTCCACGCTTCGTTACGGCCTTTCAGGGACGCTCTGTACGGACTTTCGCTTTCACTTGCTGTTTTTCTCTCTTCCATCCCTTCGTCAGCCGCTGAGTGCACCCCAGCACAGTTGCGAGCTGACGGGATGGAATAGCACACCACACATTTTCATACCTGGGGTTTCGCTCTGTTGCAATGATTCACTGTTGGCTCACGGGACCGGTACACTCATGGCGGGCATGCTTGCGAGGCGACAAACCAGCGTGGAAAGGTCCATGTTTTAAACGTAGATTGCAGTGCCTGCTTGCTGTAATATTTTGTAATGCTTAGACAATAGCGGATGTATTGAAGAGCCGCGTTCTGTGCACTGCCTTAGACAATTTCCGAACGCATTCGGTGTGCCTTCTGGTTGCCGTGCAGCCAACAAATCCCTTTTTGACCTCTCTGTCCTCATGACGAGGCTTCCAAAGTTTCGGTGCCATTCACAAAAAAAAAAAAAAAAACTCGGCACAGGCCTCTTGAGAACGAAACGTTGCTCGTGTTTGATGTAGCCAGTCGTGAAATTTATACAAGCATAAAGAATACGAAACACTACAACAAGACGCACTCAGATTTGCATGTTGCATAGATTAATCAATGGATTGATCAATTAGTCGATAAAACGCGTGGTCCGTCATTGATCAGTAATGGATCGATTTCTTCGCTCATTTCCGCGAAAACTCACCGTAGACCTGCAAGCTCCTCAGCCAAGCCATACAGTATACTGCACTAGTGCGCACAAGGGTCTTCGGAGCATATATGTGCGCCATCTGCCGGGTCTTGCCTGATGTCACGAACGCACAAAACAGCGACAATGTTTTAATCTGAACTTCACATAGCCTGGTCGCTAAGCGCCAGCAGATTGAGCAGCTATATGTGCTTCGGCGGCGTATAGCGTGTTCTACACAAACATTTGCACATATCTTTACGAATCGCGGTTTCCTAAAAAATATATAAAAGTATATATTGTAGCATGAAGTACAAAAATACATTCAGGAAGTAAAAGATGATGACATGAATGACAGGTTGTAGTTTGAGGCGTTTAAATGGGTAAGAAAAAGGGCCTCTCCAGCACCACTTCACTCTAAACACAAATAAGCCTACATGGGAGTAAGAAGAACAAGTTCTCCGATGCACATCGCGAGAGTGTTGTGCAGTTAAACCCGAGGTGTATTGGCTGCGGCGATAGCCTAGAGGTCTCGCTGGGCGGCCCTCAAAGGAGGTCGGTTCGTGTAGCCGCGGGATCGACTCCCAGTCATGGATATGGATCCAATTTCTTTTTCTCTTTTCCATTGTTTGACCTCTAACTCATCTGAAGGTGAAAACTAGGCACCCGGCGATCGAAGCACGAGGTCTCGTAGTGAAGCTTTCGCTTCGAAAGCGACCCGAAGGACGCAATCACAACAGCTCCTCAGGAGTTGATCCTGCGCCAGTGCCCTCCGATGAGCAGTTCCGAACAGTGGCTGCTATTAGCGACAGTATTGTACTTGAGCTTGTGAGAGCACCGGATGCTACGGAGCACAAGGCATCCTCCCAACGCAATGACAATGAGCCGTCGCAAGCATCAGCCACCGAGAGGCGCTAGACAGTCTGTGGCCGAAATGGTGTGGAAAATCTGCATGCACTTAGAGGAACAGTGAGAGCGCCGCCATAAACACCAAATGGCATTCCTGAGCAAGCTTCTGGCGGATGCAGATAAACCAAATGAATAAGTCGGGGCCAGTTAAAACTCTCGCTTCGGTTTGCGTGTACTGACATATACAAGGTACCTCAGCTAACTTTAGCCGGGGTTTAAAAATACGCCGAGGCATTCTAAGACGACGCTACCAAAAGCATGTTACTGGCTATTGTATGGAGCAAGTCAAACTTTTTCTGCAATTAAGCCCCATACAAAAAAAATAGTGTGAGTTGCTTCATGCAATAGCCAGCAACATGCATTTGGACGCGTCGTCTTAGAGTGCCGCGGCATATTTTTAAAGCCTGGCAAAAGTTAGCTGGTACCCCTTTTAAACTGTACACATTAACGTTTTTTTTTCTTTTAAGGTTCTTTTCTGTAACACGACATTTGTTGCAGTTGCGTGGCGAATGTTTTTATTGCGAAAGCAATACTGCTTGCACTTTTTGCCATCGATGGAGGTTCATCCTTCGCTCCGGCGGAGCTGCGGCGCGCTACCACGTGACCGCGTGACGTCGCGACAAGAGGAGAGCTGGGGGCCCAACTCGTCTCATTGATGGAGGCTCATCCTTCGCTCCGGCGCAGCTGCGGCGCGGCACCACGTGACCGCTTGACGTCACGACAAGAGGAGAGCTGGGGGCCCAACTCGTCTCATCGATGGAGGCTCATCCTTCGCTTCGGCGGAGCTGCCGAGGGAGGGCGCTCGCTAGACTGGGCTGAAGGCTTAGCTTACAGTAGACCCATGTTGTGTCCAGAGTGAATCCATACGGGTAGCCATATTAGCAGAACCAAGTCGTGACCAGAGTTGCACTATACGGGATACCATGTCCAACTACCAGCAGAACCAAGCGCATCCAGGTGTTATTGCTTTCGCAATCAGCCAGGCTTAACCAAGCTAAGCCTTCAGCCAATTTTTTTTTTAGTTGTATATAATGTAATATAGTTTTAAACGAACGCTTATGTGTTGTTATCTGTAACTGCATTCAGCTAGCTTTTCAAAACATACACATAAAGCCACAGGAGTGCTATGACTTTTATGGCACACACGTTACACCAACACTTTTCCAAGAGAAAATTAAGGCATTCTGGTTACATGCGCGGAAGCAGGTAGCGCAGTCTCTTTGCTTTTGTTTTCTCCTAACTGCCGCAGCAACCTATCTTTCCTCGTGCAGACTGGCACCACTGTTTTGGTGGAACAGTGCTAATTCACGCTGCTTGTGCTTTCACTGTCATCAATGTGGGTATCACCTACTTCAATACACAGTTTGTGTAGTATGCAACAGGCAAGTGTCAAGAACATTGCTTTCTCCACTGTCCGAAACTCGAGGTAAAGAAGCTGCCTGAACCGGCCCCTCAATAGGCCAAATGCATTTTCTATGCGGACGCGTTTGGCTGAGCCTCAAACTGTTGTTCCTCTGTTCGGGGGTGAGAATGCGTAATCTCTTCACGGAGTCAACAGATACTCCCTAATGGGGTTTGTCGCATGCCCTTGGATATGGTATCATCCTACAGAGATCCATGCCAAGTTATCTGCGACAAACAAGCGCCTGAACACTTTTCCATAATTTGATTTTCCTGTGTGTCCAAGGAAAACGTCACTATATTTGCGGTCGCTGTCACAAATAGAGTGCACATTTTTTTTCATGCACGTTGAAATGTATGTTGACCTTATCTTATTGTCGGGGCACCTCGTTTTCGCATACGTTCTGTCCACACATCCAAGCACATCAGGGAAGCCGGAAATGCGAAACATGGAAACCATTCCACTCACCATTTAGCTTGCATTTCATGCTTATGAACACGAAAAAAGCTTGTTCTCAGGGTAGAAATTAAGTTAAATAAAGAACATTTAAATTATATGAACGGAAAAGTTGGATCGGAAAAGTTAAATTATATGAACGGAAAGAGCGTTTTCCGGACCACTTTCGTTGCTTCTGTGGCACTGTTGGCGTCACAAATAATCGAGTACTAATTACAAAGTGATGACAAATCACTAATTAAAGCTTAATTACTGATGACTGCCTGAATACTAATTCACTGCTAATTAATGACGCTTAAGTTTCGCCTTTACGAGTGGCACGAGACAGCGTGTTGTAGCGCTGCCAGGGAGTCCACGGAACGCCACCACCCGTTCGGCGCGATGCCTTGCCCTTTGAACGCAACGCTTTTTGAGAAAAGGAAATGGCGCAGTAATTCTCTGTCATCTCGGTGGACACCTGAATCGCACCGTAGAGGAAGGGAGGAAGTGGGAGTGAAAGAAGACAAAGAGGGCCCGTAATGAAGAAAATGAAAATTGTATTTGAGGAAAGGAAATTACGCAGTAACTGTCTCGCATATCTCGGTGGAGAGCCGTCAAAATTCAGGGGGGCACTTTTTTGACCTAAAGTGTGGTCACTGATGTGTGGTTAAGATGTTAAGCTTCGCCTCTAAGACTGGAACGCGACAGCGTCTTGCAACGCTGCCAGGGAGTCCATAGAACGCCATCGCCCATTCGGTTCTACGCCCCGCTCGTCGGTAAATTGGTTTTTGAGGAAAGGAAGTGTATCTGTCTCTCATACCTCGGTGGACACCTAAACCTCGCTAGGAGCAAAGGGAGGAAGATGGGAGTGAACGAAGACACCGTATTCACTAGACGCGCCTTTGTTCATTCCAAACCATCGCGCTGGCATGGCGGAGTGGATAGCATGCTCGTCTCGCACGCCGAAGACCGGGGTTCGATTCCCGAGCTCGACCAATTTCCTACTCGGTTTTATTTATTTATATGGCCTGACTAGAAAAGTTAATTAGGGTAATTGGGTAATAAGCAATTAAGTGAGCTCAGTCCCACTTACTTGGAGCATCACTATACGATCCCTTCAATTGGTTGCATGGTTACTAGCCAAAGTACAATTGGCCCCGTTTGAAATTCGCGCACTGTGACGTCACGACCGTTTCGACCAACTGAAAAGCGTGACATTTCTGTCGACAACTGCTGCTTACAACGATGAGACATTAAAGGCTTTCGCCTTAATAATGCTTCAGAATAAAGGCTAGCATTATACATCAACGCCTATTGGTGATGGAAGTAATGATCGCGGTAACTTACCTCGGTGTCATCAAAATGTCGCACCACCCCGTTCACAAAGTTCACAATTTTAGGCCGTTCATTCCCTTCGTTTTCCTTTATCAATGCGAGCATTTCTTCATCATCTGTGTCATACGAAATTGAAAGCATGTCAGCAATGATCGCAGCAAGCAGAGCAGGTTTTTTTTCCACGCGGACACCATTTGTCGTCTGCTTGTGTGCAGTCTGCTGAAATGCCTGCGGGGATTGCTTACCTGCGCATCTCGGATTTTGTCTGTGCGCTTTCGAACAACAGAAAAGTGACCCTAGAGAGTGGGCTCAATTTATCAAAGGTAAAACTTTGCTGCGGTGCCGTTTATCGACGACACGCGCCGTTTATCGATGACACACGCACACGCACACACACGCACACACACGCACACGCACGCACAGACACGCACACACACACACACACGCACGCACGCACGCACACGCGCGCGCACACAGACACACGCAAAGACACGCGCACACACGCACACACGCACACACGCACACACACACACGCACACACACATACGCACGCACACACACGTGCGCGCGCATACGCACGCACACACGCACGCACACACGCGCGCGCGCGCACGCAGCAAGAAAGCATGCACACACGCACACACACCTTTCTCCTGCCTGCGAGATTATTAGGCGTCACCTGACGAACCCTTGTTCTTGTCTGTTAGTAATCGAGAATATGACTTCTATAGTAATACCCTCGCCTAATAGTGATGCCGTCTCCACGAAATGTCGTGTATTAAATATATGACTGTTTTCAGTTACGGGCCTCTGCTGTGGCTGTCAGGTGATGATGAGAAGAATCATGTACAGTGACAGAAAATCTGTAGAGAATTGAACCCCAATAACTTGCAGTGCTTTAACAAAAGCAGGACTGTTTTAAAATAAATTTAGAAATGTAAACGAGCAAAAAAATTTTAAGCAGTGCTATCAGCATTCCTTCTTTCTATCCACAGCGAAAGGCTGGAGCAAACTACAAAATAATGTAGTGCTTTCATCAAGTGTAGATAACTTCTCTGCTGGTGTTCTTGAATTGTTAAAGTCTGGTGCCTGATGTAGGGTAGTTTTGGCATTGCGTTAGACATGGTGTTCTCGCACTGTGTCATATTTTGTTGTATCGAGATTTTCGCGAATGTTTGTTCATATTTTGTTGTGTCGAGATTTTCGCAAATGTTTGTTTGTTGCCAACAGATCAGTCCCGTTATGTAAGTGTTTAAACTTAGTGCCGACTGGACGGCACTTGTATTTTGTTACTGTGTTCACCCTTGTTACCTTTGTTGCACCACTCCTATCTTGGTCTCGACTGGACTGATGGTATCTCTAATGAATGAATAAAAAAGTACTTCATATTCAAAGTCAAATATTTGCTGTCGAAAGCAAAGCACTAAGCATCGACAAAACTCGGAGTACGCTCGCAAATCTTGAGCCAGTCGTTGCTAGCCGCAGTGAAGGAACGACTAGTCTGCTTAAACATGTGTTTCAAAAGAGGAACATGAAAGTTTAGGAACTCTTATAGGAAAAGTACTTAACGGGATGTTTAGCGCCACTAGGAAAGCGAAAGTAACTTTAGTTGAAAGAATTCACAGGAGAGGCAAAAAATTGCCTGGTAGAACACGTCCAACTAACTTGACGGTGGCAGACCGCAGGGATACAATAAATAGCGTGCATAAAAAAGCAAAATGGTTGCAGAAATTAGTTTTGGTGAAGCAAACGCTGGTCCCATACTTCATCCATTTTTCAAGAGCTGGCAAGCGCGCTACAATATGACTTCTCGTGAAGAGCTGCACCAGAATTTGATATGTATATATATATATATATATATATATATATATATGAGAGAAGCCAACAGCCACAGTAACCAAGGGGCACAGGGGATTTTTAATTTATTTATTTTGTGGTGTTGATCAATTTCTAATATTACTGAATATGTTATCACTTAAAGCTAATTGATTAGAAAAGCAGAAGAAAAAACAACCACATGCCGCCGGTGGGATCCGAACCCACGACCTCCGAATTACGCGTCCGGTGCTCTACCGCTGAGCTACGGCGACGGCTGTCAAATCTGCTGCTTTCGGGGGTATTTATGTTTACAAGTAACCTAACCTTGGGAGTGTTCACCAGCGCCACCTACGTTCTTAAGCGGCGGACGTAGCACGTCCTGAGTTACCGCTGATGTGACGTAGAACGTCATCGAACGGCGAGGGTGGAAGCTGTGTGAGAACCCTCTTATGCTTCCTATGGCGTCAAGGCTGCCAGAACCGAGGCCCTCGCTAAGCAATTAAGCAAACAAGGGAAGGTGAATGAGGGGCTCGTTATAAATATGAGAGAAGCCAACAGCCACAGAAACCAAGGGGCACAGGGGATTTTTAATTTATTTATTTTGTGGTGTTGATCAATTTTGATTATTACTGAATATGTTATCACTTAAAGCTAATTGATTAGAAAAGCAGAAGAAAAAACAGCCACATGCCGCCGGTGGGATCCGAACTGTGGGTTCGTCAACACCGGAGTGACGATGTGCTAATTAAGAAGCACTTCGCCCACATATCGCGGGTTCGGGCCGGAGCAAGCTCAGGGCACTGCCAGTGTTTGGTGCGCGCCTGCGCTCTGGCTCCGAAGGAAGGAAGGCGCAGTTAGTTGAGAGCACAAGTGTTTATTACACAGAAAGCTGCATTACATAACACTGCACTAATCCCCAGACCTCGGTGCAACCCGTAGCCCCGCCGCAGCACCCGAAAGCGGGCCCGCGGAGCCGCGCGTTCAAAGCAAAAACTACACACACGCGGGACAGCACAGCTAAGGGCGATCGCATGCCGCGCGGCCAACCAAAGGGTTAAATCGCGCGCAGCGCAACACGAGGGAGGATGGGGTCTACGCGGAGCACATCTTGACGACGCAGGTCGCACATCGATGGCTCATCGCGCGTCGTCACCGGCAATGGCCCGGCGATGACGGAGAACCAGCCAAATCAGGCCCTCCCGAATCCGGAGCGCGTCGGCGCCGCACAGGCGGGCTGCACGACTCCAGAGGTTCGGGCCTGGACTCAAGCATACATACTAGATGCGCACGTTAAAGCACCCGCGTTCTTGGGCCCCCGGCAAAGGCCGGGGCACCCGGGAGCCAAACTCTACGCACCTTTCTGCTGCCCGAGTCGGTGGCGATCTCCCCGTTCATTTCCCGCTCGGGACCTCTCGCCGAACAACGCCCCCAACTGTCACTCGGAGTGACCCAATGGGGACGCGAGGTCGAAGCGGGAAGAACGGAAGGGAGGGTGATTTACTGCGGTTCTCGAAAGAACTTCCCTTGCAAGGGAGGACAAACAGCGCGGCTGCCCGCATTCCGCTCGCGGACACACCACGGGGGGTCTCTCTAACGAACGAAACGGCAGAAGCGGGCGCACACTCGGGTAGCCCACAGAACCCACGACCTCCGAATTACGCGTCCGGTGCTCTACCGCTGAGCTACGGCGACGGCTGTCAAATCTTCTGCTTTCGGGGGTATTTATGTTTTACAAATAACCTAACTTTGAGAGTATACATCAGCGCCACCCACGTTCTTAAGCGGCGGACGTAGCACGTCCTATATATATACTAAAGGCCCTGTAGAATCCCCCTGAAAGGCCATCCGGGAAACATGTCTCGATAAGTCCGCATCTCATGAGTGAGTGCCACGTGATAAATGACATCTTTGAGTGGTTCTCAAGTGAAAGGTACACTTACTGCTTTGCACAACTCCTCTGAAAAGGGCTTCACCAGAGGCAGGAAGCACGCTATGTCCTCATCATCGGTGACTTGGGAGGAAGCGATACGCGGACATGTGTAATATTTTTCAAAATTCGGCACACTTTCGATCCCACTAATGACAAAGGCGCCACTATACCGTAGAGGTCTGGGATTCACATGACAGCCGCATGGTTGCGCATACTCAGCAAAGCCTGTAAAGTCAGTTTATCAGAGTGCAAGGCGCTGTTGGCGCGAAACTGAACACATCCCTTATGGCGTTCGACACTTAATAGTGGAAGCTCGCACCTAACAGCAGCAATTCAAGTCAGAGCTTTGAACTTTACTTCAGCCTTCAACTTACTGGTTAACATTTTGCAAGCTGAATATAAAAGCCTCCCCGTGGAGAAGGCATGATTCCAAATAAAAAAAGCATGCATGCTTTGAAATCCTCATCGCTAATTAATGGATGCAGCGTGACGCTTCAAGAGAGCCCACCGGGGTTGAAACTCCGGGAGCGCGCATTTACCGATGCGCGCAATGACTATGATCAGCGAAAGAAAAAAATCCGCAGGCAATCATACGATGGGACGCGACAAATCTGCGTTAGCACTACTGGCTGTTCATTTTGATTCTACAGTGATTGCTTTTCCGTTGTGTCTTTGAATTGTATGTCGTCATCGTCTTTTCGTACCAGCGCTGCATGGCCTTCTCGTGGGTGGAGGAGTCTCGAGGCTGAAGGTGAGAGGATGGATGACAGGGGTAGGACCTTCTGGAAGGTGGAGGTGGGTGAAGCTTCTGTAGGGCAAAGGTGGGTTGGTAGTGGGTGGAGGCTTTTTGGAGGGTGGAGATGAGGGGAGGGCAGGTAGGTAGCTAGGATTTTTTTTTTCGGTAGGGACACAAGGAAAATTCTCGCCAGGAAGGGGGACTTGGCGGTTCATGCCCAACAAAAGCAATGCCTAGAAAACTGCGGGGTGGGAGGTTGAAATACCCCCTCCCCCGTTGATGTAACGTGCCTGATGGAGGGTAAAGGTGGGTGGGTAGTCGGCGGAGGCTTCGTGGAGGGTGCCGACGGCAACACACAAAATACGGACAGATGTTGCCGTAGTGAGGGTAGTAATGCTAACGCATTAGATGTTTTAAGTCACACGAGATGTGACGAGTAAGGATTGCTGAATAGATGTAAATGCGGCCAAGACAGGCATGGGAATTTCCCGTAGTACGCATGTAAGAGCAAGATGTCCGCGTTGGCATCCCAGTAAAAATTAGTAATGCGTTCTCAGTGATGCAAGATAGCAGAGGATAACGCCTATCGCATTTTGCCTTTCTCCAGTATGATAATTCTAGTCAGACACGCAGTTAACTGCCCCATAAAAACAGCATAATGTTCACAACTGAGGAGGGGATCTAGTTTTTCTTCTTCAAAAAGAAGAGACTAGCTGCTTTGCCCCGTCATTAAAGGAGTATCGAAACGTAATTTTGGTGGCATGTTTTATTCTGTACAATGATGCGGAAGGCACTACCATGCATGAATCACCGTGTGGTATTCGCCTGCAACCGCTAAATAATTTATAATCGAATTTTTCTCTCAGGCTGTTTCGGTTTCGGTTTCAACAGACGAACTATGGCTGTGAAGTGTGCTTATCCGTCACGCGATGCATGTAAAGACGTCGATATAATCGCTGCTTTATCGTTTTAATTCTCTACAGTGCTGAAGCCAGCTTTCTCAGGAGTTTTAATGGCAATGAATGTAGAAGCAGCGATTATATTGCAGTTTTGTCATGCCTCACGTGACCTCTAACCACATTTGGACGTCACAGTCATCGTTTGGTTGTTGAAACCGAAACAGCACGAGTCAGAAATTTGATTATAAATTATTTAGCAGTCGTAGGAGAACACTGCGTGGCAATCCATGTATAAAAATGCCTTACGCATCGTTACAAACAACAAAACATGCAACCAAAAATTAGGTGACTATACTCCTTTAAAAGATCACATGTTGATCAACCGCACACGATTAGCAACACGTCCATGGAAGTCACAATACGTGAATCACACCTCTTTAGATATGTATACAAGAGCAGAATGGGGGATGTTCTTTTTCAAGAAAAGGGAACCCATCGAATGACCCAAAGAGTGTGAAACTCAAAAATTGCAGTTCGCTAAGAAGGTCGCGCGGTCCTTTCTGCTGGCTCACGAATTCCTATCTTCTGCAGCAGACATGACAGTGTTCAAATAAATGTAAGGCAATTACAGCAGTTTATTTTCTTCTATCGGCAGTTTTTAATCCAATTAATTATTTTTCTGGTTTAATAATTTAATACTAATTTTGGAGTGAAAATAGTTAATCACTCTCCAAACATTTATTAACAATGCACCACTGCTCTTTTTGTCGGCAGAGATTTGACCTCTCGTTTGCCTGGTCGGGCACCTCAATAACAGGAGCAGCGCGCGAAAAGCCTGTGCCAGCAAGCCAGCGAAGTTGCACACGTGGACGAGTGGTGATGTCCACGCGGCTTTAGCTGACACCTTGGAACTGGGGGAAAGGAAAAACTGCATATCTACATACCTACTGGCACTTCCCACGAACGCAGGCATGCCAACACGAGACTTTGCTATTTTTCATTTGCGCACAAGACTGAAAAAGTTTGTCACATGCTCAAGACAGGGTTGCCCTTAAATGCATCAGTAGAACGCCTATTCAGCATGCCACAGGGCTAGGTATCTTCAAAGCAGGACAAAAAGTTCGAGCCCCACTTTGAAGCTCAGCTGCTCCTGCGGTGCAATAAATTGAGAAATGGGAAATGAGTGCAGAGGTTGCGTCGTGGAGGGTTTTTTGTAATTTGGAAGATTAAAACGTCATTTAGGATTAGGTTTGGTTTGGGTTATGGGGTTTAACGTCCCAAAGCGACTAAGGCTATGGAGACGCCGTAGTGGAGGGCTCCGGAAATTTCGACCACCTGGGGTTCTTTAACGTGCACTGACATCGCGCAGTACACGGGCCTCTAGAATTTCTCCTCCAAAGAAATTCAACCACCGCGGCCGGGATCGAACCCGCGTCTTTCGGGTCAGCAGCCGAGCACAATAACCACTGAGCCGCCGGGGCGGCCCATTTAGGATTAATTACAATTACTTTATGCAAGTATTGCAATGTAATGGCATTGTTGTTTGCCAGCAGTAATTGACAATTTAATTTAATTACGTTTTAGCAATATTCCTGAAAGTAATTGGTAATCTAATTCAATCACTTTGAAAAAGTAATTTTGCCATGTATGCTCTATAGCAACAATGCCTAGCTGGCTGCTCGAAAACAGGAGGCGGGGTTGCACGTGTTCTTGTCGAGTATTGAGCCCACAAACGTCCAACGTTGCTAGATCAGTTGCTGGGCAGTTGCCATAGTGTCCAACCGGCGATTAAACCGCGCATTCGCAAGGTCGGGCAATGAACAGAAGAAACAAACATATCTGGAGGCAACATCCTTCCTTTTTGATCTCGAGCGGTGGGATTGTTTTCTTAGTGCGAAAACACTACTTAACACGGTCAAACCCAGCCAAGAATTTTGTGGCTTGCATGACCTTCAGGCTGACCTTGGCCAGCCTGCAGAAATCAAATACTGCCGCGACTGGGATCCCAACCCGCGGCGGCGCAAACAGCTGAGCTTCGCTGGCCACTGCACGAGGGCACTATGCTATCGCCGCAGCCGATCACACCTCGTGTTAAATTGCAACACAATCTCGCACTGTGCATTGCACGCCATGGTCTCCATCAATTTCCATCTGTGCACAGAAGCTTTCGCACGTATTTCTTGGTTTAACTACGTTACACCCTACCATTTTTTATTTTGTTCATGGATGTTTTGCACCAGGTATTTATGCCCGGCGCAGTATACGTCCTCAGGCTCCTCAAAAATATGTAACTATGCGAAACTCAATATTTCGGTGCCACACTTGCACAGTACTGGTGAGCACTAGAGTGCACATCGGTCTGTAGAACACATACTAACACTGGCTTTCAGGCGGCTGCACGGTGCATCCGCTCTAGGCAGCACATCGTTGGAAAACACATTGCCATCTGTCGCGAGTGTTTCTGCCCCAACATGCCTGTCACCGGAGTGGGCGCTGAGCGGCGACACAGTGAACGTGGGCATCGGTGCATTTAGAGATCGCAGTTGACGAAGGGATATCACTCTCAGGCCTCCACATCACCTACGCTTTGGGTAACCTTCACACAGCATCCAACTGCAGCCTCAATCCAGCGACCTGAAAAGCAACCCGGACCTTCGGCGCGAAAAAAAAAGGCCTCTCTTGCTCACTCACTCCGAAGAAATCAACCCCGCTATTTTGTTACGAGGTTTTGCTCGTGCAGGCTACAGACGCCTGGAAGCTGCGACAGATGGCGCCGTCGCGTAGTTTCGATTTCACGTTGGGTGGTACACACCACAGCTGCGCCCCAACGAAGAACATTGTTTGTGTTCTTGCAATTCATAGGTATTAGCTCGAACAGCAAATAAATAAAAGCGCTCTCACTCGAGATTCGGACTCATTTTGTTGTCTGCATTTAGGTTGTAAATGCATTTCATCCACATAACTTTTGTTTAGCCGATGAATAACCCACAATAAACCTGTACGCTCATTGCTTGTTACTGACATGTTCAGTTGTCATCATGCTTAATGTGACTGCAGGGACAGCGTGGGAAATCTTTCCACCTTAATTTCGTAATACAACTGCGCCAAGTGACTTTCGGGTAACTGATAACTCAGGTATTTAGACCAAAAAGCGGTAACTGGTCTGTGCAGGCTCATACCCAGCATTTCTGAACAAAACCACTTTTGAGCGGGAAACCGTTCATGAACGCAATTTGTTCTTATTATGTAAGATTTCCCTATTTTTCTATGGCAGTCTTAAACTGTTCGATGCGATCGATGGAAACACTTTAAACGAAAGATTTTGCTACATGTAAGAAGAACGGACCATTACCTTCAATATTTTCAGAACAGTATCTTGCAATTTTCCAATTTTCAAAATTTTTTTTCCGAGAATGTTGGACATGAACTAAAATAAAACAGCGTGATGCCGATTGCCACGGCACATACATTGAAATGGTCAGAGAGCACAAATTTACAAGACGATGTTGCAGGTAAAGGAACAAAGTAGTTGCAGAATTTAGTACATGTACAGTCACGCGCTGTGTCCTGTCCACTTCAATCCTTTCTCCTCGTCTTTGGGTCAGATATGTACCAACTTGCCTTTAAGAATATCCGTGTACAAAAGTTGGCGGGATACGGATTCGGGCAAAAAAAAATTATTTCTGCGTTCCCTCACCAGGCAGTCAGCTGATATTTGTCGGGAGGATGGAACACGTATGTCCCCCTGTGCTTGAATACCTTTTATTTAACTTCTTTGCCCGACCACACAGAAGTAATTTTTTTCCCGCGAACCGGATCTCACAGACTTGTGTCCATGACTGTACCACAGAATATGGACTATAGGGAATGGGGTAGGTAGTAATTCAGAAAAGGGCACACAGTGCGCAAACACGGGAGGTAAAACGTTGCATTATTCCTGACCGTAAAACTCCCCTTGAAACCTCTGGTTAATATGCAGTTACCTTCACTTTTCGTCTATCCAAAACAAGACAGCCTGACGAATTTCTGTAGTGACCGTAACACTTTTTGTCCGGACAAATGGAAAAAAAAAAACCATAGGTCATGACTTCTAAGAGAGATATCGCAAAAGTATGTCAAATTATGCGATGGCTGTCTTTGTCAGGTTGATGCGTCTCATTTTGCGTTTTGATACGAAGCGTTACTCGAAATGACAACTGCGAAAGGCTTTACGAGTGTCTGCTTGAAAAAGAGCGCCGAAGTGACCTTTTCATGCGGCTCGGAGGCTGTCCTTTAGTTTAATGCGCTTCACCGAAAACCGATCGCACAGAAGCTGCGCACGGTGCGTGTTTCAACTGGCAGGCAGGGTAGTCGAATCTTGCCGGCCCTTGCGGCGCCGCATATATCGACCTCCGGAGCTTTTTATCGGCTCCTTTGACCGCTCTGCTCGGATTGGCCGACGAGCCGTTCAGGCGTTGAACGGCACTCTTCGTGCGCGCTCCTGGGAGACAGGGTTTCCGCGCTGGCGCGCGCGCGCATATTTATGGAAAATCTCTGTCGTTCTAAAGCGACTTCACTTTTACCGTCCGAGGCAGTTTATGTCCAATGATTCTGCGACTTGTGGAGCTCTTAGCGTTCGCCGCTCCTGCTTTTCTAAAGTCTGCAGTAAATTTCTCAAACAGCGTAAAGCGCGACTTAGACGTCTCCCCGATTGTGTAAAGAAATAAGAGCTCAAGCACACAAAGGGAGCGAAGAGAAATGGCTTCAGTCTTCAGTGTTCCTTTTTTCCCTTGCTTTTTGCTCAAGAGCTGCCAGTTCTTGTCTCGATTATGCCTCGTTGATTCACCCTCGCAAACTTCCGTTATGCAGGGTGAGCCCTTTTACAGTCCCCCGCTGGCGGACGATTCTTTGCTGTGGGAGCAAAGGGGGATAAGAACTTTCAACGTACCTCGAAAGCGAGTGGGACGAGGGCCAGAGCGCGGGGCCAAGGGGGCGGAAAGCGACCTCCTAATGGACATATTTAAATAGCGGGAGGCCCCGCAGCGCGCTTCACTCTGGCTGCAGTAGCAAAGGCGGAGAGCACGCCAGGCCCGTGTAGAATTAGCGAGAACAGAGTAGTACTGCGGGCTTCTGCATGCTCAAAATGCAGTGGTGATCTGTCCGGAGGAAGGGCCGACGTTAATGCCGTATGTGAGCTTTTTCCACATGCAAATGTTGGGCCGTATCATGCAACTATTCTTTTTTTTGCGATTTATTATTTTTTCTTTTTGTTGCTTGTCAGCGCCTTTCTTAATATCGGAGCCAGCGGCATACATTGTTTCCTAGCCATCAGCTGCCATGAAGGTATAGCTGCTTATGGAGTATAAGAGAAAATGGAGGAGCCAGAAACAGAATCGTTACGAAATATGGCCCTTTCATCGGGTGATATAGTTTTAAAGTGGGTTGACTGAGGCATCTGCATCACTGAGTGAACTTCAGTCACTTCCGGAGAGGAATGATAGTACTTGGAATGCTTATAGGTACAAGCACATGGAAAAGAACGCATATCAACCCCTGTGTGTGTCTGAACCAAGTAAACGAAACGGAAAAGTGAACCAGCTCATTTAGAAAGAAGTTTCGCAGAAGGTAGCGCTGCTGCTTAGGCTAACCGTTCGCGACAGCTGTGTACAAGCTTTGCCTGGTGGAAGTATGTGTGTCCTGGCATCAGAATAGTTATTAAATTCCTACGTTCACCAGGGTACTGATGCATGGTGGGTCACAGGTGTCGTGGGCAACACTTATTAATGAACGTTTTGTGTTCGGTAATGTGTACGTGTGTCGCATCGTGCAACCAATAAGCCGTTCTGCATATAGTCAGCGGGCACTCGTCACTGCAAGGGCCATATAGGTGTATGCTGAAGGCACTTGCGATGTTTAGTGCCCCGTTATGAATCACCCGCGTATATGTGTCGCACTAACTAAAATCAGAAATGGAGGCAACATTGACCCACGAGACGTCCGTTTTTTGAAACGGGACGAGAATGATATTATAGGTGGAGCAGCGTGGGATAAGTTGGCTTTCTTCCAAGTGCTCGGTTTTTCCGCGCGCACTTGCGCCGTACGCCCTAAGTAACCTCGAAGCTTATGACCGCCTTACAGTAAGCCCAGCCTATACACAGAAATACGGGGAGGGATGATGGCCGAGGCAAAAGCCTGTCACCCGGTTGAGAAGAAAATTCCCCCAAAGTTCGAGCCATTGTGATGCACATCCAAGCGCTGGCAGCTGAGTGCCCCTTAACGTCTGCTTGCTTTGAGCGCCGCACCCACTTTGCGCTCTGGCATTATGATTGATATGACCATCATCATCTCCAGCTCACGGTTCAATGCTGGAAAAGAGGAACTTTACTGCAAGTGTGTCGTGATAAATCGCCAAAGTGCAGCTTTTGCTTTCTTTATCTTTCTGATCTGTTGCATCTGTTTGCGATTTACTTAAGCTATTTGTTTCCCCATTCCTTCGATTCCAGAAAAGTGGAGCAGATAAAGCCTGCAGTGAGCACACTGGTTTACAGGGGGAAAAAAAACATAGTTTGTCAGGAAAACCTATCCATGCGCTTTGCTTTCTTGTGATTTATTTAGTTCTTGCTAATAGTTGCGTGTTTAGGTGTGCTTGGGTGTGCTCAGCTTTGCCAGCGTTTGCGACATTCATGTTTATAACCGAAGACTACCCGTTCATGTCGATAAGCAAAAAAACCCCAGCTTTCTCTCGAAGGACTCGAATCAGAAGCGCCACTTCCCTTATGGAACCAGTGGACGCGTATAAAGGCAATAAATGCTCTCCTCAGCGTCGTGTGTCTTCTTCTTACCCCACGTTTTCGTGCTTCGGAGCCTTCCCAAGTATGATCCAGAACGAAGTTTCCATCACAGCATTTCCATACACGCGTAGTGCTGGGTGTGAAAAAGCTCGCAAGATGAGTTAAAGAAGACATTGTATCGAGTTAATTAAGTAGCTCGAGTTTTCATTTTCGAGATCAAAACCACTCACCTCATTCTCGCTCTGCTTTTATTTTTCTTTTCACAGCTACCCAGCCGCAACCATTGCTTTAGCGCATTTAATATCAGTAATTGCTGCGTTTTGTCGCCGTCTTGAGCAGAAATGGCCAGTTATAACCCTTCTGCTATATGGAAAGTGGTCCCAGAAGCGAGGTACCCGAACATGTGCCTTAACTAGTGCTGTTCTAAAAAAAATGGTGAAATATCCCATTCGCGGAGTTTTCATTTCGAGGCCAACTTGCGAGAATTCGGAGTACAAATTGGCGCGGTGAAGGTTAATCGTAGCCAAGGAGCCGTGAATAGTGAGAACAGTATTTGTGTTTTCTTCATACGGAGTCATCCTGGAAAATAATGAGAGTTATTCTTACTAATTGAAACAACCGTAATGAAAACAATTTACAAGCCTATGTTAAGTTTTTCTAAATATGACGCTTGACCTTGAAAAATGCTATAGACGAAGGAAATTACGCGATATTTATTTTTGTGGACCTGTCTAAAGTATTTGACAAAACTCATTATTAAATCGCATTTTCTATACTCGGAATAACTAAGGTTACTTCATAATTACCTTAAAGTCAGAGTCCAAGTAGTCAGCGTTTCAAGCATCTATTCCAAGACCATGGTAACTAACATTGGTGTGTCTCAAGAGTTCATATTGGGCACTGTTGTGTTTTTTTTTTTCACTTTATGTTAATGATTGGTCAAATTGCCTCCTTTCTTCGAATTGCATAATTCACGGAGATGGTACAACAATGATTAACTCGGGCAGATATTTAAATACCCTAAATTCTAAGCTCAGTGACGATTTAACCTCTTTGCCGAATTGGTGTGATGTTAATCGATTGCATAAGAGTCCGTCAGAAACATAATTTTTTTTTACCTGCATCCTATCAGCTCTCAATTGTTTATATGCCTTCAATCTTCATGTTTAATTCTTAATCATGCAACACCTGCAATTATTCCTGCAATTACTTAGGGGTTGAGTTAGATTGCGATCACAAATTCATTACACATGGGGTGAAAGCAAAATATCAATTTTTTTTACGTGACGAGGTGCCTTTGAGAGCACGTTGTGCTTTTAACCAGCAAGCAGTCGCCTCACTTCATATTTTGCATTCATAATATGACACCGACGCAGTAGTTTTGTATTTTATGACGGAGCACTACTTAACCAAGCCACTTGCACTCTCTGCAAGCCTTTCAAAATCCGGTAACCAGGATTCCAATTTTTGGTGACTGTACAAGGACGGCAGACTGGGCGAGTTTTCTTGTCACCATGGAATTTTCTTGTCAGCTGCTTGACGCTGCTGAATGACCCCTGGTGGAGCACCAGCGCAGCGACGAGGTTACTGTGAGCGCAACGACAAATGCGAAATCTATCTTCAAACTTTTAGAGACACGACCTTATGAGGAGTTCACGGAAACTCAACGCTCATTTTTGTGATGGACACCCGGTAACAGCTTTCTTTTTTAATGCTCGCACTACAGCCGGTGCACAGTGACGGACACAAGAGGAGGCGACGAACGAACGAGCCAGAGAACGAGTGAACAAACGGGAAAAGGTGAGAAGGCCAGGCGAGAGGTGCTGCTTTGTCATCAAGACGCCTGTCCTTACCCCTGTGACAGGTTCGAATAACGTGCGAAAATTTCCCGCTTAGCGAAGAGTCATCTTTCGGAGCCTGGAGGAACAATAACAGACTTTATCCGTCAACGGAGTGGGCCGCTGTATCGCCGCCTGTATTGTAAACGACGTAACCTAAAAAACTTAGCACCTAATCTTCGCGTTTTTCGCGAATAGCGCACAACTCACGAAAAATTGTTCACGCGAATAATTGGGCGAAATGTCCAGGTACAATTCCCCCAAAGAGCAGCCTTTAAAAAGAGCACGTTCCTCTTAAAAGCATCATGTACTTGTTACGAATAGCCACTGCCACGCGGAATTCACACGGGCTCAAAAACATTTACTTCACAATACTTGGCATAAGGTATCTGCTCATCACCGCATCCTTCCCACTTCGAGTTCAGTGTGAATGGACTTCATCCCTTGCTCTTAAAGGGGCTGTGAAAAACGGGCAGGTGCCCCGCGTTTTGCTTGTGAAAACGGCAACTGGTGGCGACTCACGCGTTTTATTTTCTGGCCTTTTATAAGTTATGAAGGCTTCGTTTTCAGTTAAAGTAGCCTGTTTGTCACTAGAACGCGGTTATCTATCGATATAGGCCTATCTAAGACGGCGGCTCGCTTAAATGCTGCAAAGAGTGGTCACCAATGTTCGGGAGGTACGACTCGCCTTGCAGCTGAACGATTAGGAAAAGTTTCGTTTTCACGCCAAGGCGGGGCTAAGTACCGGCCTTATTTGATAATCTCTCGCACGGATCTCTTTTGGTGGAAACAACTGTTACAACGGTGGCAGTGAATACCGCACTTTGTGAGCGTTCGAAGGCGGCAAGAGGGCAATCAAGGCTTTCGGCAGTAGCGTCGTAGGCGTCGTCCTCTGTCTTCCTTTTCTGCGTTTGTGGTCTGGTTTAATTGCTCCTTGGCCTGGCCGTTATCAGCATACTGGTCGACCCTCGAGTTCAGAGAACGCGCAATTACAAAAAAAAAAAAAAAAAGAAACTCGTGGAACTATCTGCTTGTAAATACATTCATTCTGCTAGCTTCTAAGAAGAAATAAATTTGATTTCATTCGTGGGGGATCGTAAACGAAAAGATGAGCACTTTTTAGCTTTATTCCTTCTTTCACACTCACAAAAGCTTTTCTGTGGGGCGACTTCCTCTCACTGCGCAATTGCTCTTATGCTACGCATACTACGCAGTGCGGCG
This sequence comes from Amblyomma mixtum, assembly GCF_055824585.1. Classification (NCBI taxonomy): domain Eukaryota; kingdom Metazoa; phylum Arthropoda; class Arachnida; order Ixodida; family Ixodidae; genus Amblyomma; species Amblyomma mixtum. The sequence goes on along the minus strand of NC_143014.1, from coordinate 274,341,744 downwards.
CGAGAATTCCTTTGTCTCTACCCCTTGTGCCGCTTCTGAGAGCAGCACCTGTGCATATTCGTCCTGCCGTGGTCGGACTTGCGTTTGAAGATGCTATCAAATAAGCGCTACTTTCGAAATCTTGTCCTAGAGGAAGCTTCTTGGACATCGTTTTGAAAGAAGATTCTCCGACTATAGAGCTCTTCCTCTTATTAATGCCTTGGTAACGGCTGGAAGGTGATAGAAAAAGCCGTTGCGGCACTGGCAGTGCCTTTGGTGCATTATGTTCTCTACGCTCATTCGATACGAAATTAGGCTAGCGAGCCTTGCGAAATTTCGATGTTGGTCTGAAACGCTTTTTTCTTGCGTGAGAAGTGTTCTCCACGGCATCACCAAAAAGAGAGCAAAAAAACAAAAGAAAGAACTTGTCAACATAGCCTCAGGAGCGTTGAAAATGCAGGGACTTTGCCCCGGCTCCGTACTCGCGTCGTGGCTTTCAACGCGATCAAAATGCGGAGACGAAAAAGAAAGTACGTCGCAGACATTAAAACGCCAGTATCTGAGCAGCCTGCTATGCGCGTTCAATCTGGGTGGTGGTGGTGGAAAGCGTTTATTTGCTCTATTTTACAATATTTTTTTGCGGCTTCAGATGGAGTCTTCCATCTTATCATCAGGGTCGGTTCCACTAGTCCAGGGCTCGGCTGAGGGTAGCTGCCCTGCGTGCACGCCTTACTAGTCCTTGTTGGACTTTCAGGATGGGACAGGCTCTCTCAAGTATGCTGCGAATCTCAGTGGTCCGATTAAGCGCCTCAATCCTCAGCTACATCATAGATGAGGGGTTAGGCGCCTAGATAGCGCTGAAATTCGCAGCTTCTGTGACGACCACCTTAGCTCCCTTTTTTCTTTTTTTTTTTCTGCCCCTTCTGGCGGTACCGACAATATTCCTCAGTGATTAATTAACTTGTACTTACGTTGTGAAGCGGCACACGATAGGCGTTGTATGAAAGAGCCCGTGAATGCTGCCAAACCTGTCCATGCGATGGGCGCATTGCCTATCCCCAACTCTTCATTCCAGCGCTTGGAGAAACGATCCTTTTAGAAAGGGAAAAATATTGCTAATATATAAACGAAAGGAAAAGCGCCTAGGACGTGAATGAATAAAGGAAAAAAAAGAAAAACGGAGAGCGATGTGTATAAATCTAACGGACCGCACGAGTCGGATGTGTGTATTTGTTTGTCCTCAGCATACAGCCTGCGACGCCGAGCGCGCGGCAGTTAGCGCGTTGGCGGCATTTTTCAGTGAGGCATGACCCCGCGAGTAGGGTGCTGTCCAAGAGCCAAGCCGCGAGGAAGCGTTCGGAGAAAGCTAACGCGCGAGCACACTTTTATGGCGCAAATCTTCCGGCTCGGCTCAGGCGGGGGCGTCGTCTCGCCTTTTGTCATGGAGATGAACGGTCCCCGGATTTATTTGGCGCTCTGTAAGCGCTCGTTTGCGCCCGCCTTTGGCTGTGTGCGCGCCTCGTCCACGCGGAGAGGGTGGCGGTTCGCGTAAGGCGCCCAGGCCCCAAAGTGGCTCCGAGATCGCCACTTTCTTGCAGGAAAAGGAGGAGGAGAAATAACAAAAAAATAGGCCCAAGAAGAGAAAACCGTAAATTATCAAAGTGACCTGCAGTAAATATACAAACAAGCCACCTAATATGACGGGGGGCTAAATCGCGTTGTTAGCTTTCTCTCGCGAAGGCTTTCAAAGCATACACTTTTTAGTTTTCCCTTTAGTGGCGCGAATCTTGTGACGTCATTTCCTTGCTCTCTTTCGACCTCTCCTAATGCGGCGTATAATCTGCGCTCGCAAAGTGCGCCCGAAGTGCCCGAGAGCTCTTTCGACGGCTCTCTTGTGTCTTTTTGAGTTGCTTGCATCATCCCCTTTTCTCACTTTCCCCGCCGATTTTTTCAGCTTGCCTTCATGCGCTCTCAGCCACCTGCTATCATTTTTATTTTCCGTGCACACGCGCTACGCATATCTACAGCGAGTTATTTTTAACTTTTCTTCTAGAGCCTTTCCTCGCATGTGTGCATCTTTCGCCCGATCTACGGTGAGCACTGACTGGCCGGCATGTTTTAGTGCATCAGTTACACCGAGGAGTGTTCAGAGCAAACGATCTAATTGAGATCATGCTAACGGAAAATTTTTTCTGCGTCTGGAAGGCGGAATTAATATGCTCCTCAAGATGCAGAGGACGCAGCAGCGATGGCCTAGCGGTTTGAGTATCCGCCTTTTTTGCGGAAGGTGCAGGGTTCGAACCCCAGTGCTACCGGGTATCAACCGGTGGTACAAGGGGCGCAAATTTTACCCTTTCCTGGTGCTCGGCTTATCTGGGGTGAAATGCTTGAAAAGTGGGTTTTTCACCTCACCGTATGTGGACGAAAACCGCTTGTGCCATGGCACTTGCTGCCCAAAGCTGGCCTTGGGCCATAAAAGTTCATTATCATCATCATGAAGGCGCAGAGGAAAGCAGCACGTGCCGCAGCGTAGAACGAGTCATCATCTTTATCAGCCTGACTACGTCCACTGCAGGGCAAAGGCCTCTCCCATGTCTCTCCAATTAACCCTCTCCTATGGAAGCTGCGCCCATCATGTCCCCGAAAACTTCTTAATTTCATCCGCCAACCTAACTTTCTGCCGCCCCCTGCCCCGCTTGCCTTCTCTTGAAATCCACTCCGGTACCCTTAAGGACCAACGGTTATCTTGTCGTCGCATTACATGCCCTGCCCAAGCCCACGTCTTCCTCTTGATTTCAACTAGAATATCATTACAGCGCGTTTGTTCCCTCACCCACTCCGCGTAGAACGAGTATCTTACCCTAAGTTTTTGCAAGCAAACTTTCTGGCGAATATCTTACGTGCAGCTCTAGTAATGCTTCTCTTCATGTCAGCTGTTCCAGTGCGTTTACTCTTTTTCTGAGGCACACAAAATGCCTTTACTCGTGCTTAAACAGCGTTACTCAGACAAGCCTCTGTGGCCAACGTATACATGGTATCATTAGTCAGGTACTCTATCACACCAGTCTGCTTATTTGCTAAAATGGGTTTTAACGCTGCAATGCTTTACTGGAGGAAAATATATGCCAATCGCGTCCATCAGTTCGACCCTGTTGCTAACGCCGGCCGCAAGCTCCGCTGTTTTCTGTGAATCTGCTTTGCACGCAAGACGCGCGTTATATCCGTCAGCCTTCCTTCTAAAACGAGGGAGCATGATGAGTAACGAGTCTCTGAGCTCATCCCAACCACATTGACTTGACTTCGTATAGCTCGTCATGAGCAAGCCACGAGGTTGATGAGAGAGAATGTTTTCACAAATTAAGCTGTCTTTGAGGCTAAAAACAGCGCTCTTTGAGGCTTTGAGGCTCAAAACAGAGAGATCCCTCTCTCTCTGCTTCGTCCCCGTTAGCGCTGTTTTTAGCCTCAGATCATGCACCAACCAGCCCAAATTTCCACCCTTTTGAAGCTGTCTTTATATTATAAAACAAGGGAAGTGCGTGTGTACAGTCCCTCTGTACTCGCGGTCAGGGACATTTTATTTTAATTGTTTTTTCTGCGCGCACTCTAAAGTATGTAATACTTTACATACTACTTCAATACTACCCCTTACGTAATACCCCTTCCCTGGGCCTTTAGGGAAATAAAAATGTCACTCTAGTAATAAATGTCACTCTATAATCGCCGCTCGAGCTTAGTTTTCTGCGATTAACCTGCGTTTCAAAAATGGGTTTCAGCAGGAAGTTCCAATCGTGTGGGCACGTAGCGAAATTTTCCGTGAAGTTCCGTTCAGTTCAGTTTCAACCAGCCACCCTACCTACCCTCTCCGGAATGGCACGCAGGCCTCCGGGAGAGGAGAAGGGGGATTATTTGCGACAAGACTAACACTTAAATTTAAGTGACGCTGCAGCTGCCAGTTGGGTCAGTTCCTTTTGCACCCTAGAATCTGGGCTTCTTAATGCTTCACTCCACACTCTATCATCTTCATACCTGCTTTTTTCTGGAGCTTGTTCGCATTTTCTGATATTGCGACCCATGTCGGCCACTCCTTCATAAAAGATGCCTTTTTCTTCTTGACTTAGTGCCTTTTCTTCTTTGTTTTTGGGTTTGGTACATGCGCTCCACCTTGGGGAGGGGTAGTCTACAGCTTGTAGTCTTCTTAATACCTTGCACTCTCTGTCTGGAACGGGCAACCTCCTCCTATCCTCCCTTTGCTTGGCCATCTTCTCCCTTGGAGGGGAGTGTTCCGTGGAGTACGAGGTAAAATTCTGCCCTCTATTAGGGCCATTCAGGGCCTCATAAAAGGTTGGAGCAAAAAGAAAAGAAAAATTCATAGAGATTATGCGTCCGCCTTTCCCGCTTAAATACCATCGCGAAAGAACTAAATACAAGAGGTGTGTCCTTCTTGGCATGGCGATTGTATTTTTTCAGCAAAATATTTCTCTCCTGACATAAATATGTGCCATTTGGATATACTGTTGCTCCCGTCAGGCCAACAGAAACAGACGATAGCATTAACGCTCCAGTACAGAATAAACTGATTGATTGATTGATTGATTGATTGATTGATTGATTGATTGATTGATTGATTGATTGATTGATTGATTGATTGATTGATTGATTGATTGATTGATTGATTGATTGATTGATTGATTGATTGATTGATTGATTGATTGATTGATTGATTGATTGTACCGTATTTTTGCTCAAGCGACGCCCCGGAGGGTTTCGAACGGTTTATAGAAACTAGAAACAAGCTTGCGCAGACTGGGATTGATAATTCATGAGTGTTGTTTCGACGACGTGATTTTTTTGCACAAAGGAATTCAACGGTCTCATCCAGTGACCCAGAGTAACTGTGGGTCGTGCCTAACGGGCTGACCTGAGTTTAAACTCTGAAGGCCCAATTCCACTGCGCCTTTTCGGCTGTCTGAGGAGGCGCGCAGTATATAGATGACCCGCGTGCGGCGCGGAGATCATGCATGTCAATCACAACCGCGTTGCTTGCCGCGTACCTCCTTGGGTAGATGCAGACGCAGCTTTATGGTCAAACTCTCAGATTCGTCAAACTTCCACTCAGTTTTTGAGCCGACATGACAGTGTGCAGGCAGTCTATGAAAAGATTGCTGAACTCCGCAACCTTCTGCAGACAAAGACAGCTACAAGCTTCCGAAGTTTCTCGGGTCTATGCCCTTATTTCCCTCTATTTATTAGAGACTATTAGAGGCTACGCAGCTTGGTATCCGCTCAAAGTGTCTCTACTCCACAAGGCTACCTGCAAAAACTATAGAATGGGAGTCTTCTCCATTTCGCAAACAAAACAAACTGCGGATTTGTGTTTTATTGCGAAAGCAATACTGCTTGCACTTTTCTGCCATCGATGGTCGTGGCGCCTCCTTACACAGCGGCGCGTCACGTGACCATGTGACGTCACGACAGACCGAGAGACGGGGCCCCAGCTCGCGCCATCGATGGCGGAGGTACAGCACCGAGAGCTGGGGCTAGAGCGGGATAAAACGGAGGGGAGGGGGGGGGGGGTGCAGCGGCGCTCCTCTCAGTGCGCTATGTCGGATGATGTGTACAAGGCTCGAGGCTGGAACGATCTGCTGCGGCCAAGCGACGGCGCCGCGCCGAAGAAACAGACGAAGAACGGGAAGAACGGCTAGCTAAACATCGTGCGTATCCAGCAGCCTGGCGAGCACGCCGGTCAACATCGCTTGATGCGGGTGCATCTACAAGTGTAGGGCCAAGTTTAATGAGTGGTGTTTATCTTTCCTCATATATTTCAACTCTATTCTATCTGCACGTGGCAGCGGTGGTGGCTCGGCTGGACCCAGTAGGCAGGCCCGTGCACTTTCCTTTTCATCCTTCACTCAGTCGCAACAACCAACCGTCGGCGCAGAGCGGCGGTAGACACGGCGGATGCGGGCTGAAGAAACGGATGAAGTTGCTTTCGCAATTTCCGGGCTTAACCAAGCTGAGCCTCTGCCAATTTTTTTTTTAGGTATCAACAACCTGCGCCTTCGACTGGGCTACGTACCGATGCTATAGTCGGATAAAACTCAAAAACGAAATTTTAAGTGCCTCTCTTTGAAGGAATTAAGCAAACAAGGGAAGGGGAATGAGGGGCTCGTTATAAATATGAAAGAATCCAACAGCCACAGAAACAAAGGGGCACAGGGGATTTTTTTTTAAATTTATTTATTTACTTTGTGGTGTTGATCAATTTAGAATTTACTGAATATGTTATCGCTTAAAGCTAATTGATTAGAAAAGCAGAAGAAAAAACAACCACTGCCGCCGGTGGGATCCGAACCCACGACCTCCGAATTACGCGTCCGGTGCTCTACCTCTGAGCTACGGCGACGGCTGTCAATTCTTCTGCTTTCGGGGGTATTTATGTGTACAAGTAACCTAACTTTGAGAGTGTTCATCAGCGCCACCCACGTTCATAAGCGGCGGACGTAGAACGTCCTGAGTTACCGCAGGTGTAACGTAGAACGTCATCGAACGGAGAGGGTGGAAGCTGCGTGAGAACCCTCTTATGCTTCCTATGGCGTCAAGGCTGCCAGAACCGAGGCCCTCGCTAAGCAATTAAGCAAACAAGGGAAGGGGAATGAGGGGCTCGTTATAAATATGAAAGAATCCAACAGCCACAGAAACCAAGGGTCACAGGGGATTTTTTTTTAATTTATTTATTTACTTTGTGGTGTTGATCAATTTAGAATATTACTGAATATGTTATCGCTTAAAGCTAATTGATTAGAAAAGCAGAAGAAAAAACAACCACTGCCGCCGGTGGGATCCGAACCCACGACCTCCGAATTACGCGTCCGGTGCTCTACCTCTGAGCTACGGCGACGGCTGTCAGTTCTTCTGCTTTCGGGGGTATTTATGTGTACAAGTAACCTAACTTTGAGAGTGTTCATCAGCGCCACCCACGTTCATAAGCGGCGGACGTAGAACGTCCTGAGTTACCGCAGGTGTAATGTAGAACGTCATCGAACGGAGAGGGTGGAAGCTGCGTGAGAACCCTCTTATGCTTCCTATGGCGTCAAGGCTGCCAGAACCGAGGCCCTCGCTAAGCAATTAAGCAAACAAGGGAAGGGGAATGAGGGGCTCGTTATAAATATGAAAGAATCCAACAGCCACAGAAACCAAGGGGCACAGGGGATTTTTTTTTTAATTTATTTATTTACTTTGTGGTGTTGATCAATTTAGAATATTACTGAATATGTTATCGCTTAAAGCTAATTGATTAGAAAAGCAGAAGAAAAAACAACCACTGCTGCCGGTGGGATCCGAACCCACGACCTCCGAATTACGCGTCCGGTGCTCTACCTCTGAGCTACGGCGACGGCTGTCAGTTCTTCTGCTTTCGGGGGTATTTATGTGCACAAGTAACCTAACTTTGAGAGTGTTCATCAGCGCCACCCACGTTCATAAGCGGCGGACGTAGAACGTCCTGAGCGCTTGACCTGCCGAGTGACATCGACTGATTTTCATGACGTCGTGGTTAATCCGTGGTTAAACCTCTGTCACGCTTTATCAATCCGTGGTTAATACCCTGTCCCACTAGCGTTACAGGGGATTAAGCACGGAATAACTAGACGCCATGAAAATCGGTCGACGCCATTGCCTGGATCAAGGGCCTCCTTTGAGTGACGCTAGCGCTGCTTCGTTAAACTTCGCGAAGAGACCGTGGATGCCACTTACGCAAGGCGCAGCACAACTAGACGAGAGAGAGACAGACGGAAGGACGTATGGCTATACCAGGGGCCGGGCAGACGAAACCAAGAGTCAGTACTGAGCTAGTCTTCGTCGCGGCGCTGCCCAAGTCATCGTCAGCGACCTCAGATGTCAGACGTAACTTCACCAGTGAAAGTACGAGACACCAAGAGAAGAAGAATGCAGTTCAACACTGGACTAACGACTGAAGTTTAAACGAGAAACGGCCAACCTAGGTCAACAGAAGACGCATGCGTATCAGACATTGCTGCCCAAAATCTTACACAGCCCTTACATTTGCGCGCCATTTACACGCGTCGACTCGCACTTCTTTGCCTGAACGTATTCTTGCCGCAAGTCCGCACTGAAGCTTGCTGCAAAGCGCAGAATATGCCATTCAGTGATATCCTGGTCGACCTTATTTTGTTGTGAACACCAGCGCGACTATGGCCATTTCGCAATAAACGCGCTCCTGACCGCCGTCGTCGATGTCGTCGCTGATGCGACGTGTCCTGGCCGCGATTCAAGCAAAAGACAAATCCGTCACGTAACCAGACAGGCGCAGACACAACAGTCCGCGCACCCTGTTACTGGCTCCGTGAGATTCATACATTCTCAAAGAAATTTTCAGGCAGCGCGGCAGAGGAACAAGAAGCAAAGTGGCCGGGTCGTAAGCGGGCAGTAGAGCACGGTCGACAAATGCATATATTATCCATCGATAAAACTAAGGTTGCAAAAATATCTATATGTGTGGACGACTTTCTGGTAACGACGAATTCCATTACACCGGTTGAAACGTCTGTAGTAACGTTATTAGTGCTTTCTAGATGCTCCGAAGGGCTTCGCTTTACTTGTGAAATGGCCCTAATTTAAAAAAATTGAAAATTTTGTACAAAAACCTGCGCATGCTGGAAAAGAAAGTATCCTGGATGTACAAGCCCAGGATGAAGAACGACATTCTTAACTGCGATTCAGCCCATTAAAAGTTAGTTAAGAGAATGCTGGCCAAGAAGTCCATCCACAGTGCTGTAGAGACGTTGTGTGTGCATCTCGTTTACACGAGTGTTCAAGAAAAGAAGAGAAAGGCTCAACAAAACAGGGCACACCGGAAAACTGGCTACTCCTGTGGCGGAAACACTTGTGAAAGTGGTCAAGTTTAGTGACAGAGCTAAACAAGCCCCGAAAAGACCCGACCTAAACTGAGGCCTGTCGCGGTGCTGTTTGTGCACAGTTCGTCCCAGTGCTTGCAGTAGATGTCGGAGAGATGTGAGGTAGCCATCGCTTTCGCCACCCTTGATAAGCTGTCTTACATGTGCCGTGCTGTGAACGGAGAACCTAAATAACTAGAGTGCCGAAAAGACGCGCTACAGAGTTCGCCAAGTGTACGGCAGGCGTTGTCTGTGGAATCACGCTTAGATGTGGTAAAAGCTGCATAGGACAGACAGGTCGATGCCCGTCTTCGAGAGCACCTTATTGCGTCGCAGGCTACAGCTGAAGGACGACACCTGGCCAGTCGTTGTCGGAGGCATGATTGTAAGCCATTATTTCATCAGTGAACCGTGATTAGAAGGTTCAGGGTTTGTTTGGATTGTAAAACCTTATTTGTCGAACACATGTAGGGAAGGTTTCAGCCTTCGCATCTAGACGATAGCCAGGAGTCCTTGGACCCTAGCGGCTCCTTCGGCCAGTGGGACTGTCTTCAGTTGAATCTAAGATTCGGAGCTGAGGGGTAGGTTTCCCATTGGTCTAAAGACTTCGTGCTTCTTGCATCAGAGGGAGCGTGAGGGAATTCCCAGAGGATGCGATTCAGAGATCAGCTCTGGGTTTACATAGCTTGCACAGGCTTGAGTACTGGCCCAGGTAGTAGAGGATGCACGACACCATGTTTGCAAAAGAGTTGGTTTGCAGGCGACGCCAAGTGGCGGCCTGACTCTTGTTTGAGGATGTATAGGCTGGAGATCGTTTAACCCACCCTACAGTCTATAGTGATGTGCGATCTCTCTATAACACACTCGGTCAGCCCACCAGCTCGGAAAGTCAGTCCTTGAGCTAATTAGTGGGCCACCTTGTTTCCAGCTAGGGAGACGAACTTTCGGTGATGCGGTGATGCGGTGATGAACTTTCGCAGAGGGAGATTTTCTCTGCCTCGCGAGAAATTCTCCCTCTGCGAAAGTTCACCACAACCTTAGAGTCGCTGACTAGAATTTTGGTGGGCGCACTTGCAATTTCAAGTGTTATGGCAGATTCTTCAGCAACCTCAGAGCAATCCGCTGGAACCGTGCCACACGCTTCGCGACAGGTCGACTTTGGTTCCTTGCTGTCCTTCAGAGTTAATGCTTAGCCAAGCTAGGATTTTCCTGACTGTAGGACTTCCCGCGACTCTTTCTTGCTGCGAGGTCCTGACTGCTTCAATAACTATCTCAAGAGTGTTGTTTAGCCCTAGATCTAAAAGCTTTTCATTGGCACTGAGGAATGCAAACCCCAGCGCCTGCTTCATACTTTTACGTATTATTTAGGGCAGGCCAACCTGGGTAGCATTTCGCCACCGGCACAAATGCTACCCAGGTTGGCCTGCCCTAGACGGGCAGTCGCATATGCCCGTCTTCCTTCGCACGGAGGATCTTTGGCAACGCGGCTCCTCTCAATATTCTTCTCGAAGACCCTAAGAGCTGTGCATGAGCCCTATGGTCTGCTGTGCGCAGCCGTATAGTTAGCTTACTGTTCCGCCATAAAAGCGATTGGCCCAAATCAAGAGTGCCGGAGCTCTGATTCTGCCGACTTATGGAATGGGGATCCCCCCTGCTATGAGGAAGATTTGCGGGTCCTCCTGCGTGTGGCCTGGTATAGAAGGAGTTCAGATTTTTGCGGTGAACATTTAAGTCTCCTACTTCCAACATAACCTCCAACTTCCTAGATTGGTCTTTGAATGGTCTCTTCTATTTAGGCATCTCCGCCCCTAGCTGTACACAGCGTGATGTCAGCAGCATACATGCTGCGGTTCAGTCCTTCAATAGCCTCCAATCTCTCAGGGGCTTGATCATAGTCACGTTGAAAAGAAAGGGTGAGAGCACTGAGCCCTGAGGGGTGCCTTTGCTGCCTAATTTAAAGGTGCAGTGAAGAGGAATCTGAACTCTTCTTTTTACCGCGAGCACTCAATCTGCACGTTCCGAGCATTCTTAGAAGCTTCGATTTATTGCGCTGTGTGGCCGATTTCCCTAATTAAATCGAATTAACGTCCGGCTCCCACCTTTTTTTTTTAATTCTCCCTCGTACGGTGGGTGGAGTCGACCAACGCGTGGAGTGCCTTTCACCCAGTCCCGTGGCGGCTTGCCGCTCTGCCATCCTTGGAGTAATACGTAGTAGTCCGTAGAAGCAAATAGTCCGCGCGTATTTTTATTTCTGCGGGATAATTTTGCGGCTATATTATCTGCGAATGCAACTATTTATTCACGGAAACCTAAAAAACAAAATAAAGCGAAAGCAAAGCCTCCACGGAGCTGGCTGAAAGGCACTTCCCGCGTTAGTCAACTCCGCCCACCGTACGGGGGAGAATTCGAAAAAAAAGGCGGGAGCCGGACTTTAATTCGATTTAATTAGGGAAATCAGCCACACAGTGCCATAAATCGAGGTTTCTAATAATGCTCAGAACGTGTACATCGAGTTTCCGCGGCAAAAAGACGAGTTCATATTCCTCTTCAGTGCACCTTTAATCTCTTCCTATCTTCATTCTCCAATTTGGATTCGTGTTTCTCGGTAGGACACAAAGTTCCTGATGTACTTGTAGGTTCGTTCGCCTACTCCCATATCGTGAAGGTTCTCCAGGACGACTTTATGTGTGACGTTACCAAAGTCCTTCGCTAGGTCGAGCTCTATGATTGCCTTTGCGTTTCCTGTTTCCGCATCGAGGGTTTGGTGCTTTAGTTGCAGCATCACGTTCTGGGTTAAACCCCACTGCTGATTGCGGTTAGAGGGGATTATCCTCTATGTAGTTATTGAGCTGCGTTTGAATAGCTTGCTCCACAAGCTTGTTTGCACAAGAGGTTAGAAAGATAGACCTTAAGTTCTTTATCTTGAGTGTCTTGCCTGGCTTAGAGATGATCACCACCTAAGCAGTTGTTCACTGGTTTGGTAGTTTACCTTCTTCCCAGCTCCTTTGCATAAAGGTAGTTATTGAAGTTATGCAGTTAGCGTCCAGACTGCGAAGCATTTTATTGCTAACGCGATCGAGGCCTGCGGCTAATTTGTTTTTGACCTTTGTAATCTGCACCCAGACTTCTGCTTCGCTAATGGGTTCGTCTAGCTAGGAATTACGCGTGCCTTCCTAGTTAGAGAGGGGGCCTTTACTAGTGTACCGAGCGTATCTCCTCTGTATTTCCTTGATTAGATCTTCTTCCGTACATTTGTACAAGTGAAGAATTTTCTGAAGGTTCTGTTGTTGCGCTTTCTTGCATCCTTCTGGATCCAGCAGATAGCGGAGTAGACTCCACGTCTTAGCTGGACCTATATATTGCAGGTGGACTCCCAGTTCGGCCTGGTTAGCTTGAGCACGTGATATTTCTCTTTATTGAGCCTAGCGATATATCTCCTGAGATTACGGCTCCACCTTTGCCTCCGAGGCCATTTTTTCAAGCTCACCTTGGCTTACCACATATGGAGGAGGCGGCTGTCCGTTATCTCTAGTGCAGAGTCCTCCGTTGTCTCCACGGTAACACTCCCGACATCCTGGTACAGTTTCTTAGCCCAATCATCAATGTCCCTCATCTCACTTACTTCTGTCTGGCTTCTAGCCGCGGGAAAGGTATCCCATTCAACGCATAACTCCGCCTTTTCTCCTGGCAGGGCCTGCGCTCTCCACCGTTTCGAGAAAAACGTGGTCGCCACCTAGACTTTTCTGCGCGAGAACCCAGGTTGCATCGGGCACTTTTTTGACAAAGGTTGTGGGGACGCCTTCGTCCCCTGCGTTCACTTTCCCGCATTGCACCCCCTACTGTAGTTAGCTCCTCCGAAACGCGCTCTTCTCAGTTTTGGTTACTTTAACTAACAGGGGAGGGCGCTCGCGTCGTAGCGACACCAGCGCCACGGATGGCGTGTTTTGCCGCTCGCGCGCGGGGGAAGGCTAGCTCTCTTCTCCCTGGGATCGGGAAGCGACCGGACGTTTCGCTCGCAGCTCCGCTCTTCGTCGACGGGCGCTCTTGGTCGGAACTGGCTAGAGTTACTGTATATGCTACCAAAGGTAGCAGAGTTGCGCGTAGGTCCGCCATCTTGCCTGCCAAGCAACCGAAGTTATGCGGCGAAGCCGCACTCCGTTTCTGCAGGCGACATGCCTAGCGCATCACTGATCGACCGTGGGCGCTTTTCCGAGGTTTTTAAAGCACTTTTTCGATTGATCGCAAACAAAAAGCATCTAAAAAGCTGACTGCGTAACCCAGTAAACAAATGTAGCCAAGAAAAAACGGTGCTCTAGCGCGCGCCGTGAGCTGCGGCAGCAAGCGATTCCCACAGTCACCTTCCCCGAACTATTTACCTGATAATCTAAGGGCAGACTCAGCATTCTAAATTCGCCGTGCAAATGCAGCATTCATTCATCTTTGCGTCAACATTTATTCACCGGACCAGCGTTAAAAAACCTGCTTATAGTCTCCTTTACTAAATACGAAACCCTGCAAAAAATTATGAGCCGGAACTATAGAAAGGACAGTATAAAAATCCAAAATACAGTTTACTCAAAACTTGATGAACGTTATCATCTGAAGTAAACAATCAGATGCCTAAACAAGTTTCCCTCGATTAAGAATGGTTTGCCATTCAGGTTTTATGCCAACAAGGATAAATACGCAACGCAGAGCTCTATTTTAGCGTTTCAACAGTGTATACGAAAAAGCGCAGAGCCGCAAGTCCAGCCTTTTTTCGTAAAGAAACCTCAATGCAACTTTTAGCAAAAACAAAACCAAAAAAAGATGTGAGCTACGCACGCTAGACACCCCACAGCAGCGAACGTAAACAGCCGTTGGATAGTGGATCCGCTTCGAACATGGCCGGCTGTCAATCCAGTTCGCTGCAGCTTCGGCCGGCCTACGTCATCAGCGCACATGTTTCTGGCCGGATGGGCAAAACGTGCACCGTACCGAGTAGGCTCTCACAGGGAGAAGAAAGGCTGCAGGGCGTCTCGAATCGGGGACAGAGGCGGCGGGGGAGCACTAGACACCGGTAAAACCGGTTCAGAACCGAAAGTGAACGATTTTGCCCATCGAGCGTCGTCTTCTCCGCAGTACACGGTTGCTTGGACACCACGTGATGGCGCTCTACCAATAGAGTCGCGAACGGCGTTTATCAAACAGACGCGCAACTCTGCTACCTTTGGTAGCATATGCAGTAACTCTAGAACTGGCTCCCGCCGAGCCCGTCCCGCTTGGCCTCGGAGTTTATCCCTTTGCCCTACCGTGGGAGAACGTTCGCTCGTAACCGTGCTGGTGAGTCGGACTTCCTCGATTCCTCAGTGTATTTTGTTGCTAGCTGGCGTTATTGTTGTTATAGCAATAAATGTCTTGTTTGTGTTAGACAGTGTGTCGTTCCTTTGTTCCCGTAGAGCAAGGCCCGCCGTGGTCGGCGTGCGCTCGGTAGCGTACGCGACCACGGGGTGGGGTCCGCGCGGTTTTGAACCATGTCAGCCGCGGTTAAACGGGGAATACGTATTTATCTCCCCCATTTCAACCCCACAAGGTACAGGGAAAAAGTTCTGGATAGTGGACTAAAATGAAGTCAACTGTGCGATGTCTTTATATGTCCGGAAAAGGCATATAGAGACATGGCACTGCATTAAACGTGTTATGTGATATCGTCCACGCGTCAGTGACGGTGTCAGACGGAGCCGAGGGGTGCAGAGTAATGCCATAAAGACATACTGCCCACTCGATATTTACCCCCTCACCCTGCCTTCGTGCTGCTCCGCGCCACACCCCGCCAGGAATATTCAGGAGTCGTCCCTAGTTCACAGGTGCCGACTTAGCAATCTTTCCACTCAAGAAAGTAAGAAACAAAGAATGTTTGCGCGTTTATTTAAGTCCAGCGTTCATGTCCTCCGTTTCTGTCTGTTTTTGTACATTTCGTGCTGCTGAGAAATGTCACCTTTTTTAGACCAAGACAGACTAGCCCAACTTTCTGCATCCCCTTCTGTGGCACCACGCTGTAACGCAGACTTTCCCTTTGGATGTTTTGCCCTAACATGTCAAAAGCAAGGGCACCCCGCAGTAAAAACAAAGTAAATGGAGGTAATCAACTATGGCTGGCTTAAAACATATCAAAACCTATAAGCACAACAGTTCCTTGTCTTAAGCACTTTAGCGACCGCGCCATGACGCTTTACTTTTCTCAAAGACATTTACTGAGACGCGTTCATGAGTTTACATAGGTTAGGACTGTCTGTACAGATAGGTTATTTGCACAGCGGCCAGCCAGTGACGCCCACATCCGTCATAATCCATAACGGAAACAGTGCACACAGGTGGCGCTCTAGATACACAGAGAGGTGTCTTTGAATATGCGGAAATACAAAAGACAAGCTATGCAATAAACACACGTCAACATGGAAACCTAAAAAGTCACTTTTGTCCCAGACATCCTTCACCTAGGCCATCATTTGCCTAAATGATTTTGGAGGGAAACCATGCGGGTTCAGTACTGATCTCCGACGTGCCCCCTTTCCAAAAGATTTGCAGTCGAATGAAAGAGAAAAATATCAAGAAATCAATGATGGAGACTAGTTATGCTCAGCCATAAGACTGTGTGGGAATGTAAAGGTTGAGAAAAGTATTTCTCTTTCTCCTGCTCACCATCACCTGTGCGACGTGCCGGAAACCGTCGAACGGAGTTTCTTTAATCACAGAGATGCGTATAATATTACTGAGGACGTTTTGCGAAGGACACAAGAAAATAAAAGAATCACGCCAAGGCTCCAAGACCTTCATGAAGGGCTAAGGACCTTGCGTATGTCTTTATCGATGCAAGCATAGTAGCGCTGCAGCTGTGCGACGTGCCTGCCGTTTTCGTAAATAGGCATCCGTATGTATGGCACCAACCTCTCTGTGCCCATTGAGTACACCTCTCATGTCCGTAACACTGTGAACACGTGCGAACGATTGATTAGTTTGGAAAAAAAATATAGAATAGCGCGAATGCGCAAAAATCAAACAAAAAGTGGAAAACACACGGACGACCAGGAACAAAATTATCTGAGAACAAAAGCACCAGACCAGGAGAAAAATAATTGTCCTGTACGTACAATGTCTGACTATTCGAAGAATAAATTCTGCCATCTCCCAGCAAGCGGAGCATTCGTGACCTTTGTTCGAGCACAATACTCCCGAAAGCCCGGAAGGCACGCAAACCTATTTTCTCGCCACTGAACACGCTCTGAAAAAAAGGGGGAGGGAGTGGGCGCGGGAAGGAAGGAAAGCTCCCTGGAAGACGCCGTTAGGGCGGCAAGCTCCACAGCCGATACCGTGAGTGACACGCGGCGATCATTGACGCACAAAGGGGGCATTGTATGCGTGCGAATGAGACCCGCGCCAACGACTATACGCCGGTGTCAATGTTTCAAAGATACGCGCGGAAACGAGCCATTCTCCCGAAAGGAAAGATGCGCTTCTTAACGGGAGAGGGCGCATGGCGACAGGCAGCACTCCCTGGTCAGCTAGAAAACAACAACAGGCGACGATAATAGCGAGACGTTCCTCCGTACGGACAATCCGGGACCGACCGCATGCTGCGAGAAGAACGCTTTTATTTCTTTCACTTCAGGCGCTAGGAATCTCCTAATGGGCGTGAGAGAGAGGGGAAAAGAAAAAGCAAAGGGCACCGTTTGTTAGCTGGTCTTATTCTCACCCGCACGCGCAGTCGATGTGGTTTCCGCGGGGAAATCCACGCTGGGCTCAGGGTGGGCTTCTCCAACTCTCCATGTACGCTTCATTTACACCTCGTAAACGCGCGCTGCACAAAGGCGGAGGCGAAAGCGAGCGTGCGAGGGAGCTTTCACAAATGCCGCCGCGGAGCCGTTACTGCGTCCGTCGTGAAAGCTATTCGAGGAAGAGAAGCCAAGCTCGCGGAGCGGAAGACGGAGGAGCGGCGGTGGTACGGCGCCTCCATTCATTTAGCCGGTGCGAAAGAAGCGATCCATCTCTCAGCCATCGCTGAGGAGGCGCTCCTCGAGGAGCGACAGACGGACTGATGATGATCGGCTCCAGGCTCGGCAAGAGATCGCGCTTTTCGCCCGCGAGCGAGCCTCGAGCGCGTTTTTGCCACTCTTGCGAGGGGCTTGTCTCGACAGCTCCTCAAAGCGATTGTCTTTCAGACGTCATCCTCGCTCTTTTGTGCGAGTCGGCACGCTCGCTACTGTTCCACGCACCATTTTCCCTCCCCCACTCTCGTCTCCACTGCCACCGTGTATGAGCGCATCTGCGGCGCACTCACACATGCGCTCGAGCAAATGTATGTGTATCTGCGCGTACAGTTATCGCCGAGCGGGCTCGTTTCCGCCGGCGAAAAAAAGGAAGCTGTTCGGAATCTGCGCGCGAGTTTTTTCCCTGGATCTCACTCCCTATTTCGAGGTGCCCGTACGTTTCGGCTTGTTTCCAAGCGCCTTGTCTCGGTGGACGACGCGGCTACCGTGCGAAACTGCCGTTGACGACTCTTGGGAATTCCCCGCAAGCTCCCCCGGCCTGAGCGGTCTCTGTTTGTACGCCCCGTTTCTTATTTTCGTAAGTGCAGACAAAGCAGAAAGCTATCGCTTTAGATGGATGCAATTTTCCCCCCACTGTTCGCACAGGTCAACTCACTGCATACATTGCGGTAGGTATTCCACAGAAAAGCTTGCGAAAGTAAGAGATGTTTTAGTTTTATCCGCGCCCGTAGGCAGTCATCTATATTGCTATTTTTAAGATGATCTAAGCGCAATTTTCCTTCTTTTTCTCGCGGTCGTGGTAATGGTGTGACACTTTTATTGAACAGCCTTTTGATCAGGCGTTTAGAAGGTCCTGGGCACAGGTGACAAGGGCGCGCTGCAGGCTCAGTTCCCGGGAGGATAGCCAGATGGGCCACGGTAAGGGTGAGAGAAAGGAGAGGCGGGGGAGTGGAAGGCTGTGCGGCATTGTGCAAGGCAGCGTTTCATAACTGCGCTTGTGTTTGAGCAGTTGGAGCACTGGGGTGTGGAATTGTACAGGTAAAAAAACGGCAGTCTTATTTCCTTCAGCGGGAGAAGCGAGCGAGAATGAGTCTTTATTGCCCATTGGAGCCACTAAGCCGCGGTGGCTTAGTGGCTGCGCTCGGCTCCTGAGACCGAGGTTGCAGGATCGAATCCAGTCGACGGCGGCCGCGTTCCGATGGTGGCGAAATGAAAAAAGAAAGTGGTGGTCAGCTTTGCATACTTAGGCCAAATAAGAATTTGGTGCGCTCAAGTTCGGTTCTCACTTCGGTTTCGGTGTTCATATACAGTGTTCACGGAAGGCAGGCAGACAGACAGACAGGCGGACAGGTGGGCGGACAGGCGGACAAGCGGACAGGCGGACAGGCGGACAAGCGGACAGACGGACAGACGGACAGACGGACAAGCGGACAGACGGACGGACAGACGGACAGACGGACAGACGGACGGACGGACGGACGGACGGACGGACGGACGGACGGACGGACGGACGGACGGACGGACGGACGGACGGACGGACGGACGGACGGACGGACGGACGGACGGACGGACGGACGGACGGACGGACGGACGGGCAGGCAGACGGGTAGGCAGACGGGCAGGCAGGCGGACAGGCAACGGCTAAATGCGGGGAACGGCCAATTTAAGTGCTAGCGCAATAAAATGAAAAAAAAAATGGATAAGATGCTCTTGTACTGTGCGATGTCAGTGCGCGTTAAAAAGGCCCAGGTGGTAGAAATAAATCCCAGTCACTGCACTAAGGCGTCTCTCCTCATGAAGCCTTGCCGCCTTTTGTCAATCTTCTCTTTCGTCTCCGAAAGAAATAAACCTCAACTTCATAGCCCACGTACAGCTTCGTGGCACTAAACTACGCATGACACAACTCCCTATGCGCCACTTGTGTACGTGCCCAACCTGCGCGAAAAAGCTTCCTCGGGTTGGCTAAACCATGAGAGTGACTATGAAAAGTGGACAGCGAAATCGACATATTTTGGGGCTTTCTTAGCAAAACTCGTTGCATTCGTTCTCTTATGTTTCTCGCACATCTCCATCCCTCTTCCTTAACATATGATTTGCGGCTCACTTGTTCAATAAAAAATATATATATATATATTTGCACGCGACAGTATACCGCGCATTGGACGTAAAGAAGCGTCAGTTTGAAGGCAATCACTTAATTTCGTGCAGGCCGAAGCAAACAAAATTTTACAGCGAACACTCGCCGGCCGTTCAGAGCCAAACAGAATCATCTCTCGCGTTCATGTTCCTGGCGCGAGCGCTCCTCATCGTCATCTGCCTAGCACTTCCTACAGCGCGAGCGCTCCATCCCGCGGCACTGCCCACTAATCGTAGTCTTCTACGCAGCACTAATCTGGAGGTTCTGACCCGAGCAAAATCGTCTTGTGCGTATCCGCTAAAACTGAATCGGTTATCGTGTGTGCCTCAGTTCAGCAATTCATGCTTGTAAAATCAGTAAAATCAGTCCCCCCCGCCGAAAAAAGAAAGCCCGCGCTTTGGCTATGTATCCAATGTTGTAAACATACTCTGCCTTTTTTTTCCCTCCTGATAAGACGATCCCTCATTCTCCGAAAAAAGTGGTGTTGAAAGATATAGGATAACGGAGCAAGTTAGCACATGCGTTTGATTCGTATTTCAGGCAAATATAAACAGCTTATGGGCACTTTATCCGAGTAGGTTTGCCATAAAGTGATCGCCTTCGTAATGATTCTGAATGCACGCAAATTGGACGCAAAAACGCTTGCACTTAGTGATGAATGTCCACATCAATCCTTATTCGCAGTAATGACTGCCACTCCTATAGGTTTTTACACGTGAAAACAATTCGCCTTTTCGACGGCGTCAAGGCGAAGGCGCTTGCTTAATTTGGACAGTGGCCATGATTTAATATGCACTAAAGCATTGCTGTGCGCGTTTGTATATTCGTGCGGTTGTAAAAAGCTTTGCGTCATTTTAGCCGCAGGAATTGGCAAACGAACGAATGCCTCTACCTTAGAGCTCATTAACTGAATGCCTAAGAGAACAGCTTTTCGGCCGCAATTTCGTTTTTCTATAGCACGGACTCGTGAGTGAAGGAAAGAGCTTCGTTCAGTGAGGAAATGGAGAGGTCATCCCTGGCCACTTGCCCCGCTTTTTGCGGGAACCTCAAGAGCTAGATTTGCGACATGCGTTCGCAAGTCATGCGTTCTCCTCTCGTCCTTCATAGTGCGACAGAGGATGAGCAACTGTAGCCGGTGGACATCGTTATCGTCATTATTTATAGAAGTATCACAGTGTGCCGCATTTAAGCAGCCTGCTTTTGTCTGCTCTGAGAAACCGCGACAAAAAGAAGGGTCCATTTTTAGGTCCCGCCTGCGTGTCACGTCCGAGCAATCTACCCGATCTCCTTCGTCCCACGCTAAGCGGCCGTGGTTTCATTAAGCCTTAATGCTGAGAAACCGTGTTCTCGTTAAGTGCGATGCGGACTGAAGGCGTAAGGAAGTGCATGCACACTGTGTCGCAAGAAAGAGACTCGCTGTAACGGGCATGTCGTTGTCGCGTTTCATTCGCACGCCCTGCGCACACGTGCCTGGGGGCGCTGAAAACGCGTTTCCGCGTTCTCCGCAAAAGCGCTCACGTCGAGGCGATTTGTACCATTCATCGAATATGCGTGTGCTGGCTCACCGTGCCGCACCGGTACATGCGCCGTGTGATTTTCTCCTCAACGAGTCTTATGCCAACGGCGACTACACGTGTACTTGTGTAAAACAGCTGCTGTCTACTTCTCGGTTCTGCTCCTTGTGATTGTATTCGCTGCTATTTTTGTGGTTATTGTTATCTTCGTCGTTGTCGGCGTCGTCGTTGCTCAGCCGTATTTTCTATTCCCCGCAGGTTGTCGATCATCAACGGCGAGTCCTGAAAGCCACATAGAAGAGGGTGCTTTAGTCAGCGCCGTGGTGTCGCCGCCCCCTTCATGTTTTCCGTCGTTCCTTCGAGTACTTTGCATCATGTTGCGTAAAGTGAAGTTGGAGTAAAATGTGCGTGGAGCGCGGCGAACTGCCTTGCAAACAAAGCGACACCTTGCCGCAGTCACTATGTGACAACGCATGCACGTAAGTGGCGGCTCGTCGATCAATACAAGCCAGGTAGGCATGTTACCTGAAAACCAACAAGGGCAGCCGGATTTCTCTTCCAGTTGCCCGATGCTCACCGCTTGAACACTCTACGCACGTTCGACGCCGACTGTCTGTGCGATCTCCTCTAACGCAGTTCAGTGACATCCCCTGCACGACGAACCTGCTCTAACTTTTTCCATCCAAAAAAAGAAGAGAAAAGTAGGCTTACGCCACAGGCTTCACCCGTCTAAGAGATTGCTGGCTTCCTCGTGCGTAGCGCGCCCCGCATCTTGCGTGTAATCGTTTGGGTGAAGCGCCTAAACGTGCCCAAAATAAAAACCCCGGCGCGAAAGCGATGCTACAAAAATTAACCGGCTTTAAATGCGGAGCTCCCAGCGATGCATGCAAGTAAATGCGGGGGAGATCTATCTGAACCGCTTTATTTTTTTTCTTTTATTTCAGTCCCACTACCCCTTTATTACGGAGAAAAATGCCCAGTGTTCGCAAACACGACGGCTGCCCTGCTGGACATGGTTAGGGCGTGATAGATAGTGAACTGCACGGTGCCGTACCCAGCTCTTCCACATCCCGTTTCCCGTCAGAGCGTGCACACACAGGCGAAAATTAACTGCGCCTCGACTTTATGCATAATTACTCAGCTGACTTCGCCGACGGTGCTGGCGAGAAAACGCATGAAAGGAGGATATGGCAGCTGTAATCACTCCTTTGTTTACCGCCTCCTCGAGCCTCTCCGCAACGCTTGAGATGACGCACCGCCCCCCCCCCCCCCCCGTTCCACGCTTTATATATATATATTTTTTTCTTCATTCGAAAGAGGCTACGCCTTTCCGCGCGAGGTTCTCCTGCAAGTTTCAGTGCAGGAAGGGTTGTGTTAACCCGAGCGAGCAAGCTTGCGTTTACTGCAAATGCAAAAGAAAGCGGGAGATGTAAGGAAAGAGTAGGGGACTTAAACGAGCCTGAAATGAACGAGCGGCGATGAAATTTTGCTGTCTCAACTCTTTATGTCAGCACTTTGTCCTCTTTTCGCGCTTCTGTTTTCGTTTATCGTGCATATCGCCTCTTTTGTTGTTGTTCGCAGCAAGGTTGCACTTGCCTTCCTTCTGAACCTGCTGGGAACAAAGGAAAGTGTGGCGCTGGTCTTGTTTACCAGCGTTAGAGTGTGTTTACATGCGTCAGAAGAGTGTCTTTCTTCCTAACGCAGCACATTAAATCGCTATAAACTGAACTGATTCTTTTTTTTTTATTGCGACAGTGTGCCTTCTGGTATAAAGTATTCCGGCTCTTTCCAAGAACATGTAAGGAAGCAAAAATTAAACAGAAAAATTTTGCGACGCCATTACATCCAAACGCTACAATTATCCTATAAGCGCGAGTGGAAACTTTCAAGTGTAAGTTTATGCCCGCATAAGAATAAAACAGGGTCTCTACAGAGTCTCTATATTGGTGTCGCCACGTTACGCATCCTATCATAGTATTTCACATTTCTATAGTTTAATGTAGCTCGCCATACGTTACTAATAAGCAAGCCCGTGTTGCTGGGTGCGTTGCTCAAAGAAGCTTATGCCGGATCTGGATTTGAGCCTGAAGAGAACAAGGAACAGGGAAGGCCTGGAGGCGTAAGACGGCGGGGTAAGTGGGGCACTCGAACCCATTCGTCCATGAGTAGCTTTAGCAAAACAGCCAAATGGATGGCCCGAAGATACTTGGAGTTGTGTTTAAAATGGGCGGCATGACTTGTGCGCGAAACTTTATCAAGAAAAATTTGTAATTTCGGTGCCGAAAAGTAAATATACATTCTTCACGTCGCATGACGCTCAAATCAAAACCAGCAGACGAAAGGAAGCAGTATTCAACAGCATCTGAAATAAGCTCTATAGATGTATTTAGGTCCCCGAAATTTTATGCGCAGCTGTAAATTTGTTGGCGGGAAACAAAAACTTTATATTCAACGCAGTTTGGGAAGAGTGAGGAGGTAACTCAAAAGGAGGAAAGGGACGTCGTCTCATCCTGTCCCGATGTCCCGTCCATCAATGGCAGCGAACGGTTAAAGTAACTTCTAGATGCCCGATAATACCTGTCTTATTTTTCTTTCTTCCTAGGACTGTATTGTTCAGAAGATAGTTTTGGGCTGATGTAGCCCGTTTTGTAGGAAAGCAGCTGTGAGGAACACAGAAAACATTGGGGGCGTAGGGTATGACCAACTTGATGATGTAAATACATTTTAAGGACGCCAACAGCCACCGAAACCAAGGAGCATAGCGGAATGTTTCAATTTTTTTTAACTTGTGGCGCTGATCAATGGGAGATGAATAGTGTGATTATTTGATCTCTTAAAGGTAGTTGATTATAAAGTAGCAGAAAAAAAACCAAATGCCCAAAAGCTTCGAATTTCGCGTTCGGGAGCGAAATTTGGAGAACCCACGGATTTACCCTCGATGCAGTAACACTGCTTTCGCAGCAAAAGTAGATAAATGGCACCTCTTGAATATACCAACGGATGCCAACGGGCCTCAGTCCAGGGCCACAGGGCCCTTTGCCGTCTTACTAGTTCTGTCGATCGGTTTGAGCTGTTCTTCAGGCTTCGAAACAACACTCAGGATCCTGCGCATATGGCTACAATCCAACCACAGAATGGACCACACGCTCAGACTCCTGTCCAACTCTTCAACCCAAGTGACTCGGATGATCACCCGAGTAGCCAACAGAAGACGAGGTTTCACAGAGAAGGACACGGTCAGACTGATACGAGCTCTAGTCGTCAGTAGAGCCACGTACAGCCTACCGCACCAAATCCTCACATCACAAGAGGTCGAGCAGGTACAGGCTATGCTGCGGAAAGCATATAAGACGGTGTTGGGTCTGCCTCTGAAAACATCAACGCTGATATGTTTCGCCGGGCTAGTAGCGTGTTTCACCAGGCATCGGGTCCAGGAGCACCACGGCTGTGCCGACGGAGGAAGGAACGCGGGCCGGAGACAGGGAGTAGGAGAAGCAAAGAAAAAACTGTATTTACATATTTACAAAAATTATTTACAAACAATGACAAACAGGGTAAAAGCTGGGAAGTCTCAGGGAAACGCTGAGGGAATCCGCTGCTCGATGAACGTGTCGAGCGCTTTAAATAGTCCCTCCCGAGGTCTTCCCGCCTTTTTCGACCAGTCGTAGGGACTTCGTCCGGGTATTCCTTAAGGGCGTTCCCCGCTCCATCGTCTTCATCGGCTGAGTCACTTGGATACCCGGAAGTGTCCTTTTCGGGCAGGTGGATCCCATATCTTGTTTCAAGGAAACGTCCTAAGGCGAACACCTGCAGCGGCGTCACCCGCGCAGTTGACAAAATAGCGAGGCGCGGTTGAATGGCAGACGCTCGTCTCCGCACGTGGCAGCAGGCGTTGAGTCATGTCACCCTGGCGGATGTACACACAAGGTCGCAGGGTCAATACTGCTGCGTTGGGGGCTGTTTAAGGGGAAGTCGGGAAAAACACGTCGTGGCAGTTAGGCAGACGTGGAGGTACGTGGAATCAAGGAGCCGTATCCGTCCATCGTGTCCGGTTCCACCTTTCTTTTAGGAGGTCGCATGGGAGCGCGTGCACGGAGAAAGACCACTTCAGCAGAACCACGCACTGCCTCTGGGAATGCCCTATGTGGATACAGATGTGACGGGAACACACAAAGAGAGTTGGGGGGGGGGGGGGGGTCGAGTCACAACAACGCGTAAATTAATCGACCTCGGTGTCTTCAACACATACCTAGAGCATCAGGAAGCACCCTTCATCCATCAGAAAAATCATCTGCGACATATGAGCACGGGCAGGGCCTTACTCAGACGACTATGCAGCCACAAGCCACTGACAGCCACAAGGAGATTCAAGAGACGAATGACGTACCGGACGACATCAGATCGACCTACATATTCCTACCCATCCATAAGCACATGCGCCCACAACTGCAACGAGACAGGAGGGACGCAAGGGCTCAGGTGTTAAAAAAAACGCATCGCTGGGAAAAAGAATCTGTCTTAGTAGATGCATCCAGCTACACAGGGAGCGAGCGAGCGTCACCATAAAGGATTCTGTCTTCTCTACTGAAGCAGAGGAGAGTGTGATTGCCCCCCTGAAAACATTTGACCAATACTGTCTTCACTTCAAGTTATTGATCAATTCGCTGTCGTCCTACCCTATGCTAGCCGTCCAGGTTAGCTCAGTAGGTAGAGCGACTTCTCCGGTGAAGCAGTGGTCCCGGGTTCGAACCTCGGACCAGCACGAATTTCCCTTGAACTACGAAGTTTCTGTGGAAGCTGTATAGCTTTCCTTTGTAGCCGTAAGGCTGCGCTTGGGTAGATGCCAGTCAGTAATATGCTGCCTTATTGCTTTATTTATTTGCAAGGTCGCTGTTGAAAACAGTGAGAGTATCTCCCGAAGGTCGCATAGCGTATGCATAGCTTAGCGATACAGCTAATAATTGTTTCCCATGTTTTGCGGGCAAATGCATGCCTTCGTTGAACAGCACTTATTGATTGCGTATCCTGAGGAACAACATTTGTCAAAGTATGCAGCCAAACAAGTTTCTTTCTAAGCCTTGTAGTTGGGCTTTCTAGCACCTATTCTAAGCTCTGGACCAGTGAGAAGTTTCTTTCGCCTACGAGAGATTACACTGACGATGCAAGCCAAGCCTAACTGCACGACCCGTAAGCCCACAAAGTGGGCTGTACATTTTTGACAAAGGCTATACATCAGATTTGTGCCTGTCACTCAAAAGGAGGTCCCGGTATTCACATTCAGCGGAGTCAGCGACTGAATACGTTGCCGACAGATACGAGTGTAGGGAGCGGAACCAATCTCCACTTCCTTCTGCATATAGGGGGAGTGCGCAGGTTGATTTACACCTTGCCGAAGCAGACGTCAACAGTGCAGATAACTCCGCGAGCAATTTAGGCAAAGTAAAAACCTACTGTAGCGGAGTGAACAGCTGCTGGAAAGAGTAGAAAAGTCGGTTTGCTCCGGCGATGCTCAGTTTGTAGAGCGTTCATTCGCCGAACCCAAAGCGAAATCGTAAAATTTTCAGTTTCTTTTTGTTTAAAAGAGCCTTGAAGGAGTCGTGCCCCGTATTCTCGAGTCTGAAACTAAAAGAAACGCCCAACCACGCCGTACGGGGATTTCGAGCATGTTTGCTGGCGGCCTGCAACAAGGTGCCTTAAATACTTTGAACTCTCTTCGCTTAGCGGTTGCGAACGCCACGGAGATAGCGCGTTACGGCCGCTTAGTATTCGCGCGTGCGCAGTTACTTCGACCGCTGCGCGCTTCGTGGGACTTGCCCTGAGATAAACGGATCAGTGGTGCTTGCTTTTGCTGCATGATTGCGTTTGCCTTGATACTTTGTGGGAAAAGCACTTGCCGTGCGTTTCCATTCCAACGTGCCTTTCTCTCGCGAGCATGATCCTTCTGAGCCCCACTCCTTGTTGAGCTTTGCGCAAGAGCGCACAGAAAGAAAATAAAGGCAAATGAAGCGATGTAGCTATGCCTTACAATTTGTTGAAGTTTCTTATTCAACAAAGCGACATTAAATGTCCGGTGCACAGCAAGGGCTCAGAATAAACTGCCATGCCTCTAATGGCATAATCCGCAGCGTATACTAGTCAACATAAGTGGGCGATCACTAGAGACTTCGGCGTAAGCGCTTTAGTATAACAGCTTCTGACGTAGTCCTATGTCAGAAGCGATGTTTCCCAATATATGGGCAGCAGATATGGCTACCGTAATTTTCGGTATACAGCCCCCGTTCTTGACAAGCTTGAAAGTAGAAATTTTGGGCTTTTGCGGAGTATCCATAGGTGCCGACAATACAGTATTTTTTTTAAATATCGCTGAATATGGCCCGAAATTCCCGGCGCTTATTCTATTACGAGGTTTTGTGGTACTTGCTTTGTGCGTGCACATACATTTTTTTGTGCATGGGTTGAACACTTTGGGCCTGCAGACTATACGCCCGGTTATACTTAGGGGCACCGGCCGGAATAGTCTCATTTTTCAGTGCCTTTTTATTAGTCCCACCATAGTATTCAGCTATGTACCCGGTGTGTAATATACACCGGGAGTGGACTGCATACTCAATATTATTGCATTTCCTTACCTATTGATGTGTTTTTCTTTTAGTTTATTTAGTTTAGTTTAGTGTATTTCTTTTATGCATGTTAAGCTGTTAAAAAAATTTGGAGCCTACTTAAAAACATTCTTAGAGGAAAATACGATGGCGTTTAGATTGCCTGCAATGGTGTCTACAGTTAGTGTATAATGTTGTTCTTAGAGATTTTTCCGCAAAAAGACCTGTTGGAAGAGGTTTCATTGCCTTTATATGGTACTCATGAGTCATCACTTTACAGAATCTTCCAGTACCTTCATTGGATTATCTTATGTTTTATCCTAACCCGACCATATAGTTGCCTTCATCCACCCACTAAACCCCACTAATCCATCTTAATCCATTTTGTAGGATGAGTTTCCTTCGAAAATTTCGGGGTCCTTAGAAATTTTGGGGGGTGGGCCAAATTCCAAAACGTTGCTGCCCACCTGCCCCGGTGGGCAGGTTGTGATGACGTCACAAAGTCACATGGCCTCACTCGTCCAATCAGGATGATCCATCAGGGCGGATTGTGATGACGTCAATCAATCAGGGAATTTCGTTACGGATAAACCGGAAACTGCATGGCGACAACCTAAATTCTCTACATCTAATGAACTATCACGCGCATGTCCAGCGCGAGAACATTATTTTGGTTGTGTAGACGGTCGCCTTTCTGGCTGCTACTTCATCTCTAAAGGTTCTTAGTTGCAAGGCTGTTTTCGTTTCTTTGATGGAGCAAAATTTCTTTTAACCCTCGATTCACCGTTTGTTTTTGTTTTTTGTTTTTTTTTTATGACACGGGCAAATTTTAAGAAACTCTGTCATTTAGGTAATGGCGTCCTCCTCGTTTGCAACTATTCCAAATTCTGCTCGTAATCTGGAGTCACAACTTGACCGCCTTCCTCCCTCACATTCTGAAATTCTGAAACAGCAAATTTTTCAACGGGTGGTTGTTTGTGTGCGAAACCTTTCGTATATCGCAAGTTTGCACCGTAACAGACAATGTATTCGCAGATCTCTCCTCGGAATGCTTGTAGTTTTCTGCTATTACTTATCAAAAAATGGCTGAGGCTTAGCTTAGGTTAAGCCTAGTCAGATGCGAAGCATATTGTCGCCGAGTTGCATATCGAGCCCGCCGCTTGGCTAGACGTTCTTCACGCTCTTCATCAGTCTCTGTAGCACGCCGCAACTTTTGCTTCTCATTCCAACGAGCAGCCCTGTCTCCAGGAGGCATCTCTATCCCGTGTACGCCTAGCAGAGGCAGGCGCACCCCATTGTATAGACCAGATTTTTTTACCCTCGCACGCAGGCTGCGGACGCGCGCCTACTCTCGACGCCAGTCGCCATCTGTCGGCGCGCGCGGCCCGAGGGACTGCGGGTCGCGCCGGCGCCGCGCATAGAACGCATGTTTACGTGTTCGCTTCTGCCGTTTTGTGCTCCATCAGCTAACGTATGAGGGTGTGTGCTGTGCGTCACTACTCACATTTGCCCTCTTCCAGACAGTGCTGCGGTTATCTTGTGCGCAGTTACTCGTTAACGTGACATCCGAGGGTAGTCGACCAGGTAGTGTACGGACTGGAAACCGGCACTTCGAAGCAGATTTCTGCGCTGTCGTGTCGTTTGTTGTCGCCTTTTACGTGCGATATCATCTATGATAATATTATGCATCAGAATGTAGATCTATTGACTTGACTCAGTGGAGTAGTAACTGGATAGGCGAGCTGCAGACTGAAGGTTGTCCCGACGGAGCGCGTGTTTTCGATCACCAGTACGTGTTCAGCATCCGTGCGCTGAGCTTGCTGTTGTTCCCATTAAGAACATTTCATGCACAGGATTGTAAGCACGACCGCTACCGATTTCAGCTGCTTTGTCCGCACGCATGTCAGAGGTATCTGGGGGGTAAAGGTTTATCTATAGTATCTTTCTGCTGTTGGTATCTACCTTAGCTTGGTTTGGTTTATTAAGGTTTTACCTCCCAAAGCGACTCAGGCTATGAGGGACACCGTAGTGAAGGGCTCCGGAAATTTCGACCACCTGGGGTTCTTTAACGTGCACTGACATCGCACAGTACACGGGCCTCTAGAATTTCGCCTCCTTCGAAATTCGGCCGCCGCGGCCGGGATCGAACCCGCGTCTTTTGGGCCAGAGCAGAGAGCCGTAACCACTGAGCCACCGCAGCGGTGCGGTATCTACATTATTCATAGGAAAATATGCGCGATTTCATTACATTTTCCACACTTAGCCAAACGCCTACGCAACGCTCTCACACGCGGCGAGAGCTCCTGAATAAAATAACGCGACTTCGGACCTCAGAATTAGTGAAAGCTGGATTAGCTGCTCATATCTATTCAAGCTTTTATAAATTAAGTGGAAGTACGTTTTTATGCACCAGGTTGCATAAACCATGACAAAATTTGTTTTCTGTTGGCGCTGCGACTCAGTTGAGCTCACAGCGGTAATTTGTTGATAAACTGGCGCGGCGACAAGAAAGCCGTTTGTGGAAGGGGGGGAGGGGGGGGGCTTTATGGCCGGCAGGAAGGAATAAGAGCGCATGGGAATTGGAACTGCATACTAGCCGCACACCTAATTCTTGATATTGAATAAAAAGTTTCTTTGCGGTGGAGCACCAAGACGGAATTCGATTAAGCACGAGCGCGTTCTAAGCGCCGGCACAATTAACCTGAATGTCAAACTAAATGTCATTAAAACGCGTCAATGTTATCGCTTTGATAACGTAAATACTTCCTGCAACACAGCCACGCAGCGGAAGTATGCTCGACAATGTTTTTTTAGCGCCCGAAGCGCGGCTATATGCAGGCGCGGCCGCGGAACTGCCGCAGCCCCGCAGTCCCCAAAGAAACGCCCGCACCGCGGCGCGCCAGTCGGTGCAAAATGGCCGCGCCCAGGAGAGGCTCAAAAATCTGGTCTATACCGCCGCTCCAGCACCACGTGTTCACTAGAGCGCACCTAGCGGCACAAGCAGGAAACACATTGGTCGCGACGCCTCGCGCGACGGCGCGAGCTGGGGCCCCGTTTCTCCTATGTCGTTACGTCACGCATCACGTGGTCCTCCTTGGTCGCGACGCCTCGCGCGACGGCGCGAGCTGGGCCCCCGTTTCTCATCTGCTGTGACGTCACGCACCACGTGGTCATCCTTGGTCACGACGCCTCGCGCGACGGCGCGAGTTGGGCCCCCGTTTTTCATCTGCTGTGACGTCACGCATCACGTGGTATGACATGGAGGTCACTAAAGGTCAATGGTAACGACACCGCCACGCTCGAGGAGCTGGGTTGGGCTATTTTAGTATGCTTCGCATAAAACGCGGCCTTTTGATTTCTACGGCAGTCTTAACTACTCGGAGAGAACGCAGGACAAACTTTCAAAGGTAGATTCATCTGCGCATCGGACGTTTAGACCATTCCCATCAATGTTTTCATAACATCTTGCAGTATACCACCGTTGCCTTCCAATCAAAAGTGATATCCAAGAAAGCTGAACTTGTAAAATATTTGTTGGATTTCTAGCCTACCATCCGTTTTACTCGTATAGTCATAGGAGTGCCAAGAGCAGGCCAAGTCCACGTACACCAACCTGAACTGCATTTCCCTAGGTGAACTAATGGTAAAGTGATGTTGTTCCTCATCCTTTGTGTTCAAGGTGTAATTTAATTACCCAGAAAAATCCTATGAAAAACACAACGTAAGCAGCTTTTAGAAGGAACTTGTTGAAACAAAAGGCAAATTAAGCCCAGCTGCGTCTTGTGTCCCTGTTTCCGCCCTGTCCTAATTAAGCACCGTTTCCACGCTGACCCGTCTCTTGTTCAATCTTTCATTTCTGTTTCGGCAGCCCTTATTTTCTGAGCGTTTAATTGCGGAGGTGAAGACCAGAGGAACGCAGCGACACGTGGCCTGTGGGCTCGAATCTTTGGCGCATTGGCGCTTTCTCTTCAGCCGCTCGCTAGCGAAACAAAGACGCTTCTCTTTCCGAGTACAAAACGCGCGGCTCCCTGGCCGCGGCACTCTCTTCTCCGACTCGGTGGGTGCCCAGGTGCCTCGGCTCCAAACCGCACTGCGCGGGCATGCGTGCCCTCTTGTCAGCGCCCGCACCGCGATGGAAACGGATAGAGGAAACGGCTTGCCGCGCCGCGTTGTGCATCTGCCGCGCCAGGAGGCGCATGTCTGCAGGTACACGGTCGGCGGACCCACTCGCAGGGCGCGTATTTCGCCCGCCGGGCCCGCGGCTTGCATGCTCGCATGCGTGAAATGATTGTGAGAACGGGATCACTCGCGGAGAAAAAGAACAAACAATAACAGCGACGGCGAAGAACTCCTGTAGAAGGAGGAGAAAGAAAGCCGGGTCGACTCCTATTTTTTTTGCCACGCGTTATTTCTCATCGAAATGGCGCACCGGCTGTTGCATGCACGAGCAGCGCCACCGCGTTGTCTCTCACGCAGTGCACACACGCACATACACACCGCACCGCTGCAGCCTTCTCGTGCGCCTTCGGCGTGGTAGTAAGTGTGCGTGCGTGTGCGCCCTTTAAAGCAGGCAGCCGTGAAATGCTTCCAAGCCCGTGTCGGGCTCTAAACTTCACCGCTTGCAAACTCGCCCGGCTCGCGCTTTTTCTTGCTACTCTTCGTTTTCCACTTCCTTCACAAGGAAGCTCGCGTTGGTAGCTGCCGCGGTGCGCGCAGTTCCCTGCTGGGGAAGGGGGTGAGACGGCAAGGAAACCGACTGAGTCACGGAGACAAAACTGGCCGCGCGCTGAGAGAGGCCGCTTCCTATAATTCCCACTGGGCGCCTTCTCGAGCACGCGTGGTTGACTGCCTGATTTGTGCGCGATTTGCGCGCGGAGAAACGAGAGCGGCGCAGTTACAAGTTACTTTGCTGCGGCGCACGGTGGTTAGCGCACTTTTTGACTCGGCCCTTTCGCGTTCGGGAGGTGAAGGCTCTCATTATACGCCGCCGAATGCGAGCAACAAGTTCTGTTAGCCGCCCTAACGGCGTCTGTTTTAGCCTGTGGGAAACGTGTAAAGTACCGGTGCTTGAGTTTTCTTGTTAACTAACCCTAACGCCAAAAAAATAACAAAAGGGAGCAGTAAAGCGCATGCGATGATTTGCCTGTAGACGAGCAGTTCCTCCACCTGGGTCAGTCAATAATCGCGTGTCGCACTGCGCGACAATGGGCAGAAGTCCCATAAAGGGATTGAGCTACTTTGAAAAACTGAGGACTCGTTTATGAGAGCAGGGCTGCTGCGACACAGGGATGAGTTGAGCTATATGTTTAGCATACTCTAAGTATTCAGCCCAGTCGGCTGTTCCTTTAAATACTTCCGCAAAAAATTCTTCCCCATGGAAATGCGCCGAAACCTGCTGCACGTTGTATGCAGTACTAGTTGATTCACTAAGGAATTTTTGCCTTAGCTTAGCTTATGGGGTTTAACGTCCCAAGGCGAATTAGGCTACAAGGGATGCCGTAGTGGAGGTCTCCGAAAAATTTCGACCACCTGGAGTTCTTCAACGTGCACTGACATCGCCCAGTACACGGGCCTCTAGCATTTCGCCTCCATCGAAATGCGACCGCCGCGGCCGGGATCGAACCTGAGTCTTTCGGGTCAGCAGCCGAGCACCATAACCGCTGATCCACCGCGGCGGCTTCGAGGAATTTTTGATTGCAGAACACACAAACGTCCCGTGATCCGCCGTTAAAGACACGTTAAAGAACCCCAGACGGTCGAAATTGCCCGGAGCCTCTCACTACGACGTCTCTCATAGCCTGAGTCCCTTTGTGGCGTGAAACACCGTAAAACGTAACGCAAACGCGACATGGTGTATGATTGCGCAACCGTCATCAGAATTATCGTGATGTAAGCTGTGCTTGCTGTCGAGACTGCTGAACGATATTTTTTGCTGCACGACTTGCGTGCAATTAAAGGATACAATGCTGCTTTATGTGTGGCGGAATTTATTTTCATGCGTATTTTGTTTGCTTGGTCAACGCTCTATGGTCGCAAAAGTACACCGCGATTCAGAGAAGCTTCGCGTACCTCACTGCCCCGTTGACACCGCAGTGGACGCCACGCTGTGCGTCCCGAAATCCGTTGGTTGTGCTGCTGGCATCTTTGGTTGCAAAGTTGCGACCTACCAGCGCGGCTAAGAACGCGAGGGCGAAGACGTACTGTCAGCGTCAAGTGGGCACGGCGGACGCAGCCTGGCTATGTCGCTAACCAGAACTCTGCTCTGCATTCTGCAGCTCGGCGCATCTACGGCAACAGGCGTCTACACGCATTCGCAAGCTGATGGCATCATCGATGCCTTCCGTCTTCGTCCTGATTATTCCACCGACCAGATTACAACGGGGACATTTCCTGATAATGTGACTGTGCTAGCGACGCCATTCGGAAGTCGTGGTGTGACGTCACCTGACCGCATCGCTATGAAGGAAGCACCTCACGAGTTCGTCTTCTGTGGGCACGGCGGGCGCAGCCTGGCTATATCGCTAACAAGGACTCTGCTTTGAATTCTGCCGGTCAGTCCTCACCCCGTTTCATTACGCAGCGATTGCCGTAGCATTATTTCCC
The DNA here is from genome assembly GCF_055824585.1 of Amblyomma mixtum. Taxonomy (NCBI): domain Eukaryota; kingdom Metazoa; phylum Arthropoda; class Arachnida; order Ixodida; family Ixodidae; genus Amblyomma; species Amblyomma mixtum. The sequence continues at coordinate 274,307,973 of NC_143014.1, read as the reverse complement.
TGCCGTGCCCACGGAAGTGTCTCGAGCTAGCATACGAGTGTGTTCATGTTTGCAAGTTGCTTCTTTGTGAGGACATCGAGGTCAACCCCGGTCCAACACAGAAAGAGCTGTTTGAACAACTGCTTGAGGGTCAAACTGCTATTTGTAATGACATTTCAGAAATGAAAGCTCAACTGTCTAATGCCGAAAAAATGATAAGCAACCTTCAACAGATGTTCATTAAAATTGAAGAAAAGATTTTAGGAGCTTCTCCTGCTCACGACGATCGGGTTGAAACCACCCTTCAATCCCTGCAACACGTCATTGACTTCCAAAAGGCTAACAGATCTTGAGGACAGAAACAGGCGGCCAAATATAGTTATTGATGGCATAACTGACATGCCGGATGAAACAGAAGCGCTGCTCAAGGAAAAGGTTATTACTAAGGTAACGAAAGATAAGTTGAATGTTGAGTGCAAATGTATCGGCCGCATTCACAGGCTTGGCCAGGAAGGCACTAACTATCCAGTCATCATCTATCTCCAGGATTTCAATGAAAAGAAACTGATTCTTGAAAACTGCACAAATCTTAAAGGATAAAACATACGTATTAGGAATGACTACTCGCAAACTACACTAAAAAAAAAGGAAGCTTTGTGGGACAGCGCGCAAGCCGAGAAACTTGAGGGTAAAAACATATACCTGGTTCATGACAAACTTAAGATTGATAAAGAACTTTTTTTCGTGGTTGAAACAAAAAACATGCGCGTAAAGATGATGAGTAAACCCGCTCCGCAGCCAGACACTTGGCGCTCTTTGCAAGAATGCGACAAGCACTTGGGTATTATCAACCTGAACGCTCGCAGCGTGCTAAACAAAATAGAAAATCTCGAAATTACTTTATTAGGGCGCAACCCACACATCGCAGTGATAACGGAGACATGGCTACGGTCTGAAATAAGTGATAAGGATGTGTTCCCACAGTCTTATCAAGTTCTCCGCAAGGATCAGAGTTCTAAGGGAGGCGGCGTTGCTTATTAAACACAATATAGACGCTGTTATCCCGGAAAATGATCTAAACCTCGATGCTTATGCATAAAAATGACGTCTCGGGGCCGCATATTTATTGTGTGCGCAATTTACAGACCTCCCGATGCGCCACCTGAGTACCTTGTCAAGCTACAGGAAAACATTCCTCATTTCCAGTCAAATTGTTACTAGTAGGCGACCTGAACTTACCTGACATTGATTGGGAGCGTTTGCAAGCACTTTCACGGAACAGTAAATATATAAACAGCATGTTTATCGTAACGCTCACGCTTTACCTGGTTCAAATAGTTCAGGAGCCAACACGTGTGCAAGGGCTTTGTTCTTCTGTGTTTGATATGGTATTTATGCCCAGAATGCTAACTGAATATACTATTGCGGTTGTAGAAGGTATATCTGATAGCCGGATTATCAGTATCAATGTACACATAGTCGCTTCTACTCCACCTGAGAAACCTGGAAGCGTTTCTTCAATGACTACTCACGTGCAAATGATGCAGCTTGTGGGTTTCTACGTGGACACAGGCCACCACCCACCGCGGGTTCGAGCTTCGCGCGAGCCAAGGGCCCCGATCAGCCGTCACCACACACACACTGGGACACCGTCGCGGCGCACTCAACCTCCGCTGGGAGGAGAGCGATTCGCCGCAAAGAAATAGGCCTCCAAGTTCACAAAGGAGACGTTTATTCACATCGTCCTCCAGCTGATACACACACACTCAATAGTCACCTCGTCCCGGGGGCGCGCGAGGAGCAAGGCTCCGCTGCGCGCACGAAGCGACTCGAGTAATGCGCACCGCTAGCACGCCGCTGCAGGAGAATGTCCTCGCGGCAGTGCTGTGATCTCTCTCTCGTGTCGACCGTTGGGCCGGTTGCGAGAGAGAGTGGGCATTCAACGCAAGGTACGCCTGTCAGAGGTCGCTGGACCCCGCTGGACAGGCTCGAGCCGCTGCAGGTCAGAGGACACGTGCGGGCGAGCTCGAGTAAGCACTGGTCCGAACGGCAAAGGCCGGCACGGACAAAACAGTAACGTACGCACCTTACGCTGTCTCGGAGGGATCTCTCTCTCTCTCTGGGCCCCGCTCGGACGGTCGCGGGATGCGCGGCCGCCCAAAGCGGGGTCCCGAATTCCCGCCAAAAGGCGCCAATGGCAAAGGCCCTTGGGGAGCCGGGGCGGAGCTGTGGCTAAATGACAGTGATTAGTCACCCAGCCGCCTCTCCACCGCCTGAGGCGGGAGCAAGGGAAAGAGGAGAAACAACGCGGGCGGCCGGCATAGCCGCGCAAAGGCGACGGCGGAAAGCCAGATTCCCACATCCCCCTCTCCTTAAATGCCCTCCTACCCATCGGCAAAGCACGCGGCCAAAATAAAGAAATCAATACACAAAAAAAAATAAGCTACACTTCAGTTCCAAAATAAAGAAATGAATACACAAAAAAAAACTAGCTACACTTCAGTTCCAGCCAGAACAACGTAAGAAAACAAAGGGAAAACAAGGCAAACAAACAAACACTGGCATACGCTTCAGTAAATCAAAACAGCTTGCAGATTATATACACGGTACACAAGAAGATGTGAATAAAACTGTACAGCTATGTGACAGGTGGATGTCAGCCTCAAAGTTCGATGGCACGGCCCAGTGGGCCTGTCGGCGACTCACCGCTCGCAGACTTCAAGTTGAACGGGTTGGGAGGGCCGACGACTGATGGCGGTCTTCTTTCCGTTGATGTAGGGTGCGTTGATGACGACGGGGCCGCGGCAGAGCACTGACCTCGCGCCCTTGGACACGACATCACGTTCGGCACAAGAGAGTTAGTGCACCCCCTTTACGCCGGCTCAAACGGGCGAGGACGTTCGGCGGCGTCCAGATGTGTAACCTTGTCCACAGCGAGGGGTCCTTCTCATCCTCGCGCTTACGCAGAAGCACAACGGCACAACTCACAGGCGTCACCTTGGCTCATGGTTACGCGCGCACACAGTCACAGCCACAAACACGCATACACCGGCACGTGCGCGGACGCTGGTCGGCGACAACGATCCCCTCATCAGAAGCGTCCAGAGGCGCCGCGGCGAGGGTCAAAGGGTGCACTTTCCGCCCCCCATCGTCCCAAACGCCCCGCCAACTTCCCCTCCATACGGGCCGCACAAAACTCGCACCGCGACACACGGCTCCTTAACGAGCCAACCACCCACAGTCGGGCCGGAAAGGAGAAAAGGCGCGCTGTACAAACGACACCTAATCCAATCTATTCCTTCTAGAAGATAAGAGCAAGCACGAGCGGGCTGAAGTTTGCCTATGTACATCTCGGTACGTTAGATCAAAAACAGACGAGCAAGCAGGAAACGAAAGTGGCTAGAAACTGACTCAAGCAAAACAAATAAATAAATAGATAAACACACAAGGCTGGAACTGAGCATGCTGCCAAAACAACAAAAAAAATAACACACCGTGCTTCACCTGGGTAGGGCCTGACGAGAAAGCTCGCCAGCTAGCTGAGGCTGCGTGCCTTCGGTTGCGGAAAAGTCCGCCGTCCGGCATAAATCACACCGGTGACCGTCGCCTCAGATTGTACCGGTGCTCCGTACGCTTGCGTTCCGCAGCACCAGTTGTGCCTTTGCGCTTGCCTTTGATACCAATGGGTACCGGCGCAAGCTCGTCAGACCGTGACGCGTAGGCCTTCAGATCTGCGATGTGGGCACGGCTGGTTTTCCCCGTAAGGGAATCCTCCAGCAGGTACGCGAGTGGCGACCAGACTCTGACCACTCGGTACGGACCAAGCCACTTAGGAGCGAGCGAGGCTGAGAACCCCTTGCTCGCATCGCTAAGGACGTGGTTGCGCTTCAGGACAAGATCACCCACCTGAAAAGTCAGGCGGCGGTGCTTGCGGTCATACTGAGCCTTCTGTTGGGCTCTGGCTGCCGCCAAACTCTGCCTTGCTCTGTTGAGAGCCCGACCAAGCCGGTCCCGAAGCGTCGACGCATAAGCAGAGCAGTCTGCCCGCGTCTGCTCATCCCCGAGCTGGCTCTGCACGACGTTTGACATCGGATTCGCCAGCTCCCTCCCGAAATTGAGGAAGGCGGGAGAGAAACCAGTTGAGCGATTCTCAGCTGTTCGAATGGCGAACGCGAACTCACTCAAATGGTCTGCCCAATCCTTTTGACACTCGGCAAAGGCCGCCAGCATTGGCTTGAGCGTTCGGTTGATTCGCTCGGTCAAGTTGGACTGGGGGTGGTAGGGTGAAGTGGTGTAGTGCTCAATTCCGAGGGAACGGCACGTGTTACCGAACACCCGAGCGGTGAAATAGGACGCATTGTCCGTGATCAGTCTTTCCGGAAAGCCGAATCGACAGAACACTTCCTGGAGTTTATCCAGCACCGCTCGTGCTGACACTTTCCGAAGGGGGTACAACTCAACCCATTTGGAAAAGTGGTCAACGACTACCATCAAGTAAATGAACCCCTGCTTGCTCCTGGGGAAAGGCCCCATCAAATCGCAGGTGGCCATCTGCCACGGACGCACACTGTCAATTGGTTTCATCATTCCAGGCGGCTTGCCACCCCGTGACTTCACCGCTTGACAGACATGGCAGGAACGGCAATAGCGGAAAATGTCACGCTTCATGCCGGGCCACGTCACCGATTGACTCAGTTTTGCAAAAACTTTGGAGCCACTCAGATGACCGGCCAGTGGTTCGTCATGAGAGAATCGCAAAAGTGCGCCTCTCAGACTTTTGGGGATAACCACCTTGAACGGGTCGATGGACTCGTCATCGGTGGCTATGTACTTCAGCACGAGCCCGTCATGGTCCAGCAAATATGAATCCCCGGGGTTCGCCGCGACACACGCTGGCTTCTGCCCCCCTGCGCCCGCTACAATACCAGTAGCGTCACGGCGCTCCGTCTCCCTGAGACCGTCGCTCACCTCGCGACAAAAGGGGTCATTTTGCTGGGCTTTCAGTAGCTCTTTACGGCTGAAAACGATTCCAGTCATCCCAGAGGGGAGCATGGTCTCGTCCCCACTCAGGTTTGCAGCCAAAATTTCCGTTCGCGTCGGCAACTCCGAGGCGCTCACGAAGAGCTTTGCCTCTCGTCCGCTTTGCGAAGCGCTGCTTGCCTGGTTTGCGGAATGGGTTAACCCGTTCGCGGGCTCTCCCTCCTTGCCGCCCGGCGGCTCGTCCGCTGTTTCGCCCCCTCCGCCTACAGGCGTCAAGGCGCCGCTGGCGAGTGGGGCACGGGATAGCGCGTCAGCTACCACGTTTGTGCTCCCCTTTCGATACTGCACGGAAAAGTCGTAATGCTGTATCAGGAGAGCCCAGCGCGCCAGCCGACCCGCAGGCTCGCGGAGCCGCATCAGCCAACTGAGCGCACTGTGGTCTGTCTGCACCACGAATTGCGTTCCATCAAGGTAGACGTCAAATTTGCGCAGTGCAAACACGATGGCGAGGCACTCCTTCTCGGTCACGGAATAATTCCTCTCCGAGGGCAGCAAGGAGCGGCTGGCAAAGGCCAGCGGTTGCAGCACGCCATCGAATTCCTGTAGGAGAACTGCTCCTAAACCCAGATCGCTCGCGTCAGTCTGGACTACGAACTGTCTGGTCAGGTCGGGTAGCCTGAGCTGCGCTGTCTCGGCAATGGCACTAGACAGGAGGCGAAAGGATCGCTCTTGCTCGGGCCCCACGTTGGGCGCCAGTTGTGGGTTTCTACGTGGACACAGGCCACCACCCACCGCGGGTTCGAGCTTCGCGCGAGCCAAGGGCCCCGATCAGCCGTCACCACACACACACTGGGACACCGTCGCGGCGCACTCAACCTCCGCTGGGAGGAGAGCGATTCGCCGCAAAGAAATAGGCCTCCAAGTTCACAAAGGAGACGTTTATTCACATCGTCCTCCAGCTGATACACACACACTCAATAGTCACCTCGTCCCGGGGGCGCGCGAGGAGCAAGGCTCCGCTGCGCGCACGAAGCGACTCGAGTAATGCGCACCGCTAGCACGCCGCTGCAGGAGAATGTCCTCGCGGCAGTGCTGTGATCTCTCTCTCGTGTCGACCGTTGGGCCGGTTGCGAGAGAGAGTGGGCATTCAACGCAAGGTACGCCTGTCAGAGGTCGCTGGACCCCGCTGGACAGGCTCGAGCCGCTGCAGGTCAGAGGACACGTGCGGGCGAGCTCGAGTAAGCACTGGTCCGAACGGCAAAGGCCGGCACGGACAAAACAGTAACGTACGCACCTTACGCTGTCTCGGAGGGATCTCTCTCTCTCTCTGGGCCCCGCTCGGACGGTCGCGGGATGCGCGGCCGCCCAAAGCGGGGTCCCGAATTCCCGCCAAAAGGCGCCAATGGCAAAGGCCCTTGGGGAGCCGGGGCGGAGCTGTGGCTAAATGACAGTGATTAGTCACCCAGCCGCCTCTCCACCGCCTGAGGCGGGAGCAAGGGAAAGAGGAGAAACAACGCGGGCGGCCGGCATAGCCGCGCAAAGGCGACGGCGGAAAGCCAGATTCCCACAAGCTATAATAGAACATATGAAAACATGCCTTGACGACTTTAACGACAATGGCGTGATAAATCTTTGGCGCCGTTTTAAAGAAATGTGTCAGTTCTGTATTAATAACTTTGTGCCTGGTAAATAAAACTAGTTCACAAAAAAAACCGTGGATGACACGTGAAATTATCCATATGACACCCAAAATAAAATGGTTAGAAAAAAACGCTTGCAACTCGATCACATTAAAGAAATTAAAGAAAACCTTGAGAGTGCAGTACGGGCCTCGAAGGAACGCTACTTCAATACAGTGTTACCAAACTTTCTTGTTGAACAGCCCGAAAAGTTCTGGAACTATCGGCCGAAAAAAAGAATCTAGTATCACATATTTGCATTGACGGATCGATCATTACCGACCACCGAGATATTGTGAGTCATTTCAACGAATATTTTCATACTGTATTTTCTCATTCTAGCATTTGCTCATCCAAGGACGAAATGTTTCACCCATCTGAAGCCAATTTTATTTCGTACCCTGGCATAGTTTCGATGTTATTAAACTTAAAAACTAAATCTTCATGTGGTACTGACAACCTCGCAAACATTTTTCTGGAACGATATGCTGAATGTATTGCTAAGTTCCTTGTAATTATATTTCGTGCTTTACTACTTGCTGGAAAATTACCGGATGACTGGAGGATAGCCAGAGTTGTGCCCGTGTTCAAGAAGGGCGACCGTTCATTGTTAGAAAACTACCGTCCAATATCACTGACATCCTCATTTTGGAAACTAACTGAACATATTGTTGCCAATCAGATAACGAATTTCTGGATAAAAACTCCGTACAGTCTAATGTTCAACAAGGATTTAGAAAAGGCTTTTCAACACTAACACACCTCACGTCTTCATAAAAATGGTCAAATTGACACTGTGTTGCTTTTGATACACTTCCACATGACAAGCTAATAAAACTTAGACTTCTTGAGCTTCCAGAAATCCTGATCACATGGATAACAAACTATCTAACAAACCACCGCCAGTTCACAGCAATTAATGAGCAACAATCTGGCTGTCTTCCGGTCAACTCAGGAGTCCCTCAAGGAAGTGTCCTAGGACCATGGCTTTTTTACTTTACGTAAATGAATTACTACTGCAATTAATTACAACGCCAGATCAGGTTGTTTGCGGACGATGGTGTAGGTTTTCATGAAATCACTTCAACAAATGATCAAATCGATTTAAATGCTTCTCTTGCTGGCATATTTGATTGGTGAAAAATCTGGGGAATGCGGCTTAACACTGAAAAGACGGTCTTCCTTCGCTTCTCTCGTCAAAGAGCTCCATTATCCTTTACTTACATGTAAGGTTCGTCGCCTTTGCAAGAAGAAACGAAATATAAGTATTTGGGTGTCACAATTGCTAACAATTTATCATGGAATTTACATATTGACAATATTTGTTCTTCGGCCTTGCGTAAATTATATTTTTTGCGACATAAACTTAAAAAACTTAGAAATCTACTCCACCTTGGGGGATTCCCCTAAACATTTGGTCATAAACTTAAAGACTGTCCCCCTAACGTAAAATTGCTTGCTTATTGTTCAGTAATTAGAACTAAACTTGAATATGCATGCGTTGGTTGGGGCCCGTTTACTAAAAAAAACATAAAATGTCTTGAAAGGGTACAAAGGAAAGCTGTGCGATTTATCTACTCAAAATTCTCTCGCTATGATTCTCTCTCACCAATAATGAGTTATAATGGCATTGAGCTCTTTCAGCAGCGAAGGAAAAATCTTCGATTGCGGTTCCTTTCCGTGCTTTTTTTGGAGGTTTAGCAGTAAACCCTTCATCCTATCTGTCTCGTTCAACCTCCAGGCTTACTCGACACCATCATCCGTATTCACTAACCCCTTATTTTGCACGGACGGATGTATTCAAGTTTTCATTTTTTCCTCGAACTATAACAGACTGGAATGATTCATTGTTGCCTGCTTCCGTTGACTAATGCATTGTTGATTGTATTACCCTTTTTACAGCCCTGCTTGGGCCTGATCAAGGAATATGGAGTATGGAATAAAATAAATAAAAATGCGAGCCGCGGAAAAGCGCGGCCACTGGCCCATCTTATGCCTCAGCGTGTCGACAGGAAGCATAGGCGTGCCCGTCCGGTTTGCGATACTTTTGCTTCTGTTTTCTTTGACGTTCGTTGTCGCGTCTTGCCACTGGAGTGCCATATCCGTTCTTTCTAAGTACGGAAACTTGCGAAGCGCGGTTTCGCTGGTGGCAGCAGCTCTGGCCCGCGTGGTTCAGCGAAGCGGGCGTTCTTGGCTCGCTTGCCTTCAGCGCTATAATTCTGCTTCTGTCCCGTCGCATTATCAGCGTCTGGCTGCAAAGCGAACAATAAAAAACTGATAGGGTTATTAAGATCGGGGTTCTGAATACCTTCTTTCTGGTAATGAGTGATAATGAAATCCACAATGTTTGCAGACGAGTGCACGAAGTTGAGAGCGACATACAGTATGCTGTGTGCACCGTTCTCGATTTCTTGCCTTCGTCTGCAAGCGCTATGAATCCCATAATGACTGAAGGAAACCAGCTCGCCCGCCCAGCAACCAATCCTGTTCTATTATGGTGTCTTCGACTGGTCGTTTCAGATCGCTCTAGAGCGCTCTGAGATGCAGCCGCACGTTCGGCTGGTCGAAATCAAGCGCTCTGACTACATTCGGCTGGTTCTTTCAGAGCACCCGCCTCCAGCTCAGAGCGCTCTGAGGCGCTCCGAGAAAAAAGTCGGAGCGGCCCCGAGATGTGTTCACGTGACAGAGCCACTTCCGCCGTTTCGCGGAGACGGATGCGAAGCCAGGGTAGCCAGGACACACCACGACCGGTCTGGCGAGGCCTAACGCGTCGGTTTTTACCATAGAGTTAATATAACCAACTGTTTTTACGCATCCGTTCAAGCATGTTTAGGCGCTTAGGTATTAGACGCATTTAAAACGTCCCTGCTGTGTGGCTCTGTGAGGCGAAATGTCAAAAAAAGACGAATCATTACGCTGGGTACGCCGTTACGGAAGTTACGTCCTTTTTCTGCTTCCTGCGCTTTCGCTCTGAAAACTTGCTGACCATTCGGCTTGACCGGTCTCGCTATGCGCTCGGAGCTAGAGCGGCTCTCACTTTGCCAAATCCGAACCGGATCGTGGGAGCGACCAGTCGAAGACACCATTAGTGAGCATAGCTTTATTGCAGCCGGGAAGACCGTAATGAAATGGGAGCCGATCATCGACGCGTCATTTGAAAGCGACAATGCCAAGCGTCCGGACGGAAGATAGACAGCGAATCGGTTCCCTTTACCCCCACGGTGTGCAACAACGTGCCATTGCAAAGGAAATGGGTCGACCACTGTCCCAAATTAACAGAATTTGCAAGGCATATCGTGATCAGGGACGGCTCAGTAACCTGCCCCGTGGGCACAGGCAGCGGGTGACAAGCAAGGAACTTATTGTCGCCTCTGCAGCCGGCACACCCAATATTAGTACTCGTGAGATAAAGGACACTTTTCAGTTGAGTGCCAGCACGTCGGCTATTAGACGTCGTCTGCTACTCTGCGAAGCCGAGTAGCGTCGCAGAAGCCGGCGGTCTCAGAAGCAAACAGAAATGCAAGACTTGCATTTCCGCAATACCACTCATCATGGACGGTGGAGGACTGGCGCTGCGTGATGTTCTTTGACGAGTCAACTTTTTCAACACGTTGGTGCCAGCGTCAGTGAATCTGTAGAGCTGTAAACACCAGGTGTGTGTTTTCTGCCATGTGAGCATGTAGACTCTGCCACATTTGAGGTAGAATTGCTTCAATGCGATAGCCGTCATGTTTAAAAATGCTACGCGGAAAGAAGTTTTTGTTGTACTCTGGGGCCTATGGATACTTGGTCCTTATCTGTATACTCTTTGTGCTACGTTTTTGTTTCGGCATTTGCGCCGTCTCTGGTGATGGCAAAAAACACCCTGCCATTAAAACGAGCGTGAATTAGCTGTCAAGGGTTATCCAAAAACTTTTATTAAAGTATAGTGTATGTCTTCTAAATCACACGGTCTTTGTATAAAGCAGTCTTTTTTTTTTATTCGCAAGTTTATTCGAGGAATTCTGCTCCTGCTTCAGCATTCATAAAAATGGGTTACTGTGCGCATCTAACCGCCTTAGCGACGTCCGCTGCGGTCGCCTGAAGGAGCCTGGACAGATTCCCGAGTGTCAGAGTGGGCGCTCCGCTGTACTAAAGAGAAGAAAACTCGCACAACTGCATCGAAAGTCATCTGTCTTCAATTATATGTATACCACGAAAACTGCATGCACTCCGCAAGAGCGCCATTTCATTTTGGCTCTTGTTTCAATTTTGAGAGGATGAAGCCTCAAACAGGTGGGCTTCCTTTGTGCAGCTCAAAACACATAATAATGACATTCAGGACGGCACTGGATTTTGCTGCGAAAACTGCGTGGCGGCATACATTCTCGATTGCTCAATATTTTTGAGGTCATTTTAGCAAGAAAGTTTGCATTCATTCATTCATTCATTCATTCATTCATTCATTCATTCATTCATTCATTCATTCATTCATTCATTCATTCATTCATTCATTCATTCATTCCATAGCTTACGGTGTCTCCAAATGGGAACTAAAGGACGCTGTGCACGTAGGATTACCTATAGTGGACAAAAAAAAAACTGGGCGTCATGCATGACGTTGACATAGCTGTCTTTCACGATGACTTATCAGTCGTAATTATTGGCGTGCGCCGAAGGGGGCCAAGTGAGGAAGTGGCTCCACCAATAGACGTGGGGAAGGGGGCACAAATTTTATGGGATATTGTTTCTAGCTACCCCCATGTCATGAACGTGCGCTGCTATGAACTTTCCCCCCCCCCCCCCCCTTTCCTCTTATGGAGAGAGCTGTGCCCGCCTATGGTTGTATCAAGTATGAAGCTTCGCCAGCTTTGGCGCTATGCTTGTTTTTAAAGGCGATTACCTCCGTTTGCACGTTATAGCACGCCAGTTTTAGTCCGATGTTTACCTTTCCATTTCCAACCTTCATTGTCGCATTCAAATGGGGCCGCACAAGTGGCCTTTACGGAATTATTGCGCGGTGCTCAGAAAAAAAAAAAGCACAAAGCACACACACACTTTGAATTACCATGTGCACTGCTGCTTGTGTTCTTATTTCTTTTTTTTTTTGCACACAGTTGACCCTCGAGTTAATCCCAGAACTACGAAGGAATGGAAGAAGTCCATTATAGGCCCAGAGTACTACATGTGTACAGCCTCCCTGATTTTTAATAATATAGCGCGAGCGTCGACCAAACTGCTGGTCAGCGCCTTATAACGGCGATAAGCGTGCAACAAGGCGAGAGTTCGCGCACGCGCACGAAGGCAGAGCGTCGTCTGCTACGCTGTTCCGAGCACGAGGACACACGCCCTGCCAGAATATCAGTTCGCTAAATCCCGCCACGTCGTAGAGCGCATGCGCATGATTAATATGTGATACTCTCTTTTCTTTATTTTTTCTTATCGTAACTTTGCATCGCCAGGCTGGCCTCCCGTAGTAGGCAAAAATAAAAGAGGGAAAGAAATCATGTCTCATGCAGTCTCACATATTAATCATGCGCATGCGCTCTACGGCTTGGCGGGATCTAGCGAACTGATATTGTGGCAGGGCGTGTGCCCTCGTGCTCGGAACAGCGTAGCAGACGACCCTCTGCCTTCGTGCGCGTGCGCGAACTCTCGCCTTGTTGCACGCTTATCGCCGTTATAAGGCGCTGACCAGCAGTTCGGTCGACGCTCGCGCTATATTATTAAAAATCAGGGAGGCTGTACGGTCACTAAGCTACACGTAATCGGGCCGACATTATATTTCAGCCAGAAGCTCTCACTGCAAACTCTAGTCAGAAATTTTAAGGTAGAGGCTGTCTCCTGCATCAAGAGCCCTGCCTAGCGCGTGACTAGCGTCTTGAGCACGATGTATCTCAGCCTTCGTCACGTATATGCGAAGCGCTGGCAGTATCCTGGCTCTTCCACTGCGAAACCTCTTCATGCCTCACCTACCGAGAGCGAAGAGAGGAGGAGAATGCGATGTCATTTGGTCGGCTCCAGCCACCTGCCAGCCTCTTCGTCTTTCTTCTTGTCAGTGCCTTGTGTAGCGCGCCTCACTCGGTGCACAGCGGTCACGGCCGACAGTAGACCCTCCTGCTGGACAAGTGTTATGACGATTCAAGACTGGAAAAGACAGCGGCGAGGTCGTCGAGACCCCGCAGTTCATGCAGCTCAGAATACGAGGCCAAAATGCGTCGGCGTCAAGACCCTGCAGTGCGTGTCATCGAATCCGCAGCCAAGAGGATGTGGTGTGAAGGCCCTGCGGTGCGTGCCGCCAATGCCGAGGCAAAGCAGCTTCAGTGTCAACACCCCACAACGCATGCCGCACAAGCCGAAGCAGAGAGGCGTCAGAGGCAAGAGCAGGCCGAAGGAGCCACGCAAGCGTTTCAAAAGCAATTCCGGGCCACCTGGTTTGGTTAAAATTGCTCTTTATGTAACCGTCTGTGGTTAAACACTACCCTGACATAATTACTATAATGGCTCGCCGTCAAAAAGCCAACAAGTGTTTCCGACGCTGACATCATCACATTTCACTTGTGCACCAGATGCCATTCAATTCTGCATTGCACAGCCGCAACCATGACGTCATCTTTTCTTATTGATGCTTGAGTACCAAGGCTGCGCTGACCGCGGAAAAAGCGAGCTGCCGATGCAGCGGACGCCAGCGCTCGCCGGCTGCGAGAATACACGCGTGACGTCAGACTGCATGAGCCATCGCCATCCTCCTCTGGATTATGTTGTCTCCTAATAGCATAAACTGCGGTAGGGGCAGCCTAGTCACATTTGAGCAAAAGCGGTGCACTTTCACTTTCCCGGGTCTGATTTCCTCGTGCTCGGGTTTCTGCGCGCGCCCATTTTTGCCCGTTAGTCTATCCATCCCTCCACTCAACCGCGGACGGACATTTCAACTGTATAGCAATGCACTTCCAACCTCGCGTGAATAACAACGACCAACCTTTTCCTTTTGTTAGCGTAAACTGTATATAAGGCCACGTATAGCATACGCACTGCATGCATGGTCGCGTAGGTAGGACGATATGCAGTCCACCTTATCAAGCTGCGCTCGAAAGATAAAGAGGAGGAGGAAGCAGTAGTAGACGGAGAACAGAGCGTCGATAGAATACAGAGGCTTCTACGGGAGCCCCCTAAGTAAACGAGCGGAGGAAAGGGATGCGGAAACCCCCTACGCCTCTCCGCTCGATGTGTTCGTTGACAACTCCTGGTGTGTGTTTGTGCGTGCACATGGCAGCACAATACTGCGCAACATGCATGCATTACGTGCTGTATGACAGGCTAGGTGTATCATGGATTGGACTACATGCTGCACGCGTACAATCCTCACGTTTCTCCCGCATTTGTTTTTACTGGAGGTTGTTTCATCGAGCGCTTGATTGATTGATAGAATGCATGCCGGCGGGCTGTCATTCCGGCAAGCGCCTCTGTCGACGCCCAATTTTTTAACAGGAGACGTGATGTCGCAAGCTGACGCGGTCAGTTGCAGGCGGCTGAGGACGCGTAGCCATGTAGGCACGCGGCGACCCAGATCGCTCTCACTGGCATCGCAAACTAGTGTGACCCCGATGCCTTCGGCACTGGCGTTTAACCCGTTCCGGCCAGTAAAGCTCCTGCCCGCTCCCTGGACGCGCATGCACGTGCCTCCTCTCTTGGGGGCCTTGTTTACGGCGTTGCTTCCAGGCGCAAACGATTGAGCGCATACTTTCCTCGCGTTTAGTCACGTCCGGGGTGTTGCCACTAACAAGGCGGCTGATTGCGTCCTCCACCAATCCCCCCCTCCCCCAGTGCCAAACAAACAATACTGTAACAGAAACTGTAAAAAAGCCTCCTCAAGCTTGGATGCGCTGAGTGGGGAAAAAATTCCACCAGGAAACTGGGATGGGACCAAACGATAAACGCAAGTAGCGGAAGCACTTATACTCAGTGGATGTTTATATATATGAGAACGCAATGATTAAGGACTCCGACAGCGAGGAAATGCTGCATTAGGCGGCAATTAAAACACAATTTTTGACTCATTGTTAAATTTTTCTTTAGTCATGCGAATGTCTCTGTTTATCCCCTCCGGTTATGTTGAAGCTGATTTTGGGGCCGGATTTTTCCAGAGCAGGGCATTGTCGAAGGAGGACCGCTTTGACAAACTGGTCTTTCTTCGACGATGTTCTATAGGAGTCATACCAGCAAAACTATAGCGTGAATGTACTTCAAGGACGGGTGTTTAAGTTGTACTTTGGTCTGTTGTATTACTTCCTTGAGCCGACGGCAGACAGTAGACACGAAGGTGGGATTCTGGCCAAATCAACCAAAATGAACAGGGACTGAGGGGAAGACTACGTCCGCTAGTCAACGTTTCGACAAAAGCAATGCATTGTCCGGGCCATGGGCTCATCATCGGCAGGAAGTAAATAGGACCTACGCACTGAGGAGGGAGACCGGTGAGAGCGGTGAGGGTAGAGAGGGCGGGAAGGCGGCAGAAGTGAACTTGAAAAATGCCTTATTAAAGGAAGGGGGACTGTGACAGGTGGCATGGTAAACAAGAAGTTCCAGAAGATGAGAGCTCCTCTTGTCGAAACCTTGGCCAGATGTCTGAGGCTCCCCATGCACCCTTGTTCATTTTGTTTTGTGGTTTCACGAGACAATATAGCTATGGATGCTTTGAAAAATTAGTCCAGGATTTCACATTCATAAGCGTACTTCGGAGCAGGGTGGTCACTGCAAAAGGCTGTAACTAGTTGCGACATATGTAATATTAACATATATCACGTTTGTCCGCAAACATGGCCCCATAACCGTTGACGAATTTCAAATCTATGGGATTATTAGTGATATATAATGGGGCTTAAAAATTGCCGATGATTACGTTCATTCCTAATGCGAAATTTGAGCGCAGCTCATCAGTCGTTTCCGCTTTTCGATAGATTGACGCAAAGAATTGAAGCAAGATATGTATGTACAATTACACACAACTTATTTTTCACACATATTCCTTTTTCAAGAAACACTTCACTAACAGTTCTTGACTGTCATGAAAGAAGCTTTGTGGATGGAAAAATAGATGGATATATGCTCGACTTGCTGCTCCAATGCCTGGTTCTCAAAGACGAGTACAGCGCAAGTATTTCGCGAGGTTGTCACAGCTGTGGGAGCCGTTACGAGCGAGAGGGACGGGATGTTCTCCCGCATAAGTGGTAAGAAATTCCCGCTTGTCTTTATTTCTACATTAAAGTCCCCACCCACCCTGCCAACCTGGCAGGTGGCAGCGTTTCTGACACAACGTTGTCAATGCCAAAGCATGCAGCGCACATCTGTCCCTACCGCCGCGTAGCTTAAGGCACGAGCCTCCCCCCCCCCCCCCCCCTCTATTTGTTGCGCAGCTGTGGGAGACAGATACTGCGCATTTCCTTTCCTCAAAAAAATACCGAAGACACTTTGGAAATTCTAAAGTGTGCTTGGCGAAAGCCTTGTGGTCAACCCACTGCCGCTTCCCCGAACCGCTTGGCGCGGAATCACGGGGCCGCTTCGGAGCCATACGTCTCACTCACTCGACTGCAACGAGATGTCTGGCGAGGGAGCGGCGGTGTAGCTGCCGCCACCGACGCGCGCACGCGCTCGTTCTACCGCTAGTGTGTGACGTCACGGTTGCTATGCACAGCTGCGCCCCCCACTGGCGCGCCGATTGCTAAGGAGGGGAGGAGATTGCGCTTTTACTTTCTCTTTTCCAAGCTCCCGTTCCGTTGCTTTCGCAGCTTAAAGGGTGTCCACTGCTGGTTACAACGGACAACGGGGACGGTGACGCCGCGAAACTCAGAAACGGACGCCTAAGAGCTGCGCTCTAAAACTTTTCTGTCGATCTAATGGTAATGAGTAGCTGCAAGAATGAAATGCATTGAAGGAATAGTCGCACCAGGTTTTTGACGGCTCATCTATGGCTCTAACCACACTTTTTCAGAGCCTCAGTCATTTCTGATAGACGTATCGCCGACTTCGCCCGCTGCTGTTGTTCGATTTGGGCAGCGCCCTCACACTTCCTGGGTGCTTTCGCGCTTATAGGTGCAGGTGCCATGATCCGCTCTTCTTCGTCCAACAGGGCGGCGCGGTCGGTCTCTCTGGCTGCTTTCGCGACTTCACGTACTCACGTCATCATCTTCTACTCTTCTTCAAACCGGGCAGCGCTCTCGGTTTCTCCAGCTGCATTTGGGGCTTCACGTGCTGACGTTATCATCCGCTCCTCGTCTAGCTAAGCAGCGCGCTCGGTCTTTCTAGCTGCTTTCGCGACTTCACGTACAGGCGCCCATCATCCTCTACTCTTCTTCAAACCGGGCAGTGCTCTCGGTTTCTCCAGCTGCATTTGGGGCTCCACGTGCCGACGTTATCATCCGCTCCTCTTCTAGCTAAGCAGCGCGCTCGGTCTTTCTAGCTGCTTTCGCGACTTCACGTACAGGCGCCATCATCCTCTACTCTTCTTCAAACCGGGCAGTGCTCTCGGTTTCTCCAGCTGCATTTGGGGCTTCACGTGCCGACGTTATCATCCGCTCCTCTTCTAGCTAAGCAGCGCGCTCGGTCTTTCTAGCTGCTTTCGCGACTTCACGTACAGGCGCCGTCATCCGCTCCTCGTCTTCCAACTGAGCGACACCCTCAGCCATTCTAGGTTCTTTTACCACTTCACGGGCCGGAGACATGATCCGCCCCTCTTCCTCCTACTGGGCGCAACTCTTGGTCTCCAGCAGTTTTTACGACTTCACGTTCAGACGCTATCAACAACTCCTCTACCTCTAGGTGAGCTGCGTGCATGGTCTCTAGCTACTTTCGCGACTTCTCGTGCCGACGCCATCAGCCGCTATTTTTCTCCATATGAGCAGCGTGCTCGGCCTCCCTAGCTGCTTTTACGACTTCACGTGCCGAGGCCATCATCTGCTCCTTTTACTCCTACTTGGCACCGCTCTCGGTATCTAGCTACTTTGGACACTCACGTGCGGGTGCTATAATCCGCTCCTCTTTATCTAGCTGAGCAGCTTGCTCAGGCTCTCTAGCTACTTTGGTACTTTCGTATCTACATATGCCGGCGCCATTATCCGCTCCTTTTCATACAAATGGGCGTCGCTCTCGGTCTCTCTATGCTTTTGCGACTTCACGAGCCAATGTTATCATCCACGCCTCTCCTCCAGCGGAGCAGCGCATTTGGTCTCTCTAGCTACTTTCTTGACTACAAGTGCCGAAGTCATCAGTCGCTACTCTTCCTCCAACTGGGCGGCGCTCTCGGCATCTCCAGCTACTTTCATGACTTTATATGCCACCGCCATCCACTTTTCTTCCTCTAGTTGAGCTGCGCGCTCGGTCTCTAGCTACTTTTGCGACTTCGCATACCGACGCCATTATCCACTCTTTTTCTTCTAGCTGAGTAGTGTGCTTCGTCTCTCTAGCTGTTTTCACGACTTCACTTGCTGGCGCTATCATCTGCTCCTCTTCCTCCAAATGGGCGGCGCTCTCGGTCTAGCTGTTTTTACGACTTCGCGTGCGCTATCATCCGCTCCTTTTTGCTGACTAGTGCACTCGGTCTCTAGCTGCTTTCGTAAGTTCACGTGCCGGCGCCATCATCCACTCCTGTTCTTTGAGCTGATGAAAAGCTCGATATTTCGGCTGCTTTCGCAACTTTCCGACGCCAACATCAACACCTCTCCCTCAAACTGCACGGGTTGTGCGCTCGGTGTCCTTCGGCACTGTTGATGGTTCAGGTGACGCCGAGTTCAGCTACGAGGGGCGTTCAATAAATATTTCCCCTGACCCACTTCCTTTGGACGGAGAGCAACGAAACTTTGCAGATTTATTAGTCCTTCTCTACATAGGTGCCACCCAGGGATACACTCTTCTCCCGTCTTTTTATGCAACTGTAAACACCTGGCTTGTAGAAGTCGACAGGTTGCTCCAAAAGCGATGTTGTGACTTTAGAAATCAGAGTCTCATCATCTGGAAAATGCTTGCCCTTCAAATATGACTTCACTGTTGGAAAGAGGTGGAAGTACGATGGTGCGAGGTCGGGTGAATAAGGTGGATGCGGTAGAACTTCAAAGCCGCAGCCGCGTACTTCCATCTGGGCAACATGTGAGTTGTGAACTGGGGCGTTGTCTTTCAGCAGGCGGACACCTTTGGAGAGCAAGCCACGCCTCTTACTTTTGATGGCCTCCCGCTATTTCCACAGCAGTGAAGCATAGTATGCCCCAGTAATCGTGGTAACTTTTTCTAGAAAATCCATCAAGACTACTCTGTGCTGGTTCCAAAACACTGTGAGCATGACCTTGCCCGCCGAGGGCTGGGCGCGTTCCTTCTTTGGAGGCGGTGAGTCCAAGTGCTTCTCTTGCATCGACTAGACTTTAGTCTCTTGATAATAGTGATGGGACTAGCTTTCATCCTGTGTAATCAGCCTGTTGAAAAAGTCTTCCTGGTTTCCATGGCACATGGACAAAAGAGCCTGAGAGCGTTCGACTCGTTCCTGCTTTTGGAAAGGTGTGACTGCGGGGGAACCCAGTGAGCGGATATCTTACGCAGATGAAGATGGTCCTAAATGATTTTTTCCACGGACCCCACACTAATCTTGACATTTTCGGCTAGGAATCCAACGGTTACGGGGCGATTTTCTAAAATGGCGGGCTCCACTTGCTGGATAGTGTGCTCATCAACAGCGGAGTGGGGTCGTCCTGCAATATGAGCCGTTTCCACTGAACTCCGACCACATTTGAATTGACGATGCCAGTTCTTCACTGCATCATATGATGAGAAATCTTCCCCATAAACCTCTTTTGTCTCATCGAAAGTATCCTTGGAGTGCGGCCTTTCAAGTACAGGAACTTGATGACTGCTCTGTATTCTATACTGCACCCATTATCACACCTCACACCACTTCAGCACCTATAAAAGAAAGACCGTTATTACCTGAGAGTTGCACATTGGCACGTGACCTATAGTGACTTCAGTCATTACATATGCGCCGTTTCAGCATCCTGCAATAAGTAGAAGTGAGTCAGGGGAAATCTTTATTGAACACCCCTCGTATTTCTGTACTTCCTTCTGGGCTACGTACTGAGCCTCCCTGGCTGCTTTTACTGCTTGACGCGTCGCAGCCTTGGCATGCTTTTCTTCAACATTAGAGACCCTTCCGGCAGCCTTTTGCCTTTTCACCTTAGTGCCCGTCCGGGAAAAGCTGATGCGTTGCCTTCCTGGTCGAGCCCTTTCGTGCTCCGGCGTCACAGTCGCGTAGCGGCTCACATCCAGAAGACGCTTCCTCTCTTCTCTTCAGCACTACTGCTGCCGACCGTTTGGTAGCGCGGAACGAACGGATGGAGGATGACGACGACAACGACGACAGTGATCTGTCTTCTTCTTTGTTCACTGGGTTAAACTGCTTCATATGGAATGCAATTTTTCTGCAACTGCTACACCTGCTTCGTCGTTAACGATTATCTTTTCCAACCTGTGCCTATCCATCGTTTACCATTATACAGTTCAGCCCACTTATGACGAACTTGACTGTCGTGCGGATCACGTTCGTTGTATGCGAGGTTCGTAGTAAGTGGACTTTGCATGTTGTAACCAAAATTACTAAGTCGGACAGTGTAAGTACTTTATGCGCGTGTGCTTATTCAAACTAGACCATATTAAGGCCCTTTCCAAGCTCTCCAGCGCAGTCACATGCTCCTAGCCGATACCCTTGCTACTATCAAGCTGGTTTAGGGATGCAATAAACTAATCGCTGCGGCAGCGCTCATGGTCGCAGATGGTAGGTTGGCCTCCTCGCCATCATCCTCATCAGATTTCTGGCAGTTCGAGTGTTCTCGTACTTCGCGTGCTGCTATTGTCGCCAATGTACGATTTTTCGATGTCGGCGTTATCATCTGAATCAAAGAAATCCTTGTAGGTGATATTAGGTCGGACCAGCTGCGCATCAACTACGCGTCGCCACAAATCCACATGCGTCCGATAAGTGGTCTTCGACAGCACCTTCCAGCATGCCTGGGTGCCTAAACGTTGCCTTACGGAAGCAATTCTTGGTGCACTCATAGTCACTTCCATCCACGGGACTTTATCATTCCTCGGCGGGGAGCAGAGAAATTCGAACTGGAACGTTGCAGCACCTGGTCAGTCAGTTGCTATCCGTATGCGATGGTGACGCGCTGCCGACAGGCCACCTTGAAAACGTAAATTATGCTCATGTCGCGTGGTTGGTCTTGCTCGTCGCGTTCAGTTGCAGAAAAGCATAGTGCCCGCAGTGAGGAGAGAGAGAGAAACTTTATTGTCCACCGATATAGGGAGTACCCCTACCTTCCCAGCTCAGGTACGCAGACCCGGAAGGGAGTAGGGGGCTCCGCGCCTAGGGGCCAGTGGCGCAAACCGCTTGGTTCTTCGAGGCCTCAGTCGCCAGGCGGATGGCTTCAAGTTGGTCTCCGAGTTTCGAGCTTCGAAGGAGAGACTCCCAAGCCTTCTCACTACGAATGTTTACGGCAGCCCCAGGTGAGTAGGGGCATTGCCAGATTATGTGGTGTATGTGCCCCTATTATGTGGTCCCTCTCTGGGCGCATTGTTTACATCGGTTGTGTTCTCTGCCGTCTATGCTAAGGAGGTATAGCAAATGTGGGTTCGGATAGTTGCCCGCCTGGAGTCTTTTCAGGCTCCTGGCTTGTTCGTTGTCCAGTTGTTTGTGCGGTGTGGTGTAGAATTGTCTACTGAGTTTGTAGTAAGGCAGCGCACGAAGTGCTCCTTACGGTTGTCGAGCACGAGAAGGACCTCCTTTTTATATTTTTTTTTGCCATGTCGTGGTCGAACACAACATGACACTCGGCGAACAAGTCGGCTGTCATCCTCATGCCCGCTCTGAACTCATGCCTAGTGGCATTGTGTTACTAGCCCAGCAAAAGTTACTGTTAAGCCTAGTGACGCACCCGTCGTATAAGTCGCGTATTAATCAAGCCTTTGTGTCGTGCATGTAGAGTGCGAGAGCAGCTTCCAAAGCACTGCGCCTTGCGAGTCTTGATGAGGAACGCCGACCACCGGTTGCTGCCATTTATGCTCATGCACAGAAAACTGCTAACGCTAAACTTCCTGCTCTTTCCACCAGCGCTAGGCGTCGCCTTTCAAGGAACGCTTTTTGACTGCCCCATCCGGTAAAAAGTTTAGTCGGCATTTCATACATCCTGTATTTCTTATTTATGCGAAAGCATTTTTAGGCTACGTCGGCGGGGTTCCTGCCACCAAAAGATGTCCGCAGCAGTTGTGGGGTTCTCAGAAGATGTAGCGTCAAATGAGTGGTTGTAATTGAAAGAGGGTAATGTTAGGATGATGTCGCAAAAAGAATTATGTGGATAGGATGATTAGTTAGTTAATTAGAGCCAAAAATGTCCAAAAAGTGGGCGGAGCTAGGGCGAAGCTTGGCGCCAAATTTGAAAAACCGAAATGGGCACTAAGACGAAACGAGGGAATATCGGAGTTAATCGAAATCCAACCAATCAATTAATTCATGATTATTCAGAAGACAAGTCGTGGATACGATTAAGTATATAATTAGCGATCAATGATTGATTAGATTGACTAATTAGATCCGTTAATTAGATCGATTAAGTAATTGAGTGTAGATCAACCAATCATCGATCGTGTAATCAATCGATAATCGATCAATCAAAAACAATTAAACGTTGAATGAGTGTACCAATCACCATAATCGTAATGATGTAATTGGGAACATGGTGGTGATGGATTACCGCAGTTAATATGGAGCGGATGACGCAGCGTCGTGACGCCATAGCGTGACGTTTAGTTGACGTCACCGGTCGGTGAAGGAGCGCGCCCACCGCGTCGAACATAAGGGAGCCAAATAGGCTTTGATACAGTATCAATTAGATATGTAAAGGTGCTTGAGCGAAGTTGAGATGTAAATTGTCCAGTGTGCGATTTCCGTTCGTAGTAATGAACTTATTATGCACGTTCCATGAGAAGTTACATGTTATGTGAACACCAAGATATTTGTCACTTCGTCCTGTCCTTCCTACTTCAGTGTGTTTCGGCATTTTGGAGCTCTACATAATGGAGCCTTAGTAGAATTTGATAGAGTACGAAGCGATACAGTTGATACAAACCGGCCCTGGCCACAGCCCTGCAAAAGGGGATGGCAATGGTATCAATAAATCAATCAATCAATCAATCAATCAGTCAGTCAGTCCGTCCGTCCGTCAATCAATCAATCAATCAATCAGTCAGTCAGTCAGTCAGTCAGCCAGCCAGCCAGTCAATCAATCAATAAATCAGTCAATCAATCAGTCAATCAATCAGTCAATAAGTCAGTCAGTCAACCAATCAGTCAATCAACCAATCAATCAGTCTGTCTGTCAGTTTGTCAGTCTGTCTGTCAATCTGTCTTTCCGTCCGTCCGTCCGTCCGTCCGCCCGGCACAGGCCACGACTTTTTCACCTCAAGATGACTATAATGCGATTAGCGTAAAAAAGAGATTTGAATCTGGAGCAGCGGGAAAGCATAAAAAAAAACACCAGACGGTTACCTCTCAAACGGGAGATTCAGCGACAGCTGTTATTTTCATTTCGCGATGTATCGAAGCAAAGAATTTGAGAGCGGCATGCATGTATGTGTACTGGTAGTACTCTTCACTACTGGGCGCATTTTCGGATTTCGGGAATACGCACGTACCGTCTGTGCCAAAAGTAACCAAGCAGTCTCGACGGCGTCGGGAGCGGCCTCGCTGCCGAGCAGCGGCGCTGCGGTCCGCGGCGCTGGCCCCTGTTTCTCAGATGAGAGTGCAAACTGGCTGACGTAAGCCTCCGTCCTCGCTCTCCTTCCAGATATTATAAAAAGTAAGCGGACAGCTTGTGTGGCCAGCGATTTCTCACTTTGGGAGCCCTGGCATAATGAGCACGGGCGAGGGCGCAAGCTAACGTCGAAGAAACTGTTCAATTCTAGTTCGTAATCTGGCAACCTGCGTGATGTACTCTAGCTCGAGAAGGAGCAGCCCTACGGTAATAAACATTAGACGTCACCGTATAAACCGAAGCAATGGTGTCGTCATTTGTGCGCGTCTGTCAGTTTTCCTATACATCAGCCAGTTTACACTCGCAGCCGGGAGGCAGCGGCCAGCACCGATGACCGCAGCCCCGTCGCCCGGCTGCAAGCCTACTCCAGCCGCCGGTACGGCTGCTCGGTTACTTTTGGCGAAGACGGTACGTCCCTACGTACGGCCCCACGTACGTACGCCCCTGAAGCCTGCTTTGTGGCAGGCGGCCCACCTGCCCACCGGATTCTGGGCAAGCTGCCAAGTGTGTACCCCTGGCAGGCCTTCTAGGCCTTTACCCAGGGTGTGTTCGTGTTCGAAATGCAGCATAGAGAGGTTTAAAGTTCAAAACGGCTGCTCAGCTGGAGGACTACAACTTTATTCTCTGTTAGGAGAACTTTCTCTTATATTGAATAGCACTCACATTGGCACAGCTTTTGTGTACGGTAGTGCTCTTATGCGTGTATGATCGAGGAAGCACGAATTTCGTCGTGCTTCGAAGTTGTGCGCCTGAACGGTATTCAAGTCCAGCTAAAGCAGAGATAAATGCTTGATGTTCTCCAAGTTCTAAGTGGAATAATTATTTACGATCAGAAGAAGCCGGAAGAACGATATTTCGACGATTCTGTCTTCCTGTGATGCAGTCGTCACGCGGTATGGCCGTATTGTTCGTAGTAATAATGAATCTTTCATCGTTGTTCAGGTTCATGCCCTCTCACCAACAATCCGCTACCAATAGCAGCAACTGAATCTACAACGTGATGACGACGTCGGTCGCGCGCTTTTCTCTTTGTCGAGCGAGGCCTGAAAGCGAAGCTGCTTTGTTTGACCCGGTGCTGTTTCGAATCCTGCTCGCGGTGTTACAATGGGAAAGTCTTTTCACGCTTCGGAGGGAAAATTACGGAAAGTTTCGGCTTCCGGCGCAGGTTTCATCGTGGTCCTGGCAACACTCGTTATTGCGGGGCTGGTCGAAAGCGGCATATGCTGGTGATGTTTAAGGTATTCCATTCCGCGGAGTGTTTCCTTGGTCGAAATTTGACCAAACATAGGTCCAGAGTTTAAATGTGCTACGCAGTTAGAGGCAAACAAATTGCTGCTTTCATTAGCGCGCCTTTACAAAAAATAAAAAGCCTTCATATCGGCACAACTCAATACATAGCTCTATAAGGGGAGCACGGACATCGATATGCTTAGGCCTGAACTGAACCGCAGTTAAACCTGGAGATGTACACCAAATTTTAGGCTTAATTGTTGTGTAAACCAGATCAACAATATTTCGATGTATGCCAACCACGAGACGTGGCCTACAATTGTATAATTGCAAATAAAGTTCTGTCTGGCGCTTCATCTGTCCTTATAGATGATGTAGAGACAGGATGATGCGTGTTTTCATCTGCAGCCTCTTGCTTTCTTTTCGTTTCTTTTTAGTCTGCTCAGAATGGACCACATTTTGCTGCGGTGCAACGAGTGCGGCTTTTTATTATTGGTATATTATTGTTGTTTTTGGTTTATCATATCAGAAATCGGAGCATGCAATTATACCTATAGCCCCAATATATTCCAAGCACCAGCAGTTTGAAGTGACAGTGAACGCCTTGCAGGGACGTTTCTAAGCAAGGAATGTTAATCTTCGCAAGCAGGCAGCTCACCTCATGAGCGGAATTTTAAGTTTACATGCAGCGCAGGCAAAGCTAGAAAATAGGCTATGTCGGGATAATATTTTAACGTGACAGCGTTAAGGGTACCGTTCAGCAGAGAACCAGGCTTGGCCTGTCCAGACTATCAGGATTGGTCAAGCACGTGGTCTCGCGCGAGTAATTCAAGGAATTTCGCTGAAAAGAAAAATGATCTAGCAGGGACTGGAACCGCTGCCACTTGGGTCGTGAGCTGGTGGTGGAGGGGGCTGCCCCTCGACCACTGAGGAACGGCTGTTCGACTTCGTTAAAGGGAGGCCTTGTGCGTGTTGTGATAAATAAAAAAAAATCATAAAAATGAACTAAAGATAAAAAAGAAAACTGTTCGCATCTGCGAAGAGATATGCAAAGACGACCCCAGATCGATGAAGTGACCCATCAACGCTGTCTGGTCACAGCCTTAAGGCGGAGTTCAAGTGTCTCCCGAATTTTTATTTTACGGTTTGCACTCTAGTTTCAGAGATGTGGGACGAAACAGCAGAAAATGTGTTAAATGTGGTTTCAAAGAAATTGAATATGACCTTTATGAGTGATTCAATCGAAGAGGCGTATAAGATCGGTGTTTCTTCGGAAAACAAATGTAGGCCGGTTGTTGTCGTTTTTTTTTTGTTGTTGTTTTTGGAGACAAAGCAACCAATTTTACTTTCAAGCGCTATAAACTTAGAGATAGCCGTATCACTTTTAGCGAATATGTTACTTTTTGCAAACATGCCAGACAACAAAAGGTCTATAGTTAAATTTTCCAGGACGAAGAATTATTCTTTGAAGCTCCGGTACGAAAAGCTGTATGTTGACATTAGGTGCTTCGTCTATGACTGCGTTGACTGATTCGTCGTAGAACATGCTAGCTCTAACAGACGTTCTATCGAACATCGATCTTATACCAGTCAGGCTTCGATGCCAGAGCGCCACATGCCACAAGAAGAGGCGAGGGCAGGGTGGCTGAAAATTCAATTTCGGTTTCTATCACCAAAATATGAAGTGTCTTCCCGAAGCGCGACGAATTGAACTGCGTTGTGAATCCAGCTGACGATTATGTAGTGTTTTTAACAGGAATGTGGCTCTCAGAAAAGTTCCATAACTGCGACTTTCTGGACATTAAAAGGATCGATATTTAATATCTGCCGGTTTGACACTCGGAAATTATGGGGCGGAGGTGTTTTGATTGCCTTTGCAGACCACCTTGTCTGGTCATACATATGTATTGTACACGGCGCGCAAATGAGGTGGGTTGCACTTAATTCCTATGTATTTGAAGAGAAAGATCGGGGGCATTCTCTACCCATCACTATCGTACAATAGTTGTTTTTTAGGTGATTTACTAGAGGCTATCGACATGATTACTGTATGTTTTCTGGATGTTCCTGTTCGTTTGGTCAGTGATTTCAACTGCCCATCCATCGTGTGGTCTTTTTCATCCCCGTAACGCAGCTCCTTCTCGAATGAATGCAGCAACTTTCTGTACAAGTGTTCAGAATTTAGTCTATAACAATTCAACACTGAACCAACCATAATTACGTCATCTTCATCAGCCCGTATTCGACCTACTGTGGAGCATGGCTGTCTTCCTTCAGTGCATGCTTTTCCTCATCTATAAGTTGTGTGATTGTATTTCTGTTATCATGTGTACTTTCGGCCAAATGAGCAACAGTTATTTTGTTCCCCCCCCCCCCCCCCCTGCAATAATGGCCTCGGGCGCTAGGTATCTGTAATAAATAAATAAATAAATAAACCAGGCCTCGACCGTCGTGTTTCGTACCTTCCCTAAGGGATCATTTGTTTCATGATTATCAACTAAGCATTTCTGTTCCTACTCGCGATGAAGAAGTAAAACGCGTCAGGAATTATATTAGAGCTCATTTTGCCACTATTATTAAAAGATTATGACTTTTTTTGAACGACTACTCACAAGGGTTCTAGAAAAGTCTGCTTCGCTCAGTAACACACTCACACCGCTAAGAACCGTAAGGATGAACGGGCCATTGTTTTGTTTTAGCCAGTCGATAAAAAGACGTGCTACCGAAGAAAAATGTTTCTTTCGTTCTGTTAAGTGATGGAATCCTCAGCGTCGGTGGGAGGTATATTTTAGTGCAGCGGCAGCTTACAGAACGGTCTGGAAAAACTGCAAAGGACTTAGTTTTTGACCACACTCTACCGTAGGTGCTGGTTAATAACGCACAACAATTTTGGAATGTCGACAACGAGAATTGTCTCTAGTTTCCTCCTTAGATATCTAGATGGTGTAGATTACCCTGGGAATGAATATGCCTTTGGATCATGTTTTGTATTTTCTGCCTCCTTTTGATTCAGTGTAACTGGTGCCATTTTTCCTGATTATCCTGCTTTTAATTTTCTTCTGATGGACTCAAACGTTTTTGACAGAATAGGGATTTTGCGCATAACTGAAAAACTTGAGGTTTTCTCACCCTCTGGGATTGATGACATAAATTTCATATTTTTGCTAAATACTAAGATGTGCTCTTCTATAGTCCTAAGTTTTTTTAGAAGTCGCTTCATTCAAGCTGTGTATCCAGTGACTGAAAGGTCGGCAAGGTAATTCATTTACACAAGACAGGTGATGAACACTCTCCTAATAACTACCGTCCAGTATCGCTCTCCAGCATACCGTGAACCGATCTCGGAACACGTCATTTACTCTCATCGTGAAAACTTTCTGATATTTGAATTCCTTTACGGCAAAAGCTGATGTAATTTTGGCTTGGCCTTATAGTCTGAACGAAAAAACGTAGCGTTGAAACACGACACAGAAAGATGAGGACAGGACGGGGCTACATTGAGGGCCTTATAGCCCTGAATGTTACCCCAGAATCTACAGCGTCAACCGCAAGACCTTAATTACTTAGTGAATTAATGCACCTTATTTAATGAAATTTAAGTGATATTAGTTTAATTCAGTTCGATTCCTACTCGCCAACCACGGCAGGCCGCAAAGTGGAGACAGTAAAATCCCCCTTTCCACCCTCGTCCATAGCGGTAGAAGAGGGTGGCTTTGCTGTCAGGCATCATGAACACCCCCGAAAATAGAAAATGGGACAGCCGCCCACGTAGTTTCGTGGGTATAACACCGTACGCGAAAATCGGTGATCGTGGGTTGGGATCCCAACGGCAGCGTGTGGTTGTTTTCTGTTCCTTATAATCAATAATCCTTAAGCCATAAAATTAATCACACTATTCATTTCCCATTCATCACATCAGGACCTCATATAATATATATATATATATATATATATATATATATATTGCGAAGAAAAACTTTATCGACTGCTGTTTATAAATTAAGTATTAGGAGGAATATCGCTTCATACCGAAACATTCATTAGGTCGACGTTTCGGCCAGAAGCTGGCCTTCATCATAATGAATGTTTTGATATGAAGTGATGTTCCTCATTTTGCTTGCTCTGCTGAACCTATATATATATATAAGCCAATCGCCAAGAAGAGGAAGGCATAGGGCAGTGTGTATATATATATATATATATATATATATATATATATATATATATATATATATATATATATATATATATATATATATATATATATATATATATATATATATATATATATACACACTGCCCTATGCCTTCCTCTTCTTGGCGATTGGCTTCCTTTGTGTCATGTAACGAGCCCCTCAAATCCTTACCCTTGTCTGCTAAATGTCTTCATGATTCTCCTACCCAGCTCTTTAGTTGGAATGACATCTTTCTTTTTTAGTCTTGTATAATAAATTTTGCTCTTTTCTCTGTGTTTTGTTAAAGCCACTCCTATCTGTAATGTTCTTTAGCCCTGAATGTAAATAAATCAGTGAATAAGCCCCAGTTCAGTACTTATCGAAAATCTCCCATACCACATTACCGGTCGGATTGTCTTGTGTTCAAGCAGGCCTGGAAAACTTTTCTGCCCCCGTGGTGCAGTGCACTAAAAATCACCTTATTTGCAGCACCTAAGCGACACTGCAGTCGCAAGTACTCCGCCAACGCTTGCACACGGAAAGCATGCGGGCGTCCGTTTACGCAGCAGTCTCTCTATGCCCCATTTTCACTGACCTATTGTTTGAAACATATTTCGCGGAGCGGTATTATTCCGTATGGCGGCTGCGTGACCAAAAACTTTGTCCTCATTTGCATACGCAACGCCGCCCGCGTCTAACTGTTCGCCGTGCATTCGCGCCCACTGACCGCCCTCGCACGCAGCCGCGCACTATATTCCGTACATTTTCGTCGTCTTGCTTCGGAAACCATGAACGGCCGGCGCCCATGAAAACGGTGCACCCCGAAAACCGGAAGCGCGCTCTCGCGGACACCGACCGGCGCGCGCACGTGTTGCCCCGTTTTATTCGTTTCTTGTTCGCGGCTGCCCACCCCGTTCGTGTTTCTTTCCCATCTGTGTAGTAGTTGTTGCTGCTTGCCTTGGCCCGGTTACCGGGGCAGCCCGGCATGCCACCCCCCACTACTCCCCTCGACTGCGACGACACCTGGTGGACGAAACTGCCAACGAGACGTCCGCACGCAAAAGTTCCAGGAGACGCGCGCCCGAGTGCTCGCGAGTATGCCTTTCTCGATGTTCCTCTGCGCTCCACTGCGCGCGGCGGGTGGGTACTGCTGGATCCGCTCGCTGGGAAGATTAACGGAGGTCGAAAGGAGGAAAAAAATAAGATGCCGAGTGCTCAGTACGGGCGAGTATATCCGCGTAGCGTGATGGCCCTTGTGGCAACGAAACTTTCTCTGCTTTTCATTTCACGTGAATGAATGAATGAATGAATGAATGAATGAATGAATGAATGAATGAATGAATGAATGAATGAATGAATGAATGAATGAATGAATGAAATACATTCTTTTCTGCCTGCAGTTGATTCAATATTTCAGCCGTGATGGTCTGGAGGGAAAAGTCGAAAGCATTGCAGGCTGTTCAAACAGGTCAGCGTTCCTTCAGCGAGTGGTCGCGCCGATTTTAGTATGTGGTTGGATCAACAAGTAACCCATCACCTTCTAGCGCATGGTTTGGAAATCTGAGTCATATACTGCGCAGTGTTCAAATATAGCGTTTATTTCATGGAGTTGTTCTCCGTACATTTAATTTTTGTGGATTCATTTACACCCTGAGTCATAAGAGGAGAAATTACTGAATGAAAACTTCAACAGATAATCAAGCAGTACAGTTGTAAGTGATGATTTGTGACTGTAGTGGCGACAGTTCGATAAATTTGACCTTGAAACTGGCACATAACCGATTGTTTTTCAGCGGTATGCTCGAATAATGAAGGTGAGTGTGCTTTGCGAGCGTTTTGGAAAGACTTCTGCCAGTAAAGCAGAAAAGCCGCTGCGCTGGCTGAGCGGTCATGGGGCTCGGCTGTCGACCCGTAAAACGTGGATTCTATCCCGACCGCGACGGTAGTATTTCGATGAAAGCGAAATGCTAGACTCGTGTACTGGGCGATCTCAGAGCATGTTACTGGTGGTTGAAATTATCCGAGGCCCTCTAGCTACGGCGTCCCTCATAGCCTGAGTAGCTTTGCGACGTTACTTCTTACTTCTTCTTACGTTAGCTTCTTACTTTATCTGCAGTTTATGAGTGATAACGCCACATGTCCTCAAGACTGGCCCTGACATCGACACAAGTGCACTCACCGAGCAACCCAACCTCACGACATACGCTGGAGGTAGCGGAAGCTCCGCCACGTCATTTGGGAGATGCCATTCACGTGATGTCGAAGAGGAATCGCAGTGCTTTTTCAAAGTGCTCCATTTACGTTATTCGTCATGTCCGTGCTGCACACCAGCCCTTCATTAACAGCCATTTGACCCGCAAGCGTGCGCGAGGCCGATGTGTATGACAGACGTACTACATTACCCCTTAAGTCACAGACCATCACAGATCATCTACGCATTCGCAGCTTCGTCCACAAGGCGTACGACGCTTTATACATGCGGCGGAACACTTTACACCTTACGCGATATGCCGTAGTGAAACGGGCGGCTCGTTTTGTGGTATCCACTTGCGAAGGCGATTGAAATATCGTCGTGAAACATCTCGCGCGACTTGGTTTTATGAAGCGTAGAAATTGCCGTCAAGTCCCGGGAGAAAAAAAAACTGGAGGGGACACTTAAGCTCAGCCTAAGGGTATGACGCGATAGAGTCAATGGGCTGGCGCAGATATATGCAGAACTGACCATTCTCGGCTTTGCATTCATAGATGCCTGGGAGTACTCGCTACCACTCCTGGCACAGCGGTGCTGCGGTTAAGCGATGCCCCACTAAGCTGCGATGCCAGGTGCTGCTACCTGTGGGGCTTGCTAGACCCAGGTTACTCTTCCCGGGCAACCTCTCGCGATCAGTCATTCATTTAACAGCCACCTTGCCATAGCGGTCAGTTTCCACACAATCCGGTGGGCAGGTTTGTGATGACGCCACAAGGTCACGTGACCTAGGAGGCACAACTAGGTTGCTTCTCCGGAGATTTTTTGCTCGCAACGCCGCCGACGACGCCGGATTTTCTGCAGACCTGTGCCATGTTTACTAAGGGCAACAACAGCAGGAGCCTCAACACTGTCGCGTAAAAAAAAAAAAAAAGAATCGCCAGGCAAACAACGGTGACCGAAAGATGCGTGTGGAAACGCTCCAGCAGCGAGCGCCCTCGGGAAGGAAGCCTAGGCGCTACGCAGTACAGGAGGGTATACGACAACACGCAAGTCATTCACTCTTTGGGATGGACGCCAAGCCAGCACTCGACAAAGCGAACGGTACGTCGATCGGCAGAGCACCACATCTTCCTCGCGGTTTTGTAGCTGACCGGCTCGAAACGGAGCTGGACTATTAACTGCACGGTTGGACCGACAGCTGCACGGGGCGCGTGTTTCCGTTTGCTAGCCGCTACAGACAAGCCCAATGTTGGCCACGCCCGTTCCCGACAAGTGCAATGTTGCCAAAACAGACGTTGCAGCCAAGTTCAGTGTTGCTCACGCCCGTTCCCGACAAATACAATGTTGCCAAGGTGTTGTCTGCTGTTGCCATGACGCCCAAACAGACGCCCCGCTGGGTGAATGCTAGGGAGCCTACATGTTGCGCGCCACCGTCTTTTTACATGTAGGCTCTCTAGTGAATGCAGAAATGCAGCGCCGCGTCTTTCCTGGCCCAAGTGTATTGTAGCAACGTTTGCCTGGCCTGCATATGTGCGAAAATTATCGGTGAGTGGTTCAGCGGTAGAGTGAGATTCCTGGCCTTTCAAGCCAGCATTGGTGGCACTTGTTTTGATTGTCGGTGATTTGACTGTGTAACTGTCGCTTTTTTGAGTCTTTTCTCTTAGCGGGTTTCGTGTAAAGTACACGGCGGAGTGGTTTTTGTATGATGTAGGTTTTGAGCGTATATTTTCGTGGTTTACTGCAAAAATGGTCGTGACAGCCCGTACTCATTGTGCCCATTCTTCGTCTTAGGTTGTGGCACAATTTTTTCAAATTGCTGAATCGTCAAACTCATATCTATCTCACACCTCTCATGAAAGCTGCAGTTACGGATGACGTTGTCGCAAAACTGAAATAAGGGAGCTGGAGTCAGGTAACCTAGAACAGTGCATTGGGCTGTAAGATCATTTCCTTTAGACATTTTTGCAAACAGTTTCATGATGGCATATACCTGTTGTCTTATCTTATATTGGACACAGGAATGATGATACGTCCACACAAAGTACTAGTGTTAAACGGTTCCGAGTGCAAACAGTAGGCGTTAGTAATATTGCACCCACTGCTCTGTGTGTAATCTGAGATGGATGTGGCAGCCACATATTTTCTGTGATTTTGTTGGTAGTTCCTAAGCATAGATGATCTGAAAGTGCAAGCGTCTCTCATCTAGAGACCAGCTTTCCATGCTTGGCATATGTGCTTGCTCCTTTTCTCCAATGCATAATGACTCTTTTGGTGTAAATTGTACCTTGATGGAAACAGCGCTGCTAGCGATTTTTTTAGACAATTTACAACTTCTACATTGACACTTTGTTCCTCAATTCAATAATGAAAAAGTTAGCTAATTATGCTGAACTAATTAATTAACTTTGAAGCACGAAAAAAAAACTGCAGACTAGGTCCATAGGTCGGCACACTCACTCTTGAGTGCACTCATATCAGCTCACATGTGAGTGAGTGGTCGTGCGTGTGAGTGGACGCGAGTGCGAGTGAGTGTGGGTGGTGATGGGTGTGAGTGCGAATGAGTGGACGTGAGTGTGAGTGAGAAGTTGTGATTGCTAGTGAGTGATCGTTGTGAATGCAAGTGGTCATGAGTGTGAGAGTAAGTCGTGAGTGCGAGTGGTTAAGAGCGTGAGTAGACATGAGTACGAGTGTGAGTGAGTGGTTGAGAATGCGAGTGGTTACGAGTGTGAGTTGACATGAGTGTGAATGCGAGTGATTGGTTACGAGTGTGAGTGCACATGAATGTGAGTACGAGTGAGTGGATGTGAGGGTGAGTGGCTGTGAGTGCGAATGTTATTGAGACACCCCCCATGGTGCCGAGGTATGACTAGGTCACATGACTCTGAACTACCCTCAGTTGGTCTCACGCAGCTAGGACATTCTGTGTTTTTTAAAAGCTTCGATACTTTTAGCTGGGGCACCTCGTATATGACGCATGATAAAATATGGTAGATAGTAACTGCATACCGGAAAAAGGTGCAGTGGGAATAAACAATCATAACAAAACATTTTATTAAGCATGCTCAATTTTACAAACGTATTAAGGAGCACCGCAAAAAGAGAACACAATACTATATAAAAGCACTCAAGCAATAAAAGCCGTACACAATAAACACAGGGTTCATTGGCATGGCAAATGAAGGTATTTAAAAAGTACACACTTTCAAGTTTTTATGGAATGATGCTTCTGTACTCGATGATTTGATGATTGTTAGTAGTGAGTTCCAGACACAAATTAATAAAACATAAATGAACAAAATGAATAATGAATAAAAACGAAATATCATCATTTTTCAAGCCAGGTATAGGGCTGTTGTCCTCACCAATATCTCTCACGTATTCCAATTACTCCGGGGAATTAAATGCCTTGTACTTTTGGTACACTTACTGCTAACTTTGCATAAGGGTTCCTAAGTCAGCACTGAACCGTAGTTTATCTCAAGCTTGCCTAGAGAATAAACTCGTGCCAGGACAGAAGCATTGCATTTTTGAAACACTTTCTCTGCAATTTATTTATTTATTTATTTAGAGCATACTGCAGTTCCAGGGAAGGGCCCTGGCAGGAGGGGCACAATAAGCACAAAACAAATTTGTACAAGGCAAGTCATGAAACAAAAGCAATTCAATGATGATGGTGGTAGCTGATTCCACTAAAAGAAAATTTGGATATGTTAGTTGTAGCAGCTCTGCATGCAGCACACTTGTCCGTTTTCGTTCGATGTTATATGAAACTAGTTGGGACGATGTGCTGTCTTTAAAAGACGTGAATGACGCATATAATGCTTTTTTGTTCAAAGTTAAAACTGTCTATGATAAATGTTTTCCACTAGTCCGTCCGCGCAAACGCAATCCAAAGAAGCCGTGGGTTACGCAAGAACTGCTGCGCAAAATAAGGACCAAAGAGAAAATGTTTGCACAATTCATGAAATCACGGGAGCCTTCCAAGCTTGAGAAATATAAGAAACACCGAAACCAGCTGAATAGAGAATTGCGAACTGCTAAGCTAAGCTATTTTAGTAATGCATTTTCAGTGGGGTCCAATAGAAGTGTTCACAACCAGTGGGACCAACTGAACAAATTACTAAATCGCACCTCAAAAACAACTATTACGACAATAGTGAAAGATGGTATACCAAGAGGTGGGGAGGAACTGTGTAATGAATGTAATAATTACTTTGTTAACATAACCAAAACATTATGCTGTCCCTCTGACACACCTGTGGGTTACGCGTATAATACACCATGCATTCCTGAATCCCTGTTCATGTATCCCACTGATGAAGGTGAAACAGTGACAGTGTTTAGAAATCTAAGAAATAGCAGAGCTGAAGATAAAGATGGCTTTCAGATCAAACCCTCCAAATTTGTAGTTGACATACTAGCTCCAATACTAATGCATATCTATAATCTAGCTATAGAATCTGGTGTGTTTCCAAAAGAAATGCAGGTAGCAAAAGTGGCTGTCATTCACAAAGGTGGTGCTACCTCAGATATGGCTAACTACAGGCCTATTTCCATTCTTCCGATATTATCCAAAGGTCTGGAAAAGATTATTTATGTGAGAATCAATACTTTTCTAGCCAAACATTCAATTCTAACAGACAGTCAGTTTGATTTCAGAAAACAAAGGTCCACGGAAACGGCACTAATTAAGCAAAAAGAAATAATAATAAATGCGTTTGAGGAAAAGCTCCTTGTACTAGGAATATTTGTTGATTTTTCCAAAGCATTTGACCTGCTTAATCATGCTTTACTGGTACATAAACTCAATAACTATGGAATTAGAGGTAACAGCTTATCTTTAATTGAATCATATCTGAAATATCGTAAACAAATCAACCTTGCAAGCTATCCTCTCTGGTGTACCACAAGGCAGCATTCTGGGCCCCCTATTATTTAATATTTACATTAATGATATATTTTCTGCTCCCCTTCCTCTCAACATAATAGCGTATGCAGACGACCTCAAAATGCTTTCTTCAGGTAACACAGAAACAGACCTGCTAGAACACGTCAATAAGTTCTTAGAATTCCTGCGTCAGGGGTCCTTTAAGAACTACCTAAGGGTAAACATCACGAAGACCAAAGCAATAACATTCTGAGCTAAAAACAGAATGGTGCGTGCAAATTTTGACCTTTGGTTAGCAAACAAAAAAATTGATGTCGTGCCAGCTGTGAAATGTCTTGGTGTTGTTTGGACCGAATCACTTAATTGGGATAAACATACTGAGAATATCTGCGCTAAAATAAACAAGATTAATGGCATCCTATGCCGCCAGAGGCACACACTTCCGCCTAGAGTTAAAGTATTAATTTACAATGCATTAATATTGCCACATATAACTTATTGTCTCATGGTCTGGGGGACAACAACCAAGCAAAAGCAAATGAAAATTCTAATGGCGCAAAAACGAGCAATTAGATTAATAGCTAATGTGCTGTGGTGTACTCATACAGGTTCCTACTTTGTAAGGTTCAGTATAATGAAAATCTCTTGAGTTATTCCCATTCAAGTTAATCTCTATGTATAAAAATGCTGTTTCAACTAAGAATGATTTCCTCTTATCAAGTTTCAACCTCATTCGTTCGATTCCATCTTATAACACACGGAACAAAATGTTATGGTCCGTACCTTTCTGCCGCACTACATACGGTAAGCAGTCACCGACATACAGTCTACCACATTACCTCAATATTGTGCAGAAGAACAACATCATACTTGAAAAGACTTCACGGCATAAATTAATAACACTTATTCCTTTGTTTCAATGTGCATAATTTTTGACGTCATGATTAGAACATATACATATAGCTTTGTGTATCTTCTTTCTACTTGATTTGTATCTCAGTTGATTATAAATGCGTTTCCTGTACATAAATATTTTGAGCAGTTTCTTTTGTCAAATAAT
Source organism: Amblyomma mixtum (assembly GCF_055824585.1). NCBI lineage: Eukaryota > Metazoa > Arthropoda > Arachnida > Ixodida > Ixodidae > Amblyomma > Amblyomma mixtum. Next base: position 274,270,968 of record NC_143014.1, on the reverse strand, counting down.
GTCGAGTGATAATAGAGGCATAACATCATGCAAATGTTAATGTATATATTTTGTGGCTGTATTTTCTTTTGTGCTTGCGAGTGCGCTCTTGCACTGCTGTTGTGATTAGCTGCCAGGCGATACCGCCGGCAGAGGGCGCAGGGTGGCCCTCAAGCTGCACCAACGCAGCTTTTTGCCTTGCGTCCTCTCTCCTCTGTTACTAATGTAACCTTGTGAGAGTTAATAAAGATGTATGTATGTATGTATGTATGTATATGTATGTTTTAGTTAAAAATGCAGAATCAAGCCTGCCTTTCACAAATGCACAGAACTGTCTCAAAGAGGAAACTTACTGAAGCGTTTTAACACACAAGGGACAAAAACACTGACTGGGCTGCTTTACCAATGGCTGTTCTGACAGAGTTGCTCGATGGGAATGCTTACAAGGTGATCTTGAGGCCCAAGATCAGATTATGTTTGATTGGTGCAGCAAGCATATACTTTCTAGAAAGCCCAAGAGGGAACCTAAACTCAAATGTCAGCATGTGTTAGTTAATCCTCTAGGTCATCCTGCTAGGATTGCAGCCACAGCAGAAAAAATGTGAAGTTGCTTCCATGCATGTTGCACAAAGCATTATCTATCCTAAGTTTCTGTGTACTCCATAAATGCAGAAAGATGACCCCTAGAAACTGCCAGAAGGCCCATGTTAGGTCCAACAGGTTTGCAGCATAAGAATCCAGGTATCTTAAAGCTTCCTGCTACATTTTATTCCATTGCAAAGAAAGTAACTTCGAACACTCTGTGGACTGCAGCTACTAGCCTGCTAAATGTACCTATTAATTGAAACAGGTGCAGTCAGACTTCACAGCCTTGGCAAAAGAAAAATAGGAAATTGGAAAGGGGTAGGTAATGCAGCCAGCACTACAGCAGAAACCCTCCCATAACCAAACAGTAAACATGAACATTCATCGTGAGTCACTGAATGGAAGAACTGTAAAGTGAGAGTGTGATTGATTTGTGTCCTAAGTCTGTGTACACAATGCTGTATCAAAAGTATCGTTACAACAGGATGCATGTATTCTCAAAGACTGAATAGAAAATTCCTGTTGACAGTGTCAGCATGGAGCCTCTTGTTTTGTTTTGAGTTTCAGATCGCTATCTGTTTTGGGGCAAGGAGAATGTTGGGGAATGGAAGATGCCCTTGGAGTGCACATTCAAAATGTAGTCCATTAAGGGAAACACCCAAGGTGAAGTACATTTCAATTAGGCAGTAATTACTCATGAGTTTGTACTTGATCGCAATTATACGGTTGTAGAGCAAAGCTAAACAGCTTTCTCAGAACCTTTGCAGCTGAAGGGAAATCCGTCTTAGTCTGGCGATAGAGCCAGGGACCACTGCCTGCCTGGGCAGTCACTCTACATTTAAGCTAACCAGGGTGCCTAGCAGATGCCATGGTGAGGCTGAATTGATCAGCAACCCAAAGCAAGAACGGTGTTAGTCTCGCTCTGAGTTGTTGATCAATTAGCTCTCTTTATCTAAATGGTGTGAAGCTTCTGACACCATGAGACACTGTGCAGGAAATAGTTGGTGATAGCCCTTGGCCTTTTGCTTCTGACAGCCTATGCAAAAGTTCTCGAGGCAGCATGGTCACATTGCATTAAGTGTATGTCTCTTCAGTCTTCTTTAGATGCTTTAAATTAATCTGGAGCCCTCCACTAAGACGACCCTTGTAGCCAGCGGGTTCTTTTGGGATGTTAAACCGTACAATTTACAATTTTTCTCACGCGCGGGATGCTGGAGCCATAGATGGGGCGGAGAGAAAGTCAAGAAGAGAGGCAATCCATTGATCTTTATGCTGCTCACGAGGCATGACGCAGGTGGTGAGTGAAGGCACAGCAGAGTGGAGGGCGGAGAGGCTGGCAAGCTCGGCCGGGAGCGGGACAGGGCATCAGTGTCCTGGTGCTTGCGGCCCGACCAATAAACGACACGTATGTTTTATTCTTGTAGACGGAAAGCCCATCGAGCAAGGCCGCCGGAGCGAAGAAAGCCAACATAGGGCATGGTGGTTGGTGATCACGTGAAAATGACGCCCATAGAGATAAAGTCTAAACTTGCCAAGGGCCCAGGCAATGGCCAAGCACTCTTTTTCTGTCACGGAGCAGCTGGATCCGGCTTTCATGAGGGTGCGACTGGCGTAAGCAATGACACATTGTTCGAAGCCAGACTTGCGTTGGGTGAGCACAGCCCTGAGGCCAATGCCACTGGCGTCCGTGTGTGGTTGGAGCTTTGCGGGTCGAAGTGATGCAAGATGGGTGGTGCCATGAGGAGACTTCGCAAGGTGTTGTAGGCGTTGTCACAGGAAGGCGACCAACTCGAAAAAATCCACGTTGCTGCCGAGAAGCTGAGTTAAAGGGGCAACAATGGCCACAAAGTTGCGACTAAAATAGGAACAGAGGCCTAGGAAGCTGCGCAGTTCCTTAATGCAAGTAGGTTTTGGAAATGCAGTCACAGCATGAAGTTTGGCGGGGTCGGGGCAGACGCCCCCTTTTGACACACAGCGTGGCCTAAAATTTTCAGTTCACGAGCAGCAAATCGACACTTCTTTAAGTTCAGCTGAAGGCCGGCATCCGTAAGGCAGGTTAAGACGTGCTTCAGCCAGGACTGATGAGTCGCAAAGTCGGGCGAAAAGATCACGATGTCGTCGAGATAACGGAGGCACAACTTCCACTTCAGGCTGCACAGAATGGTGTCCATCATGCGCTCAAAAATAGCTGGAGCATTACAGAGGCCAAAAGGCATGACATTAAATTCATACAGGCCATCAGGGGTCACAAATGCGGTTTTAGGGCGATCGTTGGCTGCCATGGTGACCTGCCAATAGCCAGAGCATATATCGAGAGAAGAGAAAAGTTCCGCTCCTTGAAAGCAGTCCAGAGCATCATCAATGCGGGGAAGAGGGTAAACATCCTTTTGCGTGATTCAGGTGGCAGTAATCAATGCAGAAGCGAATAGAGCCATCTTTCTTCTTCTCGAGTACCACGGGTGAGGCCCAGGGACTGTGCGAGGCCTGAATCACGCCGCTCTGAAGCATGGTGTCAACTTGTTGTTGAATAACTTAGCGCTCACTGGCGGAGACACAATATGGGTGCTGACGCAGAGGGGCATGGTCACTGGTGTCGATGTGGTGGGCGACAGTCAACGTGCAGGTCAAAGTGGGTTGGTGTAAATTGAAGGAGGAACGAAAGTGATGAAGCAGTGCGAGAAGTTGAGTGCGTTGAGGTGCAGGGAGAGAGGCATTGATGGAGGGAAGGAAAACGTCTGGAGGTGAAGTGTCGAGCGAAGTGTGGAGGGCATCTACGTCGAGGGACAGCGAAGCGTCAGTCTCATCGCAATAGAGAATGAAATCAATGATCTGGACGGTACCAAGGCACTCACCGCGACACACAACGGAAGCATATGTAAACAGACTGGTCATGAACAATGCGCTAAGGCCAGCTGACAGGGTGAGGACGGCGTAAGGTATGGGCATGTACTTGTGGCACAGAAAGAGGCGATGGTGTAAAAAGTATGTTGCCGTCGCGAACAAAGTCAGAAGCGATGGGCACAAGAACAGAAGAACAGGGAGGCAGTTGAGTGTCTTCAGCAGTGACGGCTTTGGCAGGAGCAGCAGAAGGGGCATCGGGCGACAAAGAACCGCTGAGAGCAAAAAGAACTCGAGTTCAGCCCGAGCACCATCGATGACTGCGTTTTGGCACGATAGGAAGTCCAAACCCAAGATGATTTCATGAGAACAGTTTGGCAGAATGATGAATTCAATCATGTAGAGGAACTCCTGAATAACGACGCGAGCTGTGCACGTCGCTAATGGTGCAGTAGCCTGCGCGCTTGCGGTGCACAACGAGAATCCAGAAAGTGGGGGCGTCACTTTTCGCAAGGAGCGGCAAAAGGCGACTGACTAGCGAGGTGGAGCTACAATGGACGTTTTTCCAAGAACTCTCCTCCAGCAAACTTTTGTCCCCGATAGTACATATGTGAACAGTGGTGTGTCGCGTCCGCGAAATATACGGTGCGGCACTGCTGCATTCTTGTACACGTGGCTTATCTTGGCCTGCATTCTTTACCCGTCCTTGTGAAACGCAATACGACGCCTTGAGAAAAGGGATTGAGACTGCTAAATTAATAGCTTCGCCACATATTCCGTGAACCTCCATGAATGCTAGCACATCCATTCAGCCACTGCTGTGGTTATTGTGTTCGGCTTCTGACCCGAAAGACGCGGGTTCGACCCCGGCAGCTGTCGTATTTCGATGGAGGCGTTAATGCTAGAGGCCCGTGTACTGTCCGATGTAGTGCACGCTGAGGAACCGAAATCAATCCTGTTTATTTATTTATTTATTTATTCAAAATACCTTACAGGGCCCAGAAGGGCATTGAGTAAGGGGGCAAAAACAATAGATTAAGCAAATAGGAACAATGAGTTAAAAACAACGCGTGATACAAGGCAAAAAGTAAACAAAATTATAAATATACAGGGCAAAACGTAACTACAAGACATACATCACCGCATCAAAAGAAAAAGCAGTAGCCATAAAAAATATACTAATGGTTGAAATTGCACAAGAAACCAAAACTTAATACTATACCAACGAGAAGAAAAGGGAACCAAGGACACAGAACAACCTGAAACAAGACACAATGTCGTTAAAGAAAATGTTTGTGCAGCTTGTCTTGAAATGATTGGTGGTTGCCGATAGATGCGATACAGTTGGGAAGATCATTCCAAAGAATAATGGCACGTGGAAGTGCAGATGAATTGAAGGCTAGGGTTCTTCCGTAAATGCGTTTAATGCTGTACTGATTATGTAGGCGGTGTGAAATGCGTGAAGGCTCTTCGAGGGGCAAGGGAGATGGCCTGGTGCTGTGATGATATTTATGAAGTAAGCATAAAAGAGCGATGGAAAGGCGAATATGTAATGGTTCGAGGGAGATATCAAGTTTGATCTTAGTGATGCTGGACGGGGGTGGTACTTTTGTGTGATGAAACGAGCGGCTCTATTTTGTACGGGTTCAAGCATGTTGATTAGGTAATTTTGATAAGGAGACCACGTAGGTGAAGAAAATTCTAGTTGAGGACGCACGATTGTTAAGTAAGCGACTTTTCTCACGTTATTAGGGGTGTTTCGCAAGTTCCGCCGCAGGTACCCAAGTGATCTTGAAGCTTTGGCACAGATGGATTGAATGTGCGTGACCCATAAAAAATTATCCGTGAGGTGAATACCTAAATACTTATAAGATGATGCCCGAGACACTACAGTACCTTCAATGGAGTACGAGAAATTAGAATTAGTACGCTTGCGGGTGAAAGAGATAACCTTGCATTTAGATGAGTTGAGCATCATTTGCCATTTACTACACCAATTTGAAATTAAGTTCAGGTCAGTTTGGAGAGCAAGGTGATCATCCATAGAATTAATGGGCCGGTAAATGATGCAGTCGTCAGCAAAGAGTCGTATAGAAGAAGGTATGTCTGTGGCCAAGTCGTTAATGTATATTAGAAACAATAAGGGACCAAGAACACTGCCTTGGGGTACGCCAGACTCTACATCACTTAGTGGGGAGGTGAAATTGTTTACTGTAGTGAACTGCTGGCGAAATGAAAGAAAGTTACGTAGCCATGACAGGGTTAAAGAATCTAGGCACAGAGCAAACAATTTTGAGAACAAGCGGGAATGTGCAACACGGTCGAAGGCTTTAGCAAAATCTAAAAAGATACAGTCACTTTGAAGGTTAGCATCCATGTTGAAATCCAAGTCAGTTGTAAATTCTAGCAGTTGGGTGTCACAAGAAAAACCTTTCCGGAAGCCGTGCTGATTAGGAAAAAAGAAAGAATTAAGTTCCAGATGGCAGTAAATGTGGGAAGCGACAACATGCTCGAGTAATTCACAGCAAATGCAGGTTAGCGAAATGGGGTGGTAGTTTTCTGGTGAATTTCTGTTTCCACTTTTGAACACTGGAATGATCTTAGCAATTTTCCAATCTGTAGGAAGTAAACCAGATGATAATGATTGCTGATAGATGAGGCATAGAATTTCACTGGAGATTGATACAGTGTTTTTCAATATTTTAGAATTTATGTTGTCAACACCAGCTGATGAGGAAACCTTAAGATTTTCAATGAGACGAGCGATACCTTCAGCGGTAATTGTAATAGGGGCCATATATTGGTAATCACGATCAGGAACAATGTATATGTTGGAATGATCTTCCCGAGTGAACACTGACGCAAAATATCTGTTAAATGCTTGGGGACATTCACTCTCCGAAAGCTGCACGTGATCGTCGCTGTACAATGAAAATTGGTTGCTAGTACTGTCGGGAGATATCACACGCCAGAGCTTTTTGGGATTAGATTTTAGGAGGGCGGGTAGGTCATGAGAAAAATATTTTTTCTTTGATGCCCGGAGGGCCGAACAGTGAGATTTCAGACAATCGTATTTTTTCCAAGCATCCGATGTAGATATACCAACCGAGCTTTTCTGTACAAACGCTTTTTTTTGTTTCGATGACGGCGGAGAGATCTATTGAACCATGTATTAGATTTGTCGTTTGAAATTGAAACCAAGGGAACATATTTGTAAACTAGATTGGACATCATGATCTTCATGATCTTATAAAGTACCCAGTTCTGATCGACGGACCTGTCTGCAAATGAGGGCAATAACGTTTGAATAAAAAAATCATTAAGTGCAATATTCATATCTCTATAATTAGCTCTACTGTAATCGCGAATTTTCCTGGATGTAAGACCTTGAAACGCTAATGGGACATTAAGTCGCAGATGAATGAGCTTATGGTCACTAAAACCGTCAAGGAGTAACACTTCGTTAATCGTTTCGGGCGCATTGCAGAAAGCTAAATCTAAAATGTTTGAACCGCGAGTGGGTTGGTTAATCACCTGAAAGAAATTAAAATCTAACATAATGTTGATAAGCTCTGTTGAGGCGCGGCAAGATGACGACAAATGTCACCAACCAGTAAGAGACAGCATTTCTAGACCTCCGATATACATATACAGCTTCTAAAGTTCTGCTTGAAATATTACTCATGCCTGGCAGAATTGCCGCTGCCGTGACGCAGACACGACTCATACAGAAAAAATAATTGTGCCGCTTTCAGGAATAACAGCGTTTCAATGGCAAAAAAAAACAAAAACAAAGTCGCTTGCCGAGTTTCGGTTTTGATTTCATGGTGGGCAGTTTTGTGTAAAATCTATTCTTTCGTTAATTTTGCTGTCAGCTCTCATTATTTTTATAGTGCTATTGTGGTGTCGTTTCTTACGAATTTTGAGCCATGCTTCCAGCGCATTTCGCATCAGTTGCAAAAAAAAATTGCATTTCGTAGGTGGCGCAGCAGCGCCATCTGCCTGGGACGGCCTGCCTATCGACATCAGCATCATTCTCTGCGTGCCGCGGGTTGTTTATATCTGTGGCTGGATTGGTGCTGTTCGTGCTGTTCGTGTTTTTGTTGCGGTCGTGTACGTTCCAGCTTCAGTTTATTGTGCAGTTGTAACACTAAGTGCATTTTTAAGCGTAAACAAAAAGTCATCCTGCAGTGTTCAAGTATGACACGTTGGAACCAGTTCAGGTGAGCTCTCCGTGCTGCGCAGCTGCCTACACGGCCTTCTTTGGTACTGTACTAATTTATGAGAAAACAGCGGTTGAGGTACCTTATGGTCACTTTTATTTTATCATTTACTTTTATTTTATCATCCAGAAATCTTGAGTCACAGTCATGACCTTGTGCTGCACTGCTATCTTCTATTTTGTCAGCCTCAAAAGTTTGCGGAATGTGGCTGTATAGGAAAAACTTCATTGCTGTGCCTTGTGTACCAGTTTCCTGGCATTACACCAGTGAATGGAGCGTGCATGTTCTCTCATGATTGCCTTGCAAATGTATATGGGTTTTTCTGCGCACCCAAATTTCGTTGGGTTTTGTCAAGATCATACATGTCAGAAGGGCTGGTGGTTATTACATCAGAGCAGTGTGAATGTGAAAAATGTACTGCAGTGGGTAAATGAAAACTAAAAAGAATGGTACAAGGCAAAGCTGCCGAAACCGCTCACCAGTTCTTGAAACAAAGTGAACATAGCAGCACTAATTCTGTTTGGGCGAGTTGGTAATGATCCATTTTCTTAAGCAGTTGTGTTGCTTGTCTTCCTTTCATGTGTCCCCTCTTTCCGCACTGTTTAACAATGATATCACTACTATGCCTCACCATTTTTTACCTAATGTGTTTCTCTTGGGTGGCTTGCAAAAATGGCTCACGCTGGCATATCATGGTCCACTGAATGTTAAATTATGGAATAACTTGGATGGTTCTCTGTGTGCATTGCCGAATAATCAGTTTCAAAGAGAACTGCCATACCATTTCTTTGACATTGCTGTAATCAAATGCTGTGTAACCCATCCCTGTTATGCCTCTAACAGAAGAGACAGCAGTATGTGTAAGTAAATAAAAAATACTCGAATGCTTCCTTCTCAAAATTGACGCCATGCAAATGACACCATTTTAGTGAGCAAATTAGTCATGAACTGATAATTCTTATCACATGCTTTGTAGCGTTTCAATGCCTGTTTTTGTCAGCCTGTCTGTAAAGGCTTTCTTTGTTTTTGTTTAGGCGAAGTAAGTGCCGATTATACCAATGCGCAGTGTTAGTGCATGAATCTGTCAATAAGAGCAGCATGTTTATTACTGAACAGGTTCCAGTTGACCTCCACTGAACGTGTTCAAAAATTGAGAAGAAAGTGCTCAGAAAAAACTGTCAACTCAGCATTTATTTTGGCGAAGTTTGCTCGGTTGTAGCACTTGATTTGTTTGTTGTGAGTTGCTTTTTTGTGGGGCTCGAAATTGAGATTTCCCGTGATTATGGAACAATTAGTAAGGCCTTCTAAAAGCGTAATATTGGAACAAAGGTTTACTGGTTAGGATAAGATCAAGAACTGTGGTATAACGACGCGTGGGTTCAGAAATATGTTGTTGCAATAAAAAAACAAGGCAAGACTGGAGGAAAGTCTGAGCTTCAGGATCATTAGCTGGAGCTGTTAGTGAGGACCAACTAATTGCTGGAAAGTTAAAATCACCTATCAATAGTAAGCCTGAATTAGGAAATTGAACAGTAACTTCCCTTAACATTTTACAGAATTCACATAAGATTAAATGTTCATGTCGGAAGGGTAGTAAACACCAATAATGACATCCGTAGAGTCACATTTCACACGAACCCACACTGGCTCGAGGCATGACATGACCTCAATAAGCACAGCAGTGACTTCTTTTTGTAATGGCAAGAAGTACACCCCTACGGCTTACGCGGTCACAATGAAGTATGTTAAATTCGGAGTCGCAGAGGAAAATGCAATTGTCAGGAACCATGTCATTTAACCAGGTCTCGGTAAGTGCGATGATAGACAAACTGCATGAATCAATTAGTGAAGAAAGAGCCTTATTTTCAGATGGAACGCTTCTTATGTTAGTGTACAGGAAACTAACATGTGTCTCGTCTCCCCTTTCTGCGTCCTTCGTGAAGTTCGCGCTGTTTTCGTGTGTGTGCTAACATCTAAATCAGTGTGGCGCTGCATGTGACTGAGAGTGTGGTTTGACTGCCAGTTTATGAGGACTGGAAGGAATACATCACTTGTTTAACATCCGCACTGTGCAGAAGAGTTGTCCAGTTCCTTAACTTATGTTTCGAACAGAGAACTCGCAGTGCCTTGGTGCGAAGTACATTGTAGGAAATGTCTTGTTCGTTGAGAAGGGGTCTGGTCTCGCAGCATCAGTACTAGTAATTTTTATTTTTGGTTAAGTACACAGACAATGAAGACAGAGGAAAGGATGACACACTGCTGTTGCTGCTTGCCATTTACTGTTCGCACTCTTGCACAGACTTGTGCAGTAAAGAGTGCTGGCACTGTGAATGCATAAGCATCATCATGACTGCAGGTTTTTGCAGTAAAATGTCGGATGGAGTAGACGTGCATTTTTTTCTTTTCAGACTAGGAATTATTTCTGCTCAGACAATTTCTCGGTTTATCAGAAATGCTTCTTCCCGTGACAATATGTCAAAGGTATGTTGGCATCTGCATACTCTGCAACGAAAGTTGAGGAAACCACCATTCTGTGACTTTGACATTTTTGCAATGCTCATGAAAACAGTCATTTTAATGTACCCCAGTCTGCCGTTGAAGAAACCGTACCTAAGACAGCGGGATCCAATGTACAGTGAATCCTGCGCACTGAACAAATCTGATATTATGTTTGTTTGTTTTTTCACATTCTTTTCATGCAAGAAATGGCTGGCCTAGTCATCTGGCATAACGATTGCAGCTCGTCTGGCACAGAAAACAACCACTTCGACATTGCATCACTGTCCGATTTTCTCTTGGCTATATATATGGCAGTTTGGTTGCTCTGATGAGCAATGAGGAGACAGTGCCTTAATAAAGGACTGCTTCTGTACAATTCATTCCACCGTAAACTTGTCAAGACAGCTATCGTGAAGACAGCTCTTGAATGTCATGTTCACACCATGTTGGCATCAGGTCCTCAAACAATGCACACTTAGCAGAAGCACAGTACCTTAACTACATTTTGGCCAATGTTGCTGAAGGCTTCACTGATATAGTCTCCAGGGCACCTTAGCTGTCGCATAGCTTGAAGAAAATCAGACAGCGAAATAATGTCAGTGGTTTTTTCGTGCATAGCACAAGCTGCAGTACTTTGTTGGATGACGGGGGCTTCTGGAAAAAAAAATGTTCAAAGATACATGGAAGGGAAAAAATCTTCACTGCACAATATTCATTGTATATTAGATTCTGCTGTCATTGGGCAGGTGTTTAGAAGGGCACACTGGGGTATATTTTTTCTTTCATCTCCTCGTGCCACAGTTTCACCTGAGGCTGCAGGATGTGAAGATAAATGTTCAAATGGCCATCTCCATAAACGTTTAAACATTGTAAGAAAAGAATGGAAGCTTCCTCAACCTTTGTTGCGCCAACCTGCGTTGCAAATTAAGCAATGTTTGGTATTGAGATATGACTGCAGTTAAGCGCAGAAGAACTCAGCTTAACAGCAGTTCGAAGCTCTAAATTTATAGGTATAAGCAGCAGGAACAATTTTAGTCCAACCAATGAGGGATGAAACTGAAATTAAACTTTGGGAGTTAGACAGGTCCCACGCTTGACCTCAGCTTTGACACACACTCTAGCATCGATACTGCTGGACTGGGGAACGGCTCAACTCAGCAGTGCAGTGTCTGTCATTGTGGAGCAACATCAGAATGACAGCAACTCAGCAATTCATGACAGCAACATGCAAATGGTGCTGTCATGAACAGAGAACCTTATGCAAACAAATAGGTGTACCAGGGAATCTATGACTCCAGTACAAAAGGTGCAAATGCACACACAAACCTAGGATTCCACAAAGCCAACAAAGCCCACCTATACATTGGCTCACCATCGTTGTCACAGATCAGCCAAGAAATCGCATTCTTTGCAGGAAGGTCACAGGCAAATGAATGTGCGCATCAATGACATCCTCCTTGCAAGTCTTCAGGAATGCCTGCAGCTGATGCAGTAGACCCAGGAAGTGGTGAACAACAAGTCATCTACAGGGCTATTGTGAATACAACAGCAAACGCAGAATCGGACACCCAGTGCTAATCCTGACATGTCTCTCAAGGCCTGGGAGGCATTTCGCACTGCAGTGCAATTTTTGTGACCAGGAAAATGTTCAAGTTTCCAAGATTATAATTTGGAATTCACTGCTTGCTGTTATGCAGAAAAGCATACTGTAATCTTAGTGTATATATCTGAATAAATGTGTGTTTGTTTTATTTTTCTTCCCAATTTGTTATGGACAGTTTTGATGGAGGACCAATGTACCATAATTAACGAGGCACGCCTGTATAACCATACAGTATCCAAAAAACACCACCTGGTTTTGCATGATATGTATGGCCTTCCTAAGAAACATCCCTCGTCCCTGCTATGACAAAACAAATGCAAAAATGGTAGAGCAGTTAGTTGAGCTCACAGAAAAGGTATTATGCAAAACTTTCTGAAGTAAACAGCAGCCAGCCAAACAAGTGTCGGTGCTCATTTTCAGAGTCCTTTCAATGCTCCTGTTATGAGGAAGCCCACTAACTTTGCATGCATCTTCTACTGCTGTGCCTGTATCAAAGGATGAACAGCACGATAAACACTGCCACTATAGTGGGAGCAGTGTATAGGAAGACTCTCAGGATACCAATGATGGCAGGGGGTCACCTTTATTTTGGCCATGGTAGAACAGATGCAGTAACTTGCAGACAGTGGCTATTTAAGAGGGCTAGAAGGTGGCATTTCTGGAGTGCACCCATGCCAATAAACAGCCTCACAGTAAAGGTGTTCCTGCATCACAGTTGGCTGCTGAAGTGTCGAGAAGCTTGATTTCTGCATATTTCCAACCAGTGTGTCGCCGTTTAGTGACTGCAACGAATATGACCGCTGCTTCAAACTACATTTCTGGTCATGTACCGCTCTAGTGTCAAAAAGAGGTGGCACCTTGCTCATTTTAAAAGTTCACTCGCACTTGACAAGGAAATGTGAGAACCAGTCAGAAAGGCAAAGTAGCAAGCAGTACGGCACTTGATGTAAATGATAGGATTTCAAGTCAACGTAATGTGCCCAGCAGTCTGTACCACATCTCCATTTGAAGGGACACAGCTTTCAGCAAAATTTACTTTATTTCTAGCAGTATGAGGATCCATAGCGCACAAAATTGAAGGGACACAACACTTCGAATGAGACTAGAGCTTGTGTTGTGTCCCTTCAATTTTGTGCGCTATGGATCCTCATGTTGACTACCCACTAGCCCGAACCCTGACCATTCTAGCTGTATCTACATGAATTTTTTTTAGCAATTTAAAAATAATTTTACTCATCAAATGTCACTGTTTTATGTGCAGAAAATTATTTTATGATATATATTTTTCCTAAATCTTATGAAAAGGCTGCAAAGCTAAAAAAATGTGGCAGAAGGCTAGTTCAGCATTCATTGCTCTTGCAGGGTGAAGTCATGTAATTTTTTTTTTGTTTTGCAAAGGTCAAATTTTTGTTTTGAATTTTTGAGATTCAGTGTTTGTTGACATATTCAAGTTAGAAGACAATTTCATACACGAAGTTTAAAATTTTTAAATGTGAAAAACAAAGGTTGCCTAGACCTGCCGCTGTGGTCCTAGGAGTGCAACAAAACAAGTGCTCAAAAAAGATAAAACTGTTGTGAAGAAGTATGCTCCAGGAGGCAGCATCTAGGCAGAAAACCTGAACAGAGAAAATTGCCCGTTTCTTGAATGTTTCGTCACAATTCACAACCGCCGAGGTTCATGAAACAATTTTTTTACAGTTCTTCCCAGTTGATTTCAGAAATAAAATTTGGGGACAGGAGGGTCATTCCACGCGAAAGGAGATGCGCCAAATTTTTGACATTTTAGATTTGGCTGAGGAAATTCATGCCAGTTAAGACCAGTCCCAACATAAGTGTAGAGACCTTTCGAAGAAAAAAAAATTTGTCTCCAAATATCATGCTCCAAAGTTTAAGAAATCCCCTTTATGTGGGCATTTTGTGAAAATTATTGTTCAGGAACCGTTCTGCCGGCAAAGTTTCTTTCCGCATGTAGTCTGGTATTGAGATGCCCTGTCATGCCTCAAAAAGTAAACCGTGGATGATGCCATTTTGGTTTCAAATGGAAGTGAAGATTTCCGCATTTTTTGAACTAAACTTGGAGTCTAAATTTAAGCAAACTTTTTTGCAGTTTTGCCTGAAACCTTGAAATAGCACTGTTTGCATTAAAGTTGAACCTTGCGTTGTTCTGTAATTTAATTAAAAGTATATCGATTTCTCCGAAAACGGCCACATTGTGGACCAGAAAGCTCTAAGTGGGCAACGGTGCTAGACAAAAAAAAAATCCAAATGGTCAACCCATTCAATTAGTTTCACATATAAAAAAAACTAGAAAAGTATTTTTTGTTGGTGAGAAATAAATTTTTAAAAAGGAGTTGCAGAATGTGGCGCCAGCATCTGTTACGGTACGGTAAAACACTGCTTTTATTTCCAGCCTCGCTAAACTCTAGTAGCTGCCATTAGCATTTGGACATACTGTGAGAAGCCACTGCACTGTTTCAGTTATCTTTAAAGAATATGTTTGGGCAGAATACTCATGGTATACAGGGTGTGCCATGTTATTCCCTATAGATCTGACCTAAAAGCAGGATTTAAAAAGCCAGTCTGAACGGGTTAGATGGATAAGCATTTATTATTTACATTTGACTTGACTGAGGCATCAGCCTGTCAGATTATTCAACTTCCAAAGCTGTGGTGTATAGCGAATACATGCAATGTTTAATAGACCATTTGTATTGAATTAAACAGGATGCCCTGTATATACACAAAATATGAAGGGGAGATTGCATAGTACAACAACAAAAAAAAAAAGGATTATAACATCATGTAGGTCTCTTCTGTGAATACTGAAAATTTTTAAATACCGAATCAAATATCCTGGTATTTTATTTGGTGAATGAATGAAACAGCGTATGTTTAAAATTATTTGGAATGAACTGAATCTGTTCTCAAGTTTGCTAATCATAAGCAAGTTCAAATAGAGCACGTCAAGCAGAACCTGCTCTGGCATTGCACAACATGTTGTAGCTATCCCTCTGTGCAGAAAGGAGGGTCCAGCACCACGGCGCAGTTAATTCGTGAGACGGCATTCATAATGCTCATATATCGCCTTCAAGATTGTGCGATGCTGCAGAGTTGAACCTGGTTTAGCAAACACTGCCGTTTTGCCCAGTCTCTGAGGTCATGGCCTAAACTGTCGTTCCTCTCATCAACCGAGATATTGCATTAGTTTGTATGCTGTCATCATCGGTAGCAAAAGGTAAATGCCCTATGCAAATTTCCTAAAGATCATAGTGGTAACATAGACTTCGTGTTGCATGTCCCCTGGAGGACATCGGTGCTGCGTCTTTCGATTGCTACAGCTGCAATTCCATGACTTATAGCGTAGCCGTTGGTGATTCCTTGTTTCACTTAAACATTTGTTTTGCACTAATATTCATATAAGTCTGCACAAGCAACTTCAAAGCTGCAAATAATCGCACATATATTCAATTCATATTTCATTCGGTCCTTTCACTGTTTGATTCCTGTTCGATTTGGTTTTTAACTACATTATTCATGTTTTATTCGCAAAGCTGGCCTGCTTGTATTAGATTCAATTTCAAAATAACGCTGTTCACACGCCCCTAATGCTGGATTTCCCAAACAAGTTTGCAAATTGGGCTCTTGTACACCTATTACATACGCTGGAAGAGGTGCAGACAGTACTCTGCAGTGCAGAATTTTCAAATATCATTCAGTTTAGGAAGACTGAATAGAGGCTGATACAGGGGCAAAGAACGGCGTCCCTCATAGCCTGAGTTGCTTTGGGGCGTTAAACCACAATAAACCAAACAGAGGCAAAGAACAAACGCATAGCAAGTTCAGCATGTGTACCATTGACTGCTTATTCTTTTGTCTTCTGCGGTAAGTCAGCTGAGTATGCTCAAAAACAGAAATGCACCAACTTGCCGAACTTTCACTTGTAACTGTAATATCCTAGAAATTAAAAATGTGTAATGACAGGCACAGTCCCTTGACCTCCGCAGACTGCCACTAGTGACAATTTCGGTGCACTCAACAAAAGCTCTTAATCGGAGCATCAGGAGCAGTTCAATAAGTGAGTTGCTGGAAGACTGACAAATAAAAAATACTGCTAGCTGCTTTCTATGCAAGGGTGTGCGTTAGCAATTTTTCAAAACCGAATCAAATACGGAAGTAAAGCTGGAAAGTGGATAGAATATGAATAGGATAACTTTACAAATATTCACTGTTTCACCACTTGAGCGAATATTTGTATGAAACAAGTATGATGTAAAACAGTGAAGCGAAAGTGGTGGCATTGTAGCACGCTGCTATGCTATAATTTATCAATTTTTAGCTACAGCTGTCAAAAAACAGCAGTGGTGACCTCAGCTAGGCGCTATGCAGCACTAAGAGTATAAACTCTGACTATCATGTCCAATGTATAGAAAAAATTACATTTGCTATTGATTGCACTATGCTCTGCAAGACCTTCATGCGCGTGCGACTTGTATATATGTTATTATGTTAATATGTAAATAGATTAGTTGCCAGTGTACCTCTCCCCTGTCCTTTCTACTTTCCCCTCACCTCTTTCAATTCCTCTCTACACACTGCCTGCTATCCTTTATTTCAGCTGCCCCAGCTCAGATGCTTCCAGCAGCAATGGCAGATGCCAGGGCGAGCAAAAATCTTTTTCCTTCCATTTACCATGTTTAATAAAACTACTTACTATTGATTGCAACAGCAAATACACCAACGCCCTGCGTCAATAAACACATGAGAGGCAAGAAATACCTATAAGTATGGCCTCAGAGATCAGGGCCATTTGGTAAACCTGCCAGAACACTGTTGCGTCGCCCAATCTTGGTGGCCATGAGTGAGCATTGTGAACCCCACCACACAAATGGATGCCATCACGAAACTGAAACCTCTATCTCATGCAGACCAGTACCAGCAAAATGCTGTGTGGTGTTGTAGTGAACGCTGTTTTTAAAACGGTCATCAAAGAAAACTATGAAAACTATGGTGTGCCTGATTCAAGCTTCATGCCCATTATACAAAAACTACTTGAGAACAAAAGAGCATATTCGAACCATTTCACATAATTTTGAATGTGTACTATTGAAGGCGTTCAGAGTATTGAATAACATGATGATTCGCTATAACAATTTTTTAAACGTTTGCTCACCCATAGTTTCATGGCATAGCATCACCATCATTTCATCTAGCAACAGGCATGGGCAGTATTGAAGATACATATATCTTCTATACTATTTTATGTATCGATATTAGGTATCGCTTGCCAAAAATGAAAGAATCAGAGTATCCGTATCAAAAACATATATTTACTATACCGTGCATTTTAAAGATACAGTGAATGAAGGCACATTAATGAAGGCAGTGATAGCATAGCAGTAGAGCATCTGCCTCACGTGCAAGATGACCGGGTTCGAATTTCGGTGTTACGCAATTCTCCACTGGGTTAAAACAAAAAACCATGTCGATCGAATTGCACAACCAGGCCTGGTTGTGAAATTCGATCAACATGTTTTTTTGTTTTAACCCGGTGGAGAATTGTGTAACCGGTGACCAGAACCGACAACGCACTCCCTCACCAGAACAGGATTTGGCCGCGTTTGAGTTCATGGCATGATCGTAATATTGACATTTTTTCACGCAAGTCGAAGAGTTTCAAAATGAGTGGTTGTGTCTTGTTTGTTTCCTTTTAACTCATCCTGAGGCATCTTTTGACACCACTCGCTGTTAACCCTAGCCTTTCCATAAAAACACCATCAATTACTTCCTTTTCCAGGTCGTCACTAGTCTCCTCGCTTAGCTCTTTTATACTGTAAATGACCAGGTTATTTCTGCTGCCTCTGTTTCCTAAACAGAGGTTCCTAACTGTACTGAGCAGCTCCCGAAGTTCCAATATTGCCGATTCTATGTCTTTTACCTTCGTGGCTAAGACATTTAGGCTCTACAGCAGTTTCTCAATACCATCAATTACGAATGCTCAGTTAAATTGGAAAGTTTGTTCTCAATTATGTTTTCAGATGCCTGCAAGCCCTACATTGTCAAATTAATCTTGCTCTGGCCTTCTAGCAATTCCAATAGCATTTGTTTTTCAGTCGGGCCAGGATTTGCTTCAACATCGCTACAATGTCACGGATCCCCCGAGAACACTCGGGCCAAAAGAATGGACTAGGCGAAAGGTGTACCCCCACAGACGCACATTTAATACACCCTACATGACACAAACACTAGCACACAAAACTAATACAAAACACAAAGACTACCAATACACACGACCCGGGAACACCCAGTCAGCAACTAGCGTTCGGCGTTCGTGCTCATGGTTTGGTGCTGATGAAGCGTTGCATGGGTCCAGTCAGGGGCATCTAGGTAGCTGACGTCGAGGTGGCATTCGAAGTGCTCAGGCTGGCGTCGCCTCTTTAAAGGAGGCATTCAGAGGACTGGATTGGGAACAGTTGGGGATAAGAGTCAATGGAGAATGACTTAATGATCTGCGATTCACTGATGATATTGCCTTGCTAAGTCACTCAAGAGATGAACTGCACATCATCATCACTGACTTACCTAAAAGATAACACGCAGAAAACCAAAGTAATGTTGAACTGTCTCGCAAGGGAACAGCAGTTCGCAGTTGGTAGCAGATGCTAGAATTGGTAGGGCAATATGTCTACTTAGGGCTGTAGTGACCACTGATCTGTATTATGGCAGGGAAATAACTAGAAGAATAAGAATGGGGTGGAGGCATATGGCAGGTTCTCTCAGATAATGAATGGCAGTTTACCAATATCGCTCAAAAGAAAAGTATACAACAGCTGTATCTTGCCGTTACTCACCTATGGGGCAGAAACGTGGAGGCTCACAAAGAGGGTTCAGCTTAAGTTAAGGACAACGCAGCGAGCTATGGAAAGGAAAATGATAGGTGTAATGGAGGTGGGCGGAGTGGGTGAGGGAACAAATGTGAGTTAATGACATCTTAGTCGAAATGAAGAGGAAGGAATGGGCTTGGGCAGGGCATGTAATGTGAAGGCGACATAACCGCTGGTCCTTAATGGTAACGGAGTGGGTCCCAAGAGAAGGCAAGCATAGCAGGAGGAGGCGGAAAGTTAGGTGGGCAAATGAGATTAAGAAGTTTACGGGGATAAAGAAGCCGCAGCTGACGAGGGACACTTAATTGGAGAGACATGGGAGATGCCTTTGCCTTGCATTACGCACAGTCAGGCTGATGATGATAATCATGCAGAAGATAGACGGCGTGCTCATATACTTTTGTCGGCATTCTTGGCGACATGAAAGTCTCAGTTACCTTCCTTTCAGTTTTACCTCTTGCCTTTGCAAAGAACACTGTGTTTTCAAGGACAGGGCAGCAGCCATGCTTCTTGCACTTACTACAGTGCATTGCCAAATGGGCATACTCCCACATGGTAGGCGAATCTCGGCCTGCATTCCAATGTGTGTCCCCTTTGAAAACATCCCTTTCAGCGATACCTGATTGGCCAAAATGCCAGAAGCAGATGTGCATTCACTTCCGCCATTTGGGCCAATCAGTTGTCACCGAATGGAATTTTGAAAAAACATGATGCGCAAAACAGACAACACAGGAGAAAGACAGGCGAAACACGCGCAACTTTGCAACTGTTTATCCACTTAAGCGAGTGAATAAAAGGCAAGAGCAGGCTTCAGCAAGCTGGCTATCCTACTTTGCTGATAAGCTCAGTTGCCGAAGCATTACTGAAAAAGGTGAAAAAGTAAGTGCAATAACAGTGCAAAAAATGATGTTACCAAACAGAAACTTGTGATAATTGCTTATATTCATAAGATGGCACACAATCTGAAACATGTTGAGAGAAAGTTTAATGTTCCTGTAGTTTTTTCCACCCGCAAGAAGCTGTTCTCCTTGTGTGGCAAAATGGATCCCAACAAACTGAAAAAAGCAGAATGCCAGAAAAAGCATGTGATGCCGCTTGTAAAATGTGCAGTGGGCATAGTTTATCAGATCCCGCCAACGTGTGGGAAATCTTACATTGGCCAAACGGGCTGATGTATTAATTAATGATTGCCTTGCTGACCATAATCGCGCGTTAAAGAAAGGCTCGGGTACTCTCTTACCACGTAATTGTAAAGCCTGCGGGGAAAAAGAGAAAAAATTTCAGGCGAAGCTGAAGGAAACAAAAATTCTACGCAGGGGCAAAGACACCACAGCCCATGTAAGCACGCCCTGTCTTACAATTTACAAAAAAGAAGGTGTCTTTTTAGATATGTGCTGAGACACATTTTTTTTTAGACACCACAGCCCATGTAAGCACGCCCTGTCTTACAATTTACAAAAAAGAAGGTGTCTTTTTAGATATGTGCTGAGACACATTTTTTTCCTTGAGCCTTTTGTTATCTTTTTGTTTCTACTTGTGCGCATGTGTGGGTCCTCTCTGGTTTTGCCTGTTTGCCTATATATTCACTCGCTCCCTAGGTGAATAAACAGTTGCACTTGTTTTGTCTGTCTTCCTCCTGCATTGTCTCTTTTGCACGTCTGTTTTCAAAACCATGCACCAACTAGCCCCCCCAGCATGTATTACTGAATGGGATGTTTTTGAATGAGCCGCAAGTTGGAATACAGGTCCTCGTTGATGGCCATGAGGCATATTGTGTTTGCTGATGTCTTTTTTTTTTTAACTCTTTCAGCTATTAATCTTTTGGTCAACCTTGGGTACACCTCAGCAAGCTTACGAGAAGAGGTCTAAAATTTTTGGCCTTTAGCTGATGGAACGAAGGACAAGGATTGTACCAAAAGAGTGTATTCATGCAAACATTTTCAACGTATTTGCCACTGATGTCAGTGCGTTTTTTCTTGTAACAGATTTATTTTTCCTAATATGCTTTGAAATAATTCCTTTGTGACTTTTGCAATTCACTGTTCCCAGTGGCAGTGGTCTCATTTGTGGAAATAAACAGTGGTCCTAGATGAATCTTCACTCCAAAGATGCTGTTGTAGCTCGAAAAGTCAATAGGTGGGCCTGAGACCACAGTGAAAATGGTACAGTATCTTTGTTCATTTTTGTTCTTTCAAGAATGCCGCTATTGTCTTTGTACCATCTCCACTTTTTTCTCATATTTATAGTCAGTATGTGTATTTGGAAAAGCACCATGAAGCAGTTATGGTTCAAAAACGACGTAGAAACACCACTGTAAGCTTGACAAGACAGAACATTCATGTATTGCCAAAGTTCACAAAAATTGGACCTCCTTGCATAAATGGCATCAAAAACAGGCTTACTCGTTACCTGCCTGCAACTTTCTTGACGTTGTGGGAAACGTAATGCAGGTAATGCACAGAACACACTTGCTTCCTCTCTTCCTTGCCCTTCAAATGGTGTGTGTGTGTGTGTAGTTCTCATTTCTCCTCCTTCCTTCCTTTTTCACGCAGTTTTTTTTAAAAGGAATATATAGCCACTAAATATTTTCTTGCATGTTTTCTTGTTTGAAACGATGCCTTAAGATATTAGTATATATGGATCACCCCGTGTATGCCAGGACTGCTAAATAATTTACAATCGAATTTCATCTTGGTGCTCTTTCGGTTCCAGCGGCTGGGATGGTTGTGACATCAAAGGTCTGCGTACTCCACATGCGGCATAAAAAAAAACTGCAATATAATTGCTCCTTCTTTGTTTCCATTAAGTGCAATGCTAAAACCAGCCTGTCTCAAGAGCGATAGTGACTACAAATGAAGAAGCAGTCACCTATATTGACCTTTGATGTCATAGTGATTGTCTGGCTGTCTAAACTGTTCAAAAACAGCACAAGAAAATAAATTGAATTTCAAATTATTTAGCAGTTGTAGCTAAATACCATGTGGTGATCCATGTATTCTAATATTGTGTGCTTCACTACAGAGAAAACAACATGCAAATAAAACTAGGTGTCATTTCCAAAAGTGAGTGACAGTATGACATTCACTGCGACCTCCCTTTATCCTTGTTTAACCATGTTAGGACCTTGTTCATAATTCATCAACCTTTTCATGCAGTTCAGATGATAGTAACTGCATGAAGCTTATCTATGTAATAAGGTACACTACCTGTGCAATATATGACACAACTCGGATTGGCACCTACAAAATGTGCCATCTTCTGTCAGGAGCATGTTTGCAATTCGTAATAGTGGGAGAAAGCTAAGCTGGCAGCACAAGCGGCCACTTCAGTAAGAATGAAGCAATTAATGACCTCATTGACACCGCGCCTGGCCTCTTCTTTTTTTTTAAATGCATATCATTTCGTGTATGTAGAATTGCTAGCAAAATTAGCAGAGCTCAAAATGGGACTAAGCCTTTGCAAGTTTGTCCAGTGTTACACTATGTGTATGACCGTTTGAATTGTTGAGGACTGGCAGTGATTTCCTCACTAAATTCCCTTGAGATATAGTTTCATGCACCTACATTTCGAGCAATCTATCCCGAGTCAACATACACTGCAGCTGGGTGCAACACTAATGAGGTGTATATTTCAGTGTTTGCCATTCAGCAACTTTGTACACCACAGCTGTCTGGAATATGAAATTGCACATACGAAAGATCTGTTTTTAGATGGACAAGCTTATTATTAATCATTACACAACCTCACTTACACAGCTTTAGACTGGATATCTAAAAGTAATCTTTGTACAACGTGCAGTTATGAGCAGGTTTTATTGCTCTCTCAATGCATAGCAATCGTGAACTTCATGTTAACAGTAAATTATTTAAAGAGAAAGTGCACTTTTTAAAGTAATTTTAAAGAAAGCTGCACACAACTACACACAAAATAAGCTTCAGTTATCACTGGACAACCAACTGATCTTAAAAGGGAAGCCGCCGCTATGGCTCATTGGTTATGGTGCTCGGCTTCTGACCCGAAAGACGCCAGTTGGATCTTGGCAGTGGCAGTCGCATTTCGATGGTGGTGAAATAGACCCATGTTCTGTGTGATGTCAGTGCACTTAAAGGAACCCCAGGTAGTCAATATTATCTGGAACCCTCTATTACAGCATCCCTCACAGCTTAAGTCGCTTTGGGACGTTAAACCCCATAAATCAGACAAAAATTAAAAGGACACTGAGGATAAATTAAAGTTGACCTGCTTTTCGACAGACTGTGATATTTTAATGAGAAAGGAACTGCTCTCGCCAAAAACTGAGCTTTAATAAGATGAAAAACACCAAAAGTCGAACTACAGGTGTTGTCATCACCAGCTGATTTTGAAAGTAAACTGCGTACGTAAGCACCAAATTTTTGGGTGTGGATTGCGACACTGCCATTCACTTCAAAACAGCGGTAACCCGACCTTCTCAGTTCGGATATCATGAGTGTGACCATAGAGTATAAAGGAGGCTATGGTGTGACTCATGGGGCGGGGAAATTTTTAAATTCAAATTCCTCAGCCATAATTAGCGTTTGCCGGACAAACTTCAGCATATCCAAAAAAAAAACTCGAAAATACCAGAAGATTCTAAAACATTTGCATGACTGAACAAGATGAAAATAGCCCAAGTTGTGGGAAGTGGACAATAGTGGCTTCACCCCGACAACACACCCGACAACACACCAGCACACAAAGCTGCCTGTGTGTGAACCAAAAACAGCATTACCTAGAATATTTACCTCTACCATTCACATCACCTTGTTCTTCACAACTTCTTTCTGTTCCCTGAAAGAAGAAAGTCCACAGGGTAAACTATTCTGTGGTCGTGAAAGAGGTAGAGAGAAAAAAAGGTGCAGCCACTGAAAGACCCCACTTCTCGCAAGAATTTCTGGACTGGTTCAAAAAAGTGAAAAACAAATTTCACAGCAGAGCATTGGATCAAATGGGCGTTACCTTGAAGGAGATTAAATGTGGGGCACCGCAAACTAATTACACAATTTTTTTTTATAACAAATCTCCCCTTTTAAAACAAGATGTTTAGTTCATTTCGGCCATACATTTGTTCACAGTATGAAGGACGATTTTGTGACAGAGGTGACAAGATGCACAACAAAAGAAGCACTAAAAGAAACATACCTCTATATGCGGCTCACAGTCATAATTTCACACATTTGTAAAATCATGCGTAAAGTTCGTAAAGTTAGTCATGTATTTCATGCAGTCACCGTGGTGAAAAATGCTACTTATTCAAGTCCGAGTTCCTCAACTATAACAACTGCTGTACAATGTTGAGCAAGTGGAAAAATAGATGTGAGAGTAAACTGTTACACTTCAAGAGAGAAATATAAAATGAATATGGTTTTATTTTCCTGCATTAAACTTATCCCAAGCGGCAGACATCGTTGCTTCTCAAATGGCGTGTAAAATTACTCACCGGCATAAAATAGATTACCTGCGTTATCGAAAAGCACGACAAGCTGCCATCGAAAAGCATGAAAGCGAATAAATTACTCACCTTGAATTAAGCTTGTCCAAACGGCACTGTGATGGTCACCGCAAGCGGCAGACATCGTTGCTTCCGAACTGGTGGGCATCGATACGCCCTAAGCTTGCCCAAACGGCACACATCGTCGCTCCTGATAATCACCGCCTCACCGGCGTTAAATAAATTTACCTGCGTTGTCGAAAAGCTGGACAACTTGTTATCCTAAAGGCACGAAAACCGGAAGGCGGCAGGGCGCCGCCATTTGCAATTACCAGCGTCGCATTTTCTTGCCTGAGTTGTCGTAGCAACAGCTGCTCCGCGCGCGCGTTGGCGTAGGCAACATTGGCGTGTTCATAGTTGTCATGGCAACAGGTCCTCCGCGCGCGCGTTGGTGTGGGCAACATTGCGTTTGTCTGTAGCGGCTAGCAAACGGAAACACGCGCACGGGGCCCAGTCCGCAACCACCGCATCCGTCTTTGCTCCCGCACCGCGGGCGGGCGCCCGAGCAGAGGGCGAGGGCGCGTCGGAGGGAGAGGCAGGCGGAAAGGGCTGCGCGAAAGCGTTTTCTCATTACGGCCGTTTACGGCTGGGAGGTTTGTCGGAGACTGAGGGCTAATTTCTCTCACGGCACCCATGACCGCCCGCGCGGGCTCGCGAGGCGACGAAACAAAAACACAACAACCATACCCTGACGGTTCTCTGCGTGCTGCACGTATGCGGCTTCCCTCCCGTTCGCTTTACTTGTTACCTCTCGGCTCTATTCCACGCTGGGTGCCCGTCCAACTTTCCACGCTGGCTGCCGGGAGGCTAACCCTTCTCGCGCTACTGACCATGCGCGGCCAGCCCGCCAGATTAGTTCATAAAAGCGTTTTCCAGAAAAAGAAGGACCGACAAAGGGACGCGGTGGAGTATGCGCAGCCAAAGCGCAAACGGGGAGAAAGAAGGCTGCTAAAGAAATAAACAAGCGGGCGTCGTTGAAACGGCGGCGCCTCTACGCGCAGAAATGGGTGGAAAGCTGCGAGCGACGCCGCGCCAGCGCGTGTTGCAGCAGAGGCGGCGTTGGCAGAGCGGGAATTTCTCTCCGATTCCGCCAGGCTTACACTTAGGCCGTGTGCTGCCCTGTTGAGCGCCGCCATGTTGAGCCCATGGAAAAAAAAGGAAAAAAAGAACACCGGAAAAGAGAAAGACGGAGGGAGGGGCTGATCTATTTGCCCCTGGTTGTAAATAAGTTTTCGCGTGCGAGCTCGGTAGCCAGCGTCGTATACAGCTCACGGCCAGCCGGCCACATTAGCTGGCTTAGCGCTGTTGGTTATTCTCTCTCAAGCGTGTCCCGCGTGGTCACTTTGAGGATCGTTTTTTGTTCCCTTAGTGAATATGTTTGGCCTCCGTACGTTTTTCATAACACTGTTTTTTTTATATTTTGCTCGCAGGGGCTCTGTGCGTGCGATGAGAAAGGGGCAGAGGCTCCCCTAAACTCTCGCCGCTCTTTGCCCCCAAGCTCATAGCGGGCTTTGCGAGTTTGCGTGCATGCCGGCGCTCATACGAGATAACCTGTCCGTTTTTGGACCATACCTCCTCGCCGTTCCCCTTCCAACCACATCCGACATTTGTGCCACATTCTCAAATTTCTCTCGTTCTCTCTCATTTTTCGCTTGGAGGAGCCGTGGTATGAGTGATGACTGCGCTTCCGGCGTCTCGCAAGCCCAATAACGGAACTCTCAAGCAAGCAGCCGTGTAAATAAGGACGGCTGTCTTCTTCTGCCTGGGTGCACGACGTTGAGCGGTGCGGTTGTATGCAGTCCCTTATTTTGGGCTCCTTCTGTCTTTAGTTCTTAATGTGAAAGCATTGTATGGCTCATCGATAACGAAACCTGGCGGCGCTGACCGGCAGCAGTGGTCCGAAAACTGTCCAGTGACGTCACCATGGTATCTCATGACGTCGGCAACAGACCATAAGATAGTGACGCCTACAGCAAAGACAATTAAAATTTCTCCCGATGCTGCAGGGAATTGAACCAAGGACCTTCAGACTGCGAGGCGAGATTGCAACCAGAGGCCATAAAACCGCGTTCCTGCTTAGCCAATAAAGGTGAACCTAGTGTATGCGTTTCCTCACGCCTGTATGCTAATGAGTAGGTGTGTCATTAGAAAGGAAGCCATTATTAATGAACCTCGCAACAGAGCTGACGCATTCAAAGCACGTAAGTAGTCTGTAAGTGCCCTCCGTAATTTTTACTATCCCGTTGATCGAAATGAGCCGATATAGTATAAGTAGTGTGACGCACAGACGTGAATCACTCAGGTCTAGCAAGACTGATCTTGCTAATCGCTGCTTGGTGAATGAATGCATTTTAGTGTGCACTGTGAGATTTCCCTGGAACCTTCCTCAGGCTTTCTTCGGAAGAGTACTTTCCTCAAAATAGTCTTTCTGTGCACAACCGGGCCGAGTCAAAGTACATATTTCTGAAAGAACGGCTCAAGGACTCACAAAACTATCTAGGCGTATAGGAGCAATGGCTGCCAACGACCACCTCGTTTGACTACCAGACATTAGAGGACGTTAGTCCAGCTTTCACATCCACAAATGTGGTCACGAGCCACTAGCTTGCTAATAGCAGATGGTTCCCTCTCAGGCGCCCTGGAGACTTTTGTCCCTTCTAGTACAGTCGGGGACAAAATTTTGTGGACCACGTGCTCCGCAAACAAAGCCCATAGCTCTATAACTAGACGCCGGCTGGTGACTACAGTTGTGGAGGTGAAAAAACATGATTTTAACTTTGTCCTCCACAAGTGTCATGTTCATTCGCCGAATAATAATAGAGCTATCAGCCTCGTTTGTGGAGACATGGTCCGGAGACTTTGGTCCCGGACTGTACGTCGGCTCGGGCAGCCTGTGCATACAGCTTGTGAGCTGTTTCAAGTTGAACCCATCAGTAGCAGACATAGGGCACGGCCTTTATCATAGGCATAGAGACCAAGGGAGTTTGCTTCCTAGCCGTGCAGTGGAGCTTTTGCAACACCGGCGGAAGTCCCAAGTTTCGCAGGTGCGAGCGCAGGATTCCACTCACTTGCAAGAGAACTGCAACGCTGGCGACTATTAGCGAGCCACACAGTATTGCTTCGAATGAAACCTGTTAGGCTTTCTTCTTTCGACCATTAGGTGTACAGTCTTTGCCAAAAGTCACCAGGTTGCCGCGAAGGTTGCGTTCGCTGGCGTTTTCCGGCGCTCGTCAGCTCCGAGCTGACGCAACTTTGACCCCTCACTCTCGTTCTTCGGGTGATAAAAACTAGGCGCGTACGATGTGAGGGCTGCGATTTCACGTTTTTGGACCACGGTTTTGCCTAGCCAGGGCGCTCAGTATAGCAACGGTGCTGTTCGCTCTTTTCGGGCAAACTGCCCTGAAGCGGATATAAGTAGCGTTTTTCGCTATACTATAATTATGCGTGCTTACGTTGTGTGCACCGCTGCTGACACGGATCCGCAAAATAGCGTTTTTCTGCGCGTTTAATGAGTCTGTAAATTAAAGCAGGGTAACGGTCCTCGAAATTTAAATATTCTTTAACGGGGGCGCCTTGCGTACTAGCACATTATGCGGCTTGAGTGCAGAAATACGGGGAAGCTTGTCAGCCCTTTCCAGCCAACTAATCTCTTTGTTATATTTGTACATCGTCCCTGTTAGCCCCTTTTAATGCAGAAGCATTACTTCGCTATGTCGGCGGGTTCGTGTCACCAAAACTTGTCGGCAGCAGTTGTGGCGTTCTCAAAAAGCGGTAGGATCAAACGAATGGTTGTAATCGAAAGAGGAAGTGTGGATGTTGCGCAAAAAAAATCTGATGTCAATAGGATGATTAGCCACTTAATTAGAGGGAAGAATGTCAAAAAAACCGTCGAAATAGCGAGGACGTCGATTTAGTCAGTGGGTGGGAAAACAGCCGTGGACCGCAAAATAGTGGGCAAATAGGCAAAATAGTGAAAATAAAGTTTGAAGTGAATTGAAGTGTGTTCGATGAGTGATCATTAATTGAACAAGAAGCGTTGATTGACATAGATTAATTAGTTAATAAATTATGATGGAAAGCCAATGGTAGGTTGAATAGGTTGGACGGGAATATAGTGGCTGGACGTAAAAGCAGCGCTGGTGCCAAATTTTAGAACTAAAGTGTGTGACTGATTTGATTTATTGAGGTGTAACGTCCCAAAGCGACTCAGGCTATGAGGGACGCCGTAGTGAAGGGCTCCAGCAATTTCGACCTCCTGGGGTTCATTAATGTGCACTGACAACGCCCAGCACACGGGCCTCTAGAATTTCGCCTCTATCGAAATTCGACCGCCGCGGCCGGGATCGAACCCGCGTCTTTCGGGACAGCAGCCGAGCGCCGTAACCACTGAGCCACCGGGGCGGGTCCTATAGTGTGTGATTGAGGTCAAGAGATGTAATTCGAGTGAAATCAATAAATTGGGTGATTAATTAAGGTGACTAACATGAACGGTATTGAGACGATGCTGACCGAAGTCCAGCTGACGTGCCCGGTGACGAAGCAAAGAAGGGCGAAGAGTATCAAAGAGGAGCAAAGAGAGACGACGAGTGCCGTGGAGCCGTCAGTGCTTTCGCATTCTGCCAATGCGGGTCGTCGCATTGATCTCTAACGTTTTTACGCTGCGTATAAACTGTCTATAAATTTGTGCAATGCTTGATTGTAATAATTTCTTGCATTTGCTTGTGGGAAAGTTTCTTGTTCAGGAAACAGACAGCGATGAAGCATTGCTCACGCTCAACCATTAGGCACACGTCATTAATTTGCACAACACGAAGAACCCTTTATTTCTGGACAACGCTCTCTCGCAAACCTAGCACATTCGTCCTAGAAAGGAATAACCCGAGCTCACGGTACCAGAACTGCCGCCTGCTTTTGTGTTTTCCGCTTTTATCTGACCACCCCCTTGATCGCTTGCTAGCCCATTGACGCATCGGGGCGTCAGCAACACCTTAGACGACAACTGTTCCGTGCAACAAAAAGTCGTGGTGACAACCGAGCCTTTTGGTGCCGTTTTGAATCATCCGGTTTTAGGGTGCTCTGAAGGCTGAAAGCAACCACTCAGATGATTTCTCGACTGAGCCCCCGCTAACATATGTCTTCCTTAGTAGCAGAGCAAAAAACCGACTTGTAAGCTTTACTATCTGGCGTAACGCGCCCGATGGCGTTCGCATTAGAGGTTCTGCTTTGCCGATTTCTGAGCAGACCGCAGTTCTATTTGCTTTGCTGTCATGCATTTGCTGCGACGTAAGCCGGGAACAACGTTGTTCGAGAAGAATAAACTGGAGGAACTAACCGGAGGAGCTGACAGGGATGGTTTGCAAATATAAAAGAGAGATAAGTGGGCTTGAAAGGGCTAAAAAGCTTCCCCGTATTTCTGTACTCGAGCCGCATAAAGTGGCAGTACGCAAGGCGCGCCGGAAAAAGCATATTTAAATTTCGAGGACTGTTACCCAGCTGCAATTTACAGACGCATCAAACGCGCTGAAAAGCGCTATTTTGCTGATCTGTGTCAGCAGCGGTGCACACAACGTAAGCACGCATAATTATATAGCGAAAAACGCTACTTATATCCGCTTCAGGGCAGTTGACCGAAAAGAGCGATCAGCACCGTTTCTATACGGAGCGCCCCCGCTAGGCACAACCGTGCTCCGAAAACGTGAAAGCTCAACCGGCACATCGTACGCGACTAGTTTTTATAATTCAAAGAGCGAGAGTGAGGGTGCAAAGTAACGTCAGCTCGGAGCTGCCGGGAAGCGCCAGCGAACGCAACGCCTCCGCACGGCCGCGCACCTGCTGCCGCAACCTTCGCGGCAGCCTGGTGACTTTTGGCAAAGACTGTACGTGCATGCAACCTGGAATGCGCTCAAGATAAACGTTTCTACTTTCACAAAAACGATAAGGAATCTAGAAGAGTGCGGTGAGGGGCTAGTTGGTACTATATTATGAGAACAAAGAACAACTGCGCAAAAAAAGAAGGACGGGACAAGAGACAAGAACCACACGGGACCGTGTGGTTCTTCTTTCTTGTCCGGTACTTTTCTTGCGCAGTCATTCTTTGTTCTCATAACGATAAGGAAGCTTGCTATAACTGCACGGCGGGATAAGAGAAGAAAAGTAAAACCGGTACAGACAACCAGAACATGAAATGCAATGGGCAGGCATGTTCGCCCCTTCTTTTTTTCGTATGCAAAAAGAGCATGCTCCCCTGCGCGTTCATCGAGCAACAATCAACAGAGAAGAGGCGATGTGCAAGCCGCCATCAAACAGGCTTTACGTATGTTGGTTTAAGCTGCTTGAACCAAGTTCCTCAAACTATGCTAGTTCGTTTAGGGCGTATAAAACCTTCGCAGCACTCTTCGCAAGCACATAATGCGCCTGGAAGTAATTTTAATGTTGAATTGATTATTTCATTGACAACATTGGTCTCTGGAATCGGTGGAGATATGTGAAGAAGTTTCCACTACAAAAAGTTGTAGGGCACCAACAGAGAGTAAAGAAATGGCTTGGAAAGGCCCACTTTGTCCTGCACACCTATAGAATGTATTAAACCCGAGACGCGAATCTTCGGAGTCGTCTGACATTTCGGCCGCTCGCGCGTGCTCATATAGTGACTTCGTCAGCGCCACTAAGAGAGTGCCCCTCATCGGCAACTAATATGCTTCACAACGCTCTGGACTGTCCAAACAAAGCGCGTATTGGGGGGCTTTTTCCGGGGCCGGGCCCCCTCGGGCCCCCCTTGGATACGTGCCTGGGCCCCACTCCACGGCTTAGGGGCAAACCCCCCGGGCTCTCTACTTTTTATGGAGGCTGGAGACAGGAAGCGCCGCGACGAGCTCGCGATACTGTGCTTGCAACATGGCCGGCGCCCTTCAGCACTACCGCGTAGCAGCGGCTTCTGGGGGTCGAGCAGGTCGAGCAGGAGCGTAGATTTCGACCCGAGAGCGGACTGTCAGTCTGCCAGCCTGCAGATACGGTTAAAGAAAGAACAGCGCGAAGAAACACGGACGCACGTAGAAATGACACACAAACGAGCGCTGACTCACAACTGAAATTTTATTCTGGTGGAAAGACGCTCAAATAGAAAACATGAGGGGGCGGGTATCAGGGCTGCTGAAGCGATAACCGGCAATCAGTGTTTTAGCGTCACAAGATGACAAAAAAAACACAACAGGGAACAAAAGAAAGTTATAATCGATAAAAGGACGGTGTAAAGGGCCGCGAAACGTGGTCAGGTAGGTAACATTACCAAAAACAAAAACCATGAAAACGTACCCAAAAGGGCGGGGAATGGTAAAAACTATGAAGGAGACAGATGAAATTATACAGGTGAAAACATAAAAATATAAAAAATAAAAACGTGAAGAGGGTAAGAGTTTTAAAAAACGCGCCCAAAAGGGGTTTGGAACTAAAAGCAAGATAAAAGCACTACCAACGAGGATTCCGTGAATTAACAAGCTGTGTGTGGCGCACCAGAAATCTTAGGTGCTTGTCAAGTCACCCAGAAAATCCAGCTCTTTTTGTTTTTTGACAAGGAGAGAGATGTAGTGTTTACGCATTTTTGACCGCCATAATGGATTTTGAGGGCTTCAACGATTTCCCTAGTCAGCCTATCTCGTCCTCGCCCAATAGTGGTGCAACGATTAAAGTCAGGGGTGCAGATTCCTTCAGGGGTGTTTTCTCCAATTTTGCACTTCTTACAGTGCTTAGCCAGGTGCCCAGAAATGGCTGTACTTTTAACATTGTTTTGATGTTCCTGGAGTCTGATATTGATACACCTTCCCGTTTGACCGATGTACCTCTTCCCACATGATACTGGCATAGAGTAAATTATTCTTGAATCACAGGGGACATATTGGTCAGAGTATGTCACTCTGCACCCTCGGGGTTCCCGCGGGTTATTCACTTTGGAACAGAGGGCAGAAAGCTTGTTGGGAGCCGTGAAGACGACATCCACACCGGCGCGCTGTGCGACTTTTTTTAGAGGATGACTGACTGTGTGGAGGTAGGGCATTATCACAACATTTTTGCGCTTATCGTTTGAAGTATCAGGTTCGATGTGCTGCCGGGACTTCTTGATCATGGAGCCAGCTACGGAGACTAGCAGATGTAAAGGGTAGCCTGCTGCTAAAAGGCGATCGGTCTGGTTATTGATGCTTTCCAGGAAGAAATGCTCACATGATTTTTTCAGCGCGTTTTGGAAGCGTTTTAGAAGTTGTGAGCCAGCGCTCGTGTGTGTGTCATTTCTACGTGTGTCCGTGTTTCTTCGCGCTCTTCTTTCTTTAAATGCATTACCAACTAGCCCGGAACCTTGCTCTTCTGAACTTCAAAGACTGCTTAAGCGCTAATCTGAAGCACTAATTATAGCGAAATGTGGAAGAGAGACGAGATGAAGGGCGCTTCCTCTGGGCGTCGAATGTTCTACTTAAAGCATCCCAAATTATTCGATGAAATTAAAAGTTTACGTTTCGAAGCGTTGTAGATACGCGTCCATTTTGTCGCGCTCGCAAGAAAAGGCAAATTTTCGAAAGGTAGTTTAATTTGATACCTTTTAGTTTTTGTGCTCTGAAGAATAAAATTGCCCTTTATATAATTACGGTGCCTTTACTGGGTATTTTCCCGACCTAAAAGGGATGCCACGATTTACCCAACATGGCGGCGTTACAAATGGCTGTTTTTGAGTCTAAAGGGGTCAGCCTGGGTAGAAGCGCGCTTGCTTCGGAATTTCACTAGAAACTCGCGCTTGTTCCTCTATAGTGGCAGCCTCACGTGAGCCAAACAAACTCGTTTCTCAACTATACAAGGCAGTAAACGAGAGATGCGCTAGAACTTTCTGTCTGGCGTTTGAAACCATCAGCCATGAAAGCGGAGCGCTAGACAGGCGACGCGCTTTGGACAGAATTTCCCATCCTTGGACATCAGCGATAAAGGCTTTTGTCAAAACGGGCAAGTGGCAAAAATGGAAGTCCAAATTTTCAGCGTCAAGCATTACTGGAAAGCACAACCCAGCGACTGTCAAGCTGGTTCCGCAGAAAACAACCTAGAAAAGTTGGCCATTCATTGTCCCTTCAGTTGATAAGACTGATTAAGATGCACACTTTTGTCAATTTTTCCCTCATCAATTTTATTAACCAGGTGCTACATCAGTTGTGGAAATAAATTTCTAATTGTGAGGACAAGTCGGAGGTGAGAACAATGAGGCCGTCCTTCCCGGTGCACTCTTTCCACGGAGCAATCGACCGCGTCCTGTGCTCTCAGTTTGCTTGTGAGCAGTGGATGGAATGCACGTAGTGAATATAAGGAAGCTGTAATATAACTCTATTCGTCCGATTCTCTTCAATTCTTACCAGCCGCTCGTGTTACTAGCTGGTTCCGAGGCCACCACGGTGGCTCAGTGGTTATGGTGCTCGGCTGCTGACCCGAAAGACGCGGCTTCGATCCCGGCCGCGGCGGTGGAATTTCGCTGAAGGCGTCATGCTAGAGGCCCGTGTACTGTGCGATGTCAGTGCACGTTAAAGAACCCCAGGTGGTCGAAATTTCCGGGGCCCTTCACTGCGGCGTCCCTTATAACCAGAGTGGCTTTGGGATATTAAACCCCCATGAACCAAACCAAACTAGCTGGTTCTAGTGACAGCCGGCGCGGGCATGGCGCAAAAAAAAAGTGAATAAAAAGAAAGTAGAATAGAATGAAATGGGAATTATTTTTATTAAATTAATTTTTTGTTTTGTTTTCAACATTTTCTTTCTTTTTATTATCGTTTATTCTTACCTACTTCTACCTTCTGCTCTGCACCACCTGCTGCCATTGCTCAGGAAACCTTAGCTTTTGCACTCCTCACCCCCTTGCTTTCGGTCTTTCTCTGCACCCCACTCCTTTTTTTTCTTCTCTTCTTCCTATTTCGTTCGGCCTTGCTGATCAGTTGTGTTCTTCTAGTATTTCCAGGTCAGCCCACCCAGTCATACCGTGCCACCTGTCGCAGCTCCCCGTCTGTGGACCCACGTTTACCCACTCGCTATCTCTCCACCCATCCCACTCCCCGGATCCTTTTCTGCCGAGCTGGTCTTTCTCTGTTCACAGTTTTGCAGGTCAACCGGCGAACATTGCGACACACTTGAACATTACGACACACTTCACTTTATTAGTGTAGTGCAGACTGCAATGGTTCAGCAGCAAAATTCAGCTACAAAGGAAATGGGGAATTCGGCTAATATTCTGGCAGCTTTCTGAAAGGGGATAGATGGCCGCAAAGTGGCTTCTTTTCGCTATTTCTAAATAGTCGCAAAAACAGCTCCTGGATTTGCAAAATTCATACCCACCACTACACCTTCATACCACTCAGGTGTGGGAGGTGTTTACGGGGATACCGGGAACAAATAGAAGTTGGTCTGTATCAATTAGGGTACGGTGTTCTGATCACAAATATACCGATCTCAACCGGTTAAGGGGCTCTAATAAGCCAGAAAGGGCCAAGAAACAAAATACAGGTGTTGCCCTCATCGGCTGATTTTGTTTTTCGCGCAGATCCGAGAGGATGCGCTACGCCGTCATTTCCTCCAAAACGGTGGCAACCTGTCCTATTCGGTAAGGACGCGTCACGAGTTCGAATCGACTTCCGGGAAGAATTTTTAATGCACTTTTCCTGCAGGTTGTCCTCAGTGACCCTTCAAGGGCCAAAAGATGGGGATCGCCTTCAGTGTCCCAGTTAAACTCCTTGGCGGGGACATTTTCTAGAGAGTATCATTCAGGCAAAGCCAGGGCTGTGGAGAAACAGAGGACGACGAAGGGAGGCTGTTGGCTTCTAAAATATTGGTGATGATGATTCAGCCCGAGGACATCATCATCACCAATGAGCGCTTAGAGTCCGCGGTGCATGTCGCACCGTTTTAAGAACGATTGCATCGATATTTTGAACGGCACAATGCACTTGTATCCTGAAGCGGCTTTCTGGGTGTGGAGATGGCCAGTAGCGATGGCGTGCGCTTCAACGTTGGTGAACCATACATATATGTGAACCTTAACTTTAAACGTCCCCTCTCCCCCCTCCCCCTTGTCCCCTTTCTTCTCTCCGCCTTCGTGAACAACTGTAGGGAAGCGTAGAAATACTAAAAGTAAAGAGGAAGTAAAGAAAACTTTACATGCAATGAAAAGGGAGAAAGCGGCTGGTGAGAATCAGGTGACTGTAGATATGTTGAAGGCCGTTGGGAACAGTTTCCTAGAAAAACTTGCCACATTGTATACGCAGGGCCACAGTAGCAGTGCTCAATATCTTCCACCGGGGCTAAAATATGGAATAACGTTCATTGTAACCTGAAACAAACGTCGAACTTCATGTCCTCAATAAGTCGGTACTATCTTAGCAAGGAATTCAATGCACAAAACTAAATGCATATTGTTGTTCGTAGCATTGCTCCATAGCGTGATTGTTTTTATGTTTGATAATGTTTGTAATGGATCCATCACTAGATACGCAGCACTTTCTGTAATATTTACGTGTAAATAAACGTTCTGACTATGATTCACGACCTCGAGAGTAACGGAATTTGGAAGAGCGCTAACACAATCAAATCCATGAAAAGGCGGACGTCAAAGATTTGGAAGATTACAGGCCGATAACCTTAATATCAGTTGTCTACAAGGTATTCACTTAGCTAATCGCTAATAGAATTAGATCAACCTTTGATTTCAGTCAACCAAAGGACCAGGCTGCCTTTCGAAAAAGCTACTCGACAGTATGCTATGTTCGCACCACCAATCAGGCGATAAAGGTATGCGCAGAATACGTTTAGCGAACCTCAATAGGTACACTGTATATATAGACCACCTGTTTACAGGAGGCACTCAGAGACCTGCATAGGGGACAACTGTCGATAAGGGTTAAAGAGAACACCTTAGTAATCTGCAATTCGCTGTAAGCCACTCAGGAGATGAAGTGCAACGCATGATCAAAGACAAACAGGCAAAGCAGAACGGTGGGCATAAAGATTACTATGCTGAAAATTGCAGTAATGTACAACAGTCACAGAAGGGAACAATAGTTTATGATTGGTAGCGAGGCGCTGGAAGTGGTAACGGAATACGTCTATTTATGGCACGTAATAACTAGAAGAATAAGAATTGAGTGGAGCGCATTTGGCAGGTACTCTCTCATTCATCAATGGCAGTTTACCAATATCCTTCAAGATAAAAGTATATATTACAGCTGTACCTTTCCGGTACTCACCTATAAAGCAGAAACGTTAACGAAATGGTTAAATCTATTTTGACGACAAAGCTGCGGGCTATGGCACGGAAAAAAATAGGTGTAACGTTAAAAGAAAGGAAGAGGGCAGAATGGGTCAGGGGACAAAGGCAGGTTGATGACATCCGAGTTGGAATCAAGAACAATTGGGCTTGGGAAGGACATGTATTGCGAAGCCAAGACAACCTACGGTTTTCAATGGTAACGGACTGGATTTCAAGAGAGGCAAGCCTAGTGCGGCAGATGGTCGGGTGGGTGGATGAGATTAAGAAGAACTGCAGATTGGGCTAGTTGGTGTAGATTCATAATGATGGTTCAACAGCGTGAACATACACAGACCAAGACACTAAGACTGTAAAAATATTTACGGGCGATACATTGGATTGAGGCGGAGTAATGCGACAGCATGCTTCTTCACTCGCCAATCTATTAAGGCGGAAGCCTTTAATGCCTCATCGTTGTAAGCAGGAGCTGTCGACAAGAAATGTCAAGCTTTTCAGTTGGTCAAAACGGTCGTAACGTCACAGTGCGCGAATTTCAAACGGGGCCAATTGTACTTTGGCTACTAACCATGCAACCAATTAAAGGGATCGTATAGTGATGCTCCAAGTAATTTTCAGTATAGTTAATTGCTTACTTAACCAATTAGTCCAATTAACCTTTCTAGTCAGACCAGATAAATAAATAAAACCGAGTAAGAAATTGGCCGAGCTTGGGAATCGAACCCCGGTCTCTGGAGTGCGAGTCGAGCACGCTACCACTCCGCTATGCCAGCTCGATGGTTTGGAATGAACAAAGGTGCGTCTAGTGAATACGGTGTCTTCGTTCACTCCCATCTTCCTCCCTTCCCGTTACGGCGAGGTTCAGGTGTACACCGAGATATGCGAGACAGATACATTTCCTTTCCTCAAAAACCAATTTACTGACGAGCAAGGCGTATTTGTCCTCGTTTCAGATTGGTCCAAATTGTCGTGATGTCACCACGCGCGAATTTTGACGGGTGTCCACCGAAATATGTGAGACAGTTACTGCGCCACTTTCTTTCGTCAAATACAATTTTCGACTAGTGTCTACTGAGATATGCGAGACAGTTAATGCGTAATTTCCTTTCCTCAAATACAATTTTCATTTTCTTCATTACGGCCCCTCTTTCTTATTTCACTCCACTTCCTCCCTTCCTGTACAGTGCGGCTCAGGTGTCCACCGAGACGACAGAGAATTACTGCGTCATTTACTTTCCTTAAAATGCGTTGCGTTCAAAGGTCAAGGCGTCGCGCCGAACGGGTGGTTACGTTCAATGGACTCCGTGGCAGCGCTACAACACGCTGTCGCGTTCCACTCCTAAAGGCAAAGCTTAAGCGTCATTAATTGACAGTTAATTAATGCACCAACAAAAGGTGAAGTGAACAATCGCGTAGCAGAATGCAGCACTCAGGCTTTCGCCTTTCAGCACTTTAGCCGCTAAAGTTCCGCGTAATTTTTTCAAGTTCTGATTCTATTCAAGTTCTTAGTTCATTATCTTTCACTTCTGAATCTACTCCAATTCCGATTCTAATCCAATTCCCACTATGCAACTACGCAAAATGTTTCACATTGTTAGATGGCGGCGAGCCCTTAGTGACCACTACCGGCGTAGTGGCGCAGCAGTTAGCGATGCGCCATTGCACTGGCAAGTGGATGTTTCAAAGACAGCCACCGGTAGGGATTGCGAGACCCAGGCTTGTGTTCCCGAGCAATGCGAGAAGGAATAGCGCCCGCAAGCTTCATTTATGGACAGATAATTCTTCGGGAGGCTGTATATTTTGCATATAGGCCTGCTGTTGTCTGAGTCATTTCCTCCGTAGCCATTTTCATTTTTGCTGAGTCATTCTTCGTCCGATGTCTCCCTCCACTGCCCTGCAAGGGAAGAGGGGAGGTAAAGAAGGTGTGGTTGACAGGTGGCAGGTGGAGAGAGACAAAACCCCTGAACACCACTTGGCAGGTGGAGGCTCCACACAGACGCCGACGCCGCCGGAAAGTTGTCGCCCTCATGGCCCTCCCAATGCTATCGCATTAAAAAAAAAAGTTTATATATGTATACACCTAGACGTGACTCTTAAAAATGAACCCCGTGAAGGCTTTTTGTACCATAGAAAAAAATGTCCATGGTAGAGAGAGGTTGGTCGGATGGTTTCTTGGGACTCACAAAGTGAACAAGGGAGGGTTAAAGCCTCAGGGTGTTTGCCAACGTTTTGACAAGAAGACTTATCTTCGTCTGGGCCTCTTGTAGAAACGTTGGCAAACACCCTGAGGCTTTCCCCTACCTTGTTCACTTTGCGATCATGAGAACAATGGGCACTTTTGTAGGTTATTTTTTATATCTTTAACCGAAAAAATTATGTTAAACATGCAGTACATCAAAATGAAGCTTAAGAAAAGTACTATTTGAATGTGTGCATATCAGGTCAAAATATTGTACTATAGAGAAATTTTATTTGTCTATAGTAAGTTGTGGTGAAATGTGCGAAATATTTAAAACATTTGGCTTATAACACAGAAACAAAAATATTGCAGAAATTCAGAAATATACGTACTATACGTTCCTTGTTTTGTTGCATAAAGCGGGTTCAAGTTTCAATGGTTCGATTTCGAAATAACTGGCTCTATAAAAAAAAGTTTACCTTCTCATAGAAACCAGCTATCTTTTGGAAGTTTTGCGACGTTAATATTTAAATATTTTGATTGCAAGAAGCTACAAAGTGTTATCTACTAACGTCAATTTCCTTCTGAACAACACACAACGAAAGAGTAAATGCGGAATTGTAATCCAGAAGAAAATTGTAAAATGAAAAAATTTAGTCACGATGACAGCAGAACTTAGAAAGAAATGAGAATATCATGAAACGAAAAATTGGCTAATATGTATCTTGTGTAGTAAATGTTTCCAAAGGGACTAAAGATTACGCATAGAAATAGGGGCACGGCAGCAGTGGACATGTGATTTGAGCCTCCGGATCGCAAGCAGGAGGTGCGGGGTTCCATCACAAGTGTCGCCTGGTACCCACCACCGATACAATGGGTACAAGCTTTCTGCTGTGCAGAAAACAGCTCACTGAGAACAGTTCCCTGCACAGATCTAAACCCGATTCGTCCTGCGTGCTTCATGCGAACGGCTGATCGTGGCATGTACTCTGATCTATACACCCTGCCAGAAAGCAGTTCTATACTGTAAACGATCTATTTTTCGCTAGCTCAGTATTTCACGAATCCGGTTTAAGTCGCAGTTTTAGAATATTTCGCGAAGTATACATGGAAGCACACCCTTATTTCTGCCCTCACGCCTGATGCCTGCAAGATTTCTGACGCTGCAAAGGCTGGTACGTCGCTCATGCTACATGGTGCCCCCCGCCTCTCTCTCGTGGAACGCACCTTAGTAAAAACTCGGCAGTAGGCAAAAAAAAAAATCAGGGGACACTTTGCTCACCTAAAGTGCGGTGAAGCGAGAGCCTTAAGCGCGGTGTTGCTGCTTGCGTCACTGATGTGAGGTTAAAAAGTTAAGCTTCGCCTCTAAGAGTGGAACGCGGCGGCGTCTTGCAACGCTTCCAGGGAGTCCACAGAACGCCATCGCCCGTTCGGCTGTACGCCTTGCTCGTCGGTAAACTGGTTTTTGAGGAAAGGAAATGCATCTGTCTCGCACATCTCGGTGGACAACTGAACCTCGCCGCAACGGGAAGGGATGAAGATGGGAGTGAACGAAGACACCGTATTCACTAGACGCGCCTTTGTTCATTCCAAACCATCGAGCTGACATGGCGGAGTGGTTAGTGTGCTCGTCTCTCACTCCGGAGACCCTGGTTCGATTCCCGAACTCGACCAATTTCCTACTCGGTTTTATTTATTTATCTGGTCTGGCTAGAAACGTTAATTAGGCTAATTGCTTAACTATTATTACTCAATTAGTCATTAATAATCGTGCAATTATCACTGAATGACTTAAATCGCGTTCCGATATTATTCGAATGCCATCGATTAAGTATCAATTAAGTAATGATTGGCATATGCCCATATAAGGCACGTAACCGAAACGCGGACACATCTGCCGACACGGCTGCAGACACGACTGCTAACGACAGCATGAGGCATTAAATGCTTTCGCGTTAATATAAAAAAAGCTGATCACTGCTGTTTCCTGAGGGGGACATATTTTAAAGTGAATTTAACTCCTGCCGAATTCCGCAGCCTTCATCCAGGACTTTAGCATTCCTTTTTTTCGTGAACTCACGTCGTTCTCGCAGTGAACACAGAACCGTAAGCAGACGCCATCAAATGTCCTGAAGGTTCTTAGCTTGCCGCTGAGTTCCAGATATTTCCTGTGAAGCGAGGCCCTACACAAAGGAGCAGTAAAACATAAAACAAACTTAGAGACACTAAGGTTAAAAGTTGTGAAGAGTACCCTTAACACAAGTCCCTTTTAACCCCGATGGTACAGTCGCCTCTGCACTTTTCACTTCTAATCGGAGATCGGGACGATGTGCTTATCTAAGAGATATTTTGTTGCCGCATTATATGTAGATGTTTTGCCGGAACAATTCGCATTACCTATTTTTCGTGAGCTATCTAAGATTCGAGAAAAACACGAAAAGTATGGTGATCGCGAAAATTCAGTATGCAGCCACTTTCCTATGCGTAGAGCAACTGTGCCTTGTTTCACGAGCAGCTACTAGCGAAATCTTTACTAACCTGCGATTAACACCTGGCTTATAGGTACGAACTGCAAAGAAGTGCACTGGGAACCGCGTTCCGTCGCCTTCTTGACCATCGCATTTTCTCCAGTGATAGCTGCAGGGACAATCTCCACTAGTACAGTTTGTCTTAACAAAAAAAAAAAAAAGAACCCGTGTTCTTTAGCTGAACAGAGGTGATGTTATCAAGGTGGATAGTCTTCCCTAAGCACTGCGTGATTTGTAGTCACGTGGTTCATGCCTTTAAAAGTATGCTATGCACACATACACGTACTGTCTTTGCCAAAAGTAACCAAGCAATGGGTTTTGCTTCTCAGCTGTGGGGTGGAGCCCTTACGACACCCCCGAAGACCAAAAGGTCACGAAACCTGAGGACCATTTGAGGACATTACGTGACACAGATTTAAACATTATGGGGTGGAGTATGTGCTTCAATAATCGTCTGAGAAACAAACACCTTATCTTGGCGGCTTTTGGAAAAGATGATACATTCATGGGCAAAAGTCGGCGCGATGCGGGTTGACAGAAAACATATTTCTGTGCGGTCAGCAAAGCAGGTAAATGAAAAGAATTGAATCAAAAAGCGCCATGCGTGCTTCATCCTCTCGAAGAATGTCATCTGATTGATTAGTGAGGCAACACAGATTTTTTTTTTTTTTTTTGCGAATCCGATTCCCGCAATTTTTTTTTATGACTGATCAGGGCACACCGACAGGGTATGTGTGTTATTCAGGTGAGCTCAGCAGTTAAGGAAGGTGAAACGAGGAAGGAGGAATGCGAGGGCTTTTATGGACAATCGACGGAATGCATTCCTGTAGTCGCTGTACCCAGCGTGCCACGCGTCTATCTGTAGTTTTTTTTGTTTTTTTTTTACAATAGAGGTTGATTCATGCAATGATCGACGAGTGCACTGAGCAGGCAGTGGAATCGTGCGTCATTACTGAGGTGTGTGTAGCTTGTGTTTCTGTTCAATTCTGTTGACTGCGCTTCTTTGCATCTTTCTTTAGATGTTGATTTAATATCTCTTTGCAGTCTTGTTCATTGTATCGCAGGTAAGTTACAAACAATCTTGTTTTTAAGCTTTCTGTCCGTATTTAAAAAGAGAGCATGCGGTTAGCCATATTATCGCATCAAGCATTTCTTCGCTCTGACGTTTCGATGGCCCTCTTTCGAGCATATGAGTTTTGCTCATCGAACAAATCCTCCGAAATAAACCCGGTGACAGAAGTATAGCCAGTGTCTCCTAGTTTCATGAAAAGCTAATCTATCAAAAGTATTAAAGGGTGGCGCTTTAAGTTTCTTCCCGGTGTTATGGCTCATAAACCCGCTATCTTGAGTAGTTTTAACCGACCTGCCAGAGTCCACTGCTGTTACTTTAGCGCATGCACGCGCCACGCGCGTCCTTCGTGAGGCGTTTCATTGCCCCAGCGAAGGCATGTGTCAAAACGGGCTAAATCGGCCGGCCAGCGACGTTCAGCTGTGTTTGCCGCCGTCAGGCCGACACGCACCCGGCGAGAACACGGCTGACGTGTGCTCTCTCTATATCTCCTCCTCGCTGCTTTCCCAGTGCTCATTCCCTCGGCAGTGAGATATGGTGCCCGGAAAGTCCACATCCATACAAAAGATATATGTCGGCGCAGCACAGCCAAGCCTAGCCGCTCATGGCACGGCGTAATGGGTGAACCTCCTTTGGGTCGTGTTTGCCGAGCCAGCCTCTCGCCGTCGCGCCCGGTAACAGTGCCCGCGAGGGACAATTTATAACGAGCGGAAAGCACATTTTTATCTATTTCTCTAACAACCGCCGGCCTTCTTCGCGTCTGGACCGCGAGGCTTCCAGCGAAGGACGCCGCCATTAGGCTTCTTTACTTTACGCAGAATTTGTGGCCCGGTGTGTCGTGGAGCCCCATTTGGCGCCGGCGCCTGTTCACATACGCGTGTCGAGCGAGCATAGCGATAGAAGCAAGACGGGGAGAAAAAAAAAAAAGGAATGCGAAAAGGGGGGGGGGGGGGGGGATTTTTCTCGTCCCAGCGCGTGCCTGTGCTTAAGAGACGGCCCTTGCTCAACACCTACATTCGGTACTCTATTTCTGGAAATTCTGGAGAAAGAGGCAGAAAGGCGGCAAAAGTTGAGTTCTGTACAAACACCTTGTTCCTGACAAACAACAACACCGAGACACGCAGTTAACCCTATGGGCTCAACCGTAAGGGTTGAGGAGCTACTGGTGCTTTTTGTGATGAACCGGGCTGCATAATGTTGCGTTGGGGCTGGAAACGAAGTGGCAAAATGCTAAAGTTGTTTCAGCGGTTATGACAGGAATGGAATGCAAGAACGTTCGTGTAATGAGTTTTTGGCGCATATTTTGACATGGTGGCCCGAATTAATTTGGTACCATTCAACTACACCTGCCTTAAAGTCAAGTGTGTCTGTCTTTACAGTTAGAAATGATTAATTTATAACAAATCGCCGCTACACAATCAGGACCACGACTACAAGAGAAACGAGATAACCGGCAGCGTGAGTTGTCGTAAGCAGATGCCAATAATTCCAGGCGATGATGCCCCAGAAGATTCCTCTCAAACGACGTTAAGCCGGACGGAAGTGGCTCATAAATTTAGCAGATTTCACGCGTGGTCAAGCAGCTTTCTCGCAACTTCGTTTTTTAAACTCATGACAACTCCTCTCATGGCATCGCCTCTGCTCCTCTGTCCTGCACGCGTCCCTCGTTGCGACGGAAAACTCGCGCTCAAGACAGACGTTTATCCTCCAATGTTTTTCTCCCTTCGGCCGCGAGTTTCGCCATTGCGTGCGCGTCGTTGCTATCGGGAACACTTATTGCAGCTGCCGCCCGAGAGTCGTGGTTTCTTTTTGTCCTTCTAAAACACACGCGTGTTCAGCCAAGTCCTTCCACGCTCGCGCTCACGTCTTCTCTGCTGTAGCTGCTTCGTCGCTTCCTCAAGAGTGCAAAGTGTTTTCTCCAGCAGCGCATAGCCGGAATCCATTTGCAACCGATTTCTTCGTTTTTCCCTCTCGTTTAGCCCTCGGCCGCGGCGAGTCACTCGCTCGAGTTATTCTCTTCACTTCGCTCCATCCTGGGCTGCAAAAAAGCTTTCGGAAGCCATTTCAAGCGTGACGATGGTTTCATTTATAATATTCGCGCGATGTGCTTTCCCGATGCTTTGTCATTCCTTCCCCGCTCTCCATTCTCTGCCAGTCTGTAAATGCGTCAACGCTTTCTCCTCCCAACTCCCCCCTTGGCTCCGCACTTCTGGTCCAATTTCTTCGTATCCGCGTCAACCTTGACGTTGTGTTGAACGGTCGCTTTTTGCTTGTCTTCATTTTGCGCGGAGTTCATTGTTACGCGTCTAATAGAAAGCCTCCGGCCCTTTCGCTTCTCTTTCTTTCGGCCCTCCTTACGCAATATCCTCCGGCTACTGAGCTCGTTGAAATTTGTTTCTTTCCCGCCGCGAGCGGATACATCGCGCGCCCGCAGGAGGCTCGTTTATCTACACGAGCTTTCCACGGCAGCAGGCGGCGTTTAGGCAGCCAGGCGGGTGACATTGACGCATGCCTCGGGTATCAATCTCATTTTCCCCTTGAAGGCGCCTCGCCGTTA
This sequence comes from Amblyomma mixtum, assembly GCF_055824585.1. Lineage (NCBI taxonomy): Eukaryota > Metazoa > Arthropoda > Arachnida > Ixodida > Ixodidae > Amblyomma > Amblyomma mixtum. The sequence goes on along the minus strand of NC_143014.1, from coordinate 274,226,241 downwards.
TATGTACAAGTGCGCGCCGACGACAGCAAGGTTTCTTTTGTGCCGTTCCGTCTAATTTTCTTGTTGCTTCCTTGCGGTCGTTTTCTTGGTTTGGGCTGAATTGTTGTTGCCTGTTTGCACGCTTCCATGGCACGCATTCTTTTTGGTCTACAGTGCCTCTTGTTGGGGACTCGAGCGCTGCCGGCGCTTCTCGGTGAGCCGCTCCGCCCCTGCGCCACGGTTGGCTGTCGAGGAAGGAAAAAAAAATGATATTAGGAATAAAATAAGCCGCGATGCGCTCGGCGTGAAAACGATCTTTCTCCGTCATCCCAGCCGTCGCCGTATTCTGTTCACTTCTCCGTGGCGGGGTGTTTTGTGCGCGCGCGACCTAGCAAAGCGGTCGGGTTAAACGCGTCGCATCAGAACCGTTTCTGGTTCACTCCATTCTTCACGAAGGAAAACTTCAAGTTCCGCACTGTTGTTTCGGTTATTGTTGGGCGCGTGTGTATTTTTTATTTGCCTGGAGCATCTGCACGCTTAGGGCCGACGCTAAGCGCCGAGCACTTTAAGATGGACAATGTGGCAGCAGGCGATCGTCGATGCGCGGTGAAACAGTTGTTTCGGAGTTTTTTTTTTTGAGCCAGCCCTTTTTTAATGACTTGAACGCTGCCTAAAGGGCGAGCTGAGATAGGCCGCCATATCAGCTGTTGTGTCACTAACTCCGTTGTTTAATTCTTTGAAAGTGGCGTTATGGGAGCGATCTGCATGCATCCCAGAGATGATGCGCAAAAGTTTCCGTGGTTCTCGCAAGAACAGCGCCTCTGTATTGCACAGCCCTAACGTTCTTTTGCTTCAGCTGCTGCCGAAATTTTATATCTGCTGTCTTACATTCCTGGCAATTTCTAAACGATTTCATTCCCTCGGCCCGCTTTTAGGGAGAGCAATATTTATCCGAAAATCCCAATTTATCCCAATTTATCGTTCCTTCATCTTACTAGCTTAAAAAGACAGAGTTATGCTCAACGCTTTCCACTCGGCAGCGGCGCCGTGCACGACTATGTGTGACTTCTTGTTTCTTCGTACAGGAACTCGGTCTACCTCAACTGCTTTGGGGGCACTGTTGACATTTTCGCGTGGTATGGGAGTACTTGCGCGTGTATTGTCCCTTTTTTTGCGTTGAATTTTGCCCCGCCTTGTACATTTTTCCTATCGTGTTATTATGTTGTTATGGTTTCATCTTCTTTCGATTGATCTTCTTTTTATATTAAGAGCGAGACTTGCTCCTAGCACAAAAGTATCCCTTCCATTTGTAAATTCAACGTCCATCTCCCGATCATCCTCACTGTCAACAAAAAAATGTATTCCCCCTCCTCTTAGCTCATAGCCATCCTCTACACCTATGGCCCCTCGACTTGCCACACACCCAATTTGCCGTACTGTCGCGCTGCTCAAAGCAAAGTGAGAAATGAATTTTTGGTTTTTTTGTCAGTTAGCTTTTACCACAGTAACTAGGTGTTTAGTTACTTTCCCATAGTTACTACCAGCAAGGGCTGTTTGGATTCAATATTTAAATAAGTCTTGCATCTTGAAAAACGCTAGCCTTTGCAGAAACCTGGGTCTCGGCGGGCTCGTTTTGATGGAGTCGAAATGGCCAAAGACAGCCCATGTGCAGATGTAACGAAATCAGTCCACAGTTGTGCCTCCTAGCCGACAGTGTTATCCTGGCAGGCGAAATGTCAAAACCAATCAATCAATCAATCAATCAATCAATCAATCAATCAATCAATCAATGAAACAATCAATCAATCATTCAATCGATCAATCAATCGTAGTAACTTCTGGCGGCAAATTCTAACGATTCTTTTTCAGATGCTTCGTTTTTCTTGTCAATCAGTAAATAAATAAACAAAAGATACCATCAATGACATTTTAGATTGAAATCTGGCTTTTGACTTCATTCGTCCACTTTCGTCTTCCTCTCAACGTTCTTAGTTTAATTCGGTTTAAGACATTGAGCTTCCCCGACGGTGTACTGGAACTCCAGCTCGTCTTTGCGAAGCTAGCAGAGTGGTGTTCAATATGGTAAGAGGAAATGAACATTGAAAAATACTTAACAGATCAATTTCTTCCCTGTAGCACAAACTTCGGCAAATTATTCGGGAATTATTAATCGCATACTTCAATCAGGCTTATGTATCAAGTATCTGGGAATAGTATTCAGTTCTATTCTAATCTGGAATACTCACATGTAATACGTACAGGACAAAAAAAAAGTAAAAAAAATGATTTTCTGCAATGCCATTTGCTTCTTGCAAATGCTGAAAAAAGGAACCCTGCTTGCACCTCGCTAGTCAGGTCATCTCTTGTGCACGCCTCTATTGTATGACACCTTTACGCCGCTGATGTTACGTACGAAATAAAGCCGGTAGATTCATACCGCTCGCTTACTTACGTCATCAAAATGTGTAAGCATTAAAGCATTTCCTGAATCTTCCACATCTTGCCATACGTAGAAAACTTGCCCACATATCATTTATTCATACATTATACTATCTACTTGAGGCCTCATTTTTCATCTCACCTATATCATGCACATAAATAAGATCATGCGCACAATCAAAGGAACGCATTTCCATCAAGCACCATCAACCATGCAGAACCTCTTCAAGTAGTTTTACGAACGTGTTCGACAAAACAAACAACCCGTTACAATGCTTGAATTTTTTCTTGTGACATCAATTTGCTGTGTTCTGTCTGTGCAAGAAACATCTGCATTGTTAAATGTGCTTTTGTTATTTATATTATGATCTAATGTGACTGATGCCAAAGCTTGGTCTTTGCACCAGTCAGTTTGCGCAGTAATTTGGTATTACTTGCGACAGCAGTAGTACTGCCATTCCACAAAATTCCGGCGCCGGCGTGTGACAGCAAAGGAATGGAGCCTCAATCTCCATCAATCTCCGACCACTCACATGCACCCAACTTCAGCGTCCAGAAGGCCTTCATTGACCAGAAGCCCGCAACCCCCACCCACCTCCACCAACCTCCATCCTCCAGAAGGCCCCCTTACATCAGAAACCCATCGCTCACCTCCACCCTCTGGTAGGCCTTTACCCACCACCACTCTCCACCCGAAGCACACGCAGAAGCGGACCGAAAAAAAGACACGGCGAAATCAAATTCAACGTATGCCGTATGATAGTCCGTCAATTTCTTCTGTTTTTTTTCCCTAACGTTGAACCGAACTTTACTAAGTATCGGCTGGTATGAGATGCACATCCTGCCCCGTGTGAATCATGCACAGCAAACAGGTACTGCGATGTTTATACGATCTGCAATAACCTTAAAACTTCCAGCTTTTTTTTCTCCCTTCATATCAATATTATTCACAATCATCACAAAGAAAAGACGACTTCTTCCTAAAACACCCAGCTCAGCTTGTAAACGATGGTTGCATTATGGTCGTCACAAAGGCAGCCCAATTAGGAATGAACAGAGAAAGTACCTGCACCCGCTCCGGGGAGTAGCGAGATTGAATTGCAAGCGCCTGCCTGCGGAAGCGGTTGTTTATTAGTTCCCGTTCTTGCTCGGTCGAACTTAGCGAGTCAGTAATAGGAGCCTTGAACAAAGCGAACCCTTCATAGAAGTGAGCCCGCGCTGGTTTAGCTGCCGGGCAACAAACTTTGCTTAAGAATGCTAAAGTGTACAAGCCGCATGCAAAAGGCAGCATTAATGCCTCCTCGCATTAACCAAGCCGTTGAAAACTTGGTCTTTGTTATGTTGCTTAAATAATTGGTAGGGTTTTAACGATTTTGCTTTGCGGTCGTCAGCACGTTTGGCGACACTATTAGACTCAGGTTAAGCTCTGATCGTGGTTAAGCTGGTCTGATCTGTTGCCGCTGCAGATGGAAGTTGGCGAAGACGACGACGGGCAATGCATAGCGCGAGAGTGTTCTGCAGTTTAACACGAGGCATGATCGGCTGCGGCGGTGCCATAATGCTTCCGTGCGGTGGCTAGCGAAACTGCTCTCTTCGCGCCTCCGCGAGTTTGAAGCCTAGTTGCGGCAATATTTATTTTATTTCTACAGGTTGGCCAATTTCACCCTCAAGGTCACCCTCCCATTGGCTAGAGCTGGCGCGACTCTCAAATTCAAATTCAAATTCTTTATTTCTGCCTTGTAAAGTTACAGACAGCGGAGGCGCAGAAAAAGCTGTGAGAGACAGCTTGACTAAGCCGCAGCCCCCTTTCGCTTGGCAGCAGCTTGACAGCAAGGCTTTTAATACAAAAGGCAGTTGCAAACCGTGATAACAAGTATACAATAATGAGCAGGTACAAGAGAAAGCGAAAGAACATTATACAATACTGACACAATATTCACATTGGGTAGACTCAGGTAATGGCAGCAAAGAAAAAAAAAGAGAAAAAAAAACACACAAAACAAAAATTCTACATGCTAGCATACAAAGCACGCAAAGACCGAAATAACCCGAGCTTGCCCGAGTTACTCCGAGGTTTCACACAAAACTATACAAGATTCTTTCTCAGGGTTCGTACATCTAGAGCAGTGGTTTCGCACTAAAAAGAGAAATACGTTTTACCGTGGGCCCAGGGACCCCGCCTTTCTTCAAATTAAAAGAATAGTGTTCTGTGTAATGATTCAGGACATGGGTAAAACGAATAGTCTGTGGACATGAATACACACCTAAAAATTACGGAGAGCACTTAAGACTAGTACTTACCTGCTTTGAAGGCATTTGAATTCATATTTTTTCCTTCTTTTTCATGACGCACCCACTCATTAGCATACAGTCCTAAGGCAACGCATAGACTAGGTGCATCTTTATTCATCTGTAAGCAACGCGGTTTTGTGACCTATGGGTTGCGTGCTCACCTCGCAATCTGAAGGTCGTTGGTTCAATTTCCCACATGTTTAGAAGAAGGTTTTGTTTGTTTGCTGATGATGTCATGGGGTTCTTTCAGGACCACATTTCCTGGACGCCGCCGCCGGATTTCATTGTCAATGGGCCATATAAGGCTTTCGGGTACCGTCGAACTTGTGGCCGCACAGCCACAAACTCGGGGTTTTACAAGTGGCGACCGATTTAAATGGGACAGATGAAACCCGGCGCAGTCAGCTATAGCTTTCTGTTGTATTTGTCCTGGAGCAGTGAGGCAATTTTTAATAACCTCAGTGCAGTAAATGAATTGCCCTTACGTGCTTCGACATATGCCGCCCCGAAGATGCGGAGTAATTACCTCAATCAGTAAGGTGGTTTCCTTCATTCCACAGCGACAAACTTTTATCTGAAATAATGGCAGCATCACTACGTTATGCGCAAGTAACCGGAGAGGCGCAGGACTGAGAACTTCGCTTAGTTGCCTGGCGAAAGTTTTTCAACTCAAAATACGATTGATGACAGTTTGCAGCGCTACTCGGAGAGAGCATCGAGTTAGCTCAGCACCAGGTTTTATTGACAGGGTCCAAGAACAGCCCTGCATGCATCGATTATGGCACAGCACAAGCGAAGGAGTGAGGAACGAGGCCGTCACGCAGCGAAGCAAGACGCGCATAAAACTGATTCATCGCGTGCCAAGCGGGAGCCTGGGAGCCCCCCTCTTCGCCGCTCACTTTGGACCGTTTCGTGCTTCCGAATCGTGTGGAGAACAAAACAATTGGGCCAGGCCCAGCCACACAGACAAAAGCCACGCGCTTGCGCTCCTTACTCTGCCCCCTCTCTCTTTCTCTTCTTTCCTCGCCTCCCCTAGCCCTTGACTTATGCCGGTTCTTTCTGTTTTGCCCCTTCCTATTTTCGTCAGTTATACATTTCTTCATCTTCTCTGGGGAAAAACACAAACGACGCACGCGGAAAGCATCTTCGTGCTGGCCAGGGGAGATCTGCGAGCATATTGCCCGACTCAACGAGGCCAATTATTTCCCGAATGCGCGATGCCTTCGTGCTCCGCCGTTGAGAAAAGACAAAAGCCAGTCTAACGGACCGTAAGGGCCTAGGTGGGCCCGCCACCGCAGCCATCGCTCTGCCCACGCACGGGCCACAAACGCCGGAGTTTTCGCCCGATTCTCTTGTTTTTCTTTCCCTGCCCTTTTCTTTCATTATTCCGGCGGGATGCGTCAGCGACAGGAAACGCTCCTCGCGCAGATACGTTTGTTGGTGCGCGCATATGATTTTGGCGGGCTGTTCGTGCGCCCGTTCCCCGGTGCGGGGAGGACCGGCGGCCGGGCGCGTGCGACTCGCGAGCAAAACAGGCGTCCGTGCGCGCGTGCCCGAGCGAACCGCGGTCCGCTGACGCTCGGGGAATAAGAGGAGAATTATCCGTCGCGGCATTGAGGTGAAACACGTAAGCGGGCCCCAATTAGACCGACAATCGGGCAGAAAAACCAAACAGGAGCAAGACAAAGGCAGATAGAGAGACCTGGAGGAAAACGGGGCCCTGGACTGGAAGAAACTCGCGGAATTAAGGAAACCGTGCAGAGGGCGCATGATAAAAGAGACGGTGATTGCCTAATTTAAACGCACTAACCTTGTTCCCAAAAAGCGAGGGAAAAGCAGCGAGTGTGGGCGTACATGAACGGAGGGAGCCGAGCGGAGGAAGAGGCGGGGGTAAGACCGGAGCTAACTGCCGCTTCTCTCCCTCCTTACGACCCGCTATTCTTGATTGTCCGGCGATGCAGCAGCGCGAGATGAGTGGGCGCCTTGAATGCGCGCAGCTGCTCGCTGGTAGCATGCTCGTTAGACTAAGGCTTGCTCAATTTGGGTGTATACGGGCTGTGCCAATTGTGCTGTTGCGTAGTGCGCGGCCACAGCAGCGCGTGCGCTCTCTGGTCGAGCACAATGCTGTTTGTGACTTGCGGAGGCAGAAACGCATTGCTGAGAAATGATTCACCGATGTGTCCGCCCGCGGCGACAGCGACTGTCCCATGCGAAGGAACGCCTACTTGGAGCTGGAGCTATGTTCTTCGTGTGTTCCGGGGGATGTGTCCAATTGGCGCTCCGCACAATCTGCGTGCAGTCCTCGCTTTCGTCAAAAAAAAGAAATGACTTGGAGAGGCAGCAGCAACCTAGAAGGTCTCAAAACGTAGCTATGAGCCGATGGAGCTGCCCGTGGAGTAGTGTATAAGGATCGTAAATGACGCAGTTAGTGAGGGATTGATGCCCAGGGAGCCGCTATTTTGTGCAGTGCTTAGAATCGGAGCTCACAGAAGGCCTACAATTCGCCTTCTATTCTAAGCCAGTGTTGGTAAAACGTAGAGCATCATGCCAGCATGACTTGCCCCCTCATTGGTCGCATTCAGTGGTGGGTTCTTTCACTGAAGCATGTAAAGCAGGGAAAAGTTTCAAGATTACAGCAGCAGAGAAATAATACTGAAAGCTGGAGTCTGTGATCCATACTGGTGTTTTAATGCTGCCGTTTTTGGGCTGGTGATATCTCTGAAAGCTCTTACTGACTGCGGCAGCAATGGATTCTTTCGTGGCATTGTCTATCGTATCCGGCAGTTGCCAGCTGCTCTAAAAGGAAAGGTACAAGACGTTATGGATCACGAGAGATTATGATTTGTAAATTCTTAGGAACATCTCGCCAAACATCGCAGTCAAGGAGGCAATGATTGTTTTTGCTCTAGTTTCAGCCCGTTACAGTGCAGTACGGCCAGTACAGGAGACGTCATTTTAGAACGGGCGTTGTTACATGTTGGCTTTTCAAGAAAACATTCGTGCATAAACGGCGTCGGCGATCGTCTAGACCCCATCGAAGCCTCGTGGGAGCAAGAGGCACCACAGAGGTAAATGTTGAGATGGTGGCCTTAAAGAAAGAGAGGTTGACCTTATCTGGTAAAATGGACAAGACGCGCACAGTTGCGAATTTCAGAAAAGCTGATTCAGCAAAACTGAATCAGCATGATTAACCAAGTGCTAACAAATTGCCTATTTCTCGGGCGACAGCTCGTACAGTCAGCTTCCGCTAATATGACGTCATCAAATCTTTTATTTTCATTCTACCGTGTCCAGAAACTCCAGATTTATAGACAAGAACTTGTTCTTTAAAGCGCCACAGTCAAAGACCAACAATTTTGAACGAGAAAGAAATGACGACCGGCAGATCACAAGCAACCTCTACCCGTTGTGTCAACTGTGCTAGCACGGATGTGTTTCCTTTATGTGGACAGGGCCTGCGTTCACGGACACACTTGCTTCGAATCTGGCAGGCTCCGAAAAAGCGCGCCACCTACCATGCGCACAGAGAACTATACACGAAGATTTGCAGTTATCCGCGCGTGCGATTGCTAGACAAATATTACTGACCGCGTCGTCCAAAGTGGTCGGAACACACGGCCTAATTATTATTTTTGAGCGTTAGGACAGTGTTTTCAAGGCTTTGCGTTGCATGTCGGCATTGCTGGTTGAACACTGCCCGCTTCCGAACTGCCCGCTGCCCGCGTCTTCATTATGAGATATTTCAAGTTGATGGGGAACTGAGGACAATCCCAACCAACTTTTGTTCTTGTTAAATATCTGTTCTGTCACTCTTTCCGAACGCTGATGTCTGGCAGCAAAAGATGCATTTATTGCCTGAAAAATTTTACTTAAACATCCCCCCCCCCCCCCAAATCTCCGATTCAAACTCGCGGCGTGAAGACCGAAAGGACTCCCTGATCACCGATTGGAATAGTAGATGGTGTGATCACTGAGGCTAGGCTCAGTGATCCGCGCTTAAGAGGACGTTGGCTCACCGCAGTTTACTTGCGAAGACCGCTGGTGGTAGCAACACCTGCATTTCATTTCTTCACATTTTCTACTTCACAAAATCTCCCGTTTCGGTGAAGCAGTGTCTTTTTCTTTAAAATGCAGTAATCAATCGACACGGACCAACTTCAATTGGTCATCAGTGTCCCTTTAATGTTTGCTACCCGCCGCGGTGGCTGAGTGGTTACGGTGCTCGGCTGCTGTCCCGAAAGACGCGGGTTCTATCCCGGCCGCGGCGGTCGAATTTCGATGGAGGCGAAATTCTAGAGGGCCGTGTACTTTGCGATGTCAGTGCACGTTAAAGAACCCCAGGTGGTCGAAATTTCCGGAGCCCTTCACTACGGCGTCCCTCATAGCCTAAGTCACTTTGGGCCGTTAAGCCCCATAAACCAAACCAAACCTTTAATGTCTGCTTCCGTGCATACTTCGAGCGTGGTCTTTAACTCGAACCTTGAATGATTCGCAGAAATTTTGCGTGTTCTGATTGCAGTTTTTACTCAGAGAAAAAAAAAAGCGAATTACACAAAAAGTGGCACGAGACGGTTGTGTTCAGGTCACCTTTATCTGCCCTGCTTGATATGGTGAGCTGTCAAAATTGAATAAACAACGCGAGTCGACTGGCTCATAGTTGAGAGCACGAAACGGTGTGCGTGTGAACATGACCTCTTCTAGTTGGGGTGCCTCTTGGTTTTGCATACGTGTGTGGTTCAAATAAGAACACCTTTTATGGGCCATTCTCTGAAAAAGTATCCACGCGTGTAAAGTACCCACGCATGGGTGAGCGACGCAGCCGTTCGCACATCGCTCCATGGAAACAAAATCTCGCAGTTTCTACAGCGTCAGCTGTTAGAGCGATGATCCCGCACCCTCGGTGCTGAGCGGCGACGGCGGCGAGGCCAGAGCGACTGCGCTTGCGAAAGTACCCCGTGCACATAGCCCATGCCTCGTGCCTTGCGCCAACTTCGCGATCATTAGGTGAGGCGCGGGATCGAAAAAAGGCGCCTCTCAAGAAAACAATCGGGAATGGCTGGTTGGCACGGCGGCCCGCGTGCCTGTGCAGTAGCAGCTGCAGCAGTTAAGATAAAACCGCTTGCTGTGACGTGGCACATCAGTAGATTTACGGGAGGGCTGAAGCCGAGGCGGAGCGTCGCGCTCTCAACGTTGTACGCATGCATGAGGCCAGAGACTCAAACGCGTGGCGGGTCGAACTGAAGACGAACGTCCTCGTGACACTGACCGCAAACACGCTGCGCAACAAGATGACCAAGTCCACGCCAACACATTTCTCACACCATGACGCACTCGTTGTATCCCTCCCAAAGCAGAAACGCAATCGTCACCCACTCACACGTGGCAACAGCATCCAGAGCAAATGCAACATTTGCTAGAGCACAATGTGGACCAGCTAGCGCTAATCATCCTCGTTACCACGGGTGAAACCGCCATCATTTTTTATAGTCAACTGCCACTTTGCTCTCTTATGGGCTGTATTCTTTATCCTGAAGATTGGAGGCTTCGAACTTTGCGCCTTGTCTGAACGTCGTGACAGGTGAAGTTCGTAGATCCGCCATCGCTTTGCTGCGCGTGCAACGGCCCATGCCCCTCACACTTTTCGGAGATGCGCTTACTCCGGCATTGGTCCCATGTTGGTATTGGTGGAGCTAACCGAGATGGAATTCAAAATTTTCTCCTAGGGAGCTGCCCACATCTGCTCAAAGTACGGCAGGTGTGGGAACTAGGTGCACCTGCCTGCATTGCGTAATGGAGGAGTACGGGCCAGCTGTCTACATGGGTCCCAAGTGGGACTCATCGGGATGTTTCTGGGCGTCCACTTGTGGCCCATGTGAGCCCCCGTTGCGGAACCCATAATGATACCACCGGAGTTCGGATGCGCTGCTACATCGGCACCACAGGGGCCCCAACTTCATAGCCCATTTTGTGCTGCATATCATTTCTTGCCTTATTTTTTAGTTCGGTAGCACAATAGGCACATTTTCCGATTTCGGGCATACGTACGCATGTGTCTGAAGCCTGCATTGTGGCAGGCGGCCCACCTGCCCACCGATCTGTTAGCAACCTGCCAGGTATATTTATATGGCAGGCCTTCACCTAAGTGAAGGCCTTCGAGATAAATGCCTTCAGGGTAAGGGTCCTCAGGTCAGAGTACTTTGTGGTAGAGGCCTTTAGGGTGAAGAGCTTCATGGTCAATGCCTTCCGGGTAAAGGCCTTTAGGTCAATGAACTTCATGGTAAAGGCATTTTGGTCGAATACCTTTATCACGCAGGGACCTGAAGTGTCAATCGTAACTTATGCTACTGCACAATTTTCCGCGCTTAACCATGCTGAACCGTCTGCTTTTTTTTTCTATTTCGTTTGCCATAGCTATTTCTTTATTTCTTGCGTTTTTTTTTTCTTTTGGCTATTCCATTCTTGTTTTTTTTTCACGTTTTCTGCAGAATAATTCATTTCGTTGGAATATAATATATCTGGCGGCCGGTATATGCTTTCTTTCGACTCCACGCAGACTCGTTCGTTTTTTTCTGGTCGGAAATTAATCAGCCCAGGTACCACGTCGTAAATAGTGATGGGCGTAAAAATATGACAAAGAAAGCTCTGCCACTCTCTGAAAAGTCGCCTGTCAGCTGGTTTTTTTTTTCGAGTATAAAGGACCTCGAGAAACGTGCACCGCAAAATCAGCGCCGAAAAGGGCTGAGTCGCTGTTTTCATAAATGTATTCTGTTCAGTATTTTATTCTGTTCAGTATTCAATAGCTATTACGAGAACAAAGAATACCTGCTCAAAAAGGACGGGAGAAGAGAGAAGAGAAACCACGCGGGACAAACGCAGACGAAAAACATTTATTCCACCAACGCCATCAACAGCAAAGCGCATGCGCAGAAACCACGAAGATAAAAAGCCACAATCATCTCGTGAAATGAAGAAACCCCAACTCCGTGCGGTACAGGTGTACTGAAGCCTCGCTAATACATTTGTCAGGCCCTAATCTCGCGATTTCCAAGGCTTCGATAATTTCCCGTTCTTTCTTATCCCTCGTGTGTCCTATAACATTAGTCCTGTCGAAAAGCGGATTACAATCTTTGTCATCATGCTTGCAAGTGTTACAATGCTTAGGCAAATGCTGCCCCTTGAATCAGCTAAGGAATTGGCATGCTCTAATAATCTAATGTTGATGCAGCGGCCAGTTTGGCTGACGTACACCTTACCACACCTCAGCGGAATCTGATAGATTACATTGCATGTACAGTGTACAAACTTATTCCTGTGGTTAACGCCACACACAACCTTCTTTTTCTTATCTTTCCTCGCTAAATTGCACAAACGCCTTTGTTCGCAGTCCTTTTTGCGCAGTTATTCTTTGTTCTCATAATGTAGTTCCAACTAGCCCCTTACAGCACTCTTCTAGATTTCAATAGCTAGGTGTACAGGTCAGCAAAAGTTAAGGTCCAGTCTTTTTTTTCAAACTGCATGCTTTTCCGTCAGACTAAGAAATCCAGAAAGATAATTTATTGCTGATCGTGTATTTTCTTGCTGATAACCAATGAAGTTTAAAATAATTGTTTGCAGCCTCACACCCTTGTTCACGCGCGCGCATAATTCGGCCAGCCGCTATGCGCAAACGCACCATTTCAAAGGCGACACGCATGCGAGCTACCAGCTGTTTGTGGGAAGGTACAGGTTTGTATATTGAGCGTGTTGTTATTCCCGCTTCTTTTTTTTTTTTTTAATTTCATGCACTTTCCCGATAAACATTCTCAGGTTCGCCCGCTCCTCCGCTTAGCTGAAAAGGCAGGCTCAGTCCCTATTCTGCACCTGTATAGTGTTATACTTCTCTATTTCACAACGGTAGCAATGAATCATTTCAGTAAAACTGAGGGAGAAAAAAAGGCCTCGGAGAGGACGCCAGTACCGTTAGGAAGGGATGTTCCGATCATTTTTAATTTAGCTCTATTGCCTAAAACATGGTGTTTTGACTTCCACCACATGGAAGCTGCTGTTACTTTCCCGCGCCTTGAAGGCCACCCATTGTAACATTGTAGCCTTTGCCATTTCGTACATAGCATACCACCGATCGAACTTCTACGTCAAGTGAGCCGGCCATTTATTCCCAGTTCTAGGCAGTGTCGCAACTTACGCAAGAAGTGACCAGCCCTAGAATGCACAAATATTGCGGCAAAAACTGCCATGAACAGCGCTCTTATTATGTTGTTATACTCCGCGGCGTGCGGAAGTACGAAATCGCTGGAGAAGTATACCCCCCGTGCATAACACCCGCAAACACAAAAGGGGGTATACAAGAAACGACCACACTCCGGTCTCAATGGCTTCCGAGGGGGCGCACCTTCTAAGAGCAGCAGAGTGACGGTGAGCCGGGTAAGAGAGGAGGCCATATTGTGGCGTGCGCGGTTTGAAGTTGGGCAATTTGCAAGCAATTACTCGTTGCAGCTCCGGAAATCCAAACTAGATTGCTCTCCTCTGTCTGCTGCGTGACGCCGACTCGTGTGCGCGTCTATTACGCGTCACCATACATGCGTTCGGCGCACGCGTTCCCGCTCGGTGAGTAAGCGCCAGCCCCACTCTCCACCCTACCCTTTCCCGATCTCGCTGCCCCCGTAGTTTCCCTTCTTTCTTCATTTTTCGCGAATGCGTTGCAAAATAACGCGCGGATCACGGCTGTACGTGCCGCACACGTCGGCTTGTCTGAAAACACGCGATGAGGAGAGATTGCTGTTTGCCATTTCTTTTCCACTCGTTCGGTCTTCCTTTGAAGGTTACTCCTCGCGTTTTCGTTTATTTCGTTCCCATTGTTGGACAAACGATTCCGGCGGTGCGACGGCATATCTAGTTCCCGTGAACAGCGCTGGGCCGAGAATCGTCCACACGCCACATTCTGTCAGGGCAGGGAGCCGTTGCCTTTCCATTTATTTTTTATTTGTTTATTTCTGCGACACCTTACAAACTCCTACTTCCCGTGACGGTGTTGCATACACGCATATCGAGTGCAACTGAAGGTTTGCATACTTGATGTCAGGACGGCACAAGGACGAGAGAGGCACAAGAACACAACAGGTCAACTCTGAATAACCAAGCTTGACTACGCTGTTCAAATAAAAAGAAAAAAAAGAGGAAAAAAGGGATATCATTCGCATTCACCGAAAATCATTCCAAATGCCTTACTGTGCCATTCTGCAGCCTCCTTCCCTTCCAAGCGGTTTACTAGTAATCACATGCGCATTGGTCGGTGAATTTTTATTGATAGCTAGCTTTCACGAGATTGCACCCTAAATTCACCCTCAAGTAGGGGCGAGTGATTTTGCGGCAACACCAAGCCGCTCGCTATGCGGGGCTACGCTGTGCATGCAGGGCTGCTTTCCATTTAGCACCTGGAACCTCCTCTTCAGTCTTCCACAAAGCCATATAACGCCTGAACAGGCCTATTGGCGATATGCGTCCTGTCTGGTTTTCGGCTATAATCCCGTGCTGTTAAACTCATCAGCTTTCCTCTCAACTAACGGGCCATTGGTCAGGGAATAGTTGTGTTTGGCTGCCCACAGGACTCAGAAGTTGCTGGCGACATTTCTCTTTATTGGTTGCTGAAGAATAGGCAGAGCTTTATCTATCAACCGACCCGTTACGGCTTCGCGAGCAGTGCTGGCAATAACAGCAGATTTGCTGCCTGTCGGTTATGAGGCACAGGGCAGTCAGCAGCTCCGGCTGCTAGGATAGGGAAAGAAGACGAAGTACAGGCATGTAAACACAACAACAGCAACAATCACCGCCTGTGTCTTGGCCACTCCCCCGTAGTGGGTACGTGCCATTTTATTTGAGGCCAACCAACCAACCAACTCCAGAACAGGAAGTAACCGCGGGGGGCTATCGGCCTGGAGGCTGTTTATCAAAGTGGAAAACTTGGCGAGTTGGCACCGGCGCACAGATAGCAAGTAAAAAGCATGGCAGACATTGAAAAGACCAATGCTGAAAGCTAAAAATGTTTCTGATATGTCAGATTTTTCATTGCGTCGTGCGAGCTGTCGTACGAAACTCGACACATAGAGGTCTATGAATTTACATAAATTTAAGTCATCGCAAGCATACTTGTGGAAGCTATCGCATCGCTATATGTACCTTCCACTCCATTACATGGCAGAAATTAAGAGATGGATTAAGGACAATGCTACTCCCTTTTTAATTCCTTCATTCCTTCTCTACCAGCGTGTCGACCAAAATAGAGACAACTACTGCATATTTCCTTCCCTCAAAGCTTTCTGCTCCCAGACGAACCGTTATTGCGCCTTTCCTTTCCCCATAATCTTCAACTGCTCCTTCTCCTCGGCTCATGGAGGGGCGTCTGCCAACACTCAGCATTGCAGAGCTTGTTTTAACATTCTTTATTGAGGTTTCAGGCATTATATTTCTTCAAACATTACGTCTGACCAACCGGCCCCTCCGCATATTTTGTTAAGTTCATTTCAGGCATTCCGTACCACAGTATGGGTTCTCGTGGAAAATGCGGAATATTGCGACCTGCAGTTTAACAGTGCGCAGTTTGAGGAATGCAACTTCCTGCTTTTATTAGGCTATCTTCCTAAGAAATGAAGCGCCCTGTGCACACAGCGTCTGTGCTGGGGAAGTCTACTTGTGCATGCTGAATAAGAGGAGCAGATATCGACCCTCATTAAAGCTCTCGATCTCAACAGAACCAAATGCTAAACAGAACAGACATTTAACAAACGAAGCTGTGAGAAAAATGATATTTGGACGGTGCCATTTCCTTGCGATAATGAAGCCCTCATCTCTACCAACATTGTCAAAAGCAGCGCGTGTATCTAGAACGTGGTGTGCCTTAGTCGTTACAGTGCGATGCCTCAAGACAAAGCGCGGGCTGAGAAATGCGATTTACCATCAAGTGCGGTTTCAAAACGCGCATTCTTGACGACTCATGGTTTTCTTTACCCTGTTACTTCGGTTTCGCTGAGCAGGTAGGCCCTAATTGAGTCGGTAAAGTTCATAATAACTGAGTCTCGCATTTCTGGGCGACAACTCCAGAGTGTTACGGCAACAACCGCTACTTTCAAGCCATTTCATTCCAAACTGAACGGGCAAAGGTGCTGCGTCATACTCTGTTTCTCCAAAAACGTCCTCTCTTGACGTTATCCTAGATTGCTCATGCAAGTGGCAAATAAAAATAGTGATCTTGAGCGCAACCACGATGCTCCGAGACATATTTTGCGGCCGTGTGAGTTTAAAAACCGATTATACAGAACTGGAAAAGATCAACTACACATGAGGACTTCGCGGGCGCGTATTTCCTCATCCCGGCACCGTTGTCTCCTTTTCTCGGCATCACGAGCTTGCATGCGCGGATCTTCAGAGCTTTGACGCTTTCGCTCCACTTCACGGCTGCCCAACTCCGGATATTCACGTTTAGTCGTGGACTTGGCTCGCGTTCGCGGCAACGCTCGCAATGTTCTCCTTCAAGGCAGTGCTTCGGGCGACCCATCTTCTCTGCGACGGTAGAGAGCGACTGAGCGACTGCGCGCTAACGAGCAACGTACCCTCCAACCCTGCTATCCCCCCTTACCCCAACCCAACCCGGGAGGACTGGGAGGCGACCCTGCTCGGCTGCTCTGACCTGCAGGCCCAACGGGCCTTGGTCGCGCGAGCCCGGGCGGCGGCCGACGCCACTGGGGTCCCGAACAAGGGACCTCCACCTAGTACTTGTAAGGGCTGGCCCCCTCTGGGTCAGCTCATGCAATACCTCCAGTAGTGCATGTGTAAATAAATGTTTTCCACCACCACCACCACATGCCACGAGACGCTGTCATTAAAAATTGGCAGAGGCTTAGCTCAGCTATGCCAGGACATACGCAGAGAGAGCTACCTCGGCGTCTCCGCTTGGCAAGACGTTCTTCTCTTGCTCAGGCGTCTCTGATGCTCATTCACGCCCGCAGTCGGGCCGGCGCGGCTCCTCGCGCGGCGGCGGTGGCGGCGAACTTTGACGTCACGTGCCCTGCACCTGCTGCTCCTCTCTTGTTTCGCGCATGCGCACTATCGACCTCCCAGGCTCACGGCGAAATGCTCGACTGGGTAGCGTAGAGTAGCTATCGCTACAAAAATAGACGGCTTTGGACGACGCGAAACATTCACATGTCCCATCATCAGCAAGCGCTAGCAAGCCAGGCTGGAGCCACCGCGCACACCGAAGGGTAGCACGCGCGAAGCGCTGTTTCGAACCGTCTGCCGAGCGGTCATTACGTTCGAGTGCCAAATAGTATCGCTATGCGCACTCGTCTTCGCCTTAATTCTTATTCTGAATAACATGAGGTGTCGTGGCCCCTGGCAATAAAGTGTCCAACCAGCCTATGTTATTCCGGGAGGCTCCCGCCGGCCATCGTGCAATCCAGACATTTAGTGTTCTGTCTCTGTAAATGGTGCACCATACCGTTATGTCAATTTTTCTTAAAATACGGGTCCTCGCACAAAGGGGGTGCCATAACCTTAGCTCCAGGGTAATCGCAAACACTGAGAACACTGAGTGGAAAAACACCGCCTTCGTGTGAGGACCATACCTCGCCTAAATTATGAAGAAAGAAGAAAGCGTAGCACTTATACGAATGTACACGGTACCTGAGAGCGGAAGTAAAGGTGGAAAGGTAACCCGTGGAAAGCATTGGCATTGGCTTGCCGCTGTACGCCTTGCGCCGGAAACCATGCTGTGCTTTTTATTGCGCAGTGTTCCCAGACGACCGAGCTGTAACATGGTTTGGCGAACTCAGTGTTCGCTGGGAAGACGAGTCACTGCCCTTTTGTCAAACTACTTTCTGGCAGGACACGAGCATTTCACACACGAGCCCCACACCATCTATCGTAAGCGCCACCTGCACGTAGTCTGGCTGACAAAAATTCAAGCAAGTTACTTAAGCTGCAGTTTTAAGAATCATGCAGGACGACACTCAGGTGCAGACAACAGAGGTCTCTATGTTTACCTAGAAATGGTAAAGATGAGCGCCGTTCTTTACATCCCTTTTTCAGAGTAAGAAGAGCCGAACCAAATTCTGCTTTGAAAGGTGGCGCAGCTTATACAAGAAAAAAAAAACGCTTTATGAGCGAAAATTCAATAATAATAATAATAATACTTCATTGCTATATAAAAAAACAGTACATATATTCAGGCATGCCAAAGCCATTGATGGCCTGAGCGGCAGTGCCTGGCAGGCAGCAAAACCATGCACGGTAATTAACATAAATATAAAGCAGCGAAACGCGAGTACAGGAAACGAAAAGAAAGTAAAAAGATGATTAAACTTATGCAATGTCTGTGAAGAGAGACCTCCAATGAACATAATGTATAATAGACAAAAGCAAATGTGTGCCAGCAAAATGACCGTGATACAGGAAATCGTACACCAATCAGGCTTTCCTGGTACAAAGAGATTGAGCACGGGCAAACAAGAGCAGTACAGGTAACCAAAGCAAATACGCCTTAGCGATCTTTTTAACTTGTATTTCGTTTTCATACGAAAGATGCTGGGAATCAATTTATTGAAGTAAGCTGGAACATAATGAGCGTGTGTTCTAGTGCCGTATCCTGTGGAACAACGAGGTCTGAAACTGAAAATTGGTTTTGAGAAACGGAAATGGCGCCGTAACTGTCTCACATATCTCAGTGGACACCCGAACCGCGCCTTAAGGGAAGGGACAAAGGAGTGAATGAAAGACGGAAGGAAGAAAGAGGTGACGTAGTGGAGGGCTCCGGAATAATTTCGACCACCTGGGGATCTTTAGCGTGCAGTGACGTCGCACAGCACAGGGGCACCCTATGCGCTCCGCCTCCATCGAAACGCGACCACCGCGGTCGGGTTCGAACCCGGGTGCTCCGGCTCAGTAGACGGCTCAGTAGCCACTGAGCCACCGCTGCGACTCAAAGAGGTCTCCAAAAACGACTTTTGGGCTTTAAGCAACGGGAGGAAACATATAGAACTAAGAAACCATTGGACCAAAAGTGTTTTAGAGCAACGGTGTGCATGAAAAGATCATTTAAATTCAGCATTTAAATTCGGCGCACTCCAGTGCTAAAACGTTTTCTTTTTTTTTTTTCATATTCAGGCGAAAGCCTTTTCGCCTGAATATGAAAAAAAAAACGCATTAGCGCTCAAGTGCGCTGAACGCAGCGATTGCGTAGAGGTACAGCATCCGCCTCGCGTGCAACAGGACCGGGGTTAGAATCCTGGTCCTGCCCAATTCTCCACCAGGCTTAAAAAAAATACATGCTGGTGTGCCACAAACTCCATTTGCTTTTTCCTTCCAAAAGGATTGCCTCTCTGTGTGCATCAACAAAATGTCTGCAACTTCACAACTCAACACAGTTGAACAGGTGGCCAACAAGATTATGAACAAAAGGCTTCCCAACTCAACGGATTTCAGCAGGTGGTCGACTAAAAGGCGTTCCACTATGCAAGAATTTGGCAACAATATGGTGTATGGCCATTTTGTTGCCATGTTATAGGGTGTGTTGACGGAAGTCCGCGCAATGGTCACTAAAACAACACACCAATTTTTGTAAGGGATATAGCTTTCATAGAATATTCTGAGTTGAGAAAAGTTCATCCTGGTCCGGACGAATTCCCTTTAAACACATTAGATGTTACAGGTTGTTGCGATGAGCTATTTATGATGCGGTGTTTTTTTCTAATCTGAATGTCGAAACGAATGAGTATGAGGGAGCAAGACAAAGATAAAAGGTGACAGCATCACAAACTGCTGCCCTATATACGTCCGCCGCGATAACTGGCTCATCGCCCACTTGTCCACAAATTGCCTTGGCCTGCTCTGCGTACGCCGCCGTATGACGTATGGCCACGCAGAGCCAGAAACTGTCAGCAGCTCTCCGGGTGTACTTAAATGCTAGCCTGGTTGCTCACTCGTCAAGCATCAATTTCAGCAATGCTAACAGCGCTAGAAAACAATACCGAAAGCTCGACGGCAAGTTCAGTTGTCAGAGAATGCGTTTTGCTAAACCCAACCACGACCACAACATGATCATGCGACATGAAATGAGTGATTATAAGACAAGCTCATGCTTAGAGGAAACAATGACGTCCCCAGTGAAATGCTTCGAACAAACCATGGTTGTCGTTCCTTTTCTTCCAATCCTTAGGTTTTTGTTCGGTAACGCTCAATGGGGCGTGCCGTCTGATTCTATCGGGGAACGGTAAAATAACATTGCGCGCACTTTCCAGCGAGAATACAAACAAAATGGTGCGCAGCAAAGCACTTTGGGCATTCGCTTTTCGGTTTTTCGCCCTTTTCGCGGTCGCATCACAAGTCGAGAACGGATGCCGTTTTACTGCGAAAGCAATACTACTCGCACTTTCAAGACTTCGCGTGACCCGGCCGCAGTTACGTTTGACCTTTAGCGGAGTGAATATGGGCGACCAACTCGCTCCTTCAGATAGCCCGGCTGCAGTTACGCCGCGCCGCGCACCTGTGGCGCTACTGCCGCTGTGACGTCATACCAGCTGTAGATTATGGGCGACCAACTCGCTCCTTCAGAGAGCCCGGCTGCAGTTACGGTGTGTGTTTGCCGCGCTGCGCACCTGTGGCGCTACTGCCGCTGTGACGTCATACCAGCTGTAGACTGTTTTCTTTCTCTCAGTCGCAACAACATCAAAAACAAAATGTAAAAAAAATTACCGAAGACGTTTTCAGTCTTCGCGTAGCGGCGGCCGGTAGCCACGCGTGACCTGTAGACGCGGCGTACTGCGTTCCTTCAGTTGGAGGCGCTGCGCTTTTGCTTTCGCAACCCACCAGGCTTAACCAAAGCTAAGCCCCCGCCAATTTTTTCAACGCACAAGCAACGGTAACCCAGCCCGCGTTACCATGCGGGGCCTGAATCAGCGGTTTGTCGCACCGGCCCCTATCGATAGCGAGGAGTAATTTTTAGTTGCGAATTGTGTGCACCAATGCAGAAAAGAGTGGCAAGAAAAAAAGGGTACGTTAATTCTTCAGCGTCAATCTGCTGGGACTTTCTTCGCGACGTTGTGTACCTCATTTTGTACTCTGAAGTATCGCTATAACATGTGGGCACGCCTCAAGCACCATTGAAGATCGTTTTTTACCACCGTTGAACGATCGCGAAAGCGCTACTTCACTACCAAAGCTGTAAAACCCGAGGTATGTGGGAAGCCTGAACCTTTGACGCAACGCCAGCGGTGAAGGCCTTGCGCAGATTCTCCGTCAACCCGCGGAACCGGCACCCTCCGCCCCCCCCCCCACACACACACACAGACACGCACACACTACCCGCCCGCGGCTGCCGCCCCCCCCCCCCCCCCCCTCCCCAGGGTGGGGAGAGTGGGGATGGCTCGCGCCGGCGCCGCCCGCCGTGGAGCTGCCGCCTCCTACCCATCTGCCTGCCGCTGTTGTCCCACGAAACGGACTCTTCGCCTTGCATCGCCGGCGTGCTCCGCCGTCCCCGCTCCCGACGCTCGAGAGCCGTCGGCGCCGGACTCACACCGCGTCCTCGTAATAAACTAACCAGCTCTTCAGGCACCGCGCGCCAACGAGACGCGCATGAAGAAAGGAAAAGAAAAACAGAAAGAAACAGAGAAGGAACGCACATGGCTAATTAGGTGCTTTCGCACGTCCTACATCGGTTTAAGTACGTTAAAACCTTACCATTTTTTTTTTGTAAAAAGCACTTGCAAGTTTCTAAAGCACGAAAAATATAAGATTTGGTGCTGCTCGATGCCAGACTAACAGAAACAAGGGACACGGAACAGAGCAGTCATGAGTTGGAATAATCAACGAGCGAACTCCACCCCGGATATATCGAACTCCAAGGGGATCGGGAAATAGTTGATGTATAAAAATGGCAATCGATCAGCTTATCGTGATGCAGCGAACCGCTCGCTAGGCCTTGCTAGGCCTAACCCGCTTGGCATCGAAGCCGCAGCGGACAATGCTTTCTGTTTTTTTTTTATTAACCACGTTCCGGCAGTAAGCCGCGTTTTTATTTTACAATTGGATTTCTCCTCACCCGCGTTACTTAGTGCTCACAAGGTGTATCATCTCCGACCTCACGCTACAGTGTGAAATGTAAGGTTTGACGACATCTCATTCGGTCGGGTAGTAGGTTCATATCGAAAGGATATGGAACGCCGATGAAAGGTTATTGTTCAAATGCTAGACGCTTAGGCTTCCACTCGGAAGCCTTGTTCACTATTGAACAAGCCTTGGGTGGAACCCTTGAGTGAGCAAGGTTTCAGTGGTGAAGCCGAAACTTCTAACACTTTGACAACAACCTTTGGTCGGCGTTCCTTTTCCTTTTAACCAGCTACAGCGTCTGTCTTCCTGTCTTAAGAGGTCTAATTCCGTTACTAGTACTGTGTAGAGTAATGTGATTAAAATTCAGGTATAGTTGGCTTCTGGAACACCTTCGGCAGTGAAGCGAGCGAAGCATATCAGGCCTGGGCCACCGCTCCTGTTTCAGTAAGAGAGGTTGGCTTTGCCGCATGACAGCAATGTGGCGTGGAAATGAGTGCAAGAGACTGAAGGCCATTCTCAGCCCACCCCATGTTCAACTCGCCGCACCGCTTCACAGTGCTAGTGCTGCCAGCAAGTTCCCAAAGCCGCGTAGCTGTCCCGTCTCTGCGCGTGGAAAGCAATCGAAGAGCTCCTTCAAGACGCGTCACTTACAGGGACGTGGTGCGTGATTCGATATATCCAACGTTCCGCTGAACGTGAGTTCGATAAACACGAAGGCCATGTTCTTACGGTTCGATGCACACAATAATTCGATATATCGGAGATCAACTGGATTCGCAAGCTTCATGTTCTTTTTTAATGCAGGCGCAGTAACACGTTCCTCTTTAGCAGTACTGAGATGCGTGTTTTGTAAAGTTCAGGAAGAGACGGAAATGTGCTCATGTGAAACAAACAAAGCTTCTGAAATGTGACCATGTGATAGATACCCTTGAAAGCTCAGCTGAAACATAGGCAGGCTTGCAGGTGCTTACGAGTCCTTGTTCATTTAGCTGCACTGTAGTGTCGCTCATTGACAGAAGATGGCAGAGGCGTCGCGGCATCCCGAAACCAGAGCTCTAGGAACCTACCAGGAGAACTGTCTGCGTGTTGACGTGACTGCATATAGGTGTCAACGCCTGATGAGTAAGAAATTAACGGAGGCATTCTGGAATGGGGGAATATTAAGAGGGTATAGTCTTCTCACTGGCACAGGCATACAGACACCTCACCCGGGCTCAATTTCTACCTCTACTCCCGCATACATCGCTGCTTAACTGGGATAAAAAAAGCAACAACAAAAACTCTATCCAGCAATGACACCAACGCCGCTGCGGCTCGGCTCACATTTGCATGGCGCACGTAAACATGGACACGCAGCCACGGAATGAATAAACAAAATGTGAGAACCAGTAGGAACGAGAAGGCTGAGAGCCGACTGCCAACTCGCGCAGAGCAGGTGCCTTTGCCTCATTCGCGCTCTATTCCTTGGGGGGAAGGGAGGGGGGGGGGGGGGGGGGTTGTCGTCACTTTCGTTGTATATTTTTTCGGCAACTTACTTATACCTCTGCGAACTTCGTTCGTCTCCGCTGGAGCGAAGCTCGAGAAGTTAAGAGCGTTCAGAGAAGCAAGAAAGGGCTGTCCTTCTTCCGTTTGTTGGCGTTCTTGCTTTTCCGTTAGAGCTTGTTTGTTCACTTTTGGCTCATTTTTTTCTTTATGCGAGGCCGGTTCTCTTTCTTCTTTTTCGTACCTACGCAAGCGTATACGCCTTCTCTGTTTCTGGTGTATTTTCGGTCGCAGCGAGATTTCTTTTTCTTTTTTTTTTCTCCCACTCACCGTCTTCCCGCTTTGTTTTCGCTTGCGCACTTGCGAATTTCTCGCCGTTTTCTGCGCTCCGCGGATGCATGCGCGAAGGCTGGGTGTGGATGTGAAGTGTCGCCGTTTCCGCGCGAACATTGTGACGGAAATCGGGCATCTGCGTGGACGAAGTGTAACGGGTGGACCGATGTGACGAATTTTCCCCCCTCAAGGTGCCTCGTGAGGGCCATGAGGAAAACTTTTTTTTTCTTTTTCTTTATTAAGAGCAATAAATGTGCCACGATATAAATCACGCCAGCTTCTGTCATTATTTTCGGCCTTTTTTTTTAATGACCGAGTATTGATGCGCCCTGATCTTTGTCGGCACGTCACTCAGCTAGTGTGTCAGCAAGTCAGTAGCCTCTGTCTCAAGCAAGCAATATTTCATTCTTGTGCTTTCCTGCGGCATTCATACTGAGCGAATTAAAGAGAGAGAGAGAGCGAAGTATTCCTCTACAAGCGCAACCAGCGTGAAAATCAAATGGCCAAAATTAAAAGGAATATGAATTTCATCCCAGCGTAGCCATAAGCCAAAGATTACATATACGGTGACCAGGGAGAAAGGAGGAATTGCGGCGAGCACCATCAAGTCCTTCCCCTGGTAAATGAGAGAAAGTCTGGGAGTTTTTTTTTTTTTTTTTTTGTGCAAACTTACGCTTATTCAATGTATGTAAAAAATTATAAGCCCCCCCCCCCCCACCCCCACCACACACACACGCACACCCGCACACAAATTTTTTTCATGGCATTCGAGCCCATCTACTCATCATTGTGTACACGAGAGATAGACAGCCCGATGTCCTGCAAGAGTGAGAATTCAACTTTCCTTTGTTTTTGTGTCGATATCGCAGTTGTGAAATGTACCTTGTTTTGAATGTGAATTTATTAGGTTTTCCACTCCTGTAATAGCCTGAGAAAGGCTGACAGTATCAATAAATGAATGAATGAATGAATGAATGAATGAATGAATGAATGAATGAATGAATGAATGAATGAATGAATGAATGAATGAATGAAAGGTAAATGCGAGAAAGGAAAAGTCACTTTTGGGTGGGATTCGTTGTACTGCCGCTACAGTTGCTTTCGCCAAACAGCACCTGAAGACATTAGCTATATTTTGCGTTCTCGAGTATCAGGTAAACATAATGGCCCCCGCCTTATGTCAGCGTCAATCACGGCGCGCTAAATGGAGAGGTTAAAGAGGTAAAAAATAAAAAAAAAGAGAGAGTAGGAAAACCTGGCCTCACCGACTGAACAGAGCTTGGAATTCAGCGCGGCGCGCGGCCCATGACTACGGCCGCTTATAAATGGCCGCCACGAGTCGTTTACGCTCAGCCGCGCGCTTTGAAAAGAAAACCCCGCGTCTGTTTCGTAAAATTACCGCCGTTTATGCGCAGTAAATGCCCTCGAAGCCGCCCTTAGCTCCGCAAGCTTGTCTATTCACAAAGGTGCGCGCGCCCAGCGCGGCGAGCGATAGCCATGGATTCAGGGCCCGCGATGCATAAACACACTCAGATTATCGTCCAAATGGCCGGCGAATTGTTTCGCGTCCTTAAAGACTCGTTCGGCCCCCAGCAGGCTATGCGCTGCCTCGGCTAGTGCGTCGATATGTGATGGACTACAGTATGGCGCTGTCCTGCTGGCGATCGTTCGAACCACATGACACGAGGGTCCGCTCCCTGGCGATCATTGGTTCATCCCTCATCTGACCATACTATGCGCGGGGTTGAACATCGCATGGGGTAAACCCCTGCTATGACAGCATCAGAGTTTTTTTTTCTCTTTGAGAAGAAAAGGGCGTCATGCTCATGACGCAGCTTTTTAATGCGATAGAATTAGAGTTGTCCCTCCAACCCCCCCCCCCCCCCCCCAATGTCCTAGACGAAATTCGCTGATTGGTCGAGAGAGGTCACGTGGCCTTGTGATGTCACCACTACCTGCCCTGACGTCGTTGCAACATGCCCGCCGTGACAGGTGGCAACCTGTCCCCACGTTTGGACTAACGTGCCCACCGCGGGAGGTAGCGATTAAATTAATGATTGGTCGAGAGAGGTAACGTGACCTTGTGACGTCATCAAAACCTGCCCACCGGTTTGTGAGCAACCTAGTTTCCTGAAAGTAGCCAAGCTAGAGAACAAAAATAAAAAATCTGAAAAAAATCGATATATGCAAAAGTAGGTACCGTCACAGCATAGGGATACCTGCTATATGCGGCAGCTAGCAGTCAGAATACGGCGGTTGATGGACCGACAATTGCAAAGAAACTGACGCAAACAAACAGAGAAGCTGACAAACATGGAATCTAATGCTATATCGGATCCCACTCTTAAGTTGACTTAAGAAACCCCATAGTTTCGTTAATAGGGCATTGAAGAGCGGAGGGAATACATGTACCGAATGTGTTGCAATGATTAGCCAATATAACCCTCTGCGCGTGTTTGCAAGGACACAGCTCGTAAACGCTGATTTTATTTATTGGAGTAAACCTCTTCACCGTTTCGACCACAAATTTTTAATCGATAAGCTCCAATCTGATGTAATTTGTGGACAGTATTTAGATTTACTCGAATCCTCCTTGAAAGTAGAGTTGAGTGTGTGCACTTAAACAATCAACATTCAATACTTCTACCAATTAGGCACGCAGTCCCACAAGCCAGCCTGCTACTCAAAGCCTGCATGAGCGATATTTAGAAAACATAGACTGTTAAGAAAATTTATTATACGATACTGCTGTGATATCACCGTACATATTTCTGGTTTAGTCAGTGGTTTGACGGCATGTGGTCTGGTCAGGAAACATGGTTGATGAAGGTGACCGCTCAGTGACCAGTGAACTTCTCCAATATTTTTAGTTCAAACATGGGTCGTTCCAAGCAAAATCACCCAATCTTTACGCTCGAAAACCTTCGATTTGTAACGAAAAATTATGTTACGTATTGTTGCAATGGTAAACGCTGTCCCAGCTGGGTTTTTGGTAAAACAAATTTTTCGTTCCGTGACCGCCTTATGATAGCAAAACATCGGCGAACAAAAATGTCTAAAAACCACAATTTTCGCGTTATACTTATACATTTTTGACATAAATAAAAAACATTGCGGTTTAATAATATTATGGCTCCAATTGAATTTCCTTTTTCTCCAAATATATATCTCCAAAAAAGCATCAAAAGAAGTGCAGAACCTTGCTTTTTGTATTTTTATTAATTTATATTTTCTCAAATAAGTCCTTCCCCTTTCTTTCTCATATTTTGCAGAACTAGTGAAAGCCGATAAAAATACTTCGGAGTGCCAACAATACAAACTGCTCTGCAAAGCCGCCCCGGTGGCTCAGTGGATATGGCGCTCGGCTGCGGACCCGAAAGACGCGGCTTCGATCCCGGCCGCGGCAGTCGAATTCCGATGGAGGCAATCGCAAGGCGCCCGTGTGATGTGCGATGTCAGGGGACGTTAAAGAACCCCAGGTGGTCGAAATTTTGCATAGAGACAGACATTGAGATACTTTTGCATTGAGACATCGACGGATAACGCCCATCTGGCTCACCCTCACGTATTTCTTCCATGGACGCAGCCGAACTAGCAAAAGGGCTAAGTCCGTGTTTCGCTCACGGCATGCGGCACGATTCCCCGGAACGGTTTTCACTTTGCTTCACTTGGTGATCTGATCGCAAAGGGCGCTTATTGCCGGAAGGGCAGTTTCGATTTTTGACAGCCCTATAGAGTATACGTGAAGGAGCACTGATGGTGCTCGGACTAGAAGCGGCACCTGAACTTGATAGCGCTTCGGGTAGGGGACAGATGAGGAGCGAAGCTGCAGCCATCGTTGGTCAGCCTCTCCAATTATACCACGCGGGGAGTCACGATGTTACTTGCCACACAGCGGCTTCGCTTCCACATTTTGCTACCGTTCCCTTGAGCAGATTCTCCACGCCCATGGAGCCCACCATCGCATTTGGGCTGTGGAACGCTGGTTCTATGTCTCCTATTGTTTCGCCAGCTGCGTGCACTGCAGTGAAGAGTATCTACGGTCTGTTGATGATGTAGGGCGCGGGTGCTCAACTTACAAAATTACTTTCCCGCTTATAATGAAAAATGCTCCGATTATGCTTCCTAAAATAAAGGCAACTGAATAGTACTGTGCAGCGTACTACCTTTCATATTTTACTTGGTTTTTACTTGGGCCACCTCATTAGGGAGTTGACGGTTGAATAGGAGGCAAAAAGCAATATTTTCCAAGTTTAGAATTTTTTTCTGATGTGGTTTACATTCCTAATGATGCGGTTTACTGATGATGACGATGTGATGATTCCCGATGTTTATGGGGTTTGCACTCCAAGAAGCCATCTTTCTTATGGGTTCTTGGAGTTCTCCCAAATGTCAGAAAATACTTCGAATGACTTGTGTAAAACAATAAAAACTAATAGAATAATCAAGGCACCAATGTTTTGTTCTTTTTTCTGCACTTTATACGTGGCGAAAAATTAAAACACCACTCAAATCATTATATATAACGGCACAAAGTCTTTGATTATGCACAAAATTTCATAGCAATGCGTGAAAATAATTTGTTAAAATTTTTTTTGTTAGAGTACTTTCAACTGTCATTTCGGAAGTTAAGATGGCGACCACGACACTAAGAAATTTTTGCAGTCAAGAAAGCGCTGAGCGAATGTTTGCCACAGTAAAAACCATTCACCATGACTTTTCTTAAGAAATTTCCGATAGTCGAGCTCAAAGTCCGAGTTATTTGGCGTGGAATGACCAACATAGATAGATTAATTTTGAAATGCTAAGAACTTATTACTAACTTGTCCGTGTGGTCTAAAGTAAGCGGAGTTAAGATTAATGCTGCAAAAATTTATGCAATATGTTTTCGCGACAGAAGTGAAGAAATTATAACTAAACTTACAATGAAAATCGAAAGAGAGAAAATAGAGGTAGTTGGCAACAAAATCCATGGCGTATACTTTTTTTCTAGCTTGGGCTGGAACACTCATAGTAGTTACCTATGTACAAAACTCTCTTCGGTTAAGGAGGTCGTATTAAGTTGTCGCAGTACGCTTCCTTTGAAATTCAAACTTCAGATATGCCAAGCGTTGTTTCATTCTTATCTAATTGATTATACTATGGTTTTGGTGTAACATCAAAAAGAAATTTGAACAGGCTTCTGAAATACCCAAGCGAATAAGTCATGTAATGGAAACATGTAACTCCGTCGAGTATGCCCTCCTAACTTTCTGCCGCCCCTGCTATGCTTGTCTTCTCTTGGAATCCAGTCCGTTACCACCAGTTATCTTGCTTTCCCATTACATGTCCTGCCCAAGCCCACTTCTTCCTCTTTATTTCAACTAGGATATCATTAACCCGAATTTGTTTCCTGACCCGCTCTGCGCTCTTCCTGCCTCTTAACGTCACACCTGTCATTTTCTTTCCATAGTTCGCTGTGTTGTCCTTCAGTTTAACACTTTTCTTTACCTCCACGCTTCAGCCCCATAGATGAGTACGGGGAAGATACAGCTGTTGTACATTTTTCTTTTGATGGATATCGGTAAACTGCCATTCATTACCTGAGAGAACTTGAGAAATGCGCTCCAGCCCATTCTTATTCTTCTAGTTATTTCCCTCTCGTGATCCAAATCTGCAGTCACTACTTGCCCTAAGTAGACATATTCCCTTACCACTTCGAGCACATAGCTATCAATTGTAAACTGCTGTTTCCTTGCGAGACTGTTGAACATTACTTTAGTTTTCTGCATATTAATATTTAGGCCCACTGTGCCCTTCCTGTCTAACTCATTGATCATGTTTTGCAGTCCACCTCCTGAGTGACCTAGGAAGGCAATGTCATCAGCGAATCGTCGATTACTAAGGTATTCTTCACTAACTCTTATCCCCCACTGCTTCCAATCCAGGCCTCTGAATACCTCCTGTAAACAGGGGGTCAATGCATTGGCGAGATCCTGTCTCCCTTTCTGTGACCCTTCCTTGTTGAATTTTATTGCTGACTTTATAAAGGACTATGGTAGCTGTGCAGTTGTCATAGATATCTTCCAGTATTTATACATAAGACTCCTCTACACCCCGATTCCGCAATTTCTTCATGACAGCTAACGTTTCGACTGAGTTAAATGCTTTCTTGTAGTCTATGAAGGCTATATATAGGGCTTGGTTATATTCTGTGCATTTCTCTATCACCTGATTCATAGCGTTAATATGGTCTATTGTCGAGTATCCTTTACGAAATCCTGCCTGATCATTTGATTGATTGGAGTCTAAGGTTGTCCTGACTTTATTAGCGATTACCTTAGTAAATACCTTGTAGACAATGGACAGTAGGCTGATCGGTCTGTAATTTTTTAAGTCCTTGACGTCTCCTTTCTTATGGGTTAAGATAATGTTACCGTTCTTCCAAGCTTCTCGTACGCTCAAGGTGATAAGGCATTGCATATATAGGGTGGCAATTTTTTCTAGCACAGTCTCCCCACCGTGCTTTCAAAGATCTCCTTTTACCTGGTACTCACGTGCTGCTTTCCTCCTTTGCATTGCTCCTAAGGCTTTTCTTTTTCGTTGGTGGCAGCATGTTTCATTGCTGTACGTTAATGCTTCTCTCATTTACGACGTGATTATAATGGCTACTGTATCGATTTGGGTTCCTACGTCGGGTTGCCATAACCACTGACCTATTTTGGCCGATCCCAAATCGAAAATTGATCAAATATTAGTAACCACGGTCGAAATTCTTCTAAAATAAATGAAAATAAAACTTGTCATTAAAAATTCCTGATGCACACTGCTCAAGTACTAGAGGGAATCTCAGTGAATACGTCATGTAATGCATATCTGACCGTCGAGTATGCGCAGATGCCAAAACACCTCCTTCGACTGCCGCTCGCGAACAGACGCAGTAAGGTCGTGCTATCGCTTCCACCGCGCCTAGTTGCGCAAGGTGCCCACAACAGGTCGGCGAGAAACACAGCGATGCTTAGGAAGCGTTCACTGGAATGGCCTTTAATACAGCACAAACATTTATGTTTGGCACCAGCGACCACCTCGTTGTCGTTCTGAAAAAGAAAATGAAGTCGTCCACATAGCGGCCTCAGCGCATACAGCTGCTGCGTGGCTCGAGGCACGTAGCTTGTGAGCGTGCCGTCAGTCAGTCATACAAGGCACTGGGAAGTACCAGGAAGAACCTCGTGATTATCGCCGCGAACGCAAGCGCAAGCAAGGCTAAGTGAGGATCCGTAGTTTGCACATCCGTTATGGGAAGTGAAAGCTTGAACGCCGGAAGAATCGTGATATGCGGACTCTCGATGCCAATCTCGCCAGGATGTGCACACAGAAGGCTGGCAAACCGCGATAGTGCCATTGGGCGTATGAGCGCCAATCCAAAGGCAATCCGTTGAGCTTTTATTGCGCGCTTGCAGTCTTTGACAGACTGTCAAAGTTACTGCAAGTAATAGTAGCACAATTGAGAGCTTAACCATCTAATTAACCATCACAATTAGGCAATGTTAAGTGACCAGTAGCGGTGCAATGTACAGCTTATTTGATGATCAAATGGTGATGTTTTTCTTCACCTTCGAAATAAAGCATTCACATATTTTTCATGCACCCTTATCGTTCGATAGGCTACTTGCTGTTATAGAGTAACCGACTGCAAACGACTTTTAGACCTCAGCCCCTTGAAGGGCGCTTCCGCCAAATGGTTACCCGTTATCCTCAAAGTATTTCTTCTGCTTGGCATGTGCGGCTGTGTAAACCGATTTTCACCTGCAATTGTGTTCGATGGTGCATATAAGCTCACACCCCTCCACGAGCAAAATAGATCAAAAGCCCTTCTAAATTATTAAAGCTGAATTAATTTCTTTTCTTTCCATCCTCTCCAAGTTTATTTTCCGCATATATCTGAGCGTTCCACGAGAGCCAGTAGGCATTTAGCTTCTGAGCAAAGATGAATTAATTAATAATTGACATGTGACGACACAAAATGCATATATGTACTATTGCGTACACTTCGTAGTGCGCGCCATATTACACTTCTGGATATGTTAAGCTCTAGGAATGCGCCTAAAAGCCTCGTACATACGGAGAGTCTGAGGGGTGCATGGCTTCTGCCAACGTTATTAAGAAACTCTGAACTGCTTTTGTCAAAACGAATACTGGCTGCGAAATATGGCTGTCTGGGGCCTGATAACCTCGGTAAAAGGGCCAATTGGTTTCCGGCGGGGGGTGACCCCACTGCAACGTGACCTGACAAACATTATCGCCAAGTCAAATGACATTTAACAGCTGCTGAGAGTGCAGGTATTACCAGTGTTTTGAAGCAATGTGCCTTGCCTTCCCTTTTTTAAATAAAATGAACCTACACCCCCAAGTGGATAGTGGCTCACGGCCAAACGCACTCAGGTGGTATATATCATAATCAGAACGCGTACTCAACATGAGTTGATACACCCTATAGAGCTAACCGACCGCTCCTTTCGAATTTATCCTCCCATTTGAAGCTTGCGCAGAGGGCTATCGAGAACATGTGCTTCACCAACGCCAAGAGAAATCTTGTCCCCTCATGATGACAGCTAGCCTTAACGAGTAAGCCATTCGCCCTATTTCAGCTTGCTACCCAAAGGGTGTGTTTTCTGAGCCCTTTGAAAAAACCGGCAAAATGACAATAGGGCGCGAATTACATAAGCAATTTTTCAGAAGATTTAATTACTGTTATTACTTTGGGTGTTTGCATTCTCTCCGGGAAAATACTTGTTGAGTGATCTAAATTGTACAAGCGTGCAAACTCTGACAAAATTAGGCCACGCACATATTTAACAGGGATTATTTGAATATTTTCGACGTCTGTAGCATGGCGATTTCTTAGCGAACTAAACGAAGTGTAGAGTTAACTCCCGCTTGTTGCTTCTATGAAAAGTGAGTCTAAGTTTCTGCTTTATAACAGTTTATGGCAGCTGTTTTTAGGAAAACGATTTAATGGCTCATTTATTTTGTTCCAAATTTCTTTGGGTTCCTCGTCGCAACCAAGTTGGAATATATCATATAGGTAATTATGTTTTTATTTCTCAGTGAAGTATTCGTTATTTTTCTATGTTTCTTAAACTTATTCCAATCACATGTCCAACATTCTCGAACAAAAAATTTGAAAACTGAAAAATTGTACCATACTGTAATGGAAACTTTGAACGTAACGGTCCTTTCTTGCGATATGTACCAAAAGAGTTAAGACTGCCATAGAAAATCAATGAGGCACGCTTTTTACGATACCAAAAGCTTTAATACCAGAAAAAATGCAAGACTGCCGTCGGATGATCTGGGATATATTTATTGTTATGGTGAAACCTTACATTATATGGAAAAATTGTGTTCAAAAACGGTTTCCCGCTCAAAAATGCTTTTGTCCAGAATTGTTGGGTATGTTTGCATCCCTTGTGGTGAGGAACTGCATAAATTGTTCGTCCCTCTTTCTTATCGTGTCAATGCATTTTTTTGTGATCCAAGACGTGACATTTCGTAGCTTTCTTAATGAAAATGAAAGGGAAGGACTGAGCGTACGCAAATGTAAAGAGGTTGAGAAACTAGTTCTAGGCGTCATTTGCTGAGTTCAGTCTCAAATTGTTGTCTCAGTTTCATTGCGTAAGCAATACTGCGCCAGGTTTCGAGCCGTCGCGTAGCTCCCGGCGGTGGCCACGGTTGACCTTTAACCGCAGCGAGGTGAAACAGATGTAGCATCGTTGCCATAGCAACCGTTTCAGCCACGCTGCTTACGCAACTTGCCTGGTTTAACCAGACCTATACCTCAGCTAATTTTACTTCCATTAATTTCCTTTCCTCGGAAAATCCGAAAATGTCAGGGTTTTTCGTCTCGCAAGCAAGGGGAAGAGCTTTCTATTTTACTAATGGCTTCATATAACAGCGAAAACTTGTTTATGGCCAATAGCAACCAGACATTCAGCTTGTTCATTGATAAAAGGAAACTCTTCAAGTAAATCACACTTTAGATTCTTCACGTTTAGCAATGAGGCACTATCTCGCTTATTTTGTCTATTTAAAAATAGATATTGTAGTTTTTCTCTATCCTGACGTCGCTTTCGCAGGAGTACATGTCTGCATTAACATTAAAATATCAAAACTAAATGTAAAACTTTCTAGGAAAACATGTAGCTGATCTTCTTTGTTCAATGCAGATTTTTTTTAAAGTAATGCTTTTAAGGTCATTTATTTTTTCAGAATAAAAAATATTATTAATATCCCGCAGCTTACATGCCATTATGGACAAAAATGAAATTTAATACTACTAACGTATGTGTGCATTTAGACAATCGCTTGAACGTCGCGCTCGCTTTGCACTGTGGTAACTTCAGCCGTTTCACATTTTCGAGCAAACATCTTGCCTTCGCTAGTGCACGCAGACTTTCAATCACATTCCTTCTTCCTTACCAGACGTTCCCAGCAGTCGCTTCATTACAAGACATAAGTGTTCATTTATATAAATGGGTGTGTGCGGGAATATTTCGTCCTGGTCTTTCAATCAGAGCCCTGTTTTGCTTGCTTAAGGGAGCAATAAATTCCTCTTGGATCTGTTCTTAATTTGGACAACATTGTTCTGAGACGACTCGTTTCAAGTCTTCACCCAGTGACATACTTCAATATATTTCGCTGTAACTGACCCAGACGAAGACAACACCACTTGACAAAACGATGGCAAGCACCCTGAGGCTTTCCCCTATCTCATGCACTTTGAGTATGTCAAGAAACCACCTTCCTGCCCTCACACTACCATGGTTCATCCAAGGCACTTCCAATTCCACTGGCAATCTTCATCAAATCCTCACTGTCGTCCGTTTCAACACCCTTGACTTCAACTTTCCGACTTCTTGAGTATACTGTTCACTTGCTGTGGTATTTTCATGCTCTTCAGGTTGCCTTTTTGCCTTTTTACACTCGCCTGCAAGTGCTTAATTTGTTTTCTTTAGTGCCTCATTTTCTCTCTCGAGTTGCTCGTTCTTACTTTTCGCTGTCCCGTACGCCTTCATTTTCCTCAGTTCATGTCTTCGACCACTTTGAGTCTCGATTTCAAACACTTTCGTTTTCTTTTTTAGTTCTTCTTCGAACTCTTCCCATGCCTTAGTAGCCATAATACAGCAGTTCAGTGAAGCAATAGCGAACACAGGAAATGCACAGTTGGCAGCAGCTGGGCAGCAAAAAGAGAAAAAATTTGCAGGGATTTAACGTAGTTCAACAGAGTAGACGTGCGCTCGCATGCGTTCATTCTTCAAGTGGAGGGGATGGGAGACTTAAGATCCACCTTAAGGGTGTGAAGCAATAGCTTTAGTGGGTTAATCTCTATATAGACACAATTAATCGTTCTCTATACTTAACATTCATAGATAGCGGCAAGTCCTCGTACCACTACCAGCGCAGCGGTTCAGCGATGCGCCACTGCACTGGCAGGTGGCTATTTCAAACACAGCCACCGGTAGGGATTGTGCTACGCATGTTGCTCTTCCCGAGAACCAATCATTCGGAGGCGCGACTCCCGTCCAAATTTCCCCCACCTTCCTCCCATTGGCTACAGCTTGCGCGAAGCTCCTCCGAACTTACCCGAATAATTCGTGCAAGCGCGGGTTAGTTCGGTGCACAAGACAAGAAAAGAGCAACACAAGATGACAAGATTCTTGCTCGTGGTTGGTGTGTATGGAGTAGTACTAGCGCACTAAAAAAATAAAAAAATTACAGAAGAAGTCTGAAATTCGAACCCGCAGAAACAAGCAAAGTCTTCTTGAGATGTTGTCCTTCGCAGCTCCCTGCAAGCAAATTGCCTCCAAACACTTTCATATTATGCTGTACATAGTTGTGTGGCGTGCATTCATTCTTTTTTTTTATGGTTGTTGACTTATTGTGCACGCATTTGACCATGCATTTTTCAGGATTCGTTTTCTCCGTAATAACTACTCGGGCACCCCTATTTTAGTTGGCGGAGATTTCAACGGCGCTCACACATCGTGGGGCTACCCTTTGGATTCCTCCCGGGGTGCTCACATTCATGGCACCTTTCTAGATCATTCATTTCAACTACTAAATCAACCGCAAACTTCAACGCGCCCTCGGGGTGGTCCGTATTCGCCTGATTTGTCTTGGTGGTTAGGGCCCGGCTACCCTCGTTGGAATGTTGAACCAGACACTTGGGGCAGTGATCACAGCCCTATTTTAATCTCCATCACAACTTCGCGTCTCCGGAAAATACGCCGCAGCGTGCGCTTTACATCATGGGATTCCGTACGCGCAGATAATAGGTTGTCTACGCTGAACCCATCTACTGTTCTGTCTACCCTCTCAGCTGTTTTGTCCACTCATACATTCGCCACTACTGTAAATGAGGATGATCCGAACCCGGACATGCATCTCCTTAATCTCTGGGCTCTTCGTCGCAGGGCGGATCATTATGCTTCTCGTAATCCCGACGACCCTTCAGCTCTTCCAGCTCTTCATCGGGCTACTGCACGTGCGCGGCGCTACTCAAAGCGACTTAGCAGACAACGCTGGGCTGCATGGTGTGCCCGCCTCTCCTCTACACAGGGTAATAGACATCTTTGGCGGGTATTTCACGCCATGGAACGCACTTCTCAAGTAGCTGATTATACCGAGAGCATTCGCTTGGCTCTGAATGTGGATGAAACTTCATTTGCACAACAAGCAGCCCGTCAGTTTTTCCCACATCATGACTGCCTCCCTACCCCTTCTCCCATATTATCGATTTCTGAGCCCCCTGATGAGGTTACTTCAGATTTTACCATGGCAGAATTGCTGGCCTCCATAGATCGTCTCAAAACAAGTACTGCTCCCGGGCATGACGGTGTACCTAACTCGTTGTTTCGCAACTTGGAAGGACCTGCTCTACATTCCCTCCTTGATACATTCAATGAGGTGTGGCATTCTGGAGTTATTCCTGCAGAGTGGAAACATTCAATCGTTGTCCCAATCCCCAAATCAGGTCAGCCGCCGGTTTCTCTTTCGGCCCTCCGCCCTATTTCACTTACGCCTACTATCTGCAAGCTTTATGAACACATTCTAGCAGCTCGCTTGTCGTGGTGGCTGGAATCGAATGATTGTTATCCAGAATCTCAAATTGGGTTCCGCCCTCACATTGGAACAGAAGACGGTCTGGCTGTTTTGGCTGCGGACGTACTAAACCATTCTCCCCATAGTCATCTTGTTCGCACGGTGATCGCGACTGACATCACAAAGGCATATGACAACGTCCTACACTCTTCTATTCTTGGCACCCTTCAAGATCTCGGTCTCCCGCATCGCTTTCTCCTTTCAATTCACTCATTTTTAACAAACAGAACCTTCAGTGTACGTATCCATGGGAAGCCTTTTGGTCACTTTACCTCCAACCGCGGTGTACCCCAGGGCTCCGTCCTCGCCCCCACATTATTTAATGTAACTTTTATACCTCTTGTCCGAGCCCTAGAGAAAATTCCTTCTGTGCGCGTCCTTGCGTACGCCGACGACATAACCTTGTGGTCCTGTAATCCAGATGCGTCTGTGCAACAGTCGGCGCTTCAGCAAGCGCTGGATGCCTTAACATCACGACTACCCCCTTTGGGTCTGACCCTCTCGTGTAATAAATCTTGTTTCATTCGCATTGGCAACAGAAGTGGCTTACGGAAAGCAGCACCTTTTACCTTTACGGTAGACAATTCTCCAATTCCTCAAGTTGAAAGTGTGCGTGTTCTAGGTCTTCTACTTCATGCATCTGGGACTGGGACTCCGTGGCTAAACGCGACCCGTAAATCGGCTCACGCTACTCTCGGTCTCATTCGACGCATAGCTATGCGCTCTGGCGGAGCGCGTTTTGATACTGCCCGTCAGCTCGTGCGCTCCATCCTTCAGCCGCGGATTGTGTACCAAGCGCAATTTCATCGCCTCACCCGACGACAGTGGGACTCCCTTGAATCAATCAATCGGGAGGCTATGCGCGCCATAACTTATCTTCCGCGTATCACACCCATACCCATTCTCCAAGAGTACGCTCAACTTAATACATTGAGTGAACTTATCGACCAGCGTGAGGCAAACAGAGCACGCAAGATGTCGCTTCAGCTTCATCGTTTACAGACTCTTCCCCCATGGTCAT
This sequence comes from Amblyomma mixtum, assembly GCF_055824585.1. Classification (NCBI taxonomy): domain Eukaryota; kingdom Metazoa; phylum Arthropoda; class Arachnida; order Ixodida; family Ixodidae; genus Amblyomma; species Amblyomma mixtum. The sequence goes on along the minus strand of NC_143014.1, from coordinate 274,188,461 downwards.
ACTGTCAGCTCACAGACAATCGCCCCTCTGCTTCGACGCCGATATCAGCCGCCCATCTTCCTTCAGGGTGCATAATATACACCGATGCATCACACACAGCAGTGCAGGGAGTTACTGCAGTTTACAGTCCCTCACATCCTCATCTCAACTCCCGCGCTACATATAGCTCGGATACTTGCTCCCCCCTGGCCTTGGAGCTTCAGGCGATACACAATGCCATTGCATCCCTTCCACTCGTACCTACTTTCAATATTGTACACATTTACACCGACTCCCTTGCCGCCCTTAAACAGCTTAAGGCTGTCCGGCGCACATTCCAAGTTACACAATCCATTCACCAACTTTGCACAAAATACCCCTGTCCTGTGCGTATACACTGGATTCGCGGGCATGCCCAGGATCCGCATAATATTCATGTGGATGCAATGACACACCTTGACACATCCGATATCCCGCCACCTTCCCCTCTTCCCTCAGATCCGTTCCTGTCCCATGTTTCCGAGAAACAGTCTTTGCGTCAGCGAACACGCGCTCTAATTCCTCCGTGTTCGTACCCTCTCCCCCGGAGTCTCACTCGGGAGGAGGAGGTATCTGTGCGCCGGATTCGGGCAGGAGCGGCTCTGACTCCTTGTGTGCGTCATCGGTGGCGTGACAAACGTTACGAAGTGACAGACAAGTGTCCCCATTGTGGTGCTGCGCCCGACCTGTGTGATGAAAAACACTTGCTGTGGACTTGCCCGGCTACAGCTTCCGTGAGACGACGTTTATTAAGAAAGGTTGGCCTGCGATGGGACGTTGCAGACGACTATACCAAGTGGACTCTAGATAATCGCTATATCACGAACTTGTGCCGCTTTTTAAGCGAGGTTTGTTTGCACTCCTTTTTATAACTCTCTTTCCTTTTTCATTATGCCTGATGGCAAACAGCTCGAATAAAAAAAAAAAAAAAAAAGGTGTAAATTTCCATATGCGCCAACCCAGCGACACCCGCTATCCAACTCCAACTGTGTATTACCCGCTGGCGCTTTACCTTATGAAATTAATAACTAAGAAAAAGCGAGGGACTCAGAATTCATCGCTGCGGCACATCCGTTATCGTAAATAAATAAAAAGCGTGCTACAGCCGTCACCATGCACAAATTCTGAACGATTTGTTACAAAGAATTCAATTCATACCTATGAGCTGGAATCAATGCTCAGATTTCCGTTTCTTTTTTTTTTTTAAGAAGAAAGTTGTGCGGAACTTTGTCAAACGCTTCTCAGAAATTTAGGCAGTTTATACCTCCGAAACCATAATTAAGAATGGAATGAATATCGTCAGTCTAGGTGAGCAAAATATTTCGGAAGTCATGCTGAATAGGGGTTCAAAATAAGTTGCATTAAGGAAAACTCCTTAAGTGAGAAAATATGGCATGTTCCACGATTTTGCTGCAAATCCATCACTTCAGCGAAAATTGCTTCAGTGATCATTTGTCAGCCAATTATCACACAAATGCTGACACCCCTTCTGACGTCACTACAGCGGGCGCGGAAACATCTGCTCAAATAGAGATGCTTAGCGCGGATTGACGCAAGATGCAGCTGACGCGTGTCTATCTAGACGGAGATCTATTCTCCCTCGCACTTGCCCTCCTTGCACGTCTCACGACTACAAAGCGCGCACGCTTTTCAAAACTTATCCCCGTTCTTCACTAGACGCCGGAAAGAAATCTTCAGCTTATGCCTAACTGTACGGAACGCTGCAATTCACCGCCCAGATACACGAGCAAAAAGGAAGCGATAGCGGCGTGGAAACGCATCGCGCTCGCAGCACGCACGCTCTTTTTGCGGGCGGAATCTCGCACGCGGAAATTTCTCAGCGTTTTGCTTTCCTGGTTCTTTCGAGCTGCGCCGCAAACGGCTCGAAGGGCGAGATCACGTACGCGGGACAAACTCGGGCCCCGCTGAGCGGCTAGCGTGAAGCCCAGCTTTGCCGCGTCAGCGCTGTATATCATATATGTTCAAAAAGGCAGCTTTATTTATTTTTTTTTGATGCATTCGACGTGACTCCGGCCCATAATGGCTCTTTCCAAACTTTAGCCGGCCTCCGGAGCCGTTAGCTTGGATATCTGCTTAAGCAGGGGAGTATTATTCCTCTTTTCCCTTTTTGTATCGCGGAAGGGTAAGCGATGCGAATCGCTGCGAAGATTAGATAGCGGCAAACACAAGTGCCAAATGGCCGACCCGCTTCACCGTGGAGCGTACATTTCCTACGCCAAACGTCGCACGCTCTTCTCTTTTCCTCTGAAATGCGGTCCCCGTTTCCCCGCAGCATTAAATGAAAGAGTACAAAGCTTTCTGTCTTGAACGTCTACTTCCTCATGAGCCCACCTTGCATTGAACGTCACTCTTTTTCTTTTTTTCTTTTTTGTGAAGAGCATACGTACCCCCGTAAACGGCTTCCCGAAGCATGAGGTCTCATGTGTTGAGGCGCCACTTCAGTAAATAAAACAAGGAGCTGCGATGCGGAAGCAGTCAGTCAGTACCTTGGAGATCACTTTAAAACATGCTGAAGTTGTGGAACGACCCAGTCGCAGCAATTTTTAAACGCCACATAACCTGAAAAGCGCTGCCTTGCCAGCCTCTGAAGCCCCTGTACTGAGTTCTTCGCTATCTGGAGCACTTCAGTCAGAAAACTCGCATTATTAGCTAGAAAACGATCTCACGAATAATTATAGCAGTGTTTAATTCGCTGCAGCAATCTGAAGCAATCGGCTGCTCCGCACAATTATCTTACTTGAAATTCTCAATACCATTGAAACATCCAAGAAAAGGCGAGCTATAAGGGACGCCGTTGTGGAGGGCTTCGGAGTAATTCAGACCACCTGAGGCTCTTTAACATTCGCTGACATAGTGCAGTATTCGGACGCCTTGCGTTTCGCCTCCATCGAAACGCAGCCGCCGCGGCCGGGATCTAACCCGCGTCCTCGAGCTCAGCAATCGAGCGTGCTAACCACTGAGCCACTGCGACGATGCGTATAAAGATTGCTTCTGCAGCATCGTAATAGTGGTCTTGGCGGGCATCAGAAGACAGGTGTGCTCTGTTAACTAGTAGGCTGGTTAACTAATTTCTAATAGCGAACTTTTCACTTGTTAAAGTTAAGCGCCTAGTTGCAAATAGAGATTTGTAGCTGGTTGCTTAACAGCCTGTGATTTAAAGTTTCGAACAAGTGACTACCCTCGGTTCTTTGGCTCAACAAAGTTTGGTCACCTTGAGCGCTTTGCAAATAGTGCGCGTTTTCAGAGCGCGCGCAGCAACGCCAACAAGTATGCGTTAGTCCGTCGCGCCTACCCCGTAACCATCTCTGTGCTGCCCACGGTGCTCGGCGCTGCTCGCTGCTTCAGAGTAAACAGGAGAGTGAAGGTCACGTGACACCCGCGCCACGGAGTGACGCGCACCGATGGGCACTGCAGCGCGCGCTCCAAAAACGTGCACTTTATGGAAGGTCCGCGAGATCGCCAAAATTTGTTGAACCGAAGCGCCAAATGCAGTTGCTTTCTCGAAATTGTAAACATCGATATGGTTATAACTAACGGCCAGCTACAAATATCTGTTTGCAACCAGACACTTAACTGCAACAGTTAATTAGTAAATTATTAACAAGCTTACTAGTTAGCACTGTTCACTTGTTTTCAGATGCCCACCAACACTTGTAGTGCCATGTCGCCGAAGCCATCTGCATACCTCAAAAAGCCTTTTTTTTTTAAACATACCTGGCTTCTCCGAAACACCTGGTGTGTTATTCGAAGTTATCAGTGCGTGGCCACAAATGAACTGGACAGCACGCACGAGCGCGTACCTTCGTTGCCGACACTGTGTTTAAAACGGCAATGAAAATTCGCACAAAGCGAAAAATTAGAAATGAATTTCCCGAGAGGGGAAAAAAAATCATTCAGCACAAAATGCCCGCAAATTATCAAGCTCTCTACGCCTACACCTCCCTCTATCGCAATTCAGTACGGATGAGAAGCGGCTCTCCACGACTCCTTTCACGCTCGAGATAACGCGCGCTGCACAGGACGCCAGCGGCACACGCGTTCGAGCTGCGCTCAGATTTCATGCTCGGCGGCGATGGGTGCTCAACCCGTTTAGTCAGTACGAGCAGTCTAGCCAAGCGAGAATTGTTCGCCACCGCTCGAGCAAGCAGAGAGCAGCGCGTGTGCTGCGGCCATCGTGGCGCGAAATTAAACCCTTCCTGTAAAGGAAACGCACAACGTTGAGGAACGTCTCACGCCAAAACTTCCCCAGGTGTGCAAGATGCCGAATCCGCGCAACGCAGCGGTGTAAGGGGAACGTGGAGGGGTACGGTTTAGACAGGGAACAAAGACGGCGTTCGAGATAGAGGTTCGGTGCAAATAAAGTGCAAGGACATTACATATTGCATCCCATAAGGCAGTGACAAGAGGCACAAATATCGATGAAAAAATATAACAATGCCAGAATGGCACCAGAAATTTTAAAACCAACGTTCGCGTTATACGCAAGGTGAACTCACCGTACGTTGCGAAGGAAACTTGCGTTATGCTTCTTTCAGCCGAGCTCCTCTGTAATGTCCGTCTTCGGACTCCCCCAAGATGCGTAGAACTTAATAACACAATGACTATTTATATGCACCGTATTACTTACCCGCTCATTACATTTGAGAAATCCACTTCGAATTTAGGGCCGGAGGGAGAGGATGTCGCATTTCCGGAACCTTGCTCACTGAAGATAATGCAAAGTTCTCATTTATGTGAACACATTCACGACAACTTTCATGTGAACACTTATGGTCTACCTCGAGCTCCGCCTCGACAAACGCCTTTACCCTACCCCTCATCCATCACTCACGGTGCCGGACGCTCGCCTTCTTCGGCACATCCAAATGAATGCAGTTATCACCCCGTCCCGCCTCTTCCTCTATCGCTATCGATCGGACCCTTCCTGGCCCAACTGCCCCTGTATCTATGCGGACCTGGCCCATTGCCTCTTCTATTGCCCGGCTGCTCAGCAGTCGGGTTCCTGCTCCCCACCCTCTCTATCCATCACCACCTGGTTCGAGTGGCTTGGCGCTGAAGGGGAAGAACAGCGGCTTCTGGCAGCGCTTCTGGTCGCCCAGGCGGTCGACATGCTCGGCCTGTAAATTATGGTCGAATAAAGGTCTGCTACTACTTATGTGCATGCTGCGTCCGTGCAGTGCTTTCTCATTGCAATTTTCCTCTCCTTCGTTTCTTCACACATGCATATGAGGGTAGCCAATCGTATTTGGCTATGGTTAACCTCCTTCTGTAGTCTTCCTCGGCTTTCCCTCGAAGCTGATGTCGAGAGAGAGCAGCACACCAGTCGGGCGCCGGCAAAGGCCTGTCTCACCAGAACCCGCTGGTGAGACAAGCAAATAAAGTGCTGCTGGTGGAGGGACGTGAGCGCACACACGGAGGAATGAAGCATTCTTAAATACACGTCATATATCAGACAAGGACGGTGTGGCACATCACAAGTGACTGTTCGATGCACTACTCGCATATCAGCACGAGCGGCCCATGCGCTCTGATACGAGCACTAGTGTGTTAAAGAAACGAGAATAAATTCCGCTTATCGCAGTAGGGAGAAATTCCACAATATTGAGTATTTGCTCGCTACCACACCATCATGTGGTACCGCTTAGTGCTGTTCCCTTCGTAACTCTACACGAATCTGTGCTTCACGATAAATTAACTACTGATTTGTTCTTGTTTAGAAATCTGCGCTTTTCTGCGGTTGTTCCAAATTTCAGAAGACAATCATTGGTTAGTGCCCGCTTCTTATAAGACACTCAGGACAAATTTAAGGTCACCCCTATCGATAGATTACTGCGTTCTAATCACAAAGAGGCTACCTTCCCGAAAAACGGAGCTTTGCTACGCTAGAAAAGGTAAAAAAAAAATGACATACAGGTGTCATTGTTGTACAAGAAACTGAGGAGCGTCAAGACGGGTTTTTTTTCACAAGGATTCCTTAGGATAGGCTACGCAGCCATTCATCTTCTAATGGTGATCCCAGGAGTTCTTTTCGATCTTGACGTCACAAGTTTGAATCGAGTGATAGGCAAATTTTGAAATCCAGTTTTCGCAGCAAAATGTGTCTTTTTCTGCTTCACATGCATCAATACAGCCAGAAAGGGCTATTAAGTTGCTTTTTACTCAGAACAAACGTTTGTTGGTCTTGTCCTCACTGCTCTTTAAGAACACGTCCCTCTTAAAGGATGCAGAGCGGAGCTCTCGGTTTGTTGTTCAATTATTGTATTAGTTTTGTGCGAAGAAAACGTTTGTTGCTGCGGGTGATTTTTTGGCGGTAAAATCATAATCATCGAAGTCATATACATGTGGCGTCAAGTGGATAAAACGTCAACTACTGCTTGTACATAAATGCTGCACTTTTATGGCGTGCTCGTGAAAAGACTGCCTTTGCTTGGTGAAAGCCACGATCTATGAGAGCAGACATTAGGCAACGCGAAGGAAGATTTCATTCACACCTCAGATTGTTAGATGGTTCTTTAGAAAACAGTGGCTTCAGTGGCCACTATTCATTAGTGCATTTACCGTTAACGTGTGCGCGCACACGTGAATCACGCCCTTCCCCTCTATCCCCCTCTCCTCAGTCACACACTCGGTGGCCCTTATATTTGTGCTCGCTGTGCAGCCAAAAAAGAAACAAATAAAAGCGTGAAGCAGCAGTTCTCACGGCTGATTGTTCCTTTCCAGACACACCCCGCGAAACGCACCGTAGTGCAACACCTCTTTTCCTCGAGGAAACTCCCGTCCGCTCGGCCACAGGCACCAACGGAAGCTAGCGCTCGCGCGGCCAGCAGCTCTTCCCACGACCGTCCCAAGCCCGCTCATCTGTCGGCAGTTTCTCGGGCCCCTCTGCTTCCCGGCAAACGCAATAAACGCACCATTTTGAGAGGCGGAGAAGAGTGGCGTCCGCATGACTCGGCGTGTTTGCGTGCGTCGCAGTGTGTGTATGATGGGGCATAAGCGCGTCTCGAGACCTCTATCACTGCCGCAGTCTACCAGCGCAGACACTCAGCGCAGCTTGCTGTCCGCTCTCGTCTTCCGAAGAGGCGCACGCACAAGTTCGCTTCGTCGCTCGCGGATTTCACGAAGTGTTGTCTCGTACCGAGTTATACGAGCTCTCAGGAAGGCGGCGCGGTATGCTAGCTCGGCCATGCCGCGGTCTGTAGCAGTGGTGCGCTCGGCTTGAAAAAAGGATCAAGGCCAGGACAGTCGATAAGGCGCTGGTACAGAGTGGTGCCACCAAGTTCGGCCGCGAAGGCTGCATGCCTAAGGCACTGCAATGCATACAGGGGTAGTCGGTAAGAAGTTATCCAGGCGAGTACTAGCAAAAGTCTGTACAGTGGAAGTACGCGATACAGAGGACAAGAAAAACGCAACGCTCAGGTAACCTTGCCCCTTGTGCGTCGTCACTTCATTGTTCAGAGTGGTTCCGCTGTAATTAAGGGATTGTAACCCGCTCTCGGACAGCATACTTTTTTTTCTGCCTAGGCGTGACACTGATTGAACTATAGACCGGCCACCTTTCACATTGTAAGCGAAAACCGTGGCGCTGTTTGAGGCAGTGGCAAGCCCAAATAGCGTGGCGGAGCTCGCTTCACGCAGAGCGACAAGTGCGAAGCTATCTCATTGCATAGGTCGCGAGTCGTGGTGAGATGGCTATCGTCACTTTACCCTTAGCCTGGTTAAGGTGAGTCGCTCCACGCTCCCTTTGGTTATATGTCATGTTTTCATACTTTACGTGCAGAAAGACTGTTGGGAAAGCTTTCTTTCGGTTTGCAATGAAAGCGGAGAATGCGTGTAGATTTCTTGAGGCTCACTGTTAAATTTTACACAGCTTGATGTATAGTGAAGACTATTAGCCGAAGAGACAGCCTTACGCACACAGGAACATAAATAGGACTGAAGTTTTCTGCTATTGCCACCTACAGTGCTCTTTAATGCACCAACGTGGAAGAAAAGTCAAGAGCGCGGATGGATGACGAGTGTATGGGAGGCAAAGAGATAAAGTAGCTGGTGGCATTTTCACGCTTGCAAAACTGTTTCCGGGCAAAATGCAGTCCAAGGTGCTGCTAGAAAGTGAACGTCATCAACGCCACCCACCTCGTGAAAGTTGGAGAGTGCTTTGCGGCGACTTTTCATGCTCGTGCTCTCCTCCGTCGCAGGCTCCTGCGTAATTCTGTTCATAGATGGGTATTAGTTAGCTTTAGTCAGGCGTCACGCAGCTACCATGGCCGCGGACAGTCAGCAACATCACTCCGGCGGGTCTGGAAGCTCCGCCCCCCCCCCCCCCCCCCCCCCCTCCGAGGAATTTCCGTTCGCGTCGGCGACGGGGCCTGCGGAGGAGCGCCGACCTTTGATCGTGCAAAATGTGAAGAGAGGAGAAGGAAAAGTGCGAAGATGCTCAGATTTAAATTTTCACTATGAATAGTTTAGGTTCTACAGAACGCATTAAAAAAAATCTTGCTAGAGGATATTCGCGAAGCTGCATCGTTCAACATCCGAGGAATATCGCACATTTATTGAAAGCCCCCTTTCAGAGTCTATTTAAGCCCCGCAGAGTGTGCCGCCGAAGACACAACAAAGAGGAAACTTGAGCTACTTGAGTTCGTGCAGCGCAAGCAGAAGCAAGGAGGCGTAGGAGGCAAGCATTGTAACCTACCGCTATCTGGTTTAGGTTGTTTAAGAGCAGCGTTGCTTTTATCTGACAGGCAGCGATGATTAAGGCGCGGCAGCCTTGCGCTGTGTTGGAGTAACACAGAGTATGGCATGGGGTCAGTCCGGATCTCTACTGCGCTGCCCTTGTGCAGCACCACTCCGTTCATTTATAAAGCTTGTTAATTTATTCTCATTTATGGCTTTTTTACTGCAATAATAAAAATGACGGCTAGAGTCAGCTATCCGTGATGTAGTTTTCTGTATACATGACTGATGTGATCATGCTGGAGTTTTTGCTGTTTCTGACGTGTATCTCCTCTGTGACGCAACTGCATGTCCTTGCTAGGCCTAACAACCGCTAACACTGAGGCGCAGTCTTAAAACCTACGGCAGCTCATCGCTACAACTCTGCACTGCAGAAAAACTGTGAAAGAAAAAGCTTCGTGCACCAATCATTTCCGTTTTGAGTGTGCATGCTATTTCCCGAATCCAGGATTTGGGCCGAATGCAGACCGAGAGCCCAGAGCACTCTTAGCGTTTACCGCATGCGTCCTTATGGCTCCTAAGATATAGCATCCCTTGTTCTGAAATTAATCCGAGGCGAGAGGATGAATGCGTCGGTATATACAAGGTCAGATTCACCGACACGTATTTTCACAAACGCGACACGAAGTTGTGTGGAGCGTGCGCCCTGGCTACGGAGACACGGCACCAAATACTGTAAACGTCTCATTTTTCACGAGCTCAGCATTCTGCGAATTTGACTATAGTCGCAGATCAAGAGTAATTCGCTGGCTTTGAACTCTTTCAGATAATATACGTGGCTCGTGCTATGCGGCGCCCGACTCTCGCGAAACCCACTTCAGCAGAAACTCGGCAAGTAAAATAAGGGAATGCGCACACTGACACACACTGATGGCTGTTGTACTAAAAGGAGGACATTTTCGCAAGTAATTCGAACGCCTGCCAAATCGTGTAGCTGCCGGCCGAACCTAAACATCCCTTTTCATAAACTCGCCTCGTTCACACGGCGAATTTACAACCACACTCACAAAAGTCGACAAAAGCTACGATGGTTCGGTAATGCTCATCGCCATAGGTTGCAGATATTTCACGGAAAGAAGAGTGGCTCGTTATATAAAAGCAAAGAAACAGAAAACGAGCGAATAGAAACTGCATGGGGCCTCTGACTTGTAAGATTACCTTTTGAACACTTCCCTTTAAGCATTAGCGGTCGATTTCCCTCCGGGCTTTCCATTTCCAGTTGCGTCTGGGAACAATGTAGAATTGTAATTGTAAGTTGCGGGGTTTAACATCCAGAAGCGAACCATGGGCTATAGGATAGACGCCGTAGTGGAGGATTCCGGGCTACTTTAGACCACCTGGAGTTCTTTTACGTACGCTTTCATCGCGCAGCACAAATACATTTTTATATTTCGCCAGCATCGAAATACGGCCGCCGCGGCCGGGGTATTAAACCCGCAGCCTTGGGATCAGCAGCCGAAGACCAAAACCACTCAGCCACCGCGGCGGGTCTGGAACAATGCGCTAATACCAGAAATATTTCTGTGCCGAATTATGAGTGGATGTTTTCAGGAAATTATTCGCGGGAGTTGTATTTCTTGAGCTGTGTAAGATACGCGAAAAACGCGAAAGTTAGGTATTTGCCAAAATGAGGACGTTCACAGTACGTGGCGGAGCCTCCGCTATCTCCAGCTTATGGTTCCCACTTCGACGGGAGTCTGGGTTGCTCGGTGAGACCATTTGTGCCGATGTTAGGGTAAATCTCGAGGACAAGTGGCGTTACCGTTAATAAACTGCAGATGAAGTAAGAAACGTGAAGGTTAGAGCTTTATTATAAACTTTTGGTTTGGTTTTACGCGGTTTAAAGTCCCAAAGCGACTCAGGCTATGAGAGGCGCCGTAGTGTAGGGTTTTACGTAATTTCAACCGCCTGGGGTTTTTTAACGTGCACTGGCATCGCACAGCACACCGGTCTCTACCATTTCGCCTCCATCGAAATGCGACCGCCGCGGCCGGGATCGAACCCGCGTCTTTCGGGTCAGCAGCCGAGCGCCATAACCACTGAGCCACCGCGGCAGTAGACGTTAAGCATACGGGAGGCTTACTACCGCAGACGTATACCCGTTTACCGGACGCCTCCTGTGCATGCGCAGTAGCAGGGGCGGGGCTAGGCGAGGCCACTGCGCGTGCTCAGTTGGCGTCTGATGGACCGGTTTACGTCTGCGCTAGCACATCTCCGCTTTGCTAAAACTCTCTATTTACTGCCGATCGAGGGAGTGGTTGGAACCGCGGTCGATTTGATTTCAGCCAGGATTTCAGGCCGCGGCGCGTAAATCTGAGCCGAACATCTTAACAGCTCCGGCGGACGCGGCCAAATGTAGAAGCGCCCTTGATGACGATTAGCGGTGTAAAACTAAGAATTCGTGTTCTGAGGCGCCCGGCTCTGTTAGAAGTACGTTTCCACAATTGTTATGTAGTCGCGAGCAGACTTGTAACCCTACTCAGTATTGCCGTGTGGAGGAAAAGAAGAGAAATTTTAAAGCCTATATATAGTTTAACCGACAACACTTTAGCTCGAGCGCTACCGAATAGACGTACAAACCGTGCAGGCACAAGCATCGTGCTTTTAGCAGAACAGCTGTGCTAACATTTCACTGCGTTTGCACAGCATCACACTGCTCGAACGCTCTAAGCGAGCTTGTTCACGTCTGTACTCGACTAATAACGGTGTTCACACCACCGAGTTTAAGACCCTCGATACCAGACAGCCAACCCTTAGCACACTGGCCAATTCAAGCGGTCCGCTGGCTTGAGGAAATAGTGTCAATGCGACAAATCGCCCCGGCACGCTGTTGTGTATACCCTTCGTATCAACACCGCTCTAAAATACTTTTACCCATAGGAATTTCTCCGCAATGAGGTTTTACTCTGCCATGGGGGTTCAAACGCACCCTGATTGCCTCCCTACGTCGCCGCCCCGAGCAAACTCCATGTTCGCACGCGAGCACGCGCGAACTTTTGCGCATTTTCCGACGGCTCTACACTGCTCTACCTGCCGCGCCCACCGTGGCCCGCTGCGGAAGCACTCCGGCGGAGTTCGCGTGTGCGTTCGGAGTCGGGGCTTCTTTTTTCCCAGAAGTGTTCTGTTAGTTGCTTTTTTGCTCTCCGCTGTCCGCGGACGACAGTTAATCGAGCGACTTGGTTCTCATGGTCGCGATCGTTTTCTCGCGTTTTTCGCCGCGCTTTTTCCCTCCCTCTCCCCCCTGGCTCTACGCCGCGCAGGCAGCGCTTCCCGGCGGAGAGCGTTCCTATACGCCGCGCTCGGCGAGCGCGTCACGCCTGAGAAGCGCTGTTTAGAGCCTGGCCAAATTGCGCGCAGCGCGGCGAAGGCTGATACTCCGAACCAATCAGGAGAGCGAACTTATACTCGACTGGATAGCGCGCATCCCCGATGGCGTCTAATCAAAAGGCCGTTGCCATTCAAGGCAGCAACGCGTCACGCGTGTCCGCGATCGTTCGCCAGAGCCGAGACGATGTCGCTGTCGTTCCGAAGCAGGAGCCAATTTTCAGTTGCGCAACGCTTCGAGGGCGCGTCGTGCGACACCCGCGGCCATCGCTGTCGCTGCACCCAACTGATCCCACGCGAAGTATACACATTCTGGCATCCTCCCACGCGCGCGCGGCGACGACGCATTTCAGGGTCGCTTGACGATCGCCGGAGAGGTTTGCCCGGCTCCCTCGTTTGTTGCCGCGCTCGGACGCTCCGCAGCGCTGCGTGCGCAACGTGAGAACGACGGCGGCGGCCCCCACTTGATTGGAGGGTACCTGGCGTGCCGTATGGGGTATGCGCAAGCGCGCACGGGTTGCTCGCAGTCGGAAGCATATGCGAGGCCCCTGCCCCGCTATATACCGTGCTGCACGCGCTCACTCAAGTGATCCTTGCGTTAAGAGCAAAAAGGAAGATGTGGTCGAAATTGCCTTAAGCGGGTTCGCGATATTTCTCGCGCACTTCTTTCCACCCCCCCCCCCCCCACACACACACACACACACACCGAACGCCTTCACCTCCTCCTCCTTTTCTCGCTGTTTCTGTCGCTCTTGCGAGCGTGAGAAGTGCGGATGCTTTGCCGGAGCGGGCGAAAAATGTTCCCGCGTGGATGCCACTTTTTTGGCTCATCTTAGGTGGAACGCCATTTTTGTGCTGCACGGCAGTGGACAGTGCAGCTAGCGACCTGAACGCGCTTTTGTGCAGGAGACTTCCCAAATAAGGAAATACGCGGGCTATTTCAAGAAAGGGAGCATTGGAAGTATATTGTCGCTCTTGTGTTGCAGGAAGTATCGAGTTTTTCGCTCAACATAAATCACACCGGTCAAGGTATGAATCTGCGTTACCGCTTCTTGTGCGCTAGCCCCGATCGGGTCTGTCTCGCGTGCGCCTCCAGCGTTACAGCGATGCCCATGCGCAGGCAATGCTTTCCACGGGAGTAAAAACAGGGTTGGAGCGGCGACGACACGCTGGCTAAGCGTTTTAATGAGCTCTAGGCCTCCATCTTGAGCCTGCCGACACCTCAAAGGAAAACGATCTGTAGCAGCGCTTTTCGGTGGCAAACACGTTTGCGTCAGGCAGTGTCGGCATTATAGGATCCGTTTAAACCAGTGACGTATTTCAGTAGGAAAGCTTGAAACGTCTAATCAATCGACCTTTTCGTGCCTGGGCCAACTGCATCATTCTCTCAGAAAAGCGAGCCCTGCTATAGCTCTCCCATCGGTCAATACAGCGGCCTGATTCGCACAGCAGTCTGCGCGCGCAAAAAGTGCTTATGACTGGCCGGTTCCCGGTGCACGTGGTGAATCACACGCGTAGCATACCGTCTACCATTACCGCTTACCGCTGCCAGGTGCAGGCACCTGGCGCAATCTACGCATGCGTATTGGAGGATGCCGGCCGCGGTAAGTGATGGCGATGACGCTATGTTAAAGCAAAACTGAAGAGCTTCAGCACAGCGTGTACAGCTACCATGACACGCCAGCAGGGCACGCGCACATAGCCTGTCGAGATCGCCGGCGCATGCGCACTGGCAGCTAGTGGTAGCGGTATGCCATAGTGATATACGGCAGCGCCATATATATAGCCTCTCATATAAAAGCTCTCATATATACAGCCAATTGTGAGCATGTTTTATGTGCGAAACGTATGCCGGACTTACGAGTATATCGAACTATACGTTCGTTTGTGATTGGCCACGCACGTAGCTCACAGATGTCGGGCAGCGACAAGTCCACTCTATACTGAGACATTCTGAGCCCGTATACTTTCTTAGCGCTGCACTGGTAACGATGGGTAATTGCAGCATACGCCTCTGACTTAATTAGCAAAACATACGTGTTCAGCTGACGGCATGCATACGTGCAAGGTGCTCTTCCCCGACGGTATTGCCTCGAGCTCCATCAGTATGCAACGGCACCAGTGTTCGAATATTTAATCATCTTGCAGAAAGACACAAATTAGAAATTCGCGAGAAATCGTATTCAGTCGTATTTTTCTACTCCTTGTCGAACAGGAACGCGCAACAATTTGCAAAGCGCGAACGAAGCAGAGGAAACTGAAAACCGGCTATTCCTTTTCACCAGGCTAGTGGCGTCACTAGTGCGGACCGAACGAGGTGCCGCGCTGAGGGAGGGTGCAAGTTCAGCGCGGGCGAGGAGGGTGAGGGAGGGTGAGTGGTGAGTTGGAGGGGGATGGTTAGTGTTGAGACAGTGCGCAATTGTCAATCGAGAATATTTTTAATTGTAGCACGTGGCGATGAAAACGTGCTTGCCTTTATTTTCGCGCAATTTGCAAGATCATTGGTACGCATATCAATAAACACGTTTTTGCACGGTTGGACTAATTTCTCTTTCTTCTTTGCTCCGTTGAGTCAAGCATTCGTCCATCTCGCAAAATGTTAACAGTGTGTTTTTCTTCGTAAATTCTCCTTTTGAATTAATTTTGTGCGCGACGAATGTGGTCTTCCCAACGTTCATGTCATTCACAGAGATCCACTTTCTGACAGATCTTGATATATCCGTTTAAAGTGATGTCCTTCATCCTTTTTACCATTCCGGCCGTTTTCAAGCGGGTGATGGATTCTTTTTTTTTTTTCTTGGCTTCAAGTTGAGCGCTTGTCGGCGCTACCTCGACGAAGTTGTGATCTTCTCGCCTACACTTTTTGTAGACTTAGTACAATGTTTTAGGAGAGCCCCCAAAGATGGAGTAAACCACGAACGAATTTCTACCATTGTTGATATTTTTACTCTTGTGCGGCTTGAGCTCAATCCCGGGAAGTGTTAATTCCACTGCCTACAGCTCACCATTCTTTGCCATATGATCGACGCCTTTGTAAACGACCGGACGCGGTAGGATCCATGCCATAAAGACTTCGATATTCTCCAGTGAACAAAGGATATTCGGAGCTTTTTCGGCCTGTGCTCCTATGTCCGCCGTCTTTACTGAGCTCCCCAGTAAAGACGATGCTCTTAACTGGAGGCTGAAACCTGAGGAAGCTTTTTCGTCGCTCCTAGTGTTGCTGACCACACCACCTATACTAACCTATACCGAGGCATTAACCTATGCTCAAGTTCGCACCAACGCCAACGGACACATTACCAGTGCTGTTCATGTCCAACAATAAGAGATAAACGTGCCAGCCGCTTTCTTTCCGCCGCCGAACTAAATTATCTCCGGACACCACTGTTTGGCGACTGGGCTCTTGTCAAACTCCGGCCCTTATCTGTATGGTCCGCATTTCACAGCCGTGGCAGTCACCATACTTTTTGCTGAGCGTAGGAGCAAGTCACCTACGTCCCTTCAAGCAACTTACAGCTGCGAGTTAACAAAAAGTTGCGCGACCGAATTTACAGATTTTCTTCTTCAATACGTTATTCTTCAGCATTGTGCTCCACGAGTATCACACACCGGCAGAGACCGCTACTTTCTGTCTAAACTTGTCGATGATATCTTCGGCTGATGTTCCAGCACCACAAGCTTACCCCATCCTATAATCCAGACCAATGGCCTCACTGAACGCCTCAACCCAACGTTGACCCAACCTGAGCGTCTCAGCCAACCCCGGTATTTTGGACATAACGCTACTTTGTGTTACGGTCGTCGACGATGCTTTCCGCCACACCACCACTGACCAAAGCACACATAATGCGCGCGAGATGCCTACAGCAGGCCAACCTGCCGTGACAACGTGTCGGAGGCCGCCTCTCGGCGGCAAAATCCTATCAGGAGTTGGCTTACGACCACTGCCACCGGGAGGACCACTTCTATACGGGTTCCCTTGTCCGCCAGTGGTGTTCATTTCGCTGCGTCGGGCTGTCTGAAAAAATATTTGCTGGGGTTTAGCTTTGGTTAAACCTAGTAGGTTGCGTAAGCATCCACAGCGTTCCATTCGGGATCATCACCGGTTGTAGACGATTCGGTTTCGATAAAGACGCGGTGCGCCCGTCTAGCAGCAGCAGCGTCTTGAGCGCGCCGCTTAGCAAGGCGCTGTTCACGTTCTTCATCTGTCTCGGAAGCCCGTTGTCGTTTCCTGGCTTCGTCAAGCCGACGTAGCCTCCTTTTCTGTTTATCAGGCGGCATAACAACGGAGCCGGCAAGCGAGCGAACGCATTTTAAACCCCGCTCCCTTTCTCCAGCCTCCTCTCCACACTCCGCAGTTGGCAAGAGCTCGGCGAGGGCAGTGCCTCCACTCGGCGGCAGCGCGGCTACTGCTGTAGTGCGCCGCGCCTCGCGCCGCCCTTCAAGGTCAAACGTGCTTCGCGGCCGCCCCGACGCGAAGGGCTGAAACCTGTCGTAATATTGCTTACGCAATAAAACTCCTGTCCCCTATGCCCCGTCCCTCGTCCCGTGTTTTGTATGGCGGCCGATGTGACCTTCTCTGCTCCTCTGCTCAAACCTTGTCGCGCAGCTGATCCTCTTCAAGCTTAGCACCGCGAAGGTGGTTTTGCCTCCGGGGGATCATCTCACTACGATGGTGCAGTTAAGTTCTACTGCTTGACGCCGCCAGCCTCTAACTGTTCCGCTGAGCGTGTGCCTATGTCTTCTGTTCTTTTCCTTTCTTATAGTACGCTGAGGAGGGTTGCAGTAGGCATGCAGTCCAGCGTGGTGCACATAAGCAAATAAAATGCGTGAGTAGGCATTATTCGTAAGCCACAAGTGCAAGTGGGGGTCACTGTACCCGAGCAGCCCAGCCTCGCGAAGAACCCAATCGCACACTTTTAAAGGGACACTGAGGAGAAACTGAAGTTGGCTTGTATCGATAGAATAACAGCTCCTAAACACAAACAGAACACTCTTTCTCAAAACAAAGCTCTTGTAAGGTAGAAAGGAGCAAGAACTAAAATGCAGGTATCGCCGCAACAGGCCAATCTCGCAAGTACAAGCGTGGTGATGAAATAATAGAACAGAACCACAGATCTCTGAGGCTGACAAACGTGCATGATTGTTACGTGCTTGATCGATACTGAAGTATATAAGTTTTGTTTTGAAACCACCAATGCACTTTTATCACACGAGGAAGACGGAAAAAGACAACCTGAATGTTGGAATACAAAGAAAACCTGCAACTGGCGGCGCAACAGGAGGCCAGTTGAGTTTCGGTATGTTTTGGGGTGCTTCGCGGCAGTGCGTTCTGCGTGTCCGCATGGTTTGATTAAGCGCCTCGATTTACAAGGGCGGAGCAGCGGAGGACCTTCAAGTGCCTCTTTAAGAGCTCCTCCGACAAAGTTCGTGCAACGGCTGTTCGGGCAACGGCTGCAACTGCGTCAAGGAAATAGAGCTATGTATAGGCAATGTTCAGCGTGCCTTCTCGTTAGCAAACGCACCGCTCGGCGTGTTCGCTTCTTCAACGTACCAAGACACTGGGCTGCATAACCAGCTCTACGAGGACTATTGTTGGAAAATTTAAATATGCTCGCACGTTCAGGTGCCCCAAAAGTTTCCGGAACGCCGAAATCAGGAAAGAGCAGAATTTCCTTGCTACATAGAGCGTTCGGAAGTGCATTTATAAGGTCGCGTACGAAAGTACGGAGCCCATCCATCAGTTTGTAAGAGCATGCTCAGACGGCAGAAATTAAGCCCTCTTCTAATTTTCGTGTTCCGAAAACTTTTGTGGCCGCCTGTACCAGTTGCTACACATCAGTCGTGACGGTGGCTCGGCGGTGACAGGACGCTGCCGACTCCTCGGCGCTAGGTCTTTCTTTCTAGACCTGCCGCCTCAGCCCTCAAAAGCATCGCATGCTGTGTGGGGTTGAGGACGCTGAATGCAGGGCGCAGTTCTTTGCGAGTACTTCATTGTCGGAATTGGGAACGGGATCCATCGTAACACTGATGCAAACGTGCACGAAGGCCTTCAACGTCCTTCCAGCAGTAGTTTTCATTTCGGCTGCTGCTAAGCGGAAGCATAGCACTCACCGCCAGCAAACACAGAGTCTTCGTTTCCGTTTCAGCCGCTTTAAGTCACTCTTCTCCTATTTCGTCCACAGAGAGTCCCGAGCTTGAATCGCAGCGGCAGGAAAAACTTTTTCAACATCGAATCCAAATCTCTTACCAATAAATGCACCTCACGCTGCCGGACAAGCGACAACAAAGCCACGAAATGCCGAACTATCGGATTCTACTAACAACAAAAATTTGATAGCGTTGTCCTCAGTGTCCCTTTAATGTTGCAGGCCATGTCCATAATAGGTGCCGCACATTACTATTAAACGCAGGTGCCGCACAATTGGGCACTGGTCAGATATTCGTAAAGTCTAGCTGCCCCGCCGGTGTCGAAATGCCGGGTTGAGGGCCGCTCGGACACTCTGAGCTGCGGCAGCTTCCTCGGGGAGACCTCCTCCACCGGAGTCAGATTGCGAGTAAGGGGTTAGGTACACGCCGGAACGAGGGAGCATGTACGCTAGCTAAGGGATGCAGATGTTAGGTAGGTTAGGAGTGGACCTGTTGGCTAGATGTAGGGGGAGATGCAGGGACGTTTGCTGCACGGGAATTAGCATCAGCTGCGACATTACCTGCGTTAATCCGTACACAACGAATACGTATAGGCGCCAGGTATGAGCCGCCAGCATCATGGATTAACTGGGAACCTTGAAGGATATTGCGAACTTTCTGAAGGTGTTTTGTCTTGATTTACTATATATTTCAGTTTTCGTTAATGCGTCTTTACGTGGTGTTATTGTTATCAAAGGAAGTTTTAAAGCGTTAGCATAGAACCACCATGTCGGGAAAAAATTAGGGTAAAGCTGCGCCTTAAGGGTACGACGCGATATGCTTAGTGGGTTAACTTAGTGGGCTAGGCTTAGTGGGTTAAGCGGAATTGGTCACTATCGACTTTACATTTATTGTTCCTTGGGTGTCCTCATCCTAATTCTGGCGCAGTGGCGTAGCGGTTAAGCGATGGCGGCTGCTGCCATCCATGAGGATTGTGCGACGCAGGCTGTTCGTCCGGGGCAGTTTCTCGCGACAGAGCATTACTTTACCTGCCACCTGCCGCGGTGGCCAGTTTGCTCATAATCCGGTCGGCAGGTTGCGATTGCGCCACAAGATCACGTGGCCTAGACTGCCCACTTAGGTTGCTCCTCGGGGACTGACGCCGACGACGACGCCGGATTTTCTGCGCAAAGGAGCCTTGAAGCTATCGCGTTAAAATCTGTCCGTCCGTCCGTCTGAAGCCTCGGTTGGCAGGGGCAAAGTGGGTAGAAAGATATCCCCTTCCCCGCGTACAAAGGAGGAGGGAGAGAGAAAATCGGAGAGGGAAGACAAAGAGAGAGTAGGAGGCAACATGTGGAGGTGGAAAAGCGGAGAAATCTCTGTCTCCACAGAAATACTCGTACGTAGAGAGGGTGGGAGGCGGCGGGTGTCATGAGCGGGAGAGTGTAGAGAGGTTAAGACATGTCACACGGTGATGGACGAACTGGACCACGCCACCCGCTCGCACAGCTTCAACCCGTCAGGAACAGCGGCTTCTCCTTCCGGAGGGTACGGTAATGCTCACGCGCACTGTGCCGTATCAGTCGCTTCGACAGTCTATAATTTTTTCACGTAATTTTTCTGATATACTTTGTACGGTACAGAGCAAGATGCACAGTGAAGTAGGACATCAAGGGTGTATGTGTAAGGAGGGGGGTGGGGGTGTAAATGGAGGGGATGAGACGCGCAGGACGGTCTCGCCGGGTTTCGTTTGCAGTAGTGTCATGATCGTACTTCTGGCCACGTGGGCCCGAACAGGCAGCAACGAGCAGCAGCGATGGCGGCAGACACGTGTAGTGCTTGTGATGCCCTCCTCCTAGCCTAAGAGGAGTAGGGCAGCGCACTTGCTTGAGCGGAGGTGACCACGGCAGCAGCGGCGAAGGCCGAAGATTCGAAGGGGGCTTACGGGGGCACTGACAGCGGTAAACCGCAGCGGAAGCGGCGGCGACGTGGCGGCGCCAGTCAGGCCGAGTCTATACCCTCGAGTCGCCGAAGGACTGAGGGGTGCTACGCACAGTCAAGCTGGCTGTTAATTGAAGACGGCTGTGTCCTCGACAGAGGTCTCGTGTTCTGGACATCCGGCGGGGAAGCACGTTCGTTCACCTGCTGGTAGACTGCGGGAGATTCATTTCCAGCCGTGTTGAATTAGCATCTACCCCTTCCCATCGACCGAGCTGCGAGAGAGCGGAACAGCCCGCACCGCCCCTGCCGTGGGTGGTAACACCAGCGTCCACTTCGGTCCATTCGATTGGACAGTGCTCTTCGAACTTTATTCCCCAGTCGGGGATCTGGGGAATCCGAACCCTATTTAACTCGGCTGTCAGTGTGGCCGAGAGAAGCCTGCTAGCTCCCGTCGACTCCGGTTGACGAAGAAGTTCCCTTCCACTGAGAGTCATTCTTCGCTCTTTGTAAATAATGTAAATAATTGTATAAAGTTTTCGTTGCCTTCCTCCTACCCCAGTCTCCCATCCTCCTCGTCTCATCACCGGTCCGGCCATACTACCCGGGTCGCAACAGTAGTGACCCCACTGCGCCAGGCTGCTGTAAAAGTACCAATACTGCAGTACCTCCCCCTAGTGTTGCGTAACTATGTTTTTTAGTGGCGCTTCCTTTGAAGCGAGCCGGCATTTATGCTGTTACCTGGGGCATCGGACCTCTTTTTTGAGTGGAAGGGCCAGACTTCGGGTTTGTTTTGTCAGTGTTTTATTCTTTATTAATATTTCAATGTTTAAATTGATATTTTTGGTTATATCTGTTCCTATTTTGCAACGCTCAAAGGTGTATTTGTGGATGCATATGAAACCTAAATTGAAATCAACCGCTTTATAAAGATGTGCACACGAGCTCGACTGTACTTTAAAAAAAAATTGAAAGAGTCTATTTCAATGCTGCTAATCATGCGTACGAACAGAAATCAGTCAGTCAATGACCTCTGTTGAGACATGATTGGCTTAGGTTACTCAAACGAATTGCTTTACGACTTGTTACGAAGCCAACTATCTCAGCCGCACTGTACTTTATATTAAGAGAATTCTAGAATTGAATCATTTGTGATAAGTCTGAGTGGAAGCAGTTGGAGACATGGGGGCACTGCACCCCCTCAAAGAATGTTGGGGGGGGGGGGGGGGGGGGGCGACGCTGCCCTTGCTTCCCTCCCCTCGCTGTTTTGGGGACCCTGGTTGTTACAGACGTTTTTCACACGTACATTGCGTGACACAAGCAGCTTGAACACGGTAGCATCTGAGCGACAATCATACTCTAGTCATGGCCGCAATTGTAAGCCATGAACACACCTTCCTACCGGCCTATTAAATCATTTTCGCGGGTTCATTTCGGTACACTGTTTTACTCCTTATGGCGGACGCTTACGCGAAGCGGCAGAATCTGCGGCCAGTTGGTTTCGCACGGTGGCATGCGGTGAAGCAGTGCGACGTATCAAAATCGCTCCCAACGCAACGGACCCATTGAGAGGCTATTTGGCCTGACCATTCGGCTCCTTCGGGGATGACGCACTTTGCACAGCTCTGTCATTAGGCGGGTCAAACGTCCGCGATCCGATACAGCCAGCGGCGCACCGCTCCAGCGCCTGAGCTCGCCAGATGCCCTTCCTTCCGCGCTTGGGCGGGCGTGCGGGGCCCTCGGTGCTCGCGCGTTTGTCCGTGGGAGCCGCCAAACGGACAAAACTGGCTATGATTGTCGTCGGATGGAGGAAAAATAGGGAGGGGGGCTGGCAGCACCGGCAGACTCGCTTTGGAAGAGGGCAGGACCGGCGAGGGGGATCTATTACGTCGTCGCCTTTCGTCTCCACCCCCGCGCTGGCTCTGGCGCATACCGTCACCGTGCGTGGGAACCATTAGGCGACGAGAAACAGTTCGCTCTGTACGGCGCGTCCAGCGAGCAACAGCTCTTTGGGAAATTCTTTCCAGACTGACCCCCCTGGGAACGGGAGCAAGTTGTAGAGACGCAGTTAGGGCTTCCGCCTGCGCCGGTGTAACCCATCTGGGCGCTGCTTCGTAGAGGAAGCTTCGGCGCGAACGTGCATGCCCGCTGAACGGGCGATGTTCCCGCGCACTTTGGGCGTTCGCGCGCGTCGTATGCGGCTAATGCGGGCTAACATCCGCCAGCTGAGACAATGGGGAGGCTCTTCGAGATCTTTTCTTCACACGTTCACGCCGATGCTTGCGTGCGTCGCCGTCCGGCAGAGGTGTGGTGTGTGCGGTGTAGCACTGCTCGTGTTTTCAGTGCTGTTTACTGCGAGTCGTCGTAAAGCATGCGAGAAAACAGCAGCGTTCAGTGAGTATAGTCGCACTTTATATCACGTTAACGAGGTTATCGCGTTGGACTGACGCGATGTGAACTGGTAGACTTTATCGTTCGCGTGTGCACACGGTTGCATGCAAGCGCCTCAGCAAGCTGGAGTAGCATACTTCGTTCCATTTCCCTCCTGTGCTTATTACATAAACGTTGAGGCTTATGACGCTCGAGCCAGTGTGTCGGTATAGTTTAAGTGTGGCTCTGAGGCAAAGTTATCTTGATGATTAATTTCGTCATCAGCCCACAGATGGGGAGAGGGCACTCGATTTGCGGTCAGCCTCTCCCTGAGACTGCCAGCATATGCCGTCAAACTTCGTCTCATTTCCGCTCCAAGTCCAGGATTCTCGGACATCAATGTTGATTGTGAGGCAACTGTTGACAATTAAAACTGATGTCCGAGAATCCTGGACTTGGATCTGCGGCTCCTGGTTCTGCAGCTCGGAGCACGAACTGTACCACTGGGACCGCAACCGGTACTTGTAATTTCACTCAGCCACTGTCGTCATCAGAACCCAATCACTATCACTGCCACTGAAGTGTCCTTACCAAGTTGCTATCGCCGGTATTTTATTATAGCCGGTGTTTCGTTTTCGCCAATGTGATAGCAGGTAGAGAGGTGGCAGGTAGAGTGCGGGAAGTCCCGCTAAATACCACCTTCCACTTGCCATGGGTGCCAAGTGGAGGTTTCACACAGACGCCTACGCCGGACAGTTCTCGCCATCATGGCCCTTATAATGCACTTGCATTTAAAGCGACGGAGAAATCAAATTCAAAGAAGCAGTAAGAAAGCCAGCTGTCCTCGAAAAGCACCACCCGCGACCCACCAGCCACCTCCCCGCCCCACTCCACCCACAACCACCATTACCCTCAACCCACCCAGTAAAAGCATTCGTTAGAGCAAACGCATCAATCTAATCATCGAGGATTAATCCAGCTGTTATCGCAGCTTCCTCGCACCAGGATTCACGATCGTGCTGTCATTGTTTGTTATTTCAGGCAGTCTTCGCAGAATCGCCTACCGTGAACCTCATCGAATCGATACCTTAATTGCACTTCATCCTTTTATGCCTGTTCCTTTGGCAAAGCGGCGGTTATCAAATGCGCTGCTTCAATTTAGCCATATTGAATCTTGGTTGCGATCCGGTTAAAACGAGCATTAATCATTAATGGATGCAAGTCGTTCGGATGAAAAGAAACGACTTAATAAAATGCAGCAAACTGCTCGGTAATCATTGCAATCATTTTAATTACCGCAAGGTTTTTCTTTCAAAGCTCAAAACAGCAACTGGTGCACACGTGCCATGCTCACTGTCGTCAGCCATGGAGCTCATCGTGACGCCACGGTGCCTTCTCTCACTGCAGGCCAAAACAGTGGAGGAAGGTTGCCCTTTCTCTGGGCACGCACAGTTTTCTGCAGTTCTCGAGTGTTCTAGAATATGTAAGGACACTGTTGAAATAGCTATAAGAAAACATCGCTGTCAAGGTCGACGCTGCTGTTGAGTACAATAAAAATGAAATGTACAGCGGATACTGGCTTGCAGAGTGCACTGACGTCCGGTTTGTCGACCGGAGCAGATAAAAAAAAAGCTACTTCTCGGTCAAATAAGAACATGAAATCTATTTTCCCGGACAGGCACCGAGCATTCTTGAAATTCTGAGGTAGTGTAATTACGACCGATTGCCCACCCTCGTGTGCATTTTAAGCACTTTTAAGTATGCGCAGGTAGAGACTACATGGAGCAGTAGAAGCGTGGCGATGAAAGTTAAATGGCCTGCCAGGAACAAAGGCAGCAGTTAGTAGTGTGCAGACTGCAGCGCGACGCGGATCACCCGTAACTCTTCACAAATTATAGCTGAGCTGACTTAGCAACCGGGAAAACTTTTTGTTCGCTTTCTCGTCCCGCTGCTGGGAGCTAACGAACTAACAGTGTTATACTCTGATGCCTTACTCTATTTTACTCCCATGACGGACAGTGCCCGAAGAAGAAAAGGAAAAAAAAAAAGCTGTAAGTTCGCAACTCGGCAGGCGGCTTAACAAAAGAGCGGCGTAGAATCCCAATGGCCGTCTCCTGCGGCCGCCGATTTCGAAACGTTTCGCGGTTAGGCGCAGAAGACTCGGAGCCGTCGCCTGGTCTGGCCAGCGGCGGCGTGTGTGTGTGGGATATGAGCAGGCGTCTCCTGGTTGCAACAGCGCCTGCCAGTCCTGCACAACGAGTAAAGCTTTGCGAGCCGAGAAATCGCGCGCTGGCGTTCTTTTTCTCACGACCGTAAGACGAAGCAGCGGCGAAAAAGAAAACAGCGCGCCGACGAATACGCGTTGAGAAAAAAAGAAAGAAAGGAACAAACTAGAAAGAAAGATAGCCGAGAACGAGGGGGAAACGGAGGAGACCGGTCATTTTCTGGCCAGTTGCAAACTGGAAGAGGGAGGGAGGCAGCCAGGAGGCTTCCAAGCGAGACAGGCGCGTTTGATAGCCAAGTGTGTAGCCGACTGCGTAAGAGTATAGGCTTCTGTAACGCGATTAGGCGGGCACGGACAGAAGCCGGCTCTTCGGCAGCGGCAGCGGAGATTGTCTTCGGCGGCGTTCCCAAGAACGTCGGCGGTGCGCGGACACTGCCGACTATGCATCTCCGCCTGCCCGTTGTCCAACGCTGCTATTAGGGTCGATCGCCGCGACACCGGCGCCTCTTCTCGTCTTGCCCCGTTCTCAAGGGGACGGCACCGGACCCTGTGGAGTGGGCATGGCATGCGGCGAAAACCGATTCTTCCTTCGCCAAGCCGTGGTGCACGCCCCACGGAATGTACACGTTTGTTTCTCGCTGCTCTCTCCGCGTACTGCGAACACATTGCGAGAAAGTGTGCGTCAGAGCCACGCGGCTTCCTTCTTCTGACTGCTTTTTTTTTTTTTTTTTGTGCCGCGTCTCTATACTCATCCTTGCACTGGGGAATTCAGTGTGCATATATGGGAGCTCTTCTCTTTTCACAAAAGGGAAAAAAAAGTTTCACCGTACGGGCTGTTTCAGATTCCCGTGTGAGCAAAGAGGTGGGCAAAAAATAATCGTTGTTAAATTTCACCACTCAAGAGCGGCAAATTTTTGTGATAGTAGAACTCCTTTTTCGCGAAGATGGAGCTTACACATGAAGTCTTGCAAATATCGCTGTGTAAAGTCGCGGTTATATTAAAACATATTCTCTAGAAACTTTCGTGAAAGTTTTCATCAGCCTTTTCCTACCTGGAATCATCAATATAAGTGCTCGTTCGTGTGAAACGAAGTTACACACTCCACCTTGGTTGCAGATGCGAATAGAAGTCAAGCAAAGCGCATTCCTTTTCGCATTCATTCGGCAACTATAAAGCTCTTTATCAATCACCAGGAATTACATTTGCTGCCATTGGCAACTTGAACACAGGCGCTGTTTTCCTTTAAATTCGTTTCTATACGATGAGGAAACTACGCCGCCAAATTCCTGCGACTAAACCAGATGACCAGCATATACGCCTGGATGAGTACTATGAAGTTATTCCGGTCCGGTTTGTTCGTCATGCAGCATGGACCATAGGCTGTCGTTAGAGCTGTGTCAACTACTCACTTCTATACATGCTGCTTTTTCAGTGGACGCATACTTGATCGAAAGAGAAGTGACTGCCTCTGCCTCTCTCTATATATATATTTTTCTCTCTCTCTTCGCAGCGCCCGCGATGTCCACTCTTGACTGCACAATGCGGAGAAGGTGCAAGACGTTTCGAGGGGGCAATCGTTCTCGTTGTGTATACTTTCGTACGGCGCAGCGCTCACGCGTGTCCATGCTGCGGCTCAGTATATGCGGACACAGCGAAGCGCGCATTCGTGGGAAAAGCGCGGCGTAACAATGGCCAAGCACCAGAAGCCACTTCCGTTTAGTCGGCTATTGAGCCTAATGAAAGGACATGTCCGATCATATGGGGCATCCAGCCTAGCGAGGGGCGCGGACCGACCGTCCACTTTTATACGAGTGTTGCTTTCAGGTCGACCGGCGTGCCTTACTTTCTCAAGCATTGTTCCCCTCCCGCCTGAGATGAAGCGGAGTGAGTGCACTGAGGCTTTCGGGCACATTTATCGCTTATTTTTTTTAAAGTCCCCCTAAAGGTCCTCCCGTCAGGGTATCCCATACACTGCAGAACGATAAAACACATGCTGGCGTGCAGTCAGACGGGCTAATTTTAACAGGAGAATATTAACGCGATAACATTAAAGGTGCACTGAAGAGGAATCTGAACTCGTCTTTTTGCCGCGGGAACTGGATCTACACGTTCCTAGCATTCTTAGAAAGCCCGATTTATTGCCCTGTGTGGCTGATTTTCCTAATTAAATCGAATTAACGTCCGACTCCCGCCTTTTTTTTTTTTAATTCTCCCTCGTACGGTGGGCGGAGTCGACCAACGCGTGGAGTGCCTTGCAGCCAGTCCCGCGGCGGCTTGCCGCTCTGCCATCGGCGGAGTAATACGTAGTAGTCCGTAGAAGCAAATAGTCCGCGCGTATTTTTATTTCTGCGGGCTTATTTTGCGGCTATATTATCTGCGGATGAAACTTTATTCACGGAAACCTAAAAAACAAAATGAAGCGAAATCAAAGCCTCCACGGAGCTGGCTGCAAGGCACTCCACGCGTTGGTCGACTCCGCCCACCGTACGAGGGAGAATTAAAAAAAAAAGGCGGGAGCCGGACGTTAATTCAATTTAATTAGGAAAATCAGCCACACAGGGCAATAAATCGCAGTTTCTAAGAATGCTCAGAACGTGTAGATCGTGTTCCCGCGGCAAAAAGACGAGTTCAGATTTCTCTTCAGTGCACCTTTAAGAGAGATCGCTTTCACAGTACATTGAAACTGATAACTACAGCGCTCGCTTTCCAGGCACTGAGCATGCTCTACACAAGTGTGCCTGGATTATGAGGACCTTGCGAGCAGCCGTGGAGTAGGCGCATTGGAGAATGCGGACCCTGTAGCAGTGTAGCTATGGTGGCCAGATGGAGCAGGTGGGCCGAATGGAGCCCAGAGAGCGTGCCTTGTCTTCATGACACCACAAGGTGCCGCTACAGCCAGAGAGAGAGAGAAACGTTTTATGCTTAGAAAGGTTGGGTAGGCCCTCATGCCAGGAGCCCATTGGCTTTTGCCGCCGCTGTTGCCCGGTTCACTAGCGAAAGCTGGTCTTCCAAATGCGTGCTGGACAGCGCCGCCTACCAGTCCTCAGTTTTTGGGTTATTGATTCTCGGTATAGCTGAGTTTTTCCGGCGTACCCATGCCATATGGTATCAGTTAGCCGCATCATCGCAAAAGGCGCTATGCGAATCGTTCAAATTTGGAAACAGATAGCTGAATTTGAGAGGATTTATATAAGTATTCGATTGCAATTTCCTTAGGATGACCACTTACTCCATGCTTAGAGTTTTGAGCGGTTCGGCGTATAGCCTCCTCGTTAATCTCAAATGTTGGAATAAATTCCTATAGCGTAATAGCTGTTCTGAATAATTATGTTCCTGCGAATGCTGTGGGACCCGCGGCTAGAGCACGCGGGCAGCGGTGTGAGCGCCTACGTTTCCAACATACGCATAGTGTCCTGGAGTTCATATAACTATGGATGTAAAGTCTGTATCTTTTCTATAGGCCATGAGCCCAGAGCTGTATGCGCCGCCTGTCGTCGCTGTTGCGAAGCCGCGACGGGGCTGCTTCCGCTGGCTTGGTGCTTGCCACTGGCTTGTTGCTGCCGTTCGCTGGCCATTTTCTCACGCGTCTCTCGCCCAGGAACTCTGCATAACTGCATGTGCCGCCAAACGCAGGCTTTACGGATTTGAACGATAATCGGACAAGCATGCTATTAATCTCGGAAGCATGTTTAGCTTTGGAAATCACGAGTTTCCTTCCTGTGCAATTCGGGCGTGCTCTCTTGTTTGCGATGGGACTAGCAACCAACCCATGGCTAAATATCGCGAAAAGAGAAACGGTTCTGGGGATGGGATGAGTTTGAGCCTACCTCTGACCCCGTTTTATTTTACGCATGAACAGTGCTACGCTGTTAAGCGTTGTTCAAAACTCCTAGCCGTGCAGCCGTGCACTGGTATAGCAAACTCCACTGGCTGCTATAGGTCACATTGGATGCCTGCGTTTTACGCTGCCTATTTACCACTGTAACGTACTATATGCTGTGACATGTTGTGCTTCTGGCTCATTCCTGTGCGCTCTTTAAACGGCGACATTATCTTTACAACATGCGGATCCCCTTTCGACTTTACTAACATAGGCCTCACTACGACACCTGAGCACGATTCTGCGAATGATATATGACGCTGCTCCGCAGCTCAAAAAGCAAATGTACTGAAGTATGAGACTTCATAGTGTGCCTATCTGCTTGCAATACTTTTGGTTGCAAAGGGCTAATAATGCTCCAAAAATATATTGATCTGTTTTTGTTTGTTCTTTTTCTTCTGCGTTAATTGTGCATTATTTTTAGTGAGGGAAAAGTCGTCTAACTGTATGTGAGGTGTAATATTCTGAAACCGCACGTGGACTGTGAAGGATGACGTAGCGGAGGGATTAGAATAAGTTAGATCATCCGAGGTTCTTTAACGTGCACTGACATTGCACACCGCGGGATAGCTGCTGCATTCTGCTTCCGTCAAAATGAGGTCGCCGCGGTGAGCATTTTATCCCATGGCTTTAGGCTCAGTAGCCATGGGTGAGCGGGCACCTGTTGTGCTATGGCCAGGGATTTTTGAGCAGGCACATGTAGAGCACTGCACGGGCCTCAGTCTGAGGCCCAAGCCCGGCCAGAGCCCTGAGACCTGAAGCCCGAGCCCGGCCCAGGCCCGCGGCTTCAAGCCCGTGCTCGGCCCAGGCCCGCTAAATTGTCGCTCTAGCGAGCCCGGCCCGGCCCGTGAATCTCGGAGTGAAGCCCAGCCCGGGACCGGC
This sequence comes from Amblyomma mixtum, assembly GCF_055824585.1. Classification (NCBI taxonomy): domain Eukaryota; kingdom Metazoa; phylum Arthropoda; class Arachnida; order Ixodida; family Ixodidae; genus Amblyomma; species Amblyomma mixtum. Next base: position 274,158,941 of record NC_143014.1, on the reverse strand, counting down.
CCGGCCCGTTTCACAGTAACGCTTGAGATATACTGCTCACTCTGAGCAAGTAGACTGCTACTAGAGCGATGAGAAACTGGCCGACAAAGGCTCTGAAACCATAGTTTGGCTTGCAGAAAGTTGGTTCTTTTTAACCCAAAAGGAAGTGATTAAGAGTATAGTGTTCGCCAGGCCCGTCTTTTGGACAGTGATCTCGTGTAGGTGCGCAAAGATAAACTCGGAAGTTCCGAGAGCCAAATAAAAAGGGCGGCATACGCACGTAATAGACTACTTTGCATTCCTCCATGATTTTAATCAGTTATATTTTGCCGCCCGGAAGCATAAACATTAAAGCTGCCTAGCAGGCAGTGGGATGACATTTTTTTAGTGAACGCGATCTCACAGGTTGCACTCATAGCCGAACTGGTCGCCTTTCAGCAGGAACGAAAAGCTAAAAGGCTTGAGTATTTCACGGTGTGCGTTTTGAAGACTATAAGCGTCCTAAAGTAATATATTCTTCCCGAATGCATTTCTAATAGTGTGCAGGTAGGTTTTGGGATGACGAACGATCAATGGCAAATTAAGAGCGGTTGAATTTTACTCTTACTGGTGGAGCAGAAGATAACGCGCGAACCACGTGATAATTACTTACAGGCCAAAACACTTGTCATGACAACCAGGCTGAAGAAGCGAGGAGGGATAGATGTGGTTATGAGGTGAAATTTACAAACTCTCGCGAGCTTTTATGGCCATTTCATTTACGAGAGGTTCCGGTCAGCTGATCAAAAAGAAAACCAAGCGCGCTGTAGTTTGTGAATATTCTCACATGAGAAAAATATAGCTATAAAATAAAAGCTACGTTTTTGGGGCTTAATGGCCCAAGGGGAGTCAGGCTGTGAGAGACACCGAAGCAAAGGGCTCCGGGTCATTTCGACCACCTGGGTTTCTTCAAGGAGCAATGTTGCTGCAAAGTACATGGCTGTCATGCTTGCCGCCTAAATAGAAACGCGGCCGCCGAGGCTATGAGCAAACCCTGGTACCCTGGCTCAGTAATCAAGCGCCTTGACCACTAAGCCACCGCGGCGTGGAAATAAGGAAATAAATAAGTCAATGAATCAAGCTTAGTTTTTCTCTCAGCGCGTACTATAACCCATAGCTCATCCGTATCGCTGCTCCAGTGCCGCAGTTGTGTACTTCACTCTGCAATAGTGAATGAATAGTCGGACACCAGCCGTTTCTGTACGGACCCAAGCCCGACTCGGGTCCGCAGCTTCAAGCCCGAGCCCGGCCCGGGCCCAGCCCAGGCCCGGCAAAACAGATCATGCCCTGTCCCGGCTCGGCCCGCGGGCCGGGCTTTCGGGCCCGGGCTTTCGGGCCGGCCCGAGCCCGTGCAGTGCACTAGGCACATGGCGCATGTTCGCGCTTCAAGGGCTCTCCACGCGCCTCGCCCTGTTGAAATGGGCGTGCCAAAGGGCTCCATTTTGTCACCCTTTCTGTTTAACGCGGCGTTATCGGCAGTGAAACGCCAAAGCCATCAAGGTGGGCAAGCGAGATCTCGAGCTAGCATTTTGCTAACTTTATTAAATTTTCGCAAATTACTAGCATTTTGTTTCGGTTTTAAACCAAGGAGCCCCGAGTGACAAAGGCTACAGCATACAACACATCGACAATATTACCTGTATAGTGCAGTAGTTCGGAGCTAAGTTACCATCTAAAACTGGATGTTTAAAAGTTATGTCTGATTACCATTATTTGAAACCAAGCGCTATAGCTGCTTTGCTAAGTGCTCTTGCATACTATGTTTAGCACAGATACCATAACGCAGTTATTTCAAAACGAGCTCATCGGTTTGTTCGGTCTGCTCAGGCGTTAAAATTGACCGGATTACGGCGGTGCCACAGAACATAATTTCATCGAGCATCGCACCGTTTTTTCAAACACTTCTGTAACTGCACCGAAAGGTTAGGTTTCTGCATTGGTGTGGTAATTTACAGGCAAGACATTCCATCCGTGGCGCACGGCTGGGCTTAGCAAGCACATGCCTTGGGCTCGGCATATTGAAACGGCGTCGAGGATGCGACCACTCTCGTTGAGCGTCGATCCATCTCTACCTCTGGTTCTGCAGTTACAAAAAACATCCTTCACTGGAAAACACGAAGATGAAATCTCAGCCACTAAATTGATTCGCTGTGGCCGCGACAGGCCGGCAATGAGGCCGGCAGATGCGTGCCAACGCGCAGGAGCGTGGCCAGCGGACACCGCCGCTGTTCGCAGAATCGGCCGCGAGAGGGATTTCAGTGGCGCCCCTACAGGCTGCAGCGCTCATGGCGTATTGTTCTGAGTATTCTGTTTGCGGCCTTACCAATCCTTTCTCTGGTATAGTTTCGACGTGCAGTCTGAGAGTCCGTAATTACACACGAGACCTTCCGGGAAACCATCGCCAAAGCAATTGCCACCTCTTCCGCCTGGGCTATCCCCTGACGCGATCCCCTGGATGCTCCATTAACTAATATCTCTTGCGCATCCGTGCGTGCTACGGTTGATATCCCGTTGAGCACTCCAGCCGCGCCCACGTAAATTGCCTCTTCCATCCCTCCCCATGTTCTCCATGTTCTCCCTAGTCAGACCGACCAGGGTGCCTTGATGCAGCTTCTGGAAGCTGGATCGAGGCACCCTAAGGCCCGGCCACACACGCTAGCTTCGTTGTGATCGCCGTGTGCGCTGAGCTGAGATGATTTGGTGCAGTCAGGGATTAGAAATACGGGTGCTAATTCTACAAAGAACGTTCAGCCTTTGCCAAAAGTGAAGAGAACAAGTGGACTGCTTTTGAGCTTTGTGATGGGCCTTACACAGTATTCGTAGAAATCCCAGCTTTTCCTGGGGTGAGGACGACAGTTCCTCTCATTTTTCAGAGATTTGTAACGCTAGCATGCATAACGAGCCACGCAGCATGACCCTGAAGCCATTACCAGTTCCTACCAATCCAACCATTACCAAGCCAGGAATTCGGGGCAGCGCCCAGCAGTGCCGCTAAGCCAAGCGGCCTATAGTGCTTGAATGCGAGGCGACAGATATTTTATTAGGACGCGGAATGAAAGGCCGGATTATCCAAAACCATATCCATATCGCACGTTTGGTGCGGTGAGACACGTAGATGTATGTTCAATCGGCCACAAATACTCTGTTTTGAACTTCACATGTTGACCGTACCGTGGAAATGGGGTTTCATGCTAAGGAGATGCTTGTGCTATGGTCAGTGAACTGCCGCATGTATCAGCAACCAGAGGCTATTGACATTGCTTTGTGCTTTGTGGTGATGACGTATTTTTTTATTTTTGAAGGGGAGGGGGGGGGGGGACATTTTTTAACGGGCTCTCCAAACGGGCATTGGGGTTACGCCCTACACTGTAAGATTTTTGCCTACAATGGAAGGTTCTAAGGAGTCATGTCATCTTTTTGTGTTCGTGGGAGTGTTTAGCCTGTGGAAGAGCCGCATCGTAGATCGCCACTCAGAGCCGCCAGCTCCATCGAAGTGTCTGTTGAGGGAGCGGAGCGCATTGGTGCGGGGGGTATTTGCTTCGCAAGATCGAGCACCTGTCTGGCTGCCTTTACTCAACGCAAGTGTGAGCCTCCCGGAACGTTGGATGTGCATGCAGAGTGGTAGCAGTATGCTGGTCTGTCTGTGTACGGCGAGTTCGCGGATACGGCCTGATTAAGAAGTAGAAAGAAGCCTGTCATTGTTGTTTTATTTCCATGCAGTAAAGAAAAAAAAAGTTGCTCTGTGGCCCAGTGCGCCGAGGAGGTGTGATTAAATCTCAGCTGTTGGCGCATATTTTTTTTCGCATGATGTCAGCACTCTATTTTTTTAAATATTACGGCGTGCGCCACCTGGTGACAGCCAAGGGAACTAGAAGTACTTGTTCTGAATTCCTGGCTCTTTTGCTTATGACGGTGGCTCTACGTTGTATCCCGTGAATACAGCAGTGCGATTTTCCGCGATGAGTTGTTGCTGAGAACATATTGATGTCAGTTGGAACATTTCTTTGCCAGATATTAATTGCCTGTGGCCAGCAGTATTCGGCCGTATTTATGTATATGGTAGTATTTTTGTTTTTTGCACCTTGTCCGCTATGCAGCATAAGAGGGATTCGATCGAGGTTTACAGGAATCTGTGAATTTTTATGCGATGTAATTGCGACGAACACAGCTTGAGCAGTCGGTGAAAATGAAAACCAATATAATGAGCCAAATGGTCTAAATGCGATGAAATAAGTTTAAGGAGCAGGAAAAAAGACGTCGATAGTGCGGCAAGACATGATATAAGCGGTGTGTTAACCAGTTAAAAAAAAAAATCTGACAGCAACACAATTTTAGGTGCCGTCTTTCCGCTCTAGTGAATTCACGCGCCGTGTTCTCGGACGTCAGCAGAAAGTGAACGCATATGATCGCTTAAAACTTTGCAGTATTGTTTGCGAGGTCATCCTTGTATTCCTAACATGCCACACATGCTGTCGGCCTTCTGCTCAGTCCGGCTTTTTCTGTTGCAATAGACTTACTTGAACGATAAGCACGGACACCGTAATGGATTAAAGCTGCCGCACCGTTCGTTAAGCGCGGACTTCCTCGACATTTTATCATCCTTACCACATGAAGTGACGCTCGCGAACGTTTCCTCAAAGCGACACTCGCAGACCATTGAATGGGGCTGGAACTGTCTGCCACCGCGATAAAGCATGCAATTTCATGTCCCGAATAAACACTTCCCGAGATTTTGTGCCGCCAAAAACAATGAGATTTTCTGCCACTCCCCTGTCGGCGTGTAACCGAACTTACAGCACGGCACGAAGTAACTGGTGTCCTTCTTCGTCTGAAAACCTTCTTGCAGATGATATCGTTAACACCGTCACCCGTTGCCTATACTAGCGCTCACTCTCGCAGTCATCTGACGCGCCAGTGAGATGCATACTTAACTGCCCCGGTGGTCTGATTGAGTCAAAACACGGAGACCAGCAGATTACGCCACTTGTGGCGCTCAGACGAATTTCTAAGCGCTGCTGAAAACGCGAACTTAGTGGAAACGTAAACGTTGCACGGTGCCACCGAGAGCTCACGGCTCAACTCACAGGCGGCGCCACCGTTTCCTAACCTCTCTTTAGTGACCACGGGGAATAGCCTAGTTTCGATGCGTAATTTACCAACTGATCGAAGAGCTATGACATCCGTCCTGTCAGTTGTGTGTGTCGTCCGACAGTCTACTGGTTGCTCGGGGCTTCTCGATAGCTTTTTAATACGAAATTAAGGTAGTTAGAGGTGAATAGCTTTTCTGAGAAAAAAAAGAGAAACACACGGTACATAAAATATTCGCAAGCAGTCTAGCGGGTGCTGTGGAGCGCGGCCCGATCGCGCAACACCTGAGGTTGCACACGACGGGCGCCGTTCTGCACCGGGCCTCTGACGACGCCGCCACTTTTGCGTCGTAATGCGGAATAACGTTGAACTACGCTTGGAACCGCAGCGGTGGGCACACCTACCACTCTAGCCACCGAATAGTAGCCCAGGTGAGTAAGGGGGTGGGCGTTGTCATGGGAACTGCGGCGCAGCTCTCGCCATCTGCGTCCCCAAGAGCCTGTGACCAGTCATGGAGTATATTTTTTCTCGTATTATTAGCACGTTTTTATTGCCATATCTACGCGTGGTTACAAACTTATATACACAGGGCGCATTCAGGTGGGCCGCACACCCGAGCTTCCATTCACAATGTCAACGGCGCACACATCTCTCGCATTGTTCACACTCACTTTCTCAAGGCCTGGCTCGCTGTCCGGCCGCGCACAGCACACCTAGGCGTGACTTTACGCCAAATAAGAAGGCAAAAAAAAATTGGAGCCAAACAGCGAAAGGTTGTAGTGAATGTAATACGGTGGTCGTGTCGGAGGTCTCTCGAACAGTTGGGCTGCTCTGCAATGCCGCTTGAAGAAGGTTCACGGCGCCTTTCTGCTGCCGCCAGTAGTGTTACTAGCGCTGACTTCTTCTCGGCCATGCCGTTGTCTCGCAAGCGCTTGGTTTCTACGGCTTTGACCACACCAGCTCTCGCTCACGAGACTGTGGGCTGACCTTTCGTCCGCAGTTTCACTTGAGGCGTTTAACGCTTGCACGTCTGATCAGCTCTGGAGCGTACAAGCACAGTGATTCCGTGTGCCAGCGGTTTTCTTACTTTTCTCCTATTTACACACTGTGGGAGTTTGCCCTCGAGCGTGGAATGCTTCAGAAGTTACACTTGGGACAAGTCAAGGACTACCATAGGAAAACAACCCATTCCGTTTTCTCTCACCTTCGCTCACACTACCCTCGTACAAAATTTGCAAAGCTTTTCAAGCTTATACCAGCGTCTTCAACATTCAAGTGGTTCCTCAGTTTTCCTTGCCATCAGTGTGATTCCATACGGATTGCACCGCACACAGTCAACAAAGCCAAATCTGTTCCATAATACGGCCATGTTAAGACGGTGGTCGCAACAAAAGCACGAGTTCAAGTGGAGCATAAAATTCTACACTGTGCAGCTAGGAACTACGTTTTCGACAGTCCATTTCATTTCATTATCTCCATTTCATTATGTGCTTCGTGCATGATGGCCTTAGTTGCCTATGTGCCATTAAACCCAACACAACACACAACACAACATTTCATTTAGGTGGGTTTGAACGCATTTGGAAAGCAAAGTACGCTACGGTCGACGCGACTGATCGGACCAGTAGCCCACAGGGACGGCAGGGCACTCAGACTAAAGTCTGACTTCAGTCTAGCCGTCCTGCGAAATAGTGCTCTATGGGTATATTCGCATGTTGAGGAAAAATTGAACATGCCGTCCTCTCTTCCCTTCTCCTCTTTGACACCCTGATTACACATGTAAAATAAAACGATCATAAATCGGAATTTGATTCCGCTAAAGCCCTGTCCTCACGGTTTCAAAGCACCAATGTTTCTGTAACGGCGCATTTCCGTGGCTCAGCTCGCCTTTACGTGAAAGCGACAAGTGCTCGAATTCCGTGAGTGTAACGACTAGACTTTCCGCTTCGAGAGCTTGTGATCCTCCCACTTCTCTTCCTCCGCATTGCGTCACAAGACAAGCGAACCGTCCAGGGAGGGAGAACGCTGCTTTCTACAGGGACAATGAGGAGCAGGAGGCGCAGTACGTCCCCGCGGGAGTGGGTGCGGCACGGCAGGCCGCTTCCTTAGCAGGACTCCCTACTCGTCGGCCGGAAAGAGGACGCCGATGACGACAGGGACGACGACGACAAGGAGGAGGACGACGTTGTCGGGAGGGCGAGGGGTGCATGGGAAGCGGCCGGCGCTGCGGGCGACGACGGCGACGGCCGGGCCGTCGCGCTTGGCGAAGCGCTCGCCGCCGAAGAGCAAGGCGGCATCTGCGGCGACACGACGGGCAGCCCGTTGCTGGCGGCTCCCGGCGGGGGATGGCCGTGCGGAGGGGCACCGGTCCCCGGCGGCGCGACTCCGGGCACCCCCGGCGGTGGGACGCCGGGGTACAACCGGTAGGCCATGGGCTTCTGGAGGGCGGCCTGCCGGTAGTAGAGATCCAGAGCAGCCATGGTGCTCAGCGAGGACTGCGGCGACAGGCCCGTGTAGCTGGTCAGCCAGTAAGGGGCCGTCTGAAGCATTCGCTGCACGGCCGCGTAGTTCCCAGCCTCAGCAAGCAGTTCAAGGCCAACAGCCGTCTGGCGCTTCCATTTCGTCCTGCACCAGGAAGGAGGCACGCCACGGGTTAAGGAACAGTCAGCGAAAATACGAGGTTTTGGGCATACGGCTGGGTGTATTAACCATATTTGGTTAGTTAGCATGTTTACCACCGCTCGCTGGTACGAATTGGTGCCGAACATGGCATCTCAAGTGTCAGACCACCAGATCTCGCAAATGGTATCTCGTTTCCTTTTTTTTCAAGTGCACCGTACTACGGCGCACTATAAACGCAATAAAAAGAAAAGCCGACCAGAGCTTAAACACGGCACGAGCGTGGCAGAATCAACAGATGTGCTATTTGAACATCTCAGCACTGACATTGGAGATCACCAGAAGGCTCAGCTACACCGAAGGCTCAGTGAGCAAACTTGGGAGACCGTGTCCAACATGCTCACGTCCTTGAAACGGCAGCGTAAGGCTGCGCCACCGCAGGTACTCAACTTATGGGAACCGATGCATGCATTGTTCGTGCCAATTGAGCACGTTCACAAAAGGCCAGAAGACGACAGCAGAAGGGGGCGTGGAAACCAGCGAAGCGACTTCTAAAAAATTAACCAGACTCACAAATGGCTTCTCGTTTCCTTTTGCCGCTAAGTGCTCTACACTACGGCGCACTAAAGGAGAAATAAAAAGAAAATCCACCCTGAGCTTAAACGCTCTAAACGCTCGTTTTGTACACACGGCGGCGGTGGCGGCGGAAGTCCTTTACGTGAGCGCTCAAGAGATAGCAGCCAAGGGGGACGAAAACAAAAACGCCGGAGAACGCTGAATACGGCTGCGGTCATGCGCGGTCATTCATTTGTGAGCGCTTTCCCGGGCTCACAGCTCCCGAGCGTTCTCCCTCCCAGTGCTTTTTACCCTCTTTCTTTTTTCCGGCGCACGAGCGAGCTCTAACGGGCGTGCACCTCGGAGTCTTCGTCCAGCGCCGGCGCACGCAGATACATCGCGTGCGCGCCCCTCCTCTGCTCCCTTCCATTTTCCCTTGCCTTTTCGTCGGCGCACAGACACGGTGCGAGAGCGCGGCAGAAGCAGCAACGCGGCAGCAGCCGTTTAGTGGTCGCGGGAGAGAGAGCTCGAACGTATATATCTCTCTCTTAAGCGATTCCTGACAGGAGCAGCCGCTTAGACGACGACGACGTCTTAGCGACAGAAGGGTGCGCTTTGCCGTGCCTCGTGGCTGCGCCGCGGCCAGCTCGTCTCCCACGATGCTCAGACACCATACTTCCTGCCGCTAAGTTGCGGGCGCCGGAGTGCGCTTTGGCGAGACACAATTAAAGGCGGCACGCAAAACCTGGAAATGAGACGCCCTCCCGGCAGCCGCTCAAGATGCGAGCGCCTTCTGTTGAGGGCAGGCCGCGCGACGAGAGGCGACGTCGAGCGCCGTCGCCAGAGGCTCCGTCCCCTCCCGCTGTCGGCGAAGGGGACCGAACGCGGATATGCCAGCGACGCCGCGATACGGCGTCCCATGCATGCATGGATGCGGATGCGCTGTCCCTGCCCGGCACGTATACAGGCGGTGAAGCGATGACGCGACTCGCGTGAGTGCAAACGTGCATGGCCGCATGCTGGAAGCTAGCGCACAGCGTCGGTTGCAGACGTTTGGGCACATGGTTGTATCGGACCAGCAGCAGTAACGGCGGTGAAGCCGATAAATTAAATTGGGCGCCATGATGTGCATTTAATTCAAGGGACCTCAGAATATGCCGTCGTTCCACGCCCGTCTATTCGTGGGCGCTTGTCCCCACTTACGCGCCCAAGGTGGTGAATTACACACCGTCTGAAAGCTTGTCGCGTGCCGACGCACATCATATGCTATGCAGCCGCTCAAACCACGAAGTGTGCAACGCGCCAGAATTACTATATGCATACTATGCAAACCTCACACGGCTACGGACGCCTACACATGCATATCGCTGTATAAAGTGAAGAGTTAAAGCGCACAGAAGTACTTCCATTTATGCGCATCCCGCATATACTGCACGTCTATCGTCCGCCACTGGGCACAGCGGCAGTGGCCTACCCTCATGCCTTCCCTCAGCTCCACTAGTGGCCCGTTTTCGGAACCCCTTATATCCTCCAGCTACCTAGGCATTATTTGCGCTATCCAATATTTTCCTTCCCCTCCCCCTTCTTCGGCCTATGTAGCTTACACGGACTCTCAGAAGGCCCTCAGAGCTCTCCACCGTAGAAACCTTCCGCTGGGCCTGCGCACAGCCCCAGATGATACACTCATGCAACTGCGAGCACGCCCTGTAATCCTTCAGTGGATTCCCGGTGTTGGAAGTGGGCCCACACAAGCCCACCGCCGGAACCAGTGTTAAAGATGGGGCTTCTATCCCACCGCTGCCACCAGTGTTGGAAGTGGGGCCACACACCCTCTGCTGGAACCAGTGTTAAAGATGGGGCTTCTATCCCACCGCTGGAACCAGAGTTGAAGACGGAGGGGTCCTGGAGATGACTAACTCGTTTAGCCTCACAGGTACCGGCTCCGAATGACGATGTCGGACTGCGTTATCGAGGAAACTGTACAGAAGGGTTTATTCTACATATTTACAGATGAGAATCGAATGCAATGCAATGCGAATGCTCCGATCACACAACAACATCCCGTTAAATACGGTTCGCGTTCCCCAAATCCCTGACTAGGGAACTTAGGTCGAATAACGTTGTCCAATCGGATGGGCCATTGATGACGCTGGCGGTACCACCCCCGGCACGGGGCGGTGCTGAAGCTCTCTCGCTCTCTCACAGCTTGGGGGGATGAGAAGGGGAAGACAGTCATCAAACACAGATGCGTCACCTTGACCACTGCCGCAAGTGTTCTGTGCGTTGCCTCCGTGGGAAAGCAGAATCCCGCAGTCTCCTCGCAGGTGGTTTAACTTTCTCGAACTACCCCGCCGGATGGCCGAAGCACGAGACCCCTTCGACACAGCGTCTTTCAATTAGCAGCCTCGCTCAGCGTGACCTTGCGTAGCATCATCCCGTTCGGTGACCCGAAGGCCGACTCGGCCAACGTATACCGCTGCTTCCGCCGTGCTGCTGCTGTCAAGCTCTCGCCGCAGCTTTGCCTAACGACGACACTCGTCTGACGGTAATTTCTCCCAGGCCCGTGGGAGACAGCCTCCTTCGATCGATTCGGAGGTTCGGTGATTTGGAGTGCAACAGCCCCGGACGTCGTCGTCTATGCTTCTGCCGCCGGCGCCAGGCCTCGTCATATCCCTTGCTTTGCGATGAGTCACACCCGGCTGCCAGGACCACGTTGTCCACTCTTAACAGCTCGTCCGCGGCCCGAAAAATCTCGAATGGCCAGCGTTCACGACCGCTGGGCAGGAAGAGATGAGGCCGGAGTCGGGTGGAAGGGCTGGTTTCCAGAAATGGCATCCAAGCTCGAACATTCAACAAAGAATGGCATCAGTGGACTGTTCCACGAGACAGGGCACTGACCCACAAGCAAGCGCTCGGAATTTGCCAAAGACCCACCAGGCTTCCCACAATGACAACAAATGTTTACTAAAACATGACTGAATTTTGGCGTAATTTTGGTGCCAAGAAAGCGCAAAATATCCCGAATGAAATCGCCAAAGACGGACTGCTTGGACCAAGGTTAAAAACAAAAACCCACACACAGTAGGTGGTCCTACCAAGTACTCCTGTCTACAACAATCGGCTGAATCCATCAGCATTTCCGTGCGGTTTTCCGTTCCTGAAACGCATCGAGAAATTCTGTTTTTAGAGAGCAGGACTCCCGTCTAAGCAAGCGACCATTTTTGGGGGGACAAAACTGTCATAAGCACGTTTGAGACGGTGGTCAGTCTCAAATATGAACTTTGCGCCGTTCAAGTAGCTCTGGTAACCCGACAACGTCTGTGCCGCCTAAACCAAACGCGCGCTCTTTGTCTGAAGCGCTGAACGCTTCTTCTCTACAGGTCAGCCTGCGGCTGACGTACTGAACATGGTGCTCTTCGTGGCCGTCGCCAACTTGACTTAAAATAGCACCTAGTCCTCTCTCTATCACTGGCGTCACACTGGACTTAAACTCTTTACCATAGGCAGCGGTCCGAAGCAAAGGTCGGGACACGCGCGCAACCTTTCGGCTCCTTCAAGAGTTTTCTCTTAGGTCATCTCAGTGTACGTCAGTGAGGCTCCCTTTCGTCAAGGGATCAACGCTCCGTCTACGCGACTCTAAGCGTAGTTCTACTCGAGCTGCACTCCTGTGAGTGCCGTTATCTCTTGGTAGCATGGGAAATCGACATCTGCGATTTCTAACTCAGTGACGCCCTAGCCTTGTTAACTCAGTGACGCCATAGCCCTCGTCTAAGGTAAGGAAAAAAAACAGTAACCTCCGATCAACTCTTTTTAACTCACAAAGTAGCCTTTCCCTTCCTGATTTCATAAACACACACAGGAAAAAAAAAGAGGAATAAAAAAAAAAACGAAACAGCTACTTGGAGTCGCCACGCGGGGGGGGGGAAAGCTGACTCCCCGCCGCCGAGTTGAAAGGATTAGTCTTTCAGACGCGCCCGCCGCGGTCGCGCTTTGACTGATTGTACTGCGGTCAACTCGTGATAAAAGGCTGCAGAAAAAAACGATCCCCTACTCTCAGTGTCGTTTCCGCGCCCCCTCGAGGCTCTCCGAAAACCTTGGCCGCTCCTACAATGTCGATAACCGACTCTGGCTCTGGACAACGAGCAGTGACCAGCGCGAGAAGGTACCTCTTTCTCTCGCCCCACGCAGGAAGCTCGGCTACCCATTCGCCATGCGCGCTTCCTAGAATGCGGTGTCAAATGTGAAGGACGATTCCTTTTCAAGTGCGCCCGCCGAACACGCCTGCATGTGTCGTCTCGGTTGTTCGACGCCTGCGTTCGCATGCGCTGAGTACCGCGCAACCTTGCGCTTTCTGATCTCTTGGGCCGCTTTGCTTTTTTTCGAACTGGCTTTTTGTCCCGTCTAGGCTTTCTTACAGGCCGATGCCCCTTGAAGCACTTCGCGCCTGTTCTGGTCGGAAAACGCACACTTCCTTTTTCGTTGCTGCAGTCAGCCTTCGAACGAGCTGCACATGTCTCCAGATCATTAACTGCAGCTGCAAGTCTGCGAGGTGCAACGCAGGAAGGCTTCGCCTTTCTTTCCACCGCATTTCTTTCTTTCGCACCTGTCCGCGCATCCGAATTTAGGGCTTTGAATTTGATCCGTTTCCGCTTGGTTCTTGCCCTTTTTCTCTTTCTGCGCCTAGACTGTACCGCGTGCGTTTCTTGATCACAACTAGCTATCTCTAGTTTTTCCGTCGCACTTTGGAAATTTTCCTCGAATTCAAAACTGGCCTCTCCGGCTTTGCAGCAGAGTGCCAGCTCCACGCAGCTGACAGACGGACATGAAACTGCCCCTGAGATCCCTAGCTCATTCCTTTGGGGGTTGTCCTCTCCAGCTTGCCTGTCGCTCTGCGCGCCATTCTCTGCATTGCTGCGCTCAGCTACAACTGAGCCCGCCTGGCTGTCGCTCTGTGCGGCATGCTCTACATCGCAGTGCTGAGCCACTACTGAGCCCGCTTGCCTGTCGCTCTGTGCGTCTTTGTCTACATTGCAGTGCTCAGCTACAACTGAGCCCGCCTGGCTGTCGCTCTGCGCGCCATTCTCTACTCTGCAGTGCTCAGCTACAACTGAGCCCGCCTGGCTGTCGCTCTGCGCGCCATTCTCTGCACTGCAGTGCTCAGCTACAACTGAGCCCGCCTGGCTCTTATGGCTATCCTTTTCCTCGGCAGCCTCGCACTCTTCTTGTGCCAGTATTACCAAGGTAGCCTCTCCGGAGCCTTTGTCACTGAAGCCACTGTGACATCCCAACTCGCCCTTACCGCGGTTGTTACTCTCAAAAGGGGTTTCCGCTGTTTCAACTTCGAAACCTTTCTCGCTAGGAAAATCTCCCTTTTCGCGGTTCTGCCGGTTTGACGCCTGTATCGACTCTACTGAAAGGGTCGCGCTCGTAACTGTCCCGACAAAGCTGTCCATTGCCACTCCTTCCTCACTTGGAGGAGAATCCTCGCACTCGTGTAGTTTAGACGCTATCTCGGAATGCTCTCTCTTAGCATTACGTCCAACTTCTCCGGACACGGTCTCGGATTCTGCGGCTTTCCTTGGACTACCGTACCGGTTGCACACGTTCTCTGCCACTTCCCTCGTGGTGTCGCGATTTACCAACTCGGCTACGGTCACAGACTTTGCGGGTCTTGCCTGCGGACCTATTTCATAAGCATCGCTTGCTCTTTCAGGAGTTCCGGCTCTCACACTACCGCCCTTTCTTCGTATTTCGTTTTCAACTTCTAATATCTTTAGTTTCGTTGTTTCAATTTTAACCTTCCACTGTTGCCGTTGCCGTTCCTTCTCTTTTTCCCACTCTCGATCAGCTTCCTCTTTACGCGCTTTTTCCTCTGTGCGCGCTTTTTCCTCCTGTTCGGCTTTTTCTTTACGGGCTTTTTCCTCCTGTTCGGCTTTTTCTTTACGGGCTTCTTCCCCCTGTACCAAATTCCACGTATCTACCAGCAGTTGATCGTTATTGTTGACCTGTTTACGAATGAATTCGCACAGTTCAATTTTGGTTATTTTGATAGGCACTTCAAAAGACAGTTCCTCGCATATCAACAGCAAGTCCGACCTCCACAATTCCATTAGTTCCATGACAACGCCTTCTCCGCTTTGGCTCTGCTAACTCCACAATGCCTTGAGAATAACCCCTCTCAAACGACAAAGCCCTGATTCCCAGTCAAGATTATTCTCTGAATCTTACAGCCTGGCGAATCCCATAGCAAAAGCCAAAACGCTCACCCGTGGAGAAAGTACGATGTCGCACGGTCCATCCCAGCTGCTGCCAACCAGTGTTGAAGATGGGGCTTCTACCCCACCGCTGCCACCAGTGTTGAGAACGGGGCCACAAAGCCCACCGCTGGAACCAGTGTTGAGAACGGGCCACACATCGACCGCTGGAAACAGAGTTGAAGACGGAGGGGTCCTGGAGATGACTAACTCGTTTAGCCCCACAGGTACCGGCTCCGAATGACGATGTCGGACTGCGTTATCGAGGAAACTGTACAGGAGGGTTTATTCTACATATTTACAGATGAGAATCGAATGCAATGCAATGCGAATGCTCCGATCACACAACAACATCCCGTTAAATACGGTTCGCGTTCCCCAAATCCCTGACTAGGGAACTTAGGTCGAATAACGTTGTCCAATCGGATGGGCCATTGATGACGCTGGCGGTACCACCCCCGGCACGGGGCGGTGCTGAAGCTCTCTCGCTCTCTCACAGCTTGGGGGATGAGAAGGGGAAGACAGTCATCAAACACAGATGCGTCACCTTGACCACTGCCGCAAGTGTTCTGTGCGTTGCCTCCGTGGGAAAGCAGAATCCCGCAGTCTCCTCGCAGGTGGTTTAACTTTCTCGAACTACCCCGCCGGATGGCCGAAGCACGAGACCCCTTCGACACAGCGTCTTTCAATTAGCAGCCTCGCTCAGCGTGACCTTGCGTAGCATCATCCCGTTCGGTGACCCGAAGGCCGACTCGGCCAACGTATACCGCTGCTTCCGCCGTGCTGCTGCTGTCAAGCTCTCGCCGCAGCTTTGCCTAACGACGACACTCGTCTGACGGTAATTTCTCCCAGGCCCGTGGGAGACAGCCTCCTTCGATCGATTCGGAGGTTCGGTGATTTGGAGTGCAACAGCCCCGGACGTCGTCGTCTATGCTTCTGCCGCCGGCGCCAGGCCTCGTCATATCCCTTGCTTTGCGATGAGTCACACCCGGCTGCCAGGACCACGTTGTCCACTCTTAACACCGGCCATATGGGGTTCACTAGTGATCAACTTGCACATCAGCTCACACGGAAAATTTTTCACCGGACGACAGTGATCGCAAGGCCAAGCCCACCGAGGTGGACAAGGCGGTTGTCATCAGAACGGCCATAAAGCTACACTGCACACGCATGCGATCACAACTAACTGATATTACCCCCCCCCCCCCCCCCCCCACCCCGCATCTGTCCCTCACGATCCGAGAAGCTAACGTATACAGCAGAATTCAACTCAAATTACTTGTAACCCCAGCTAAACTACACCTGTACAAACTTGTACAGCAGCCCCATTGCCCTAAATGCCCATCCTCCTACACCGACCTGGAACAACGTCTCTTACTTAACCTCGTCGCTCTCACTTCCCCCACTATACAAATCCCCCTCTCCCTACCTGGGCCACCTGTTTGGCGGGCCCCAACGAGGGCCTATAGGGAGCCGTGGTCCGGCTTGCCATCGATGTCCTAGGCACCTGATTTAAGCCTGCCAATTAAAGTGTTTTCCTCCTATTCCTTTTCCTCCGCGACTCAAGGGAAATGTTTCGTAATTTCGCTCAGCACGCTGCGATGGCCTCAGCTCTAAATTATATATCTGCAGTGACATACGTATCACTACTACTCTTGCCTGCGCGAATTGCTCATAAAAAGAAATCGCAGAATCAGCCAAACCGTACCCGTTCCAAGCGTTAACCGAGCCAGAGCGTTGCCTAATCTGAGGCAGTTTAATCCTCTGCCCAGGTCAAGAGCTCCTGAGCTCGCCGAACTGGCAGACACGTGAAAGCACACGCGCCTTTCTATCGATGTCACCGCACATCGATACACTTTAAGACACCGGCTCCTCGTCACTCTATTCGATAACTTTTCGTGCCGAGAACCCGGGCTGAATGTATCTCTTTGATTCGGTATTCGTGCGCTGCAGAAAAAGAAATTCATTTCTCCTCGTACTATTTCGCTTATCGCACTCCCGACACTCACAATCGGGAAGAGGGCTGCCGCATCCCGTGCATGCATGTGTCCGAAACAAGCGGGCGTACCTCCTATTCTGGTACCATGTCTTGACCTGCGTGTCGGTGAGGTTGAGCTTCGCCGCCAGCTCCATGCGGTCCTGGACGCTGAGGTACTTCTGGCGCTCGAAGCTCTTCTCCAGCGTCTGCAGCTGGTGGTCCGTGAAGGCGGTGCGTGCCTTGCGCTGCTTCTTCATCTTGAGAGCGCACATGCCCCCGCCTCCGCCCCCGCCGCCGCTGCCTCCAGGGGGCGACTCGAGCGTCCGTTCCGGAGATTCGCTCCCTGCGAGCACGGAGACAAAGGGAAGGCACGATGAGCGCCACAGAAACGACTCGCGTCGAATTCCACAACTTCGAACTGCCACTATCTCAGCAAGCCCAACCAATACCTTCAATGCACTGAAATCGACTCATCATTTCGTTTAACAATTACACTTAACTCCTTGTGTCAGTCTGTGGTAATCGGTGCCTTTATCGCCCCCCCTTGGCTCTTTTTTGCAGTTTCACGAGGTGGTCCGTTTCGTAAGCACATAACATGATCAGTCTCCAGAATTTTGATGCGTGGATTGTTTGATATAGTGAAACATTAAAAGGCTGATTTCGTTTACTGTTGCGATTGGCCAGCGGAGTAATAAAGGACGCCGCGAACCGCGGCCCAGTGTTAGCAACTGCTGTTTTTTTAAGTTGTATCTTACTATAGCAGATCTGACCCGAGCCACAGAGCGCCTCCAGAAACAATCGGCCCGCAGGGCAAAAGGGGACACCTATTGTCTCATCTCTAACCTCCAATTTCACATCTGAAGAAGATAACCAACACGATAACACTATCCGTATAAGGCAGCTACTCAGAAATGAACACCTGCACTTGTAGAATTGTCCATCTGGCTTTATTCATGACTTTTTAAAACGTTCTGTCGAGACTACCAGCTACTAACAGCGTGATGTGTAACATCATGCTGTAACGGGCGAACGACAAGTAGAAAACTTTTCCCCACCCACCAAAGCTCAGAAAATAAATGCTCGCGGCAAAAGTATTACTCCGAAGGATAAGAGTTCCTATCTCTTCCAGGCTTTATCAGCCCCTTGGCATTCCGTCCGACGCGTGACGCAGGCAGCACTCTCGTGCTACTTTTATCACGCTATTGGTTAGTGTCCTCATGGCTGCATGGAGCCACAGGTAGTTTTTGGTCGTTGTTCTCTTGCTTCAAGTCAGCTTGTCCACGGCTGTGCGATCACAAAAACTAATTCCTGGTCACCAAACCACCGAAGAACTTAAGCTTACTTTCTGCTCTATTTTCAGTCCTGTACTCTTAGGTCTGTTAAAAAAAAAATACAGTTCTGCCAAAACAAAGCGAAAGCACACAGCTTGTCTTTCCTTCGCTTCCATGTTTACCATCAGGAACCTGTATTTCTCTTCAAGATGCCTCTTCTGAATGTCTACCCGGGCAGAATATTGGGACAACTGCAAGCGTGGTCAGCTGTTCCAATAACCGTGACTCACGTCTGCGCGGCTGAAGTTGTGCGCGTGTGCTTAAGTTCCGTGACCCCAATAGTGGGCCCAGTTTCGTGGTTATTAATCCCCATTTTACACCGAACTTTCCCCCTACTATTGAGTGCAAGAGAGATACAACTAGTCTGAACTGTTAAAGAGAGAACACATCGGTGTTCCCCGCTGAATTGCGCCTACGTCATAACTGTACACTCAGCCTAGCACACAGACACTGGAATGGCGTAGCTTAGGCGTTGCCTACTACGAAAGCCCTCTTAAAATTTCTCAAGGACGCGGGTCTTATAAGCACTCAGTGGCAATCTTGCGCGTGTATGTGCATATACGAGAGTTTTCTGTGAACGTGTTTCGCGTCATCACTATCCTCCTCAGGAGCTGCCTGACATGTAGATTACCAGGCTAACGTCTCCAGTGATCACTAAACAGAGAGCCCCCCAACCCGCGACGCCAGTTCACTAAATTTCGGAGTTCAGTGAGCCGCGCGACGCCTGCATAGACACGAAGGCGCACTGCGAGAACGTTCTTCCGCCCCTGAGTTTTAGCCGCAGTTGCCAGTGGGAAGGAGCATCGGCGTGTGTGCGCGCCCAACAAATAACTGCTCCGGGCTTCCGACGGGCATTTCCGAGTCGCCGGTGGCGCTCCCATTCAGCCGCGGTCATATCTGGCTGGCCGTCAGGTGTTCGGGGCAGCCTCGTGCGCAGCCTATTCACGCGGTGATGGACCAAAACGCCCTCGCTGCCGCCTCTGCATGCAGTGCGGCAGGAGGATGAAAAAGCGCGGAACGTTTTAGCCGCGCTTGGCGTGTTTCGCATTGTGGCGGCTTCCTCTTTGCGCGAGGCAAATCGGCGCGCGCGCGCCTCCGCAACTGCCGCGGGAAGTAAAGGGCCATCTGTAATGGCGCTTTTTCGGCGGCCGCATGAAAGCGCACCTGCGCTCGCTGCACGGAAGCGCGAGAGTTGGATGACATGAAACGAGACCTTTTACAAAAGACAGGCTCCATTTCCTTCTTTTTCCTCCCCTCCGGATTCGGATAACATTTCCACGCTCGGCGCGCCCTTTGTGCGGATTTATTATGCACTGCAGTATGAATGTATATACAAGGTCGTGCCGGGCGCTGTAGGAGACCGAGTGCTCGAAGCAGTAACGTGCGACTCGTGCATCCTTTTGATACTGCTATCAACCATGTGCCACCGTGTATAGCGTCGGTAGCAGAATATCGTGGCGCGGATGAGCGAGTGCTTGGATAGCGTAGCGGGAATTTATACACTGGCCTATGCCTTAATGGTTGTTGGCGAGGTAGCCTCGATCGCACTGGTGACCTTGCTTGGGGACGATACACGGGAAGGGGTGCGTATATCGGCGTCGAAAGGGTGAGAAAGCTGCGGGGCAGTCGGCAGGAACAGTGAAGCCGTTCGACATTTAAACAGCGGGACAGCCTATACCATCTCAATCCAAGCCTCACAGCGCAAAAGCCCTGCCTCAGCAAGTGAATTCCTTCTTGAATAGACATTTAGCGAGGTGAGCGAGTCGCAAGCAGTAATATCAATGAGATCGGCCTTCGAAACATTACCAGTATTTTTTTTTATTCACTATTTGGTTCCTTCGACCAGCTTTTCAAATGAATAGACGTAAAGGCAACCACGAACGTTGTTATCACCTGAAACATCCTCCTAAGGCGGTTGTTTCTCGGCATGAGCGACAACTTGTCACACCGACGCCTCTCAGTGTTGTCGTTTGCCGGTGCACTTGTGCAGACAGTGACCCGTAACCGACCGTGCAACCCTGACACGCCTCCACTTGAAGTGCATAAGTGTTCACCGGCCGACCTGTGAACACGTTGCAGCCCCTTCCATTTGCGCGCATACACGCGTGCGCCAGCCTCCCTCACGGTGCATACATCGCGGCTCTTGCAGTGAGACCTCGCGGCCAGAGGTTATGCTCGGAGGCAGCCAAACACGCACCCACCGGTGAGGCGACTGCGGACAGCTGAATGGCCGGCCATCGCAAGCACGCCCCTCGCATGGCAGCTTTCGGCCCTGCTCTTCAGCACAGTTATTTGCCCCCTCTCAAAGCACGGTTGTCTACGAAATGACAAAACGAGTGAGTGCGTTAGCTAGTGAGAAGGAGTGAGTGAGTGAGAGAAGTAATAGCGAGTCAGTAAGAGTTAGTAAGAACATTGTGAGTGAATGAGAGAGTGAGGAAGTGGGCGAGTGAGTGAGTGAGTGAGTGAGTGAGTGAGTGAGTGAGTGAGTGAGTGAGTGAGTGAGTGAGTGAGTGAGTGAGTGAGTGAGTGAGTGAGTGAGTGAGTGAGTGATTCTCCTTTTTGCTTTCTCCTGCGTGGGGCAGGGTCGAATATGAATGGAAAGTCACGATGCGCTCTCGTTCTCTGTGCCCCAGTTGTAGAAATAAATGCTTATGTTGCAATTGTGACATTAGTATTTAAAACCACGGCCCGCGTGTTTTGGGCTTGTGGTACCCTAGGAAGCCATCATTATTCCTCCGCTTACAGAGCTCGGAACAGCAGGTCTGAGAAGACTATAGTATATCCGTACATCCCGCCATCGCGAAACTCCGCTTGCTTCGAAAACCCATAGTATTTAAGTTCGTTTGCTCAGATATGTGACACGTTCAGCTGAGCGAGGACACTACTGCTCCCTTCCCCTGCTCTCCTCTCCTTCACAGATGTCAATTCCTCTAAACGCTTCCGTCATTTCTTTTGAGCCCACTCCACCAAGGCAAAACGGAGCGCGTGCGGGAGCAATTCGTATTGTGGCCGCACGCATAGACACACACAAGCGCAGCCGAAAATGAGTCTCTGGGATGGCCGCATACCATGCGGGGCTGAGGCCTCGACCGACGCGACGTCTTCAAGTCGCCTCCGCCGCTGGCCACCGTTCCCAGGCGTCACACTCTGCATGGGATCCTCGCGCTGCCGCGGGTAATTGCAGGGGAGGCATCATCGCCGCGGCTTTTCCCTGACAGACGCCAAACGTTTTGGGAGCCTCTCAGCGCGCCGGCGGTGGCTTCGCGGGGCCTTCTTTTTTTACGAGCGCCTTCGCCTTTACGAGGCTTATATATACGTCTGCGTGCGGGGCGCCAGGTAGTCCAGACGGGGCCCCGGAGACTCGCGGCAGAGTGCGCTGCCCCCCCTCGAGAAGAAGCAGTGCGCCACATTGCGTGTCTCGCGCCGCCTGGCTGCTGCTGCCGCCGCGGACAGGGGCGCGAGCACGCAGAGGGCCTTTGATCGGCTCTAGGGGCACATGGCAAACCGCGTAGCCCCTGCGCGACTCCGCGGCCGCCGGGCTCAGGGGAAGTACGCTGACTGGAATAGGGACGTAGAGACACCTTTATTACTGCTCCTCAACCCAGTCGTTCTTTCATCACTCCGTTCGGAGTAGAAGCGCGTTTTTCGGCGAGAAATTTCCAGCCGAGTAAAACCGGCAGCCTCACCGCACAGCGGAATCGAAGACGCCGATTCGACCAGCAGTGTCGCTTCTCGGCACCCGCACACTCGTGCGCGTGAAAGGGCCGCCCGCGCAACGCCTCGGCCGTTGCACACGTGAACCGCATGGAAGAGAAGTGAGCGAAGTTGCGGCCCCTCTCCCTTCCCCTCTCTGCGAATGGGAGCGCATCAAAACCCTGGCGGGGCACGCGGGCCGACGTGACTGTGCAAACAAGCGCGCCGGGCGTCCCCCGAAGCCGTACCCAGCCCACGCGATATCGTCGACGACGAGTGCGTACGCAGCTAAACGACTCTTGCGACCTCTGCCCTAGGAGCGGCGATCAAGTCGAGAACAGCTTCCTCCCCGGCTCGTTTAACAGGCAAATCGTTCCATGTTTATTGGGATGCACGAAAAGATGGCAACGACGGAGGGGGAGCACCACGGAGGGCCCTTATATGCCTGTCACGAACGCAGCCCGCTCCGAGCGCAAGCCGGCCGATCGCTTGTATCTTCGCGCACTCCATCTGTAGGTGGGGAGCCAGTTTGCGGAACAGCGCTGTACCAACCGCGCTCCGCGGGGCGTGGAAGAGCGACTCCTTCGCCATAAAGAAGGGCATCTGGGGGTCTTCACAGCTCTTAACAGCCATACACGGTGTACAGAAGTTGCTCGAAATTGCGCGCCGCAGGCCCTATTTGCGCCGAGCCTCGAAGAGGTCTTTATTTACGAGCGCGTGGACGCTAATACTCGTAACTGGCGTTGGGACCTTTTTGGGACCGAGCACTCTTCGTGACCACCGCCGGCGGTGGCCGTGTCATTGTCATAATAGCTGCAGTTGGCACTTCAACGCCGTTCACCGGGGGCTCTGGAGAATGCTCGCTACGGAACTGCGTAAGCACAGCTCAGGGGAGAGAGTAAATTATGTATGAAGTGTGTGAATTATAACGAGCTAGCGAGATGGCGAGTGATTGATCGATTGACTGATCGGACGGGATGTCGATTGATTTATTGCCCAGCAGGTTGGAGAGGAACTTAACTAGTGAGAGAGTGAGCTAGTATATAAAATAAACTCCTCGCGTGCGTCAGAAATAGTGTGACCGCGCGCTCATGTGACGCACTACTGAACTATTGCGCGCGCACTGCGGAATGTTTAACCGAAGCTTGTATACATCACAGCCCGCGTTGCTCTGTGCGTCACAAATCACTGATGCCGCAGACTTGCTGTGCTGTTCATGCTATACCTTTGTAGGAAAAAAGAAAGAAAAAAAATGCATGAAGCCTTCCTAGTTTCAAACTGCCTAACGCCAGCATTGGTAACCAAGTTCACCCGAGCCTTAGCGAGCTGTGTTGCTCTAACATTCGTACAGTGCGCTGCACTTGGACAGTACGCTACACACGTCTTCCGACGGCATCGCAGGACAGAACCGGCCGCTCTAACGATTCTGCTTTCGGATACTTTTCGCAACAAACGTGCGGTAATCGCCCATGGCACTGCAGGTACCCGTCGCCGATCATTTATCGGCGGGAGCACTCGTAAAACGAGTGTAAAGCATCGCGCGTTCGCGAACGACGCCAGCCCGCGGGAGGTCCGGTGGACGTTTCTGAGAGCGATATAATCCGACCTCGGCAAACTGCGTGCATGCTCGCGTTTATATAGACGCGTTAGGAATTACAGAGCTATTTATTTCAGTTTTACCGCCGCAAGAAAACTCGCGTATGTGGACGTTTATGGCGTTTTTTTTTTTCTTGGCAACGAGATCGCGATGAGCGGAGCCGGCTGCCATCGCTACAGATAACGCGGAGCAGAGCGCAAGGCGCGGTTGTAGAACAGGACAGATCTGTGTACACAGCGCCGAGTAGTACTTAATTCGGAGAGCGACTTTACTCCTTCGCCAGATTCGCCACATACGATGTACTAAAGATGCGTTCGTTTTCTTACTTTACGAGTTCGGAAGAGAAGTTGTGTTCAGAATGAGACTCCGCAAGACGAAACTGCGCGGACCTTCAGTTTTGTTCGACCTTCACGATCTACCGTTCGAGAGAAGGGACAACCCTTTTATGTTCCAGACATGCTCATCAACTCGGCGATCTTCGAGTTATCGGGCGAGGCGGTTTTAACTTGCGACCAGCGTCACAGCGTCTTGCAACCGCAGACTGTGAGAACCGAGACGGACGCATGCAGCCACGTGACCTCATCCGAATTACAGAAACAGCAGCCGCACGACTGGTCACAGACTAGCCGGCAGCTGTTTGGTACGCCATGAGCTTCGCTGCGCTGTCTGTCTCGTACATGACGCCTCGACTGCGGGTGAGAAGAAATGCGCAGAGTAATTTTTCTTTCAGCGAAGGAGAACTACATGCATGAACCACGACGGTCAGCACGGAAATTAAGAGAACATGTGTCTGAAATTTTATTTCTTAATGATATGTAGAACAACCCTACGAATCGCGGAAAATCGCTGGCGCTTTCAGCGCTGGGCTTGGTGCAGTGCTGCTTCTAAAGCCGCCACGTAAAATACAAGTGACAGGCATGCGCTCTGAACCTGCAAGCATTTAGTCTCTGTAATGGCCCGCGATACAACAAGCGTGTGAAGCAGTTTACGCGCAAAAACTGAAAAGCAAGGGACCTAAACAGAAGGCGAACAGAGAAAAAAGCGCCAGTCAGGAGTTCACCCGGGCGTTCGTCACTTCCGGCCGGCTCTTCCAGCTTCCGGTTGACGCAAGCGTCATCCGCGCACGCGATCAGTTTCTTTGCTGCGCGGCTTGTTTCCCGCTCCTTTTTGTCGTGCGCGCGCGAGGGGAAAAAAAAAAAATGCGGTTCCTGTTCTTTCATGGCCCTCTGATTGTTCTCGTTGGCGCATATCTCTCTGTTTCGCCCTTAAAAGGCTGCAGTGACGCTTTAATTTCGCCCCAAGGGGGACGCGCATGCGCAGCCGGAGATTTATTCCGACGCACGCGAGGCAGGAAGCTTTCGTGCTCCGAGCGACGATTATGGCCGCGTGCGCCTAGTAATTCGTCCCACCCACTGCCTAGCCACTGCCTCCCCTTCGGAGCCATTTTACGCAGTAGTGGTTTTTGAAGCGCAGTTGAACATTCACTACACACGAGGATACGGACGGGTGGAGTTTGTGCCGCTTTTGTGTGCACGTGCGAGCCTTCGGAAATAAGGAGAGCGGGGAAAAGTTGTGCGCTTAATTGGGAAATCAATTGTTTTGTTTTTTTCTGCTGTTCCTTTTGCATGTGAACGAAACGAAAGTGCACGGGAGGACACGACGCTGAAAGTGAGAATGAAACCGTGCAACGTTCTTGCGTCTGAGCTCCCCTACATTCACGATCAGTGGTGCATGAGCCGGAAACTATAAACCAGTCGTGAAAAGTGCCAGGCTCTCAGCCAGTGCAGTTGGTAACAACGGTGGAGGGTTCGGAACTCCCACTTGCGAGTGCCAAAAGCAACACATCCGAAGTTATGGAGCAGGCAACTGGCTGATATATTTTCTTTTGCATTCCACCACTGAACCACCTACGCAAAATTGAGACAGACAGATCAAAGGAGCGAGGGAGAGAGCAACGAAGATAACTTAGTGTGACCGCCACCAAGGCACTAATGGCTCGCGTGCACATAATCTTGTCTTGATTTGCGCAGTATGACGATCTCAATCACTTTGGAGCTCCCGGACGTGGCGGTGGACGCGTAAGCATGCAAATACTTCAAGCAGGAAAACAGCACATGCAGGTTCAGTCGAAAGTAAAAGGAAGGCTATAATAGCGAAAGAAACTTAATTTCATTGCCCTAATTCCATGCATCCTTGAATAGATAAATGTGGAATATCTGTGATTGCGCGAATTACGCAGCGCTCCGATAAATCTCGACCGCCACTCCTTGGATTCACAGAAATTAAATTTTTTTTCAACAGAGTCGTCTTCCATTTATTTTCGACGTCGGGTGTACGTATACATAGGTACATACATCTCACGGTTATGATTTGTTGTGCTTCACAATATCAGTAATTCAGAGGCATCGAGAAGGCCACATGGTCAGTAGTCGCATTTTCTGCATATATTTTCAAGACAGTCGGCGGAATTATGAGACCGAATAATGTAGTTCTACGAGCGTAGAGTAAATCATCTGGTTACATGTGAATCAGTTATAAGAAAGTGGCACCACAGCACATCACTTGAAAGCTATTAAACTCCGAATCAGCAGCCGCGTTCTATACTTCCCTCTGCTGCATAGCTACGTCGCCTTGAAAGCGTAATGGAAGGAGAGAGGACAAACAATAACGCATGCTAATATCACGTATATAAATACATATGTCGAACAAATCGCATATATCGCACTACTTTTCGGTTGGTTTGGTTTATGGGGTTTAACGTCCCAAAGCGACTAAGGCTATGAGAGACGCCGTAGTGGAGGGCTCGGGAAATTTCGACCACCTGGGGTTCTTTAACGTGCACTGACATCGCACAGTACACGGGCCTCTAGAATTTCTCCTCCAAAGAAATTCTAACCGCCGCGGCCGGGATCGAACCCGCGTCTTTTGGGTCAGCAGCCGAGCACCATAGCCACTGAGCCACCGCGGCGGCGCACTACTATTCGGTTATTACCTTGCACAAAACAGTGCTGCGCCGTAGTATGCGCTGTTTTTATTCCCTGATAAGCAGAAGCAAAAGTTGTCTTCTATAGCCAAAGCCGATTCGTGCTCATTCATCAGATGAGAGAGAAACGCGAGCGCAAACTATCCTCCTTCCGTGTGACCGCGCCTAACAGCGCAGCAGACGACATTTTTGGTTCGCATCTTCGCATCTGTTCGTCCGCAGCCACAAATGCCCGCATAGAAAACGGAAGTCCGCGCTCTTCCCGAAATTCTCAAAAGAAACAACATTGCGTGCACGTCTAATTCCCTTCATTATCCCTTTGCTTTCCGCGAGTGCGCCATACCCACCCACGCAATTCATGGTATACCACATTCTGCAAAAAAAAAAAAAAAAGAAGAAGAAGAAGAGCAAGGAAAACCTGGGGATTTTGTTGTTCTGGTTTCAGTAGACGCGCACGTATTGGGGAACTCCCACGCTTTGCGAACAAAGGCAGCAGCAATTAGGCGGCACAGCGCGCTTCCGGTGTGTGTATATATTTACGGGCAGAATCACTCAAATAACGTCGTTTGAGAGGGGGAAGAAAGATGACGTACGCACGTCAGTGAGCACCAGTCCGCGTGCGCACTCGTGTTCAGTCTTTATCTCCTTGCCGAGCACGCACGCTTCGGTGTAGTGGAAAAAGAATGATTGCTATAGCACGAGGGCCTTATCGCGTGCTTCAGCTACAAGCATGTCCAAGTTCTGCCCACCGGACCCTCTGACGAGACGCTGTTCGGCTACTCTGAATTTAAGACCGCGGAGCTGAATACGCCGCAGCACCGTATTACGATATTTAGTTGCTGTCTTTATGTAGAAAATATGCGTGCGAAGTATAGAAATGTGTGCAGCCAGAGGTATTCTAATAAGGACAGCGCCTCTTAAGGGGGAGAAGAGAACTGACGCGGCTTTCATTCGGTAATAATAGTGTTCCATTGCTTAACTAACACTTCGTTTTGACTGTTGAGCATTTCAAAGCATGTCTTGTTCCTTTTTTTTTAGTTCTAATGGCTTCTTGAGGTTGGTATTGTTGAGCACGCATATTTGTGGAATAACAGAATAAGTAAATGGAATCTATAAAAACTTATTACAACACTTTATACATCAGCAGGCGGCCAGACACAGGAGCACATCGTATTGTAATCTGACGCATGCATGACAGGTGTCACTTACAGCGGAAATATAATGTACTCCGCTATTTTTTTTTTAAAGCTACAGCTGACTCTGCTGTCCAGATTACTGTGTTCGTTGCGATTAACTGTTTTTGGCTGTCCTTTTGAGCAGTCGCGGGCGCGTTCATACTTGAAATTAGCGCATGGACCACGCGGAGTGATCTGTCGTCATTTCCCAGAACACTATTGCAGATAAATTTACTCAACACTGCTTGTAGTCGCTTTTTGTGCTAAGTAAAAGAAGCGAAACTGTAAAGGCATTGAAGCACTTCCGTAAAAGTAAGCTGATGCATGAACGAATACTTGGCATCTGCAATTTTCATGCAATCTCGAATAGGAAAACTTTGCTGCACATATTGGGCGGTTATAAAGAGATCAGGCATTGGAAAACTATTTCTTAAGCGCAGCAGAAAAATTAAGATGTTTTCGGCTCAAATAGCCAGGATTATAAGTGAGAACGCTGGAGAGAAACTTGAAAAAAGGTAAAAACCTCGCAAGCAGATATACCTGCTTTTGTAACATGTATAGCTAGCTTGCATGTGATGAATTTTTGAATAAAAAAATTCCCAGCAACTGTACTACCGGGCAGCGTTCTCTTCAACACATAAAATAGAATAATCGCCTCCTGTACATTGTTCGGTGTCGACTGCAAGGCGCAATTCTTAGTTCCGTTTATCCGCCACCGCGCATTTCTCTCTGGAGAGAGGCAATGGCGGCCTTTTTTCCTCTTCCTTCTACGCTTGAGTAATCGCGAAAGCAATCTGTTAAGGCATTTAGGATAACATAATCTAAGGGACGTCTTTTTTAACCAGCCAGACTAAGCTGCCGAGTGCACGCATTGCTCGAGAAGATTCCTAGCGTGTGCCCTGCTGCCGAACTCGGCTTCCGATTTGGCGGCGGTCATGGTCCGAAGCATGTGAAGAACTGCTGCGGCCCACCATGTGGGCCTTTTTATGCGGCAGGTTTGCATAGGGATCCAGTGCGTGCGACGAATGTATAGTTGTATAAGGGGTTCCTCTCTACGCAAGCTGCATAAGCTTTGGCAGACCACCGTTCCGCAGCTGGTGCCGTTACCGTCTGCGCAAACCCGCACTTGAGCTTCACTTGCTCGTCTTTCTGTTTTCTTCGTTGTTATTATACTGTCGTTATTTGTAGCTTCGCGAATGCGTGGCGCATGTTTCTGGCTTGGGACAGTACGCGGCAAGTTTCAGGAAGCAGTCTTAGGCTTTTTTCTTTAATCGTCTTCACTGATATTCGTCGCAGCAAGCTTTCTTGCGAGCTGACGGCTTTCAGAAGCATAAACTTAAAGTTTATTATGCGTCCCAAGCACGCTGAAATATGCTTTGCACGTCACCCTAGGTGCCACTCTCTTAACTAAGTAATATATGAGCTGACAGGATGGCGTAGGTGCGCGTATAATGTTCCGGCCAAGAGGCGGAGAGGAACTTCTGGCAAGCAGGAGCCTAAACATGGACACCTTATCTCGACAGCGGAGTTTAACTATGTCTCTGAAACTTTCCTAACCATGGTGAGCTGTCAGATCAAATCGCCTTGCTAATGAGTACGACATGCAGCCTTAATGACTTTTATTTCCCTCGCTGTACATGCTAAAACAAACCCTTTTCTCGCCCTATCAGGAGTGAGGAACTCCTTGAAGTCCTTCAAGGAATTCAAGGAACTCTTTGAAGTAGTTCAAGAACTAGTCGATCTTCTCGCAACCGGTGCATTTTGAAAAACCTTATTGAATACAAGCCCGATGAGTGTATACCTCACATGAGATCTGCTGTGAACATGAGTTGTGTTCGTCAGCGTGGTGCTGAATTGGGCAATTCATTTGTGGAATCGGGAAATGTATCAACAGGCAAGTAGCAAGCGACTAATGTGCACATCTGGCCTATCCACTCATAAACCGCTCGCGGCGTTAAATAATTAACAGAACGACTGAAAACAGCATTCATGTCCCACTGCGCCTCTCGTTTCGGAAGAGAGCGAACTTAAAAGAATTGAACAAAAGAGTCGAGCGATGTTTGTGGCTCGCGCAACCATTTCCAGGTTGCCGACCGGCTTGCTGCGGCCTCGTAAAGCTCGGGCCATGCAGGTGCCATCGATCCCCGTAGATTCAAAGATGCAGCAGAGAATGCAAGCCCAGCCGCTTGCTATACGCAAACAAATGAGCGCACGCTTGAGCATGTCCGGAATGTGGTGCCGCGGTGGACAGTAAAGAAAGGCGGAACGAGCCTAGTTCTAAACGGTGACGCTCAAATAGTGCAACTGACGGCCACGTCGTCCATGATTCCCAGCTGTCCTTCCGGATAGCATACACCACAAAGCATGTTCACTTTTGCGCGAAGCTTCCCTTTACAATGACGCGCATTCGCAGCTTTGTCTCGTTGAAACCTGGCAGAATTACTGAAGGCAAAGCCATTTGCAGTAGATCGGTAGCCAGTTTCTCCAAGTGCTGGTTCACATGGTGGGATCGCGTGGTAACCTCGACAATCTCGAGAGAGTGCGACTGCCGATGATATAGCCAGTAGTTTCTCCTGGCCCATGGGCCGCTCTAATTGACGCGCCGGTTAAACACAGATCTGTGCAACGTGGCTATAGCCTCAACATATGCATGATTCCCTGACGCCATTTCCTCCAGAACGTTGTGAGATTTCACTGGGGTATTAAAGAGAACAGGGCCTGGGATCACCGCGGCTGTGGCAACGCGACAAAGGTGCACTAGGATCGTCCTGGTCCTAACAGCGTATAAGCTCGTCCTATAGCGTGCTTTATTTGCGCTACAGTTAGCGTGCACGCCCATCTATCATCGGGTCATCCGTCGGCGCATGGAAGTCGAGTATGGAAGTAATGGCGCTGCGACATGCGCCTGTACCGGGGCCGGCCGGCGACGGTCGCGAGGCGGCATATTTTCGTCACGCTTGGTTCGCGCGCCCTTCTCCCGTGATGAATGTCCGGTGCGTCGTCGCCGCTCGGTCCCGCGCCAACAGGTCGGAAAGCGAGCCAGCCCGCATGGCGGCACGACACCCGCGCACGCTTGGCTTCTCGGCGCCGATCGTTGAATCCGCGTGGCGGCGCATGCATAGGCAGTGGAGATAAGAGCCGGTGTTTAGCGACCCAGCGAGCAGCCAGTGCATGGGGGAAGCCATGCGAGGCAGCTTGGCTCCCTTCGAGGACTAATACGAGCAATACCGACCATCCCGCAAGAAAAAAAGAAAAAAAATTCTTCAGATAGTCGATAGACAGCTTTCAAAAACGATATTAACTTTATTTATTTTATTTTTTTGTGAAGAACAGCTCGTTACGAAAAGTCTACGCGTAAGTGGCAAGCCTTTTTTTTTCGAGATGCCGAGATCCCTTTACAGCCTCAGAATACTCCGAAGAAAAAGAAAAGATCGAAGGTTACCACTAGAGGACGTCGCAAATCCGCTTTAAAAGCAATTATTTGCATCATCAAAGTGCATCGTTTGTCGTGCTCAAAATATCGCCCCCAGAAGAACGTGGCATCGTTGAAGATTATCGGGGCGGGTGAAGGGAATCTTTCCTCTTTTTCATCGTCATATTGCAGATGACGAAAGTGCAGTGAACAAACACTGTGCCAAATGAGATAAGATGGACGACAATTCTGTCTCCGCGAATAATTTTATCTCGATAGACCTGATGGTAATGAAAAATTATGTTTAGTTCACTGAGTATCAACTTACAGCGTATACCATCAGTCTATAAGGGATGCCCCACGTACCTTGAACCTTAGTTCATAAAAAAGAGTGGCAGATGGATCGCCTCGCACACTGAGGAGCAATTTTCACTCCTTTTTTCTCCACAGTAAATTACTTAAGGGTAACTAATTAACTGTGTGACTCCTGTGAAGATATGAAAATGAAAAGTTTCAATTAGAAACTTATGAAGCTTCGCAATAAACATCCGATGAAGTAAATCTTGTAAATGACACGTTGCCCTTTCACGTTACCTTCACGCGTATATCGCGCTCTGATCATATTGACAGAAAGCCAAAGTCGCAGCTGCGTGAGCGGCTTATTTGAAATTGCCGCGCATACCATGCAGCACACGTCCCCTGCACTTGTAGACGCAAAAGAAACCTTCGCAATAAAGCCCCCTTTTTACACATGACTCTATTGGTGCCTTTCTTTACGCCGCTCAGCATTTCATCTGAACCTTCTCATGTATTCTCAACAAATAAAATATCGTCTAACCGTTCCTCACTAAACAATCAGTTGCAAGACAGACCTTCGGCTCCGCAATCCCCAGTGGCTGGCGCTCAAGGAAGAAGACAATGACCTGGATAAATTAATTTTTAAGTTAAATTTGTTTAATTAATAATAATAAATACTTTATTATGCACTAAGTAGCCGTCGAGGAGACTGTTGGAGGTTAACTCTACGGAATAAAACATATACGTTTACACCTTCGTTTAGATACACACGTGAAACGCCGGCGCACTGCCGCCTGATAATTTGTACCCGTCGAGTTTCCTTTCTTAGAAGCAGGCGCTTACTAAATCGAGTTTTCTAAACTGCGACAGTAAAGGCGCCTCACTCCCAGTCGACGGCAGCTCTAACGCAATGGCGCAGGAACTTAACTTGTCAGGAGCTCCATCCAGCTCATCGCCGACATGTACGCGTAGCCGGTGCAACTGCTTTCGATTTATGTGTTTCTCGGTCCAGAGTCTTTCGTCTTCTCAACGAATTAAGCTGATTTCCCAACAGACGCTTAACCGAGACCTGTCGATTCATCCGCCCTCGCCCTTGCGCTCGATCGTATTCGTTTCGGTAACTTGATCAGGC
Source organism: Amblyomma mixtum (assembly GCF_055824585.1). Lineage (NCBI taxonomy): Eukaryota > Metazoa > Arthropoda > Arachnida > Ixodida > Ixodidae > Amblyomma > Amblyomma mixtum. Next base: position 274,126,809 of record NC_143014.1, on the reverse strand, counting down.
GCATTTATCTGGCGCAAAAGACGATCGCGGCACGGTAAACGCGCCTTCAGTGCCTCCCTTCGCTTTTCTCACTTCTTTTTGTTGTTTACTCTCGTTTTTCGTTTGGTTTTCTCGAGCGGCCTCCGAAGGGGTATCTCATTCGCTCGCGAGTCAAGCCGTATACCGCTGGGCGGCGTCGTTGGAAAGTGCATTAGCCTGCAGTCACTCCCCGCCAGCCTCCTGGCCTCCGAGCGCAGTGTTCGTGCTTTTCGTGTGACCAGGAACGTTTTGGAGAAACGCCGTCGCCCGGCGTTCACAAACACCAAGTGCGCAGGAAATGTTATGCAGTGTAGTTATATATACACGGAAGCCGCGCGAGGGACTAGCCCCCCTAAAGGGCTGCATGGTTTTATTGAATCAGCCTTAATGCAGTTTTGTCACTCGAAGAGGGCTCTTGAACCGTGAACAGATTCTGCCAAGAGTGCTTACGCCGACCGACGCCGCTTCTCTTTGCTGGTGCTTTTTTTTTATTTTTACTCCGTTCCGAGCTAGTTTACGTTCCCTCCCGCGTTGCGCGTGCCTAATCGTTGCTTTTCTTCTTCTCGTTTGTTTTTGTTTGTTTCTGAACGCCATGATGCTCCACAAAAAGAGATCCCTTTTTTTTTTTTCAACGTTTCCATCGACTCGCTAACACTGATGACATATTATGTTAGACAGAAATTGTCAAGTAATATTTAGCGAAATGTTCTCATCTCCAAACGAGAAGGTACCATTCTATGGAAGTCATCTGTCCTCACAAGCCTAACTCTTACGGCAGGCAAAACGTACAATACGTACCAGTATACGCGGCAAGCTTTTATCCAGTGTAACGTTTCTAGACTGATGCAACAAAACGAGAATGGCATGTGAAGCTTCATCTCGCAGATTAGCACGGACTAACGAACGAATACCAATTGAATACTTGTCCTGGTATGAACCGCACCATCAGAAATCTGCATCGTTTCCCTACAGGAAGGAAAATGTAGCGTTAATTTATAAAAGCGTGTTTGGGAACTCTGATGTCCATGTTTCGGGATGCTGTTCAAGCTTATATATGATGCTCGCAAGTCCAAGAGGACATGTGTTCAAGTACGCGTATGTGCGAGCATTGAAGCTGCATGCAATGCGACTTGAAAAATTGAAACAGAGTAGAACAGTGAAAGAAACTGAGCCCAGCAGCTGTTTTCTCAGGAGTGTAGTGAGGCCGAAAATAGTCAGAGCCTCCACTAGCGGTCAGAGGTTGGGGGAGGGGGGTTCTAAAATGCGACAGCGTGCAGCAGGCCTTCGGGCGGTCGCGCTGCAACTCGCGCCGCACCTGCGCGGGCGTCAAAGCTCAGGCAGGGCCTGCCCTCTAACCCAACCGGGCTCCTCGGAGGCGCGCACCTCTTGCACCCTGTACGGCGGCAGCCCACCGCCGCTTTGTTCCAGACGAATGTGGACCGGCGAGCGGACAGGAAATTGTTTCCGACCGTGGCACGGGTTGATGAATGATGGCCGCCAAGAGGGCGCGCATGTATTCGCGACGCGCCGCTTTCTCTCTCGTCGGGCGCGCACGCCCGGCTGCCGTCACGGCCATCAGGCTCCACTTGCGGTGTCGGAAACAAATTAGTGCGCGCGCCCTCCCGCGGCGGCACTCCGTTAGGCCGCCCCTGCATTCGTTTGCGCGTGCGCGAGTCGGCCTCCCCACTTCGTCTTTAATGAACTTGTAGGGAGTTATAAATACAGCGGCGAACGAGCTTGCGAGTCCTTTCGCTGAAAGGTGGGAGCGAAACAAAAAGAACAGAGGGTGAACGGTAGCAGGAAAGACGGCATGCTGCGCGCGGATGCCTTTGATGACGCCACACACGCCGCGCCGACCGGGGCGCGCCGATAGTGGCGCGCGTGTTTGCCGGCGCCGGTAAATGCGGCTGAGTACGCTGCGCGGAGCCATTGTTGTTCACCGAGTCGAGAAGCGGTGCCCTTTGAGAGACCGCGGAGCGCTGAAGGTGATACCAGCGGCCTTTCAAGGTGTATAGGTCTACCTTGAGAGGCGCGTTGTACAGGCTGCAGCGGCAGCAGAGCGGATGCATGAAGGGGATAATCAAGAACAAAATATGTCGCAGTGTCTGTCAGACAGGTTTCAATCCTTTTCGCAGGTGGTTGTATGCAGTCTAGCCACCGCTGAGCGGACGACTGTGCAGCAGAAAGAAAGAATGAAAAATTGCTTGCAAAGCACGGCCAGACGGAGGTGAGCGGATATCTCGTTCTTTTCGCCTTTGACGATTTCTTTGCGAGGCAACTAGGCGAGATGCGGCTAGTCAAGCTCTATCCGTGGAATTCCGAGGCCTGCGCAAACCTAGCGGAATGGCGGAAACAAGCGTAATAAGAGAAAATAAGTGGAACACGTAATAGCACTGCTTTCCGCATTGCATCACGTACAAGGTTATGAAGATAAGTGCACGGACATATGCATAGTCCTTTAGGCTTCATCTTCAAGCCCTCTGTACCTTCCGCGAAAGGTAGTTCATTCCTTAAAATGTTTCTGCTTCACTGCCTTCTTCTGCGCAAATAAGCGAGTTTGCCGCATTATGCCGGAGAAGAGCTTAAATTCTTCTTGTAATTTTCTTTTTAGTCTTGTAGTCTTGCTTAGAGCAACTTGGTAACATATAACTACAACCCTAAAAAATCTATCTTAAAGGTGCACTAAAGAGGATTTAAGCTGGTCTTTTTACCACGGGAACTCGACCTACACGCTCCAAGCATTCTTAGAAGCTTCGAACTATTTTCATGTGTGGCCGGTTTCCCTATTAAATCGAATCTAGCGTCCTGGGTCCAGCCTTTTTTTCTTTTTAACTCACCTCCGAAAGTAGGAGGAGTCAACCGACGCGTGGAGTGCCTTTCAGCCAGTCGCATAAGAGCTTCGCTTTTGCTTTTATTTTGGTTTTTAGACTTCCGTGAATAAATAGTTTCAGTCGCAGACAACACAGCCGCAAATTAGGCCCAAGGAAATAAAAATACGCGTCGACTCTTTGCTTTACGTATCACTCCGCTGATGGCAGAGCAGCAAGCCGACACGAGGCTGGCTGAAAGACACTCCACGCGTTGGTTGACTCCTACTTTCGGAGGTGAGTTAAAAAAAAAAAAAGGCGGGAGCCGGGGCGTTTAATTCGATTTGATCGGGAACTCGACCGCACAGGACAATAACTCGCAGTTTCTAAGAATGCTCGGAGCGTGTAGATCGAGTTCCCGTGGTAAAAGACGAGCTCAGAATACACTCTAGCGCACACCTTTGACATCTGTATTACAGAACACTGGAAATCACTCTAAAACAATGCCGAAACAGGGCACAAAAGCATCTTAGCGCAGCACCGGACTACTCGACCAACGACCCTGGCACCGCCCAAAAAGCACAGGCTGTTTGCAAAAGCTATTAGCTATCGGGTGATTAAGGAGCAAATGGGGAAAAGAAGTCTAGCTTTATTGCTCAAGCAACACGCCTCGCATTCAGAAGCTCTTGCCCCGGCTTGTGTACATAGCGTCGTTTTTAAGCCGCAGCTACCTTTATTAGGCGATTACTAAAACTAGCAAAAGAAACTTCCTACATCGTGTCACGTGGGAATTTCGAAGGTATTTTAAACAACAGTCGCTTTAATCAGCAGTCAACTGAACCTTGCCAGGTAGACAGCGAGAACGGCGACGAAGTCAGGGGTGGATAGACTCGACAGAGCATTTCGAAAGGTCTTGGACGGGCGGCATGCAGAAGCATGCGCTCCGGCAAGCAGCGCTCTCACAGCTACAAGTGCTGCAAAACAGCAGCAGGAGTTTCTATAAACTGTGAAATAAGCAATGCCGCCAGTGGAATCGTAGAGTCATGCGCAGAAACGATGTCCACTCATTCATTAATGGCCCCATGTGCGTGTCTACGAAAGCGGAGTTTATTTTAACCGCAAATATCTCAGGTTTAAACCATTCGGTATTTGACTCTTTGTAGTAAAGTTTGCGCTGCATTCTTTCCGCACGCACCTGGAAAGCTACCACGGACACGGTATTTCCTTTTCAGACAGCGGAGCACTTAAGGCATCTCTAATGGCAAAAATGTCTCGAAAGGTGAGTACAAGGGTTTTCCTTTCTTTACACAGATTTGGAGCTTAAAGGGTGCTAAAAATTATTCGCTAGAAGGCTAAGAAACAAAATCGGTTGCTTGGTTACTTTTCGCAAAGACAGTACAAGGCCATTAGTGGCGACGGCGTGCCAGAAATGCCTGATGTAAAATTATTGACCCTTACTGGCGATCGATTTCGTCGTGAAGCAGCGAAGGAACTCGTTTGAGTTCGGTACAAAGCTTAATAATTTGGAAGTCCCTTGGCTCGATTGCTTATTGAATGTGCGCGGGTGCCACAAGCAGTAAATAGGTTAATTTCATTTATAGCCAAGATTTTCCTAATGGTTGTTGAGCACTTATTTTTTAACGCATGTGAAAAAACTTGCCCAGAGTTAAACCTTAGGCGCCGCCGAAACTGCGCGTTTATATCCAAGTTTCAGTTTGGCATAGTAAAACTGAAAGTACGCAAACGCTGTGAAACCTCTTAACGCTAACATTGAGAGATCGAACGTTGCGCGAGGTTCCATGCACTGATCAACTTATTCTCGGCGTTTGTCTCAGCTGATGTCCAGTTATAAGGGAATTACTCTCCGAAAAGTCTCCGTCCTGAAAGCATCTATTCCCTTCTCGTCCAGCGAGATTTATTGATACTCAGTCTGGGCGACCAACAACCCAATACAAAAAAAAAACAAAACACTCGCTTAATTATTGACCTTTTTCTTTCGGTACACCAACGATCACAGCGCCTGAGCTAAAAGTCCGACAGGATTATCCATGCTGCTCAAGCGCGTGATACCATTTCTCACTTACTATCATTTCGAAAGCATTCACTGGTATGTGCGAGCAAATAAGGAACTTTTTGATCCAGCGGCCGCATGCGCGCAAGTCTCGGAGACAGATCTGCGCGTGCACAGTGCACCTGGAGAGTATCAGGTCGCACTCGCAGGAGGCAGTGCCATGAAACTTTCCAGTGATGCTCCCAAATAAAACTACGAGAACAGCCCCTGATCGCCCGCGAACAGTGAGCGTGTACCCGATGCTAGTAGCGCGGCCGCGCAGGGCGTCCCCCTCATTCGTGCAAACAGCCCAAAACAGCGAGGTCAAGCAGCGCGCTCGACCGGGAGGTCATCGCGTCGCGGAGAGTTCCCGCTGCCGAGTGCGGAGGTCGTGATCCAGACAAGCGCGGGGGGCTGACAACCTGGCTGCCGGGCACCCTCCTCCCGCTGTTCTTCTCATCGTTCATTTTGCGGCGGAGCTCTCTTCCTCCAGCGGCTCTCCCTCTTTTTCCGACAGCTTCCCGCGCGGGGGGGCCTCGTCCGAGGAAGAGAGGCTATTAGCGGCCGGCCTCATTAACCCATTGAGGGCGAAACCGCGAGCGACTCGGAGCCTATTAAAAAGCCATTTCTCACGGCCACCCGCCCTCCCCGTCCCCCCCGGCGGGCACAGCGAGCCGCCGACATGATGCTCTCGTCACTTCGCGCCGCCGCGCCTCTTCGGGAGTGAGCGCCTCGAGCTTCTTTCCACTCTTCGCGTGCTGCTGCTGCCGAGCCCCGTTCGCCCCTCGGAGCGACGTCTCTCTTTGTTTTATCAGTGGGTGGGGGGATAATCATCAAACGCGCACGTTCGTTTCGTGCGGTTTCTCTTTCCTTTCTCTTTCCTTAGATAACGGAGCGCAGAAGTGGGAATTAAATACGTGACACTGCCTGCTACTTTTGGCAAGTGAAATTCAAGAGTAGTTGAAAATGGCTGTGCACTCCATACACTCGAACACATGAAAAAAAGGATTCCGAAACAGCTTCCAACAGGCGTCTAATAGTATATAAATAGGCGTCTTTGATTGTGAGAAAGAACGCGACGAAAATGAGCGGCTGGTATGTGCGCGCGCTTGTGTGTCTTCATTGCTAGACGCACTTAAATTGCTGTCAACCAGTAAGAAATCCGAGGACGCTTTGTTCAAAATCACAGTTCGTAATCAACAAGTTCACTCAAACTGTGAGCTCAATCAATTTTTTTTTAAATATATCCGTTCTCCGCAATAGAAACTTTACTATGACTATAATACACCTGTGGCGTTGATGCGGCGCGTAAATTGTCGTGAGTGTAATCGTTATGCTAACACTTCGATGAACCGCCACGTGATTGTTGCCTAGAATTCGTTATTTCCTGAAAAACATTACTGCGCATGCGCAAATGGACACGGCAGAGTGGTCGTTTCCTCACACCGAGAGAGGTTTCCTCTGTACTGCATGGAAGCACAGCTGGACCCCCTGACAGAAGCATGGCTTCCACGATGTTTGATAAATTAGAGACAAGAGACATTAGAGACAAGGCTACCTTCTGTCGGTGTTTTCTTTAGCGAGTTCTTTTTTGCCGTGAATATTAACATAAATATGTGATCATCAAAATGCCGATCATTGCTGCTCCATATCAAGCGTTCGGCTTTCAGTGAAAAAGCATCTTTGCAATAGTAACACTTCCTTTCATCGTCATGTACCCGAGTTCCGTTGAGAGGCATTGTTTATCAAGCTGGTAAAAAAACCTCCATCAGCAGATGGGCTTCCCGACTGCTCTCCGCTGCCACACATCTCAGTTTCAGAAACGCGCTCGTGACAGCTGGAGGGAGGAAAGTACAAAACTTCAGTGCTCGAAACCTGAGCACGGTTGCATGGGCACAAAGCACGCTTAAGGCTACGCCAGCGAACCTGCCGCTACCCATGAGTGACGTCTACATTAAGACGGGCCCACCTCATGGGAACTTGTGGTCGGCAGCGACGAGGGCCACCTTTTGTCCTGTCCGGGGTCACCGGGCCCAGCACGTGCTGAATGCTCGGGGAACCACGGCAGGGCACGGGAATTGAGCTAAACATGGGTTGCGCTGTTACTTGAAATTTTATAGTGTGTATGTCTGCAACATCCTCCCAGCCGGGCACACGATGAGTGACTGGAACCGAGTGGAGCGGGCAAGTCGAGTACAGCGAATTCTTTTATCTAAGCAGTGGAACTCTTTTCAAGAGTCATAAAGGCATCTTAGTTATAACGAAGCGAGTTTTTATACCTTCGGGCTAACTAGAATTCCTAAAGTTTCGGAACTTTGATGGCCGCGGTGGCTCAGCGGTTATGGTGTTCGGCTGCTGACCCGAAAGATGCGGGTTCGATCCCGGCCGCGGCGGCTGGAATTTCTTTGGAGGAGAAATTCTAGAGGCCCGTGTACTGTGCGATGTCAGTGCACGTTAAAGAACCCCAGGTGGTCGAAATTTCCGGAGCCCTTCACTACGGCGTCTCTCATAGCCTCAGTCGCTTTGGGACGTTAAACCCCATAAACCAAACCAAACCAACTTTGATCATATTGAAACCCATACACAACTCCTCCGTGTGTGCTCGGTATTCTGTATATTTGCGATAAAACCAATCGCTTCCATTTAAAGTCGAAAGCGAAAATTTGCAAGAACATCTGTGCATTTTGAAATTTTTGATAGAACATAGTCAACCTGAGCGTTGGAGTTCGGTTGTGAAATTTACGGCTGCATAACCGAGGGAGTAGACGTCCAGTCTAGGTAGAGGCAGTCAGTCTACGGTTTCTATAGGGAACATTGCTAGTAAGCGCATGTGATGCTAACCTAGTGTGCGATATCCACTTCTTGCGCACTGGACGAAAAATACCCTGCGTGAAAAATAACTCCTAATGGTTTAAGAGAACCCAAAATTTGTATAGTGAAACTCCCATCCTCCCATCCATAAGGCGCAGTTTGGAGGAATTATAAGTTGCCTGGAATTAAATATAACTGCTTTAAGAAAACTGTGCACAGGGGCTGGTTATTTTCTGTACATATGTGTATAACCATATGGTATAACCTACTTCATGGGGTCAATATGATTATTGCCCTCTTAACATTGTAGAATAAAGGCTAAGACTGCTCTGATTGTTTCAGTAAATACCTTGTAAGGAACGGGCAGTAAGGAATCGGTCTATATTTATCAGTCTTTAACATCCCCTTTCTAGGGGATTAACATGGTGTTAGCATTCTTCCATTTTTCTATTAGGCCTGAGGTTATGAGGCAGCGCGTATACAGGGCGCCAAGTTTTCTAGCACAACGTCGCCGTGGTCTTTCAAGGGATGTGGATTTAGTTGATCCTCACCCACCGCTTTTCTTCTTTGCATTGCTGGTAAGGCTTTCTTCCTTTTTCTTCCTTACTACTGGCTCTGTTATTATGAAAATTATTTAGGCTACTGCATAAACTCGTGTATAATTCATTCCACTGCTAATTTAATTACATTCTCCGACGTTTGTGAATGTAACTAACTTGCACGCTGTTCGGTACATGCGCAGTGCATTTTAGAAAGTCCCGCGAACTTCTTTCACACAAAATCCGACCGCCATTTTATTTGCCTGATGAGCCTGTGATTACTTATAACCATAGTAATTGAATATGAACACGAACGGCAGTGTGCACCGTCTTAGTCGATGTCTCCGCATTGAGGAGCTGATCTGAATATTCTTCGTAGGTTCTTCGAGATTGCTGGCCACATTTCAAGAGCGCCTTTAAAGTCAAGTGGTAATCAAAACATCATTTTGCTAAACGAGCACCTTTTCTGAATGCAAGAGGTGAGCAGCGTTCCCCAGTGGCATGCAGACCCACCTCAAGTGCAAACAATGAAATCGCGCTGTTTCTCTGTAGTGTGAAGTGATCAACGCAAGACTGCATGGAATGGTTCACTCACTGAGCCCAAGATGGTTTCTGGGATACTTTGTAAGTACTTTTTTCTTTCATATCACGCACTCTCCTGCTATCAGCATCAGTGGGCAGAACGTTTACGTTCAACGTAATAATAGTATTACATTTTTTCAGGCGGCATCGAAATAAATCACGTATTTGAGATGCTACCTCGACATGACAGCTTGCCACGAGCTCTAACCTGAACGGCATAAATATATCACGAAAAACAATATCAAGAGCTGGACTTCTAATCCACATTTGCCCGCTTTAAATATCTGCAGTCCCCATCGTCCAGATTAATGCCCACAACATCTTTACGGGGAAGGTGACTACAGAGAAAAATCAAAGAAAAATTATTGCACGGTGCCGTTATGCTTGTGGCTGCGTAAAAGGTACAAAGCCATTAATGAAATATTGCTTGAAACTATAGTCAGAAGCCGCGAAATAATAATAAAGAAAGCCTTCTGGGGTAGGAAGAAGACAAAGAGACAGAACTGCAGAGCCGGCTGCAGGCGTCACCGGTGACCGGTCACTAAACTCCGGTCAACAGTACATTCTCTGCGAGAGACGGTCCATCCTGCAGCAATGTTCCAGCCGAACTGAAAAGGGCGTTACAAAAAGTGCAGAGAGAGAGAGAGAGAGAGAGAGAGAGAGAGAGCGAAATGAAAGGACGTTCCCGTACTTAGCTCCGGACCACTGCCTACAGTCTATGCCAATTGTCAGTGTACGGTCGTTTGCGCTCCATCACCGCGCAATACTCTAGCTTTTCTTAATTTATTTCCTTCCATTTTTTTCTGCGTGTTAACTGTGTTTGTTCTACGAAGGTTAACAAAAAAAAATGCTCTATTTTCTTTATGTTGCTTCCAATGCTGGCTACATCCTCCTTTGTGATTTTTTGCTTTCTTTCTCGGACGATTGTACGCTTCACCATTCTGGCCGGAGAGGGTCCGGCTCTTTTTGTCAGGACAGTGTTCCTGTTTTTATGCTCGTCTCAACAGCCTTTGTTTCCTACACGCGCGTATACCCCCCTAAACATCAGGACAGCCAAGAGAGGAAAGGGGGGGGGGGGGGGGGGGTAAGGAAGGCGAGGACAGCCGAAGAGCACAACCGCCCCCCTCGCTCGCCGCGTGGCCTTGAACGCAGTTTCACGCATTACTAACGCCCGCGCTTGCCAGGTGTCGCCTCGGTTCGTGAGTCGCCTCGTACAGTTTCTTGCCAGCATTTTCAGCTCTTTACAAAGGTATGCACACCCCCCCCTCGTTTTGCCCTTAGTGGCGTAAGTGCGCCAGTTGTTTTTTCATATATATAAAGCGGTTCCACTCAAGCATTATAAGAGTATATCATGCGCGTTTAGTAGACCCCTAAGTATACTTTTGTTTTCATCGCTCACTGAGTTCCGTACGAGTGTAAATTTGAAGACGCCGGTTTTGGTCTAAGTGCCGACTAGCTCTGTAATGATAATTGCGCCGGCATCGCAATGGCCAACAATAATGAAAATAAATGGCCGGCTTCCCAGGTCTCATTGCTGTCATCCGATTGTCTTTACTTTAAGAGGCTCATCTTCGTTTCACCACTTCCCTCTAGCAACCGTTAAACGCACTATAACGGAAAAAGTCCTGCGTCGAAATGGGGCTTTTTGCTGTATTTTCCCTCTACTCGCAGCGCCTTCTTTTATCAAAGCCATGGGAACGTCGCGGTGTTCCCGAAGATTGGGAGCGCCACGATGCATAACTTTTCGGCCTTTATTATTTTTGTTTGGCTTCCGTCAGTAGGTGAAGCACGTTGGTCGTCCACGCATAGCTACCACAAAATATGGAAGTAACTCGAGCACTCAGCTGTTTAGAATACCTTGTTGAGTGCTATACTATACTTTGATCATTACACCACTCCCTCCGTGTTGTCTCTATAGCGACGGGTGCAAGTTCTGTGCCGAAGCGCGCTATTCAGTTAACAGACCGTCATTTTATTTGTTTTTTCTATCCCAAGAGGATGGCATTTGAGAAAGCGACGGTTTATGCACTGCATTTCAAGCGGACGTTTCATGATAAAAGCCTGTGGAAACAATTATTTACTGTGCTACGTTCCTTAATGAGAGGGACACACTGAGGAAAATTCCACCTAATTTTTGTTCTTAGTAAAAATAAATTACATCCATTTGTCTGGGCATGTTTGTGTGGCAGCTAAAGACTCATTTATTGCTGAAAATTTTTGGATTTAAAAACTGAACATTCTGTATTCCCGCCGCTCGATTCAAACTCCCGACGCCAAGATAAAAAATAACGGGTGGTGGCAAGACCTGTGCCTTAATTCTTTTCTAACCCTTTTTAGTTTATAAAAGCTCTATTTAATTGAAAATATAGGGTCTTGTCTACAACTGTTGCTGTCTACAATCTTTGATCATTTCATTTAGCTACAAGATACAAACGCACTTACGGTTATCTCGAATGCGTATTTAAGTCAATGAAAAACCTGTCGCTGAAGACACAAACTTACCTCACGCGCTCAACTAAAGTGTGGAATGTATCGTTCTCGCGTTCTTCATATTGATACCAAATGCTTCATTACTGTCTTCCTACTTTGCTAAATTATCTCATTGACTGTGCTATGACTGTTCCAAATGTGAGCAATAAGGTGCTGAAAAACTTTCTTGTTTATTGTGCACGAGAGTGACATACATGTAAATATTGTATAATTGCGCCTCTTCTGAATCATACATATATTTTCTACTGCGACGTACCCGCTGTGTGTTTTGTAGCAGGGGGCTCGAACCACGTCAAGTAGATGAGTTTCTACTTCTTTTAGAATCACCTCCTCCTTCACGGAAAAATCGGAAGAGGGCGGAGTGGGTGAGGGAACAAACGCGGGTTAATGACATGCTACTTGAAATCAAGAGGAAGAAGTGGGCTTGGGGCAGGGCATGTAATGCGAAGGCAGGATAACCGCTGGTCCTTAAGGGTCACGGAGTGGATTCCAAGAGAAGGCGAGCATATCAGGGGACGGCAGAAAGGTGGGCGGGCGGATGAGATAAAGAAGTTTACGGGGATACAGTGGCCGCAACTGGAAAAGGACAGGGATAATTGGAGAGACATGGGAGAGGCCTTTGCCCTGCAGTGCAGTGGGTGTAGTCAGGCTGCTGATGATGATGATACTCTATCTGTCGTTAAGCCGAACGTCACTTTGTCCTCAGTCTCCCTTTACCGCTAGAGAACTCCCATGGGGTAAAAATGTTAAATAAAAGTTCTGAAATTTCATTATTTTGTCGTAACTGGATCCTACTTTGAGCATATATAAAACACTACCGTAATTAGGCATTATCGATGAACGTATTATTGTACAACAGAAATCAGCAAATTAGGATAATTTTGGAACGATTGGCAACAATAAAACTGCGAACGCACACCTAGTAGTGCGCAATAAATAAATCGCAAAATTAAAATGATTCGATCACCTGGTGTAGTACATCTGTAAAAATATTAAGTATAGGTTAGATTTTGGAGCGAGCGATTTCACAGCACGACTCTCAGACAGCCGACTCTTTAACTTCGCTTTGCAAAAAAATATTAAGAATTGCAGTTTGTAATACTCCAAGAAATTTAAATTTGTTTTCGACGAGAAACAGCGAATTATTGACATTCGTGCAGCCGGTACTGTACGCAATACGCATGGCATTACAGGTTTGAATGACTCGGAACTTTTCCCACTTTATTTTTTTTTTCTCATCGCGCTCTTCGTGGCCAGAACCTACAGCGGTACGCAGCTGTGAGCAAATCTCGCTACTTGCGTCCCTGGGGCTTGTCCAATAGCCGGCAGAGTTAACGACAGAGAAAAAAAAAGTGCTCTTCACGGGGAGATGCGTGATTCCAGGTATCTTTGGTAAAGGCTCACACCTGTCAAGAGCTACGACCTCCGTGTGGGTGTTTGCCCCCTTGAGCAAGCGAGAAAACTGAGTGCCAGGACGTACGTCACTTCCCGAAACACTGAAGCCTGCGTCCAGGGGCAGTGGAGCCTCCAAAAGGTGCAGGCTCTCCGAACCTGTGCTGCCTAAGCGAGCAAGCCAGATAGAGTAACGTGCAAACGATCGTAAACACGCGGGATCCCCAACAGGGAACAAACCACGTCCTCTAACGACAAGCGCGTCCATCAAAGTCCCCGGCTTCTGCCGGAAGGAGAGCACCTCAACGCGAGCGCGCGGGGGAGAGAGAAGCCACCCTTGTCTCGCACGTGGGTGCGCTGCTAACGAGCACTGTGTGAGGACTATACACACCGCCGGTGGTTCTGGAACCATGCGAAGGGCTCTGTTTGCCCGTTCACCTCGTGGTGGGAGACCTCCGCGAGGCACAAAGGACAGCCAGTCTCGACAAATGGTCGCCCGGGTGCATAGCGCTGCTTGAGCATGCAGTCGTTTCTACGCGTATCTGCAAGTGCGCGCGTAAAAACTGGGCTCATCGGAGTTGAACGACTTTGGTCGTTTCGAAGAGAGAAGACGGCTCTCAAAAAGCCCGAACGCTGGGCATCGACTTCGTGTGCGATGTTTCCTTTTTTTCCCCTTCTCGCTTCCCTCCTCCGTTCCCATGGGCGTAGGGTCGTCGTCGTGCGTTTTCTGCGTACGGTCCGGAACTTCTCCGTCTCGGGATGCTTCTTCGGAGGGTGAGAAGGGCATAGTGTGCGTCTGTGTGAAGAGGGGGTCGCGTGTCCTTCTCAGCGTCCGCGGTAGCAGTCTTCCGCGTACACCTGTCCTCAGATCGCTGTCTCCCTGAAAACAGGTACTTCTAGATGAGCTGCCTAGTTCCAGCTTCTTTCACTCTCAGCGCGTCGGTGCAACTGTTTGCCGTCCTGTGTGCACACTCACAAGCAGCGCTCGCGCCCATGAATGGTACGCTCTGCCAGCTTTCCTTTGACCAGTAGAGAGAGAGAGAAAAAAAAAACTTCAAAGTTCGAAGTAAACGCCAAGTCTTTGGTGTGCCGCGGACACCGCGCGCTCACACGCCGGAGGCAGTGTGTCAGCATGGGAAGATGTGAAGTGCTTCTGTAGCAAATGAGCGTGGCCGCCTCTGCCGTGCCCAGCTTGGTTCCTCCGACTCCCCCGCCGCCCCGTTTCCTTAGCACACAGGCGAGGCGCGTTCGATCCAGCGCGACGAATCAGCCGAACAATACGCGCAAAGACCATTTCAGCCATTCTCGCGGAGATTTCAGCGGCGAAAAAGTGAGCCGCGAAAGCGCTCCCAACCAGCTCTGAGGCGCGACGCAAACCCATGCCTGACATGAGACCGCTTTTCCAACGTTCCCCCCCGGTTTCCCGAGAGGCGGGTAAAGGGTAGAGCAAGGGGTAAGGAACGCCGCATTTTCACGGTGTCCTTCGAAGAGTGGGAAAGAGGTGTCTGGCTTCCCCTGCGTGCTCAATCAGCGCGGGACGAGCGCCGACCTCTTGTCTCGACCCGCTGTATGACTTTGACCACTGGGACAAGAATGTCGGGGAACGGGCATAGTTTGAGACTTTTTTTAGTTCGCATATTTCTGGCAGACGGTGCAGAAGAAAAAAAAAATCCGGCTTACAAAGCCATGGAGACACTTGAAAACGGCAGCTGGACCTTTCTTCTCGGCCAGTTCGGCAAAACTCGCTCCAACGAAACCCCCACGGAATGTTGTGGGTGCTCGCGACATCGGTTGCGTGAATCAGTACCGACGGCAGCCTTCCTGTCCGCTGTTGCAGGTGCACGGCCACGTGTCGCCCAAACAAGCTGAAACACGTCTGTTCGCGAAGAGCACTAAATGGGCACTGAGGACACACAGACGTTGGCCCGCATCGATAATGTACCACGTTCTGATTGCAAGATCAATCTCGCCCAAAAACGGAGCTCACGAGCTAGAAAACCCCCCAAAACGAAATCATACCCAACAATTGTGGACAAAAGCGTTTTTGAGCCGGAAAGAGTTTGTGAACGCAATTTTTTTTTGTATATTGCAAGATTTCGATATAGCAATCAATATATCCGCACATCTCCCGTCAAGAGGCTTGCATTTTTTTTTTTTTACGTTTTTGCGATCGTCAAAAGCGTTCCCCATTGGGTTTCAATGGCAGTATTAACTGTTCCATGCAAGCGATGGAAAAATTTCAAAGAAAAAGTTTGCTACACATCGGAAGAATGTTGGACACGACAGGGGTCGCCGTCACCGGCAGATTTTGCAAGTAAAATGCGTGCGTTACACCGATTTTTGGGCGCGGATCCCGGATGCTACGCTACATCGCCATTTACTCCAAAACGGTGGCAACCCGTGCTTTTCGATAAGAACGTCGAAAACCCGTATTACAAATCTACTCCACCTTGGGGGATTCTCCTACACCATTTGACCAAGAACGTAACGAGTTTAAATCGATGGGCAGGGAGATTTTTAAATACAGTTTTCTCGCCAATAAGTGCGTCTTTCGCTGCCTGAGAAACGCCAACATGGCCAGAAAGAAGCAAATAATTAATTTGCACTGACAAGAAATTCACCAGCGCTGTCACCGTCCTCTCTGTCCTCTCTTTTGTCCCTCTTCTAGTTTTCGCGCTGACTTCTTCGCAATATGCAATACCACCTAGTCCGGCAGCATGCTCTCCTCAAAGCAAAAAAACTCGCGCAGCAATTGTAGTTAAGTGTTACAAAGTATGGAATCAATGTTTAAAGTTAGAAATAAAGAGAAAACATTATTTTTGTTTATAAATCTCCACCGTGTGGCGTGATCTGATCTCGAAGGTGAACTGAGTTTCGCGGAACATGCCATGAACATAAGTACAGCCGACTGCCGTTCAGCTCAGTCACTGAGAAAGCTGAACTGCTCGAGTAACAGAGATATAAGACTGCCATCTTCGAT
This sequence comes from Amblyomma mixtum, assembly GCF_055824585.1. Taxonomy (NCBI): domain Eukaryota; kingdom Metazoa; phylum Arthropoda; class Arachnida; order Ixodida; family Ixodidae; genus Amblyomma; species Amblyomma mixtum. The sequence continues at coordinate 274,111,140 of NC_143014.1, read as the reverse complement.
ACGTTGCATCCCAGCACTAGTGCAAATGCCCTAATAACCAGCCGCCCCGAGCAGGCATATAGCCAAAAATATTTTTCGCGACGAGCCGAAGGTAATTTCTTGTATCCAGCGTGCGGGGGATGGCGGTACGTTTACGTGAGCGCTGCCGAGAGTGCCATGAGAACGGACAAGGGGGATGCCCCCCCCCCCCCCCCCCCCTCCGCCCATTGGATTCGTGCCCGCCACTTAGCAGGCGCACAGCGAGAAGGGATTGTCAGTATTGGTAAGTCAGAGCACTAGAAATTATTAACACATCGCTAAGAGCAAAAAATAAATAGTTAATAATTAATAGATTTTATATGGCAAAGCAACATCGGGGGTGAAGATTGATTTCAGATCTGAGTATACACGAGTTCCTCCGTCCCGAGTTCACCTCCGTAAAATGCTCACTCCGCGGTCGGGAGTGAAGATCGCGGCCTCGCGTTCGGTAGCAGAGCGCCACGGCCACTGAGCGACAGGCGACGGTTATCGAAAATATTCAGCGCAAACTCGTATACAAATAAAAACAAGGAACTGAGGGCCGCCTATTTCCTCATACCCGTCAATTCTGGACTAAAGCATTTCTGAGCTGGAAACCGTTCATGAACGCGATTTTTTCATATAATGTAAGATTTCACTGTAACAATCAATATATCCACAGACACCAGGAGGCAGTCTTTTTATTTTCTTTTTCTATTAACGTTTTTGCTATCGTCAAAAGTGTTCCCCACTGGTTTTCTATGGCAGCCATAAATGTTCGATGCGATCGATGGAAACACTTTAGAAGCAAGATCTTGCTACATATCACAAGAATGGATCATCACCTTCAACATTTCCATAATAGTCAATCACAATTTTCGAATTTTCAAAATTTTTGCTGGCGAATGTTGGACATGCCGCTCATTCGGGAAGCGCGCACGGAAGATGGCGCTAGCATACACAGCTCCCTGCCCATTGCAGGGAGGCGAAGCAGTGGTTCCCATAGATATATGCCGTGATGCTATTGATTAGCCTGTCACCTACTGTATCTCGTTCGTCTTTTTCTCACGTGCGCGGCCTATAGGGGGCGGGTATATACCCAGCAGCCTTATAGAAAAGACCTGGCGCCAGTCGCATATATCGTGATGCTCGCCGTCTCTTCGGTGACACCGCGAGGCGCCTCTCTACATCCTCAGGGCCTCTTCCACGGGCGCTTGTGTTTATTTTCCGGCTGATAAACGCGTTCGTTGACAGCCCGCGGGCGCCGTTTCTTAATTCGCTTCCAAGTGTCTCGCGCGGCCATTTGGGCCCCAGCAGCGGTGGCGGCGGCACTTGCGAGGCGCGGCCGCCTAAATGGGCCCCAATTACACGAGTCGCTCTCCAACAGCGGCCCAGCGGCGCGCAGCCATGCGTCTAAGCGTCCGAATTAGGCGCCTCGCTCGCACATGGGGCCACGCACCCCGATCGCCCCTGAGGACTCCGCGCGTTTGTCCGACATACACGCCAGTTCTCAGGGGTGGAACATCTCAGCGTATTCCAAGTCCCTTTTCTGAAAGGTCACGGATATCGCGGCACCGATGTCCGACATCGTAACAAATTATTATCACGACGTCGGGGCCCTCGGATGAGCGCGGTGTTTGCAGCATGAAATGAACAAACGTTTGAGCACTCGCGCATTCGCGCGGCAACAGTACGAGGCTCGTTACTATGGCGACCCGCGTAGTTCATCAACGTACGCGAACATTCGTTGCAGCCCACTGACGTTAAGACAAAGTCGTTCGTAGTTCCAAGCGCGACGGGCGCGCATTCCACCAAGTCCACTCGAAATGTGTTTGAATGGTTACACATGGCTGTTCTCAAAGGATCTAGCGTTTATGTGTATGTTTGTTTGTTTTTCTGCTCTCCCGCTCTACCCTGCAAAAGAGGCACTCTGACTTAGTCCTGCAAGGTAATGTCGCACTATTCGACGCTCACACGCACGTAACATGTGCAAAAACCATCTATGAATGCACGAATAGCCTCCCATCGGCGTGGCGACACCCGGCTTGCGTTTAGTTCAGAAATGATTTTGAACGCTTGCCATTTCTCAATTCGCTGAAATCCCCCCCCCCCCCCAAAAAAAAAAAAAAAAAAGCAGGAAGGAAGAAAAGGCATGCAACAACAGAGAAGCTGAATACTTAAAGGAAAGCTCACGACCTTATCTAGCCCACTTGGCGGAAACGGCGTCGGACATAGTTTGCTATTTATTGGCCCGGATCGTGTTTCGTGGAAACAAGTCTGATTTCGCTCGTGATTGACGATGTTTACGTAAACGTGTTCTTTATGTGAGGAGTAGAGAGAGAGAGAGAGAGAGAAAAGGACGGAAAGGCAGGGAGGTTAACCAGGCGATGCCCAGTTGGCTACCCTACACTTGGGGAGGGGAACAAAGGGGGAAAAAGGAAAAAGAGCGGCAAGGAAATGAGTTTTCTAAGTGTCCAGCGACCACCATGTCACAGGGACAGAGGGCGCGCACTGAAAACTTAAAGATTATAGACGGGAATGCAACCCCGAGTCCCTTAAGAAAGTCAGGAGTAGGTGCATAATATGGCAGTAGTATGGCGATATCACTGCGTTGTATTAGTTAAGTATCACACGTGTATTGGTTATGTATAACCACTGCCGTAAACGCAGCTTTCAGGTGTTTTATGCCGATGCGCTCACCATGCGTCTGCGCATTCCGCTCATGTAATTATGCGGAACACGCCAAAGACGCTGCTGCTGGAGGCACACGGCTGTAACGGCGGGCTAAAAGGTCGTCATGAGTGACAAACGCCACTGGCAACTGACAGCAGCCGCGATCTTGCAGATCGTTTGGGCTCTCAACACCGACGGCTGCAACTCATTCTGTAAGAACCGACGCACTGGCCGCCTCTCTCTACTCGAATGTGTTCCAGACACATTAGGGGGAAGGCACGATTTGTGTGTGCCGCAGCTGGCAAATGATAAGGGGCGGATTTATGGAGGGGCAGTGGGGACGGTCGCCCCCTATTTACATAGGAAATCCATGCCGAACTCCCATTTTTCGGCCAAAAAAATTTGAAGACACGGCTCAGATGGGACCCCTCGCCCTCCGTATCAACCGCACTCTGCAAGAGTGACCCGAAAATCCGCCCCTGCATAGGATCGTCCGGGTTAACTGAAAAGATATGGGACAGGCCTTTGCCCTGCAGTAGACATAGTGAAGCTAATGACGATCTACAGAGCTTCGAAAAACGCGTTGGATTGTAGATGTCGAACTATTAACGAGAGATTCAATTTGATATCCTATCATTGCACATGCATCGCCGACTAGCTGACCGCGGTGTTAAAGCGGCTGCAGGGCTGGGATTCGATAGCTATATACAGTCGGTATTACACGAAATATATCCGGTAGCCGCAGTTTCGAGGCTTCGTTGTCGTTCTGGAAAACTACGATGTAGTTTGCGTTGGCTTTTCACCTTCGATCGACTTCTTACCCCTTCCTCTGTCTCTCCCTTCCCTCTCTTTTTCATATCTTCTTAAGGAGCGACTTCCACCCGAGCCCACGTCGGCGGTAGCTCACCGCTGTACCTAATGCCTCTTTGAAAGGCGAGCTGACGGGGGGCACACGTGCTGCGCTGCCGCCGCGGGACTTGCGCTCACGATTCTTCCCGCGGTGGCCACCAGCAGTCGCCTGGGGCGCTCACGCGCAACTCTTGCCGCCGCTGGGAGCTACGTTTCGCGACTCCGCGTGATCTCAGAGAAGGTTGGCGCGCGCATGCACTTGGCGCGATGCGCCTCGGCCGACCATTGTTCGCCCGAAACGTCGCCTAACGACTCCCCGCGTCCTGTCTGTCCCCCCGAGCGCATGGCGCGGTGGTCATCTGTCTGTCGTCCGCGGGTGTCCCTCTCTGTGTCCCTACACACTCGTAATGCTCGCGCTCGTGATTCGGTCATGTGAACTGGGTTAATCTTGGGAGCACGCCGCCGCGGCGCCGCTATACCTGTCACAGGCGCCTCTCCGTAGCTTTTTTATTTCTTGCTTTCTTATGTCTCTCATACCCTAGCGCGACGCCAATGCGATCGTTTTAGAAACGTCCGCAGAGGTTTTATACTTGAGTGCCCGCGTGCGGCGAAGATCGTTGCAACTGAGCGAAGCTGGGCGGCGAGACGCTGGGGCCGCGATTACAACGTTAGAGCCCCTCTTCAGCTCTGTCATATGGGGTTGCATTCAGAGTGAGCTTCTGATTTCGGACTGCACGGGCGCATGCAAACGGGTCGCGTCCCCCGTTATTTTCCATTGTGGGAGAGCGGGCCGAGATTGAAAGGTGTTCTTGCTTTTTCAAGCGCTCCAGTCGGCTTCTCTGCACCAGCGCGCAAGTCGAGGATGTCAAGAACATTTGGAAGAAGAAGCGCTGCACGAGGAGCTGCGGCCACGGCTTATCAGGCTCATGCATTCGAAATCCCGAGAAAACTTTTCTTTCTCCTCGGGGCCACACTGTAGACTTCCGTGACAAGCACGTGTGGTGTCGTACTTGTGTCAAATTCGGCTACCGTATACACCAGCCCACAAGTCATAACTCTGCAGTTAGGGAGAGCGCAGGATTTGGTTGGCCTGTACTCTGAACGAAAACCGCCACGGTATATTTTTGTATCCTCTGAGCTGAAATTTCTCTGACGAGAAGGAAGAAGAGTAAATGTCCTGTTGAACGCTTGTTGCGGGTTAACTGAGGAGGTAAATTCAGCCACTGAAAAGTTTCAGCATTTAGCTCACGCCATCATGATGTATCACAGAGAGGCTGCGTTTCAACAGACATAGATGCTCATAAATTCGCTGTCAAATACCTATCTGCCGTCACGACGAGGATAGTTTTTGAAGACTCTCAGGTGTGGCGAGGGTATCAACCTTGAACATGTGCATCGCTCTCGCACGTGTTCAAGATCGACGCCAAAAACATGAGTGACTCGGCTGGAAGGGATGGCCTTGAGGAATTTTTCCTACATATCGTTTCAAATTCTACTCATGTATTCCCCTTGATATACCTTAGGGTGGAATTTTACGCTAAATCCACGTAAAAGCAGCCACGTATCTGTACCGCCGTTACTGATGGTACTGCTACTTAGCAGTACCAGTACAATTTCATTTTCCAGCCACGTAACAGTACATTCATCTATTTGTAGCATTCAGGTGCTGTCAAGAAATCCCACTAGCGTAAGTTTGATTGGTTTCTCAAGTACTGAAGCGAAAATAAAATAAAAACCGCATGGAGAAATTATTAAATTTTAATTCAACATAAAGCAGCGACCTTAACGACTTTGCGAGTGTACATATGTGTAAAGTTACGTACGTCATCGTTGTTACGCGCAAAGTATCAGCATGTGATAAGGGCTTCCATATACAAACGTACCAAAACTGTCAGACCGCGCGGAACGAAGAGGGTTCGCCGCAGCGAGCATGGCGGATATGTTGTTCATCATCTTTTCCAACGTCGTTGAGTAGAAATCGAACTCATTCGCCGGTAGAAGAGAACATTAATTTTCTCGCCCACGTACGTCCAAGAGGGAGCAATCGGAGCGAAGGGCAAAGGTCCGGCCACTCAGCGTCTATACATCCCCACCATTATTATCGTCAAGCAGGCTGCGTTCACTGCAGGACAAAGGCATTTCCCACTGATCTTCAATTAGCCCTGTTCTGGGGCCTACAGAAGGCTATTCGATCCCGACAACGGCACCGAGGATCATTGAGGCTATGCTAGTCAAGGTGCTGCAGCACTGAAGTCCAAACTGAGGGAGCAGCGAAAACGCACCCCCTCCCCAGAACAGCAGTTGGCAACCCTGCTGTATGTAGTGCGTACCCACTGCCTCCCGTATGATCCTCAGGGCCCGCGACAACCTGTTACATGTATGCGACCTCTATACATGCCCCAATCCCTCGCACGAAGGAACTCAAACCTATAACGTAAAAGCTTCACACACACACACATACTATACAGCATTCGCTTGTGCCGAGCAGTTTGATCTAGATGGATGGTAAGAGATGCCGAGTAGCTGAATTACTTAACGCGCATACTATTAAACTAATAAAATCGTAACGGCGGAAAACGACAGAGAAGGCAGACATAGGAGCTTGGGCAGGCAAGCGTATATATATGCCTTCTCTTCACCAGCTCACCCCCGTTTAAAGACACGTTTGGTGGCAGAAGAGCGGACTGCGGTGCGCGGCCTGTCATCGTCGATATTCGGCGGCGGCCCCACTCACTCACCGTGGCCGTCGTCGCGGTCCGAGTGTCGCGAGTAGCTGTCGGCGGGGCTGGGCGGCCGGGGCAGGTGGTGGTGGGCCATCGGGTGCAGCGGGTGGTGCTGGGCGAAGGGCATGTGCACCAGTCCCTGCGCGGCCAGGCTGGCGGCGGCAGCGGCTGCCGCAGCGGCCGCCGCCGCCGCCGCTGCACCCTGGGCCCCCGGCTCGCTGAGGATGTCGCGTATGAGGAACGAAGGCGGCGCTGGTCCGCCAGGCATCGCGTCGCCGTCGTGCTGCTGCCGCGAGCACTTGGACTGCTGCTGGCCCGGCGACAGGTCCACGGTCATCGGGCTCGTGGTCTTCGCCGCCACCCTACGTTGTCGTTGCGCGAACACAGCCGCTCAACACGCGCCGACGGTGCTTCGACAGCCCCACTAGGCAGTGGCAGTGCCGAGAGCGTCGTCCCCACTTCTACAGGAGTCCGCTGCCTGAGGCGACGGGATCACTGCTCTCCGATGCTCGGATGGCAGGGCTGCTCCGGCTTGTACGGTCGTCCGTCCGCTCGCTCTCAGACGGTGCTACAGCAGACCGGACGAGCGTGGTTCATTCCAGCGGGGATCGAATCGCTTCTGGAGGCGAGATGATCGACGCGTGTAGCTCGCTGACGGTGCCTTCGATGCCTACCGGAGCAGTGTGCTTCGCGTGGTGGCGAGCGAGAAACCACGTTCAACTCATTCGCTCGGAGAAAAATAAAGAATAACGGCGCGCAGCTCGCGTGCGAAGTACTTGAACAACTCGCGCCGAGTGAGCGGCCGCCAGGAGCGAGCCGGTCGTTCCGCCTCCCGTCCGGGGCGGTCCTTCAGTCCCCGCCCATTGTCTACTACGTCACGTTTGTGCCGACCAATGCCGACTCGCCGTCGCGCCTCTTTCGCTCCGGCACCGGCGTGCACGCGTGCGCGCAGCCGCTCGATTCTTGGCGATCGTTTCTTCCTACTTTATCGCACGCCGCGCGCGGAGGTGGGATGGCGGCGGAGGCAGGAGAACGAGGAGGGGAAGGCGGCGAGCCGCTTCTGCTCCGCTCCCACTGGGGGCAAGCCGGCTTCTCTGCGCGAAATAAGCGGTTCGTTTTCGGTGATTAGGAAAGCGCCACACCGATAAAACAAACACACGTTCCTCGGGGAGCGGGGAGGAGGAAGAGAATAAAAAGAGTGTGAGGCGGATGGCCGAAGAATATAAAGAGAAACCTCTAAACACAAAGAAGCAACAGTGGGCAAAACAAAACAAAAAAAAGAGAGGTAAAGAACAGAAGGATGCGAGGAAGTGGAGGGGAAATATTGAAGACGGGGACGCAAGAGCCGGGCGCGAGAAGCATTTTTCTTGCTCGGACGAGCCTGCGTCGCCAGAAGCCACCGGCGGCGTGGTGGTAGGTGAGTTCACGGCGACGGCGTGAAGTGGTGACACTGAACTCATTAAAATTTATCAAGGAGCGCGCGCCCTCCCTTCCCCGTGAACGACGACAGCGCCCTTCGCCGGTGCTTCCACGTCGCGTGCGGGCGCCTCCTCCAACTCCCTCTTGCGCGCTTTCTAAGGACTTCCTGACTGCGCTATTAATTCGTTCCACTCGATTCACGCTGCGCGCTTCCACATCGTTTTTTCCCGTCTCCCTCCCCTTCTCACGCTTTGTCTCTCTTGCCCACTCATCAGTGGCGACGATGCCGGCCTCATCGCCGCGCTGTGAGCTCTCTCTTGCTTTCTAACGATCGACACTAATTCCCGCCTGGGGCAAAGCGGCGACTGCGCTGTGGGGCGCGGGTACCCTAACGAGGCCCAGGCGCGACGACTTGTTTTAAACGAGCAGTTTAGGTCGGCGGTGGTTCGCCCACTCTTAATTAGTCGCGGCAACCATGAAAGGGGCGCACTAGCGAGGCTGGCTCTCCGGTCGCAAGCGCGGCGAGAGGAACTCGAGCGAGAACCGGGCTGCGCCAAATGGAGACTCGCGCCCGCTTGTTCGGCCGGACGTGTTGAAAAAGCGCGCGGAGCGAGCAGTTTGTCTTCGCCTCTTTTCTCCCGCTTCTGGTTCGCTCCTTTTCGGGCATGTGCTCCGACCGAAAGGAGCCGCAGACAGCGTCTCATGGCCGGTCCGCCTTTTGTTTGAAGGACGCGACGCCGACGAGTCTGTGTGTTTTAACCGGGTCGTTAGTTTGCCGAGCCGCGGGATGGGGCTGGCGTGCAACGCATACTAGCGCGTATAGAAATCGCGTCGAATGAATTATGGTTTCGCTGGCGCGTTTATTAGCTCGCATCTGTTTGGGAACTCGCAATAAACGTGTCACTCATCCGGCGATTCGAAAAACGCGCGCGGATATGGGTGTTGCGTTTCCGGTCGCCCTCCTGAGTTTTCTTTTTTCCTTTTGAAAATTTTTTTTTCTCTCTCCGCCGGCGTGTGTCTTCTTCCCTCGGGCCTTCTGTGTGGCGGCGCGCTCCTCGCAACGGCCTCTTATTGAAATTAAGGCGCCGGGGAAGGTTATTAATGAAGCGCTTTGTGCAGAGGCTCGACGGTGGCGTTGCGCGCGCGACGCTGATGGGCAAATATATACGCCGCTTTGATTCGGGTGTTTGCCCATGGGGGGGCCCCGCTCTTCTTTTGGTTGGACACGCGTGTGAGTAATGGCGGGCTGCAGGCGTGACGCTCGGCCAAGTTTTGTACGTGGCCACCCCCGTCGGCCGTTATGTGTGGCCGCGCCGGTGACACTCGAGACAGGGCGTTGGTCGCTCCTGACGGGCTGCGGCTCAGATGCACGAGAACAGAGAAGAAATAAAAGAACTCAGCTGCGTACGCAGGGAGGAATATATGTTGCAACACTTTCGAGGGCAGACAGGAAATCTGTGCAGATACTGTGACTCAAACTATTGTCTACGGCGGCTACACGAATTATGACCCCTGTATACGAAACGCGGCCAGAACGGAAGGCAAGAGAGTTTTTTTGTTTAGAGTAACACGTATATAGCTCTCCGCATCCCCACAGCTTGCGAAACATACACGGGAGCGCTATAGTAAACACGAACACAGTAACATAAGTCATGCGCTCAAGCACTCTTTACCTCTGGCCGCCACGGTGGCTCAGTGGTTTAAGTGCTCGGATGCTGACCCAAAAGACGCGGGTTCGATCCCGGCCGCGGTGGTCCAATTTCGATGGAGGCGAAATTCTAGAGGCCCGTGTACTGTGCGATGTCAGTGCACGTTAAAGATCCCCGGGTGGTCGAAATTTCCGGGGCCCTTCACTACGGCGTCCCTCATAGCCTGAGTCTCTTCGGGACGTTAAAATCCCAATAAACCATATTAAACTCTGACCTTTTTTGAGAAATCACATGCTGAAACTTGGATGTGATGGTGTTATGCCCTGCTACGAGTTCAGAAAAAAAAAAACATTTCTTGGGCAAATATATAAAGAATACAGAAACAGCGTTGTGTGTCAACAGACGAGAGGCCGGAACGCTCTCGAGCGCTGCCATATTCTGCCGGCTGGCGAGCCGCAGTGCGGGCGTTTCTTTGGGGACTGCGGGGCTGCGGCAGCTCCGCGGCCGCACTTGTATGATAGCCACAATTTACCGCCCTTCGAGCGCTGGAAACTATTGCCGAACATATTTCCACACCGCAGTTGTGCTGCAGCATGTCTTTGCTTGTAACAGACATGAAATCAATGCGTTAGTCATGAGATTTAGTTACAAATGTAACTTATAGTCAGATAAAACTTAAAAAAAAAACAGTTGTTGGTAACACAGGGCAACGGTCAGCGGCGTCCTGTATTACTCCGATGGCTGATCACAACAATAAATGAAATAAGCTTTTTAACGTTCGACTATATTGAACAATCCAGGCATCAAAATTCTGGAGCTTATAATTTCTTCCTTGAGATTAGCTTCTTGTTTTGATAACGAGAAAAGTTTTGCCAACGGACTACGTTTTTGTCGCGGAGGAATTCTGTGCGGCGGTCCTGACAGTAGGCGGAGGTTCACTTTAAAGGGAGACTGAAACACTTTTTTTGAAAATCGTGCTGGCAGCGACGTTCTATAGTTTTTCATGCTGTATACTGGAATGTCGCGTCCAAATAAGGCAAAAACAAGCGTGAATTGCCTTTTTTAGCAGAAATATGCGGCCTGTGCTGCGGGCCACACCGTGACGCGCGCCGCCGCCCGTGATTGGTCAAAGACGGCGTGACGACACTTTGAGGACTGGAGAAGCTGCCGATGCGGATCCGGCGCTGCGTTGAGGGCAGATCGCAGCTTTCCGTGGTGTTGTAAAAGCGAATATGGCGAATGTTTTTTCACTGACCTCCAAAGAAAAGTATACTGCAGTTTGTTCGTTCCAAGTATCACCTGAAACCGAAAAAACGCCATAAAAAAATTCTACACCTAGCACACGCATACGCCAGCGTGCAAGACGTGTACACATTCCATGCGTAAAAGGTGCCAGCACAACCTCGGCTCGCATATGCTCGGAAAGGAAGGAGTGCGAACAATACTCAAGCGATTACCACCACCGGACGCCTCATGGCTCGTCCGAAAGCGTCACCCTAAAGAAAAGGCTCAATGCATTGTGTACCAACATCCTGTTCTCAGTAGCCTACCGAGCCTTGTAGGTTGGGGCAACAAAGTATTTCAAGGAAACGATGAAGCAGGGCAAAGCTGATGTCGACCCCTGCGAGGGATGCGACCACAGGATTCGGTCGTTCCAGCTACGGTGGCGGCGCAACGCGGCCTCTTCCGGCACCAAAAAGGGCTCCCTGGGCGCTGCCATATTGTTCCCTGGACTGCAGTGGGCACCTCCCGCTAGCACGGTGGAAGCGGCGAAACTCCTCCTCTCTGGACTGCTGGAAACCGGTTCCGCCCCCGCTTCCACCGTGCTAGCACGAGGTGCCTACTGCATGCAGTTCAGGGAACTTCTCGTACATACAGGGGCTGCGTAGCTCGCTGTGTAGGGCGCTTGGGCTTTTTTTTTCTCCTTTAAATAATCAATCAATCATTTTATTTTCGCCTCAAAAAGTGACAGAGGAGCTGCAGAAAAAGCGGTCATAGACAGCTTGACTCAGCCGCAGCCCCCTTATACCGGGCAGCAGTGACAGGCGACGAGAAAAAAAATAACAAAAAAGCAAAAGAAAACAATTCAGAGAAAAACACATTATTAACACCAAGAAAAATCTTACCTCTAGTTTGTACATGTGTGCAATTTACATGGTCATCCAAACATCATTGCATAAGTTAAGTATCTCTTAGCAGTACAACAAAAGCACAATGAATCAAACAATACAAATTAAAGAAAACAAAAACACCACATAGTGCAGTTTAAAGAAAAAAAAATCATTTGGTAAAACAGTCTATGTATAAGGTCTCGGTTCTGGCAGCCTTGACGCCATAGGAAGCATAAGAGGGTTCTCACACAGCTTCCATCCTCGCCGTTCGATGACGTTCTACGTCACACCAGCGGTAACTAAGGACGTTCTACGTCCGCCGCTTACGAATGTGGGTGGCGCTGATGAACACTCTCAAGGTTAGGTTATTTGTAAACATAAATACCCCCGAAAGCAGAAGATTTGACAGCCGTCGCCGTAGCTCAGAGGTAGAGCACCGGACGCGTAATTCGGAGGTCGTGGGTTCGGATCCCACCGGCGGCATGTGCTTGTTTTTTCTTCTGCTTTTCTAATCAATTAACTTTAAGCGATAACATATTCAGTAATATTCTAAATTGACAAACTCCACAAAATAAATAAATAAGTTATAAAAAAAACCCTCTGTCCCTTGGTTTCTGTGGCTGTTGGCTTATCTCATATATAAGCAACGCAGCTCACGATGAGTACAGGTAAACAAGTTGAAATTGGCAGATGTGTATGTGTTTAGAAGAGAAGGAAGTCTATATTGCAGGCGCTGTTTACCGGTATTTGTGCGTGGTGTAGGCACCAACCAGGTTTCAGGCTCTCTAAAAGGGTAACTCGCTTCTTTTTCTTTCAGATTTGCCAGACGTCGAATATGACCTATGTTATTTTTGGTTTCTAGCTTAAAACGAACACTCAGTCAATATAGATATAAATAAAAGATTTTGATTACGCCAGTTTCACGAAAGAACGCTTTGCTGGGTGCTCCATAGTCCGCATTAAAGACGTAGCGAAGAAACTTTTTTTTTTGCAGAACATGAATTTTTTGTAATGAGGAATACGTTGCAGTGCCCCATACAAGCTGGCAGTAGTTAATGTGGGCACATAACAGTGTGTTATATAGAAGTAGTTTAATTGATTTAGGAAATAGATTGACTTGATAGCAAGTTTCTAAACGTAACGCTGAAAACTAATCTGTGATTTGCCGAGGGTGGGCATGCAGCACGAAAAAAAAATCACCAAAGGTTAACAGCAAATCGTAATCATGACAAAGTGACGAAAAAAGACTGGAAATGGCCTGCGAGTTGTTTTTTTTTCTTTCTGAAACAAGTAATTTCAGATGAATAAGCAGTCCCGTTCCGGATGAGACAGCGTCTATCGCGTCCTGTCTTCCTGCGTGCTCATCTTAAGAACAAAAAGAGTATAGCGATGAATTACTTTTTTCACAACTAGCACTGCAGCGTGTTCTGTGCGAGTTATGCGCGGAAAACACGAAAACGCATCTCTCTAGAACCATATTAAAATAATTCTGCAGCTTGTTGCAGGCAAGCAGACTAAAGCAACGCCAATGCATTGAACAAGGCGAGTCTGACATGACGAAAAAATTAGCATTGATTGCCCAACACATTTCACAAAATGTACCCCGTTGCTAAATGCCGTGATAGGGCGGATCTTTAAAGGACCTTGAAAGTACTCTTACACGTAGATATTATTTAACTTTCCTCATTTTTTATCGAAAAGCACTATCGTTTCACCTTAGTTATTAAATTATAATAGTTGTTGATTACTGTGGTAGGTTTTGCAGTCTGCTTCATCCTTATTGTTCGGAAAAAACTAATTTCATGTTCCGCTTTGGATTTTTGTACTCCTTCTTCGTAGATTCGGCTTAGGCCGCAGTATCAAAACATTTTGCGACTCCTGGATTCGCGGCATCAAGATTTTCGACACTTGTTTACATGCGATTTTTGCCTATCCTATCCTCACATCTCTCACTTAATCCTTGTCAGATGGTTCTAAAGGGCATTTTTATAAGAACAATACTTTACAGCATAGGCAGACAAATGGTTTAGGGGGTTTAACTTCCCAAAGCGACTCAGGCTATGACAGGGAACAGTACATGGGCTCTAGAATTTCGGCTCCATCGAAATTCGACCGCCGCGGCCGGGATCGAACCCGCGTCATTCGGATCAGCAGCCGAGAGCTATAACCACTAAGCCACCGAAGCGGCTGCATAGGCAAATTAAATGTTTATGCAGGTGAGACTGGCATCGAAATGTAGCAAAACTTTGCATGGAATTTGCTTCTTGAACATTCATTGTCCCTTATATTTCACCTCGAACCATCACTACAGAAGGCTCGAAGCAGCAGTATAGTATGCAGAGCCTGCCCTAGTGAAGGGCCAAAAAGTTGCAGATGCAGACTGTAAATTCTGTACAATTTTAATGCAGTGATATGCTACAAATACTGCTTCGAAGGACAGGTATAGGCTCGAACTAGTATCCATAAAAGGACACTAAGTGAAAGATATAGACAAACAAGATATTCGTTGCCTGTTCTTTATTTGATAATGTGTGTAAGTTAGAAACAAAAAACTAGTGATTTGTTCAAGGTAAACAAATGTCGACACATGAAAAATGTTTTCACCAATGCAATTCTGATTTCGCTGTCGAAACAGGAAAATGTTGGTTGTGATGGCACTGGTAGATCTTGGAACATGTTAGAAATTTTTATTTATCAATACTGTAAGCCTTTCACAGCCGCAAACAGGAGAGGGCACACAAGATGGAAGGATAATTTCAGAGACAACTTTTGGTGACAAGCACTAATGCAGCAGTATCGACAGGAACAAGATAGAAAAAAAAAAAAAAACTCGTGAGGATGCCAAGCGTGCTAAGCGTGCCGTTTCCCGTGCCGTTGCTGCAGTTTGGCGCACTGCACCCAGTCATAGCCTACGACTGCGTCCGTCACTGCCGCTTCAGAACACCAAACCTGACGCCACAGGTGTGCACGGAAAACAAATGAATGTAGCCGACAGCGCGGGCTCACATGATGCGTCAAGCTGACAAGGGTTCACTCGGCACTGCGCCTGGGAAGTCAGCTTCTCCGCGGAATGTAGAACACACGACGTCACGAAAATCATTGTGAGCACGTGCCGTCCTGCTCGCGGGCGCACAAAAGTGGTGTTGCCGCTCGCTGTGAGTCATGGCTGGAATTCCGGGACGTTCTAAGAGTGGAGAAACTTGTTGTGTCAGGGGCTGTCACAATAGTTTTCTGAACATCAACGGCCAAGGACTGCCCGTGGAATTCTACAGATTTCCTGGACATGTCCTACATTCTTGGAAAAAAAAATTAATATTGGAAAATTGTAACGTACAGTCATGGAAATATTGAAGGTAATGGACCGCCCTTTCTATATGTAGCAAAATCTTAAAAATTTTTCATCGCTCGTATCGAGCAGTTGACGATAGGAAAAACGTTAATACGAAAAAACAATGCAAGCCTATCGATGGGAGATTGCTATAGTGAAATCTTCCAGTATATGAAAAAAAAATGCGTTCATACACTCTTTTCTATTCAAAAATGTTTTTGTACGGAATTGTTGGGTATGAAATGGATGAGAACGAGAAACGGCAGGCCTCGATAACTGCTGTGGGCAGGGTGAAGTAAGCGTTTTTTCTGTTGCTAAACACGTTTGGTATGTTGCACGCGTAATATTATTTCTGAGCAGTTTTTGCTGTAACTCACTAAGCATGCAGTGTTTAGTAAAGCTCGCGCTAACGAAACTCATTTTTCTTGCCATTTTTTTTATTTTGGACACTGACAACAACAGCTAGCGGCGTTATGCAGACGCGTGTGAGGCAAGGTCAGTGATCGCCTCAATGTTCCGACGTGTGACGCCTGGCTCAATTTTCGAAGTTGCTTTACATGTAAAAAATTTCTAAAAATAAAAATAATCAGAATGTTTGCTTGCACATGAATGAGGGTTTGCATATGACCGATGGCTCTGCAAATACATTGTTTTGGGGATGCGCGTGCGCTGTAATCGGCATTAAAATTAATATACCAACTGCTTATCTCCGTTGTAGCGATTGACCAAACTAGAGCATATTTTCTCTTAGCCGTGTATAGCAAGCAGCTCGTAGGCGCATTTCGTGCGTGCTTTCGTTTTTCTCTTCAGCTTCGCGTGTCCCCTTAAGGCCACTTTATTTTAAGTTAAAATAAAAATTATTTCCATTATTATTCAGCGAAACACGTAACAAAATCCTTATTATTTGGCCAACAAACCTGCATAGAGCGAACTGCTCAGCCACCCAATGAAATTAAGTATCTTGCGAAGATGGCCGCGCAAAAAAAAAAAAATGGTATTTACCTCGAATTCCACGTCTTAAATGATCTCGTCAATAACTTGTGATACACATTTCGCCGTTACGGTACCGGCTTTTTCGTTAACAATCTGCTTCCCGGAGTGGGCCTGATCCACTAGCAGTTCTTTTTTCAAGTTTGCGCAGCGAAAAAAAAATTCACTGTCCCTGTTTTTTTGAACCTACATCTCAGAGCGTACTGCCGCGACAGAAAGAAATGCGACCAGCGCGGTGCCTAGGCGCTCCGCTGTTGGAATTTATTTTCGTCACGCTTATACTTGGCTCGCAACACAAATACGCTAGAGACATCCGTGATACAATAATGTACCACTCTAGCGTCCTTTTGTTACTACCGAGATAAAAACGCATTGAAGATAAATTCCGACTGCGCATCGCGTGGGCGCCGTGCTGTTCGCATTTCTTTCTAGCGCCCATGTACAGGCGCTACCAGAATGACCTGCAACGCTTTACCGGGCACTTTCTCTTGGTTTGCGTTTAATAGCGAAATATTACTCTGTGCTGCACAGTACCAGGCACCCATTAAAACTGCTCAGCAGCTATATACGAACTTCGTTACAGCCACGAACTAGCATAGCTTCCTGACATAGGCTCGCAAAACCTGATGCGTGTTGCGAGTCATACTGAGCGCGATAGTATATTTTGCTAATCCTCTGAAGCTCGTCAGCGTTCAAGCACGAGGGGGAAAGCTCGCGACTGCACAAAGAGATTTGCAGTCCAGCCAACACGTGCAAAGTGCGTGCAGAACTGGCTTTTTTTCAGGAGAAAGCGCGCTGCTCGCGCAGCTACTCAATGGGAGGGGTGACCGGTTTGCCCGGTCAAAAGTGAGGAGTCGGCCGGAGAGGGCTGCCAAATATGAAAATATTCTGCTATTCTATGATGCTCGAGCATTCGAAAAAGCAAACATGATTCTGCCAACACACAAAGACTGCAAAACGCAGAGACTAAGTGCATTCGGCACCTTGCTAAGGCATTTCAGCCCCTTGACCCCTGTGGTCCTCAGCGACGTACTTCGTTGACTCCACGACAGCGCGTCGTCACTGCTTTCCAATTAAGAGTTTTGTTTGTACGACCTTCGTACGCGTATTGCAGCTACATATAAGCAGTGTAATGGTTAATAGCTGAGCTAATGTGAAGTATATTGGTTATATTTTGAGACGGACGTTTGGCGCAAACGAAGATTTTTGGATCAAACACGGCTTTCTGGCCACAGCTTGATTGCGAACTGGTAATCTTAATGGCAAGAAAATGACAATTTCGTCTTTGTTTCTCGGGCGTAATGCGCAAAGCGGCTGATTTACTTCAAACGTTTGTTATCAAATGTCGTCCGCTGACTCGATCAGAGCGATTTTCCGTCGTTAGTCGTAAACACATTTCGAGCGCTAATTGCGAATGCTTCAAACAACAGTATACATTCATTTCCTTTTCTAGATCCGCGTATGTCACAACAGAGGCTACATACAGTCGGATACAACTGAATATGCAGTGAAGCTCCGCTTGGAAAACACAGGGCGCTGGTGAAGATTTTATTTTCACCTAATCACAAGACGAAATTGTAGGCTAAGGGTCTCGATGTTTCTGGCTTGTCTGATGTATCCAAACCTTAAAAAGCTGGTTTTGTTCACTGTTGTAATTGGCAAGTGGAGTAGTACATGTCGCCGCTCACCGTGGCCAGTGTTGCCGATTGCTGTGTTTTTTTTTTTTTCAATTCTGTCCGCATAAGATCAGCGCGCAATAAATAAACCTACCGTATTTATCCGGGTAAAGGCCGCAATCGTGTGGTCTCAAAATATAGCGTCAGACTGTATGGATGATTAAAGTATAGTTTCTTCAGGCGCTACCTTAAAAACTGGACCGTAGAATTTCCCTTTAGCGTAAAGCGTCGAAAGTGACCAAAATCACGAAAAAATGTGACGCCTTCATCCGCACGGAGACGGAAATAAATCTCTTCAAAATAAAAGTTTTCTCTTTCTCGCACTGCACAGAAACGCGCCGAAAGAAAAAGAAAGTGAAAGCGAAGGAAGATAACTGTTAAGTGTTTGTCGCAATTTAGTATACTGAGTCTGGTGCACGCTTTAGCGCCGACGTAGTTTTTGCGGCACTTGCGAACTAGCCATTTCATGCCCATATCAATAAAAGTTTATTTCGAGCCTCTAATGATGACAGACTGAAGCATAGGCTGTCGTTAATAACTGAAAATGACTTACTGCTCCTTATATATGCGCTAAATCGCACACGAACGATATCACAGCGTCAAGAAGCCGCTTTGTTTCGCTCTATAGCGCCATCGCCGCCTCGTCCGCCATGTCGTACTGCCGCCGCGCCACCTATAGGAGCTGGAACGACCGAATAGTGACGCAGTCATTGTGAGCTGGAAACCAAGCCAAATACGCGCACAAGGCTGCTGCTTCAGTCGTGGCGCGTTCAGAAGATGCTGGGAAATATTAATAGCTCCCTCGAAAACGCTCGCCCTTTCTAGATTAGCAGCTTAGGTTCAGTGACCTGGTGGTCAACTATAGGCAGTGTTGTAGGCGTTATCGAAAAAAACTAGCTAAATACGTTACTCGTTACACTAAAAAAAAAGGAACGCGTTACCGCACTACGTTACCTACAAAAAAAGGTAACGCGTTACCGTTACCGAAAAAAAGTATCGCACGTTACTTTGCCGTTACTCCATGGCCATAAATTTTAATCAGTGCATCTTCGCTGTAAGAACTCAAGATAACAATTTTCGTGTTTCGTTTCTGTTGTGTCTTCTCTCCTACTTTAGTCCTCGTTTTTGGCGCTAACTTCATCATGAATAAGATTCAACTCGCCCAACTTTCCACCTTACTAATAACAATTTTATAAAGCTCATAATTCATAAAATTCCAACTTCACAAAGAAAACATAGCTGAACTTAACAAATTTGCAGTAATTCTGGTGGGCTTCTGCTTACGAAATTACGTGGAAATTGTGTAGCAATAAAGAAATGCTTAAATTTCTTAGTTCCGGAAAAAATGTATTTGCGCACATAAACAATCTTTTTTTACTTGAACCTGCATAATTATCGCAAAAATGCTAGTGTTTACGTCAAGGTGTGCAAGGTCAGCTTCGCTCGCTTAGGAACTCAATAACCAGAAACGTAGCCGCAGTTGCAGATAGAAAAAGCCGGTTGACTGCAACCCCCTTTTGTGTGCTGTACCATTGTACTCTTTCAACGGCTCTCTTGGGGCCATCTTGAAGGAAACTGGCGACATTCCTGAGTTTACTCAGAAGAGGACACTGCTTCCACCAAGAATGCGAGAGTGTCGCCTGGGAGCGAGACCTTTTGGTTGGAAAACAAGCTTACGCAGAATCTGACTTATAGATTTCGGCAAATGGTCCATTGGTGGCTCGGCATGCGTCCACTCTTTAGAGAGTTGTGTGTGTGAGTAGTTTGGGGGTGAAGACAAGTGTGTGTCTGCGTGTTCGTGCTTTTTTTTTTTGGTTGAGTGCGTCGTCAAGGGCAGGTGTTTTTTGGCATGCATGCGAGCCGCAACAAGGGTCGCCGAGAGCACCCGTAGGTTTTGTTTATTTGCAACATCATTTTCGGCGTTTTTTTATGAAAAAGAGGAGGAGGCGGACAATTGAAATAAAAAGTAACTAGTAAAGTGACACCTCACGTTACCGAAAAATGTTAACGTAAGTACGTTACCCGTTACAGTTCCGAAATGGTAACGGGTACGTTACTAAGTTACCGAAAAAAGTAACGCGTTACCGGTAACGCCGTTACTTGTAACGCGTTACCGACAACGCTGACTATATGTGTGTTTAAGAGCCAAGCTGCAACTCGCCCGCTGCCACAACTTGATGAAGAAAGTGAGTAAGGTTGCGAAACATCGTGTTTTTTTTTCTTTTGCAAACACTTGGTTGGCGTTCATTCCTCTCTTCAATGTGCAACCGAAATCAAACAGACCTCTGTCGAACGCTCTCATTTTAATCGCTTAGTTACGATTAAACGAGATGCAACATACGAGTAGCTTCGATGCTTGCTTGTTTGCTTGGACGCGTCGAACCGAGCCTAAAGTAACTAACCGAGCCTTGCTGAGAACGCCTCAGGTGGTCTGGCCGCGCCTAAGCTGAGGAGAGCGACACATGCTTGAGCCTCTATGAGCCTCTGTGAGCCTCTATGAGTGAGCATGTTTCCACATTTAAAACAGGCGATTCTTGGAAATGGTGTCACGCATCACATATGCGAGAAAATCGAAGGAACTGTGTAATGGTTCAGTCTTGCCTTCTTGACAGAAATCCCTTGAGATCACGTAAGGATAAGTTCTGCATGCAGCCGCCCTGACGAAAGTGCTTCGAGCAGAGTACGACTTCTTTGGTCGGCTTGAAATTCTCCCTCTTCAGAGCAGCGACCCTCTGCGCTGCGAGCTTATAATATTGTGGAAAACAGTGGAAGACGACACAGTCGCGGCCGTAGTTATTCGTGGACACGAACCCAGAGCAGTGCCTCGTGTTGAGCCTGGTACAAGGTCGGCTGACGCGCTTTGTACGTCACAACGCCCTCAATATGAGAAACAACGCTCGCTGAAAACTCGCTCGGATGCGTCGAAGTATCCCCGGCTCCTCAACGTGACGCCACGTTGGTCGACATGGACGAGATTTCCCTCGCCGTTGTTCCCTCCTCCGCTCGCGCAGGAGGCGGGAGATTTAAAAATCGCGCTTTCAGTTGGCGATTGCGTCACTGTTTTAGCAAAAATCGAAAAAGTAACTTCAACGACGTTATCAGCAAAGACACTACTTCAGAACCCTAGCGGGTTAGTTGATTCGGAAACCGCCTCAGTATCCCTTTAAGGCCTGTTCAGACTTGCCCAAAAATCCGGCGCGCGAAGCGGATTCGTCCGCTTTTTACGCCGACCGGGGTGGAAAGCTGCACGGTGAAGCCGATTGGTCCATACCGACTTCCGCCGGCGGAAAAATTCAGCGGCGACAAACGTGGTGGCGCCCTTCGAAGCCGGACCCTTAGCTTCGGACTGAATTCTCGTTGTTGCTGCCTTTTTCAGTGCGTTCACTGGCCATAAATGGGGCTCCGGTCTTTCGATTCCTCTCACCTCGCCTATAAGGAAACGTATAAGGGATAAATTTGCTTTATTTGTTTATTTAGAGTGACGATTCTGCCACTTGTAGGCTTAAGAGGAGAGTCGTTTTGTTGACAGTAATGGTTCCTGTCCCGACAACCAGATGGCGCCACTAGGATCATAGCGTCTGCGCTAGCATACCCTGAATTAAAAGTGGAAATGCGCCTTGTGTTTAGCGTACGTAAGCATGCATACCCCTATGGTACGTAGACATCGTAAATTTAGCTGTTTTCTCACTACATCTGTGTATGCAGCGAGCGGCGACGTGGTGCTGAAAAGCGGTAAACACTAGCGCCGCGGCGGTTCCGCCTCGCCCAGGCGTCAACAGACCGAGCAGGTCCTAGTTTTTCCGGCGAGTGAATCTGCTTCGCTCGCCGGATTTTTGCCTGTAATAGCGCCGGTGTTTAGCACGTGCTCGCGTTGTCATTGCCATCTTATCCAGTTCTTAGTCTCTGTGTTTTTTAGGGTGAAAGTTCTACTTCACGACAAAAGCTGCAAAAGCCGGGCCATCTTAGCTTTGAAAAATGCTTTGAGATCACTGCGGCGACGCGCACTGGAGCAATGCGAAAGCAAAATGTCCCCATACTATACCGATGTCAATGGCTGTTGCAACGTTCATGTACTATGTCGACGTACATGGCTATTTTGACGTCTAAAAGTATTTTCCGCGGTTTTTCGCGTTAAAATAATTCGCTAGTTGCACTTCATCAACCAAATTTTTCCCACGGCAACATTTTATCACACACCATCACAATCACACTTTCGCACATTTATCTTCAGTGAACGACGTAATCATGGTGACAAAATTTGCTGACACGTTTTGCGAACGCCTTTGTTGACGCGACATAGCCATATAATAACTTCTCATTAATAAAGCAATGAATATAATAAATATTGCCGCGATCGGGGATCCAGCGGCGGCGCGAACAAATCAGCCTCGCTGGCCACTGCACGAGAGCACTGTTCTATCACCGCAGCCGATCACGCCTCGTGTTAAACTGCAACACACCCTCACGCTGTGCATTGCACATCATCGTGTTCATAAACTTCCATCTGCAGCGCGGACAGATCAGCTTCGCTGGCCACTGCACGAGAGCACTGTTCTATCACCGCAGCCGATCACGCCTCGTGTTAAACTGCAACACACCCTCACGCTGTGCATTGCACATCATCGTGTTCATAAACTTCCATCTGCAGCGCGGACAGATCAGCTTCGCTGGCCACTGCACGAGAGCACTGTTCTATCACCGCAGCCGATCACGCCTCGTGTTAAACTGCAACACACCCTCACGCTGTGCATTGCACATCATCGTGTTCATAAACTTCCATCTGCAGCGCGGACAGATCAGCTTCGCTGGCCACTGCACGAGAGCACTGTTCTATCACCGCAGCCGATCACGCCTCGTGTTAAACTGCAACACACCCTCACGCTGTGCATTGCACATCATCGTGTTCATAAACTTCCATCTGCAGCGCGGACAGATCAGCTTCGCTGGCCACTGCACGAGAGCACTGTTCTATCACCGCAGCCGATCACGCCTCGTGTTAAACTGCAACACACCCTCACGCTGTGCATTGCACATCATCGTGTTCATAAACTTCCATCTGCAGCGCGGACAGATCAGCTTCGCTAGCCACTGCACGAGAGCACTGTTCTATCACCGCAGCCGATCACGCCTCGTGTTAAACTGCAACACACCCTCACGCTGTGCATTGCACATCATCGTGTTCATTAACTTCCATCTGCAGCGCGGACAGATCAGCTTCGCTGGCCACTGCACGAGAGCACTGTTCTATCACCGCAGCCGATCACGCCTCGTGTTAAACTGCAACACACCCTCACGCTGTGCATTGCACATCATCGTGTTCATAAACTTCCATCTGCAGCGCGGACAGATCAGCTTCGCTGGCCACTGCACGAGAGCACTGTTCTATCACCGCAGCCGATCACGCCTCGTGTTAAACTGCAACACACCCTCACGCTGTGCATTGCACATCATCGTGTTCATAAACTTCCATCTGCAGCGCGGACAGATCAGCTTCGCTGGCCACTGCACGAGAGCACTGTTCTATCACCGCAGCCGATCACGCCTCGTGTTAAACTGCAACACACCCTCACGCTGTGCATTGCACATCATCGTGTTCATAAACTTCCATCTGCAGCGCGGACAGATCAGCTTCGCTGGCCACTGCACGAGAGCACTGTTCTATCACCGCAGCCGATCACGCCTCGTGTTAAACTGCAACACACCCTCACGCTGTGCATTGCACATCATCGTGTTCATAAACTTCCATCTGCAGCGCGGACAGATCAGCTTCGCTGGCCACTGCACGAGAGCACTGTTCTATCACCGCAGCCGATCACGCCTCGTGTTAAACTGCAACACACCCTCACGCTGTGCATTGCACATCATCGTGTTCATAAACTTCCATCTGCAGCGCGGACAGATCAGCTTCGCTGGTCACTGCACGAGACCACCGTGCCATCGCCGCAGCTAATCATGCCTCGTGTTAAACTCCGATGTGTGTGTGTGCGTGCGTGTGTGTTTGCGCTCGAACTTTCTTTTTACAAAATATTTTTAGTAATGACGCACACAGTTATGCGCTTCCGGTAGGAATAAGATTATACAACGACGCTTCGCTCATCTGCTTGTAACAACTAGCTTTGTGCACTTTGAAAAAAAAAAAATTTATTGTGCACCAATCGCGCACTGTGCGCAACAGAGATTTTGGTGTGCCTTCTTCAACGTTGAAGCAGCTCGAAGCATCGTTACAAACGTAAATAAACACACGTTGCATCGCATCGGCTGGCATCGGGAGTAGCGCGCTGTCGTTTTGAGGTGGAACATTTTAACTCTCAGCTATGTGAAGGCTTATAAGCTAAATATGGGCCATTGCATCCGCTGTATTCCTGTTACACGAGGAAGTTTCACTTTTACTGAGACTCGACTTCAGTATCATTCGCGTAGAGTCTGACGACGATCTTTACTGACTCGCGATCTCGCCTTTTGAGTTCAGAGTCGAGGTGCGAACAGGTGAAGCAGGTCGAACCTGTTATCTGTAGACACCATTGCATTTTTTCGACAACTGCCCTTTTCACTCGGTCTTGAAAGGTGGTAGCAGCTGTCGAGGCTTCAGGTTCACGCAGATTAAGCGGCATTCCCCTCTCTCCTTTTTCGAAAAAAGTATACAACAGAGGGTGGCGGATGCACCTGCCCTCGTGATAACTAGTTTTGTGGGCAGAGTAGGAAGTGAAAACGCAGACTGTGAACAAGCATTTTTGGTTACAAAAAACCTGCCTGTCAGTGATCAGCCATCCTGGAATTCTGTAAGTGGTCTTTCCACAAGTACTCTTTTTGTTAACATATCCGCGGGAGCAACTTTTCGCGAGGTCTTTGCGATTCGCAATAAACGTGGCAAAACGCGAACCTTTTAAGGCCCGTTCACGCTTGCCCAAAAATTCGGCGAGCGAAGCGGATTCGACTCAGCTAAGCTTAGAAGCGGCGGAATCGTCACTCTGAATAAAAAAAGAAAGTAAATTTATGACTTGTACGTTTTCTTGGAAGCGAGGTGAGAGGAAGCGAAATACCTGTGCCGCATTTCTGGCCAGTGAACGCACTGAAAAAGGCAGCAATAACGAGAATTCAATCCGAAGCGGCGGGTCCGGCTTCGAAGGGCTCCTCCATGTTTGTCGCCGCGCGTCGGAAATGGGTCCAGCCCATGGAGGAAGGAAAACTTCCTTTTCTTTCCTTCCTCCATGGTCCAGCCCGATCGTCCTCGCCGCGCCGCTATCCGCGTCGCTCGGCGTCAAAAGCGGCCGAATCAGCTTCGCTCGCCGGATTTCTGGGCAAGTGTGAACGGGCCTGTAGACAGCGTAAATTTATGCCCTTTTCTCACTCTATCTGTGGATGCCGCCAGCAACGATGTGGTGTGGAAAAGCGAGAAACAGCAGCGGCACGGCGGTTCCGCCTCGCCCGGACGTCGAGAACGTGAGCCTCCTAGCGGCAGCCGTTGGAACAGAGGGCTGGCCGCCCGCTGCGGCTTCCCGCTGCCACTGCAAGCTTGGCCGAGACACGCGCGTTATTTGCTGTCCGCGTGCGTCCCGTTCAGTTAATATTGCGGCGAAAGCTTGCGCAAGGGAATCACACTGCATGAAAGTGGACGGGTAGCTGATGTTACATCCCACAGGGATGATAGTGTTTGCCGCAGGCGATCGTCGGCGAGCCTTGCTAGACGAGCAGCTGTTCTATACTATGCCGCCTATGCCGACAGACATTTACCCAATGAGAAATCTTTCTCATTTGTTTATCATGCGAACTATTTTTCCCTGCTTACAGTGAAACTGTAGAATTTTCGTGTGTTGGGGATGTAGCATCAGACTTGTGATTATTTGACATAGGTGCGGAGTTGGAAAAGGAAGCGATAATAAAGCGTGGAAAAACAAATGCACTTAATTAAGAACAAGCGAAATTTATTGCTGGTTTCTTTAGACTGTAACTATGCATTTGTTGCTGAACTAAAATCATAGAAGTCTCGCCTTCACGTGCACCGCTATATTTATCGCTTGAAGAAACGCGGACGTTACATTTTGTAGCTTGCTATGCTGCAATTAACGTGGAAAAGATAAATATTCGAATTCTTTATAACATAGTAAATTTATTTTCCCTGGTGAATAGCACGATCAGCCTGATATTAAAGGCCTACTTGACCGAAAGTTTACTTCGGCTAATTTTGCGCTCGATATAGTGTGCATGTTATGAACAATATTTATATTTAATATTAGGGCTGTGAAACGTCTTGAATTTTAGTTAGAAGCGTTCAACAACCCCTGTAGCAGACGGCGCAGTCCCCTAGCGGTGAGCTGGGCAACTAACAAGCCTGTCCGGAAATGACGCACCATTGAGACACCGGCTCGCCAGTTTCAGGCGTTCTGAAGTGAGCGAGCGGCCCTTGTAAGCCCTTATTCTGACGCGTTTCTGGCTGTTTTCACCGCGAAGCTCGATGGCCTCCGAGAAAAAAAAAACTGCTGGCATCATGTCGACAAGTGCGTGGCCGCGGAAAGGAATACGAGGAATGCGGAAAACACCATGTGTACTTAGTAAAACACGTTGCGGGGCTAGTTGGTGCTACTTGATGTCAAACATAGTTGGAGTCAGCGCCCGTCCTGTCATGTCCTCTGTGTATTCGTCCTAAAAGTTAGCGCTGCTAAAATTTTAACGAAAGAAAAAAAACCATGTGTACCTCTCGGCCACTGCCCTTCATCCCCGATCTCGAAAGCTGGTGTCAGCTGTCTGGAGCTCAGGTTTTAACATGAATTCCCCTCTCTTCTTCAAAAAAGATAATGATGGGTGACTGACGCTTCTGCCTTCTGCCTCGCGCTAACCCCTTTTGTGGGTTGGGCTTTGTCAATAACCTCTCCCGGTCTCCAGCATGTGTCAGAGCACGCACGTCTTTCTGGCGCCCGATCAGCAAAGCATGCCACGAACCGAGAAGGTTATAATTGGGAGAAGAAAGGCTTCGAGGCGTCTCTAATCCCGAGAATAAAGAAGACGTGGGACCACTCGTCACAAGCTAGCTTAGCCGGTTCAGAAGCTAAAGTGGACGGCTTTGCTCATTGAGCAATGCCCTTTTGACGTCACGTTGTTTACACCAGGCAGAACTCTAAGGAGAGGTCTGCTTCTTCTGAAAAGGAATCAACATATGCACGCGTTATTGCAGGTACAGCTCTGCTCAATGCGCAATATGCCGCCGTGCGCCCAGTGTATCTGCTGCCTCGAAGATTTGCAGGCCGGGCTGAGAATCCTTGAACGCCACACGAGCGTTACTGAAAACGTCCAATTTCTTACTACCTCACGCCGTTCATACTTGACGTCGATTAGAGGAAGCTTCAGCATTACGTCTCCAAGACCTCAGAGACCTGAACGCATGTTATCTGAATGATAATAGTTTCAAACGAAGATAACCCGTAATATTGATTATATGTTCTGGATTATAACTCAGTCGATACAGATACACTGCATGCCTACCGGCAATCTGCGTGGTAGGCGTATACAGTCGACTGGGGTCCGGCAACCACGTCGTTCTGTCCTGCTGTGTGGTTTGAAAAGATTAGAAAAACTTTTCCGTCTCTGCAGTACACGGCCTTTAAGTGATTCTAGGTAAGTAAATAATGAACGCAGCGCATAAGTCATTGTTCATATGAACCGGCATGTATTTTGAAACGCGCAGTGGTTCGCCCGACCGAGGCGCGCAAAGATGAAACAGCCCACCATCGGCACCACATTGATGGCACAGTTCTCGAAGAGAAAAAATGGCTGAGGCTTAGCTAAGGTTAAGCCTAGTCAGATGCGAAGCATATTGATGGCTAGGCTTGGTCGTCGCTCAAATCAGCCCTGCTTCTAGGCGGCATCCCAACACCTGGCCGCCTCGTAAGTGCCCGGAGAGCGAGGCAAGCTCAGCTTTATACCGCTGCTGTAGTGTCACGTGGTCAGCTGCAGCGCCTCTGATGTGGAGCCTCCACCGCCGCGACCGACCGCGCGAGCCGGCAGCCCATCTCTCCTCTGCTGTGACGTCATGTTGTCACGTGGACAGCCGCCGCGCCTCTGATGTGGAGCCTCCACCGCCGCGGCCGACCGCGCGAGCCGGCAGCCCATCTCTCCTCTGCTGTGACGTCATGTTGTCACGTGGTGCCACGTGGTCACGCTAAAGGTCAATGGTAGCTCCACCGCCGCGCTCGACGGGCTGTAGTGTAGCTCTAGTAATATGCTTCGCATAAAAATATATATTTATTTTACAACACAAATTTTGCTTCCGAAATATTCTTTCGCTTAACACAGTGCTTAATTCTCTTGAGGTCCCTTTTTAGACATGAAACTGTTTTTATTGATTTACCTCGCGTTCATAGCACCTGTTCCCAATTCCTATGCACAGGAAGGAATACCTTTCGACGGGGGAGAAAAATGATACGGAGAAGGAAAACGAGAAGACAGGTCAATTTTTTTATACCAAGACAACAACCATATTGCACGCACAGCAGAGCGCATGCACATGTACTGTTGGCACGCACGTGCCCGCTCAAAAAAGCCGACTTGATAATACAAGCACTTCTTCTACTTGGCCTCCATTTGAATAGGCTTCCTTCCTCCGCTATGTCCCAACTTTGCACAAGCTGTAATCGAATACTGCCAGGCAAACAACGCTCACTAGCATTGCGGCGCGATCATCTTCGCTGAGGTTCAGCGAGGAGTTTTCTAGTCTACTACAGCAAATAAGACACGTTTAAAACTTTTTCTGGGGCGTTTCATCCGATTTAAGATGTGTCTTTTCATATATTACCAGTATTTATTGCGCAAAGTTCTGCACGCGCTACCGGTACCAGCGCTTTGCACGAGCCGCAACGAGCAGACGCTCCGAACCTGTCCGGACACAAGTCTCAAACATGCGTCACTTCCGGCGGGCGGCAATGGCGCCCGTTTTTCCAGTTTCGCTATTGAAAACTGATTTTTGCGTGCTGTTGGCAGCGTAACTGCTTGAAACTGGAGCGTAGTGTTTTGTTGGTAGCATAATACGGGGGTGTACTATGAAAAAACAACCTTTTTACGGTTTGAAAAATTTAGGTCAAGTAGGCCTTTAAGGCACAGAAATGGATCTCCTGACAAAAGAATTCTCTTCCATGGTCTGCCCTGCGCAAACTTGAAGCGTTTGATCGTTAGAAGTGCGGAGAAGTGCGGCAACAAGGACCTCAAAATTGCTAATAAACTGTCGGACATCCTCGTCAGCAACGGATACTTCACTAAAATGAAAGTTAGCATCGCAGTGCAAATGTTCCGCGAAGCACGTCCTGCCATTCGGTATCTAATCAAGCAAAACATCTTGAAGCCGGAAGCAGAAGCAACTGCATGGTTTTTTGACCTTGTGACTAAGTGGTACACTTTGATGTCGTCACGACACCCCATCGTCGCTTTAAGCCATTTTGATCTCGCAAAGCACAAGGAAGCAGGTACAACCTTGGAGCTTGCATGTGCCACATTCAGTCGAATGAACATGGGAGTGACTGCACACTGGAAGCCATCTC
This sequence comes from Amblyomma mixtum, assembly GCF_055824585.1. Lineage (NCBI taxonomy): Eukaryota > Metazoa > Arthropoda > Arachnida > Ixodida > Ixodidae > Amblyomma > Amblyomma mixtum. The sequence continues at coordinate 274,082,200 of NC_143014.1, read as the reverse complement.
AAGCTGGTCTTTTGGTGTCGACAACTGTTGTACTGCGCCTGTCGGAGGAGCTCCTGGCGAAGCGCGGATGTACCTCCTCACTGCTAGGTTAATCCAGGACTGCCTTGAAAATATTTTCTCAGTAGTGAGGCTCAGGAAACCTGTACCAAGTGCGTACGAGGTAAAATGCACATTGAAGGCCATTTGTGTTTGCCAGTTTCTGCATACACCTAAGTCTTCTAGCTACAACATTGATGACAGTAGTCATTTGGCTGACCTCCTTGATCCAAGCCTGACGAAGCTGGCAGAAGGCCCCAGCCAGCAGTCTGAAGAGTTGGAGAACCTGTTTGTGATCGGTCTGACGACTGCGGAGTGCGACATCATATATAGCTTATGTGGGTGGTTTTCTTCTCAAGTCGATTATGAATTCTATAGACAGCTGCAAGAGCTGTGAAAAAGTATTGATTGACAGTACTTTTGTCGAACACAGCCGCCTTATTCACCTGAAGGAATATGTCAAGAATTCTGGAAACCTCATTCAGCCAAGCCAGGTTGTAATGAGTATTTTTATAGATTGTGAAGAGAACTGCAAAACTTTTGCAGAAATGGACGAAGTCATGAAGCTCAAGAAACCATTTTCTAGCATTTTGAATGCCCTGCAGAAGTCTGTAAAAATGCACATAGGATGTTGCGACTTGCACAAGCCTAAGGTAGAGAAGATGCTTCTCGAAAAGTATGTAAAAACAAGACTGAAGATTTACCTGCGACAGCAGCATGCACAACGGGTAAACGGGGCATCGAGCAAAACCTGTGCTGCCGCAAACTTGGAATAGCTCTGCAGTCAGCTTAGACTTCAGAGTAGTGCTGCAGTTGCGACAATATTTTTTTATATGTGAAGAAACACCTGCAGGGCGTTAATACGAGAGGCTGTGTGTTGACTCGTTGCGGACTGTGCGTTTGTTACGGACTCTACGCAACTTCATTGCCGCACATTGATGATCAAGGGAGATGTTTACCTTTTCTGCGTAACATTACATAGGTGTGTGTTCAAAATAGCTTTGCAATATTTTCCGGTTAAATTTTCTTTTTACTGTTCATCACAGCTTGAAAAAGGTACCCAAAACCAAGAAACGCTGGCATGCTTTCATTCAAATCATGCCTTTTCTTAAAGGGTCAGTCTACTCACCGAGATGAGTGTATAAATAATGGCATATTCTGGTAGTTGGCACCCTATAACATCAATAACGAGGGGTCTGCGCCCGGTTTAGGCAGGAATTTATATTTTATTTCGGCGTTAAAAGTCGCGTAAAAAAGCATGGTGGCGACCCCAAACGTTCATTTTGTTCAAGAAAGTGGTAGTCTTTTTTTGTAGAAGCATAAGTGAATATAGTACGTACCATTTGTATGCCCCAATGTCAGAGAAACGCACGTTTTGTTTTAGTAAACTGTAGAAGGCGTACCGCTCGCTTTTTCTGTAAATCACATGAATATTTATAGTTACACGTACGCAAAACGCAGGCACATTCCCACTTTTAGCTCAGCGTATGCTAGCAGAGACGCAAAAATAAACTCAGCGTATAGTGGCGCCATCTGGTCGTCAGGACGGAAATCATTGCTGTAAACAAACCGACTCTCCACTTAAGCCTAGGAGCGGCAGAATCGTCACTCTAATTATTAAAATAAAGCAAATTTATCTCTTATATGTTTTCTTAGAGGTGAGATGAGACGAAGCGAAAGACAGGCACCCCATTTATGGCCAGTGAACGCACTGAAAAAGGCAGCAACAACGAGAATTCAGTCCGAAGCGAGAGGTCCGGCTTCGACGGGCGCCGCCATGTTTGTCGCCGCGCGGCGGAAATCCAGATGGTTGCCAGATGAGACTACCATCTCATACAGATGTGTTCCCACATTAATAAATTCTATTTTAAAATGTTCTACCGCACTCCTTGGCACCACAGCTGGCTAAACGGTAATTTGAGTAAAGAGCTATCGGTTGCCGCAAAGAAAATATGGTCGATAAAATTCAGTAGACTGACCCTTTAACTTGGTTTATAGCTGTCATAGCTAATTGCACGTTGCTAACGACGTATTTGTTCTGTACATTATTTTACCATGTCAAGTAATTTTCAGCGTTTTGTTTGAGGTAAGTAATTTCCTTATGTCTGTTGGTTTATCCAATATTTCTGTTCGTGTATGTGTCCATGCTCAAAATACAACTTATGCAGGTATTATCGCATTGATTGCTTTCCCACTGTGACCAGTGTAGCAAACTGTATTCTTCTCCAGCTGCTTTGTAGTAAAATGGTTATGTCTGCTTTGCTGGCATCAGCATTGTACACTTGTGCAGCCCATTTTGGCTTTTTGTCTTCTAGCCGCTGTATTTTCAGGTTGTTTTTTCAGTACATGCATTGAAAAAGTCGAAAATGATCATGTTGCTTTTATATGCCTTACCCTGTTGGGCAAAGTGCTGTTTGAAATCTGATACTACTGTTCATAATTCGGACATATGTTTATATGCTTGTTGGATTTCCCATGTACCCCTTTGATTCGTCGAGCGGGTTGTTGCATGTCAGGCAGGCATTGCAATAAAGTAACCTGTTGTGAATTCTGTGTGTCTTCCCCACTAATATATATATATATATAAATAAAAGGGCGCTTGAGGCTATGCCGACTTGGCAGTTGAGTCATAAATCCGCTATTGTGTGTCGCAACAGCAACTTCTATAATATTTCTGAATAAATGCATGGCTGCGCATTAAATCGATACATTGGGCACGTTCAGCTCGCCAGTTTCTGTAGGATGCTTCAGGGAATTGACTCGGAGGGTAGTGTAATCGTGGCCTAGTTTACTTGCAGCATTTTTCTTATTTTAAGAATGGTAATGCTCCGGCAATGTGTAAGCATTGTTTGCGATCTACCCTAGCAAAATCTCTCCTTAACGCCTTGTATCTGCACAAAAATGAGCAATTGGCGACGTTACACATTTAATCGTTATAATAGCGTAAATGTGGAATACTGGTAGTTTTACAATTTGTTGGGAACAATTTACATGTACATAAAGTAAGAAAACCAGGAAATTAACTAACGAAATCATTGTCTATTTAATCCAGCGCCTTCACGCGATTAACAAAAAAAAAAAAGAAAGAGTCGTTTTCTGGATTACAAATGACATCGAAGAAAGGCGAGACAAAAGCCAGACGCGTTGCTTCAATGCCACCAAGAAAACGTAATTCTGGCAAAATGAAGCGGCGTAAGAGTGCTTCCACCTTAGTAGCTAGTGCTCAGATGTTTTCCTGTCTGTTGCACGATTTCACCTGGGAAAAGTTAATTACGCCTTAGCAGCATTCTGAATATGAGAAACGAGATGACAACGAATTTGCGAAACGCGTACTCGCGCGCTTCTACGAATAGCCTTTACCAAAGACGTGAATCCCGCAGTAAACGATCGATCCTGCAATCTCGATCGTGTTCAGCAGGAGGACGCTCTTGAAAAGCTGCTTTGTCGATATTCCTCAAGCAAGCAGGGCGCTTCTCAAAGCAGGCAGGGCATACGCCTGTGACCAAGATGGCGGCCCGTCAAGTTTGGCAGCCGCCACAGCCGCCGTTAGGCAAACTTGGACCCAGCTGTCACCACCCTAAAAGACGGACATGTAGGCTCTCTAGCGGCGTCCGCCAGCTGCGGCGGTTGCTAGGCAACGGCTCAAGGTCGGTCTCTGCCTCCTCGGAGCACCGCCACAGCGAAATCGCAAGTTCGTGGCCAATGTAGCTTTCGCTACAAAAGTTTTCGAGCAGCCAACTACGCAGAAGTACGTTTCTTTGCATCACTGAAGGCTTACATGGAAATAGATTCACGACTAATCAATACTCCACACGATGTAAGCTATCAAAACACAAGAGCATCATAAAAGCGCACTAAAACGGACGGGGAAAGCGATAGACAGCCCGTCGACGCTTCGCAGGCTTGCCGACAGTCGGCGCAGCCATCGTCATGCGCGCGGCGTATATCCGCGCCTTTAGTCGTTTAAAGTATGTGGCTGGCAGTTCGACTATTCGTACAGTACCGTATTTTCCGGTGTATAAGGCGCACCCTTGTATAAGACGCACTTGCCATATATGCAAGCTGTCACTGGAAAAGTTCGTATATAAGACGCACCCGTGTATAAGACGCACCCCAGTTTACCCAGTTAGGCTAGAGAGGCTTAATTAAATACGCTTGCGCGACTATCGCGAAATGCACCGTACCTGTGAGCAATTCTTAAGCAACGCTAAGTGATCGAAAAAGGCAACACTCATGCCATACTCGTCCACGTTCTAGCAAAAAAGAACGGAAAAACGATACAGCTCCCCATATGTCCATAACATTTTATTCTACTTGAAACCTTCGAAGTCTTCATCTTCAGATGCGCTATCAAAAGGTTCACCCATTTCTGGAAGCAACTCGGCTGAAACATGCACTACGTACACGGAGCAAAAAAAAGTTGCAAAGGGTGACTAAAAAAGAACGCCGGCTTGTCTTGACAATGGCGAGAAGCGCGATTGTCACCATCTTTTGGCGCTTCTCATTACTTTTGCTTGGGGCCTCCGAAACAGCCGCGCGTTTGTGATCCCGGAAGTCGTCATCCCCGCCGTTTCATAATATAGATCACCTAGAATGTCGCGCACGGCGGTCCCGGTATTGAAGTATTAACCGTGTTACAACCGCGTTATTGGTAGCGATATTTTTTAGGTGAAAAAAGCTTGAGCATGAACTGGAGTAATCGATGAACGCGCAAAAAAAGATGAAAAATTCGCATATAAGACGCACCCTTGTATAGGACGCACCAGCAAAATTTTCGAAAAAAAGCCGCGTCTTATACACCGGAAAATACGGTACAAAAGTTCCTCCCGAATGCAGCTTTTTCTTCCCCGTGTAATGACACATCGATATCGAGGCGAAGTGCACCCCTGTCAAACACGCAGGTATACCCGTCTGCGGTTAAGCCAAATGAAGCGAAGTTGAATTTGCCCGTCTGACACCCGAATTAGTGCTGTCGCTTGGTTGGCATTCATAGCAAAATTGCGTGGTGGCATGCATGTAATTACCGTATCGCTTCCGTAATGTTTGTTACTATCTCATTTATTTGAGTGCACACGACCAAAGACGCAAAATGACAGTTTCATCGCCTCTCACATTTTAGCGTCACTTCGAGGAAGGTCAATTTGAGGGCAACAGAATCGATGGTCTGCGGCTTCTGAAGTCATCGTCTGTCCCGACGTTGTTTGAATTTAGACGTAAGTGTGTGCCCACATTCCGCTTGTCTGCCTAGTATCCGCATCACATTGTCTGAGGCGCACTAAAACCTCGGTTTTGTTTAATATGAATTTCTTTCCTGCGCGAACATCTCAGCCGAAGCGAAGAAAGCCGCCTGCACCTAGACTTTTTCCCGCCAGTGCTGCACCTGACGCCGCAGAAGGCTCTTCGCCAACCCCTGAGGCGCCACCTGATCAAGAAGAGACCCTAGCGATGCCGCAAAACACGCTCGAGGATTCATGAGAACACATCGACATTTTTCCGCGAGTGAGCTGCGAAAAGAACTGCAAGACGCAAAAAGTAAACGCAGCGAGTTAGAAGAAAGTTCGTTGCGGGCAAAGAAAAAGCTGGAAGAACAAAGCAGCGCGAAGGAATTCTTTCAGCTTTGACTCTAAATTTGGCCTTCCTAAACCAGGACCAAAAGGCTGCCTTGGAAAAGAAAAACCCGCTCTTGGAGTGCCGACAAAATCAAGAAGGCGCTACAGCTGAAGTTTGCATGTGGTTCAGCCGGCTACGACCTTCTATTGGAACAAGGGCAGCCGCTTACTTCTAAGGACACTATGCCGGAAACTGCAACACTTGACCTTCCTACCTGGTGTGATAACAGAAATTCTAACCTTAATGGAAGCCAAAGTGGCTGCAATGTCCGACATTATAAGGGTCCTCTACCTGGATCAGCTAGAAATTCGGAGAGGTGTGGAGCTGGACCGTAGCAGTGACGCAGCTTTCTTGGTAATGTCACGCTCCAAAAAAGTGACGAGCCTGCCAACTATGCCCTTGTTTTCATGGCAGGCGGCTTGAATAGTCCATGGAAGCAAGTAACTGCTTACCGCTACACAGTGCGTTTGTCAGTGGAGACAAGCTGAAAGACAGTCATTCATTTAATACAGTTGTGTACCCAGATCTCACTGAGCGTGGCATGTGTCACATGCGACATGAGTAGCTCAAATCGTTCCATGTGCAGGTCACTGAACTTGTCAAGTTCTCGCAGTTCTGTAACTGTGTGTTCTGCGCCACATCCATGCGACAGTGCAAATGTTTTGTTTTTCATACTAGACCCTGCGCATGCGCTAAAAAAAAAAACTGTGAGTGTACTTGGTGCGAAAAGATGTGATGCATCTCAACGATGACATCGTCGCAAGATTCAGGTTGCCCAGCAATGAGGTGTCGATCGGGCATGTGGAAGCTGCTTTAAAACTCGACACAGACCAGTTGCAGGTCGCATCGAACTTGAGCAGCATTCACATATCTAACGGTAATTTCACAAAAATGAAGCTAGGGATAGCGGTCCAGCTGTTCCGTGAAGCCCCAGCAACCATTAGACAGTGCATCCAAATCGGGAAGCTGTCACCTGAAGCCGAAACAACTGCGGGATTTTTTGAACTCATTTCCAAATGGTTCACAATAGTGACTGCTCGCCATCCTTCTGTCGCTCTGAGTTTGAAGAATGAAAGCAAATATGAAAAAGCCCTTGCACATCTCAAACTCACAATGGAGGTCATCGAAGGCTTGGGAATAGGAGTAAAGAAAGGGCGGAAGCCAAGCCAGGCAAGGGGGCTCATATGTCAACAACTGTAGTCTTGCAGCTGCACATCTTTCTGCTGAAAGAACGCCGGTGCAGTTTTGCTTTGACTGGCAGGATGATGGAAGATTGCCTGGAAAACCTTTTTTCGGTCATAAGAATGATTTCACCTGTGCCGAGCTCATATGACCTCATGAATGCTCTCAAGATTGTAACTGTCAGCCAGTTCCTCAAAGTCCCTAAGACTTCAGGCTACGACATCAATGACAGCACTTAACTGGGTGATTTTATTTCTGCCGAAATCAAAGAAGTTCAGAACGAAACTGAACTGCACGAAGGACCTGTAGCATGTGATGAAATTGTTGAAATAATCATCGACAAGAGCTGAAACTGACACCGCCGCTCACCTGGCTGGGTTCTTGGTAAGGCCCTTTATTCTTTCTGAAAGGTCCTACGCCCCGAGCACAGGAATGTTTCTTTCCGAAGAGAGACAAGAGGAGCGAAGCATAGTGCAATTGAAAGAATATAATGCCGGAATACGTAACCTTGTTTATGTGAGCGAGAAAGTTCTCGACTTTGTTTCTTCGTGCCAAAGTGCCTTCAGAAACCTATCGGTGCAAACGGACATCTGCCCTTTTAAGGGTCTAATGAAAACCATTAAATGCCTTATCGAACAAAGCATCCTCATTTCATCGGTTGATTGCGCGGAACAGCCAAATCTGATGAACAGACTGTTAGTGCGGTTTGTGACGATGCGCCTACGCATTTACTTGAGTTGACCAGAAGAATCGGACGATGGGTACGGCAGCAAAACTGTAGCTGGCACCAATCTTGAATAAGCCGGTTAAGAGAAGTCTCCTCCTAGGCGTGCAGCCACAGGAAGCTTCAAAAGATTGGTGAGGATTATTTGGAAATAAAATGATAGTGCATAAGTGTGCCACACGAGTCTTACTTATCATGGCGCATCTGTTCCTGCTATGTCAATTTACAGTCTACGATAGACCACTCCGATGCAAAACATTGTCGATATATGCGGCTGACTGAAATGTAAACTACTTGTTGATCTGCAGCAAGAGACGGAATTGAAGCCGACTGCATGCTATGCACGTTATGAACTCATTCATGTTCGGTAAGCACAAAAGGCATTGCTTTATAAAGCGGCCACTGTAGCCAAAATAACCGCTCTGAGCATACGAGACGGCCAAAGAATACGTGCTGACCTAGCTGCATAATGATTCTTTTTTCTGTGAGCATGCAAACAAACGCTAGTTCTTTTCTCATTTATTACAGTCAGCAAAAAGGGCTCAGAATTGCGAGCATATATGCAAAAACTTCATACAGCTGAGCTTGCTAGCGCAAGCGCATGCTGAACAATACCGGCCGACGCTCCATAGCCCGGCATTTCTGTGCTTGCCCCAAGATGGCGGCGACGAAGGTCGCGTGATCCACACTGCACCCTAGTAGTGACAAGAGATGTGCGCTTCTTACGTTTGCGTTGACGTTTCGGCAGTAACCTACCACTGGAGCCATAGGCCGCCGGCGTTGTATGGGTTTGTTGGCGTTGACAACATTGTAGGCTCCATTGATTTTGAGGAAAGGAAAGGGGTATAACTGGTTTCCTGAGTCAGTGGACACCGCAGTCGCGGTTGCAGGTAAGTGGCGATGGTGTACACATACAAAACACTGCTTGCGCACCTTATATCGTGCTTAGCAATGCTAAACCGCCAGCATTTTTTTTTGTTTTACGGTTGCAGTTAGGTACCTGGGTGGGATTGCGGATTTCTAGTTGGCCGTCACTGCAGACATACCAGTTTTTAGAACTTCGCAAAACCAAACACGCTCGGCGCTATGGCTAAAGGAATGATGCCATCCTGTGTTCCATTCGAGAACCGCGCGAATGTGGAACGGTGCAGGCCACCAGGCGGCGCATGCACATCTAACTCGAGCTTCTTTGTCTCGCCCCGGACGCTGCCCGAGCTGCTTCTGCCCACAAGCAAGCACGCGACAAAGACGGACACGTGCGCGACCTTTGAGGTATAATCCACCTTTGTATAAAGGGCATTAAAAAAATGAATACTGTCGTGCCTAGCTGAAGCACGTGATAGTTTTCCGTTCTTTTTTTTCCGCAATTGACCTGCATTAAAGAAAAACATCCTTCTCACAGGCTGCATACCCCCATTATTGTTACCCATTACATGAGCGGGTCTCAACGCGGAGCCAATAAACGCCTAATAAATTCACTCATCTGACTCTTTAGGGGACGCCACGCTTTGTGAAAAACTGTCTGAGTTGCCGTTACTAAATTGCACCAGCGAAAACGGCGCGCCTGCTCACACGTGAAAGGGGATACGCAACCGGCTGAGCGCAACTAGGCGTAAGTAGTCAGCGTTGCTGTAATTATTTACGCCGAAAGAGGGGGATATGGGCGCAAAAATGAACTGCGCGCCGAACGAACACGCAATCACGCAATAAGAAAAATTCCAGCCCAACTTTCAGAATGTAAATCGGCAGCCGACCAGCCTCCAGAGAAAAAGAAGGAAGCCGAGGGACCGCAGGAGAAAGGGAAGGGAGAAGGGCGCTTCAAAGCGCTCCCGCACCATCAGCGCGCGCTATCGACGCCAACGGAAGTATATAAGCGAACGCCGTCCACACGTATGTAATTTCAATTCACGCAGCCGCGCTACGCTGTATATCAAAAGCTGCCTCGGACGCTCGTCCCTCGCGTATACGGGGCTTGAAACGCGACATACACGCACAGCCTCACCAGAAGGACAAAAAAAAAACGAAAAAAAACGTCAAATTTAAAAGAGCTCAGCAAGCGGACAAGCACTGAGTCTGCAGGGACAGGCATGCAGTCTCTGACGTAAGGTACAAAGCCGCGTTACACACGCGCTTAAGAAGCGAGACGATGAAAAGCTGTCTGTGCCGCCGCCGCGGCGGGCTCGAGAGCGCGCGACAATGGCCGGCAAATGCGGGTCTCCGCGTTGCGCACATGTGTACGCACACATGCGTGGACGGGCGTTTCGTGTCCGCGACACCCATGCATTTGCGGCGTCCAGTCGAATGATCGCCGCTCTCTCCTCGGGAGCCTCCGGTCACTGGCAATTTTCAATGGCACCGCTGCAGGGGAATGCACGCATATATACTTCTCGTGTATGCGCACTTCAGTTGTTCGGTTCTTGCCCGCGCGAGTGAACTGAACGGCTTTTCCGCATGTGCGTTGTATATTCCGAAGTGATTCCGCGCACGCAATGCACGTATGCAGGTTTCGCGTTTAGCATGCTATTCTAATGGCATGCGTATAGATCCGCTGCATAGCTGAACAAAAGTTTTATTGGTCAGCATTAATGAAAGCATATTTCTCAAGCTTGGATGCCCTCATGAACGCGCGCAAAAAATTTTGTTTGAAGCCATATAATAGCTCGTTATCTATGAGCTTCCTCCATGCTCTGTGGTATATTTGGGTCTTAATGCCTTCACAAACATGCCGCGGCGCCTTATGACGCATAGTTAGGAAATGCATAAATATAAAAAAATGTATTTAAATCACAATGAAAAATAATCTCATGGACGCCGAGCCGGAGAAGCGCGGCTCCGGCTCGGCGTCAAAATAAAATAGACAAATGCAAAGACGGCCTCGTCTCTTCTGCTGCGAACGGCAAAGCCTTTGCTGGAAAAGAGGACGCTGACTTCAGTGGTCTATTTTTTATTCTTTGCCGTCGCTGTGACTATCATTGTTTTACGATCTGGCAGTGGAAGCGAATACATTGATGGCCGGGAAAATTATGGTCTGCTAGAAAAATGTGACAAAAACGAAATCCAACCGGGTAAAAAAAAAATCTCTGCCTCTCCCGTAACCGAGAGTAGAGTAAGCATGAAATGTTTACGGGCCTAATGTCATCTCGGTGGACACCCGAACCGCACCGTACAGGAAGGGAGGAACGCCACCACCCGTTCAGCGCGATGCCTTGTCATTTGAACGCAAGGTTTTTTGAGGAAAGGAAATGGCGCAGTAATTGTCTGCCATCTCGGTGGACACCCGAACCGCACCGTAAAGGAAGGGAGGAACGCCACCACCCGTTCGGCACGATGCCTTGCCCTTTGAACGCAGCGCTTCTCCCCCGGATCACGTACGACAACGAAGTGCAACATGCAATTTATGTGGTTTTTGCACGCGTTATTAGAAATCGGAAATTATAATTCCGTGCGTTATCAAACCCACAGCTCCACTGATATCTTGATAAACATTGAGAAGGCACTGGCAGCAGTTATTTTTTGTCTCGTTTGGAGACCAACCAGCGCTTGCATGCCGGTCGCGTAGGAGGGCTTACGGAGTCTCGTTAAATCTCGCTAAGTCTAGTACGGTGCCCGGATGTTCTCGTTTCAGAGCCCGGATGACTGGAATTCAGTGCCCGGATGAGTGGATTTCAGTGCCCGGATGACTGGATTTCAGTGTCCGGATGACTGGATTTCAGTGCCCGGATGACTGGAATTCAGTGCCCGGATGACTGGATTTCAGTGCCCGGATGACTGGATTTCAGTGCCCGGATATCTGGATTTCAGTGCCCGGATGACTGGATTTCAGTGCCCGGATGATGGCTCTCGGTCTCGGCGTGACGTCACCACACTGCCGACAACGGGGGCTAAAAGCATTTCATGCTTAAAACAAACAAAATGGCACGCAATCGGGAGCCAGCTTGCAAATAGGTTTCAATGGAGCTTATCACCTTTTTTGCTTAACAAACGACTATTTTAATAAAAAGAAAAGTTCTCCTACGATCTGCATCATTAGACGGTAAGCCCAGCGCCACGTGTTATCTGCAACAAACAACTTACACGGCAGCTAAACGAGCGCACAATTGCAAAGACCTTGTGCCAGACCGAGAACAGTGGTGCAGATAGCGCGCACTTCAGGGCCAGGTACAGTGTTTTCGCATTCTGAACGCGTGCAGAAAGCTCAGCCTAGCCGAGTGTGCCCGAAGGGCTGCCAGAGCCACACGTGGCCGCCTAGGCGGCATTATGCGCGGTTACGTGCCTCTTGGATCCGGAGAAAAGGTTGGCGTCGTCCCTCCGTCGACAGGTGGAGCATCGTTGGTTGCAGGACCTCTGTCGGAGAGCATTGTGGAAGCAGGGAAGCCATGCATGTAGTAGGCGAACCTGGAAGAGCCCTGGAAAAAATGGGATTACAAGGTGTTGAACTTACTCGGACGATGAAAATAACTTTTGGGACGACAGAACGAGAGAAAGAAGAGGAATAGGACGGGCGTTCATGTCGCTACTTTCATCGTTCCAGTATGTGCCTGGCTAACTGGCTCTCCAACGTACACATTGCTAGCGAAGAGCTTGAACGCCACTATTGTCGCTTTCAGCATTGCGCACTGAAGCGACATGTGACGCACAGCCAGAAAGGCTACACTGCCAACAAAACGGATCGCATTCCTGGTAAGGCACGTAAAGGTTAGAGCGAGTTGGTGCGAATGCCGCCATCTTTCGCCTGACACTGCATTCCTGGACTTCTGTTCTCCTCAGCCGAGTCGTCGAATACCCCCATACCGGTATACACGCCCTTTCATTCGGGCAACCGGTAGCCCGGCCGAACGACTATGCAGGGTCGCTCTTGGGCGCTTGAGTGCTATGTCATACCCACAAAGTGTACTTCCTCGTCTTACACAGGAAACTGCAGCAACTATTTTGGCCGCAGTTCATACAGTGGTAAGAAAAAAAAAATAATTTTTGGTTTCCCTCGTGCCTTCACACAAATTATTCTGACACTCCCAAATTCGCTCCGCCTTGTCAAATGGCTGCCTGAAGTTCTCTAGAAGAAACATTTCTAGGGAAATAAGGTGAAGAGCCTTAACTCACCAAAAGGAAGCGTGTGAGGGGCAGGTGCAACAAGGATAATGCACGGAGGTTTTCCATGTTGTTAGCGAAGTCGTTCGTTTTTTTCAGAACTTGCTTTCCAGCTCTTTTTCATCGGAGCTTCCTGTATCGCTCGGAAGTGAGTAGGCTTGGGCGTGTTGGTAATACAGCGTAACTTAAGAAACATAGGAACAAAAAGACGACGACAACGACAAGCGCTTGTCCTGTCTCGTCGTCCTCGCCTTTTTGTTCCTGCTCCATGTTTCTTAAGTTTCGCTGTATCGCTCAAACGCCAGAAAGTGACCAGAGGGCTTGCATGACCCTCTGATGTAATTTCCGCGCCTACTGAAGCTTCTTGAAAACCATTTAGTCCCTTTGCGCTCTCCTTTCCTGATGCCGGCCGGACTTCCTTTTTTAGTCTTAACGTGCGCAGAGAAAACGGAATGCCTTGTATCGCTCTAAAGGCGAGAAGGTGTGTGCTTGGGCCAAACTCGGCTAATTGTTACTCTTAATATGCATTGCAAGACAGAGAGAGACGTGAAGCTAACACAATACCTATGCAGCATTTGTTCATAAACCGCTCATACCAGTGTACTTGTGCCAAAGTTGAAGAAAATAGCACGTGCAAGTCGGGGGCCTTCGTTCGGTAGAATCTCTGGGTTTTTAAATCAAAACTCTATCAGGAATTTGGGGCAGTTAGCTAGTTTGATTGTTTTGCCACCAATCTGCGCATTACCCAAAAATAGCGGCTACATTTTTTTTTTGTAAAAAAGAAACCACGCCGGCAGCAAAGTTTCCACCTGAAAACCTCTTTGTCTTCTTGGTATGCTACGCCATTTGGACACGGCGCGATGTGTACGTGCGTGTGGAGGCATTAACCTATCCCTGCAGCGTGAGGCTTTGTTTCGACAAACCGGATATCGAATAACGAAAAGTCCAGCCCCTGTTCTATTTGACGCCATTGCAAACAAGCGATTGGGGCGCTAGATTCTTCAAAAATCGTGTTGTCATCATCGAGAAGGCCACTAAATTTTCGTCGTTTCCCATACACGCCCATTGTTTAAGCTTTGAATGGTTTTGAAACAAACGGTAGGCGAGGCATCGAGGCGCCGAAGCCTTTGAGAAGTACGCGGGATCATCTAGAGCCTAAACTCGTGAAAACCCCCTTTGTTACCTGTATACGATTAGTTATACGAAGTAACGAGACCTCCTATTGAAGCGGCATAGGGCGCAAAGTTTAACAGCGCTATAGCTAGCTGCTGTCCCTAAATATCTGATAACAATGGAATTAAAATGTGTAGATATATATTAATATGTGTTCATTGTCCCCTCTGATAGACACCCTCTTAAGGAAATAGAAGAAAAAAAAAGAGTACCATTCCCTCAATGCTTTCCTTCGCTTTCGTGGTCGCTGCTTCTTTCGTACCTCTGCTGCTCACTGTTGCACATATGCAATGCTCCGTGTGTGAAAACTACTCCTCTCATCTTTGCAACCACTGCACAGAACTCCAGCCGCAGAATTATGGCTAAAAGGCCTTATAAAATATGTTCGGAGTTTGAAGCGATAGCTGGGAAGCAATAAGCTCTTCGAGTGATTCACACTACCGCACAGTGTCGTAAGGTTCCATTTGCATGCAAGTTTTCCGTAATACGCGACCCAATTATAAAGTGCGATTTCGGATACGATCACGCAATGGATGGCAAATTGACATCTTTGAATTAAGTGATAGTTTTGCCATAACGTTTCTGGTTGTTCTCATACTCGGCTGCCAGACGGAAATGTTTTAAATTTGCACTTAACTGCCTGCGCCTTGAGTTTTTCCGTTTTTCTTGGAAAATGCTGTTTTTCGAGTGATCTTCTTTGTTACCCCTGGTCGCTTTCATGTTTTGCATGTTGATATTAAATTCTTTGTGGCCAGTGTTTTTATTCCTTTGAATTATTTGTTTTCTCCCAGGATATGTTTTTTATATCTTCACCACTCTGCTTGGCCCTCGGGCTACAGTATTTTGTGAATAAATAAGTAATTATGTCATTTCCAGGTCCCTGGGAATAACCGGTTCAATAATATTTTTGTCTATTGAAACATTTTTGAGCGCATACAATTTTTATCACGAAGAGCTAGACTGCCGCGCCCTCGCGCACTTATGTGTTTGCCAACTTTGTTAATGAATAACTGAAACTATATTGAGAGGAGATACATGACAATTTCTACGAAAAATTCAGCCTTACTGAAGAGTTCGTCAAGTTTATTACTATCCAATTTGTGAAGGTTATTCATTTCTCGAGAAGTTTGCAAGCCTCGCATATAGAAAGTTCTTTGCAAAATTTCGAGTTCTTGGAAAATAAATAAGCTATAATCACAAACATTCAACTCTGCATTCTGAAAAATGTATCTACTGAGGAGCATACAATTTATCGACATATATTTTACGGTTGAAGAAACAATATTGTGCGCACTTAAATATAGCGTAGAATATTCAGAATTTGGAATAACGATAAAAAAAGAAACGCATTGTGGATGTTTTTTTATATTCTCTCCATATCTTTACACTATATCAATATAAATGGGCATCAAAAGTGTGTTCATAATATCGTCGTTGTAGCAGATGTGCTTGTGTGCTATATGCTCATATGAATTTTCATTACCATTCTAAACGGTGAAGGAGGAACGCTGGGCTAGTTGGAGGCCCCCTGTACTATAAACAGAGTCGCGCTTCAGACGGGGGCCAAGAAAGAGAAGACAGGACGCGCACTAATTAGCGTGCGTCCCGTTCCTTGCTACTCGTCTGAAGATTTAGTCGTTTTTTAACGCGATCTCAACTGAACATATTCCACAATACTGGTGGAAGATACACCATGTCTAAAGAGAACTTCCTGCAGAGCTCGACACGCCTTCGAGCTGCGACGCGTACCAAACGCCGGTACTTATTTGCAGAATGGCCGTTAAATGTTAAATAAACGAACCGCGTAATATGTAGAACCTCCCGTTAGACCATTAACTTAAAGCACCGATGTGACATACAGCCGGGATTTCAGTACTCGTAATACCTTTGCGGGAAGCTTTATTTGACAAGGCAAATTCAAGGACCAGCTATAAAGATTTTGATGCCTTGTAAGAGTAATGCGAAGCTCCTGTCTTGTGGCGTGATTCTCGTGGCAATGATAAGCCCCTCGCAACAAATTTCCGGCTGTGTTATTATTATTGCGCACCTGGCCAATACTTGGACTGCAGCAACAAAACTGCTACAGAACGACACGTTTTTTAATGCTCATGTTATATTTATATTATGCAGAATGCTTCGCCTCAATTTGAAACGGCAATATTAAAAATGCTCTTTTTGATCAGTTTTAAACAAACAAACAAAAAAAAGGCGGCGCGAAAGAAGGGATAAGAAAGAAAGAAGCGGAAAAAACAGCGCTGTGTCTGCCGCTTATTTCCCCCTTGTCTCGTTTTTTTGCGTCATTTTTCTTGCTTCAATCATAAAACAAATGACCACAGCAATTCGCCCTTTTTATTCGCCATCCAAAATAGGTGTTGCTCTGCTCTTGCTTGAAGTTCGCGATATATATTTCTTCGCCATAAAAGATACAGAATTTTGTAAAGTTAAATAGATAAGTTTACACCAAACACAGTGGAAACTAGCAGTGCTTCTATTTTACTTTCAAAGAAAGGTTACCACACTTAGCAAAAGACTTCCGATGAGCAAGGTTTGCAAAGTTTTAGAAAGAATAATAATATACAGAAATCGGCAAGAATAAATTGCTGGACAGTGATCAAAATGCCATCTGAAATTTTAAGCATGTCCTTGGTGAACGCTAAGTTATTCATAATCAAAGTTTGCGGAAACACCAGCGAGTAAGAAGTTCCCCATTAGAGGTGCTGTGTGTGCGGCACCACCAATATTATGCGCCATGTTTTCAATCCTTATGAATATTCATCTAGGGTACAATATCCGAATATAAAATAAAAATACCTGAAATGTTTTTTTAATCCCGATACAAAGATGTTATGGTATGGAATTTCTTAAATTTCGCGCAGTGTAACATTTCATTTCAACACGGCTGCATGGAATGCTGCATTGAATGTTTGTTACCGTATACCTTATTTATTCTTCGACCGCAAAGTTAGCAAACAAATTTTTGATGGGCTAAATTTTAGACATTCTCGAAAAAAAAGCAAACAGAAATCAACAAAAATAACTGCACAGGCTCTACAGTAGGCAAATATTCGCCGAAAAAAACGGCCACGTGTCTCCTCTAAATATGTTTTCAGTTATTCGTAAAGAAACTGGCAAAAACAGAAGTGCGCGCAAGTGCGGGAGCCCACCGTTTCGTCATCAGGAATTTGTTGTGCTTCGAATGATTTTTTCTGCACAAAATTAATTGCAGATCCGTTATTCCCAACAGTCAGTCAATGACATAGAGAAGAGACATAGAGAAATGTCGATCAACCGCTAGTTGCATAATGTTTTCTGAACTCGCCCCTTCACATTTTCATGCACTCAAGTTATGCTCATCTACAATAATAATAAATCTCAACCGAGCTTGACATCGAAAGCCTAAGGACAAGTATGGTCTTCTAATTTACCTTTCTGGACGCATCCATATTCCGACTGGGCTGTGGCAGCAGCGTTCCAGTTGGTAGATTTCACAGAGGCAGCTTACTGGGCATGCGCGGCACACTCCAAAGTACACCTGCATTCAATCAAGTTATAAACAGTGAAAGTGTCTGAAGGCGGTGACCTTTATTAGACGAGTTTTATTTTCATTTTACTGTGCTGAGAACAAAAATGAGCTACGCTGAAAGGCAGAAAGCTTGCAGCAGCTGCCATTTACTGCAGGCAACTGGCGGTATGTAAGCTGGAGCTAGCGCCTCCGCAACGACGGCGGCTTGACCTTGCAGAACGACGTCAACACTATTATCGCTGTAAAACTCACTGCAACACATCCGCGCCATGAAAATGTACTTTGTCGATGTTTGGCAGCGGCCGAAGGTCAATCAGCCGCGGAAGGAAGACATGCAGGAAGGAAGAAGGCAGGAAGGAAGACGTGCGGCGCATGCACACGTGGGTGGCAAGATGTAAGACGATGCTTGGAACTCTTGCACGACAGAGACCACCATTGAGCTGACGATGAACGAGCCCAGAGAGACGGAGATTTACTGATCAGTTTTTACTACGGGACCATGGGGCGAGGGATTCGATGCCACAAAGCGCTCCCTGACAGCAGGGCGCCGCTGAAGCCCGAGGGCCGGACAGCCGATTGCCCATTCTTGGAACAGCTGGGCACAATATGTATGTATACCTAGGTGGCGGGGTTGCACATTAATTGGACGTTTTTAGCGCACCGGGGACGTATTAGTGACGACGTATGCCGGTCAACCGGACGCCGGCTGCGCACGCGCAGTAACGATGGTGATACGCAACTAGTTGCCTTTCACCACAGTCCTCAGAATTATCTGTGCCATCGGTTCCAAACAACCGCGCAAGATCGGAGGGCGGATTTATGAGGGGGGAGGTGGAGCGCCGCCCACCAATGAGAGAAATTTGACATAGGAAAACCATGCCCTTACCCTATTTTACCGAAAAAAAAAAGTCAAAGAAATACATGGTTAAAATAAAACTGCCCCCCCCCCCCCCCCCTCCCTCCCCTTGAATTGCCGCCTCCAAGAGTGACCCAAAATACGCCTCTTGCAAGGTACACACGCAAAGTGCATACGTCTGAGACAGCTTGAAGCAGCGTCTTTTTCACTCTCCGATCTTCCTGGATTACGGTTCTTCCTCTTCTCCACAGTAAACATGGCACATACCCACGCGGGGGGATTGGCCAAGGTACGGTGGTGAATGGTTTCTTGAAGTGCTTCTTTGTTTTTCATCAGGCAGCGCTATGAGAGCGCGACGCCACCCCAATTTGTCGCAACTTGAGCACCTTGCGTCTCCTTTCCCGTATTGCAACGGTTTCTCGAGTGCTCGCCCAACCAGCGTTCAAGCACGAGTTGCGCATTGTCTTTTCTACATGGCTTATCACACATTCGTAGCCAAGCAGTTAGCCTTTCAAAGCGCATTAGCCAATATGTGTATTGCCTATTTTTATGAACCAGAGCGGGCGCATCAAAGAAGCCAATATAGCGTATTAAGGAGGACTGCTTCAAAAATCAGCGTAGGTAAATTCTTCCTTGCGTTTAGAATGCGCGACTGACTGCCATTATTTTGCCAATGGCAAACCCCTCCTATTATACGCTTTTTGTCCCGAGCGTTTACAAAAAAAAAAAAAAGGCCGCCAGAAATATATCGTTCGTTGGCGTTTTAAAACGTTCATACTGGAAAAGAGCGGTAGTCTGTTGACGCACGCTTAAATTGAGGAGAATTTAAAACTAGCGGCGTCGATGCGTGAAACTTTTGTACTGCGGACGAATGCAAAAACTGTCAGCACATTTTTGTGTGTCTCAACGCTAGGTAAGCAATGCCTAGCGATTGCTATTCAGCTCGAGCATAAAATAAAAAGATATTGAAGTCTGGAGCCATCGTAGCTTGAAAATAAACTTTTATCGCTGTGCCCTCTTCCGTTTAGTCGTGCCCATGAATTTCATTAATCACGTGTGTCTTGAATATATTTTCAGATTTCTGATCCTACGTACAGACGGGAAGCTATAGAAGCATGAAATCGCCACGAAGTCGCCTTTCCCTCAGCAAGCTGCTTTGTGCGCTCAGTTTCCTTGCCTTGTCGTATCGTTCATAAGCAATGCATGGAACGCATGTAATGCTTGTAAGACCGGTAATATAACAGTTACTTACGTGGGAAAAATCATGGAAAGAATGATTCTGAAGCGCGCCTTGAGTGGTACATCGAGCACTATAAAGTATACCCTAATTCCATGGCGGGTTTTCAACGGGGTCGCTCCTCTATAGACGTCATTTATCTTGTGTCCACAGTTCAGCACCAGAAACGCCAGAAGCGCATATGCGTTACACTTTTTCTTGATGTCAGATGTGCTTACTATAACATCACACATGAAGACATCCTTGATGCGCTTGATTGTGTTGGAGTCGGTGGTCGGATGTTCAGGTGGATACAAAGGTATCTGACCAACAGGTCATTTTTTTTTATCGTGTGTGAAGATGGCCCGACACCTGTGCATTGCACCTACCGGGGTGTGCCCCAGGGCGGTGTTCTTAGCCCCGCTTTGTTTAATCTGACACTTATAGCACTACCAGACAGCCTACCTAATACCGTGCACATCTCAATGTATGCGGACGATATCTGCAATTGGGCCTCCTCTGTGACATGCCTCCAGGCGCGAGCAAGACTTCAGAGGGCAAGATCTTAGCGTTTCATCCGAGAGGCACGCGTTAGTGGCATTTACACGCAAATCCATATCCTGTAACTGTCGACGGTCATACCATTTCCTATTGTACCTCTCTTGGTTTTTAGGGATTATCATGAACCAGAATCTATCATGGAGCCCGCATAGCACTTTTTTAAAGAAAAAGCTAACCTCTATCGTTCACTTACTCAGATTTCTGGGTTGAAAATGATGGGGCTCATCCAGACAATGCTGCAGCTTTACATAACACTCTTTTTGAGATTTATGCTGTAAAATACACCCGTGCTTTCGAACACACGCAATAAATTTGCGTGCCCTCCAGGTTGTACAAGGTCAGCCTCTTCGCACATGCCTGGGTCTCTCTCGCAGCGCATCAACAGTTGCAACCATTGCTATCGCCAATGACTACCAACTTTCGACTTATATGGTCCTTGACACACTGCGGATTCGCATACGTAAATTTAACAAGGACTCCCCAGCATCACCTTATGTCAGTGCCGGTACGGAGACCGCACGCTGCGTTCTCAAAGATTAGAGGAACCCAATAGTCGTCCATCCCACCAAATTTTAGCCCCGCGGCGCGGCCTTCCTCTGCGCTGTGGTGTCTGCGAGAGACGTGTGTGCATGAACCCGCAGGGACATAGAAAACCGCTGCGCTTAGTGAACGTTAATAATGGGCGTAGTTTGGTTAATAAGACAAACATGCTCAAAATAACCCTATGAACCACGATCCGTACGTTACAGTGACTGCGGAGGCATGGCTTTGCAGTGAAGATGTTAGATTTGTTGTTCCTTCCTCGGAATATTGTCGATTTCACAGTTACAATTAACAAGCGCTATTTAATCACTGCCCAGTTTGAGCTTCATTACCTCTATTACGACACAAAAAACAACAAACAGTAATCACTACGCTGCTTTAAAGACTATTCACGTGCTAATGATACATCTATAATTGAATATCTAGAAACCTGCTATGTAGATTTCGATGGTAATGATGTCTGCGCATTCTGGGATCGGTTTAAAGAATTTAATTTTCACTGCCTCGAAACTTTTTTACCAAGCAGATGCAGCAGGAAAGTAAGAAGACCCCATGGATGACACGTAGCATAATTCAACTCATGCGAAAATGAAACGGCTCAAAAAGAAACGCTTGAAACCTAATCTGCTAAAGGATTTCTTGTACAATCAAGCACGTTATTCGAAAGATTTTTTTTGCATATTATTTCAAAACTTCATAAAAATTACCCAGGAAAGTTTTGGAAATGTATCAGGGAAAAAATAAAGCAGTGTCGCATGGTGTGGTGATCAGAAGGCCTATTTCAGCAGTTTAGCTTTTGTGGTATTCATCGTCATTTGGGTAGATAGTGACATCACGATATAAATTTAAGAGACTGCCCGCAGCTCAGTTTCTTCAGATGAAGGCCGGTCCCCGGCCAAAGTCAAGTACATTATTTCTTCATCACATCTGTTTTCTTTCAAGTGTGTCGCCAACCTAGCCCTAGGAACTTTTTCTGCCATATATATATATATATATATATATATATATATATATATATATATATATATATATATATATATATATATATATATATATATATATATATATATATACATACGAAGCCAATAGCCCCAGAAATCGAGGAACGCGGGGATTTTTATATTTATTTGTTTTGAGCGCCCCATCGGCGAGGCGAAGGGGCGCTCCCCATCGCCTCGCCGACAGTCTCCCTCTCTCTCCCTCTCTGATGCGCAGTAGCAATTGCGCATCGTAATCTGCGTGGTTTGTGGTGTATATAAAATTGGCAGTGGCTTAGCTCTGCTATGCCAGGATATGCGTAGCGTGAGGTGAGGGCGAGGTGCCCCCATCTCGGTGGACACCTGAACCAGAGGAAGGTGCATAACTGCCCTCTTGGAACAGTGGACACCTCATCCATGCTTTAAGCTAAGTGGCGGTAGTGACAGGTGTGGGCTGCATGCGTTGGCGTTGGTAACATTGTGCCAGAAAAGTGGCGTTGAAGTCATAGGCTATCGGCGTTCGTTGGGTTCATTGGCGTTGGCGTCGACCACGTGCTACACTCCGATCATTTTAAAGAAAGGAAGGCGAGCGCGCGCGGCAAGGCACGCTAGCTGTGCATAGTGACGTCACTTGCTCCTCGTGCATGCGCAGTATGGTGGTGCAGGAGCGCGCGAAACGGCGAGACTGTGGGCAGTGTAGCTCACACAATATATGGCTACGAACAGATGTTGCTTTCGCAATCCTCCAGGTTTAACCAGAGCTAAATCCCAGCCAATTTTACTTGAGTCCACAATACTATAGTCTCATTAATTCCTAGCTTTGCAGTTTAAAAAGGTAGTTTATGATGCGAAACTTTATTAAATGCCTTCAAAGTCTATACATATAGCATTTACCTGCTGGCTTTCGTCTATAGCTGTATGTACAAAAGTGCGCTGCTTCGATTAACTGTGTCACTATAGAAAGGCCAGTTCGGGAACCATGCTGAAATGGACATAATAAATCGTTTTTTTTTTTTTTAAATGAAGAATGTGTTTTGCTATTATATGTTCTAAGAGTACAACATACAGAAGTCAGCGAGACCGGTCTGTAGTTATATTTACATACCGCCCATTACCGCCTTTAAATGTCGGAACATGGTCGCACTGCGCCAGTTCTGAGGTACTGAATGATCTCGTAAAGATTTTGCAAATAGAAGCTGCAAATAATACGAGATATATTCAGTGTATCGCTGAAGGAATTTCAGCGGTATTTCATCTGGCCCACTCGATCTTTTTTTGGTCCAACGTAAGAAAGAGCTGGAACACGCCTTCTCTTCTAAAGCGTAGGTTTTCCATTGAGATTTAGTGTCCGGGTGGATGCCAAGTGAAAATCATTGCCGTCATTCAATGATGGCGTCTGGGATTTAATGTCCTAAAACTGCGCATGGTCTATGAGACACGCGGTAGTGAAGAGCTACAGATTAATTTCTATCACCTCGGTTTCTTTCTATCACCTGGGTTTGTTTAACCTACACAGAACCAATTAATTTTTTTTCACTGGAACAAGCGTACATGTTTACAACGGAACATTCAGGGCGGTCGTATACCTATACCACTCCGTCAGGCGCAATTTTCGTA
Organism: Amblyomma mixtum; assembly: GCF_055824585.1. Lineage (NCBI taxonomy): Eukaryota > Metazoa > Arthropoda > Arachnida > Ixodida > Ixodidae > Amblyomma > Amblyomma mixtum. The sequence continues at coordinate 274,059,094 of NC_143014.1, read as the reverse complement.
GTCGAATATTCAGGTCCCATGTACAAAGAGGTAATCGCTGCACAGTGAAAACATGGACGTGTCGGGAAATTAGAAAACATTTAGGACGAGAAACACATGCGGATGAATTCAGGAACCTGAGAACCTAAAGTGTCTCGAGGCGTTGCTTATTTCATATATTTTGCGCGTCTTCAACGTAATTGGACAGCTATGTAACCTAGCGAGGTAACAAATGATTCTTTTCGAAGCATGCGTCGCCATTTTCCGTTCCTCCGAGGCCGCGAAGCAGCCCACGGTGTTCACGTCATGGTGCTCTCATATGCTGTGTTCAACGTGTTATGGGCTCTACATGTTCCTCCTCTACTTGCTCTGGCTCGACTCTTCCGGACGGTGGCGCTAGGTGTTAGAGCCGGGGCGCCTTGATACCATTGCACAAGCACTATAACCTTCACTACGTACTCAATCAAGGAAACGCTTGCTGCGCACCCTGTAATTTTTTGTCCTCTAAGAGGACCTCGCCGACGTGCATCTGGCGCACCATATTGCGCATAAAGCCGAATAGCCCTTCGCTCACTCAGAAAAAAAAAAAAAAGTGAATAAAGCATCTACCATACGTGAAGGCAGCGTTTAAAGCAGGTGATAAAGGCGGCTGCAGATTTTCGCCCAGTCTCAGGGCGGTCCCGTTCGAGGTTAAGATAAAGATTCCCGCATTCGTAAGCACGCACATAACTAGGCGTCCACCCGATTGAGAGAGAAGGAAGACGAGACGCGCCGCGAAGAAAGGCAGGAGAAGCGAGTGCCCCTAGTCCCTGGCGTATATATACAGATCTTGGCGGCCGATTCCGCTTAAACGATTGGGAAGAGGCGCGGTGGCAGGCCGTCATCGAAGGCGTCTCCTTGCGTGATGGGAGACGCGTCGCCGATTTCAGGAGCAGCGCGCCTGGCGCCAGCGGCGGCGGCGGTGGAGGCGGCGGCAGCAGCAAACGAGATTACAAACCGCGCGCGGAATCAGCGCACGCATCGCGGGAGAACCGCAAGCGAGGCTCGGCTTGCTCTGCGTGCGCGCGCACTGCCCTCCATTGTGCCAGGGGTGTAAATTGCCGGCAAAGTGGCTCGAAGAGGCGCTGCAGCCAGAAAGGCGGCCAGTGACCGATTCGAGGCTACCCGGTGAGGTTTCGGCTGTATATACATGAGCGTCGCTCGCCATGCACGGGCACATGGCGAATCATGGCTTCTTGCTGCAGATAACCTGGTAGTGTTCTCGCCGCAGTTGTTACAGGCAGTAGCCGAGCCGCTGTGAACGAAGTTGCAGAAAAAAAGGCTGGGGAGCCCCATGACCCATGTCTTTCGAATGTGACCAAGAGTGAAGTCCTCCCTTGCGTGCACATGACATCCAACAATGAAAAAAAGGTTGCCAAAATTTGACTTTTTCTGTCAATTTACAAGCTTGCCAAGCCCCACGTCTTGGCAAGTGTGACTTGGCAACACGCAGAAGAGCAGTGTGTCGCCTGTACTACCGGTCTACTCGATCCAGGCACGTATCCAAGAAAGAAGGAAGTTTCTTGGCAGTTTTCTTCTTGGGCGCGTACCTTCCAGCACCCTCCCACCGCTCGATGCAAAAACTTCGTTTAGCCCCTCCCGTAAAATATTCCTAGCTATGCGCCCCGACTCGATTCCTGTGATCTATATATCGGCGCATACACAAAGACCGAACGTAAGTGTACCTTAGTGTCCGCTTGCAAGAATGCCTACTGCTGCGGCGCTGGGATGGTGTGCGTCTGTTGGAGTGCTGCGCTGATAATGGCTGCTTCCTAATTTTTCATAAAATTGAAATTGTCAGCTGGGTCACGCGCTAACTTTAAACGGAAGCCCTTGAAGCTTGTTTGCTTCTCGATATTAAAAAAATAATGAAACACGGCAAAAATATGGCATGAATATCTTTTTGCTTGACCTGCTGTCTCGTAACTTACTTTTTAAAATGCCGTTGTTCCACTTTAGACCTTGCTTGTTTTGAATCATTCCATACCTTTCTGGTTTTCATGTCAATGCCTGTTTAAAATTTATCTGTTTGCGACTCTGTCGTGTCGCAGGGCTTGAATTTGGGGTATTTTCGCACGACTGGTGCGTTTTCTGCGTTTTCGTCTCTAAGAGCAATGCGCGTTTCATTAAGACTTTCTTTTAATTGAACGCCTGCCGTGCACGCTTCTGCAGTTGGTTGTCATGTTGTGTCCAATTTTTTTAATGAAATGCATTTTTTTATTTCTTCAAGTTTACCCAGAGAAAAAATGATGCTGAGATCTTGACTCGGAAACACGTCCCATTAGAGTGGCAGCAAGACTGCGAATGATGCCTTATGGACCTCGTGAACATAATCTCGTCTGACCCTGCACAAAGTACTCCCGGTTGTACTCTGGCGTTTGGGTTGTGCACAGACGCTTCATATTATGGAACCAGCGCCGTTCTCTACCAGAGCCGTATAATGAAACCTGCAGCAAGACAATTCCATGTGGTAGCTCCAAGCTCCAAGTGTTGCTCCTACACTCAGTAAAAGGCAAAAGTGAGCTGCGCTGCAACATAGAAATGGGCGCTAGCAATGGTGATGGCACTAAATTATTTCCGCAGCTATTTAGATGGTACAAATTTCAAGTTGCTTAGAGACAATCAAGCTTTGCTAACCTCTTCATTAAGGCCATTGTCGGGCCATCGGCGGTGCGGGAAGGGTAACATTATTTTTATTTCTTTTTCTTTCCCACCCTAATAAATAAATAATGATGGACCTCCTTCTGCTTGCTCAAGAAACAAGACACAATAGAGGGCCTGTGGATGAGAACTGTTTCTTGGTCCTTCCGTGCTGAGTAGCGTTTACTACGTTCCAAAGGAAACCGTCGCCGCAGTGGCTAAGCCGGACGCGTTCTAATCAACTTATGGTGGAGGGGAGCCCGGGAACAGCACTCCCTATCGGTTTTCGAACGTTCACTTCCATCGCAGATCAGCGAGAGACGTTCTTGCGTTTTGCTCCGCGCTGCTCAAGTGCGTCTCAGGCCACAAAGTATAGCTCTGGCCGAGTGTTTTGCGCAGATTACCTTTCCAAGCACAAAAAGTCGTTGCGAAGCAAAATTTTCGCAGCGTCACCGAACTAGGCATCAATGTTTTGAAGCAATTTCTAATATCCGAAACACCTGTGAATGTCAGTGAGACGGACTACTTGTGCTACCCGTGCTTTCGCTACTTCTCCAATGAAATATGTTCACGGAAAGCACAGTTTTGTGATTAAATTTTTGTGCCCCATGAAGAAGAAATCGACGCCATCAACCGGAGCACTCCAACTACCAACGTGTCCACGCTGAAACCGCCGGGAGCAGTGAGAGTCAGGACAGGCCTGCTTACATCAAAAGGAAACAGTGAGGTGCAGCACGCGGTAATCGAAAACGTTCGCTGCAAGATACGCCGGGCCTACAGCCAAGGTGACGCATCGGGAAGTTCAGCCGAAGAAAGGTGTTCCTTGTGTGTGCGCAGTGGACTGAAAGCTTTAGGTAAGCCTATGAAGCATCTACGACACCCTGGGAACGGTGTCAACTTCTCACTCTCTTGCCATCAACCCTGAGAAAAAATGTTATAAAGAAGCTTATTCCCAGTAAAAAAAAAATGTGATTAAGAAGAGAATTCCCCAAACATCGATATATCTGAGCAACAAGTTCTGGAAAGATAAAAAAAAAATCACGGTGTGTGGTACAAACGTTCTTGCGTTTTGCTCCGCGCTGCTCAAGTGCGTCTCAGGCCACGAAGTGCCACAAACCGGCTCCTATTACCAGGCATAAGGTGAGCCCTGTGTGCATATCTGCGGCGCATGAGTATTACACAAAGAATGAGTTGGAATGCTCCAGACAAAGTACTCTTGTTTGAGATATATGGAGAAAAAAACATTCGTAACAAAGTGTTTCATGACAAGATCAATCAGAGAGGCATTCCGCATATACAAAGATGATCATCCTGATTCTGGCACTGGCCTACCAAAATTTTACACCTTGAGACCTCGATGAGTAAAATGTCATCCACAGCATGATGTTTGCGTGTGTGCTATTTGCGTCAACTCTAAACTTTGTCTCGGCGCTCTCGAGAATGGCAATTGCCACTGAATTGATGCTGATGACATTCACCCAGCATTCATTTGCATTCCGTCATCATCGCAGTACTTTTAGGCGAATGCAAGCAGTGTCTAAAAGGCAGGTCTCTGACATTGAAGGAATTTCATACCCCAGAAGACGAAGAAACATTCTTAGCGGCATGGGAGTCAGGCGACCTTGAGAAAAAGACTTTGGATGCTGACACTTTTCTTAATTATCTTTGAGTGTTAGTGGCCAGATGGATCGTGCACAACCACATTAGGAACACCCGAGGTAAAGTGATCTACGAGGAAAAGCAATGCACACAGTGTGAGAGCATTGTATTCCAGGTCGATTTTGCCGAAAATTGGACTGTCGTGTTTTCTGATGAGGATCAGGCATACCAACGGCAAAAGAAACAAGCGCCAGTGTTTACATGTGTGGTCACAGCGTGAAAATCTGCGAACAGTTTCGCCACCGCGGTGGCTCCGTGGTTATGGCTCTCGGCTGCTGTCCCGGAAGACGCAGCTTCGATCCCGGCCGCGGCGGTCGAATTTCGACAGAGGCGAAATTCTAGAGGCCCTTGTACTGTGCGTTGTCAGTGCACGTTAAAGAACGCCAGGTGGTCGAAATTTCCACAGCCATTCACATAGCGTCCTTCATAGGCTGAGTCGCTTTGGGATGTTTAACCCCCTTAAACTATAAATCTACGAATGGTTTCGCGATAGTTAATGACGATTTCAGCCACGACTCCGCTCACCCCTCCTTGGCTCTAAAGAAAGTGAGAGAATGGGTGGACCCCAACCTGCTGGTGCACTCCAAGGTGACATATCTCAGTTATGGAGCCGCCAGTAATTTCAAAAATAGATACCAGCTTTTTGAGTTTGGAAACAGCGATTGTCCCAATACCCAGTGGATATTCTCAGCAACCGGACGCAGGAAAAACGCGTGCGATGATGTTGGAGGACTCGTCAGGCACCAAGCAATGCTCAACAACCTGAGAACAAACCCTGGAAGTGCAATTCGGCCAGCCGGAGACTTTGTAAGTGTTTTATCGACGAAACTCAAAGGTGTGTATCTGAGACATCTGGAAGTAGAAGAAGCTGTGTCCTTCCGCGAGTTAAAAAAGGAAGAGTGGATGGCAGTGCGCGCCTCCCATGGGATTCAATCTTGTCATGCGTGGCAGCTATCAAAGTCGTCAACAGAAGCATCCTCTGAATTGTACGTTCCATGCACAGCCGAGTCTGCATGGAAGAAACTAAGTGTACAGGAACGAAGACATTGTGCGTTGTCGAATCAGTCGAATAAACGATTGCAGCCCAGAAACATTGTTTTTAATGAAGCAGATCTCCATGACCTTTTCAAATTATTAATTTCGTTAAAAATTGTTTGAATAATGTTGCTTGCTTCTTCACTTTAAGCTCTTTTTGTGAAATCTAAGCTGCGCATCGAATCCTGACTACGTTTTGGTGGAAGAAAAATGCCAAAAACGTGTGTTGCGCGATGCCGCAGCGCATTAAGGAATCCAAGGCAGTGAAAAATAATCCCGCATCCTTCACTACAATGGCTCTCAAAGCTAATCTGACGCATCGATACATAAATGACTACATACAATATCCTACCAAAATTGCAATCCCGTTCACGATTCACAAATGACATAGGTCCTTAGACCTGCATGGTGTGCTCAACCTTGCGCAAGGGTCTCATTGGAAGCGTCGTGACTACTAGACAAACAAAATTTTGCAACATGCTTTTAATGATTCCAAAATTTAATATGAAGGAGAATACGCCGACAAAGTTTAAAAAATATGAAATGTTTTTTTTTTAATTGTCGCCACAAGTTTACATGGATCTGTGTTTTCTTGTAGTTAGCGCGATCATATCTCTTTACAGAAAAGACGCATAGCTATGAAATTCAGCAGTTTGATAGACCAGTGTGCATAGATGATAATGCACAATCATAGCCTTCTGCTACAAGCGATTTTTGAGATAAGACCTGCAAACTAGACAGAAAACCGTCCCTTAAGCGAAATTTAACAAATTTGATAAAAAACTTTATAGCTTGCAGACAGACAAAAATAACGGAGTACAAATAACAAAATTCATATGTTTCCTCAAAATAATTTTTAGCTACCTAACTTTAATATATTTTATGCAAGTCTTAGCCACAGTTGGTCGAAACCGTAAAGCATCTAAGCGCGGAACTCCACTTCTCCATCGATAATAATTTCGCGTGCTTAAAATATAGTTTTTTTTTTGTGTGTGGGGGGGGGGGGGGGGGAGCTAATCACGGATGGCTTCTGTCCAGTCATCAGGCAAAAATATATAAAATTTTCAAATAAATTTAAAAGGTCGACCGGCCATCCTTTGATCGATCGTAAGTGGGACGAGGCTACTATTATAATATACTGTTCATCCGAAATGTCGAATTGCCCGATGGGTCAGTGAAATGCAGGAGTACACATTAGATATTGTAAACCGCCCGGAACAAAGGAATCACGATGAAGAGGCTAGGTCTAGTCTTCATGCTATTAGAAAGGCTAGCCATGAAGCTGTAATCCGCACGACGCTGTGGGAAGGAACCCAAGATACTTAGATGCGAAAGGGCAAAATCAACATATCGGAACCGAGTCTACAATCTATACTGAGTCGTTATCGTGGCAACCCAGAGTCAGGAGCCCATGATGATCATTGGAGAAAATACTGAAAATTGACGCAGTGGTTCACTGGACGAGCATGAGTGGGAATGTTGACAGTTCCATATAGCCCTCCCATGAATGGAAGCTCTACTAGCACAAGGCGAACTTCAGGCCGAGAGGTAATCAGATGGTAATACCGGTATACTCGAGCAACCCGGAACAAGTGATTCACCTCGACTTTACGGAACTGAGAGAGAAGGAGTAGGGCGTTAATGACGACGAGCAACTAGTTTATTTTAAGAAAAAAAAGGACCTAAATAATGGCCTCCTACTTGTCCGATAGTCCACAGGCCTGGGCTTCACGGAGAGCTCTGTCCACTAGCCATGTTTGACCAGCTGGTTGAGCAGCACGCAGAGCGGACTGCCATGAGCAGGGGGATGGGTTCGGTATGGGAGGCATTCCAACAGTGTATGAGGGTAGCCTTGGCCGCCCCCCATATTGAACAGATTGGGAGGGTCAAGTTAGGGTGGTGGTGATGAAGGAGGTAAGGTGAGATGTAGCAGCTTGTCTGCAGTTGCCGACAGACCGCACTATATTTTGAATCTAGTGTTTACGGTGAGGTAGTGGGAGTGTGGAGCGCCTGTTTTTGTAATCAGTGGTGATTTGGTGGTATGTGAGCAGAGCCCGCGAGGTTTCCTGCGTGTATTGGGTGTCCGATCTTGTGGAGTCCGGAGGGATAGTGAGCAATCCGCGAATTCAAGGTGTCGAATTCACGAACCCGCGAATGAGCAATCCGTGAATTCCAGATGTGCTATCGGCAGTAATATTACAGCTCTGCTTCGTGGCCTAGTAGCCTGCTATTGTTACCAGCGAATGAAGTATGCACTTCCCTCACATCTGCCGGCATTTCAGGTAATTGGCAGACTTGGTTGCGCACAAATAATGTTTTTGCACACACCTGCATCCCGTAACCTTTTGCTGTCACTAGTACATATCCTTGTACCCAAACTTCAAAGACGGTTAATTAAAAGACTAGCGCATAAAACTAGGACAAAGACAGAGAAGGAGACAGGACGAGCGCTCTCCTTCTCTGTCTTTGTCCTAGTTGTATGCGCTAGTCTTTTAATTAACTATGACACACCAACTAGCCCAGCTTTCCGCCTTGATTTCAAAGACGGCCTGAAGTGCGTGCTAGGGGCTGATGGGACCTATCGCAATCGTTCAATAACATCTGGCTTTGGTTGCAACCTGTACTTTACAGTTTTTAGAAATGCAGTCTGGCTACCAGCCCACCACGAGTTGGGAATCATCGACATAGTTGTCTGACGAGAGAAACAGATGACCCCAGCACGAAGTGACAACTACCGTAAGACGAGGAAGAGAAGGTTTGACAAACTGCATCGATATACACTCCAAGATATTCTAGATACTGAGGTATTGGTGCTAAAGAGATCGATTCAAAATCGCCATTCATAGGTCCATGCTTTCTCCCCATGATAGCAAGTCAGCAGAGAGTGCGAAGACCGTTTACTGCGAAGGTCGTCCTGAAAAAACTCGAAGAGGCCACAATTAGAGGCATCCTTCCATGCCATCTTCGGAGGGGTGAAGATACAAGTCTTGGAGAGCGTAGTGACCCAGTATTCAGCGTTGATGAAGAAGACGACTACGACTACAACGATACATCCAGTAGAAGTGAGGAAGCCAAGGTTGCAGTCAAAACTACAAGGTCAGAATAAATTAGATTAAGGCCAGAAAGTTTCCTGAGTTTTTATAGTAAATTAATTATGATTATGAATAACGGTGTTGTTCCCTTACGAAGGCTGTTTTTGAGAGGCTAACATGGAATTTCACACTGCACTTGTTAGCCATGAATCTAATAGATTCGGAAATTGGACGAATGCTCTTTGACACAATGACACCACGAGATTTCATTCACTGGCTTGCAGTATCGTGCCGCAGGCACCCTAGGCTGTACACATCGACATGTGGAAAACGTGAAACGCAGCTCGTTCGACATCGCCGAAAAATATGAGCAAAAATCTCAAGTTCGCTTTTTCGAGCCGCAGGTGGTGTACACTGCGTGCCTCGAGACTTGCACTTGTTGAAATTGAGAGTTGGAACAAATAAAATAAAAATACATTTCTTTTTCTTGATCGGCGTCAAACCACGCCCTCCTTTTTGTAGATGACCGTGAGCTTGCAAAGGGGCATCATTTTCATCCGGATGTGAGGAGGCCAGTTTTCGCATCCCTCCTAATGAGCGCTTGGCGCTTGCTCGCTGTTTGCTTCGGTCCCCCCCCCCCCCCCCCCCCCCCGCTTCCTTTTTCTTTCTTTATAATGACTTCACTTGCAACATGTGACATAGATGATGCCTATTGAACCCGATTGGCAGGGAGGTCTAAAGGAGCCTGGCGTTTAGTAGTGAACATTCTTTTTGTTCAAGCAGCGGGTAGTACTCGTATATCCATATGAGAGTAGCAACAGCTACATGTAATCCAAAAAAACATGTTCAGTTCCTTATGCAAGAACTGACTCAGAAATGCCCTCACCGGACAATTCCTCCTCTGGCAGCGGAAGCAATATCCGCAGTCCATGGCACGCACATGAGACGACACCATTGAAGTTAAGCTTTGTTTTCGTTTCTTGTTTCGTTTCATTTTTTCCCTACAACCTACCCCACTGGTCGTCCGCTCTTCCGAGGAAGGCGGAAGTTTAAGGCAGGAAGCCGCATTCCCTACGACCGCGCCAGTTGTGCAAAGACAACTTTCCCCGCGCACTCGGTCCGCCATGACGTCTTCGGCGCCGCCGGCCACTTCACGGCGCCCCGGTCGGCGCCAGAGTCCCGCCTGGCGCGGCCGCTTCCACGGTAGCACGGCGCGCGCCTGCGCCAGCGGGAAGAGATTCGCGGCGGACCCCTTTTTGATTACAGGGAGCGCCACTTGACGCTTTTTGCCGCGATCCGCCCCCGTCCGTCCGTCCGCCGTCAAGAAGCGGCGCGCTTCGGGACGGGCTCCTTTCGCGGCACCCGTGCTGCTCCTGCCGGCGGCGATGGGCAGGACCGCGTGATGAGAGGCCGCGAGCGCCGTTTGGCCCGACGCTTTCTTTGCTTGTTGTTTTTTGTGCGCTCGCCCTGCTTCTACGATCTGTTTTGTTTGTTTCGCTCTCCACGAGTTCGTCTAGTCCATGTCCCGGGGCCTTGTGCGTCGTCGCCTCTTCTCGAGTGCGTGCGTGATTCTCTTATTGCTATTCCCGCGTGGCCGCCGCCACTGTACGCCGAGGCTTTTGTGCTGCCCTTTTCTTTCGTCTTCCAGCCTGCAATGCCTACTGCCTGCATTCGAGCGCCATTATTATTATTAAAGGGTCCTCGCATGCGAATTGCGCCGTTCCGTTGGTGCGCCGGTCGCCTTCCTCCTTTCGATATTCCAGCGCGCCCTTATTTAGAGAGGGTGAGGGACGCCAGCAACGCGGGCCGAGCAGGGCGAACGCTGGCGCTGCAAGCGACGCATTGTCGGCGCACGCCTACGTCTTTCAGTGATAGCTCCCGAAACCTTGTCAACCGCGTCCAGATGACGTGTGTGCGTGCGTTTTTCTCTTGGCTTGCTTTGTGGCACTCTCACGTCTCCCCCAGTCCCCCTCCATTTCACACCTTCGAGAGCCTGTCTCCACTACAGCAAGTGCACCGCGATCATTCCCAAAACGACTCTCTTCGTGTTATGCTGCTTCCGTGTATGAGAGACGCCGCGCAGTCTCCCGACGTAAGGTGCTCACGCCGCTCTTGGCCGAGCTCGCCGCTTGATACATTAAAGTGCTCTCGGCCGGCGCTCGGCGACATTTATATTTTCCGAGCGGTGGCCGCAGCTTGTGACCGAGGAATGCGTACGCCTCGAAGTGTTTTCGGGGTGCCTTGAGTCATCGCTGATGCCTTTTGCGTGCTCACAGGGCGCCGTCTTCAAACCGTGCGTTTCCAGCGAGCACTCTGGAGTTTACACTTCTCTCTCTTTCCCTCTTTCTGCGCTGAATGCGCCGGCGTACGTTTCTGTAGCGGGAGAGTATTACCTAGAGGAGCTCAATGAATCGCGGGGGCGAAGGAGTTCATTCTTAAGCGGCTCCCGGCGTCGGCTTCCTTTTGACATTCCTCTGGGGCGATCAAGGCGAATGTTCGTGGCCTAATGATCGTTCAGGGTCAAGAGTGTACACAACGCACATCGTGCTTCGGGTGCTGTCTCGGCGATCCACTCTGACTCTCTTGACTCCCGTCACCGCCTCTGCCGCCACCGCTGCTTCTACGCCATGACTTGGATCGTTTGCGCACGTGCGGTGGTTTTTCACACCGTTTATTTTTTTCCTTTGCCACCGAACTACGCACATGCCCGGGGGGGTGCTTCAGGCAACTTCCATTTTAACTAGAATTTAGGGCTCACTGTAGAAATGATGTTGATGCACTCCTAAAGGCGCCGATCTGAGCTCTTCTTCCGAGCACCGGAAATACCGGCTCTATGACGAAAGCTATATTCCGTTCTTTGAGCTCATTTTATCAGGTGCCCATGCCCGGTGCAGGTATCTTTTTTCCCTCTCTCTGGAGATGTCGGTGGGCAAAGGGGGTTAAGGGGAGGGCATGGGGAGGTTTGAAATATCTACCACACTTCTTAGTGAGCGCTGTTATTGCACTCGTTGCGTGTTAGATGAAATCTAGATGTTTCCGGGTTGTGAAACGCTCAGCTTCACCGCCATACACTCAGCGCCGTCCATTCAAGTGCGAGCCGAGCACAGCCGGCCGTGTTACAGCAGTATTTCACCAGTGTCCCGAGTGTAGCAACTGTCTTTAACAGAGAACAGAAAATCGACGGCGGAAAAAAAGTTATCCATAGTATGAGATTTGTTGCCGAGTGTTGCCGAGTGTGCCGGTGGCTGGTAGGTACAATTGGTCGCAGTTTGAAAGGCTCGCTCAATAGGCTCGCAGTTCAATAGGACGCTTGTTCAATAGGTTCAGCCATTCAGCTTTTCCATTTGATGAGCTCCATCGCCTAAAGTCAAAAGACTGAGGTTGCGTAAGGCGACATTTATCTTCTCACATCTTTTATCCTTAGCATTTGTCTTCCATGCATTGACCAAAGACGCGCGAGACACATATATTCAAGGTTAGTTTGCCTGACACGTATGTCTGTTAACAGAAGGGCCAACAACGAATTACGACGAAGGGAGCAGGCGAGCACAAGCAGAAGCGCTTGCTTTCGCTGACGTCCCTAAGATTTTCGACTTATAGCGACAAATTCGTCGAGTATCCGGCGTTTTCTTCCCAGATTGCGTAATCGAAGGACAGCGCTGAAAGGCGCACTGTTCATTTCTGTCCATCGACGGCTTCTCCATTGTCGACTTTTTTGTAAAGCCCACCAATTGGGACATTAGCTGGTGTAGTTGGTCAATGTTTCATGTGTCCCTGTGTGCGTACCCACACGCGCCAGAACCCCACACGCTCCTTTCGACAACGCCCGACACATGCACCAAGGGCGCTGGTACGGACCACAGCTTCGAGAAATTGATCTGCTGGCCCGGTTTTTGACTCAGAGGAATCAAGACTTGTTGAGGAAACGAGAAAAATCTAAAGGACACACCGATGAATCAAGGGCCCGATTGTCTGTGAATGAGTGCACTCTCTTCCCTTCGCCCACATTCTGCTATCTTGGTTTCACCTTCCAGTGGTATAAGTAAACAACCACAGCGCTGCTCAATATTGGAAAACGGAAAGTTGGGCAAGTTGGATAACGTTCATGATGTAAAAAATAGCGCACAGGGAACACACGGGACGGAAAGTAAACGACGCAGACAAGCGCTTGTCTGCGTCGTTTACTTTCCGTCCCGTGTGTTCCCTGTGCGCTATTTTTTACATCATGATCAATATTGGAAGTCTGATGGCCTTAATTGCAGCCCGCGAAGATGTTTTTGTTTGTGTGTTGTAGATGTTTCTTTGCTTTTTTTGTCTCAGTTGCCCCAGAGGCGGAGTGTACTTTACTTTCTTTCCCTCAGTTTTCTCGCTAATCCTATTCTCAAGTGTCGGGTATAGCCAACCGGACGTCATGCTTGGTGAACGTCCGTGCCTTTCCACTTTTCTTTATCTCTCGTTCTACCTCTTTTCCTCTTTTCAGACGTTCAATCGAGCGAGATTTTTTTTTCCTTTCCTTTGACCACAAAATGTGTTCCATACATTGTTACCGAGGCCTATGGTATAGCCCTACTGGTTGCTGCAGCTCTTCCAAGGTCGGCCCGAAGGAAGCTTTCTGCTCCTGGTGTTTCTTACTTTTCTACTTCGCGCGATTGCCCAAGTTTGATATTAATGACTTATGCGAGCGTGCTTGCACCTTTGCGAGCAACATGGTAATGCCCGCTCGATGCACACTGTAAAAAAAAATGCTCCACAGTACAGAAAAACCCGCTGGTAATGCGTTGCCGGAGGGTTTTCCGCAACATGAATACAGCGACTCCGTCCGACGGTCGTCACATTCTTGGTAACGGAAAGTTACGCTATGCTATGCACGAGAATGAAATCGTTTCTTTGCAACGAATGCTTCTCTGTTGTGTTCTTATTAAAGGTCCCGTAATGTGTATGCATACTTCCTCCGTTCACTTGGAAGTCATCTGATCTAGAACGGAAATAATTTGCATTGTAATTATGTACTATCGAGAGCAAAAATAACAGACCCCTGCCAGCGCGTGCCGATCTGTGCCAAACTGCATGCGAGCACCACCTGACGAAGCGCTCCTAGTGCCGAGACCAGCGCAGTGGCGTGCGCCCATCTCGAGGAGCGCTACGCATTGCGTGCCACTGCGCTCGTCTCAGCATCTGGAGTGCTTCGTCAAGCGGCGCTTAAATGCAGTTTGGCACAGATCAGCACGCGCTGGCAGGGGTCTGTTATTTTTGCTCTCGATAATACTTTCAGTAGCACATGCACATGCATCTGTGTATAAATAGCGAGGAAATAAGTATTATGTACAAGACTTTCATGCATATTATGTATTGCACACATAAAAAGAATGCAACTTAGAATGAAAGAGTGGCAAGTGTTTGGTTGAGTACAAGTACATACGTTTTATTTTCATGACAAATTGCACGCATTGTACCTCTAAACATTGCTGTCGGATCCATCTGAAAAGATAAAAAAATCCTCATTTAGTAGCCACACAACACCTATTATAAATTTCACAAATACATTTGAACCATCCACTATTGAACAATCGGCTTTTGTAGAAGCTTGTAAAAGCCATTTACTGAGAACCAAACCAACATGATTCATTGCCTAAAATTCATTTCTCATAACAGTAAACAGCAAAAACCACAGGGCCAGGAAGAAACAGACAAAATGCGCTTACTCGGACACCACTGTGTGCATGAAAGTCTTTACGGTTGTCTACAATTTTGTGCAAATATAAAGTAGCTAAGGATGGGTGCCAAATACAATTCAATGCAGATGCCTTTCATTACATAGTACTCAATGCACAACTTAGTGAGCAAGGAACATTGGTAACATCTGAAAAAGGCCAGACACTTGCCCACAAGCATGATGATGATTGTGATTTTTGATGGCGCGAGGGAATCTGAGGACAAAGAGCACCATGGCACAAGGTATTTTCTTCATCTCAAGGTGGGGCAATGAACCATTTGGCCGGCATTTCACCCTAAAGAAGACGAGCACCAGGTGAGGAGAAAGCTTGTACCCATTGGATTGGTGGTTACCCAGCACTTGCCCACAAGCAATCAGAAAGCATACTTCCCCGAAACCTTATGCTTTCAGTCATAGTTTCCATTATCTCAGCATCTGCAAGAAAATCTACTAATCTCTGATGTCAGTGAAAATGCAGCCACAGGTGCTGGTTGCAGCTCACTAAGGTATTCAAATATCTCTGCAGTGCGCCTCACGAGGAACAGATGCTCAAGTTTCCACAAAGGGCTCTTTGCAGAAATTTAACCGAAGGCCGCTGCCATGTTAACCTTTTCAAAATGATGGCCCAGAAAGACAAAGTGTAGTCGTGTCTGATGTAGAAAAAGGATGAAGGCGTGAATTTTTCAGCTTCTTCAACAGCTGTGATGTGTTTGTAACTGGTATTGCTTGGTTTGGTTTGGTTATTAGAGTTTAACGTCCCAAAGCAACTCAGGCTATGAGGGATGCCGTGTAGAAGGGCTCCGGAAATTTTGACCACCTGGGGTTTTTTAACGTGCACTGACATCGCACAGCACACGGGCGTCTAGAATTTCTCCTCCATCGAAACTTGGCCGCCGCAGCCGGGATCGAGCCCGCGTCTTTCGGGTCAGCAGCCAAGCGCCGTAACCACTGAGCCACCGCGACAGGGCTGTTGCTGGCATTGCTTCGCACAGCTTCAGTCTTCTCTTTGACATTTCGTGAAATCATTCCATGTCTGTGAAAGATCTCGCTCGCAAAAATTTTGGTTCAATGAAGGAGCAAAAAAGACCCATGTCCTAGGCCTTTTTTTGTGACACTAAAGGAAGGCTCGCTTTTAGGGTCATTATTACGAAGAGGTCCATGTAGCAACAAACTTTGAAACAATTTCTGCAAGGGCTGAGTGTTCTGAAGCCTAAGAATTTCTCATGAGGCGCCCTGTAGATTGAGTGCTCTGAAGCCTAAGAATCTCTCATGAGGTGCCCTGTAGATGCATCAGAACACCTAAGTGAGCTGTTACTGGGTCCTGTGAGTGCTGTCACTTGACATTAAGGGTATGTACTTTTCCTCGACACATGCAGTGATGATGTATATGTCGAGCCAAAGCATAAAAGACTTTGAAGAGTTGCGCTTCCAGATTGCTTGCGGAGGAAAGCACAAGAGTCTGGCCATGCTCAGCTGTTACCTTCCTTTGCTTCTTGCTTGTTGAGTTCTGCAGTGAGTACTACGTAATGACAGAAGGTATCTGCATCGACTCATGTTTAACATCTGTCTGTGCGACCTCCATCTTGCACGACACGACAGGCAACTCCATAATGCCCTTCATGCACCGAGTGTCAGTGTGTTCTGTCAGCTTCCTGGTCCTGTGTTTTCTGTTCTTAAAGTTATTACTGCCTTCATTCTCCGCTCCATGAAGCCTGAATGTGCTACACTGGGTTGCTCCATGCGTCATGCAGTAACCTGGCCATTTTTTTCATACATCGGAGGGACTCAGGTCGCAAGCCATGCTTACTATATTCAGCACATAAGTGTACATGTGAGACATATAATTTATAACCAATTTTAACAGTGGTATTTCGTGCAAGAATATCTAAATGCTACTCAAATTTTGCTCAAATTTTCAGATACACACTCTTATTCAGATTAAAAACATAATTTGGCTACTGTGCTCTCGTGATGCCACGTCTTGAGTTTGCATCAGTAGCTTAGAATAGTGCCTCTGCTACCTCTGGCAATGAAATCGAAAATGTTCAGCAGAAGATTGTATGCATCCTTTGTGATAGATATATTCAGCGCCGTCGTTTCTAAGACTACGACTTTCTTCTAGCAGGACTTGGTATGTCTACTCTTTATGACAGGTGACTCACGCGTGACATGCATTTTCTACATAAAATTGTGCTCGGCTCTATTGACTGTGAGCAGTTATTGATGTCACTGCGATTTCATGTGCCTCAGGGAAAAACCGCCAAATGCTATGATAGATTTTATCCTGACATGCATGCCATTTCACCAATGACTCGTTTGCAAATAATACAATTCAACTTTTTATGACAGAAATATTTGCCTAATTTGCTGTTTTCATTGTTTATTTCATTATGCTTGTTTTTCTTTACTACTATTATCAATGTATTTGTGACCATTTTTCTGTATTATGTCTGTTCACGTCATGGTGTTTGTATTGACTTAGTGTGCACTTGTTTAGGCCAATTGGCTGTTCAGGCACATTTAAAATAAAATATCTACCTATCTTTTTAAGCAGAAGCACAGCACCAAGGTACTCACCAACTGTTTGAAGCACTATGCGCAAGTTCTCGTGCCGACATGAATACAGGTACTTTGGAATGCACACTGTCCAAGTCTTCATCATGCCATGCCGCTCCGACTCTCTGGTAGCAAAATTTTCCACTAAAAAAAAGAGCAATTTTGTTCATGTTAGACTAGTAATATTAAATTTTACTATATACTAGGTACTTCTCATCATTCTACCCCAGACTAAACCATACACCAGTGATCATCATGTTTTGAATTTTGTTGTATATGATCACAAAATGTGGTGTAATACCATGTTAGAAATTCTGGTCAAAATTAATCTGACAAAGTATTGTTTAAAAAAATCTGGGCACAAGGAAGAAGGAAGCTAGCCAGATAGCCTGGACGAATGTTTTAAGTTTCATGCAAGCATCAGTACCCTTGCACACAAAATGTACAATTTAGTGGGTTTACCCTTCCAGAATGGAATTTCATGCTGCAAACATCTAGCTATGCGAAAAAAATTTTTAACTTCCATTCCAGACAAAGGAAAGGAAATTCCTCTGGTTTTTCTTCACAAGCCTCTGCAAGTATACAATTCAGTGAATCTACTCTACAAGTATGTGAACCTACAAGCACGAGACAATGACAAGAAAGGAGACAAAGCAGGCGCTGACTCGCAACTGAAGTTTATTGAAGTAAACAGGGAGTACATAGGAAAGCCAAACAACACCACGAACCACACAGTTACAGATAAGCTATACCACAACATGAGTAAAAGATCGCCCTTAACTTTCCTCTCATCTAGATAGTCCAACTCGTTGCATATTTACACGATGGACAGCACACTCACAGATTTGTCACCGAGTCATAGGATGTGTCTAGCCTCGATAATTTTCCGGTTAATCTGCTCCGAATGTATCGCCAAAATGAGTGTTTTCAAAAGGAATGGCTAGCAGCCTTCACATTCCTTGCGATGTACAGATAAGTTAGAACCCCTACCAATATCCAAATATCTCTTGTTCTCCCGTAGTCTTACATTCAAATACCTTCGAGTTTGACCAACATAAACCCAACCCCAAGATAACAGTATCCGATACACCACATACATTTTACAAGGCACATATGCTTTTTCCGGACCAAATTCACAAAATTATTCTTAACAATTTTACAGTTTGTAGACAACTTATTAGGGGCCAAGCGTCATACCTTCTGCGTCATACCTTTTCTGCGTCATACCTTCTGACCACATTTTTCAAATTGTCGACAATCTTCGTATGTACAGTAACACAGTCGATCTTTTGGCATCTCGATGGCTGGCCCTGGCCGTATCCTGCCAATCGCTGTGAAGGGGTTTTAGCTTTAACATGCTAAAGGGAAGAATGGCGCAGCATCAAGTAATAAGGACAGCACGACAACAAGCACACGCACAAGTGCCAACCTTGGAGCGGATACAGAATCCAAGAGCATGTGCTTGACAATCAGCACTGACAGTCAAGGAAATGAGAAAACACTGATTTGAACATTCAAGATTGAATGAGCCCGATCCTTGACTGTCAACGCTGAATATCAAGCATACGCTCTTGGATTCTGTATCTGCTCCAAGGTTGGCACTAATGCGTGTGCTCTCCTGCTGTCCTCGTTAAAGATGCTATGCCATTCTTACCTTTAGCATGTCTGACCAACTTGATCAATCTTATACGCTCAGCTTTAACAATTTATCACACACTCCTGCAATAGCATGGTTGGGGAATAATGCTTTCGTAAGCCTTAAAATCTGCTCTTGGAGACCACTTGTCATGCTGTGAAAGCATCACTTCATCAATACCGAGCCTAGCCTAGAAGACGCAATGCTATCTTTCACTAGCTTAGAGTGGTTCGGCCAATAGTCAAGTAGCTGCCTGACACTCCTGGGTGAATATCGGCAGCATACATGGCATGTGCAGAACATCAAGGTGAAGCCAAGAAACCGCAGCTCTTTTTGATGGGACATTTCCTCTAAGGAAAACCTACCTAATTTAATGAAAGGCCTTGCTCCTTAAACAACTTGACAATATGCACAGGTCTCACACTATCGCAACCTTTTGTAAAAGACCAGAAAATCAGACGCAGTGAAAGATTTTCCCCCAGCCCATGCAAGTTCTTGGCAATCACTCCATCCACCCTGCTTAAGAGAATATTACTTAGCACAGAGGCGTTCAATCGATACATATACTAGACTTTTGAACATATGCTGCACAGCCATACTCCAGAAACATGCTCTTCAAATAAAAGGAGGTAAGTCCAAAATAAAAAACACTATTACGCACCTGCTCCTAAACACAAGCTCATCATTGTGCTTTGATATGCACATTCACAAGCTTTTCATAAGGTTCTCATACGGGATGGAATAAAATAGTTCTACATCGACACTAACCGCCAGACAATCTGTTGAATTGCCATTCTTGAGATACTCAACCACGCTGCGAATTGAGTACCAGAAACGGATCTTCAAGATGCGAAGTAGACAAATGCTTTTGCAAATAACCAGACAAAATTTTGCAAGAACCCTTTTCTGAAATTTATCTGAAGAGCATGCTAGTGAATAGCATTTATTTTAAGAGCATGGCTGTAGAGTATTGTAGTGTGGTATGTGTTCAAAAATCTGGTATATGTAGTGGTTCGAAGATGCGCCTTGTGCTAAGAGATATTTTAAGTAGGGTGGATAGAATGGTTGTCAAGGACTTGGATGGACTGGGGGAAAAAATCTTTTGCTATGTTGATGATTTTCTGGTCTTTTACAAAGGCTCTGATAATTTGGGACGTGAACATATTCTCAAGCTGTTTAAGGAGCAAGGCCTTTGTCTTAGGTTTACCTTGGAGCAAATGTCGCCACAAAAAGAGCTGCGGTTTCTGGACCTTACCTTGATGATCTGCACACACCATGTGCGCTAGTGATATTCACCCAGGAGCGTTAAGCTGCTACTTGGACACAGGTTGGCTATTACAAGCTAGTGAAAGATAGCATTGGACTGTCCAGCCTGGGCTCAGAATTGATGAAGTCATGCTTTCACAGCATGACGACAAGTTTCCAAGAGCACATTTTAGGTTAATGAACGCAGGATTTTCTAACCATGTTATTGCAAGAGCATACAATAAATTGTTAAAGAAGCCGAAAGCTTTTCACGGCGACCGGCGCAATCAGGCCGGAGCCAGCCAGCAAGATGCCAAAAGACAGGTTGTGTTACCGAACGTCCATAGATTGTCGCACAAATTGAAAAATGCGGCCAGAAGGTATGATGGAAAAGCGATTTTTTTGGCCCCTAATAAGTTGTTTAAAATATGTAAAATTGTTAAGAATAATTCTGTGAATGTGGCTAGAGAAAAGTAGACATGTGGAGTGAAATGTATATGTACCTTGTAAAATGAACATGGTATCAGACACTATATCTTGTGGTCGGGTCGATATAGGTCAAACTGGAAGGTGTATCAATGTAAGATTACAGGAGCACATGAGGGTAGGGGTTCTAACTTTTCTGTATATTGCAAGGGATGTGAAGGCTGCTACCCTTTCCTTTTGGCAGCACACATTTTGGCAGTAAATTCAGAGAAGATTAAATGGTAGATTATTGAGGCTAGACACACCTTACGACTCGGTGACTAATGTGCAAGTGTGTTGTCTATCGCACTAACACGCAATGAGTTGGACTATCTCGATCAGGGGAATGTTCAGGGGCATTGACTCATGTTGTCATGTATGCTTATCTGTAATTGCGTGGTTTGTGGCGTTGCTTGGCTTCTTCATGTATTCCCTATTCACTTCAATAAACTATGGCCGCGACTCAGCGACTGTCTTGTCTCTTGTCTCGTATTTCGCACTGGTAGATTCACCATGATGTCTCACCTCTTCAGAAATCCAACACGACATTTTCCTCTTCACACTTGAGGTTCAGTGCATAAAAAGGCCAACACTAGTCATCCGCAAGAAACGTTCATGGCTCCATTAACACCGCCTCCTGCTTACAAGACACAGTGCGGCATTCATTGTAGATTCTACCTGCAACACAGAACGCAAAGTTTTAGTTTGAGTGGACTAAACTAGGAAAGCAGCACAAAATATCACAGCCAAACGGCCGAGCTGAAAGAAATAGAGGGTAGTGTAATAGTGAATATACTGATATAGTTTTGTGTAACATCTTCTGAAGTTTAACAGAGTACACTGGGGCCAGTTGGTCATACATAATCTGAACGAACAAACGTAGCGTTTAAAACAGGACACAGAAAGATGAGGACAGGACGGGGCTACAACTTACAACTGAATGAAATCGATAAACGAAAGACACATCCCTTCTCGAGCAAAGACACGCATGCGCAAACTTGAAAGAATGACAAAACTGTGATAAACTAGAAAAAACCGGCAAAATAAAAAGAAAAAAAAAGAAAAAAGATGAAAAGGCGTGGAATAGCCACCGGTCATGAAACTGTTTACAAACATTAAGTGCGTCTTAGAAAGTTTCTTTCTTTTTCCATTAGATAAATAGATGGTGTGCTAATGCACGTGTCATTACCGCGTTGTGATATTTCATGAGCTTCCAGGATTTCCCTCGCCAATTGATCTTTACCCCTTCCTAAAATCTTCGTGCGGTTCAAAGAGGGAAAGCAACCTGGGCAGCTCTTGCAATGCTTTGGCAAGTGCTCATCAGTTTGCTGACGAAGCGAAGATGCGTGTTCACTCAGCCTCACGTTTAGACATCTGCCCGTCTGCCCAATGTACACACTTTCGCAGCGTAGAGGGATCTGATAAACAATATCTGTGGCGCATGAGACGTGTGGCTTCTTGTGTTTTGTGCTACACCCTGAATTCTTGGCGCTGTCATGATCTGCCAGAGCGCAAAGCTTTGCAAGCTTGAGGGGAGCTGAAAATACTACATCAATACCAAATTTTGCCGCCACTCTCTTCAAGTTGTGCGAGAGCCTGTGTACATAGGGCATAACTTCAAACTTCCTTCTCTGTTCTCCGGGTACATTTATCTTAGATAACTGTGTGTGTTCTCTTGCTTTGTGCAACTTTTTCTTTAGAGTTTCTGCGACAGCCACAAGAACATCGCCAGGAAAGCCTGCTTCTTTAAGTCTTCGAACCTGGTTGTCGAAACTACTACCAACTTTGTGCGGACATGACATGAGGAGCGCTGACCTGAGACATGTGGCTGCTATGCCTCGCTTAATGAGCTTCGAATGAGAAGAGTCATAAGGTAGAAGCGCTTTCTTGGACCGTGGCTCGTAAGCCCAGCAAAAAATGACCAACAGAATTAAAATACAGGTGAATATCTAAAAACTGAATGGAATCGTGAGCCGGAAGTTCTATGGAAAAATTCAGTGACTTTATGATACCTTTGAATCGGGTTAAAATCGAGTCTGCAACTACACTCAAGTCATCTCTAGACGAAAGGTTGAGAAGAACAAGGAAATCATCTACATATCTAAAGACACGTACAACGCGCTCATCGTTCAACTGAGACTGAAGCAAACGTCCAAACTTGGCAAGAAAAATTTCACATAGCACAGGGGCGACACTTGAGCCAATGCATATTCCACGTTTCTGGACATAGAAATGTTCTTTGTAGCTTATGATTGTAGAATTGAGGTACAGGGCCAAGAGTTCCAGAAATGATTCAATACTAATACCACATGAATTCTGAAAAGACACCTCACCCGCCTCTTCAATACACTCTCTCACAGCAATGAACAGTTCATCGTGCGGCACCGAGTAAAAAAGTTCCTCTATATCCACTGAAAATGCAGAGTTTGCACCGCACACGTCACTCCGTAGAATGTCAACTAAGACGGCTGAGGAGGCGACTTTAAAAGGGTCCACAGTACAAAGGCTGTTCAGGTGATGCTGGAGGAACCTGCCTAGACGTGCCTGCCAGCTGTGTCGCTCTGTGATAATGGCTCTGAAGGGACATTCGGGCTTGTGGGTTTTTGCGTTGAAGAAAACTTTCAGTGCATCTCCTTTGCAGTTGCTCACCTCCTTTCCCAGCCTGTCCAGCTTGCACTCTTTTAGCAACTGCAACGCCCTACTCTTAGCCTTAGCTGGCTTAAGAAGCGAGCGCTTAAAGTTCTTCTCAATTGCTTTTGTAGCCTTTGCATCATACATCTCCCGAGGAAGAACGACAAAGCCTCCATCCTTATCGGCTTGCATCAGAGACAGCTTTGAATCACGAAAGTGCCCAACGACTTTGTTCACCTTTGAGTGTCTTCTTGTTCTTGTTTGAGACGTGTAGGCCTTTTCAAGAGTGTCAACACACACCGAAATGCAATGTATTCTCTCCTCGCCACTGGCCTTCTCTGCTATTCTGTGAACCGAAGCAAGCATTTCATGCTTCGGGACAGTGACCTCCAGACTGAACTTGGGGCCCTTTTCCAGAACGCGCTGAACTCCACTTGGTACTGGAAGCTCATGAAATATCACAACGCGGTAATGACACGTGCATTAGCACACCATCTATTTATCTAATGGAAAAAGAAAGAAACTTTCTAAGACGCACTTAATGTTTGTAAACAGTTTCATGACCGGTCGTTATTCCACGCCTTTTCATCTTTTTTTCTTTTTCTTTTGCCGGTTTTTTCTAGTTTATCACAGTTTTGTCATTCTTTCAAGTTTGCGCATGCGTGTCCTTGCTCGAGAAGGGATGTGTCTTTCGTTTATCGATTTCATTCAGTTGTAAGTTGTAGCCCCGTCCTGTCCTCATCTTTCTGTGTCCTGTTTTAAACGCTACGTTTGTTCGTTCAGATTATGTATGACCAACTGGCCCCACAGTGTACTCTGTTAAACTTCATTTCTTCTACATTGGGCACTTTTATTTGTTCTCGTCCCCTTCAAGAGCAATGTGCGCTCTGCGCAAGCCTTATTGCCGTTTCAACATGCCGAGCCCGATTCTTCAATTACTGCCTACGGAAACGTTGCTGCCCTCCTGAACTAGCCGGGATGTTTGGAGTCGTCGGTGCTTCCACAGGCCACTGGATGCGGATTGCGAAAATCATAAAAGCGGAGTGCTGGAGACAAGTAGGCCTTCTTCAGGACTGGCTGCGACTGCTGTGTTTGAACTCGCAAGGAGCTGGCTCGTCTGGCTTCAAGATGCTCAGAGATTTCCAAGGTCATGCAAACGCGGCGAAGGAGTGGTTGTGGGGGAAACAACTTCAAAACCGCCCGAAGACGCCCAAGAAGCAGGTAGGAAAAGTTCCAGTTACGTTCTTGGGGAATTCCTCAGTACCAAGTGGAGTTCAGCGCGTTCTGGAAAAGGGCCCCAAGTTCAGTCTGGAGGTCACTGTCCCGAAGCATGAAATGCTTGCTTCGGTTCACAGAATAGCAGAGAAGGCCAGTGGCGAGGAGAGAACACATTGCATTTCGGAGTGTGTTGACACTCTTGAAAAGGCCTACACGTCTCAAACAAGAACAAGAAGACACTCAAAGGTGAACAAAGTCGTTGGGCACTTTCGTGATTCAAAGCTGTCTCTGATGCAAGCCGATAAGGATGGAGGCTTTGTCGTTCTTCCTCGGGAGATGTATGAAGCAAAGGCTACAAAAGCAATTGAGAAGAACTTTAAGCGTTCGCTTCTTAAGCCAGCTAAGGCTAAGAGTAGGGCGTTGCAGTTGCTAAAAGAGTGCAAGCTGGACAGGCTGGGAAAGGAGGTGAGCAACTGCAAAGGAGATGCACTGAAAATTTTCTTCAACGCAAAAACCCACAAGCCCGAATGTCCTTTCAGAGCCATTATCACAGAGCGACACAGCTGGCAGGCACGTCTAGGCAGGTTCCTCCAGCGTCACCTGAACAGCCTTTGTACTGTGGACCCTTTTAAAGTCGCCTCCTCAGCCGTCTTAGTTGACATTCTACGGAGTGACGTGTGCGGTGCAAACTCTGCATTTTCAGTCGATATAGAGGAACTTTTTTACTCGGTGCCGCACGATGAACTGTTCATTGCTGTGAGAGAGTGTATTGAAGAGGCGGGTGAGGTGTCTTTTCAGAATTCATGTGGTGTTAGTATTGAATCATTTCTGGAACTCTTGGCCCTGTACCTCAATTCTACAATCATAAGCTACAAAGAACATTTCTATGTCCAGAAACGTGGGATATGCATTGGCTCAAGTGTCGCCCCTGTGCTATGTGAAATTTTTCTTGCCAAGTTTGGACGTTTGCTTCAGTCTCAGTTGAACGATGAGCGCGTTGTACGTGTCTTTAGATATGTAGATGATTTCCTTGTTCTTCTCAACCTTTCGTCTAGAGATGACTTGAGTGTAGTTGCAGACTCGATTTTAACCCGATTCAAAGGTATCATGAAGTCACTGAATTTTTCCATAGAACTTCCGGCTCACGATTCCATTCAGTTTTTAGATATTCACCTGTATTTTAATTCTGTTGGTCATTTTTTGCTGGGCTTACGAGCCACGGTCCAAGAAAGCGCTTCTACCTTATGACTCTTCTCATTCGAAGCTCATTAAGCGAGGCATAGCAGCCACATGTCTCAGGTTGGCGCTCCTCAAGTCATGTCCGCACAAAGTTGGTAGTAGTTTTGACAACCAGGTTCGAAGACTTAAAGAAGCAGGCTTTCCTGGCGATGTTCTTGTGGCTGTCGCAGAAACTCTAAAGAAAAAGTTGCACAAAGCAAGAGAACACACACAGTTATCTAAGATAAATGTACCCGGACAACAGAAAAGGAAGTTTGAAGTTATGCCCTATGTACACAGGCTCTCGCACAACTTGAAGAGAGTGGCGGCAAAATTTGGTATTGATGTAGTATCTTCAGCTCCCCTCAAGCTTGCAAAGCTTTGCGCTCTGGCAGATCATGACAGCGCCAAGAATTCAGGGTGTAGCACAAAACACAAGAAGCCACACGTCTCATGCGCCACAGATATTGTTTATCAGATCCCTCTACGCTGCGAAAGTGTGTACATTGGGCAGACGGGCAGATGTCTAAACGTGAGGCTGAGTGAACACGCATCTTCGCTTCGTCAGCAAACTGATGAGCACTTGCCAAAGCATTGCAAGAGCTGCCCAGGTTGCTTTCCCTCTTTGAACCGCACGAAGATTTTAGGAAGGGGTAAAGATCAATTGGCGAGGGAAATCCTGGAAGCTCATGAAATATCACAACGCGGTAATGACACGTGCATTAGCACACCATCTATTTATCTAATGGAAAAAGAAAGAAACTTTCTAAGACGCACTTAATGTTTGTAAACAGTTTCATGACCGGTGGCTATTCCACGCCTTTTCATCTTTTTTCTTTTTTTTTCTTTTTATTTTGCCGGTTTTTTCTAGTTTATCACAGTTTTGTCATTCTTTCAAGTTTGCGCATGCGTGTCTTTGCTCGAGAAGGGATGTGTCTTTCGTTTATCGATTTCATTCAGTTGTAAGTTGTAGCCCCGTCCTGTCCTCATCTTTCTGTGTCCTGTTTTAAACGCTACGTTTGTTCGTTCAGATTAACATCTTCTGTTCATATAAAATGTACACTTTTTTTTTCTTATGCTGACGCCTGGGTACACTATATTGTGCACTTATTGCATGGGCCTGAACTAGCAGCTTGCTAAGGGCCCAGATGCTTTTATCACCCTGTTTGTATAACCTTCACCCAAAGTGAATAAAGTGATACTGATATTGCATGCAAGATATATGCATGATATATTGTGATATTCAACACTGCTACCACTGGCTTAGCCAGCTATTTATGCATAATAAAAAATGCAGTATCACATAAATACTGATACAGTACTATTAGTGTTAATATTAGCAGTGCAGGTTCAATGAAAAAAAAGGGGCCTAGTGCTAGCTGCCATTCCCACAGCAGGCTTGTGACCAATCGCCAGTTTAAAGGAAAAAGGAATGACTGAAAAGGGAGAGAGCCAGTAGGAAGGAAGACAGGCATAAAAGGACTTAGGATACAATAGGCAGGCAAAGTTATTTAGACAGTAACCACAAAAGAAACATTAACACTCAAGAAAAGATGTACAAGACCAACCATACCATTATGCACAGTGGATAACTTGTTAACCTCATTTAGCACAAAATATATTTTCATATATACTTGTGCTATAAACTGATTACATTCATTAATAGCATAACTGACCGACTGAAACCAAAACAGGGATGAAGGGCGGTGAATGAGCCCTAGGCGTGATGCTTTTGCCTTCCTAGTGGGACACAGAAGGATCATTCAGTTGAACATCGGGTCTCTGAGATTAATATGTAGTTTAATATTAGTGGAAAAATAGAAGTAGTAACAACAAAGCAAGCAATGTAGCTGAACATTGTTCTATGGACATGAGAAAAAAAAGCATTATGAATAACCAAGTATGCAATGTTTGTAGCTGCACATTTCTTCACACACGTGTCTAAAACATATGCGCATGATTTGCCACAAGAGAGTGTCTCGTTTAGATAGGGTACCTGCTATGGCAGTAGTGCACAATCAGGCTGGAATGAAATGCAAACAGTGCCTATGAACAAGACAAAATATTTCACCTGTGTGATTTCAGCTTGAGTATGCAGCTAGCCTGATTCCTGTTTCAGGATAAGAGATCTACCTAATACACATATATGAACTCTTTCTAAATGTATACCTCGCTACAAAGTAGAAAAGTACTGCACATGTATGTTCGCATTTCGTTCCGGCCTAACTGTAAATGCATAATGTGTGTCTAATGCTCATCATTATCAGTCAAGGCTGTAACTTCCAACACCAAGCAGATAAATGAAACCTGTAAAAACTCCTTGAAGGCAAGAGTCTGGAGACAAGCTTCTAGACCCACTCTGAAGGATGTAGATTTGGTGTTTAGTGTGGCATATAATTACTTCTGCATTAATAGCGAGCATGTAAGGCCAATACAAGGTGCTTCTGAATTTGGTCGCCTAAAATTTGCTTGGGAGAACGCAAAATAATGCTAAAGAGCAATCTATAGACACAATATTGCATGCCGAATAAACAACAAGAAAAAAAGAAGGCAATGCTCTGGAAGCACCTTCAGTCATTCAAGACAAAAATGATGAGGCATGCTGATGCTGCTGCTTGAACAATAGAAAAAAGCGACTACTGCTTACTTACAAAAAATTTGGAGTCACTTTGGCGACTAAAGTGGTGCAAGGCGAAAGCCTTAGTACAGCATTCTGTCACGAATGTGGCTGTGAATGATGATTCAAGTGCTGCCAGCGAACGACGCGTCCATTGGCTGTCTGCGTGTGTTACTGATGTCTGGTTAACATGTTAAGCTTCGCCTGTAAGAGTGGAACGCGACAGCGTCTTGCAACGCTGCCAGGGAGTCCACAGAACGCCATCGCCAATTCGGCTGTACGCCTTGCGGGACGGTAAATTTATTTTTTGAGGAAAGGAAATGTATCTGTTCGCATATCTGGGTGGACACCTGCACCTCGCCGTAAGGGAAAGGGGGAAGATGGGAGTGAACGAAGACGCCGTATTAGCTAGACGCGCCTTTGTTCATTCCAAACCATTCAGCTGGCATTACGGAGTGGCTAGCGTGCTCGTATCGCACTCCGGAGACCCTGGTTCGATTCCCCAACTCGACCAATTTCGTTCTCGGTTTTATTGATTTATGCGGTCTAACTAGAAAGGTTAATTAGGCTATTTCATATTTATATTATTGTATTTCTATCCATCATGTTCTGTCATTAACCTGTCAATTGTTGGAACTGTCTAGGATGTTCGACACAACGTATATGAAACGAGCAACGTCGAACTGAGTGGGGAAGTGCGTGGTGGTGGAGCGAACGCGGCTTCGTACTTAACTTATCTGTTTTTTCAGCAGCGTCTCCTTCCGCGGACGCTGTTGTCGCTGCGGCACGCGTCTTTCTTTTCTTTTTCCTCTTTCTTCTGTCCTCTTCATTATCCTCTATCTTAATTAGGCTAATTGATTAATTAAGCAATTAACTAAACTCAGTCCAACTTAGTTGGAGCATCACTATACGATCCCTTTGATTGGTTGCATGGTTACTAGCCAAAGTACAATTGGCCCCATTTGAAATTCGCGCACTGTGACGTCACGAGCATTTCGACCAATTGAAAAGCGTGACATTTTCTGTCGACAACTCCTGCTTACAACGATGAGGCATTAAAGGCTTCCGCCTTAATAAACGCTTTCTCTGAGCAAGCAATGAAAGACAGCTGTAACTCATGAAACCTCACGTCATTCTTTTTACAAAAAAAGAAATTTAAAAGGTTGCAATGCAAGAATCCCTGCCATAGTAGTATTCTCCTCACACTTGGGTTACACAAGCCAAGGCTTTTAACAGCATGTGTTTTTGCATGTGTTCATTCTGAAGCATTACCCGGTTGAAGCGACACAAAATATTTACTTCCCCATGAACCTGTGCGTGTAGCATAATCACAGAAAATATTTTTTACACTGGACAGAAATACAACAGCATAGTGGCGTAACTGACACACAACAGGCTTCGGGGACAGTGCAAGACAATGATCTGAAATCCTACACAACAGACCTGTGACATTACAATGGCTAAATCCTTGATAGTAGTATTTAACAGCCATCTAAATGCTCGTGCGCAACAGGTGGGAGCACTTTACTGCGAAGCAACAGTAAATCTTTGCCACTAGTCTAAACAAAAGTGCACCTCATTGCGACTTCCACTAAACTTTTTTGCTCCCAGTGCAACAAAGCAAGTACACAGGGGGCTCGAATGGCAACGATATGATGCGTTAGGCTATCATGTCATCATCTTAACATAAACAATGCATGTGGTCTCTGTTCCGGGACTGCCAATCAGCCTCGAGAAGACAAAGATGCTTATAAAAAAAGAACAAAGCAACAAGCTCTCAAACCTCACAGTGAACATAGAAGTAGCAGAACCCTGTAACCTAGCCAATAGTTCGAAGCTAAGCAGCAGAAGAAAATATGTTAAGGCCAGGACTGAGCAAACAGAAAATCATGGAGGAAACCTAAAAGCAGCAAAAGCAATGAGAGTGGAGTTGTCTTGATGTTCACTGTCAATACCTACCGCTAAAAGTAAAGGAAACCAGGGTATAAGAAATACAGCATTTCATACTATGCTTTGAGCAAATGCAGTGAGAATGAAACAGACTAGAGACTTGTCTTATAACATTTTCACTCTTTACTTTGCACCAGAGGAAAATAAATTTGTGTGCAGTTCACCTACTGCTTGGCACTGTCCTAGAAGGAATGAATCCAGGTCTCGAAAAGTCTACAGAGAGAATACTGATACTGCATGTGCATTTCTCTCTAGACTCCCTCGTTTATTCCTTCCCTTAGGTTCAGGAGTCCACCGAGAGACAGTTACTGCCCCATTTCCTTTCCTCAAAAACCAATTTTAATTTCATTTCTCTCAACTGTCCTGAAATGTGTATAAGTTGCCAATTTTTTTAGTGCCTAATTACATACTGTAATTTTTGCAAGGAATATGAGGTTGATGGACAGAAAAAAAAAGCCTGGAATGGTATCTTAGGTAACTTGGCACCTGGACAAACAGCTGACCCACTGGGCGTCCCCAAGGGCTGTGCTGCGAGGCGTCCCTAGCAACAGTAGCCGGTTGTCCAGATCCAAAGGAACCACGCGAATGATTACCGAAAAGTTTAAGGACAGCAGATGCATGAACACAAAACAGCTTTTCAGCACTGTTGCAGTGGGATGAACGGTTCCAAATCTCTAGACTATACCTGGTAATAAATAAATTATCAGAAGACCATCTCGAGCGCAGAATGATCTCAAAGCACATTCGACACGCACTACCAACATGGACAGCCTGTGCTTAATTGAATCCAAAAGTTTACGCTGATCGACCAATGTTACTTCAAACAGAGACAGAAAGCGCATGCACGTTGTGCTGATGTTACCGTGAACATAACATGCGACGAGACACAGGGTTACAACAGAAACAAAAAACGGCTTTCAAAATCTGAGAACAAATTGCTCACCTTCTCACAAGTTCACCAAACCGGAGACGATGCCGTGTGGCTGCCGCCAGTCACTCGCGATGCACAGAAACAATAAAAATGCAATTCCGCTGACTTTCCTTGAGCAATTTTCAGCCGATTAAACTTCAAGCTGTTCGCACCGACCACCGTTCACCTCACCAAGCATGTGTGCACGGAGGAAGTAAAATTTATGCGGGCAAGTCAGCCGCGCAAAACGCCGAGCACGATGCCATTTGCAGAGCTATAGGCACTATAGCAGAGCTATGGTCGCTAGCAGAGCTGCACGGGAAATTCATAGCGTCATTCTCGTATTCGCGTCCATGCTTACTTCGCTGACGCCGCAAAAGCGCACCAGCTTGAAAACATATCAGATGTATTTAATTTTACCGTAGCTTTTTTAGCTGACAACTTGAATGGTTTTACATATTAAAATTTTCTTTTCGTTTCATGAGCGTTGTTACCACAAGAGCGCAGTGCATGCAGCTTGGCCGTGACGAGTCGAAGCGCTAGCCAAGCCCGCAGTCGGAACCATGCGCGGAGTATGTGTGGTGTTGAGTGAACAGGTGCTTTAAAACGGTTTTTGTTCTTCCGTGTTCGCTGCGTGCGTCCTGCGCGCTGTATTGTCGTTACGGTGTGTGTATGTGTGCGGTCCGTACGCTGCATTGGAGTGTACAACCGCTTGCTGTCCCATGCGGCATCGATGCATAGTAAAACGACCGTGCAGAATGTGCGTTACAATGCCAGTGGCCCTGCACGAAAGAGGAGACTTGAAGCCGGCGGAAAAGCTGCTCACCCTCGTGGGACTGCAAGAATCTGGCGAGGAACAGTCGACACGCGTTTCGGTGGATGATTGCGTTTATCAAGCTAAAAAGTTCAGCACTGGCCGATAGCACTGATGAGCTGCTGCTGCGTCATGATAAACACCTGTCTAAAGTTTATTACAAGCTTGTTGGATGTGAACGTGGCCATGAGTGGTATTCGTCGAGCAGCGGCCCTCAGGAGGTGGAACCAGTCGATACCTGAAGATGATTACTGTTTGCCCGCGCCCTGGCGCCTCGCTTCCAACCGCATGCGTTGGCGTTATTTATATCTGAATTTCACACGTAGTTGAACTTTCGCAAATATTACAGCCGCATCTTTCAAACGTGCCTTGTGAAGAGGACCCTTTTTCATATTTTTTTGTGGGAGGGGGTGGGGGAATGAGCGGCTGCTCAAATGTCATTCTTTATTATTGTGAGCTTATTTTCCACATATGTGCCAGGTTGGCCCATTCTTGCCTCTTGGTTGCATGTAAGCAATGCATTTATTGGGCATAAATTTCTTTGCTGTTGTATTGGCACAGGGTTAATGATTCTCATTGTATTGTGGTGACACATCATTGTATGCACTCCTTGCAGAATGTCTAAGGGGGTAATAAATTACTGAGCAGAGAGTATGCCTTGTGATAAATGCGAGGAACATTACTGATTTACTTCACACTTAGCATGTTCCGTTGTCGTTAGTGGTTACGTATGCCTTGCCTGCTGCTTTCCAGTGTAGCGGCGAGAGGCATGTCAAGCTGCACTTAGCAGCTTTTTTCTGTCCACTCTTTACTGGTCAACATGGTAAAATAAACTGAACGTAATGCATGCTTGCTGAGACTTAGCTTAGACTACAATTCATTTATTTACTTTCAGGGCCTATCGGCGCCAGATAGAGGAGTGGGTGGCTAACAAAAATACATTTGTAATAGGCAAATTAGTTAAGGTGATTATACACAGCATACTTGAAGGCGTCGGGTGCAGTGATGGACATGACGAAGGCAGAGAAGATGTGACAGTTGGAAACGTAGAAAAGTAGAGATCTGTGTGAGCTTACACATGACTTAAGGTGAACACTAGCAAAAAATTAAGAAGGTGCAGAAGACTGAGGCCAGAGTTAAAGCTAGTTTAACAAAGAAAAGAACCTCTCAGCAAGCCAAAATGAGCACATGCAAGCAGTTACGTAAACATGGAACATAAAACTTTTTGGATGGAAGAAAAGCCAAGGCACATTGCTCATTGTGACGTTGCTTAAAAAGTGGGTGTCTAGTTGTCCACCTTCATATCCAGTCCTTCCACACCTAGCAACTGAAATGCCATCAAGGAGGAGCATCTCCAATCACTCTAATTGCATGGGAGGTACACATCTCCAGATGCCAGAGGCTTGGTGTCTCATTTTAGTCTAGATAGTTTGGTAGATATAAACATTACCACATGTAAGAGGCATGTGGTAGCCTTGCAGGGGGTGTATTTTGTAAGTCTTACAGCATGTTGTGCAATGCTGGCATGTTTCATTATTTACATTGCAGTAATATGTTAGCACAGGCGAGAAAGTTTGTAACTGAGCAGAAAAAAACAATATTCATGCCATGTCTTAGCCGCATTCTTAGTACCATATAAAACATAGTGCGTATAAGGAACTCCGCATTTTTTTTATAATTTTTCTTTCTGAGCACTGGTTTTTTGCAAGTTAGCACAGTTCTACAGTCTTCTGTGGCTGCCGACTGGCCCGCATGTTTGTCAAAGCTGCAGAGTTCATGATGGCTCGTGTCAGTGCAAGCTAAATAAAGGTGGATAGGAAATTCATGCTTCCAGAGTACATTCCAGAAAAAACAGCTATTATTTCCTAGTCAGGATGAGGGAGCAGCACCGACGGTGCACATCCTCCTTGTCACTACAGCAATTATGGCTGCTCACTGCTTTTCTGCAGCGTTTCATTTATCCGCAGGAAGACCAGGCATGAATGGCCGGCTATAGGTACCTAATAAATTGAACATTGCAATGAGCAATATTTTGTTATGCCTGTGCTTTTGTTATCCCTGAAGGAGTTAGCGTTTTTGATTGATGGTTGTGTAGCAAAGATGTGACTGCTACATTGCACTGCATTCACAAATTTGTTTGCCCATGCTTTTGGCTTTCTCAGTGGTTCGTTTCCTTATCAAACGGCAGACGGAAATTCGGCTTTCACCTTGTGCACCTTCATCATGTTTGTAATGTATTTTCAGCTGGTGTTCAGTTTCAATTTAGAGAAGTTGTCTAACCATTGTCTGTGTCTAAATGTTTTTTAACTCTTGACCTCATTACGCTGCATTTCTAAATTATTTATTAAATGCATTTGTTAATTGTTACCCTGTCATGGGGTTAGGAACATGGTGAAAATATTTTTTTATGAAGTCAACGTTCTTCTTTTAAAGATATAGCAAAGTAAGTCCTTTGTTATTTAATGTTTCTCACAATTTGTAGCAATCCCTCAACGTTGAAGCAACATTATGCGTCACTTGGGTCTAATTTGATTATCACCCCCCCCTCGGATCTTCATCTTTGCACATGGGGTTAATCTCATTTTGCCATGCTAGTTTGTGGACATTGTTGAACAAGAGTAAGCCACACAGATCAGAAATGGGACGTCATGTAGTGCCTAGTCCGGGGGCCAACAGTTACGGCGAGTAATACGTTTCAGAAAATGCATAATACGGCCAGCCACCTTCACGAATGTGTTACGGATGGACCCTCCATTTTAGATGCAACAGAGCAAGTGTTTGCTCTGTTATGGAGAGTTTGTACGTAACATTCACGGAATTTTTTTGCAGTGCATACATGAAGCTGCAGCGTGCGTTCTTGAAGCGCTCTGCATTCCGAATGAAGACGCGCAACCCATCTGTATACTGTTCTGGCGCGTGTAAGTAGCAAGTCGAATAAGGAAGTGCTGCTTGCTCCCTCATTATGCTTAGTGTCGGTGTGCGACAGGGTTTCATTTTTTTTAAGGCTGTTGTTAGGATTGGGGAAGCACCTTCGTACACACACTGGACGAGCACAGCTTTCACTTCATGAATACGATTCGTTAAACAAAGTCTTCGGAATGCTAATGCGGACAATGGGGCACTATTTCACCCATTCCTGACGTGCGACCCTATGGTATGTCAGCCTGTGAGGCTCAGTTGCTGTCACGGCAATGTGCATTACACAAATGCCTTTTTACTTTCGTTTACTTGCGCATGTGTTTTCTTACACATCCGGCGACTTGATGCATGCAACGCCACACCACGCCGGGCTCGTCTTCGAATATCCTTAAAGTGCGTCCCCATCTTATTATCATATTCTTGCGTATGAAGCTGCAGTCAGGCAATTTGCATTCAGTACAGTCTCTCGTATCCTACAGCCACTCTGTCTGCACCGAATCTTGTAACTCAGGCTGTGGTGATGTGTAGACGTCATCATCGTATTACTTCTTTCGTCGCATGCGTCGGATGAGCAACCTAGGTCCCCCCTGGCTGACATTACGAAGATAAAAATTACCGCGCAAGCTTCTGAACATAATTAGCCTAACCAGACAAGCACAATTAAGACTTCATCAGAATCGTTACTTGGTCACCTTTCGCTAGCCGTATGCAATATTTATGCGACGTATGGGACGAGTGGAATGCTATCCACGTGGCCACGCTATCACTTTAAATGCGTCAGAAGCATGGTGAATTTTGTGGCGACCGTATACTTTTATTCCGAGCAGCTTGGACGCTCATTGTATAAAACGGGCCTGATTAAGCTGGCACTGGACGCAGCATAGTATGAGATGCTTTCAACTTCCTCTGAAAGATCACATTTTTTAATTACCCAGCAGGGAACCGGTTGCTGCGTAGTAAAAAAAAAGAAAAAAGAAAACGCGGTATGGTTTGAATACGGAACAAAAAGATTAAGCAACCGGATAATTTTTTTTCTTCTTCCAGAGACAACTGTGTGAGGGACACCTTGCGTTAGGCTAACGCAGGTCGAGATGTGGATCGGAGGAAAATTAAGAAAATGACGCGGTAGCCTGCCATTGATATCGTGGACGCTCTGTCGGGATCCAAACGCGCTATAATGGCTCGCTCTATACAGACAAGGCATGTTGCAAAATATGTGCAAAATATATGCAATATAAAAAATATGTGCAAAATATATGCAAAATAAAAAGGCAGCAACGTTAGACACCGTATCAACAGCCGAAACCAGACCGGTAGAAAGTCTTTTTCATCATAAATGTCTCTAAGTTGGAGCAGCCGACCACGCCTCGTGTTGTTGTTGTTGCCTCAAAAACGATGGCACATACCGACGGTGGGGGATTGGCCAGGGTGTGGTGCAGATCCAAACTGGAAAAAACTCATCCAGGTTTACCTCAAGCGGCTCTTAAATATAAATAGAGGAATCTGTGATCAAAAAAATCCCGAATTTTGAGATATCTTGGGGAAATCGAAATTAAAATCGAGGAAACAAAGCGATGTGGGTTGAATAACTAAATATTAAAGCAATAATCAGAAATAAAATAATTTTGAGAGAAAAGTAAAGGCCTCGAGAAGTTAACACAAAAATCTCCCGGTTTCAATAATATAATTGTGAAGGAGCTGACACACCTGCTTAAGGGCATGCCCTTTCACGGTTGCACCGAAGGAGAGGAGGACGGGAAGAGTAAACGGCAGCCCTAATTGAGCGAGAGGAATTTGCAAAAACTGAATTCTATGCCGTGCAAACCGCCGGCAGTAGATGACGAAATGATCTATCGTTTCAACGTCCCCGCATGCAGCAGATTCGACGGCGTGAACCCAGAACGGCATAAATATAGATTAAGGCGAGGAATCCTGCAGCACAACAGCGTTATGGAAACCTCACATTGCCTTGATGCGCAAGAACGTAGTTCCATGGGAATTTTAAATGTTCGAAATCCGCCGGACCAAGGATGGGCTCATGGCTCAGGCACTGGTGTATTTGGCAGCGTTCATAACGGGTCGTGGTCAGCAGGGTGAGGTTCGTAACGACATTGATGTCTGATTTTGCTAGGAAATCGGCCATCGAATTTGAAGTGCCCTGGGATCCACTGAAAACGCACTTCTTGCACATGAAGTGGCACAAAGTGCAATAGAGATCCGTACAAGAGACTAGTTCCCGAACTTTCAAGCGCTGCCAAGATTAAGAGACAGTCCGATAGAATGATTACTTGAGAAATATTGCGGGGAACTTTTTGGAGGGCCAAACCAATAGGGAGAAATTCAGTAGCGAAAATTGGTGTATAATCAGGGACCCGGATAGATTAACACCAATCTAGTGTGCGGGAATAAACACCTACTGCTGCTTTTTTGCCGTGTTGAGAGGCATCTGTGAAAATAACAGTATGGCTCGAATATAGAGCAGATATTCCTCCAAGAGACCGTTTAGCACATTGGCAGATAAGTGCTTTGCATATAGCGGTAGCGTATGGTCGAAGCAAACAGCTACTGCAGCCTGCACATTACTAACGCATTGCACCGACCTAAGCGAGACTGAAATTCATGACAACAGGTGCTCTGTAAACACAAATTGAAGCAGTTTGTTGAGCGGCCAATGTTTATCTAGAAACAAAGCTGGGTTATTAAAAAAAATTGGAGGAGCCACTCCAGGCATAGTGTTGTGATAACACGGGAAAACCGGCGTCCTGAAAGGTGTCAAGTAGTTCCTGAGGACAGGCCGATGGGTGCACGCCGCGGATGACACCTTTTTAACATGCGAGTTGCACTGGAATGAAGGGCTTAACTGGAAATGATGCCAAGGATGTGCAAGGCAGCAACTCCGACACGCACTGCACATCCGAGGATTGGCACAGAATGCCCCTACGGCCGAAAGGACGCACTTCAGACATCACCAGGTGGCGGCTGGTAACAGCCTTCAGCTGCTCCTGGATCATTTTAGAATTTTTCAATTTTAGGGCCCCGTCTGCAATGGGTACAAGCGCCACTGGAATGTCACTGACGCCATTCCGTCCGAAAGAATCAAGGGGCAAACTCTGGGCCGGCAGGCTGGCGAACCAGGGAACCGGACCCCCACCCGGGAAAGCTAAAGACATTGCTCGAGGCCTAAGGGTACATTGAACCCAACTATCGTATCAGCAATAAAAAAAAAACGCCTGGCCAAAACCCCAACACGTGGAACAGCCTCACCGTAGAAGAGAGAAGAGGGAGACCAGAGGAGGCAACAAGGTCAAAGACAGGAACAGCGGCAGGAACCGGCAGGTCTCAGATCAGCAGATGGCTAGGTCGGAACAGCTTCAACAGTTTTATATCTGCTCCTCGTGTTAAACTGCAGCTGTGTATTGCGCATCGTTCCCTTCATAAAGTTCCATCTGCGGCACTAACAGATCAGATCAGCTTAACCTCGATCAGAGCTTAACTTGAGCCTAACATCGTCGCCAGACGTGCCGACGCGGCCCAGCAAAGCAAAACCATGAGCCAACCAGGCTAAACACATGCTTTCGCACGTCTGCTCGGTTTAACTACGTTAAAACCCTGCCACTTTTTTGCTTCACAGAAGTGGTTGGCCAAAAATCTTTTTGAAATAGAAGGGGGGGGGGGGGGAATGCAGGTTGGCGCATGCCCAACAGGAGCACTGTCAGTAGGGTATTGGGTGGCAAAGCGTGCCTTTTTTTCTTTCTTTCGGAAGAAGGGGGGAGAGGGGAGGAAGCTTGCTTTTGAATGTGTGGGGTGCGCGGAATCCTGACAGCTCGGCGAATATTTCTGCCTGGTACGAGCGCACGTCTTCAGCATAAAAGATACTGATTTTATAGTAACTATCTATGTATTGTTGTGTTGCCTTGTCCACACATACTGGTGAAGTGTATAAACGAGTGCTTTTCAGTGGCATGCCTATTACTGAAGCTTTTGAGAGATCTTTAAGAAAACCCAGGACCACTTACAGAAGCAATCCTAAACGGAATTCTTCAAACACCAAATGATATCTTGGAAAAAATTACTCTAATAGAGGAAAAACAGACATCATCTGAGGCTGGTATGTTGCAAACGCAGATCAGGTTGGCAGCCATTGAAAAGAAGCTCGAGGTCTTAGATGAAATTCGGATAAGGCTTACAAAGATTGAAACTTCTGTAAGCGACTTCGAGACTGAAATTGTTGCACTGTGTAAACAACTTGATAACTAGGAAAATCGCTCCCGGCGTAACAACCTGATTTTACGAGGAATACAGGAAGAAGAAAGTGAAAAAGAAGAAATATTATTAAGGAAGGTAAACGGCGATGTTTTGAGGCAGTCCTGAGACAGAAAATAACTACAATTGAAAGGTTACACCGCATAGGTAAGAAAACTCTCGATAAAGATCACCCAGTAATCATTAAGTTTGGAGACTTCGGGGAGAAACTGCTTCAAAATGAAAGGACAGGACATCAGCATTTCAGAAGATCATTCCAAAAGAGGCCTTCAAATACGAAAAAATCTCTGGGATTCAACAGCAGACAAAAGAAAAGGGGGAGTCAAGCTAAAGCTCGTGTTCGATAAGCTAAAAATGAATAATGCCTTGTATGCTTGGAATGAAACTACTAATGAAAGGTACAAGTGCCATGCCTCCTCCGAGAATAATTAATGACTTGAAAAGCCTCGGTCTAGACAATTCGAAATCATAAACCTGAATGCCAGAAGTATGCTAAATAAAGTGGTCGATTTTGAAAGCATTACATTGAACACGAACCTGACATATTAGAACTCATTGAAACGTGGCTTCATAAGGATAAGCTTTCGACAATCTGGTCGTCATGGCTGGATGTAGGCGCGTTGGACTGTGCCACCCTCAATTTGCACCTTTCATTAAACTTGATTACGATAACTGCCACCCTCTCGTTAATAGTATAGAATTATTCTATATTGCCAGCTATATCTATATTGATGAGGAATTGCGCTCCTCGTTCTTGTCTGTATGCTACAATATATCTCTCCTAATATCCGGAGTCGCGAAAATTCTTAAACTTTGCATGTCATTTATTGCCAGCTAGTTACTCGAACAGCACTGCTAGGCTAGTCTTATTGGACAAGGTTCTAGCGTTAAATGTTGCCAGGTTCAGTTTCCAATGGCAGCCTGTCTGGAGCTAGAGATTCTTAACACCCTCTGCTGCGTCACAGGTCTGACCGCTGCCTTGGTCAGTTGCACCGCAGCTGCTGGGGAATGACCTGCTGAGGGTTAAATGGTGTTTTAATATTGATAGTTGTGGCCAAATACTGCACTAGGGTGGCCAAATCCTGTTCTGGTGAGGGAGTGCGTTGCCGGTTTTGGTGATCGAGTTATGCAATTCCATCTACACGCGGATTTTTTTTTCATTCGGTGGAGAATTGCGCAGCACCGGGATTCGAACTCCGGTCCTCATGCACGCGAGGCGGATTCTCTACCCCTACGTCATCGCTGCATCTCCTTATGCAAAGTTTCTCATCATATGCAAAGTTTAAGAATTTTCGCACCTCCGGATCTTAGGAGAGAATTATTTTCGCAGCAGACTACACGTGGGGCAAAACTCGACATTCTGTGATTCTGGAGGAACTTACGTAAAGGTAATGGTTTCATTGCCTGCTTTTAACGTGCAAAATTAAAACTCTGAACACCGACTAGCACGCATATTACGTGGAGAAAGCTCTGGAGAGACGCAAGCAGTGCCGCTGCCGTCAAGCGTTTTGGTGTTCTCACAGATGACCACCGCAGAACAATGAAGTAAGCGAGAGAATACGAAAAGCAGCAATCTCATAAACAATATTGGGAACCTCAGTGTCGCACACTTCCCTGCGAACAAGAACAGCTATTTGTACAACGCCTTCTGACAATGGAGCAAAGTCTCTACGGTCTGGCCTACAATCACATTCAAAGCGCGGTGTTCACGTGCTACGAATTGAACCAAACCGTACGCCCATTCAACAGGGCTGAACGTAAAATGAACAGCTGTGACAATGAAACAGGAAAAAAAAGGGACGGAGGCAGCGAATTAAAAAAAAATATCGCCTAGCAAATCTACATGCAGAGCACGGCTGTAGAACTTCCCACTACGGACCAAGGTCTGTAGTGGGTCAACAGTGCTGGGTTCGGTCTGGGTACCGTGTGTGTCGAATAGGCCCCAAAAGATTGTCTCGATGTGCACGCAGACAACTTCGTGTTCGTTCATTCCAAGGATGAGTAATGTTTATTTTTGAAAGTCGTCTCATTTTCCACCGTGCAGTGTCACATTTTGCCTCGCAGGGTGGGCCAAAATGCAATGTTTGGAAATGTTAAATATCATTAAATTTTTTGTGCTCCCCTTCAGCGGGCCTTTTCACATTTGCTGGGCGTGAGGTCAGAAGAATAGGAATAATTGGGCAACATTTGTTTTTTGATACCTGCAAATAATAAAAAAAAACATTATTTGAAAACTTGCGTCGTGTTCTGCCCCACTCTCCCCCATGAAATTTACAGCTGAATTTCCTCTCTCATAGAGTTGTGGTTAGTGTTTCAACAGTTGAACGGTGGCTGTGACGTCACAAGTAAGTTACAGATCACTTAACACAAAGCGAAAGGGCACACAAATGGCTATTTCATCGTTTTAATTCGCTCGAACTTTTACGCCAATGTTGCAAGAGACGACAGAATTACTACAAGTGAACAAAGGGCGCTTCATTACAACGAAGATACGTGCAACGAAAATTTGGTCCTTGACCCCTTAAGTATACGTCGAATATATCTACGCTATAGAAATGAGCCGTACGATTACTGTAGGCTCAGGCGACACCAGAGAACGGGGCTAGTAGCCGGCGAAGCGTTAAATCGAAAAAAAAAAATAAAAAAATAAAAATCCTCCCCACGCGCATGTGTGTGGGGCAATTTTCGTCAGAACTTACGCGGTTCTTGTTAGCGTGTTCTCACTTCTGACTTTAAAGTGACGCCCTCCATCCCCTTGCTCTTTACGGATAAAGAAGGGGGACATGGTGCCGAAGCTGAATGCAGTTGCGGACTCTGAGCCAACCAAGAACTATTCCATTCTTGGCGGCACCGGGCAGCATTCTCAAACCGCCAGCCGACGCCCGCACAACCGGAAGGCGACTGGCGTCGTCTGCTCGCCACTCTAACGGCTTCTTTGTAAGCGGCGAAAGACAGCGCTTCAGTGTGGCCAGCGCAAGTTTCAACACTTTCTGTGTTGCCAGCTGTTTCTAGCTAGCTCAAAATTGGCTTCGCTACAAAAAAAAAAAAAACTATAAACAGAACTCGGTTTAAAGCATGTTCTTTTCCTTCCTGCCTCCTTCCAATTTCTTGCCTTCAGTTTCCGTTCACTTTTTGTTTCAACTAACCTGCCACTAGATGTTGTAGCTTTAACGGCAGTCCGAAAACAAAATAAAGAAGAAACGCAAGAGAAAAACGCGTGGGTCTGTAACTTCCTGAGCAGAAGCTGCTCTGGAAGAGGACTTCACTTTTGCGTGTAACCTCCGCTGCTCGCTCTTTCAGGCTGTCGCAATTGTTTCCACCGAAAGCCGCCGTTTTTCCCTTCTCGCTCGACCGCGCCTCGTCATTTGCGAAAGCAACCTCAAACCAACTGCTGCGCCGCAAGTCAAAAAAGGGAAAGAAAGAATAAAGACACCACCGCAAACACCCACCGAAACACACCCAGGACGAGCATCTTCCGCATGCCCCATCTTGTCGAAGTACCACCTCCTCTAAATTGGCGTCCCCGGAGCCACTGTACACGAGCTGGGAGAGCACGGACGAACGGGCCCTGGACCACCCGAAAGACGCCGCCGCGGTTGAGAACCGCGAGGAGCAGTTGAAGCAAGCCTCAGCATGGCGTTCGAATAACGAGCTCGTTCGTGCATACGTGTTGGCCTATACCACCGCACTGTGAACAGCGTACACAGCCCCGCGCTCTCGGCGTCTGAATGAGCGTAAGAACTAGTAGTGGCCGTACGCTACAGCCTTGTTGAAAAAGCCGACACCGACGCTTCCGCCGCCAGCCAGCCCTCGCACGAGGGGAGGGTCTGGCCCGTAATGCGAGGCCCCGTCACCGCGCGGCCGGTGCGGGCGGCTGTGGGGTCTCATCCGTTAACTACACAGACGCATACGCGCGCGAGAGAGAAAAGACCTCGTATTGAGAAAAGCTTTGTCTGCGGCCCGCTTCTGCACCACCGCCGGCACTTTCGTGGTTCCAGTTTGCGTACTACTCCGGCCGCCAAGTGGGAGGGGCTGTGCGCATCCTTTCGGGTTTCCGGTGTTGCTTACGGTACTGTCTCCTCCCGTTCGCAGGTAGCCGTCGCAGCGGGCACCGGCGCCGCCCTTCCGGCGTCGCAGGGTCAAGCGAAGCTTGTGCTCAGTCCGTCGGCCGTGTGCGCGGCCGTCGCCGCTGACTCCTCTCTTCCTTCGTGACGACAGCTGCGCTTTCAAGAGGAACCGCGCACGTGGCGCCCTCCGGGCTTTAGTTTTATATTGGCACTTCGAAGGTTTTCACGTCCATATCGCATGTTGGCTGTTGGATAGCTTCGGTTAGGCGGCACTTCTGTTCGCTGAGAGCCTCTCTCCCCGCTCACATTGGTTAGCATGTCGTTCATGGGCCTGAAAAGGAGCACTGCTTTGGTGGCAATTTTTTCACACCGCGCTGTGGATTGTGTGGACAGCTGTGTTACTGTCATGCTGCTGTGCTCATTTTAAACACTATTTACGTGGTAGCTCGGGAAACCTACTTACTACTGCTCTCAAGTAGAAGGTGACCGACGTGTGATCTACATTGGGCGGATTTGCGTTAGGAAGATCAGCCGTTATGTCAAAGACCACCAGCGTTGTCTGAAGCCTAATGGCGAGCATAATCGAACTGGCATGAGCGAAACTGCGCCCTTTCTGGTAATCCTTCTTTGCACACGCCTTCTGTGCAAAAAGGAGCTCATTGCTCGGTCGCAAGCCCTCTCCTCCCTTCGACCATGCTTCCTGAACAACGAGTGAAAGAGAAGACAGCATTCAAAATCAAATTGATCATTGCTTAGTACGTTTACCTTGGTAGTGTTTGTTTTGCGAAAGTAGGCCAGGATTCATGATTTGCGAACTTAGTGTAAAGTGTTGCGGAGAACGTAAAAGGTGCCTGCGGGGACATCTGTAGTTCACCTAGAATGTACCACACATGGGAAGTTCGCAGCTGCCTTGAGGTAAGGCATTATATATAATTTTTTTTTCTTTACATGAAACGTGCAGCCTCGTTTCCTTTGGTGTGGTGTGAACCTATTTCACTCTTCTTTTTTAGCAGCCTTGGCCAAAATAAGACGAAGGGCTAACGACTCGGTAATTTACAACAAGCTTGGTGTTCCCCGTACTTGCACACTTTGCTAACGAAAGCTTTTAAATATTCGCAAGTACTTTGTTTGTTAGGAAGCACTTGTATATATATCTACAGAATGGTGCCTGAACTCGGAAACAGGTCAGACACACACTTGGCGACCTCATCTTCTTCTGATCTGGAAAGTATGCGTACAAGCAGCTGACGGCTCATTCATAGCTGATGCAACAGAACACCTTTTTCAATGGCTTATATTTTCAGGCAGTTCGATAAATTTATCTTTGTCAGTGTGTTACCAGAGTTAAACAAAGTTTAAAGCATCCCCAAAACAGAGGGTTTTAGTACGTTTGCTACACGTGAATTTTATTACTCTTGGCGTCAGAGTGTAGAGATCAGCTGCTTTTTGGGATAGTTTGTACAATGCAAAGCCTTATTTGCCTCAAGAGCAGCACCATGACAGACGACGCCTGCAGTCTTATCCTGATCAGCAGAAGTGGATTTCTCGCTCATTCTTTCTTGAGTGACATCGTGGATTGAAATAATTAGTTTTTGTATAGTTGCTTAAGCCGCCATTTTATTCAGGCATGCCCGCTACCACGATTTCCTATGCTCTGGCTACTTCACGGTGATTTTTCTTGTTGCTTTTCAGTGTCTGTCTGATTCCCTAAAGAAAAGAAGCAGCAACTACCCACATAACGTTCACTATCCAGTCAAGAGTGCATCGCCATAGACCGTGCTGTACCCGAACACAAACGATTTCATTGTGCTCCGTAAGCGGCGGCGACCGCACATATATTAGG
The DNA here is from genome assembly GCF_055824585.1 of Amblyomma mixtum. Classification (NCBI taxonomy): domain Eukaryota; kingdom Metazoa; phylum Arthropoda; class Arachnida; order Ixodida; family Ixodidae; genus Amblyomma; species Amblyomma mixtum. Next base: position 274,014,645 of record NC_143014.1, on the reverse strand, counting down.
GGCCTGGTTATTAATACACGGGTGCTGCAGAAACGAGTACTTGGAAGCGCAGAAAAAAGAAACCAGCAGAAAGGAAGAGGAAAAGGAGAGAACAAAGGCACAAAAAAAAAAAAAGACGACGGCGCCAAACGACCCGGGCCATCGCCAAAGCCGAATCGGACGCGCGTACCGTGCAATTTGCGGCTCTCCGTGCAGCCGCTCCGAGTTCCCGCAGCGGGCGGATAATGGCTTCCAATGTGCTCCTACTCACTCCTCATCCACGAATTGCTGCGGCGGCTCTCTGTTTGCCTTGTGCATCCCCTTCCCCCCCCCCCCATTCCCTCGCAAACGCCCCCCCCCCTCCCCCTTTCCTGCTGCTGTCAAGGGCCACTAGTCCCTCCATCTCTCTCTCCACCTCGCGCCTTCCAGTTTCGTTTTTCACATCGGCTCCTTTCTTCTCTTCACCTCTGGATAGAGCAAACAACGTTTAGCGATGGTGCCACGTTTACCGCCTGTTGCCGCCTGTCGTAGCCTTTATGGGCGTGGAGCGGCGCCGCAAATATCTGCGGACGCTCCTCTCGCGTTGGCGAGCGCAAGACTCGCAGACACCGCTCGGTGCGCCGCCTGTTTTGACTGTCGTGTGCGCGTACGCGTTTATTCCTGTGAGTCTTTATATGTGTGCGTGTGTGCGTGTGCGTGCGTGCGTGCGTGCGCGGGGGGGGGGGGGAGGAGGTGCATGTGTGTGTGTGCGTGAGTGCAAGCGTGTGTACTTGTCAAGTGTTTTAAGAGTACTTAATACGTCCAGGGAAGTAAACGTTCGCGCTCATGGCACTCTTAAAACACGCACACTGAAACATCATGATCACGCACACACTCCGATCGACAGAGCTAAATACGTGGTTCCTTCGTGCCTAAAGAGAGTTGACAACCTGAAGAGCGTAGTGAATTCGTTTATCGTAGTGACTGGCCATGCCTTCCCGGGCCGGGTGTATAGAATAGAGTGGGAAGGAAGGCTATATTTTGGTACTTGACGCCACTTAACTTCTGAACGTGCAGACATGATAATGAGATAATAAGCTGGTGTGACATGCCACATTGTCCACTGCAACTCCACTTAAGGCTGACGATATTCGTTTCCGCCAGGCAAGAAAAAAATTGCGAAGCGAACCTTAGAGAACAAAAAAAAAAAACGGTCGTAAAGGTCGCGGCTTCCGGAACGTCGCATTTTTTAGTACTATGCAGCTCAACCGACGAAGCATCCTTGAAGAAATAGTTACAATTTGTTGTTGGTGTTACCTTATGCAAAGTTTAAGAATGTAAGCGCTAGGAGGGAATTACTGAAGCAGCAAGCTACACAACTACGCAGCTGCACGTGACATTTGCGGTGTTCTGTGGGGCCCAAACTACATATAATAATTTGATAGCTACCTCCAAAACTTTACCCTTGTTTTCTTGGCGTCTGGAATGATCCGAACTTGCAAAAATAAATCACTGATCCCCGAATTGCGCAAACATGACGCGGAGAAAACTCTACAGAGCATCAAACAGCACCGGTGCAAGCATTTTGATGTCCTTAAAGACACTCACAACAGAACAATAAAGAAAATGAGTGATTAAGAAGGACAGGAACCTCCACCGAGTTTCTATACAACTTAAGCGGAGAACGCTTTCCAGCCAGCAAGAACAGTTACTTGTACAACACATTCTGACCATGGAACAGGCTATGCTCGAAAGAAGACCTTCGACAGAGGTCTGTCTGGTTGGGAAAAGCAATTTTAATTTAAGTTAGAAAAGAACGCCAACCAAAAACTGAAAAGAAAAACGCGTTTCAGAACCTACTCGGTTCCTTCATCAAGTGTGACTGCGGGCGAGTTGTAGCTTGCCCTTTTAAGCCCCCGCTTAGTCAGCCATAGGGACCTTGTCCTTAGACCGTGAATGTAGCAGGAGGGAAGGATTCCTAGGTTCAGTCATAGGTCGGCGTTCTTTTATAAATTAAAAAAAAAGGCTATTTTCGGTCTGGCTAATAACGAAGTCCCAAATCAAACCAAATCGCATGTCTAACCGACAAGGCCGAAGCGAAAGAACAACAAAAGTGAAATTATAGAGAAAAATGTTGCGAAGAAGGAAGGATATTCAAATGGACGGCGTAGACAGGCTACACGCAGAGCGTGGCTGTAGAACTGCCATAGTCTGCAGCAGCTGATGAAACAAATTAGGTTTTTAGGTTTACTGGGGCTTAACGTCCCAAAGCGACTCCGGCTATGAGGGACGCCGTGGTGAAGGGCTCCGGATATTTCGACCACCTGGGGTTCTTTAACGTGCACTGGCATCGCACAGTAAACGGGCCTCTAGAATTTCGCCTTCATCGAAGTTCAGCCGCCGCAGCCGGGATCGAACCCACGTCTTCGGGTCAGCAGCCGAGCGCCGTAACCACTGAGCCACCGCGGCGGGGGAAACAAATTAGCGCCGATTTCTGTCTGTGTACAGTGTTTGTCGTGTGAATAGGCCCGCAAGTATTGTATTGGCGCCCATGGATCCAACTTCGCATCAATGTCTGTGCATGATAGGAAATCTTTAAAAACAGTTTTCGATTAACATTGCAGAGTACTGCAAGCGCGATCGAGGCCATCGACATTCCCTGCAGATGGCCATTTGGGGCCACCACAGGCGGCGACGTTTGCATTGGACCTACCCTTGGACCCAAACAAGTGCACGTCTCCTGGCCATTGCAAAGTGAGCTATGAAGCTAGCTGTCTCAAAGCTACCTAGCAACTCTCGCCTCCGCATCCTCGAATATTACCATGCTTTTTGGGTGACTGAAGAGGTCTCTACGGAATGGAAGCTGGCGAAAATTGTGCCCGTTTTGAAACCTGGAAAGCAGCCAACAAACTACACATCTTTCCGGCCTATCGCCCGACTGAGTAGCGTAGGTAAGCTTATGGAGAAAATGATCTACAAGCCCATCACATGGTCAGCGCCCACGTTTCTTTACTTGAAGAGGACGGTGATGCTGGGCGGATCCTGAAAGCTGTCTTTCTTAACAACAAGGATGCTTTTGACTCTGTTTTTCGTCATGCCATACTCGCAGCCTTGGCCAGTGTTGGTCTCGGAGCGAAATTATACAAATGGATTGAAAACTACTAAAACAGCAGCAAGTTTTTATGAGTAGAACAAAGGAACTAAGGTTGTTTCACGCAGCAGAGAAGGGTGTACCTCAGGAGGCCGTACTCAGCCCTCTCCTGTACAACAGCACCCTGACACATATAGGAAACCGACCCCGAGGAGTACACATTACGATTTATGCCGCTGACATCTGCATCAGGAGCTCGATAAATTTGCTCCACGTCACTCAGCAACGTTTCCAGAGAGCGTTATTGAACATCTCCATGTATCTGGCACCCCGAGGTCCGCAATTCTTGCCAGAAAAAAGTGTTGTCATGGCTTCCACAAGAAAAAAAAAAATGACCAGGTACGCGCTTCTCTTAGGTGGGCGGGCATTACCTTATGTACGATACTAACAATTCCTTGCCATTGTCATAGGCAGGAATCTCTCTTGGACTTGCCAGATTAAAATGCTTCGTGAGAGGCTTGCCGCAGCATCCCAAATTCAAGATTCATGGCGGGAACATGATGGCGCTGCAAATGCCGCTTCATGGCTCTTTTTCAAAAAGCGTATGTTGAAAGAATATTCCGTTACTTCTTGCCAGTTCTTCACAGACTAACTCCAACAAGTAAAAGGTCACTAGAGGCCGCGCGGAATAACAGCCTGCGAATTTCTCCTGGTCTCCCAAAGCATTCATTAGCTTCGAGAATAACGTTTCACTAGAATCCGTATACTCATACAAGTACCTAGGTGTCACCTTGTGCCAGGATCTCTCCTGGCGCTCTCATGTAACGAACATCGTCGCATCAGCTAACCGGTCATTGGGTTTTTTGAAACGTAATCTACGGTACGCCCCTCAAAGTATTAAACTTCTCGCCTACCAATAACTCATTCGACCAAAACTAGAATACGCATCTGCTATCTGGAGCCCGCAACAAGCATATCTCATCAGTTCACTAGAATCTATCCAAAATCGCGCCACGAGGTTCATTCATTCTGCCTATTCATACGACATCAATGTATCGTCACTTAAACGACAATCAGGTTTATCAACTCTTGCCCATCGTCGTCGCATTGCTTCTCTTAGTCTGTTCCATAAGTTTTTTTGCAGTTCCCTCGGACAACCACCCTACATCACACCGCCAGCTCGCATATCTCATCGCACCGGCCATCCACTGCAAGTTTCATGCCAACGCGCCCGCACCGTCACCTTTTACGCATCCTTTTTTCTTCGCACTGCTAAAGACTGGAATGGCCTTCCCCACGACGTTGATGCCATCACCTGGCAATCAAGTTTTGTTAACAATTTAAGTATGCACTGCATAAATAACATGTAAGCAATCATATTCAATCTATGTTTGTACTCCCGTCCCCTTATGTAATACCCCCAAAGTGGGGTCTTTAAGGTAATAAAGTGAAGTGAAGTGAAGTGAAATTGTAGCGAAAGCACGATGCCTTCCGCTCGACGTCATCGCCTCTCAGGAAATTATGCGAACACATCTCCGGCATATGCTCCTAGGAAAAAAAAACACTTCCTGCACCGGGTTCACATAACCCAGAGTAACTCTGGCTTCGGCCAAGCTCTGCAACTGCTCATCCTCCCTAGTATTACTCAGCCATAGAAATTCCTGCCTCCAACCTTTCCACTCTTGACACTCTCGCCTCAAGATAAATCAGAACATGCCAGGTGCAAATACGAAGAGACACATGCCACAAGCTGCGCTACAGCAAGCTGCTCTGGCTTTCTTCGCTGAGAAATACTCTGCGCACAACCACATTTTCAGAGATGGTTCAACTTCACAGGAGTCTTCCTCTTGTGGTCTTTATGTGCCCTCGACAGGCCACACGTTTTCCCATCACCTGCAGCGGAAGACATCATCCAAGGCAGCAGAGCTTCACGGGATTAAAGAAGCTGTCTCCTATATCTCGCGCCTAAGCCTTGGTTGTCTTCGCAGACTCCAAATCAGTGCTACGATCTCTGTCCAACCTACTGAAGAAAAATTATCGCCAGCTTGTTTCTTTTGACACCAGCTACCTACATCACCAATCTACTTCCCCAGACCACTCTATCACATTTCAGTGGATTCCAGCTCACTGTGGAATCACAGCCAACGAAAAAGCAGCTGAAGCAGCCCGCAAAGGTCATCAACACCGGAATTACAAGCTGATTTACTTCACGAGGTCTGAGGCATCCAAAGTAACTAAAAAAAGCGCTTGCGAAGAAAAAAAAAACGATTGTGGAGCTTGCGGAGACATCATCGACCCACCCTTCAGAACAAGACTGTCACCCAGACTTCCTCGACGTCTGGACGCTCTTTATCATCGGGTTCGTGTAAACACTGCATTTACGAACGCCTTGCAGTTCCGTTTAAGTCAAGCGAACAGTCCTTATTTGGACAACTGCGGCTAAGCAGAAACAATGGAGCACATTTTGTTAGAATGTCCAATGTATGCTGAGGAGCGTGCACATTATGCACACCTTATGGAATTATTCACTGAAGTGCCTCTAACACTCGACTGTGTATAAGGTCCCTTAGCCTGTCATAGGCAGCACAGACGCGCTCTGAACTTTATATTGATTATTTAGATCACATTGTTCTTCTGGACAAACTCCAATCCCTCCGTTCAGCACTCTCACTGCGCATTCCCTATGCCCAGAACTTTGTCATCGCATTTCCTATATCTCTCTCACTCCAGCTTTCTCTCCCCGAATCCCTTCCCCACGTAGAGTAGCTGGTCAGCGAATTTAAACGCCGGCTAAATTTCATGTTTCTTTCAATTAAAGAGCTTCTCTCTCTCTCTCTCAAAAGAGAAATACACACCACTGCCGCTTAAGCTAGCATCTTCATATTTACTGAGCGCAATGCCAAGATGGTAGCGAGCAAATCTGTAGTATGGGTTTTTAATGCTTGCGAATAAAAAAAAGAAGGCGACGATTAGCATATATTTGTGTCGCGTTACCCCTGCTTTCATGGGTGAAGAAAAATCTTTTGTAGGCAGAGAAAAAGAGACAACAAAGAAGCTATAATCGGTGTCATATTATTCAGGAGGACATTGGAAAGTAGCCGCAGGCACTAATCCATTGGGCAGTTATGACATTATCTACTACCACTGCGTATCTTGCTCTGGCTGGCTATTGACGGATATCTGTCTATCTATGCGAGGATAAACCACTGGCAGAGCTGTGCTGTCTACAGCGGCTGCCGGGACGCGCGAACGCGCACACCGTTCCTGCCGTGTGCCAGGAACCGACACGCCTGTACGTGGAAAAGCGACCCCCGTCGGAAGAGGCGGACGCCAAGGTGGTAATGGTTCGCTTTGCTCCTTTGCACCGCCACTGCCGCCGGCACGACTGCTGCCTCCTGGCTGGGTCTCTCTCCCTTCCCTCTCGCGGCTGCCCGCCCGTTGAGAGTCTCCGGGAAACGGCCTCACGTACGCTGCCCGTCGGCCGCGTCAGTAACCAGAGTACCACAGCGTTGTTATAGGAGGGCGGAAGCAACGGCTGTGTTCGTGTTCGCTGAAGCGAACATTCATTTGTCACAAGCCCAAATGAGACGCTGAAGGCAGAAAAAGAAGCGTGGAGCGGATGGCAAAATGGGTGCGTAGTCCGATGGGTGATATTTGGTTTATAACGAGCGCCTGGGTTGTATATGACCGATTGGTAGGGGCTGTTTGTTCATTTGTACGCGTACGTGTTGCGTGCGTACATGCGATCGTTGTGAGTGGCACTGCTGTGCGCGTTTTAGCTGCCACAGACGTTGGATAACGGTATGTACGAGGAATGAGCGTCTATATCATATAACACTAGTTGTTTCACGGGCGATGAATACGATGAAGAAATTCTTGCGAGCTGCACGACACTTCTTGACGTCCTATAGCGCATCTCTGTCCTTGTCATGCGCACTGCAGATCGCCTCCTCCTCATCCGCCACATATGTCAGGGCCACCTCTCACACTCGCTTGCGCTAGCAAAACTTCACCACGCATCAGTTTATGCTCATGGCGTCCTTACGACAATGCAGCTACATCATCACTTCGCACCAACGAAGACGAAAAGCGTCGAAGTTCTTTTTTTGCAGCAAGAGCCGTTAATGAGAGCTCACCTTGAGTCGTCGTGTCACTGAAGCCCGTTGTGATTTTAGTCGTAGTCGTAGTTGTAGTAGTAGTAGTAGTTGTAGCAGTTGTAGTTGCAGTTATTCCTTGGCTTGGCGCCGTTCCGCTTGGGCTCGAAGGGAAACCATGACAAGGAAGAAGAACTGCAACTACAGCTACTACAACAAGGGGATCGGTGCCAAACCAAGAGAAAATGACAATAGAACGATGAAGACGAAAGAAGAAGAGTGAAGATGAAGAGAACAGATAAGAAAAAGAAAGAAGGTACTGGAGTTGTGCGGAAGGGGTCATGGACGAACGCTGTTATGGAGAGAGATATAGACATGATGACTGTCGCTGAATACCCTAAATAAGCTGTAGCTTTGTTTAGCCAGTTCTTTTATTTTCGTATTTGCGTTTATTAAATATTGCCTGTAATTTTATTTAGCAATTGTATCCATGTGAAAAATAAAAGAAATATTCACCTTTAAAGAATATGACCTCCACAAATACGCAAATTGCATTCTTAGGATATGGAAATGATTTTTTGACTCGGTCTGCTATTAAACAGATTATTTCAAATGGGGGCTCAGTCAGCTATATGCTGTTCGCTACGTGGTGCCACATGGGCGTAACTCGGCTTTTTTCACCGAGCTGCTGCGAGATACTTCAGATGGCAGAGATGCTTGTGCTGATTGAACTGAACTGGCCAGCTATACAACGTGAGGCAATCGGCAGTGGGTGCCGACTGCAGCAGATATTAAGGTGAAAGCCTTCATAGGCTCATGACTCACCGGAGTGTGCGTACGCAGTTGTCCCACCCTAGTTGTCAATCAAACTGATGACGTCATCAATAGGCGTAGTATGTCATAAACTGTCACAGATTAGCTGTCAGTTAATTAAAAACTCATGACGTCATTAACATGGCGTAGTATGTCGCAACACGAAATTAATTAAAATTATTGAGAATTGATTAAACGAATACAAAAGTAGTAAAAACTGGTGACGTCATAGACATTGCATATTGTGTCGTAACACGAAATTATTTAATTAAAGTACAGTAATAAAACAATTTAGAAAGTTAATGCAAATTGTTAACAAAAACTGATGACGTAATCAAATGCCGTAGTATTTCGTAACCGGAAATGTACAGCGCATGCGTGACGTCACATGATGTCATCACCACAATCTATATAAGGAGCGTCGACCGCCTCTCCAACTCCACCTGGCAGCTGCCGGCGCATGCGCGTGACATAATTTGCGGCTGGCATGCGCGTGACATATCGACATAATTTTTTTGCGCATCATCCTAGCATCATCCTCTATCGATCGCAACCATTAGTTTGATGCTACCTCTTCTGAGAACGCCACAACTGCTGCGGACACGTTTTGTGGACACATTTTGGTGACACGACCCCGCCGACAAAGCCTGGAAATGCTTTCTCATTATTAATAGGGGGCCTAGAATGCTGCCCTGTGGAACACCGGACCGTTCTCAGCTCAGATCTAAAATTATTAATTTGGAACTGCTGCTGGCGATCCCGCAAGTAGTTCTTCAGAAGGACCATGAATCTACCGCGAAATCCGTAAGATTCTAGTTTTTCAGTAAGAGTTCTGTATGTTAATGTGGTTGAATGCCTTTGAAAAGTCAATAAATAACGAAAGCATGTACTCTTCACGCTCAAAAGCTCCCAAAATTAATTCTTTCTGGACGAGTAGTGCAATTTCTTTCGAGGTTTTTTTGTGAATCCGAACTGATACGGTGTAACGACGTTATGTTTGTTTAAAAAGCTGTTCGTTCTCTCATTAACTGATTTTGTCACGCCCTTAGAAACAAAAAACAGGAAGAATTGATACTGGCCTGCAGTTAGACATGCAGCTTCGATCCCCCCTTTGGAAAATAACGGAAACTTTAGCAACATTTAATCTTTCAGGGAAAACACCTGTTATGAGTATTAAATTATAAAATGTGCTAAAATAGGACTTATTATGTGAAGGACATACTTCTCGGAGCTATCTGCAATCCGTACCCGGCGGCACTGGGGATCGAACCCTGCACCTCCCCGGGAAGAGATACAATTGAATGTAGATATGTCGTCGGTTCGAATCTCTGTCGCAGGCTAGCCTCCAACTTGACTAGCACATACAAGCTATATGCAACGAGAAATCGTATGACACCACCCGAAACGCCGGCCGTACGACAAACGGTTGCGTCCCAGTTTTGGTACGAATGTAGTCGGGAAAACTGGCGCCTCATCGAGGTCGGTCAGTGGCGAGTATACAGGGTGTTTCACCTAAGACTTTACTCAATTTTAAGAATGGGCTTACTGTACTGGGTAAGAAGAGCGATTTTTTAGGCATAGCATTGTCAGCGGTGTAGTGCATCAGAATACAGCTGAAATGGACTAACTAGCAGGCTGGTTAACCAATATTGAGTAGTTAACTTTTTAACTACTATTCTTAGGTTCATTAATTATTGAGAGGCGTGTAGCCCACCGTAAGCAATATCTATATTAGTTTTTATAATTTCGAAAATGTGGTTACCCTCGGTGCTGCGGCCCAACATATTTTGTCTATTTCGACGAGTTAGTGCACTGGAGAGGTTCTTTTGCTTGCAAGATTCTAGAAAGCGCATGTATTTTGGCAACATTTAGCGAGAATTTGTTGGGCCACAGCTCCGAAGGCAGCCGCGTTTCGAAATTATAACAACTGATATGGATATAAATTACTGTACGCTATAAGCCCCTCAATAATTAAGAAGCCTAACAGTAATAGTTAAAAAGTTAACTGTTCAATATTGTTTAATCAGCCTGCTAGTTAGCACGTCTTAACTGCATTCTGATTTGCTACACCACTGACAATACTATGGTGAAAAGCGCCCTTATTACTCAAAACACTTTTTTTTTTAAATTGTACGAAGACTTATGTGAAACACCCTTTATATATACCAGATATTTCAGAGAAGACTAAGTAATTTTTAAAAATCGAATTTTTGAGGTAAAAATATGGCTTAATTTTGTCGCTTAGTATTGCCAAGGTTGGCAGACACCAAAAAACCGGTGAATCATCTTAATTAGTAAGGTGTTGCATAATTTTCAATAATTAACTTTTGAGCTATTAGAGTTAAGCGCCTGGTTGCAATTAGAGATACGTAGCAGGTCGTTAGTCACTGCCATATCAGTTTTTAGATTATCGTATACACGATTAACCTCGGCGCTGTGCAGGGTTGCCAGATTGGGCTATTAATAGCCAAATTGGGCGACTTTTTGTCCGAGTTGGCGTCAGAAATTTCGTTTTGGCTATGTGGCTACTTTTGGGCTACATCTTTTTCAATGCGTGAAAAAAAAGTTAAAGTAGTTATAATGTGCTCTATTACAATTATACAGTGACAGAAATAAAAGGCATGCTGGAATCAAAATGCAGGCTATAGCAGGTTAAAGGAATTGAGCGCGTCTGCTACAAAATGACAATATGTAAACGTTGTGTTCGAGAAAACTTATGTGTTTCATGTGGTCAAGGACCATGGCCTTTCGATTTATTTTATAAAGAGTGGACACTACGTGAAAGTTGCCCCCCGGAAACACTTCACGGCCTATAGATTCCACTTAATCCGCGAACTAACGCCACCCGCGCGCGCGTGCCACCGAACATAGACTGTTGGCATCTCCACATGTGAGCGTTCTCCCATTGACGGTGCACCACAGGTGACCATGGTACCAGAATAGAGGGAAAACATTAAGAGAGCTTAAGTCTCCCTACGTGGTGCGAATGCGCAAGCATTAAATGCTACTGTTTCGCTTCTGTTGCCTGGTTTCGTGATCCTCACATGTTAACCGTTAGCCATAGACGTGGCCTAGGGGTTTGGGCGCCCGCGTCGGCTGCAGTAGGTGGCTGGTTGGAAACACACCGTCAGACATGTCCTTTTCTTGCATTTGTTATCCTGGCTCTGCGGACACATCCTGCTCAAGATACGCATGAGGCAAGTAATGCTTACACATTAATAAATTATTTTTCTGTTTCTTCCTATTCTCGTGGTGGACACAGCAAGCGCGCCACTCGCAGGAGCCTACGCTTTTTCTGCAGCCTCAAGCGGCACACGTGCAGCCCTCGAGATTCATTGCGAGCGACGCGAGAGCGCCGTGTCCGTTGCGTAATCTGCATGCACTCATGCGGAGCCATGCAGCCACCCTTCGGCGCGGCGCGGAACCCACTGTAACTAACGAAGGCGGAATGTAGCTTCAAGAAGGCGCATGCTAGATGCTTTTATTGAGGTGACACTCTCAGTCAGAACCTTTCTCTTAAAGCATATAAAATTGAAATGTGAGGCTGCGTAAGAATACAGTAAGGTATTTTCACTGTCCATGTGCCTAATCTGCGCGCGAACATTTAAAAGGTGAAATATTCCTAAACTAGAGCTGCGATTGCGTTATATAGCGCCGCCGTTCTTTTCCGCGTGCAGACTGGCTGTCGTCACCTGCCTCAGGTGATATGGCCTACTGCCGCACCTGAAAAGTGGAACTGCGTCCCCATCTTTAGGACCTGATTAGCGCACCTGGTTAGCCGCACTGGTTAGCGCACATGACGGATGCGAAACATAACAACGGAAAGAACACGCCGTGCGCACCCCCTCAGACATCATGTGCGGGAAAGAAATCTAATATGTAAATATTCCTGCCGAAAATTAATTCAATATGCTTAAGAAATGTCGTCACAAAAACAAATATTTTTGGCTACTTTTGGGCTACGCAAAAATTTCGCTTTTGGCTACGTTTGGGCTACTACGGAGGCCAATTTGGCTACCTGAGGTCGGAGCCATCTGGCAACCCTGGCGCTGTGGCACAACAAATTTTGGCTACATCGTGCCAGAATACATGCGCATTCGGAGAGCAAGCAAGCAAAGCAATCCCTCCAGTACAGTAACTAGTGCAAATAGCTACATTTTGTAGAGCCATAGCGCCGAGAGTAATCGCGTTTTCGAAATTCTAAAAACTGGCATAGCTATTACTAACGACTCGCTACAAATCTCTAATTGCAACCGGGCGCCCAACTGTAATAGGTAAAAGCTTAATTATTGAAATTTGTTAACTAGCTTACTATTAAAGATGATTCACCAGTTCTCTGATGTCCACCAACTCTGGAAATACTATGCCGCAAAAGCCATATTTTTACCTCAAAATCACTATTTTTGAAAATGACTTAAAGTATTCCCTGAATCACCTGATATAACAAACGACATTATCTGAAGTGGTGGCACTCAGCTTGGTGTTTGCGTTAGACGGCCGCTTGATGACGTCACCTGATTTTTCTTGCCATTGCTGGGATTTCCTGCACCTTCTGCAAGTACACACACACACACACACACACACACACACACACACACACACACACACACACACACACACACACACACACACACACACACACACACACACACACACACACACACACACACACACACACACACACACACACGCACGCACGCACGCACGCACGCACACGCACACGCCGGCTTTTATCGTATTGGGACCAGTACTACTTTCGCATTAAAAAAAAATAAATACGCTATCCAGCCTATAACTGTGTAGATTCTCATTCATTCGCCTTAAATTAGGGCGAAAAGTTTAGGGGCTTCGTACGAACCTTTTCGCCAGCACTACATCGTAACGTTTTGCTCGCAACGCCGAAACAAAGGCCGTTTAAGCTAAGCACAGTGGGAAAATTGGAGCGGGCACTTAAGCTCTGCTTTCAGGATGTGACGCGGTAGTGCTAATGAGTTAGCGCCCATATATGTGTAATCGGTCACTCTAAACTTTATACTCGTAGGTCCCTGGGAGTCCTCGAACTACCACTTCTGCAGACGCCGCAGCGGTTAAGGGATGCACCACTGCCCAGTGATGGCAGACGCTAACATCAGACCTAAGTCCCTCTTTCCGAGCAACCTCTTCCGATCAATCCTTAATTGAACTGCCACTGGCCACAATGGGCAGTTTTCTCACAATACGGTGGACAGGTTGTGATGGCGCCACAAAATCACGTGACTTAGGAGGCCAACCTAGGTTGCGTCTCCGGCGCCGCCCACATGGGCCGCCCTATGCCACCCTATTCAAGCGATTGCTAAGCATTGCTAGGCAAAGCCGGGTGTCGCCGTGTGTGCAACATGACCTTCGGGAGAGCCACCCACCGGATAGTGAGCAAACTGCCCACCGTGGCAGGTGGCAGTTAAATTTATTATTGGTCGCTCGGGAAGAGCAACCTGGGTCGCACAAGGCCCACCGCTGGCAGCAGCTGCCATCGCAGGGCAGTGGCGCATCATTTAACCACCGTGCCAGGAGTGGTATGATGACTCCCAGGGGTCTATGAATGTAGAATCACCAGTTCTGCTTATATGGGAATTAACCAATTACGCTATCGCGTCGTACCCTTAATGCGGAGATTATGTGTCCCCTCCATATTTTCTTTCGCTCACAAAGCCAGCAGCGCCAACGCCGACAACGCCGAAGCTGGATTTTCTGGGTAACGAGGCCTTTAACGTCCTCGCGTTAAAACATGCTGACGGCGGACTGAACACAGCAGTCAGAAAAGAGCTGAAGAGAGAAGTTAGCCGGTGCTCTGAAGCGTCGGGAGCTCTAGAAGTAGCCAATGCCGTCATCTGGCCGATTCCCACCCGATGAATTTTTCACATTTTTTCCCAGTTCAGCCACAATTACATTCACCTGTAGTATACATCATCTTCTAGTAACCCCTGCATCCCGGCTAAGTCTGGATGTGACAGATGACAGATGGCGCATGAAATTTGTGGCACGCCGCCGCCATCTACCGGAACAGTTGGTAGTCAGGTGAGCGCATTCCTGTGACCATAATCTACAATGAGTTTGCGTGGCTATCCTTCAGTGGCACGCTGAGACTTCGCCAAAGCAAGGGAAAGGCCCAAAAAAGCTTCAAATAAAGCCCAAGGGAGAGGGAGGGAGAGCTGCTTGTCGCGTCTCTTGATAGAAGCAGCTGTGAACGGCAGGTGGCAATACCGGAGTTATGGCGAACCATGCAGGAATTAAACTCAGCGGAGGCCTTCGCTATCCGACCTGCACGCCAAAAAATCGGAGGGGAGCCCTGACGTCCGGCTTAAAAAATGTGACGTAACAGCGTCACTTAAATTCTTTCCTTCATCCTTGTGGCGAACTTATATACGGGACGTTCAGTGTATAGCCACGGCCGCTAGATACAAAGCGCAAAGCGAGGTGCGGCCCGCCACGTCGCACAGAAACGGTGTCTTGGGCCTAGTTCTCCGTGCGCCCGCCGCGGCGCCACTGCTCGGGGACTTCTACTCGCAGGGAAACGCCGCGCCAGCTGCGTCGGTACGCCCGTTGCTCACTCCTTGAGGCGTAAACAGTGCGCTTTCTAGTTGCTCATTAAAGACTGCATATTTAAGTAGTCATTGAAAACGCCGATTATGTCACAATCACCGCGGCAGGTAGGAAGTCTATACGATGCACGACCGGGCGAGCGGCTGTACCTCAGGATGTTGCATTAATGCGCCTGAAGCTTTCGATCTACTTTTAAGGCGTAAGCCTTTTATGGCTCATGACTCGCCAGCGTGTCCGTCCGTCCATGCGTCCGCGGCAGCTGCCATTAATGGTTACTTGAAAAGTCAGTAATGATAGTTAATGGTGTAGTAGTAGATGCACGAACAGTAATGATGATTAGTTAATGATACCCACTAAACGCGCACACTGCGCATGCGCAGTGCCCCATGCGCAATCCTCAGGTGGTTTAACAACGGCGCATGTGCACTGACGTCAAAAGTTTGCACAATGGTCGTATCAGCCAGAGCTCTCTCAGGTGGTCTCTGAACGTTGATCGAGGAAGGATGCAGGCCGCGCGCGCTCCAATGTCGCCCGCTACGAAACGTGCTCGCGATGCCGTACGGAAGCGTTCAAGAGTCGCCAAACGATCTTCAACAGTCGCCAAGCAGAGGGCACCGACAGAGGGGGTTAAAGGCTTTCGCCTCTTCGCACTTTAGATCGTCAAAGTGCTCCCTGATTTTTATTCACTTCTCGCTACCCCATGTAGACACACGCACAGCTGGTCACACGCAGTACATTTCCGCTTCGTGTCACGTCGAATTTTGGGTCTTAATAATAATAACAATAATAATACTTTATTGCGCCAGATATTAAAAAAAATGTACAGAAACCCGGCCTGCCAAAGCCTCATAGGGCTTGAGTGGCAGAGCCCGAGCCCTTATATACACAAGTTATTGCAATTCATAAAAAAGAAAAAAAACGATAATTATAGCTGAAGTTGTGGAACTTCATAAGCCCACCTGCAGCCGAGAAAACAACAAAGTACTTGACACTTTTATTGCATGGTCATACAAGAAAGGAAGGAACCATTCACAGACGAACAACCTTCCTTGATCTTACTTTTTGTTGTCATTCTCTGTAAAATGCAAGGAACATGCCAGAGACCTGTCGCTTGGCGCCCACTTTGTTCCTTTCCCTGACAGTCCTTGGCGAGCGATATTTTCAGCCACGCTTCTCGACGCTGTAGTTCGGAGGGAAACTCATAATATCTCACAGTTGGCTGTTTTCTAGAGTTTGTGACGGACAGTGGCACACAGCAGATGCGCGGCATCGTGCCCCG
The DNA here is from genome assembly GCF_055824585.1 of Amblyomma mixtum. Classification (NCBI taxonomy): domain Eukaryota; kingdom Metazoa; phylum Arthropoda; class Arachnida; order Ixodida; family Ixodidae; genus Amblyomma; species Amblyomma mixtum. The sequence goes on along the minus strand of NC_143014.1, from coordinate 273,998,831 downwards.
TGCACGTCCCTGACCTCCACACACGCATGCACGAAAAGCTCAGAGTGCACGGCAGACACGAGGCAAACATTCATTCACGCGCATACGAAAAGTCCAAATCCAGCACCGCAGACGCGAGGCAAACGTGCTCACTGACGCGCACAGCAGAAAATACAAAGAAAGCACTGCAGACATGAGGAACGTGAGTAGTAGTAGTAGTGGTTTTTATTTTGCATTGAATATGGAAGGCAAACGCGCTCGAACACGACGAAGCAAGGAGCGCATCGGGAGTCCACTCCCTGGACCTGTCCCCGAACAGTGGCGCCCCCACCGAAAACAGCGGCCGCGACTGTAAACTCCGCCAGGACATGCTCACCCATTGTCAGCGGCGCGACGTGGCTGGCCGCTTTGCATCAAGCATCAAGCGGCCGTGGTATAGCCCGTCTTACAAAATCTATGTTTGAAGGCGGCGTTACAACTTGTTCCTTATTTCGCTAGTCTAGTTCTGGTACTACACGGGGGCTTTTTCTTGCTGTAGCAATCGCTTTGGCTAATGTCGCCGCTTCGACGCGCCTACGATTTTGATTCAACGCTGTGGTCAGCTGCGCGGCCCCGTCATGCGCAGTAACTGGCGTAGCACATCCTAGAGAGGCTGTCGTTGACGCATGCGCTGCTCCGGAGGCAGCTCAGCCCACATAGGCAACTTGGGTGATTGAAAGTGAAAGTAGTGAAGAGCTCCGGAAATTTCGGCCACCTGACGTTAAAGCACCCCAGGTGGTGGAAACATCCGGAGCCCTTCACTGCGGCGTCGCTCATAGCCTGAGTCGCTTTGGGACGTTAAACCCCAATAAACCATAAACCATGAAAGTGAAAGTTTTGTCAAACTGCGTTTAGGTTCAACTCAGTGTTCTCCCTCCGCTCCACCAGCGGCATGCCGACAACGGGGGCTAAAAGCGTTTCATGGTTATACGCCGTCGCTGCCGGCTCTTTTCGCTGCCAATGACAAGCGCTCGACTATAACCAACCGCTGCCTTCTTCTGCAGGTGAGGACATTGACGCACTGATGCTATTGACCTGTCACTGCTGCTGTATTAGTTAACATGCTGACAGCTTATCGTAATGACTGTGGCAAATGTCGAAAAGTATTACACACTGACAATTTTATAAATCGTACTGAGTACATAGTAGGCTTTCACTACGGAAAAAAACTGCGCTGGAGTTAGGGAAAGCGATATGCCTCGCAAGGAAGCGGGAAACATTCCGGTGCAAAGAATGTGAACGTAATGCACACAGTGCAGCAGACGACAAGACCCTGGCACCTGCAATGCCACTTCCAGAAATATTGGCAAATGCAGAGCTTACCGCCGCTCAAGGAGACTACCATAAGTTGCCAGTGGAAGCGCACACTGCAGCCCCATCAAAGTGCGCCGACTGATGAGAATATATCTTTAAAGAGGAAAACGAACAATTTAGAGTAGGATAGTTAGCGGCCCAAGACGGAAGTTCATGGTTTACCCGCAAGGCCAGGGGAGCAGCTTTTGCCATTAATTTACAATGCGGCCCAACAGTTGACATTTGATTTCCTCAGAACTGAGTTTGAGACTATTTGCCACCTTCGTGCTAGAAGGGACGGCATCTCTCCTGTTAAGATCAGGTTCTCTTGCTTGGCTGTCATAGAGTTTCTTACTATTACCTAGAGGGAAAGCTGGCGGCGCTGCCCTTCAGCCACCGTGGACGCCCAAAGCATCATGGGGCGGTGAGCTACTTGTTGCGGAACAGTCGTAGTTTTTCGGGAACACAGAGTGGTACTACTCAGACGTTTCATTTCAAAAACGTTATTCGTGTGTGCGCAGACGACTTTCGCGCGACCGCAGTGTGCAAAAACCATAGTAGTGAAAACGCGACGACACACGACGCCAATAAAAGGTTTTACTCTTCCGAAATGCCATTAAAAAACCTCTTAAAGTATCTAAACAACAACATTTTTTTTGAAAACATATTTACTTTTAAAAGTGTGCCTGTTAATTACGAAATATTAGTTCTTATAGTGTTCATTGCTTGGCCAATAGGAGAGCGAGTCGTCTCTTATTTTGGGCAAATTTTGCACTTAAATGCTTTTCTGCTCGTTTGTTGCAATCACTAGACAAGATTTTCAATGTCAGGACGTTTGTAGTTATCAAACAGCTTTATTTCTTGATTATTTTTTGGCCAAAAGTTGCAGTTCCGCAACAAGTAGCTCACCGCCCCATGATGCTTTGAGCGCCCATGGTGGCTGAGGTGGTCACGTGGGGTCTCCATGCAAACTCCCATAGACGGCTTGCCAGCTTTCCCTCTAGGTAATAGTAAGAAACTCTATGTTGGCTGTCATAGAAACGGGGTTGCACGCCAACGTGACATTCAAAATCTTACAGAAAAGGTATCTTTACAGTATCTTTACATGCTTAACAGGAAAAAGAAATTGTTTTTTTTTTTGAGGAAAGAAAATGGCGCAGAAATTGTCTCACATCTAGGTGGACCCCAGAACCGCGCCGTAAGGAAGGGAGTAAGGTGGGAGTGAAGGAAGAGAGAAAGTGATGCCGTAGTGGTAGGATCCGGAAGATCTTTGGACTAGCCCGACAAAAGAGAAAGGAGAAAATTAACAAGTTCGAGCGAATAAAGGATGCCAAGATCTATACGCCAGAAAATCGGAAGATGCATCTCTTGTTCTTATAAGCAGCTGTTCAGATTTTGATTCAATTGCCTAAACATGGTCACTTCTTTTTTCTGTGTTTTGTTGCGAAATACTTCTGTAAGCTATCTTAACTGTAACATAAGATCATTTAGCGCCCTCCGTGTGAACATCCGGAGTATTCCGAAACGCTGGGACGAATTTGTTTCTATTTTAGGTAACACTGAAAACGTGACTGATGCATTTGTACTAACCAAAAGTATACTGACCGAAAAAAACTTTGCAGCAGAATACATTACTAATCTTGCTATGCGTTTACAGGTCAGTCTGGCACAGGAGAAGGTATTTTTGTATTTCTTCGCGAAACTGTGGCAGTTTCCTCATTTGACATCGAATTGTCTACCACTAAATATGTTGGACTTCAGCTTCTTTTGCAAGACGCGGATTTAGCCATCGCTCCAATTTATAAGCATTCCTCAGGAAATTCAGACGTATTTTTAGTCGAACTAGATAGTGCCCTATCCTTTTTGTTGCCCAATAGTTCTGTCTGTCTCAAGGGGGACTATAATCTTGACACCAGGTCGATATCTCGCTTTATGACATGTAAGTATCTTAACACCCTAGTGAAATGGGGAGATAAACCTATCATAAAGTAATCTATACAGGGAGAATATATTGCGACAAGTTAGTTTCCTCTTGTATAGATCTCATAAATATCAGAGTTCCAAATTCTCAGATTACATACTCTGCTATCAAACAGAAGCTATCGAGTAATTATTTCAGTGGTTGTCATAATTTCCCTATCACTTGTGCCTTGCCATGGAATCACCACTCTTTAGTTGTACTAGATGTAGCCAAGATTATGTAGCTTTGATTGCACTGCTTGCTCTTCTTTGCAATGTCACTTACCCAAACATATGCCGCGGTTTTATAGAAACCAAAAACACCCTAAATGATGCAGCTTAGAAGAAAATAATAGTAAAAAATCGTAACAATAAATTTCTCCTGCTTACACCTGACGTTCTAAAGTGCATAAATTAAAGGGATACGCTTTGGACGTACTATAGATGATGCCCTAATAACAACTCACTAAACTCTCCATAAAAAGCATTAAGGAAGAAAGTTATAGACATATGATGCGTAGTACAAGTCTTCCTGTTTTAATAAACCCTTTTCTGATAACAAGCGCCACTCGAAAACAACATGGTGGTCTGCCATTAATGGCTCTTTGGCTGTAATTCAAAACAGTTCTCTTTTGAAATAAAACACCGAATATGTTGTGGATACTTCTGTTTATCAAAATAAATAGTTTAGCGCAGACACTCAGGACGGACATAAAAACACATTTATGCTCCTGTTCAAGATTTACGTATCTTTTGCGCCAGTGCCTATCCCGTTCACTGAACTGTTGTAAAACTCTTGAAACAGCCCCTAATAATGTTGCATACGCTGTAATTCGCCCACGACCGCTTGTGTCTTGCATTGAATTTCGTGAACTATCAGCTCAAAAAATGAACAGGGCATGATAGCATTTCTATGTACGAACTACAACGGAACTCCAACATACTTCAACTAGCTGGGACTCTTGCAGATGATCCGTGTCTATATTGCTGCCTGGTTTGTTTCTATTAAATTAAAAATTGCAATGGGCAGACCATTACATAAAGGAGGCTGACTTTGCGACATTGAAAACTACAGGCCCATTTCAATCTTGCCTATTATTATTAAAATCCTGTACAAACACCTTCTTGCTATAACCAGTTTTCTTGAAAAACATGAAATATTATCTGAAGATCAATACGGTTTCGATGCCGGTAGAAACATAGTCACATTTCCGTAATTTTTTATTTATTGTATCCTTCCTTTGAGAACAGTAAGTTTCATGCGCTGTTATCCTACATGTGAACAAATTTCATACACAAGGAAAGCTGTCAAGTTCGTATTTGAAAAATCTATAACAGAAGACAAGCCGTCAACGTTAATGCATTAAGACAACACCAAAACTCTAGAAACCCGGTAGAACAATAAAACGACTGGCGTTTCTCTACAACAGCTTGACAGGAAAAAAAAAAGTTTCAACTTCCACACTGCATTAAACGTCCTCCAGTAAGAACAACTCGTAACGTTCACTAACACTCAGTTCCTCCAATCTCCGCTAAAACAAATACTTTAAAATGCAGTTTTTCCAAGAACTGTCCATTTCCTTTCATTTGCCTGGAAGACTACCCTTGCCGCCAAACGCGAAAACTTTCCACCGATTCTCGTCAGCCAGACATCGTCCAGCCGCTTTGACATTCGCGCCATTGAACCATGGAAGCATGTCGCCACTTCGCAACGACAAGGAAAACGGATCGCCGCCATCAACCAATGCGCAGTGTATAAGTAGCCGACCAATACATGCGCTCCTCAGTGGGCATGGGACAGCAGCGATGATGCTGCTAAAGCCGTTCTGCTTTCTTACGTAGGTTAGTTACCCCTTTTCACTTTATTCTAAGCGTATATTGTAATCGCTGTGCACTGCTCGTCCCATGCCCACACACTTCCGGATGCATCGTTGCCAATTGTATTCATGTTGCGAAAATGCTTTCGTCATCCGGTGATGCAGAAGTGAACCTTGGCCCTAATAGGCAAGACTTGTCGAATTGCGAAGATATTAGCTGCCATAAATGGTCTTAAAATGAATATGGAATCGCGCCTTGCTGATGTGATGGCAAGTTTAAGCGAGGTAAACGCTAGCCAAAATGAGCTTGAGGCCGGTCAAAAAAAGGTTGAGATTGGGCAAAAAGATCTTGAGACGGGACAGAAGCAGTTTGAGGCCGGTCAGAAGCATCTCTAAGATGCGGTGTCGGACGCATTAGGCCGACTGGCAACTCTCAAAGCAAAGGCAAGCAGTTGTGCAGCTTTTCAGAAGAGCACAGAGCCTAGCGCTTTGTATCTAATGCTGCTCATGATTCAATTCAATTTCGATTCAGTTCTGTATTTCTTCCAGAAATAATTCATCTTGGAAAGGGTCACGGGAAAAAAGCTGTCTCGACAGCTTGGCTCGGCCAATGACCCCTTGTACAAGGAAGTCATGGTTTACATGAGTAGGTATTACTCATATTAATAGACATCGAGAATGCGAAGAACAGTAAATTATAGTGAAGCACAAGTTCACAGGAATTATTAAACGAACAACATATGACTCAAAATGAGTCTACAATACCAGTATTAATATTTGTAGACACGTCACAATACCAGTACCAACAAAGCAAGTAAGTAAACAGAACAACATCAAGAAAAAATAGAATACATACCTGTTCAAGAAAAACAACACTAGAAAAAGAAAAGGCAAACACACCTAGCTACTGATTGCATGCCTAGAAAATACATTCTCAGTTCTTTAACGCCATAACTGGCCACACATTTATGCTCATTTAGAATAAATGGGAGGCTATGGTGTAACGACTGAACTTTATAATTGTTTCGAAATATAGGGAGGAGGCAAACATCATCACTGCGTATTGATCGTGTATCAGGTCTTATTCTTAGAGATGCTAGATTCAATAAAAAATCTTGAAAAATAAAGCGGGAAATTAAAAAATAGCGGAGAAGGCGATTCGGATACATGTGCTCAGCTCTAATTATGTTGTAGCTTATAAAAGCACTTCGCGTGGGAGACAGGCAATCGAGGTTAGCGATATGCCGCACGATCTTCTTTTGAGGTATAAGTATATTTCCAATGTTCCCCTTTGTCGTTGTAGTCCAGGCCGCAGTAATTATTGTGGGAAGCAAACAGTGCATGATAAATTGGAATTTTGGCCTGTGTTGAAAGCAAATGTGGGCAACGAGATGAGACCCCCCGTCACTGCGGCTAATTTTCTACAAACATCTTTCATGTGTTTATCCGAACTTAATTTTACCGTAACACCGAGAATTTTATGTTCAGTCACTATTTGAACTAGGTTTTGATGTCTGATAGTATGGCATGTTTTGACTATCTCATTTTTGGCTCTAAATATGAGTACTTTCGTCTTGGGATTTATACTAATGCAATGCAAATTTGAGTAGAGATATAATTTGTAAAGTGTTTGATTATATTTCATAATTAAGCCATCTGCATTAAGACCTTAAATAAATATGCTTTTGTCGTCTGTATATATGACAAATTTTACGGTTGAATAAATTCTTGCAATATCATTCACATATATATATTAAAAAGCAAAGACCCTAACACACTGCCGTGTAGTGCACCGTTTTTGCACTGGTAAAAAGAGGATTGCTGACTATCAACATATAGTGTTTGCTTCCTGTTGTCTAAATAGAACTTTATTAGAGCCAGGGGTGTTCCACGGATTCCATCAAGTGAGAGCTTGTAAGACAAAATATTATGGTTGAGACAGTCAAACGCCTTACTAAAACTGATAAACAGGCCTAGGGCAAAAAGCCTGTTTTTAATATTTTGTAGAGTGATCTCCTTAAGGCTTAGCAGAGTGATCTCTGTTGATCTGCTTTTCCGGAAGCCGAAATGGGGGCCACATGTAACGTTCCTACAGTGGAAAAATTTAAAACCTCCGCGAGAAGATAACCTTTTCTAATCCATCGGGAAAAAAATTAGGGGGGTGCCTTGACGATCTCAAGTGCGCGAGGCGAAAGCCTTTTCGCGCCGATTTGACTGCCTCTGCTGCTGATTGCACACTGTTTGCGAATGAAATACTGCGCTTCTGTTGCCAATTCTTCTACTGACTTTACTGGCTGAATCATTCTACTGATTCATTTGGCCGAATCTGTTGAGACACTTCAGCCACTTCCTTTCCTTGTCTTTCGATTTCTTGTTGTTTGGAGAATCGGTAGGTGAGCGAGCCACCCAACTGGCGTCCCGTGATTTCCGTTGACGCTCTGCAACGCGAGCGCGCTTGGTTGTTGGCGAAAGGGGAGAACACTTGGGCGGCATCCGTCTGGCGCGACTCCAAGGAGACGTCCGGCTCGGTCGGCTGAAATGTCAGCGCCGCATGACGGTGGCGCCACCAAGGCACCCAGCGTTAACCAAGCAGATGCGCAGTAGGGAGCTGGGCAGGCGCCGCCAACCACGTGGTGATTTCTAGGAAACGTCCAGGAACGTCTTGGAATGACTAATTACTATAATAATTAATGGTTACGACATAACATGCCAAGATGAATTCACTGATTTTTGGTTACGGCGTATGGCACCATTGATGACGTCATCAGGATGATTAACAGCTATAGTGTGACAGTTTTCGCGGACGGACGATGAGCCATAAAGGCTCTCGCCTTAAAAAACAGGAGTGACAGAGACTGGCCCATAAGTGCTTGTGTCATTGCTGTCATCGCCTTTAAATACGACCGTCACCCTACTTTTTTCATTTCAGTAGGATACACGCTTCTTTCTAGAATCAAATTAAAAATGAGAAAGATGAAAGTTATCTTCTTCAGGTGCACCTGGACAAATTTGCAGATCGGTCTCAAAGAGAAATTCTTATATTTGCGGTGTAAATTATGCAGCTACTGAAACATGGGCGGAATCTGAGGAAAGGTCTATAGTGCCATTATCCTTTCTAATTTATTCTAACAATCTCTTGAATTCAGTTCCTTCCCCAATGGCCGCAGAGGGGCAAGGGGCTCCTTTGCACAAGTCTGGGAACAAACATCCACCGAAAAATCATCGGCCCATTTCACTTGTTAGCATCCCGTTCGAGATCATAGAACATGTAATTTACTCTCATCTTGCCAATTTTCTTGAGTCAGTTTTCTTTTTCAGTCATTGCCAACACGCGTTTCGTAAAACGTTTTCTTGTGAGACTCAGCTTCTATGTTTTGCACACGATCTGAATCATTCTTGACCGGGCTCCTATGGCAGACTGCATATTCCTGGATTTCTTAAAGCCTTTGATAAAGTTTCTTACTAATTACTTCTTTTCAAACTGAGCCACCTCAATCTCGACTCTATCGTTATTTCGTGACTGCGTTCTTTCCTGACTAATCGTTCTCAATTTGTGACTGCGAATAAAACTATCTCTCGTTGCTCTTGGTTCAGGCGTTCCCAGGGTTCGGTTCTAGGGCCATTACTTTTTCTCATTTATGTAAATGACTTACCTAATAATATTACCTCCTCCGTATGTCTTTTTGCGGACGATTACGTTATTTACCGTGAGATTAACAGTGAATCTGATGCTTCTCTTCTTGAATCTGATATTAACCAAGTTTCGGATTGCTGTAAATTACGGCATATGGAACTCAACGTCAGTAAGGTAAGCATATGCGTGTTTCACGATGTAACGCCGTAGCATCCACTTATGAACTAAATAACACCCCTTTGGAGACTGTGTCTTGGTACAAATAGTTAGGTGTGCCTATAACTTCTAATCTCTCCTGGAAACTGCATGTTGAATTCATCGCTAACAATGTGAACCACATGTTGGGTTATCTTCGTCGAAATTTCTACCTTTCTTCATGAAATTGCTTCTTCATAAAACACTCGTTCGACCTATATTGGAATATGCAGCATCTGTCCAGGACCCTGGCCTTGAATCACTAACATCTGTCAAAGAATGTGTTCAAAACCTAGCGTCGTGTTTTATACTTTCCAATTATCACTGTACCTCTAGTGTCACCGCTATGAAAAGTACCTTATCATTGCCACTGCTTTCACACCAGATATTAATTTCTGGCTTGTGCCTATTAAGGCGAAAGCCTTTAATGGCTCATACTGTCGTGACCAAGACGTGTTAGCAAATTTGATCGCGTTTCAGATTGGTCGAAATGGTTGTGACGTCACTGCGCGCGAATTTTGACGGGTGTCCACCGAAATATGTGAGGCAGTTACTGCGTAACTTCCTTTCCTCAAATACAATTTTCATTTTCTTCATTACGGCCCCTCTTTCTCTTTCTCCTTTCACTCCACTTCCTCCCTTCCTGTACGGTGGGGTTCAGGTGTCCACCGAGATGACAGAGAATTACAGCGCCATTTCCTTTCCTCAAATAGCGTTGCGTTCAAAGGGCAACGCATCGCACCGAACGAGTGGTGGCGTTCCGTGGACTCCCTGGCAGCGCTACAACACGCGGTCGCGTTCCACTCCTAAAGGCGAAGATTAAGCGTCATTAATTGGCAGTTAATTGATGCACCTACAAAATGCGCAGTGAACAATCGCGTAGCAGAATGCAGCACTCAGGCTTTCGCCTTTCACCACTTTAGCCGCTAAAGTTCCTCGTAATTTTTTCATAAGATCTACAATAACAATCCTGTCCGAAAGTGCCGGCTACTAACTCCCCCTACATATGCTTCAGGCCGCATTGGCCATCGCCACAAAGTAGGTGTTTCTTCATGCCATACTAAACATTGTTTTTATTAATTTGTCCTCAGCACTCCTGTGAGTTGGAACCACCCACCCAGTTATGTAGCAGAAATTACTCTCTTTAATACTTTTAAGACTACCGTATGTAATCTTTCTTTATAAATTCTGTTAGCTTCCCTTGCATTTGTTCTCCCTGTCATTTTTTTTTCGCCACCACTGTTTTTTTTAACTCGTTAGTCGTTAATTTTTCTTTGTTTCTTTTTCTTTTTGTCGCCTTACACCAGTTATTGTTCCTACTGCACTGTATGTTACCAAATGCATGTCCTCCCACTCCCCTCATTAATGCCTTCGGGCCGTGAAGGTTTATAAATAAATCAATGAATAAATAAATAAATAAAGATACGCACGCATCTTCTGACCTCTCTTTCCCTGCAACATACCGATGGAAGCATTTCAAGGGCACATCGTCTCAGAGCTTTCATTCGAAATAAATGCCGGCCTATCGGTGTGAAGTTCGCGCCGTTCAAGGTTAAAGACAGCATTTGAACTCAGCGATCAAAACTGAAAAATACTGGCGTTTAAGTGGAGGAGGACTTTTGTAGAGCAACCAGGCTCTCGCGTAAAAGGCTATTGGACTACAGAAAAGCAAATGTCCATAAATATAACTTGCGTTACAACAGGTTGTACGTGAACGAAATATGTGACCTATATTGTGCAGAAACTGATGCGGTATGCGAAGTAAAGCACCATATGCGCGTGCCTCCGACAGTGTTGCATCAACCTCGCGTGCATCAACTTCACCCTCTCGCACGGTATAGCAAAAAGTAGTCGCTCAGGTGTTACCCGGTCCTCGTTCCTTTTTACTAACATTAGGAGCATTTTAAATAAACCTGATCCATTGCCATATTCAGGCGACACGTTCTTTGCCGATGTGATTATCCTGGCAGAAACGCAGTTGTACGAGGAAGTTTATTCTCGAGAACTATGCACTTGTGGAAAAAATTACAACGTTTACAGGTCAGATCAGTGCGGGCTAGTAGAGGGGGGGGGGGGGGGGGGAGGTTGATTGCCGTATCAGATGATTTGTTTCCTGTAGTGTTCCAATGGATTCTTCACTGCAATTTCTTGGCACTGTATCCATTTGAACCACAAGGACGTTGTATTTTGCCTATGCTGTCGACTGCCTATAGCTTGCAGCCTTCCTCCTGCGCCGACCTACGAGTATGTGACGCCATCAATTTGGTCCTTTCTAGGTTTCCGAGGGCTCCTCTGTATGGTCTTGGTGGTTTCAATCTTCCCGAAATTTCATGGCAGGGTCCGCTTTTCACGTCTCACCTGCTTCATAAGAATGTTCTGCTTTTATTTACTTGTGTTCAATGTGTGGGATTCTACGTGGACACAGGCCACCACCCACCGCGGGTTCGAGCTTCGCGCGAGCCAAGGGCCCCGATCAGCCGTCACCACACACCACTGGGACACCGATGCGGCGCACTCAACCTCCGCAGGGAGGAGAGCGATTCGCCGCAAAGAAATAGGCCTCCAAGTTCACAAAGGAGACGTTTATTCACATCGTCCTCCAGCTGATACACACACACTCAATAGTCACCCCGTCCCGGGGGCGCGCGAGGAGCAAGGCTCCGCTGCGCGCACGAAGCGACTCGAGTAATGCGCACCGCTAGCACGCCGCTGCAGGAGAATGTCCCCGCGGCAGTGCTGTGATCTCTCTCTCGTGTCGACCGTTGGGCCGGTTGCGAGAGAGAGTGGGCATCCAACGCAAGGTACGCCTGTCAGAGGTCGCTGGACCCCGCTGGACAGGCTCGAGCCGCTGCAGGTCAGAGGACACGTGCGGGCGAGCTCGAGTAAGCACTGGTCCGAACGGCAAAGGCCGGCACGGACAAACAGTAACGTACGCACCTTACGCTGTCTCGGAGGGATCCCTCTCTCTGGGCCCCGCTCGGACGGTCGCGCGGCGCGCGGCCGCCCAAAGCGGGGTCCCGAATTCCCGCCAAAAGGCGCCAATGGCAAAGGCCCTTGGGGAGCCGGGGCGGAGCTGTGGCTAAATGACAGTGATTAGTCACCCAGCCGCCTCTCCACCGCCTGAGGCGGGAGCAAGGGAAAGAGGAGAAACAACGCGGGCGGCCGGCACAGCCGCGCAAAGGCGACGGCGGAAAGCCAGATTCCCACAAATGTTAAACCTTGTTCATGTCATAAAAGAACCCACCCGTGCTACCCAGACATCTGCCACCATACTCTGTCTTGTGCTGACCACCTCTCCCGGAACTACACCTTCAGTTAGCTTCCTCCAGGCTTAAGTGACTTTAAGGCGATTCATCTAACTATGCCGTCACGCTTTTCCCGGTGCTTAAGGTGATATAAGTTACTATAGAAACTAGAACAAGGCGGATTTTCAAGCGATTAATACAGAACTAGAGCGCTTTGCCAATACCTTCTTCCCGTAGTTCTGGGGGCGTCCCATTCCCGAGTACTGGCGCGTCTTTAAAGCGAAGTTGAGTGAACTCACTGGCGAATTCATCCCCGTTCGCCACGTTTTTTGTTCTAAACAAGCACCCTGGTTTAACTTATCGCTCAAGCGCCTGCTAAACAAGAAAAAAAAGCTCATCTATCGGCGCCTGCAGCGTACAAGCATTGCTGGGAAATGACATCATTACCTTACTGTTGAGTCACAGTACAGGCAGGCCTTGAAGTGCGCTAAGCATACTTTTTATAACGACACACTGTCTCAGTTGCTCACTTCCAACCCACAAAAATTTTGAAACGTAATTAATATGCGCAAAAGAAAAGATATTCGAATTCATTCCTAAAATAGTTTCTCGGTTCCACTTGACAAGTGTTGCAATATTTTAAATGATACATTTTTGTCATCGGTAACTAATTCTATGCTGTCTACTTTACTCGATAGTGTGGTTTGAGAACTGGTTTCGATGGAGCCAATTACTATCACTGATGAAGAGGTTGCAAAGCTAAATGAGAAATCAAAGCTTGCATCAGCTGCAAGGGTTGACGGCATCAATTATGAGCTCCTCGAGAGTTCATGTTTATAATTATCCCTGATGCCCGACATTTTTAAGCAGTCCCTCCTTAGCGCATCGGCACCTGACGACTAGGGATTGGCAAGGAGGTTCCTGTCCACCAGTCCGATGATGTTCATAATCCTAATAACTACAGGCCTATTTCATTGACATCAATTTTGTGCAAGCTCCTTGAACATATTTATTGACACCTTGTTGATTACCTGGAATCTAATTCAATTTTTTACAGACGCACAGCATGGTTTTTGTAAGTATAATTCCTGCGAAACTCAATGAAATTTACTAATGATTCCATTTCTGTTTTGGATGGCTCATCTCTTATTAACTGTATAGTTATCGACTTTGCAAAAGCTTTTCATACCGTGCCACACCAAACGTTACTTTATAACCTGAGTAAAGAAGATATTGATGCTGCTCCTAAAATGAATTGAGTGTTTCTTAAGTAATCGGTACCAATATGTAACTGCTAACGATCATGACTCTATTTCCCCTGTAACATCTGTCATTCCACAAGGATCAGTACCAGGGCCTGTTCTTTTTCTAATCTATATTATTGATCTTCCATCCTTAGTTACTTCCAAAATAACACTTCGCTGATGAGTGTGTTTTATACAGAGAAGTTACTAACCTAGGTAAAGCATGTGCCCTTCAAAATAACCTGAAAAATACTGGTACTTGGTGTAACATCTGTAAAGTGATGAAAATTACACGCATGACTAAATAAATAACATCATGATCATACTCCCTTCATGACACCTCACTCAAACAAGTCCACAAGTATAAGTATCTTGGTGTTGAAATAAAAGATGATCTGTCCTGGAATGCGCACATTGAAAATATCACTAATGACGCTAACCGCATGCTTGGTTTCATCAATGCCAACTTGTCCGTGGCACCTATCCCTTTAAAACTACTGCTGCATAAAACTCTAGTGCACTCGCTGGCTCAGTATGGGATCTATGCAATTGCTTTCTCATTGGTTTACTTGAACCAATCCAAAATCACTCTGCAAGATTTATGACGCCTAATTGTTCACGTCATGCCAATGTTTCACAAATGAAAATAGCACTTAATCTTCCAGATTTTTCCACCCGACGTCGCATTTCTCGCGTGTACACTTTTCATAAAATGTATTAGCTAACAATGCCTAAAGTAATCCTTTTTTACTCCTCCATTGTACGCATTGTCCCGCAGAGGTTACCACCTAAAGGTTCATATGTTCCACAGTACACTACTGACCAATCCATAAACTTTTTCGTCCTCAAAACTTCCTCTGTCTGGAACTACCTGCCTTCCGCCATCGTCACGATTATGGACCATGTCAAATTCAAGGATGCTGTATTTACTTACCTCCTGCAACCACTCGTGTTTTTTTTTTCATTATCGTCCCACTTTTCTCTGTAACGCCTGACCGGTCCTTAGAGTAATCAAATGAGATTAATTTAATGAAATCAAAGCCCGGAATTCCTTCCCCACACATGTGTTCTGATCTGAAGATTTCGTTGACAAACTGGGATGCCTCTTTACAAGCTAAATTGTGTGAATTCGTGTGTTTTTGTATTTCGTACGTTATGTATGCTGCTGGGTATTGTAAGTTTTCATTCTCTTAGTTGTGTGCTGAAAGTATGTATTTGACTCCTGTTTGGGCCAAGCATTGGCCTGCGGTATTTTAAAGTAAAGTATTCTTCGACTGAAGCATATTTCAAGCAAGTCCTAAAAAGCTACTTCGATTAAAGATCGCAGATTGTTCGAATAGGTGACTACCTTCGTCCCCGAAGAATTTTTGACTTCAGGTGTCCCTCAGGGTTCTGTTTTTTCCCCTACTCGGTTCAACTTATAGGCTAACAACTTGCCCATAGCAGCTTTTAGATTATGCATATTTCAGTATGCTGATGACACTCTGCTTCTTTCCAGTAGTTCGGATTATACGAAAGCAATTCCAGAATTTTAGACCATTAAAAGAGATACTCTTTCAGCGGTGAATTGGTTCACATTTGAATGCGTTTCTGTGAACACGCATAAAACAAAACTATTTTGCTCTCATAATCAGCCCCCAAAAATAACCTTGATTACCCGTTTATTCCTCATAGATTTCCTTGAACCCATTATAAGACTGTATCTGTTACATATAAGAAAACAGTAAAATATTTCGGCCTGTCTACTGACAGTGATATGACCTGTAATACTCGTTTTACAGACATTTGTAGCAAACTGCGTTTATTATCTTGCGTGTTCAGTAACTCGTTCCATGAAGCTAAAAAAATTGTTTTGTATGCTTTCGTTCATAATGTGCTCAGGTATGGAATTATTGCATATCACTGCTCACCTTCATGGCGATCAAAAGTTAGCTGTATTTTAGTACAAATTCTATTAATCTAGTAGATGTAAAAATGTTTTGTTTTCGGCTCTAAAGCCACGTTATTTTGAAGCACTTTTGTTACGCACTGTGATGACCAGACATTTTTGCCTATTTATTTTATAATTGATCATATGCACGCACGTTATTTCCTCTTCGGAGGTGTTTGACGAATTTTCATCGCTTTTTTTAGGAATTATGATGTTCCCAACACTGTAATGTCCTTCCGAGCCCATTATTTTCTACAAGATAAAGAACTGCCCTAAAACTTATTTGCATGAAAATCTTTGTTGATTCGGGGTATTTTACATTTTACTTTCAATAAATAGTTTGTATTGCACCTGTTATACTGACTGCAAGCAGCACTTTTTTTTAGTTAATGGGCGAAACATTTCTTCGCTGCCTGCGCGGCGGTGTGCTCCGTGGTTATAGCGTTTAACTGCTGACCTGAAAGACGAGGGTTCGATCCCGGCCGCGGCGATCGCATTTCGATGGAGGCAAAAGGCTAGAGGCCCGTATACTCTGCGATGCCAGTTCACGTTAAAGAACCCCAGGTGGTCGAAATTATCCGGAGGCCTCCACTACGGCGTTCCTCGTAGTCTGAGTCGCTCTGGGAAGTTAAACCCCATAAAACAAAACCTTCGCTGCGCTACTTGAAATCGTCTCAGCCTAAAACAGCACCAAAGTATTCTTGCTTCTTGGAAGAGAAAAACATCCTTATTCAAAGACTACAGCTTTAACGTGTGTCGCTAATGGCCACACGGTAGGCCCTGTACTTGCCATGTATTTTGAGGGATGGTTAAGACCCGCTATCTCTGCAGCTACAAACATATATCGTTCAGGTTTTTTCTATTTTCTTTCCATTTTGCCTTATATTAAATGAACTATAATTGTTGTTTTTTGAGCAAATATTCACAGTGCGCTAATTTTTTCCGTGAAACCATAATTTATTGGTATGTTTTAAGAATGAATCTTGTCTAAAAAAATACCACTGCATAGATGTGTACCATTCTAGTTTACTACATTGCTTTAGAACTTTAGGAAGAGAAAGCTGGAAAAAGATCAGCCTTGTAGCTTTTCTTGTGTGTCTGTTTTGTTTGTTTTTTACTAAAAGGTGAAATGGAACAGATATTTATGTTCTGGAGATAATTACTCTTAGAGACAAAAAAAAATGCCTACTTTAATTTTTTTCCCCCAACAACATGGACTGAAATATCGTTTAGTAGCCACCACCAATGTAGTCGTATACCAGGGTCAACTTTATGCTTCTTTGCTTGTCGCTTTGCTTCTGTGGCTTGCTATGCGATCTGTTCAGCGTCTTTCCCACCAAAGTCTACTTTCGACGACGGTCCACATCACCCAAACGAAACCGCGATGCAGCACCCAAGTGATATATAGTAAATATCTTCAGGACGTTACCTGTGACCATGCTGTCATCACTGAATGTGGCAGCTGTATCTGACATGTTTATTCGAAGATGCGCATACTGAAGAACGCATTCCTTGTTGCGCGTTCCCAGACGACGTGCTGAAAGGCTTCGTCGGCACTTTGGGTTTGCCCGTGAAGGCACTTCGTGAGCTCTGTGGAGCTAGTTACTGGAAAACAGACCTCATGGTGTGAAGGACTGACACGTGTAAGTATCTGCACAAGGGGTTTGTTTGCCACCTGGCTCTTGTTGTAATCATAATAGTGTCTGGCTCTTAAAGAATACAGCCCGTGACAGGGGTCACTGTCGGTAGCCAACACGTTAAGTACGTTGCCTAAACCGCCTTATCTTTTACAGCAAGCTCTTTGGCGCCCGTTTTAAGGCGAAAGCCTTTAATGTCTCATCGTTGTAAGCAGCAGTTGTCGACAGAAATGTCACGCTTTTCAGTTGGTCGAAACGGTCGTGACGTCACAGTGCGCCAATTTCAAACGGGGCCAATTGTACTTTGGCTAGTAACCATGCAACCAATTGAAGGGATCATATAGTGATGCTCCAAGTAAGTGGGGACTGAGCTTAGTTAATTGCTTAATTACCCAATCAGCCTAATTAACATTTCTATTCAGGCCATGTAAATAAATAAAACCGAGTAAGAAATTGGTCGAGCTCGGGAATCGAACCCCGGTCTTCGGAGTGCGAGACGAGCTTGCTATCCACTCCGCCATGCCAGCTTTTTTTTTTATTTATTGCCTGTCTTTGGCTTATGACATTGCACAACAAAAATACACATAACGCTATATACATACGACACTGTCGTGGTCAGCCAGCACGAGACTGGCTTCGTCAGCTTAAAATTCCCGCAACATGCACAACGGCTCTAGTCTTGAGAGCCACTCGGGAGGCTCCGCAGTTGCTTTTTGGATTGCAAGAAACCAGTCCATGCTTTCCCGAAAATAAATTCGGGCCGGTCGTGCGTCTTTGTCACAATGGTAGCCTGCCATTCTGGAGCGCCATATACAGTGGAGGCCCAAGAGCATTATGAGATCAAAAGGTGACCCATCCTCATTATCAGTGCTTAAATAGTGAATTCCGTGCGCGTCAAGTGGTAGCTCTTTCTTTATGGTCCTTTGTAACACGTCCCAAAAATAAACCCCTTCCCAGCAATGCAAAAAAACATGGTCTATTGTTTCAGGCTGTTTACAAATTAAGCAGTTCGATCCCCACGGTAAAAAGAAATCCTTTCCCTCTAGAAACTTTTTAACTGGTAACGTCCCGGTGTGTAACTTAAAAAAGAAAGTGTTTACTCCTGGTGGCACCTGCATTTTCTTCAGCCTTTTTAAAACATCCCCTCCCGGGCCTCCACTGTACAAGGCCCTGTACATGGGCTCTGGGAAAACAATATCACAAAGATCATTGTACAACTTTTTCCTTTTGCTTTTCCACAAATAATCGGTGGAAAAACGTGCCGAAAGAAACCGAACGCTTGCTACAATCTCTTTGTAGTAACCAAAAGTTCCACCAGAGAGCTCTTCTGTGGATACCACAACCTGTTCCGGAGGGTAAAAGACGGGGGGCTAGGGCTAGGGCACCTCTTTTTAAGGCAGCTGGTGAACCGTTTTTTGTTTTTTCGCGACGTCACAGACCCGTTCTTGCGCACCGTGTGCCAAGTGAAGCTGCGGCGATTGCTCCGCCATGCCAGCTCGATGGTTTGGAATGAACAAAGGCGCGTCTAGTGAATACGGTGTCTTCGCTCACTGCCATCCTCCTTCCTTCCCTTCCGGCGAGGTTTAGCTGTCCATCGAGATATGAGAGAGAAATACATTTCCTTTCCTCAAAAACCAATTTACCGACGAGCGAGGCGTAGAACCGAATGGGCGATGGCGTTCTATGGACTCCCTGGCAGCGTTGCAAGACGCTCTCGCGTTCCACTCTTAGAGGCGAAGCTTAACATCTTAGCCACACATCAGTGACCGCACTTTAGGTCAAAAAAGTGCACTCCCCACCCCCTGAATTTTGACGGGTGTCCACCGAGATATGTGAGACAGTTACTGCGTAATTTCCTTTCCTCAAATACAATTTTCATTTTCTTCATTACGGGCCATCTTCGTCTTCTTTCACTCCCACTGCCTCCCTTCCTCTACGGTGCGGTTCAGGTGTCCACCGAGATGACAGAGAATTACTGCGCCATTTCCTTTTCTCAAAAACCGTTGCGTTCAAACGGCAAGGCATCGCGCCGAACGGGTGGTGGCGTTCCGTGGACCCCCTGGCAGCGCTACAACACGCTGTCGCGTTCCACTCCTAAAGGCGAAGCTTAAGCGGCATTAATTAGCGGTTAATTAGTATTCAGACATTAATCAGTAATTGACCATTAATTAGTGATTTGTCATCACTTAGTAATTAGTACTCAATTATATGTGACGCCACCAGTGCCACAGAAGGCGTCAAAGTGGTGCGGAAAACGCTTTCGCCTCTACGCACTTTAGACAGTCGAAGTGCCCCCTGAATTTTTTTAGTTTCGCGGTGTCGCCGTCGCCGTTGTCCCTCGTAACCAGCTCCGCAGCCGGGGCAGCGCGCTGCTCTAGCTGCGCGCGCTCCTGGCGCCATCTCCCGCGACCTCCTGATAACTTAATTGCTCTCTTCGCTCCTCCTCCAATGCCACCCTTGTGCGGCGGCAATCACAGCCGTGCGGGAGCCCGTGCGGTAGCCGAGACGTTATTACAAAGTTCATTTCTGGTTGGTGTTCGGCCTTCTTCTTTATGTACACCCCCGACCAGACGTGTTTCCGTCAAGCCCTTGACTTTGATATTTAAATAAGAGAAAACCAGCGCACTTCATTTCACTAAAGAGGCGCTGTCGATTATGCTTTCTAGAGAGAAAAAATGTTTTTAAACATGGTTTTCATTAGGAGGGACATTATTTTTTGGCCTTGATCCACTGGATGCCAAGAAATGAGGTGCATGCTTCACACTCAGCCAATCATCGAAGATACAGCCAGTGGAGACTGCCACCTCATGTACGTTTCCAAAAATAGTACCGCGAGGCGACAGCATTGCACCAATAGTTTAAGAGTATTGAAATATTAAGTAGTGTAATTTATGAAGCGTATTAAAACAATGAAAGCTACGATTTATGTGCTGTAACAATCGCGGAGATATTGCCCACACTTCCCGCACTTGTGTGAGAAACAAATAAGAACTGCATGCCTGATCTGCGTCGAAAGACCCCTTTAGGATTACACGCGCTCAGTATGGCGACAGGGATCAGCAGCAGGCTCTTTCGCCTAGAGCGAACAGTTTGATTCGATTGAAGCCGCGCAGCGTTGGTCTCACGCACCGTGGGTGGCCACCGCGCTTTCGGGCAACCGTCACAAATGTTTCCGGAGAGCATGGAGTTAAAGGACAGCGGGGGTTTTGCTCCTTTGGTCAGAAATTGCTCACGACTCACCTCTCTTGTACCTCTCAGAGAGATCGCCGCCAGTTCCCATGGGGGAGAGGGGAAAAAGCAGGCGCTTCGCGTAATTCCGGGCTAATCAAAGAAAGCCGGCACTGGAAACGATCTGCACGCTTTTTGGTCTGCTTGTTTTCTTACCGCTCCGAGCAGTTAGGGAGCAAGCTTTACGCCCGCCGGCCACCGCGAACGCTACAGTCGCGAGCCGCGCTCGGGAAGGCGATCCGTCAGCGGCTCAGACAAACACAAGAAAGCGACGCTAGCGGCGCGCTCGAGGAGACGAAAAAAGAAAGCTGGCTACGGTGAGAGCAAAAGATAAACGCCAGAATGGAAAACGAAACGAGAAGGGCAGAGAATATCCTTGACAGCAACTCATGCGCGACGAAGCTGTATAGCTAGTGCTTCTCCCCCGCTTCGCGTGGGAATCGCAAAGCACTGCTGCTGCCGAACCGCGCGGTCAGTCAAAAGTACGCGAGGGGGCGAAACAGTGGGAGACAGAGGAAAAGGGCCAGGACCGTTCAAAAAACAAGGGAAATCGCGCGGAGTCGGTAGCGCAGGGGTAAACAAAACAGAAGCAGCTGCTGCTTGGCTGCCGATCGGAAAGAGCTTCTTTGCCTGCGATGCGCGTGCGCTGTAGCGAGCGAGCCGTGCGTTAGCTCCGCAGGGAAAGGGGAAGGAGTTGAGGGAGGGGCTGCTGGGGAGTTCGTGAGCAGTGAACGACGACCGAGCGACTACAATGAGATCCGGAGAGGCCAGACAAAACGTGCACTTTACTCGAGAGATTGAAAGTTTTTGGAGGCTGGCGACCTTCCCTCTTACACGAATTTTGGCCGCAACCAAAACACGGATGGCGGAGAAGGAGGGGCAAGGGGCGGGCGGAGAAAGGAGCAGAAAGACTAGGGCAACAATAACAAAAAACAAAAGGGGAAACGTGCCCGGCTCCCTCATCCCCTTCTTTCGGCTTGAAGTGAAGTGCTCTTGTCTCTGGAGCCTCTGTATGCATACAATGCACGCATGTCGCACCCACGTACCTGTCTATTTGGCGCTATCCCCTGTCTGCATGATGCATGCGGCGGCGATCCAGCACTCAGCTGCAGCGCTGTCGGGGTGGCGTGAGTCAATGAGCGGCTGCATGAATGAGAATGGCGCATCGCAACGAGCCGGGAAGGCATACGGGAGGGGGGGGAGGGGGGGGGGGGGGCGTTCTGGGGCGGAAACGGACGCGAACTTGAGCGCGGTGGATCACGGAGACAATGAGAAGGAGAGAGGCCCAAGCGAGAACGCGCGTATTTCCTTTCGGGAGCCACGTGATTGGCGGAGATTCGCCACCGCCGCGGACCATTGCAGCACGGACGCAGCACGCACGCATCCACAAAGAGAAACGCAAGGCGACGGCGGCGGCGGCGGCGCGCGAGCAACCGAGACCGGCGCGCGAAAGGCGTGAGAACTCCGCGCTCAGCCTCTCTTGTGTGGCGGCGATCGCCTTTTGCCTACCGCGTTTGCTCTTGTTTTTCCCCGTCGTTCTGGGGAGAAAGCGAACGGTGGCGGCGGCGTTGCTTCGTTCCCACTTGGCGTTTGCTCCCTGCCTGAGCGCCCACGCTCCCTGCATGTTTAGCTACCGGGTGACCAGTCGGCCAGAATGGGGCAATTTCTTTCTCTCTGCGCTTTCAAGTTTTCCTCGCTCATTCTCTCTCCTCTAATCTTGGAGGGTCTGTCCGGACATTTATTCCTTCGGCGTGGCTCCCCTGTCACTTCTCAATAGTCATTCGCCGACCGTGTTTCTCTTTCTTCACTTAGGACTTTGTTCCTTAGCATTTATTTCGGTGTTTCGTTTCCATTCCTTTAGCACACACGCACTGTGTGCGAATATTTGCTTGCACCGTAACAAAATTTTTCCATCCTTGCGGATGTACTCCTTTTATCTGTCAACATCACCCTTTCTTCGGTGCCCTCTCCGAACATTCCTGCGTCTCATTTCCTGCCTTTGCTTCCTGTCCGGATTATTGTCTGAATGTTCTTCTCCCTTTGTGCTTCCCTGACGGCTCTTGTGCCGCGACACGAACACAGGCGAGGGAGAAAGCTACGCTGGGCTGTGCGCGCTAAGATTGCCAGCGCCAGAGGCCAATCAGGAGAGCAGGCACTCACGTCGAGCGCATTGTTGCGTCCAAGAGACATATGCACCCCCCCCCCCCCCCTCTTTTCCCTTCTCACGGCTTCACACCTCCCTCTTACACACGCGCAGACAATCAAACTCGCATGGACCAGTGCACGGCGGTCCCATTCAGGCGTGGTTGGCATCGGCGCCAAAAGACCCATTTGCACAAGACGAAGGTGTCACCGAAACGGGCGCGGCGAATTCTGTCATGAGGTACAGCTCACCGATTCTGCCTTTTCCGCCGTCATTCCAAGCGATGTTCGCTGCAGTAAACGGGACTAGCTCAGAGAATGTGATGTGCTTAAGCTTTCTAATAGCGCTGTCACTGTGGGTTGTAAGCCCATTTTAAGCACGCAGCTGTGGAATTTAAGCCCATTCGGTGTCCAGAGTTGCACCTCTTACAAAGCGTATCCTCCCCCGCCCCCCCCCCCCCCCCCCCCCCTAACTTTTATACATTTCAGCGACTTTGAATTTTCCTCTGTCTGGACATGTGGTCTCATTAAAGTTCAATGAATTTAAATGCGCCTATTGAGAGTTACCTTATTGTTTCCCGACATTTTAACCCGTTCTCAGAATAAAAGCTGCGGCTGCCATCACTAAGTCAAGGGCCGAGCCTTCACAGCTGTTCGCGCATCAGAACAGTTCATTTCACGCGCTCTCAACGTCGGCAATTATGACAGTCGTGAGTACAGCAGCCATGGCACCGACCAATCATGGGCCATTCAAGCGTGCGAACATCGTCGAGAATTCGGCCCTGGTTTGCTGACGCAAAATGGGGCGTGCATAATGCTGTGACGCCAGTGTATCGTCTCTGCAGCG
Organism: Amblyomma mixtum; assembly: GCF_055824585.1. Taxonomy (NCBI): domain Eukaryota; kingdom Metazoa; phylum Arthropoda; class Arachnida; order Ixodida; family Ixodidae; genus Amblyomma; species Amblyomma mixtum. The sequence goes on along the minus strand of NC_143014.1, from coordinate 273,975,642 downwards.
TTATTTCACCTCGACCTTCGAAGCTGCTGTCTGTCCAGTATGCTCACGCCGCTTTGTAATGGTTATCCTTTCGATATTTTCGAGAAACTGATCACTGGGCAACTGAAGAGGTTTTAGAAATCGATTATCTTAAAGGGGCCTAAGGAAGCCTCGTAGGCTTTCAGGCTTCCCCGCAGTGCACAGTTCCTGGCAGGTGTTGCAATGATGAATGCCAAGCACTGCAGCGCTACATAATCATCATCATCATCAGCCTTACTATACGCCAACTGCAGGGCAAAGGTCTCTCCCATGTCTCTCCAAATAACCCTGTCCTTTGCCAGCTGCGGCCAACGTATCCCCTTATCTGCCCACCTAACTTTCTGCCGCCCCTTGCAACGCTTGCCCACTCTTGGAATTCACTCCGCTTCCATTAAGGACCAGCGTTTATCTTGCCTTCGCATTACGTACCCTGCCCAAGCCCATTTTTTCCTCTTGATTTTGACTAGGATGTCATTAACCCGCGTTTGTTCCCTCACCCACTCTGCCCGCTTCCGATCTCTTAACGTTACACCTATCATTTTTATTTCCATAGCTCGCTGCGTTGTCCTTAACTTAAGCTGAACCCTTTTCATTGGCGTCCACGTTTCTGTCTTATAGGTGAGTATTGGTAAGATACAGCTGTTGTATACTTTCCTCTTGAGGGATATTGGTAAACTTCCATTCATGACCTGAGAGGACCTACCATATGCGCTCCACCCCACTCTTATTCTTATAGTTATTTCCCTCTCATGATCCGGATCAGCGGTCACTACCTTCACTAAGTAGACGTACTCCCTTACCACTTCCAGCATCACGCTACCGGTTGTGAATTGCTCTTCCCTTGCTTGACTGTTGAACATCACTTTTGTTTTCTGCATTTTTAAATTTTAGGCCTACCGTTGCTGAAAACTGTTGCTTGAAGGTAGGAAAGCAAAGCCACCGAAGGTAAAGCTCACGAAGAGTTGTTTGGTCGTGCCGGACGACGCACGGCAGCATGTGTGAGAAGGCAGCGCAAATTTGAACTTTCGGCAACAATGACGTTACCATGAGTTTCGCCGCATTCCTCCAGAGCAGTGAGAAGAAGCCTAAACATTGTCGCTGTTTTAATCGGTGATTACGTCATCATTTTAAACGCTAGCAGAAAACTACTTGGCATACTTCAAAGAGATGCTTCATACATTCGGACCGTTGAATCAACTCGAATTCTCGAAAAAGCATTTCACCTTCAATTCATTCTATCAGCATTGATAAAACTTTGGGAATCAATAATACCCCGAAGAATAAATGTGGGACATAGAAAAGTAGGAATTTCGGTTTTCATCGTGATAGTCATTAACTGAAATAATAAGGCCAGCAGAATAATTTTCAGTGACGTCTCAAGTAGAAAAATCTGCTTTAACGCGTTAGAGTTAAGGCTCTCGTTCTGCAGAAAATCTAGTGTCGTCGTGGGCGACGGCTGCGGCAGCGCTGTGAGCGAAAAAAAAAGTTGCCACCTGCCATCTAGGTCACGTGACGTTGTGACGCCATCACAACCTGCCCTCCGGATCGTGAGCAAAGTGCCCACCGTGTAGGTGGCACTTAAATTAATTACTGTTCGCGAGAGGTTCCTCGGGAAGAGCAGGCTGGGCGAATGACCAATCGCGCTTACAAGCGCATTAACCCATCAACCCTACCGCGTCATACCCTCATGTGGAGCTTACCTCCAGTTTTTTTTTTTTTTTGCGTGCTATTAGAGTGATATGATATAGTAAAGACGACCTTGCAAATCTGTACCGTCCGTTAACTATGAAATTTTGTTTCAGCATTTGTGTTCTGATGGCTATTGCACTGGACGGGTTATCGCCCAACGCTTATACTAAAGTGCGTGTGTGTGTTGCGCATACAGCTGCACAACGGGCATGAGGGCATATTGGGCCAAGCAGATATATTCACAAGCCCTTGAAGGGAAAATAATTTAACCTTCGTTAACGCGTGGAACTGAACGTAACAGCCTAAAAACTGCATTTCATGAGATCAAAGAGTTTCCGTGCAGGTATAAAGCGCGATGCAGAGAACTGGCACGTATATAAATTATTCTTAGATTTGTTCCTTTTTTTTCGTTTTGTTTCATTTTCTCGTTAACAGTAGTTATTAGAATTCTCAGAGAAGGCAAGCGTAACAGGGGACGGCAGAAAGTTAGGCGGGCGGAAGAGATTAAGAAGTTAATGGGGATAAGTTGGCAGCGGCTGGTACCGGACAGGGTTAATTGCAGAGGTATGGGACAAATCTTCGTCCTGCACTGGGCGCAATCAGGCTAATGATGATGATGATGATGCTTTCTCCTCTAGTTTTTTGCGTGACACAAGGATATGAGAAATAGCAAACAAGTAAGACAGCGCTTATAACGGAGTGTATTTTCCCAACAAGGTATAAGTAAGCGGTGAATATCCAGTTATGAGCCTGCGTTAGAAGACCTCTTTTAGTCGTTGCTGACGGTGAGTGGTTCGCCATTCACAAAGTAGAGACTTTATGGAGTGCGTTTTCTAATCTTTCATATCCACGTGTAGTAGCGGCAGTTCTATACGAATGGAGGGTTTTTCACGTTATAACAAGACACGTCTCTAGAACTTCTCGGAAGTGAATAAGCGCAAGATGAAATTCGTGAGGTTCCTTGACCAGTAGAAAGGGACAAAATAACCAAAAGCAATCTCTCAAGCAGTACTTTCACCCCGTCTAGTATTCCCGAGGAAGAGCGACATTCTCACTGTGCTTATCGTCCTTACATGTAGCAAATGATGCCGTCACTGTTGAGGGAGAACCGTCACAACCTTTGCCCAACAATGACGAGCAACGGCGAAGCCGCAGAGGTGTTAGCAAATGCTAGCAAACCATACAAAAAAAATTGACGTAAAGTTGAAAGAAAAATCCGTAGCAGGTTAGCGTAGTTAAACCGAGTAGACGTCCGAAAGCAGTTGTTCATTCTTCAATTAGAGGGGAGACTTAAGATCCGCCTTAAAGGTAAGAAGTCATATCTTTAGTGGGTTAATTCCCATATATGCAGAATTGGTCACTCTCTGCTAAACATTCATAGACGGCGGCGAATCCCCTACCACTATCAGCGCAGTGGCGCAGCGGTTAACCACTGCACTGGCAGGTGGCTGCTTCAAACACAGCCACCGGTAGGAAGTGTGCGACCCATGTTGCTCTTCCCGAGCAACGGCCCCGCCGCGGTGGCTCAGTGGTTATGGCGCTCGACTGCTGACCCGAAGGACGCGGATTCGATCCCGGCCGCAGCGGTGGAATTTCTTTGGAGGAGAAATTCTAGAGGCCCGTGTACTGTGCGATGTCAGTGCATGCTAAAGAACCCCAGGTGGTCGAAATTTCCGGAGACCTTCACTACGGCGTCGCTCATAGCCTGAGGCGCTTTGAGACGTTGAACCCCATAAAAACCAATCTTCCCGAGCAACCTCTCGCCCAGCTGGCGCGATGCTCCTACGAACTTACCCGAGCTGACCCGAGTAACTCGGGTAAGCTTGAGTAGTAACTCGGGTTGGTAGGCAACGGCGCAAGATGGTAGGTGCGGAGAACGAACGTACGGTGAGAAGATTCTTGGTCGGTGTTGGTGAGCGTATGAGTGCTTTCGCACTGAAGCAGTAGGCGTGAATTCCCACCGACCTAGAGGCTGGACAGCCATATAACAGCGAAACACCGAAAACAAAAATATAAGATAATTTTTTTTATAAGAAGGAATTGCGAAACATCAGTTTCAATAAAATTTTCTTGGCGCATGGCAAGAGAATAAGCATAAAATATTATGTCACGTAGTGCCCGAAAATGGGTGGGAGGGGGGGGGGGGGGGTGAAGTGGTCTTGATTAACAGGGGATTGAAGCAATGTAACATGCAGGGAAGCTGGCATACGGCGCTGCTCTGCGAGCAAATTGTCGCTAGTGCTATTTCAACGAAAGGAAACAAATTAAGCCGGTGATATTAGTTGCAGGTAGTGCACTTTAAGTTGTTTAGATAAATTACGCAAGTATTTTAATCACTCCAGTTTCTCAGTGGAATTGGCGTTCGGCTGCGACTCCAATGTCGCGGGATCGAATCCCTGCCGCGGTGGACGCATTTCGATGGAGGCGAAGTGCAAAAACTCCGTGTGCTGTGTGATGTCAGCGGACGTTAAAGAACCCCAGCTGGTTAAAATTAATCCAACGCCCTTCACACGTGCAGCTTTTGGGACCATAAACGTGCACGTACATAACGAGTGTTTCACGTAAGATGTTAAGCAGTTTTCAAAAACAGCCTTTTTGAGTAAAAAGAGCGCTCTTTTCAGCATAGCAATGTCAGCGGTGTAGAGCATAAGAGCGCAGCTCAAAAGTTCCAAGTAGTAGGCTGGTTGGCTAAGACTGAATAGCCAACTTTTAACGATTACTGTTGGCCTGTTTATTTATCAAGAGGCGTGCAGCCCACCGTAATATTACATATTCGATATGGATATTACGGTGGGCTACACTCCTCTCGATAAAAAAACTGAGTTTTTTAGAATTTCGAAAACGCAGTTAACATCGGCGCTGTGACCGAACAAATTTTACGCACATCGGGCCAAAATACACGCGCTTTCGGGAACCTTGCAGGCAAAGCACATTTTGCGCGTAATTCGCCGAAATAGCCAAAATATAACTGCGTTTTCGAAATTCTAAAATCTCATATGGATATTACGGTTAGCTATAAGCATTTTAATAAATAAGGAGGCTAACAGCTGTAGTTAAAAATTAACTGCTGATTATTAGTTAACCATCCTATTGGTTGTCCATATTAGCTGTATTCTGATGTGCTACACCACTGAGAAAGGTATGCCGAAAAATTCGCTCGTCTAACTTAAATAGCCTATCTTTAAAAATTGCATAAAATTTTAGGGTGAAACACTCGGCATACGTAGTGAGTGATCCTGAACTGCTACCGCCGGCCGTCCTTTCCACCTTTCCTTTCATTAAACTACTTCGTTCCCTCTCTCTTTCTGAACTGTTTATAAGTGCAAACACAGTCATACACTCACCAACGCCAACCAAGACACTTGTCCCCCACGTACATACGTAACAAAAAGAAATCAAATAAATAACCACGACTGGCAGTCGACCCCGTGGCGTCGCAAACAGTTCACTTCGCAGGCCGCTGTGCGAAAGCACTAGGCTATCGCCGAATTTTTTCTTTTTCCAACATGACATTTACTACACGAGGTCATGTATGTATGTACATAAAGGAGATATATACACATTATTTACAAAGCACGCAGCTATTTACTGAACAGCACTAGCTAGCTTAACGGAAAACAACACAGCTAGAAGAGCGGCAAAGACAGACACCGCTTCAACAGCGGAAACCAGTGCGGTAGAAAGTCCCTTTCATCGTAAATGATCCCTTAATTGGAGCATCAGTCAGCTAAATGGCTTCTGGCTGAAACAAGGGGCTCAGCGTTGCGGTCCAGCATGCGCGTTTTCCTCAGGCTGTGAAGTCCAGTTAGGAAAAGGATGTCATATGTTTCGTAATCAGGTTGAGTAGCCGCAAGGTAACGAACATTGTAAGAATTTAAAACAAAGTATTTCGTTAGCGTCCTCTGCAACACATCACAAACGAAATCGCATCCTTGCAGGTAATAAAACAGTGTTCAATAGTTTCTCGTATATTTCACAGACGGCACAACAGAAGGAACAAATATATTTTCTTATCGAGCCACGTGTTAACGGGTACAGTTTCGGTTTGTAATTCGTAGAAAAACATTTTGGGGCAAGGAGGGATCAGCATCTTGCGCACTCGCGTTAACACATCATGACCCTTGAGGCCAATGTACACAGAACGATGCAATGGCGGCGGAAAGAAGAGCATCGTTATCAAATCCCTGCGCAGACTCTTACGCGAAACCGAAAATGAGTACTCGCTAGAAAGTCGCACTTTAAAAAATCCCACCGAAGCACAAGCTCCCTGCAGAAAGCCCAGAAAAGAGGGGCGCTCAGTAAAACTTGAAGAAACCACTAAGTTTCGAAACAGGGTCATGAAATTAATCTGCAAGAATGCTCTAATAATCGGATCGGAACAATCGCGAAAAAAGAAGAAACGGGCAGCTAACTTTCTGACATGCAGGTGAACTAAGCCCAATCCTCCTGCACAGACAGGCTTGAAAAGATTATGTTGTGTCCCCTTATTGCTTTTGTGTGTGTGCGCCCCCGCATCCTCCTCCTAACGACCACTCGCATCCTCCTCCTAACGACCACTTGCCCCTCGTCGCACGCTGTCGCCAGATGCCCCCCCATGGTGCGCCCCCGCATCCTCCTCCTGTTTTGGGAAGCCACTCCCTCCCGTGGACGCTTCTCCGCTCCCTCCTTTCTTCGGGCGGCCAGTTCGGCTCCTGCCTCGGTCGACGCTGGTCGCACCCTCATCGGCTTTAAATAAACGAAGTCTTAAAGTACCGTGTGCGTCTTTCGCTGCATTCAACACAGCGACCGGACACGACAGTGGCGACGAGAAAGTGGATTCGACCCGCGCTACGCAACGCTATTGACAAGCCATGGCTACGCGAGGGTTTCCCAATCAGATACCAGAGTTCAACGGCTCATCGTGGTCATCGTGGGTTGGACGCCTTCAGTTCTACTTTGAAGCTAACAACATCACAGACCCAGCCTTGAAGAGGGCCAACCTGCTGACGCTGTGCGGGGAGCAGACCTACGATACTGTCTGCGCCCTTATTCAGCCAAGCACACCAGCGGCAGTGTCTTACGACGACATCGTAAAAGCGCTGCAAAAGCACTACGACCCAAGGCCATCCGAGGTCTACAGCCGGGCTCGCTTCCAACGACGAGATCAACTGGGAGGAGAAACTGTGAGCGCCTACGTAGCCGCGCTCAAGAAGCTCGCTGCCGACTGCAATTTTGGAACGCTGTCGACAACAGCTACCGGGCAGGAGGGAGACGCAGCTTCTTCTGCTAACACCACCATGCTTCCCTTGGACGTGATGTTACGCGACAGATTTGTGTGCGGACTGAGTGACGAGTCACTGCAGCAGCGCCTGTTCGCTGAGAAGGACTTCACATTCAGCAAAGCTTACGACATCGCCGTTCGAGCGGAGAGCGCCGGTCACCAGCAGAGAGGGATTCGCCGGAACACCGAGCCGGTACACCAGACAAGCAACCAGGTGCGCAAGCCTTCTGTTGTTGTAAAATCGGTCAAAAAGGCACAACGCTGCTGGCGGTGTGACGACCAACACAACCCCCAGGGATGTCGATTCCAGTCAGCCACGTGTAATTTTTGCCACAAGCGAGGGCATATCGAAAGAGCATGCATTACGAAACGGAGACTTGCCAAGATAAAGTCACCTTCCCAGCCTAATCACAGCGTCAACGCCTCAGAGAATACGCCGCTATCTGATCTCCATGGAACAACATCAGCAACACCATCTGTGTTGTACGACCTGAACACCATGAATCTCGGCACGCGACCGAAGATTTTTACAGAAGTAAGCGTACATCACCAGCTGATTAAGTTCGAGGTGGACTCCGGCGCAGCCTGTACTCTGATCAGTGAGGACACGTTCCGAACTTCATGGCCATCTGACGCACCCGCCCTGCAACAAGACGACACGCACCTGCGAACGTGGTCAGGACAGAATCTGCCACTATTGGGCTCTGCCAACGTGCAGGTTAACTACAACGGCCAGACCCATACGCTACCTCTGCTTGTTGTGAAGGGCACAGGATCAAGCCTTCTAGGGAGAAACTGGTTTTCTCCACTAGGCGTGATGATATGCGGCATACACCAGACGCCGAGCCAGAACATGGTTGAGCAACTGCAAGAGAAATACGAAAGAGTATTCTCGGAAGAGATTCCAGGAAACGAAGGGCCCCCGGTCACACTGGAGTTGTTGGACAACGCGCAACCCAAATTTCTGAAGGCCAGGCCGGTGCCGTTTGCTCTCCGAGATTCAGTTGAAAAAGAGTTGGACAAACTGGAGCAGCAAGGTGTCATCGAGCCGACGCAGCATTCAGAATGGGCCACACCACTTGTCGTAGTTCGCAAGAAGAACGGAACCATACGCCTCTGCGGAGACTACCGGATCACCGTCAATCTTGCGACTAAAGCGTCCTCTTACCCGCTACCGACACCTGAAGAAGTATTCAGTGTACTACGTGGCGCAAGAGTCTTCAGCACATTGGACCTCACCCAGGCGTATCAGCAGCTGAAGGTGAGCGAGTCAACTGCTGAATTATTGGCAATTAACACACTGAAAGGCTTGTACAAAGTCAAGCGACTGCCTTTTGGCGTAGCTGCGGCCCCGGCCATATTTCAAAAATTCATGGAGACAGTGCTTCAGGGCATCCCAGGAGTTTGTGTCTACCTTGACGATGTCATCATCAGTGGCACTTCCACTGAAGAGCATGCAGTGCGCCTAGAGCTCGTTCTCGAAAGGCTAGCAAACGCTAATTTGTGCATAAGCAAATCGAAGTGCTGTTTTGCGGTGCCAGAGGTGCAATTTCTGGGACACCGAATTGATGCGGAAGGCATTCACCCTACCGAGGACAAAGTGCGAGCGATCACAGAAGCACGAGCTCCAACAAACAAGCAGGAGCTACAGGCTTTTCTCGGACTCTTGACGTTCTACGACCGGTTCTTGGAACAAAGAGCTACCGTGGCCAACGACTTATACCAACTCCTTCGGAAAGATGTGACATGGACATGGTCGCCACGCCATCAGCAGTCATTCGATGCCCTGAAAGACCTGATTCGAAGATGTACAGTCCTCCGCCACTACGACGAAAGGAAGCCTCTGCTTTTGGCTTGCGACGCATCACCGTACGGAGTCGGCGCGGTTCTATCGCAAACTGACGAGCAAGGAAGGGAAGCTCCCATCGCCTTCGCCTCACGTACGTTGTCGCAAGCAGAACGCAACTACGCGCAACTTGACAAAGAAGGGCTAGCCATCGTCTACGCGGCGACACATTTTCACCAGTACATTGCCGGCCGGAAGGTGACCTTTATAACCGATCACCGACCGCTATTGGGCATTCTGGGACCACAAAGGCCTATGCCACCAACTTTGTCTCCGCGAATGACACGTTGGTGCATCAAACTCTCAGCGTACGACTACGCTCTGGTCTACCGCAATGGGAGTAAACATCAAAACGCCGATGCGCTAAGCCGTCTGCCACTAGACGCAACTGTTGACGAACCATTTCCACCAGGAGACGTTCTGATGTTCGAAGCACTGCCAGAACCTCCGCTTACAGCAGGCACAGTTGCAGCATCTACGCAGAAGTGCGCAGCTCTCCGGCTAGTTTACACAGCTGTTCAACAAGGCAACGTGCATAAACTCAAAGGGGACAACTTCGACGCTTACCGCAGGCGAGCTACAGAGTTGAGCACTCATCGCGGCTGCATCATATTTGGGTCCCGAGTTGTGATGCCGAGAGAACTACGCGCACAAGCTATGTCTCTCATCCACGCCGGACATCGGGGCATCGTTGCAATGAAAAAGTGTGCCAGAAGCTACATGTGGTGGCCTGGCATTGACAACGACATCGAAACAGTGGTGCGAGAATGCAAGCCTTGCCAGAGCAGCCGGAGCGCCCCGCCGAAAGCTCCTGTCCCAGAATGGGAAAAGCCAGACACACCATGGCACACACTGCACATTGATTTTGCAGGACCAATTGAGGGCTGCACTTTCCTTGTGGTCGTAGATGCCTACACAAAGTGGCTTGAGATAAGGCAAATGGGACAGACGACTTCGGCAGCAGTCATTGACAACCTCCGATCACTATTTGCAACGTTCGGCCTGCCGCGCAAGGTAGTGTCGGACAACGGAACACCGTTTGTGTCTGCGGAGATCCTCAAGTTTTATCGCGACAACGGGATCTCATCAGTTACATCGGCCCCCTACCACCCAGCGACAAACGGACAAGCCGAGCGCTACGTAGCCGAGCTAAAACGCGCCCTTGAAAGAGATCAGACAGGCTCGCTGCAGCGCCGCCTTGCGCGCTTTCTCTTCAAGCAGCACACGACGGTTCAGAGCACAACAGGCGAGACCCCCTCGAAAATGATGTTCGAGCGTGAAATGCGAACCCAGCTCACAGCCATCCTCCCCGAGCCAAAGGCAGAGACGTTCCGGGAAGAAAAAGCAATTCCGCGCTGCGGCACGCTTAATGAGGGGCAGCGCGTCCTCGCCCGACAGTTTCTGAAAAAGCCACGCTGGGAGGAAGCTACAATTGTCAGACGCATAGGCCTGCGCTCTTGGCTCGTCAACATACATGGCACAGTAGCACGCCGACATCTCAACCAGCTGCGTAGATTTACGACGCCGTCTGAGAGCTGTCCGCCAGCGGAGAGAACACGTGCACCATCTTCCCACATAGCCTGGCACCTCTTCCCGGAAGAAGAGACTTCGCCCAGGACAGACCTAGGAGACACAGCGAACAACAGCCAGCCTACAAGTGTTTCTCCCCCGAGCGCACAAAGCCAGCGCGCCTCCACGCGTGAGCGCCGACCCCCTGCACGATACCAGGCAACTTTCTAAGGGGGAAGGAAGTGTTGTGTCCCCTTATTGCTTTTGTGTGTGTGCGCCCCCGCATCCTCCTCCTAACGACCACTCGCATCCTCCTCCTAACGACCACTCGCATCCTCCTCCTAACGACCACTTGCCCCTCGTCGCACGCTGTCGCCAGATGCCCCCCCATGGTGCGCCCCCGCATCCTCCTCCTGTTTTGGGAAGCCACTCCCTCCCGTGGACGCTTCTCCGCTCCCTCCTTTCTTCGGGCGGCCAGTTCGGCTCCTGCCTCGGTCGACGCTGGTCGCACCCTCATCGGCTTTAAATAAACGAAGTCTTAAAGTACCGTGTGCGTCTTTCGCTGCATTCAACACAGCGACCGGACACGACAGATTATCACTTCGCATCGCCGGTCATGCCTCGTGTTAAACTGCAACACACTCTCGCGCTGTGCACTGCACATCGTGGTCTTCCATCTGCGGCGCTAACAGATCACATCAGCTTGACCTCGATCAGAGCTTAACCTGTGTCTAATATCGTCGCCAGACGTGCCGGCGACCCAGCAAAGCAAAAGCAAAACCATGAGCCAAACAGACTAAACACATGCTTTCGCACGTCTGCTCGGTTTAACTACGTTAAAACCCTGCCACTTTTATTCCAAGTATATACACCAGCAAACGGTATTGCAGCCGTCGTCCATAAGTATTCGAATCAAGATTAAGATTGTCTTATGTAGCATTTCTAGTGGCGCAGGTTGAAGCGTGGAACAATTAGGCGTAAGGGTATTGTTAAACGTTACGCTATGAGCGCTCAGGTCCCGTAGTGGATCAAACATTAAGAATTTTAGCTTGGAAAACAAAGACTTGCTCGAAGTAGTGTAAGTGTAATGAGTCATTATTATAATATTCTGTCGCATATGCATGTCCTGTGCGTACAGTCGGCAGCAAAAGTTGACCGGATGCATGTGCTCAGAAACAAATTTGTTTGCGTTGGCTCGCAACCTATTCACGTGGTATTGATACCAACGGACGGAGCACGCACATCGCTTCATACCTGCAGGCACTTCAGGCGGTCGCCAAAATCAGGTTTTTTTCTGCGCATCCGCACCCTGTAAACTTCTGTTGTCCACTGTGCATCCCTAAGTTGGGACGCAGTCGGATAAATGAATAGGAATTCATGCAAAATACTAAATGCGCATTATATTAATGCCAGATCAGTTCCGTGTTTGCAATAGCGCATGGCATCAAATGCAATTCTGATGCAGCCGCCGTGGTGACTTAGTGGCTATGGCACTCGGCTACTGACTCGAAAGACGCGGGTTCGATCCCGGCCGCGGCGGTTGAATTTCGATGGAGGCGAAATTCTAGAGGTCCGTGTACTGTGCGATGTCAGTGCACGTTAGGGAACCCCTGGTGGTGGACATTTTTGGAGCCCTTCACTACGGCGTCCCGCATAGCCTGAGTCGCCCTGGGACGTTAAACCTCCGTAAGCGATAAGCCAAGCAATTCTGATGCAAACGGCGTTAATCCGCTCATTCTCAGTTGATTCTTATCGGAAAGGGCTCTACAGTATTTAAATAACTTTGGAAGCAGTTGTTAATGAGTTATTTTATTGTGCCAGATCAGATCATTTTTGGGCGACTATGGAATACAACGTACTATCAGCGTCAAATGAAACGCGAACAAAACACCTGAAACGCGAGCACAAAAAATCAAGCATATTAGAGGCTGGAGATAAAATACAGGCGTGAGCTATTAACATTTCAGAAGAGCGGTCTTTTCGGCTTCGATGGGAAAATGAACTGCTCATGTATTTTGCCTCCCTAGTATAATATCTGCGAGTTGTGCTGTTCTTGTTTCAATTGCCTTGTTCGCGTTTCAATTGACGCTGATAGTACACTGCCTTCTTAGCATTAACGGTCAGTTTTTTCGCTAGTAACAACTGATAAATGTTATCGCGTTTTAAGCCAGCTATTGATACGTTCCTTGTAGTGTGTTGACACATGCAATCGGCGCACAGAAGACAAGAAAGAAAGAATAAAAGGTAAATGAAACGAACACTGGACACCAACTTAAGTTTATTACTATTGCGATGAAGTGAGTCCACCAGACCCCAATAGGCATAACAAAATATGCGTAAGAAAAACGTTGACATAAAGAGGAGCATTCTCATCATTCTCATAAAGCAACGAAAATCACATATTATTTTGGCCACATGTCGAATAACACAGCAGCAAACGGGCACACTTTTTTCTTTTAGTCCCTCATAGCCTGAGTTGCTTTGGGACATTAAACCCCAATAAACCTTTTCTTTTTTACATCTCCAATGGTCGGTTTTGGTTCCTAGCACGTTAGACATTGAATAACCAACATTTATACTGGAAAGACCCCTAAGCATGGGCTTCCAGGACCGCGGAAAACATTCGCAAAGAAGCACGCTAGTTTATACAGATATACAAAGATGCCGGCTCGGAGCACTGTGAATGCCAACCTGTACGCCGAGTGCAAGCGGCTGTAATTTACTTTATAGGCCTAATGGGCTGTGGTGCAGTGTATCTCTAAATAACGTTTGGAAGCTATCGGTCAAGGGAAAGTCAGGCTGGTTGAATGAAAATCTTTGTATTCATCCCAAAGATTATTTGTAAATATTAGTGAACGACACTCAAAACTTTAAGCTTCAGGGCAAGACGTTGTTTTGTATTCTTACACTGTCGCAGAATGTAACAATTGCAAGGCCTGACGTAGGCCACATAACGTATAGAGCAGTTTTTCTTGTTCTCAAAGTAAAGCGAAGGCAGCAGGACTTCTGTTTGGGGCTACTTATTACAGTATGAATGAAAATGCCTGAAAATGCTCCTCCTCGGAAATTTCGAGGCATGAAATATAACTTCTATGGAGCTTTTACTTGCTACCGGTGTGCAATTCATAAAGGAGCTGGTTTGTAGGGGGTTTAACGTTCCAAAGCGACTCAGGCTATGTGGGATGCCGTAGTGAAGGACTCCGGAAATTTCGACCACCTGGGGTTCTATAAAGGGCAACTGCAGCACTTTCTGAGAATTTATCGATATTCAAGGAGTCAAATCTATAGGCTGTACGTAAAGCATGCCAAGTATTTTTGCACTAGCATTTAAAATAGTGACGTAATCGACGATAGAATTTTTCGCTTCTCCTCAAAGCACCAGAGGAGTGCAGGAAAATTAAGCGTGATGTCACGGAAGGTATGATTTCAAATTACCGCTGTAGTCAGCCACACCCTGCCCTAACTCGTTAGACGCTGACAAAAAACTCTCGGCAGGGTTTGCCTTCGGTGGCGTTGGTTTGTTCCGGCGTTTGTGCGTTGGAAATGCACGGATACCTTCGATGACGTCATCATGCCCCCCTCTCCCCCCACACACACACTTGGCGTTGTGCGCTGCGGAGAAGCTTGAAGGCCGTCAGGATTTTATTTGGCGATTACTTCACTATTTCTAGTGCTTGCCCAAAAGAACTTCGCATGCTTTGCCTGCAAGTTTCACACATTCGACCTTCTTAAGCTCGTTAATTTCTAAAACCTATGCAATTTCCCTTTAACGTGCACTGACATCGCACAGTACACGGGCCTCTAGCATTTCGCATCCATCGAAATGTGACCGCCGCGGGCGGGATCGAACCCGCGTCTTTTGGGTCAGCAGCCGAGCGCCATAACCACTGAGCCACCACAATGGCGAAACCTACTTGGGGTACAACAATCGTGTAAAGCCGGGTTTCTGCCGAAAATGAAGGGCCCTAACTAAACGGTAGTGGGAGTGCATTTCTTTCTGTTTTGTCACTTCAGTACGTGCGTTCGCGTTCGAAATCTCTTAGGGGTTGATACTGATTAGTCGAACCCGGATATATCAAACTCCAAGGAAATTGCGAAATAGTTTGATATATCGATAATTCGATATCCAAAAAGTGGAAATAGACAAGCTTATCTCTGACGTTGAAGCACGAACACATTGCACCAGCGCTAGGGACGTGCTTGTTGCAGCGACGCGCCACCCGGCGTCGTGCTGGCAGCGCTCCGATAGCTAGGCGTTGCTATAACCTGCTTCGCTTGAAAGCCGCAGCAGACGGTGCTTTGGAAGTAGCTACTGCCTAGAAATTATGCCTAATACTTCTACAAGTACTATATATGGTTGAGATAATCGCTCATTCAAATTAAGGTACAGTTGGTCTCCGGAACGCCTTCGGCAGCGAAGCACGTCGCGCGAGGGCCGCCTCTAGGCTTTAATTAGGTTTGCTTCACCGCATGACAGCTATGTGGCGAGGAAAATGGGTGCCGTAGGCCGCCTTTAAGCACATGCCACGTTCACATAGTCCTGCGGTTTCACAGCACTAGCGCTGCCAGCAGGTGCCCATGACCACGCAGCCGACCTGTCCCCGCGCGCGAAAAGTGATCGAAGAGCGTCGTTCGAAGAAGTGCTACTTGCAGGACCGTGGCGCGTAATTCGATATATCGAACGACCGACAAAATCGGAATTCGATATACTGCGCGACTTTACAGTACTTTTACACAAGATTTTCAAGGCGAAATCTGTTCGATATAGCCAATAATTCGAAATATCCGGGTTCGATGCATCCGGGCTCGATTGTATTCAAAGAGCGGATACTGAGTAAATTACAAGTGAGTACATCCGTGGCGTTTCCCGTGGCGGTCAGGCTGGGCAGTATCGTTAGGCCGCGAAACATCCGGGATGGCTCTTTACATATAAGCTAAACGTAAAGAGCGGACGTGCACCTTATAGCATTCTGTTTACACATAAACGCTAAGGGTTGTCCCTCCGTGTAGCTACGTTAGATTAAAAATCCCAGTAAAAACAGTTTCTCTAATTTCCTCTAGCTTTTTTTTTTCTGAAGCACAGAAGAGCAAAACAAGTGTAGGACCGAAATGAACTCTTGAAAACGCCTTTTCTGCAATGAATACGGCCGTGTCATGGCTTACTTACTGTGCCGCCGTGACGTATCCGTGAAGCCTGCTTCACATGCAAGCGAAAACGTTATCGATTCCTGCCGCCGCGGCGCAAAAAAAAAAAAAAAAAAACTATTTCTATCCGTCGCGGCGGCTCGAGCGGCAAGAGCGACCAGGTTGCAACAAGTTGGAAATTTTTCACCGCGACGAGTCGTTCAGTCGCTTGCATGTGAACTAGCCTTGAGCCTTCATTGCAGTTGCCGCAGAAGCCATGCCTACGCGCACCTCGGAACTTGTCAGTCATTCGTGTTCACGTATGATGTGCTCATCGTCTTTTGCATCGGGCATTCGTTAGGGCATTTTTTTTTCATTACATCATGCGCAGATAATACCAAAAAAGTATAATGGGGCTCCACTCCTACAGAATCTCGTGACTGGTGCGTATGAAATTGCGTCGCTCCCTCCAGCAGGCTTTCTGTGTAGTTAGTTTTTATGGAGCGCCTTGCTCATTGGACGTGCACGTGGCGGCAATTACAAGCTACTGCTGACTTCTCTAGTGTAATCCCTAATACACAGAGTAGCGCAATTTCAGTAACTCTCTGAGGTCTGTCACTTGTACCATTTGTCACTAAATGTATCTCTGCCAGAGCCCTCCACTACGGTGTCTCTCATAGCCTGAGTCGCTTTGGGACGTTCAACCCCATAAATAAACGAACCAAATGTATCTCTGCGACGTATGTGTTCAAGAGGAGGTTAGAAGGAGATTTCGGCGAGCCATCATCACAAAAAGGGATCGGGTAACCTATCTTTGGACTCGCAGGTCACGTGCATATAACTTCTGATGAACGTTGACACCATATGGAATTACTACTCTGTCCAAAATGCGGCCATGCTTACCATGAAGCAGCAGCAGTAATCCTAGAGTTTGTACAGTGCGAACAAGTTCCGCTTGCATGAGTTTCTTCGAGGACGACCGCCACTGAGCAATACAAGCCGGTGAACAATCCCTGTATGCGACCTACAATGCTGACAATACATGGCAGAGGAATTCTGGCCGGATATATTTCACGTCAGCATCAGTGGCAAATCGCGTATTTTCCTAAGGAAAAACTCGAGACGGCGTGAAATCAGCGTAAAGCGTGATCATCGACGACTGTAGACAAGAAAGCAAATGTACGCTCACAGCTACTATAAACTACATCTTGGGACGACCAGAATTCTTCGCACGCCGCAGTTGCGAACGTAATCGCACTTTGAAAATTCTCAAAACTCAATTTGCTATTACTGCTCGGCCAGCGACAAATCTCTAACTGTAATGCTTAAAAAGCTTAGTATTAAAATTTAGGTAACCAACTATTAGCATGATTCCAGTTTTTTTTTGACGGCCGTCATCACTATAATACTACGTCACGAACGCCACCTTTATATCTAAAGAAGCCCATATTTAAAAAAATTATTCCTGGGCTTCACTGAAACACACTGCCACTGAAGTAGTGACCGTGGATACAGATTACCAGGAAGAAAGTAAGAACATTATAAGGTTGCGTTGAAGTACATTGGGCCGGTGATCTCAAAATATGAACAGAACCTTACCGACATCCCTCAAGAGACAAGTATAAAGCAGTAGTATCCTGCCAGTACTTCCATATGGGGCCCAAATATGAAGCCCAATGGAAAGGCTTGGAATTAGATAAGGACAGTACAGCGTGGTTTACGTAGTACAGCGTGCTAACGAAAGGGAAATGACAGAAGCATCCTACAGATGGAGATAGAGCAACATGGGTTAGATAAAAACTCGAGTGACGATGTCATATCGAATATAAAGAGGAGAAAAAGGTCGCTGCCGGGACATATGATTGATGAAGCGTGGTTAGCCAACGTCCTTTTGCAATAACAGAGTGGATTCCCCGTGAAGGCAAACGCACCCTGGGGCGGCAGAGTCAGGCGAAGGGATGAGATTAGGAGTTTGTTCAGATAGGATGGCCGCAGCTCTCCCAGGACAGAGTTGATTGGTGGGATATGGGAGAGGCCTTTGTACTTCAGTGGACGTAATCCGGTTGATAGTCATGCCATGATTTGATGGCGTTTTTTGTTTTCTTCCTTTTGAAGGGCGTCATATGGTTCAATACTCCCAATTGAGGAATATTTCGTCAGTATTCGGAATAGTCAAGGAGCCCTATTCTAACTGAAGCACGACTATACATAGTGTAGCATTATTTTATTCGATATTCGAAACGACAGCCTCACAACATATTTCCACGCTGCCGAAAACAAAGGAAGGATATAGTATGCTGAAATACGCCTTTTTTATTTCAGTGCTCGAATGATTTAGATGCGCGATTTCGTTAATAGCATTTGATGATGCACTTAATAGCACCGTATCTACACGGACTGCCAGAGGTATTGGGCAAAATCCTATTTCGAACGGTACCGCATATCAGTGTTAAACTAGACCACATGAGAAATAACTGATTGAGTTAATTTTATTCAGGAAACGGCAAACCAGCATGCATACCATGCATATCCCAGGTAAATCTGACCGAGCTTTAAAAAAAAACAGAGTGTCGTAGCCAAGTGAGACAAACTCATGGCTGTTGAGAGTCGCAAGACCTAGTAAGCAGTATTTTTTCGTTCTCCAGGATGAAAGGGCTCATTCAGAAGTTGCAGATCGCCTTTGCAAACGTCTGGCTCAAATGTTTGCTCCAAGGTACCTTTTACGCCGATTTATTTACCAGCCTTTAAGGCTGGTAAAGCCACCACGCGACTGCATCTGCGCATATTTTTCGCCCAGTGCATACGCAAAACTCTGTAAGGGACAGCGCTCCAGAGAAAAGCGGATTTTCTTCTCTGAGACGTGCGTTGGGGGTCTGAAGTAGCACCGATGTCACGTGGAAGCTTTAGTATTCTGCGCGTATAGGGATGCGCGAATAGCACTTTTTTGAAACCGAATCGATTACGAATAGGCTAGCTTCGGAACCGCATAGAGTAATGAAAAAACCCAATCGAATGCGAATCGAATACCGTATGATTATTCGCTACTAATGAGAATATGTATGCAAAACGAGTAGTTATGCGGAACAGCGAAGAGCTAGTGGCAGCGTTGAAATTCATGGTCTTAAAGCTGTAGCTGTCAAAGGCCACCGCGGTGGATCAGTGGTTATGGCGCTCGGCAGCTGACCCGAAAAACGCGGGTTCGATCCCGGCCTCGGCGGTCGAATTTTGATGGAGGCGAAATTTTAGAGCCCCGTGTACTGTGCGATGTCAGTGCACGTTGAAGAACCCAAGGTGGTCGAAATTTCCGGAGCCCTTCACTGCGGCGTCCCTTATAGCCTGAGTCACTTTGGGACGTTAAACCCCCATAAACCAAACCGTAGCTGTCGAAAGACGCAACAGAGATCTCTACTATGAGGCATGCAGTACGAAGTCAGTATTTTAACTCTGTCTGTAAACATAATTTCACGCGAATAGTAAAATTGTCTTTTGCTTTACTAACGACAACTGCGAACTAGCGCCACACCTTATCTGAGGAGACGGACGATAGTTATGAGTAGGGGTTGGACTTTTCGGTTTTTATTTTGGGAAATTTTGCCCACTGTTTTCTGTTTTTTATATCAAAAGGCAAACTTCGCTTTTTTCAGCGAATATTATTTTGGACGAACGAAATACGGACATTCTTCGGTGAATTAATGTAGCAATTCTGTGCCCTCAAAAGTCGCTTAAAATCTATCTCGATGCTTTTCTCATTCTGAACAATTTGCAAAAAGATTTGCCGGGCTAGTTCGTTCCTTTCTGAAATAAAGAGTTAACTGCGCGAAAGGGTTAGGACACTAGGGAGACACATTCACGACACCTACAAGCGCAGACTGACAACTTTATTTTTCAGGAACACGCAAGCCGTATTTAAGCGCTCTCTGTGACAAGCCGGTACATTGCACAAGATAAACTCGAGATTATGCCATCTTCGAATTCAACACTAAACCATGAAAAACACCATTGAAGCTATCATTGGGCCGGCCCTCCCTATCAAACAAGTGAAAAATGCTCAGCAATGCATACATGGTTACTAAAAGTGAAACCAAAGATGAAATAACTCACGACGAGATGGAGAATTGATCTTTCTAAAATCAACAATGCACAAATCTTTCTACAGCACTTGATGCTTGCGTCAATTTAAAATACTGTGAAAAACAACAAAGCACCACGTCAAAACCAAGAAGAACGCATCACCTCTGCGACCCTGACAAGAAAGCGGCGTCAAAACAAAGTAAACAGTGAACAACACTACGCCATAATCTAAAAAACCACAGCGAACATTTGTGCATCATCTCAGAAGGCTTCGTCGAAACACGGTGAAAAAATTCGAGGAAAAGTAAAACTTGCAACATATTGACAAACCTAAGGACATCCAAACTGAACTAAATCTACTAGAAAACTTTTAAAAACCTGTAAGGCAGAACGAAAAGAAAGAGCGTTTTCTATACATGAAGAAAAAAGCCTCAAAGAAAACTGATTCAAACCGGAAATTTTTCTCGAAGTTTCTTCCTGTCAAACCTCACAGATAGTGACTAAAGACTTGCAAACAGGGCAACCTACACGAAACCATTCAAAAAAGAGAATTCTTCCGAGGTCAGGGATATAGACGTCTTGCTGACGCATGTGTCTGATGTGCCTTTGTAAAAGGCTTCTATAACTAATCTTTCCCATTTATCTTTTGCCCTTGCCAAAAACCTTGTCCTTTCAAAACACGGTGCGGAGTCTTCCTTCTCGCATTTCATGTAGTGATCAGCCAAGAATCTACCTGTTTTGTTATTCACGTTCCGCCAGTGCTCTTGCGCTCTTTCGTTAAAGCATCTTCCAGTCTGTCCCATGTATACTTTACCGCAACTCAGCGGAATGCTGTAAATCACCCCTGAAACACAATCAGTATACTTGTTTTCGTGGTTGATGACGCATTGGCTCTTCTTTTTCTTTTCTTGCATCTTTGAACACACCTTTGACAGTTTGCATGGGGCTGAAAACACTACATTGACGCCGAACTTCTTGGCAATTTTCTTCACATTGTGTGACAGCCTGTGAAGCCGAAGATGGCATAATCTCGAGTTTAGCTTGTGCAACGTACCGGCTTGTCACAGAGAGCGCTTAAATATGGCTTGCGTGTTCCTGAAAAATAAAGTTGTCAGTCTCCGCTTCTAAGTGTCGTGAATGTGTCTCCCTGGTGTCTTAACCCTTTCGCGCAGTTAACTTTTTATTTCTGAACAATTTATTTAACAGTAATTGACGTAAAAAAGATACTGCTTGTAGCTGTCCTTGTAGAAGAAATTACTACTGTCATTAAAAGAGTAACTCAAGCTAAATGAGATAGCCTGCAGACAAAAACGGAAGTGGAGGTTCACTCCTAAGAACTAGGCTGACTCGTTATCGCTTGTCGAGCTGGGTTGAGCGTGAGTGCGGGGCATCACGAGGTCTGCGTGCTGCGGGCAGCGATGGAACTGCCGCTAAATCATCACGGTAGCCAGGACATACTTCTTCGTGACGCCCATGCGCGATTTCGTGTCAATGTTCCTACATGCAGTTGATTGAATAATCTAACCGACGTACTGCTCTGAGCAGGCAATGATAGTGAACGCACAGTATTTAGCTAGAAGGCTGCGTGAAGGTAGTACTTCCCAGTCAGCAGAGGCGTGTGAGCTAGAGGAGCAAAACTAAAATCACAATTGTACTGCTCATCAAAAATACCATCGTCACATCATGTCCCTTGCTTCCCTACTTAATTTTCTACTTTGAGTATGACTTGTATTCAACAGCCAGCTAGCTATGTATTGTGTGCCAAGAATATTGAACTTTTTCGGTTAAAATCGAACGTGGAAAACTGAATTCGGAGTACCTTATCGTTGTTTTTTTTTTCTGGTTTAAACCGAGAAGTGTAACTCCTATAATTATGAGCCATGACCTCCAATATCGGGCATGAAGGCACGATTTCCTGTACCCTGTCCGGTCACCCAGTCTCGGTGGCCATATTTTTGAGCATCGTGAATGCCACCCCATAAATGGACGGCACCGCGGCGCTGAACGCGCAGACAATGTCGGCATCATGGTGTACAATGTCGGAGTAGGTCTTGTTGTTGAAACAGCTCTCGACGAAAACTATGGCGTGCCCAATTCGAACTTCGCACCTGTTATTCTAAAACTTTTGGAGAACTTCAGATCGAATTCGACTCGTTTCGAGTAATTTTAAATGCGGACTATTTGATTCGTTCAGAGATTCAAACAGGATGATATTCTCTTTCATATTTGAACAGTTCGAATATTCGCATGCCCCTAATTTCGCGAGCTTTCTTTTAAGGCCGCTAAAAAAATAGGAACTTTCCGTAAACGGTACCTTGGTGCAAACGTTTCGGCCCTACAACTTCCGTATTGGCACTTTATTTCTGACCTCAATATTTAATGTAATAAGGGAGTAATTACTCATTGGCATCCACCCGAGCGCAGCCATACGGCTACAAAGGAAAGCTATACAGCTTTCTCAGAAACTTCGTAGTTAAAGAAAAATTCGTCCTGGTCCGGGGTTCGAACCCAGGACCACCGCTACACCGGAGCAGTCGCTCTACCAATTGAGCTAACCAGGACGGCAAGCTTATGGTAGGACGAGAGCGAATTGATCAATAACTCGAAGTGGGAACTGTGTTGGTCAAATGTTTTAGGGGAATCCCCCAAGGTGGAGTAGATTTGTAATAAGGGAGTAATTACTCATTGGCATCCACCCGAGCGCAGCCATACGGCTACAAAGGAAAGCTATACAGCTTTCTCAGAAAGCTGTATAGCTTTCCTTTGTAGCCGTATGGCTGCGCTCGGGTGGATGCCAATGAGTAATTACTCCCTTATTACAAATCTACTCCACCTTGGGGGATTCCCCTAAAACATTTGACCAATATTTAATGAGGTAGATAATTGGTCTTTACGGATTAATTAAGCATCCAGAACGAGAAATGCACTGCTGACTAGGCCGGGCGACTGTCAACAGCACCCAGTTTATTTCAATCGCACAGGACACTCCGTATTTATTAAAATATTCGTTACATTTAGCTGGGACACCCGCTATAAAATAAACAAGGATTTGCAATATCGCCATTCTCCTTCGCGGACAAAACGCACTGCATGTATCCAGCCCTCCTTGCTAGTATACTTCGACTCGTTTGCCTGCACATCACCGAGTTCGTGCGAATTATTCTTTTGACTAATGTCGCTTCTGCAGCTTCCTGGGACACCTAATAGTCAGCCTGCTTGCCTTGTGCCCCGCAACTGTGCTGAAGAACCGCCCAATGTCCGCGCTCCCGGCGCGTAGAATAGCTCACAACTCTGTTTGTTCACCGAATATTACGCGCATCTTTTGCGTTTTTTTGCGCGTGGTATTGAGAACAAGCTTCGCGCGCGATTCTATAGCGGGGATATTCCCGCGCGTATTTTGTGCGATTTTCGGTTCGCATAAATCCGCCGTCTTTGATTACTACACAGACGCGCGCGTAGCCCAGTCGGGGCGACCGGGCCGTCCAGGCGGCCCGCACGGAATGTCCTCACATGTTATGTACTGCGCGGCCAATCTCCGTGTGGCGGCGATCGAGAAACGAAGCCGGTGCCACGCCACGCATATTACGCGGCCGCGGCGTGTCGGCGCGGCGGCCTTTTTCTCTCTCCGCTCCCGTTTCAAAGCGAAGCCATCTCGTCTCGTGAATGGCGATCGTGACTCAGCGCCGAGACCACGTCCAATTTGGCGACGCCGCGCTGGCGTGGTCCCTGCCACCGCGTCGCCGTCAGCTCTGGGGGTGGAGGGGAGGGAGCGCGATCGGATCTCCTGCTGCTGCCGGCTGAGCTACCGCGCTTTCCTCTCCTTTAGCAACGCAACCACCTTCCTAGCAGCTCTGCCTTCCGTCTCCCCCCAGCAGGCCGTCCGCAGTTCCGAACAGCGGTGCCCGAGGCGGGCTCTTGAAAATGGCGCTACAGGCCGCCGGCTCTTCAGAAGAGGCAGTCGGCTTTGTATCTAATAGAAGTGTGTGCGAGTGTTAAGAATGGGGCGGCGGGCGCTCTTCGGGTCTGATCCGAGGACCATCTTGTTGCAGCGTCCTGCTGTGCCGGAGACATTCGTCTGAAAAAAAAAAGGGAGGAGGGGGGGGGGGGGGGGGGTGAAGATTTGCTTTTTATGGGCTATCTCAATCGGCAATCTGGAGCAAGTTTTCTTGCCCTGTGAAACCGAACAGCGTGTTTTAATGCGCGATTTGGATTCAGATCCTCACTCCTGATTGGACCGTGATGGTATGGTCCCTACAGTCTCTAGACATCTTGCTCATCCGCGGATTTGGAGAGCTACTCCGGATCGCCGTTAGGAATACGCCATTAGATCCCCTCCAGGAGTGACCGGATGTGGGGCGGGAGAGCCAAAAGACTGAAAGGGTACGAAAAGTGTACTGATAGGTTAAGAAGGCCGACAGTAAATGCGCTCATGCTTGCAAGTGCTTCACTTACTCAGCATTCCACGGGCCCACGTAGGCATTAACTGTCTGTTGCATGCTGTGAGTACAACGTGAAGTTATGAACACACGTGCATACAAATCTGTCTGAAAATCAAGGACTAATCCACTGATCTTGTCGGATGTGATGCCTCATTTATTCCAGGTGTAGCACAAGGAAGTCTTGATCGTGTACAGAAATTTACATTCGCTGATGTCTTAAAGAGGTTAACAAATGGCACTGCGCGTACAACACCGCCTCCTTACAGGGCACTGAGAAGGATACCTGGTGGAAAGATTATTGTGTTCGAGTGCTTGGAGATATGCTTTTTCATTTTATTTACCTTAAAGGCTCATGTTGCTATTAGATGAAGAAGGGGGAGGGGGGGGGGCACCATGTAAGCAAACGACGAACACAATTCCGCAGTAATATAACTGCACTGATAATAACATGCAATGAATGCACCGTAAACGATGGTTCTTCACTACACAGACAGCACGTTACATGCTTACATAGACAATCGGCACCAGGCAATCTCGCACAAACAGACAGAACACGCATTGAGTATAAAAAGAGGACAGATGACTCTTTTCACGAGCACATCGCTTGGTTAGTCCGCACCGACAACTCGAGACACGCTTGTTGATGCGATTCTATACATTCTTTTTTTTTTTTTTGCCAACTAGGGCCATTCGCGTTCGGCACAGCCAGTTTGTCGGCGAACACACTCGACATCTGCGCATCGCACGCCCTTTACACAGCATGTCCGAAAACCGTCACATGTTCGCCAAAACCCGACTCAGTCACGGCGCGCGAACTAGTGCTGTGGCAGTTCTCCCTCGGCCTATTGGGGCCCCGTGCTGCACGGAACTGCCCCGAGCGCGCACACAGTATGCGTTCCATGCGACCGCAGTGTGTCGTGGGGAGCAGGAGTGAAGTGGACTGAAGTGGACTGGCCGCCGCCGTTGTCCCCGCGGCGGCGCGCTCTATCATTGCGCGCCACCGTGTACTTAGGCGCGTTCGGCTGTCAGGAGGTTGGAGCGCTCTCGCCGCAGCGGCGGCGGCGAAACACGCTGCTGCTGCCCGAAGGTCCGGCCCACGACGTCGCTCCCGGTTTGCGCCGCGGAAACACGCGCGCGCCTTCCTTCTGCTGCTGCGTCTTCACGAGTCGTGTCCCGACGCGAGAAGTAAAGCAAAAGAGCGTGTGCGTGAGCCGGTGGGCGCCCGCGGGAGTTGGCGGGCGGCCGCGCCTCCCCGATGCCGAACGGGTCAAGGGGCGAGAGGGGTGGCGGCGACGGCCGCTGGGCTACTGGGCTTTGCGCCCCGACCGCCGCCCGACGAGACCCAGCGCCCGGACTTGAGAAGAAAGGAACGCACGTGCAAAAGGGACCCTCGGGTTTTGCGGGTCTCTTTTGGCGACTGGTGACAAGCTGCCGGATGATGAACAGCGGTGGTGTGCCGGGAAAGTTTTTTTTTTAACCTCAGGCTATGAAAATGTACAAATGAACTAAGTACCTTCGTGGCGTTAAAACAAAACAAAGCTTACATTAAGAAGTTGATATCATCCTTCCTGCCACCTTCTTTTAAGGATTGCTTAGAGGCTACTGAAAAAACAAAACAACAAAAATATGTGCATGCAGAAAAGCGACGCCGAAGTAGCCACAAAAAGGCCTCTTGATGTTTTCTATGCAGAAATGCATATCGTAACAAATAGTTCTTCGACAGTGATAATAAAAACAACTGATTCATAACGTGCGAACATGTTCTCCATACGAGCGGAGGATGGTGGTAAGCGCTTGATGCCTCAGTGAATCCTCTGCTGCCTGAGTCCCGGCTGGCGCACGCGCGGTGGGCCACTTGGCAAGAATCGCGGAGAGTGGCGATTGATTAGAATACGCCTAGCCTCTCATGGCTGTTTAAAAGAACCGAAACGCCTGTGCAAATGCATGGTACGGTCGGGCCCAATGAATAACAAGAAAGCTGCTTTAGCTGGGCGGCAGTCATGAAGGTAGAAACGCTCTTGCTGATGTGAATTGCGTCAGGAACGAGGTGGAAGTAATTGTAAAGTAAATTTAGATAATGCTTTGCTAGTTTCATAAAAAAAAATACACGAAAGTTAACCAGGTGTAATTCACGGCTGTCTACTGTGCACTAGAAAGGAAAAAAGGGGCGCGAAAGAGGATGGAACAAAGCTCCAGGACATGGTATCTGTTGGCTGCCAATGAAAAAATATAATGACAAAAGCAAAAAAGAACCCGAACTTCGCCTTTTAAGCTTTTAAGTACCTAAGTAGTGCTTTAGAGGCCTGTAGTGTGTCCAACAACGAGTGAAACCGTGCTTCCAAAATCTTGGCGTCCGGGAAGGGACTAAAGTTTAGAGCGTAGTTTATTCACAAATACTACTACTCCGCCTTCTTCTGAGCTCACAAGCCAATAATATCTAGATGGTGTTAAATACAAGGCCTGTATTTTTCTTATCATCAAATACGACCAAATGACGACAGAATACTGCAGCAGCAGGTGGGGGATGTTGCCGGATGTGCGAAAGCTAATAGTCAGCTCGTCGTACTGCACCAGCTGACCTTGCGACTTTATTGCCTTCATAGAGATAGCTGGACACCCGAAGCCTTTCTTGGCTCCCGATGTCGTCCGATGAAATGACGTCACAACATCTCACACTTCGAGACATCACGCCCAGGTCCTCGCACTCGTTTTCTCAACGGTGCGAGCTGCGCCAAAAGAACGCTTCAATACACTGTAGACATATGTCACGAAGCTTTGCGATGCCTTGAGGAGTGCGACCGCATGCGACAACACGCTCTTGAACGTGAGCAGCGGTAGCGAAGTGTGCGCAGAAGCACAAACAAGAAACAACACAGCGGCGTACTCTCTCGTTCTAAGAAGTTGTCGCTGTGCACTTTATCGACCGCAGGATATTGGCTGCTATACATGGTGGATTTAGGTTTTATGGGTTTAACGTCCCAGAGCGACTCAGGCTATGAGGTACGCCGTTGTGGAGGGCTCCGGATAATTTCGGCCACCTGGGGTTCTAGAGCTCTGATATCGCACAGTAGACGGGCCTCTAGCATTTCGCGTCCATCGAAATGCAACCGCCGCGGCCGGGTTCGAACCTGCGTCTTTCGGGACAGCAGCCGAGCACCATTGTCACTGAGCCACCGCGACGGCCCACACGGTTGATAATGTAAAATGAGTTTTGCATGCGCCCACATAAGCCTTGTTCTATTTACTCCACAGTGGACGTGCCGTGCAAATGTCTGAGATTGCTGACTGAGCCTCGTCTCTGTTACCGAGGTGCGCTGAGCGCCGGAAGGTGCACTAGACGCATTTAACGATCATTTTCAGCGGAAAATGTGCGGCTATACCCACAGATGTCACTGTCGTGCACTTTATGCGACAACATAAGGGCATTCAGTTTTTTTCTTTTCTGTTTGAAACTGCCAACGTTTCGTTATATCATCTCGTAAGCTCGTGTCAGAAAACTTCGAGGCATTTCACAACACACAAACACAAAGGACGCACACGTTTCAGCAAACTATGCGCAGTATCACTGCATGAAACCGCTGTTTCCACAAACTGTAGAGGAGTCTCAAATAGATTATAATGCCGGTCGCGCTCAACGCAGCTCAAAACGAATGTCACCATGAGAAGGAATCTGCGCACTAGTTACCAAGTTTTTCTTTACTTCATTAACACCATAGTTGTCAGAGACTAAGAGTCAAGCTACGCATGCTTAATAACTCTGCCTGGTTCTATACGCACACAATTTGTATCAGTCATTGTAGTAATTATGCTTTGGCACCTAACGAGTGACACGAAAGTAAGGTGCAGAAGCTCCTCCCCCCTTCTATACCCTCATCCCTCACTTCTCCTTTGAACAATTATCTGCCTAGGCAAATGCCACTGGTTGCGACATGAATCCTAGAGTCGAAATGTCCCTAGGCAGTAAATTGATGATAAATGACACGACAATGGGCAAATTTATTTTTGTTCAGGTATTCCTAGAAATACAGCCGCCGCGGTGGCTCAGTGGTTATGGCGCTCAGCTGCTGGCCCGAACGACGCGTGTGCGATCCCGGCCGCGACGGTCGAATTTTGATGGAGGCGAATTTCTAGAGGCCAGTGCGCTGAGAAATGACAGTGCATGTTAAAGAACCCCAGGTGGACGAAATTTCCGGAGCCCTTCACTACGGCGTTCCTCATAGCCTGAGTCGCTTTGGGACGTTCAACCCCCATAAACCGTAAATACGAAAACATTTATCGTTTTGTAGGGGTTTAGAACTTGGAAAACTCACGTGCATTGTGGCGAATCGCAGCGCATTTATCTTACAAATTTAGTTTCGGTTCGTTGCCCAATCACGCTCTTCGCTTCAAGTAGTTTCATGAAAACAACTGCTTTTGCAGCTCACTTTCTTTCGAAAATTTGATGCCTCGCACTGTTTTGTAGCGCTTGGTGAACGAAACACGAATTACTGCATATTCCAGAGCTGCAGTGAGGAGCGATTTAATCAACTTTCGAAAAAATAATAGCTTTCGTAATAACGCAATAATAACTGGGATATGTAATAACTGTTTTTGAAAAACTGATATCGTTACGGGTAAAACAATATCTAAATGAAAACAATGTCATTACACCTTCACAGCATGGATTTAGGTCCCAGAGGTCAACGTCCACCGCAGTAATGGAACTGACGCAAACGATCTACTCGTCTTTACATAACGGTAACATATATCAGTAGTTTTGTTTTTAGACCGTAATGAGGCATTTGATACAGTCGCGCATTCCGTTTTGTTGCAGAAATTAGAGCACTATGGCTTTAGGGGAAGAACTTCGAATTTATTCGCTAGCTACTTGAAGAACCATCAACAATATGTTTGCGTAAACAACTTTTCGCCTTCATACTATGCAGTTTTAACAGGAGTCCCTCAAGAATCTGGTTTAGGACCCATCTTGTTTTCTCTTTACGTTAGTGACCTGCCACAAGTGCCAGTGCATCTAAAAACGTTATGTATGCTGATGATACTGCCCTCATTTTTTTTCTGGTAAAACAGTTGAGAACATAGGAGCCATCGTTAACAAGGAACTAATAAACCTGTCAGTTTGGCTGAGGCAAAATAGCTTAACCCTAAGTAACGCAAAAACAAAGTACTATGGGGGACAAAAGCGGTATAGATCACGCAGCGGGAGCCGGAACAACGAACAACTGCGACATTTTGGCGAGCTAAAGCACGAAACATTGAAACGAGCCAAGAGCATGCCTGCTGATAATAATGGTCACGCATTGGCTGTCTCCATCCCAGATGCCGCCTGTAGATGACGTTGCAACGCAGTTTTCCGTTGCTCCGGCTCCCGCCGCGTGGAGTATACCACTTTTGTCCGCGATAGTGTTTCGCTCTGCCTATAGACATATTGATACGCAGTTTTTGAAAATTAATTTCAACAACTGTCCAATGGATGAAGTTGACCAGATTAAATATCTTGGAGTTGTGAGCCTTAACTGGAAAATACATATAAACAACTTGTGCTCAAAATTAGCATCATCATGCTTTGCAGTATTGAGATATAGAGAACAGCTTGGTATACCTGTGTTAAAAATAATTTACTACTCCATATTTCATTGCCATTTATTTTGTGCACTGCTGCTACTCGTGGGCCTCTACGTTTAAAACACATTTGGATCCAATTATCCGTCTTCTGAAAAGGGCTTTACGCGTTATCACGCCTTCCAGCTGGCGCCAGGCAAGCCATCCACTCTTTCAAGAACTGAAAATACTTCTATTTATGCGTGTGTTCCAATTAAAGGTGTGTATATTGGTGTATAACATTATTTGAAACAATCACACCATTAAAGTCAACCTTTACTCTGCCAACTCGTAACACTAGGAATGCAAACAACCTTAACTTTAATCTCCCTGTAACGCGCAACATCTATGGCCAGCGCCTAATACAGTTTGATGGTGCACAAATATGGAATACGCTTGACGTCAAAGTATGCAGAGACTTAGACTATTCTTTGAAAAGATTCTTTCTTGATAACGTATAGTGACATGATAGTTCCCAATCTTTTTCCTTTTCTGTTTCACTAGCCTGACTTTGCGCTTATTTTATCTTAACATTGTATTATTTTTTGCTGCCAAGCACGTACATATGGTTATGGGCCACAACTAGCTGCGGCTATGGGCCCAACAGGTTTTGGTGTACTGTGTATATGGTGAATAAATAAAATAAATTAAAAAAATAGAACTGTGCTATCACCTAAGTGACGAGTGTGTCAGCATCCACTCAGAGGAGCTAATGATCTAGCGAGCAGTCCTTGTCGAAGCAGGAGTGAAGTCCTCGAATGGTACAGTTATACAGACAACGATGCTTTCGATATGGGTATGCAGCCGCCATTGATAACAGTTAATAGCTGCTCGTGGGCTTCATTTCTAATGTGTATCACTTTCCGGCTACGGAATAGGCAGAAAATGATCTTACGAGCCGCAGGTAAAACAAGATGTTGCGAAGTTGATGAAAACTGCCAACACTTCAGCGAAGTGGAAAGAGCGAAATTGATGGTTTGGTTTGGTTTATTGGGGTTTAACGTCCCATAGCAACTCAGGCTACGAGGAACGCCGTAGTGAAGGGCTCCGGAAATTTCGACCACCTGGGGTTCTTTAACGTGCACTGACATCGCACAGTACACGAGCCTCTAGAATTTCGCCTCCATCGAAATTCGGCCGCCGCGGCCGGGATCGAACTCGCGTCTTTCGGGCCAGTAGCCGAACGCCATAACCACTGAGCCACCGCGGCGGGGCAGAGCGAAATTGAGAAACGCGATAAGCTCTTGAGCAAAATACTTTTTTTTTCCCTCACGACCAGGGCTGTGAGCGTCTGTGCGTGATTTGCAAGCAAATGCGCTATGAAGCTCTAATGGCTCGCCAGAGCATTAAAACATTAATAGCAGAACCTTCTCCGTTCTCTTCTGATAGCAAGAAAATCGCCCCAGGAGAACCTCGGTACCTGTAGGCTCTGTCTACGGCAGCTTCGCTATCGTCATCGTTTTGACACTAAATCCTTGTTGGCAATACGCTTCAGAATCTCTGTGGTCCATTTGTTCTGTCCACGTATGAGGTCGGATACAGCATCGGCGCTGACGTAGTCGCCGAGGTTAGCTCATGCCTGAACGGTCCGTGCCAAGCTAGCGAAGATGTTCCCAGTACCGTGAAGAGGAGTCAAAGAGGATTCCCCCTATGGGGGCTCCTCCCAGCTGTGGTTGTACTTCTAGCTAAGGTATACCGTGTGGACTACACTTGTTACCGTACACAAGCAATGTTCAGAATAATGAAGGCAAAAAAAAAAGAGGAATGGTGGGAAATTTTATGTTTATGTCTATTTTAAGCTTCGTGCTAACTATTCATTATTGGGCGATCTTGGGTGCAGACAAACTTTCCCCACAAATGCACTTGCATTAAACAATGGATCCCCTTGAATTCGTATAATATGCTCAAAACCGCACGCGCGTTAAGGTAAGGACTCCTGCACTCCCCCCTCCCAGCCACCGAGTTACCAGGAATTCGGGACGGTGGTCTGATTCACTTGTTTTGCCGCCATGTGGCGCATGTGGCGCTTGATAAGAAACCAACGGCTGTATATTTTTTTTCGAGACAAAAAAAAAAGAAAATACACGGCGACAGCGAATGTTCAATCTGAGGGCTTCTCTGCTTTTTTTTTTTCGATGTAGCGTTAGACCACTCGCCTGCAGCGCGACGCATATTTGTTCGTGGACGCAGCGGTTTATTGTCGTGCATTGTGAGGCGAGGTACCATGTTGTGAAAATGTCACTTTTGGACAAATTTTCTGTTTGTTTTGACAAAAGCGATATTGGAAAGCATGGAACAGTTCTATATATATATATATATATATATATATATATATATATATATATATATATATATATATATATATATATATATATATATATATATATATATATATATATATATATATATATATATATATATATATATATATATATATATATATGTAAATTATGTTTTTGTACCCCGAAAGGGCTCCAAATTTTCGTCCACAGACACCCACTGTTTAAACTTTAAATGGTTTAGACGCATTTGGAAGGTTCTTTCAGATCATGACTGGCAGTTAACCAATACCCCTCTATTAAAAGTATACAACAGCTGTATCTTATCGGTGCTCACCTGTAGTACTCACCAAAGCGGCAGAAACGCGGAGGCTAACGAAAAGGGTTTAGCCTAAGTTAAGGACGATGCAGCAAGCTATGGAAAGAAAATGATAGGTTTAACATTAAGAGACAGAAGAGGGCCAGATCGGGTCAGGGAACTAACGCAAGTCAATGACATCCCAGTGGAAATCAAGAGGAAGAAGTGGGCTTGGGCAGAGCATGTTATGCGAAGGCAAGATAACTGCTGGTCCTTAAGGGTAACGGAGGGGATTCCAAGAGAAGGCAAGCGGAGCAGGGGGTGCTAGAAAGTTAGGTGGGCGGATGAGACTAAGTTTGCGGGGATACGGTGACTGCAGCTGGCGAAAGACAGGGTTAATTGGAGAGACGTGGGAGAGGCATTTGCCCTGTAGTGGGCAAGTCAGGATGATGATGATGGAACAAACGTTAGGAAAGGTATCGAGACACCGCTGGATCTGATCTGTGCAGGAGATCATCTAAAACCTAAATCACATGGAAAAACAAAGTTCCTTATGTGTAGGGTTAGTAATACCAAAAAAAGCGGCTTCTCTCACTGAAGCAGCATAGGCCTCAAGGCTTAACATAGCTAGCTAGTCGCTGTCCCAAATTCCTGATAACGAATGATTTAGTTAAACTGTGTTCATAACAAGCACATGTAGTGCTGTACTCTGAGGTATAATGAAATAGTTACTTGCCCCGATTTGGGCCGCCAGCGTAAACCTTTGCTCTTGGTGGGAGTCATATGTGGGAGAGCGTCATTATACAATACAATGGAGGCCAGCACTCGTTCAAAATTATGCTTCCTTTGACGGCGGTACATGTATGAGGAGCTTTTCTTGAATGAACGATGTAAAAGACACGATAATCCAAGGAACGAATGCTCTCGAGGTTGTGACCACAATGTCCCGGCGGTCTTGACATAAATTAGAAAGTACGGGAAAAAGAAAGAAGAAAAGTGCCCTGCACGCACCACCGTTTGACACAACGTTGACAGCGGGGCCACTCGTGAGGGGGAGGGGGGACAGTGGATTTGGGGTGTGCTGTACTCATCGCCGTCTCTTCTTAGCCCCGCCGGAGGGATAAAAGATGTTAGGAGCCTTTTAACGACTCGCGCGCTGCAAGACAAGTCGCAACAATTTGGCCCACACACTCGAGTTCCAAGACAGCCGCACCAACTTTGCATTACACTCGATGTCAGCCTTGAATGTCCGCAAGGCATTCTGTAGTCTCTCCAGGGAAAGATGCGCTTCACATGGACGATGCGTCAGATGGAAACCTATGCCCATCAGACTCTAATACATACGTAAATTTGTTACGCGATCACACAGAGGAGGAGGTTCCAAAGTCGAAGGCTTCAATGGGATCTCCTTATCGACGTTGTACAAAAATATAGGTTAGAAAAAAAAAACGCCTAAAGGAGAAAGCACACCGTTTTTCGGCACATATTCTTCAAGTGAAGCAAAGTTATTGTCCAATTATGTGAACGGCACACGGCGCCTTTCCCGTTGTTATCCAAGACCTTTGTCGGCAGTGTGCTCCGTACGCTCCGGAAAAGTTCCTGCAAACTCTTGCGATAAGTGCGCAATAATTAACGGCAGTCAGCAGCAGTTTGAATTTGAGATTACCGCACCATCTAGTGCTACGATGAAGACTACACGCACGCGCAAGGAGGAACACTGCGGAGAAAAAAAAATATAACAAGGAAGAAAAATTGTTTTGCCCCACATCACAGCTAAGGGTGGGAAACGAAATGGGCACGTTGTTCACGCCACACGTGGAAATAAGATGACTGGGATGGTTGCGAGTTTATCAAGATTGCTGAAATGCACGCTATGTTAACTGCGTGGCACTAATATTTACTATTCTTACAGGAAGGGGGGGGGGGGGGGGCACATTTCGCTGATTCGGTGAAAAGCAATCCACTAAAACACTACAGCGACATCTTTGGCGTACATGTCGCACAACATTTCGTGTCCGCGCACACCTCCTATACAGATAGGGGAGATGATGCTCCCGCAACTGGTTCTGATCAGGAAAGTGAATAGCCTTATATTATTATTAGTGGCCGCTCGAAATACCGAAAACTGTACGCATGTTTGCCATTGAAGAACGCTCGGTGATTAGAATTTTCCGCGCTTTCCTTGTTTCACAGTGTGTCGCGGCAGCAGTATTGCCTCACGCAAGTAGCGCTTGTCCGCGTCGTCCTGTCCGTCTTTCGTGTTTGCTTCGCGCAATAGCACGAAGCAAATCATGAGCAATACTGCCTTTTTTTGAAACGCCCCCGAGTTGGCGTTCACCGACAACGTGAGTACGGAGCTGCTCCACAAGGCGAGGTTTATGCATCATCTCGCCTCCAGACGCGGGCCCACAGTTTTGCGCGCCCACCTTCGGGACTGCCACACCGAATTGCTGAGGCGGAGTGGCGTCACTTATCAAGCGCATATAGGCGCGTCCCTGCGGGGCACCCCGCGGCCGGGCGTGCTCTGCGTACTGGGGACGGCGCCACACGCGCGGTGTAATTGGCAGTTGGTTTTCACGTTTGTTAGGTGATTAAAACGGGGGAGAAAAAAAGTGTGTGAGGGGGAGTGAGGGAGCTGGGCTGGCAAATAAAGACAAGTCCGACGGTGAATGCGCGCCTTTGTTTCTTCCGCAGTACCTCCGGCCGGAGCGAACCGGACTAACAGGGTCATTACGCAATCAAACTCCGCAATGACCCGCCGAGCGGCCGCCAGTTGTTCGGCCGGCAGCCAGCGCGCAATTGAGCTGTCACACTCGTTGCGGACAGACAACGGGCGCGTGCTGCTTGCGAGCCTATATACCCGCGGCGCGCAAAATATAACAGCGACAAACGCGAGAGGGCCCACAACTCGAGAGATTACACAACAAATTGTAATGCGAACGGGCAAAAGCTATAACATATGGACTTTATGGCTGTCAAACGACTCTCTCTCTCTCTCTCTACCAAGCTCCTTCCACTACGGGCGCGCGCGCACGCGTATGAGGTCATTTGGCGGTGCCGAAGTACATGGGGCGCACGTTCGCGTTACGGGGAGTGGTTGAGGATGAAAAAAAAGGGGGGGCCATCTTGACACACCGCACCGACTAATCACGTTTTGTGCGGGCTGTTATTAGAGGCGAGGAGAAGCGGCGAGACATCTGCGTGCAGCCATCCCTTCCCCCTCTCTGCACCAGGGATGCTGCGGGGAGTGCTCGCAGCGAGAGATGGTCGGACGCGTACGACGCGTACTACGCAAGGCAGTGGGCAAGCGCGTGAGGGCGCCCGAGCTCATGTCATGGGTATTTGAACACATGACTGCCAGCTTTCGGCAGCTCGTTATCAAGAGCCGCATTGCCTCGTTTGTGGAGTGTTTCGGACGCTGCGAGTGTTTCATTTCGCCCCTCCGCTTCCGCTCAGCGCTGCTTGACACGCGCAGCAATTAGCATCGACGTTCGCCTGTTTTTTTTTCTTTTTTTTGCTACATCCGCAAGACGCAGAGGGAACAGAGGTGCGAGAGGGTCGGACATTTGTGTTACCTCTAGAGTAATGCAGACGTTATCATGCGGACGCCGCACATTATTTCCCTGTTCTGTATACTAGCCCCACCGAGGTACGTATGCACCATAGCTGATCGCGAGGTTTAGGGAGTCTTTTGGGACCCATTGTAAACGTCGCGGCGGAGCACGGAATGGCAAAAATGGATTTGTAAAACAGGAAGGATGTGTCGAGGGTGGTATGTATCGTTTGCCGGTGAAGTGACGCGTCTGACTCATACAATTTTATGCAAAACGACCATCTAGTAGAAAACGTATACTGGAAACATTGAAAAAGTAAATGCTCTTCTCTGAAACTTGGCTACCTGATTTTAAAATTTGCCACTAACGTGCCTAATGTGAAGCTAGTTAAGTTTGGCGCTAAGAAATGACCCAGGCGTTGCGCAGCTCGGCTGCACGAAGAAAGCAAAGGTCTGTTGTGCTGTTGCGACTCGCCGCTACTGAACAGATGCCGAGATTTGACCATCGAAGGTTTGTCCAGCTATACTTACATACTGTAATTGCCAGTAACACGAACACTATACGGCATTGTCATCGCCATCGCGTAAGTATCCACTGCTACACAACTCATGTGAATCGTGAGCATTTATTAATGCATTCTTAAGTGGCATATATGACCTACTATCTACTCTGCCTTCGCCAGTTTTTTCCGCAGAGCGATATCCGGGCAGACTTTTCTGTGCCCTTGTGATTGATTGTATTTTGTTTTAATAAACCTACAAACCCTGCGAGGGCTCTCTCTCGTAACCCTGTCGGACCACACGCACGTTATAATTCACAGTATTCAGAGCGAGTGTCAAATTTGGTTGAGTGGCGTGATGTCCAACTTGATTGCTCCGTAACCACATAACGTGATTTCAACGTAAGGGGCATGTACCGGCTAGCATAAGGGCAAGTCATTCCACTAGGAAGCCTGTCAGAACTGCACCTACTATTTTATGTAATCACCGTAGAAAGTCGTCTTCGCGGCCTGGCTGTCCCAGCTTTCAGATTTCAAATTACATGTATTCGAGACATGCCTATAGCTTGTCTGCCGCTAGTGATGCTGGTGACCGCCATTTTTATACTTTGCTGATTCCGCATGTATTTTCTGCGGGTCGCTATGGTCAGGCTGCGCGTTATCTGCTGGTTAGGATGCCGCTCGATATACTTCTTTCCATTTTTAGTAACCAGACCTGTGCTGCGTAATGCACTGCGTACTCGGTTTTGTTTGCAATCATCATTTCATTGCTTTAGGAAAACGATATCACTGCCGCCAACAGCGCCACCTGCTTTTCTCTTTATTTGCTTCCTTACTGAGGCAGCAAGAATGAGCGGCAAAAGCAGCGCGCATGAGTGGAAGCAAAAATCTGGGCAAAGCAGAACGTCCTCGATTATATCTGCGTGCGTGTGCGCGCTTGCCCGGCCAAGAGAAAGAACATCTCGGATGGCTGGCGCGGGCGTCTCAAGCCTAACCGAAGGCCCGAAAGCACGCGAGAGTCAGGCGTGCATGCGTGCGACGCTCTTTCCGGCGCGCGCGTCTATAATAATGCACAATGGGAGGCATTACTCGCATCACGCGATTGACAAAAGCACATTAGGGGACGCGCATCTGTATGTACGAGAACGGCTCGTTAGACGGAGCCCCGACGAAAGTTGCACGACAATGCGCGCATTAAGGAAAAATAACCGAACGGAGGATACGACACCGCGCTCGAATGGGGGGGGGGGGGGGGGGGGGGGGGGGGGGGGGGGACCAGGGCTTGCGCGCGCATTCGTAATGAGCACCCCCCTCCCCCTCTTCCCGCCGCCCCCGCAAGGAAAAGGGAGAGCGTCTCACGAAACAAAGTAAAAAAAGAAAAATAAAGCAGGTCTACTGAAAGCCTCGGATCATGGTATTCATCGTACGCGTGCATGCAAACAGTGCCGCGATTCAGCTGCATACGTATAGGCGGGTGTGCGTGCGCCAGCTCGGCTCCTATCTGGGTCGCTTCGCAGTGTTTGTGCCCAGCGACGCGCCATTGTCGTCGCAAGCGGGGAGCGCCGCCCGGAGATCCATAAGTTCGCGGAGGCGAGTTATCCGCTGAGTGCCGAGCTTCTTACACGCACGGCTGCCGGCTCTTCTCTCTCCACCCTTCCCTGCCTTCCTCTTCTTCTTCCACTCACCGAGAGTCTGTGCCCGATGCGCGCGGGCTCACATTTATGCGCGCAGTTTGTTCGCGTGCGTCGCAAGCCATGGTAGTGGCTCCTTGTCGCCAATATTTTCCCGAAGTCGCCGTCTTTCTTCATTGAAGCGCGCTTTTGTACCGCTTCTTTGCTCAGACGACAGAGCAAGGTTATCCCTTGACTGACACCGCTCGATGGAAGAGGCGACCAAGGCGAACCTTTCCTCCGCACCACCGGCCATTTTCAACGCTTATTTACGTCTTGATATTCCCCTATCAAAAGCATGCCCGTAGAAAAATAAAAAGAAAGAAAAAGTGATTTTTTTTTGCGTGCTGAAGCCACAGCTGAGCTCTGAGGCACGCTGGCTTTGGATTTATATCGACCGCCTCCGGATCTCTGCGCACAGATGTTTTCGCCTTCCTCCTGTGACGAAATTCTACCGTCGTCGAAGTGGCCCCTGAGCCATCGGAGCATGTGGGAACAGACGAGTGAGCGCTGCTCTGGCAGGCCTCGTCAGATATATCCTTCAAGATCGAATTGAGCAGTAAGCCTCATGAAAAGAGGGAATTGCAATTGCACAGGCCCGCGGCATATAACGGCGCTTTCCACAAGAACTATACTCAGTTAAGATCGACTCGAACAAATCTTTCGGGTTCCTTTGTTTGCGTTTTCTGAACGAGCACCCCTCCAAAGCTCCACTGTGAAACCTCTACTGGCATTTACGAGTTTCTTATTCTCCCAGAAAGAAAAAAAAAAGACAGAACAGAGCCGCTCGCGGCCCATTCGTAAGACAGTGAAAGTGGCTGTCTCATTTGAATAGAGAGAGCTCCCAGCTCTTATCCACCTGTCTCCGGTGACTCCTTCGACGCCTACATTTTTTATCGCTCAGCTCCTAAAGGGCTCTTCTGGAGCGTCGCAACGGAACTCCGAAAAGGAGTGAGCAGAAAATAAGCGCCCGCATGCTCTTTTTGCGCGGCTATCGTCGACAAAAGAAAGCGCACGACATGCCCTGGGTCTCCATGGCTCTCCAAAGTGCGCGTCTGTTGTGAACCGTCAGCTCCTTCTTTATTCCCGTAGCGCACGCGAACGGCGGCTCATGCTGAGTGACTGGACGGAGTCGATCGCCGACGCTGCATGCATTCGCTTCCAGGAGGGGGGGACAAAAAGAACGCTTCCTCCCGCCCTTTCTTTCTCTTTTCGTTCTCTTTTCCTGTCTTCTCTTTTCTTTTCTTTTTCTCTCTCTCTTTCTCTGCACTATGGTCTTTGCGTGCCCACAACTGGCGCATTCAAGACGACGTACGCCCTCGACCATCTTGCACACGCTCTCTTATTTTCTGCCTCTTTTGTAATTATCATATTCAGAGAGGCCGAACACCGGTCAGTGTTTGCCGGCTCTACGCCGTAAAGGTGCCTGTAGAATACGCCCACTATATTCGTGTACGAGCTTGTTGTGGTCGTTCGTGATACCGATATGTTTGTTCACTGTATATTTATGTTATACTGTAACGACCAACCGGAATTAGAAAGGATGAGACATAACATTATGCGCGATGAAAACAAACAAACAAACTTTCAGAAATAAAAATTCGAGGAGTGTACTTAACATATTCAATACCATTGTAGTCAACATGATTAGAGTTTGGTCCAGGCACGATAAAGGCATCTGCAGGAAATCCGCACTTTCCGCTGTCTCTGCCCTAAAGAATAGCGGTAAAAAAATTCGCGCATAGCGTTACTACGCTTAGTACCATGAACGATCGCCAAATCTCTGCCCAAAAGTCGGCGTCTGTTCAGATCCACCTGTGACTCCCTCACTGCTGTGGTATTTTGTTCGCAACACTGTCATAATACCTCCGTAAACCCCACGAAATACGCTTGGTTCAACGCTCTCCGCCGCAAGGGTGACGCTTCGTGCAGACCTCCTGTAGGTCGGGAAGCTGTGATGCGACTTCCGTGCACACCTCAAGGAATGCCGTGGCTTGTGTTGCAATATTATCGCCGGACAGACTTCCTATAGCGGCTCGTTGCCCTTCACGGTATTATTACGCTGTTAAGAAAGCGGCCAATGAACGGGGGCAAGAGGGCCGTCCGGTAAAACGGTGGCACTGCTACCGTTTATAGCATTGCAAATAGATGCGTGTTACTTTCCAGTGCTTTTATTATGCCGTGTTTGAAAATACATTCAATTGAAACGCGCTGCACGTGTGCAAACTTGTGTGAGAAGTGTCTTACGTCATGACGGGTGTCCTATATACCGTGCTCTGCTCATTTGATTGCTCTGCAAAGAGGAAACTGTGCTAATACCGTGTTATTCATAATATTTTCCCACTAAACCGCCATCCGGACCCGCTTGACGCTGGCCCCTGCGTAACTTTTAGTGAACCCATATTTACCCGGGAACAGACAAACGGATTAACTAGGGCATATATGTTGCATGAATCATAGTCAGTGTTAAATTTAGGCTCGGTACGTACGTCCCATTTTTAGCATGATTTTAGTGGAATTTTCATCCTGCATTCTCAGAGACGTGAGGTGAACCTTAAATCCTCTGGCTGATGGTCTTTGGCCTTAGTTGCCCTGGTGACAAAAAATTCATTCACCCATCATCATCATGGAGAGAAAATGTTTTGAAATTATTTCGTCGTGAGCTCTCTGGTTTGTCGTGGTGTGGTCTCAGCTTGCCCGGCGTAACGTATGAAAGACATGCATCGATCCGAATTGTTTCAGAGATTCTTAGCTGCACTGTAGTGAAGCACGGCAAATTTGTCTTTGAGCTTCAGTTTATTGCTTAATCGTAGTAAGGTTTATACACATAAGGAAGAGTGAGAAAAACGCGACATTTTATTTTTTCATCATAGTAATGTGCCATCATACTGACTGACGTTTAGCCGGCATGACCCACTACATGTACACTACAGTTGAGCTTATCATTCCCCAGATTCACCTCTTTTAAGCAGAAAAAATTATTGCGAGGTGACACTCGGTGCACGGGAAAGCGGGCGAATTAAAACGCGAGAAATTCTGCGTGCCAATTTCTTCAGAACTATGCAGCTCATTCGACCTGACGTCCGAGATGAATGTAATTGTTTAGTTACCACAATTGGCTATTGGTCTCATCTTGTGCAAAGTTCAAGAATTTTACGCCTCGTATTCTTAAGCAAGAATTATTTTAGCAGCAGGCTGCACCTCCGGCAAAGCGCGAGGTTGCGTTGTTCTTGATGTACTGAAGTAAAGATAATGCTTTTATTGCTTGCCATGCAGCTCTACACTTGTTTTGCCGTTCTCTGGGATAGTCGAAACGTACAAGAGGAAAACCCTGAATCTCGAACAGCGCGCAGAAGACGCAAAGAAAACCCTGGAGAGACGCTAGCTACTCCGGCGCTATGAAGCCGCCCACCACAGAAAAGTAAAGAAAATGTGAGTATGAAAGGCAGCAGCTGCATAAAAAGTTTCGACGGGCAAGAACAGCTACGTGTACAACACATTCTAACAATGGAGCAAGCTCTGTTCGGTCTGGCCTATACAATCATATTCAAAACCCCGAGTTCACACCTTACGAACCGAACCAATTCGCTCATCCATTCAGCAGGGCTGAGCGAGAGCGCAGCAACTGTGACACTAAAACAAAAAGAAAATGGGAAAATATCGCGTAGCCAGGCTGCACGCAGAACGCTGCTAGGCTGTGCTGGGCGGTGGAAGAAAACAGTGTCGGTTTCGATCTCGATACAGTGTCGTCTGCCATTCAATTAAGATTTGAAAGATAGTCTAGATGTCCACGAAGCCGACTTCGTGTGCGTTCATTGCAACGATGAGTAATGTCTTGATTTTTAAAGGTCCTCTCATTTTGCCCCGTGTACTGCTTGATTTTGCCCCACGGGGTGGGCCGATTTCCATATTCTGAAGTTTTAAATTTTCCTAAATTCTTAAAGCGAGCCTTTTCATATTATTTGAGCGTGATGTCAGGACGGTGGAAAATAATTGGGTGATATTTGTTTTTTTTTTATACCGATGAATAATAAAACTAAGGAGGCGATCTGTAAATTTGAGCCCCGTTTCGCCCTGCACTCCCCTATCGAACAATATTTCTTTTCGTGATTGAATTTGTGTAGTAAATCTGATTCTTCTGATTCACATGTGGCACTTGATGAATGAATCAAAATTAACAGCTTGTTCATGATTGCTTCACGTGCTCTCCGATGCTCAGTCGCGTGTACGCTTCGTTTTAGAACGCAGCTCTTAGGTGCCCGTTTCTGCGTTTCGCGGTGTCGCCGTCGCCGTTGCCGTCGCCGTCCCGATGTCCGTTGTAACCTGTAGTGGACACCCTTTAAGCTGCGAAAGCAATGGAGTGGGAGCTTGGAAAGGAGAAAGTAAAAGCCCAACCTCATCCCCTCCTTATCAACCGGCGCGCCAGTGGGGGGCGCAGCTGTGCATAGCAACTCTGACGTCACACACTAGCGGTAGAACGAGCGCACGCGCGTTGGCGGTGGCAGCTGCACCGCCGCTCCTTCGCCAGACGTCTCATTGCAGTCGAGTGAGCGAGACGCACGGCTCCGAAGCGGCCCAGTGATGCCGCGCCAAGCGGTTCGGGGAAGCGGCAATGGGTTGACCACAAGGCGTTCGCCAAGCAGACTTTAGAATTTCCGAAGTGTCTTCGGTATTTTTTTGAGGAAAGGAGATGCGCAGTATCTGTCTACCACAGCTGCGAAACCAATAGAGTGGGGGGGCTTGGAAAGCAGACGGTAAAATTTGTAGATTGGTTGTTGAGGAAAGGAAATGCGCAGTATCTGTCTCACACATCTCGGTGGACACCTGAACCAGAGGGAAGGCGCATAACTGCCCTCTTGGAACGGTGGACACCTCAATCGTGCTTTAAGCTACATGGCGATAGCGACAGATGTGTGCTGCATGCTTTGGCATTGACGACGTTGTGCCAGAAACGCTGCCAGCTGCCAGGGTGGCAGGGTGGGTGGGGACTTTAATGTAGATATAAAGACAAGCGGGAATTTCTTACTACTTATTCGGGAGAACATCCCGTTCCTCTCGCTCGTAACGGCTCCCACAGCTGTGACAACCTAGCGAAATACTTACGCAGACCCCGTCTTTGAGAACCAAGCATTGATGCAGCAAGTCGAGCAAATATCCATCTATTTCTTCGTCCACAAAGCTTCCTTCATGACAATCAATAACTGTTAGTGGAGTGTTTCTTGAAGAATGAATATGTGTGAAAAATAGCAAATTGTCAGGAATTGTACATACATGTCTTGCTCGAATTCTTTGTCTCAATCTATCGAAAAGCTGAGACAGCTGATGAGCTGCGCTCAAATTTTGCGTTAGAAAGTAACGTAATCGTCGGCAATTTGTTTTGCTCTCCGTAGTGACCTCTTTCCATTTACCAGTGGGCTCTTCGGTACTATACACATGGGTCTTATCAGTTTTACTAATGGCACTTTATAGTGGCTTTTTGCTCGACCTTGCGACACGTGATAGCTGCTGCATGTTTTAGACTTCTTTTATGTGGTTGTAGACAAGAAGCACGAAACAGCCTATTTTACAGCCTGTCGGGCTAGTCGCAGCGAATCACACGGTAGAGAAAACAGAGCCCGCAAAAGTCCCGCAGAACACGGCGCTATACGACACTACTAACTTACTACTAACCGGCGCCTAGAGCATCTTGGAAGTTGAGCCAAAGCCCACACGTCGGCTGCACTGACCATCGGAATCAGAGTGGAAATGGCTCATTGGGTGGGCCACATTAGGAGGTTTCCTACGAGTGCTCGAACACGATTTTAACCTCCCCTCTGCTTCAGCAGCCTGGTCTAATTGTTGTGAAAAAACGCATCATTTCACACTTTCTGCCCCTTAATAGTGAATCCGGATGGGATAGTATAACTTAGTGAAACAGTTTGCATTAGATGAGCTTGCTCGGCTAGAGCAAATGATTTTACACAGTTACTGGATTTGAGGAACGTGCATTGCGGAGTCCCAAAGAGCACACAACCAAATAAAGGTTTCGAATCATCGATGAACGCTGAAGGATGTTGCGGTTAGTCGCCTCTTCTTCTTTTGGTTAATCATTCTTCTGAAGTGAAAACAAACCACACCGTTGTTTTTATCTCCAAGTATTAGCATTTTCTCCTTCTGGGTTCGCAATAGAACCATCTTGCTCATATTTCATTTGTCTAAGAAATTCCAGTAGCATGAAAAAAAAAAACACTATAATAGAGACTTCTCTAAAAAAACACGCGGCAAACTACTGCGAA
This sequence comes from Amblyomma mixtum, assembly GCF_055824585.1. Classification (NCBI taxonomy): domain Eukaryota; kingdom Metazoa; phylum Arthropoda; class Arachnida; order Ixodida; family Ixodidae; genus Amblyomma; species Amblyomma mixtum. Next base: position 273,931,513 of record NC_143014.1, on the reverse strand, counting down.
TTTTGTCCAGGTACAAAGGTACCATCATGTTAATTTCTAACATACACGGTACACCGATGACGAGTGGCACTACATTAGCTGCCCTCAGCCACGGGCCGTCAAGGCTTCAAACAGCCGTGTGGTGAGAGGAACTCTGTCAGCTCAAACGTTGAAATAGCGCATATCTCACGTATTCTGCGTAATTAAAATAGTGAAAACAAACAGACGCTGTGGCGCTTGAATCTACGCGACAGTCATGTGTTAACACACGTGTGCGGCGGGAGCGGCTCTTGATAGAATGACTGAAATAGTTCTTTACTTTTTTTAAATGCTTAGTGGCCTTGGTACAAAAGTGGTCATTTTTGGCAATGGTAATGTTTACAGTTAGAATATAAATATAGAATTGGAAAACCAACACCGCGCTGTAACATGAACACATGCGGCCAATCTCGCGCTCATTTCCGCTGATTTTTGAGGTAGAAGGTAAGGAGAGACATGTTCGGTATGCGCACATAACAGTTATCGTGAGGGTTCGACTGTCCAGTAGAGAAAGTTTTTGGTGTTGATCAAAGCAGTGCTGCACTGATCGCTTCGTGGAGTAGGTGACAGTGATCTTTGCAAATTCACGACTGGCACGGAGGTATTTCAACGCATGATTTACTAATAATAACAGATGGCCGATCTTCGGCAAAAAAAGCAGAATAAAAATAATTACTAAACAACAATAGAAGGACCACTCACCTCAGGATAAGATTAACCGTTTAATTGGGAAAGTACTTCTGTATGGGAAGCAGTATTAAGACATTTTTCATTCATTAAAAGTTATGTTCGATTATTCTGTGTTTTTGGGAGATAGTCGCGTTGGTGTCGCGACGCACGAAATTCTCGTGCAAGAGTGTTAGCAGGAATTCTTTCGCTTATATGGCATTAAGAGAAAAGATTGAGGCTGTATACAACTGCTCCAGCAGCCCCATACATACAATGCGTACAATTAGTATGTATTATCGTCATAAGGAACTAAATACAGCGCTGTTTTCTTTGTCTTTGCCCAAAGTAACCAGGCAACAAGTGTTTTTTTTTTTCGCCGCGCAGCGGAAATACTTCTAGCGCCCCTTAAGCTACAATGAATCTGTGTGAAGTAGGAAGAAGTCTTGTCCTCACCTTCAGACACCTCTTGGTGTTTAGGGGTGCCGTAAGGGCTCCACTGCACTACTGGGAAGAAAATCCTGTTGCCTAATTACTTTTGGCAAAGGCTGCACTAAATAAAACATGAACAGCAGTTACGCAGCCTGAGTCTGACCCATACCTCCCTTTCACACGAGCAACACCAGCTTCTAAACGCTGCCAATTTTGCGCTGTTCTTGATGAAAGCGACGGCTGTCGTCGTTGTCACCCCTTCCACATGACTTTAGTGACTTCTCCTATGTGGGCCACTCTTAGTTTCATGTACAACACAAATCAACAGCACCGCACTTGAATATGTTTGGCCAGCTCAGAGCGCACTGAAATTACACAAGCTTCAGTAGCAATGGCCATGGACAGGTTATTGCGAAATACCTAGCAGCATGTACCGTAACAGAAGGGATCCACAAACTCTGGTGAGTTGCGGGAATCAGCCACGTGCAGCGGACCGACGAGAGCTCGAAGTCTACAATAAGACATGCCAGTGGTGCTAGAAGCAAACAGAACACGATTCTAAGATCAGAATGCTCTAATTAGCGACCTTGTGAAATTTGTGAAGCATGCTCTGCCCGTGTGTGAGCGTTCCAGGACCACGTTTGAACAACAACGTACCAGGCATTCCAGTTTCAAATACATCATCAAAAGTGCTGTTAGATCCAAAAACCATGCTTTTGTTGCCTTTAATAGGACTCGTACGCTCTTGAAACTTGTCGATGTGCAGAAAGTAAAACACGGGTTGTAAAACCTATCCTGAGCGCTGCGAAAAAGTCTAAGGCAGCACTAGCTCCTTACTTGAGTACTCCTTCAGGAACGGGTGTTTTACGTTTTTAGCGTCAGTTGCTCGCAGACACGGTCAGTGTTCATGTAAGCTCTCACGCAGTCCCACCAAAACGTTGTCTGCCATCAGTTAATGAAGTAGTCGATATGATGTGCCTCCGGGGGCCTCTTCAAAACCTGTCTCAGCCATGAGCCCATTGGCGTCACTATACTCTTGGACATGTACCAGAGAGACAATAACGGCCATGGCTCAGTTAAAGAAAAACACACACACTATGGGAGGCTCACTTATACAGGGCTCGTTGTGTGTGTCTTTCCCACCATCCCGCCCAAGCCACAGTCATTACGACGACGGCATTCAGAACGCGCTGCCTTGCTGATAGCGAGCAAACAATTTCGTGCTTAGCTCGACAGTTCCAGATACCGGCATGCTTCCAGGTACCGAACGTGCCACGCATAAACGTACTGAAAAAGGCAGTGAAACAATCTCTGATTGCTCCTGGCTGTTACAGAGGGGCGGGAAACCAAGTGGCTGCTCTCGTCGGTGACGTGGAGGTGTACATACAGTCGTGCCTTCTACGCACTGCAGCACGTCGAAGGGCGCCGCAGTTTTATACTGTCTCCCTGGATCTTTCCTCTTCGACCAAGAAGTACGCGTTACGTATTCAAAAGCACGTACGTCGGTGCGCCACTTCGCTGCTATTGCTTTGCATCGCTCCATTGCAAAACTGATAACGCAAGGATCAGTGCAAGCACCGATCAGGGGCTGCTGAGCCGTTTGAAAACGCCGAAATAATATTTCAGACATCTCGACTTTCGACGTTCGACACTGATGAGCGCCACAGTCCAACCTAGAAGTTCCGTCTAGTACGACCTTCCAAGCTCTATATAGGGATGCACGTCCACTTGGAACTCAGCGCCTCTTAATTTGTTTTCAGGGCATATCAGAAATGCTGTCGTGAATGCAGCGACATTGCAACATGGGGTCACCCCTTCAAGTCAAACGTTCCGGGGGCTGACGTCAGTGAGCTCCGATGTTGAAGTTGAAGCACACAGAATGAGACTGTCCTCTGGGTTTAGATGGCATCAGATAATGAAAGCGATTCATTAACAATTACGGCATTTCTTTTCGAAGCTCATATTACAGAAGCACGAGTATGCAAGCACCGCTTTCTATTATTGCGAAAGGATTTTCTTTACGCAACAGCCTGATACGGAGATTTAGCTTGACATTTTCATGCCGAAGCGCAACGCCATAAGACACATCCCAGTCAGCGAAGGCAAAGGCTTTAATTAGCACGCATGGCAATCTCAAGGCAGCAATTAGCCAAAAGAAAAACAAAGGAAACGTTCTATTCGTGCCCATCCTCCTACTGTGGGTATAGGCTATTTCCGAGTTGACGATAGCAATAATCTCAGGGCACGAGCGTCCGCGCTTTCCTGAAGGTACACTTATACAGTGTGCCTCTCTGCGAGTCATGTGTGCGTCACTCATAGTTCCTAATACTGTCTCGCTTTTGGACATAACTTCACCAGCGAAAGTACGAGACACCAGAGGAAGAAGAACACAGGACAACGCTGGATTGTCCACCAGCGTTGTCCTGTGTTCCAGTTCTCCTGGTGTCTCGTACTTTCGGTAGTGAAGTTATGTCTTAAATACACCAACTAGCCCACATGGTTACTTTGTTATTGTCTCGCTTTTGTCGCAGCTCAAGCGGCTGTTGCCAGTAGCTTTGTTGCGCAGTGGAACAAATTGCAGCGCTGCCTGGGTAGCGTAGGACTCCTATGTACCTGTGCAGGCACAAATGTCTTATGAAGATCTTGTTTGGCGGTGCTACAGAACCAGCAAAATAATTAAATCCACGTCTGTCTAATCATTCCCTCTTCCTTTTGTGCACTCCGTTATGCACAACTCTTCGTGCGTCTGTCTCGGTCATCCTTGCTTGCTGAATCACTTTCAACTTGCAATAAGCCACATTGGTTGCTCACCCAAAGCTTATTTCAGTCTTTTAGTAGAGGCATTTGACACACACAGCAATCAAAGTTGACTCGTGAGAATCTAACTGTTAGGGTTCATGAGGGCCAGGAAATCAGCAGTGACTTTTCACCATGAAATATATGCGCGTCGAGAGATGGCACAAGCGTCCTCTCGATGCGGGGCGGTTGCGCATACACTCCCGCCTAATCTACGTATCAAGCTCATCTGGACACCAGGGCACGCCGGGTTAGAGGGAAATCAGGCTGAACATGCCTCGGCCTGAACGTGCACTAACCGGGCCCCCTCATACGCTCTAGCAACCTCAGTGGTGCAAATTCCCCATCCACCCTTCTATTGCACTTTTGCAGAAGTGCTCGTCTACAACTCTACACTCCGCCGATAACAGTCTCCCTCTTCACACCCGGCTACATTCTGAGGGGACGCTGTCACTTGGCGCCTTCCTCAAACTCTCACTTTCCCTCACCTCCTCTAACGCCCTCTCTTCTATCCCACCAGATACTCACCCCACTGCCCTTTCCGCCAGCCACAAACCACACTATATTCCATTACACCTGGGCCAGCCACGACAGCCCACACTTCCTACAACTCTCCTCGGCGACCTTACAAGCAAAGCGGGAACATCGTTGGTTGGTTGGTTGGTTTATGGGGTTTAACGTCCCAAAGCGACTGAGGCTACGAGGAACGCCGTAGTGGAGGGCTCCGGAAATTTCGACCACCTGGGGTTCTTTAACGTGCACTGACATCGCACAGTACACGGGCCTCGAATTTCTCCTCCAAAGAAATTCAACCGCCGCGGCTGGGATCGAACCCGTGTCTTTCGGGCCAGCAGCCGAGCACCATAGCCACTCAGCCACCGCGGCGGCTGTGGGAACATCGTGGGAGAGAACACTCGGCAGCACTAGCCGCGAGGGCCAGCTATGGCTGATCTCCCGAGCGCGCTGTGCAGCCGAGTTCACTGGACCGCTGGACTGAGGGCCACTCCCTCCAGGATGAGCGTAAACGAATAGGATGTAACGCCTCCGTCGACCAATAAATTCAGTATGCACTAAGTAACTCAGGAAACTTCGCATAGCTCTCATGCTGTCTCGTTCGACGCATATTTGATTACACTTCCAAGCACACAAGGGGTGAATCAGCGAAAAAAGGTGAGCGTACAGTACCGCGTTCTCCGAGCCTATAAACAACAGCTAGAGAAAGAGAGAGAGAGAAAAAAACGAAAAGTGCGATTCCATGTTCTCGGGGCAGCGCGAGCGATAAATAACGGTGTCAAGCGTCTAATGCCATGGTATAACGCCGCGGCAGTACACAGGCTATTGAGTTAACGATACAAAACGGAGCCACGCGTACCAACGCCGGATAGAGGGTCGAGCCAGGGGTGCAAGGAGAAGGAAGCGAAGGAGAGAAGGGTCATTCCCGGCGAATGGTCTTTTCACTCTGAGCAGCAGCTTCAGGAAGCAGGCCATTTCTATTTATCTGGCTTCGCTGGGGCTCGCCCCAAATGAAGAAAGTTTTCCGCGCGTCGTCTTCGCCTTTCCTTTCCTCCCCTCCCTTTTTCGTCTGCCCTCAAAGAGCACCCGAAAGAGGTTATCAAAGGGAAGGGCTGAAGTGCGTTTTCACCACTGAACTCTTGGGAGCGCGAGCCCAGCGCCTTTTCGCGCGCCGCTTCATTTCAAGTTCCGCGCTGCTGCCGGCCACAAAGAAAGCCAGCAGAAAGAAGAACGCTTTCCGAGCGGCGGATGCAGCCCGCCCGGCATTTTCCCAGTGCTTTGCCGCCAAAACTTGGAGTCGAACTTGGAGTGCCCCGACTGCGCTGTTGTGGTTTTCCCTACAAGACGCTGATGATTTCCCCGCGTTTATAGCGAGGGGAAACGAGGCAACTAAACAAAATAAAAGCATGAGGTAGAGAGCTGGAGGTCAGTCGCGCAGAGCCGAAGCAGACGAGTTCTGTGGCTGATGAGAGCAACTGAAGAGAAAAAAGCTCATTTGAAGAACTCGCAGAAAGAAAGCATATGTTACTACTTCGATAATTTTCAGGCGGTTGTGCAGCAGTCGCCCATGGAGAGATTCGCTCCAGCAATTTGGGCATACAGAAGGAACGGAGCCATAAGCCCATCTGCATGACTGGTATCGTGCGCGGCCGCAAGATGATGGGGGGAAAAACGACAAAGGGAAAAGTGTAAAGACCACACGATTCAGTAAATCGAGAAGGACACAGACAAAAGCACATGAAAAGCCAGCGAGCAAAATTGGCTGCAATCAGTGCATTGCGTTTATGGGCGCGCGACGGCAGCTCTCTCTTTCACTCTTGACTACAGACTGGGAGGAACTACAACGTACCCATAACGGAGCCCTCATATGTAGCCTCATTCAGTGGAATTATTTTCAGCCAGGAACAAAAAAATAATGCGCCAGAAAGTGAATAGAAAGCAGCAGAGGAGCGACATACGATAAACAGAAAAAAAAAAAAATAAGTCGAGACCGGAAGCGGAAAGAGGCCTAGGCGATTTGGCGTTCACCGCATCACTTGTGAGAAGGACGTCAAACGCAGAGGATGATAATAGGAAAGAAGGGCGAAAGGCATAAAGGAAGAGCCTGGCGAAACGTATTGGGCGGGGCGCAGCAAACATAAGACGAACGCTTGGTTTCGGCGAAGACCATGGTATATACACAGACAGAGGCGGAAAGTGCCCAATAGCACGATTTAAAAATAAGAAGGGATCGCTGGTGTTGTGGCAGCAACGGTTGCATGGTCGCTATGGCCGACCTTTCAACTCGATGAAGCGCTAGGCATCGCCATCGTCATCATCGTTTCGGGTCCTCGGAGGAAGAACCGGCGGAAAGAGAGCTGCTCGTCGACTTAAGGTGGTGGACCATGGGGACCCTCCCCCCGGCCTCGGCCACCGGACCATAGCCCGACCCGCAGCCTGCGCTTTCTGCGCCAGAATGAAGAGAAGGTGGCGCCGAGTGCAACTCGACAGCTCATGTATCTTGGCCGCTTAGGCAACGCCTCGCGACCAGTCGTCTTGTGCCGGCCAAAAGAGGAACGTCCTCTTCTTCAGGGCGGTGAAACGATGAGGGAGGGGAAAAAAAACGAGAAACATCAGTGGTGAACCTTTGGAGTAGAAAACCGAGGAAAGATGGGCGATTGCTTTCCTGCCTTTCTTGCCTCTTGAGTAGGCGTGGTATTATTATCGCTATTGTTAGTACTTGCTTATACTTTAGCGGCTCCGAAAAAGCTTGGTGCTGTTAGGTCCCCTTGGAAGGAAAACGAGCCTCGGGTTTTGCACTTTTCCACTGCTCTTCTGGGTTTCACAAGAAGAGCAAGAAAGCGTCACAGAAGTACGGTGCCGAGTTTCAAAGCTGGTAATCTTAATATTTCTTTTTTTTTATTTTCAAGTAAACAGTCTCGTTTCTTTCCTCAGTCGTTCCTCAACTCGACTCGACTTTGTGGAGAAAGAGGTCTTTCTTTAAGTCACCATTTTTTCTATCTTTGTTTTCTATTGTAGCGCATTCAACGCTGCACAAGCTTCTTTTTGTTCTTAAGTCCTTTGAAGTGCCACATTTTGGCATTTTTATTCAATGCTTCCTCTTTGTTTCATGACATGGAATAAAAAAACGAGCAGAGCGTTTCCTTTCTTCATGTACTGAGTACAAGCATTAAAAACACTGGTTCTTGCAGCCCCGTGGAACTGTTCTTAAACTTGCCTCCACTTGACATCAACTCCACCGGAATCGCGTGAACGATACCCACTGGTCAGTCCTTTCAATCGATCTACTAGGACTCTCGGTTTTCTTCTGATGTCATCCCTGCCGTCGGTCTCTCTGCTTTCCCTTTTCTTCCTCCTCCTAGTCACTGCGCATTGCCCTATAGGCTGCCGCCAAGGGTCACATTTCATTTTTGTTTATACTATTGCGCCCTGGGTCCGCGTCTAGCGCCAAGTTGATCCATTAGAGAGCTTAGCCCCGCTCTTCATGCGACTTTCTGTACTGGGAGTCTTTCGCTAGATTCTGTTCTTTCTTTTCTTTTCACCTACGTATCTATTTTTGAACATTCTTTTTGTTATTCTGCTCTTTCCCTGCAATGTCAAGCGGAGACTGTGCTTTGTAGAGTGAGTTATGGTCACTATAGGTCTTTGAGAGTCAAAAGAGAAAGCCAAACACAAAGAAAAAGCAGGGCTTGAGACCGTGCGCGGCTGGGTTCGCGTGAGAAGGACGCAAGAAGGCTGACGATGAAGATGAGGAAGGAACCAAGGCTTCAGGCGGCGATACTTTGTCGTCTCTTAAGAAAAGGAAGTGAGTGAAAATGATCTTGCGTCCGCGACGAAGGCCGCTGGCAGATGAACACGATGGGGGGCCGGAGGGAGGACTGAGAGGCGCGCGCTTGATAGAGGTTAACTTTCTCTGACCGGAAAGAAGATTTATGTGCTGCGAACGGCGCTGGTTGTCGGACTCCAATTCACCTCCCCGCGAGGCGCTTCACTTTTTGACCTCGGCGTCGTTTCTTGGTGTAGAGACTTCTCTGCGATCTTTCATAGCCGGCGCTCGCGGGCGCCTTATTTGACCGCGCTCCCTTTGAGCGCTGTGGACTTTCTCCGGGCTTCACACACAAAAAAAAAAAGTGCAGGGAGAATGATAACAAGTAAATCCTGCAGTTGTATCTCGATTTGTGCGGGCGTGCTCCTTTCTTTCCCGCTCTCTCTCGCGCCTTTATTGCGGAGATGCCACTCGAGTGCACGCTGTGAGCGCGTTTGGTGGGAGCTCATTTTCTGGCCAGTTTGCATTTGCAAGCGCTCTAGTAGGGGCTGCGCGGATATTCCGAGACTCGAGCGCGTGTCATTTGCAATCAGTCCTAGCTGGCTGCACTTCCGAGAGTCGCACAATAGAATCAAAATAAAAAAAGGACGCACACTCACTTAGAAAGGTCCCTTCTCTACCCAACATGAAAAAAGAAACAAATTAACGAAATTTTCAAAAAAATATAGCACCAAATAATGAGTTCACACTCCATCACATAAAATGTTAGGCATCCTGAAAAAGAAAAGAAATTAACTTCAGCCTTACGCTGATGGCGTAGAAAGGAGCAAGTTGCTGGAAGATACCTTAATTAATAGACTGCAAAACTGAAAAACTTAGGTGGTGATTATTGCTACAATTTTTCTGCTGTTCTAGGTTGTCCAAAAATATTGTAGTTGTAAACAAAGCAGTTTACAAAATCCCCACATCCTTCTCTGCTACAGCTTTACATAGGAATTAATTGGCTTCTCCGCAAGACGTTTAATATTGAGGTGAAGCTACCGTTGCAGGCATGAGGAAAAAGGCCGGCTTTAATCCCGTAGAAAAGTATGACTCCGTTCCTGCTGCGGCCTGCAGCCCATGCCATTCGTAAACGCTGACGCAGACAGGCGTTGTTCTTTTGCACAGCGTTTATTCGGACTTCAGTGCTTCTTTCGAACAATGTAGTTGTTTTATTTACTGTTAACGTCTGTCTATGTGATCAGAAAGTTCGGTTGCCTTCTTTTTTTTTTCGTTCCAAAACACCAGTTAATTTAGCGTTATTTATTGGAGCTACGACAGCTTTTTATGAGAGAATTGAAGAACAGAATGGTGAAGTTCTTTTATTAAGATAGCATAGTTGTAAAAGTTTTTATGATCTAAAAAGGTGTGTAGAACACGGCCGGAGGGAGACTGAAGGCTGTGCTCAGCACGCACGCAAACGTTCTTGTAAGAACTTGGACAGAGCATGGCAAAGCCAAGATCTGTTGGTTTCTTTGATACCCGTTTAGAAGGTTGATTTTGTTTATAGAGATGACAAGAACCATGAAATCTGTGTACATAATAATTAAAACCAAGACTTGACATACTTTACGAACCCAATTTAGAGCGAGCGTTAAAAGACTTTCAAGAGGTACGGACAGAATTTCTAACTTAAAAAAATGATATATTTGTTTTGTTGGTGTAAGGAGATGCCTCGTAGGAAGTTTCAGTCAACATATTTAATATTATTCTCAATGCTAGCAGCCGCTAGGAATTTCGACCCAAATCGAGTGACGTCAAGGTACACTTGCACCAATTATTCTGGCGTCATCAAGCCCAGTGGTTGTTTACAAGAACAACCAGTGCTTGGCGATGACGCCAACGTCACCAGAAAGTGGGAGTCCAGGTTGACAGGCCGACCGTGACGTCAAGATGTACTCCAGAGCTGGCACTGGCCGAGACCGAAACTACCGGTGCAAAATTGTCTGTAATTTATTCACTTTGCGCATTTGTGTTTTAACGCCATAGCGTTAAAGGCTTCGTTACTCAGAAAATCCAGCGTCGGTGTTGTCGACGTCGGCGTTGTCGACGGTGTGAGCGAAAAATCACGAGCATGACTTGGGCAGGTGGTCCCCAGAGAGCGACATAGGAGGCAGGTGGGCAACCTGGGTCATCACAAACTACTCACCGGATAGCGAGGAAACTGCCCACCGTGGCAGGTGGCAGTTAAATTAAAGATTGGTCGCTCGGGAAGACCAACCTGAGCCGCACGAGGTCCACCGCTGGGAGCACCTGCCATCGCAGGGCAGTGAAGCATCGCTTAAAGGGCCACTGCCCAGGGTCCGGACATTTTTGAAAAACAAGCCCACTGCATAGATGAGGCATCGAAGATAACCTCTGCAAAATACTAGAGCCATGCGCGCCCCGAAAAGCTGCGAAAATTCAAATCAAAGCCCGCTCGTTCTTTCCTTCAACAAAAACGGGCCCGGCCCACTACTCTGAACCCCGCTGACATCAAGGGGGGCTACTTTCGCTGAAGGCACTCCATTGGTGCATCGTTCTGACTGACGGGAGAAGGTTGGGCGTAGCCTTGGCGTCGCGTCGTCTGCACAACGCTTTCCGCAGCGCCTTCTGTTCTGGCTCATGCCTACAAACCCGCATGAAGGAACAAAAAAAAAAACTGCGGAGGGAGCGTGCGGCGACAGCCTTGAACTCTTGCCATAAAAAGTAAAAAATAGTAATACTGAGGGAGTTGGTTCACCCCCCCCCTCCCCCCGCCGTGATCACCTCACGAGACGCTCTGCGTACGCGCTCCCTTCTCAGATTTTTTTCTTCTATGCAAGCCCCCAAAACAAGGTTTTAATTACTAGTGCAGCAGAGCCTTTCCGTCGCTCGCCCACTTGACCGCTCCGCACACACACCGCTTATCTTTCGTGCATCTTGCGTACGCCTTGACTCCAATGAATGACATATGCTTTGGAGCGGAGAAAAGACACAAACACACAGAACACAAACACGCATGGAGAAAAGCAAACGGGCGGTTGCCGGGTCCGCGCTTCGCCGTGTGTTTCGAACACAACCGACTTCCGCCCCTCCGCTCGTGAAACGGTGGGGAGGCCTAAAAGAAAATGAAAAGGTGGCTCGTTAACTGGGAATGACAAACAGATGTATGAAAGGATGCGCTCGCTAACAAGTCTAGGTGGTCGAGCCGATCGCGCCTCTCGATCGTTCAGTGTGCGGAGAAAATGCAAAAACCAAGAAAAGAATTCTATTGAAGGCGGGGCCATGACGTCGCCCTGTGACGCACTCCACAGACACCACGCCTCCCGCTTACACCGGAGAAGGAAGGGGTGATTTTGCCTTGCCGAGCCTACTCGACGAGGAGCGGGAGAGAAAAATTTCGAGGAGGGAATGGAAGGAGAGGAGGCTCGCTCAAAGTGAGGTAGAGAGTGTTTGGGATCATGGGGTGGGCAGGGGCCCTTTAACCACTGCACCACTACGCCGGGAGGCGTATGAGGACTCCCAGGGATCTACGAATGTAAAGTAGAGAATTACCTTCTGCATATAGTGAAATTAACCTATTACGCTATTGAGTCATACCCTTAAGGCGGAGCTTACTGTCTCTTCTAATTTTTTTTGAAGTCATTTTCATGATTACTAAACCCGTAGAGCACGGCAAAAAAAAACGGACACTAAAAAATCTTTGTGTCTTTACCCCATTAAAGGACGAAAATTAGTAGTAGCCTATCACATCATGTCGAGGTGAGCAATCAAATCAGGAAAACTTCATTCTTGCTGCAATATCAGTGCGAAATATTACGGCTTTTGCAAAAAAAAGTAAGAAAGAAGATTCTCATTCGCGACGTGAAGGAAGCTCAATTCTCCTGAAATAAATAAAATCAGTGCTCATTGCAGCACATTTTCAGAGCAAAAGTGCGAGTTCGCTTTCTACAAAACACAAAGCACCGCAAATATATATCTGCAGTATGAGTTTCACATATCTAGGCAGTGCAGAGTGCCAGCCAAAACATCCGGCGCCGCTGGTGTAGTGGTATCATGCAAGATTCCCATTCTTGCGACCCGGGTTCGATTCCCGGGCGGCGCACTACTTTTTTTTTTCTCCTTGCCCGATTCTTTTTTTTTTTTACATTCATTCTACTGCAGACACTGCGCATGGATAGATTTTGTGTTTACGTACTTTCTTATGTCGTTTTCTTCAGCAACCACCTCCGCCGGAATCTACAACAAAAACGCATATCTCGACGAGCCACCAAAATTTCACATAGATGCGAGTACCGGGATCTCCCGGACACACGGGTCGTCATCAGGACCCCAGCCTATGCGGGACTAGAGAGAAACGAGGCTGCAGACGCCTCAGCCAGCGCACTCAACCACCGGGCATCGCCTCGACACTCGCCGCCTGAGGTATCGGAACCTAACCTCGCTATGACTTACAAAGCCACTATTCAATTATATCAAACCCAGCATAGCCGCTTCCATCTCCCTGCGAAAGGGCTAACCAAAAGCGAGGAGCGTTGGCTCCTTCGCCTCTACACCAACACGGTACTGTGCTCCGTCAGCGGCGGCGGCTCCCGTGGAGAGGGAGCTCCAACCGGCGATCCGGAGCAGCCCTCCGAATCCATGAGGAAGCAAGATGCCCTTCTTGGTCAAATCGGAACACAGGATACGAATAAAATAAAAAATGTAGACCTGGAACAAAAATATCTGCCTCTCCCGTGACCGAGAGTAGACTAAGCATGAAATGTTTACGGGCATAACACGAAGCGTACGCGGACACGACGGGACGCAGGCCTGACAAGAATGTATATGCAGCGCGTCGGAAACTGTCTCAAGTGCGTAGAGGCGAAAGTGTTTTCCGCACCACTTTGCCTATGTGACACTGGTGACGTCACCAGTGGATTACGTCACACATAATTGATGACGAAGTAATGACAAATTACTAATTAGTGACTAATTACTGATTAATGATTAAATACTAATTAACTGCTAATTAATGACACCTTAAGCTTCGTATTTAGGAGTGGAACGCGACAGCGTGTTGCAGCAGTCCACGGAACGCCACCACCCGTTCGGCGCGATGCCTTGCCCTTTGAACGCGACGCTTTTTGAGGAAAGGAAATTACGCAGTAATTCTCAGTTGCCCCGCCACGGTGGCTCAGCGGTTATGGCGCTCGGCTACTGGCCCGAAAGACGCGGGATCGATCCCGGCCGCGGCGGCCGAATTTCGATGGAGGAGAAATTCTAGAGGCCCGTGTACTGTGCCATGTCAGCGCACGTTAAAGAACCCCAGGTGGTCTAAATTTCTGGAGCCCTTCACTACGGCGTCCCTCATAGCCTGAGTTGCTTTGGGACGTTAAACCCCAATAAACCAAACCAATTCTCTGTCATCTCGGTGGACACCCGAACCGCACCGTACAGGAAGGGAGGAACGCCACCACCCGTTCGGCGCGAAGCTACCGGCGCTTGTATGCCGGTCCTGTAGGAGAACTTAGAGAGTCTCGCTAAATCTCGTACGGTGCCCGGATGCTCTCGTTTCAGGTCCCGGATGTGTGGAATTCAGTGCCCGAATGAGTGGAATTCAGTGCCCGGATGTTGGCTCTCGGTCTCGGCGGGACGTTGCCACACTGCCGACAAAGGGAGCTAAAAGCATTTCATGCTTAAAAACGAACTCCTGTGCGTGAAACGGGTGGTTTACTGCTGAAAGCAAAGATGTCATCTGTGTTATTTCCTGCAGAGCGGCTGTGGTGTGCATGTCAAAGGCAGCATCCAAACGAACTACCTGGATCCTGAGTTACCTACCGAGACGCCTCTTCTTCAGAACCTTAATGTGGATTGTGCAACAACATGGTGAACTCGCTCGCGATCTTCGCTTCTTGCATGTGAGTCGACACACGAAATCTCCCAGACCTCTCAATCTCCAGCTAGGTGATCTAGTGACAACAGTTGCACCGCCCCACCGCTCCAAGAGAACGCTCATTTCACGCCCTAGCTGAATCATGTGATTTCACGAGGCACATTCGCCGACTTTAGGTCTGCCTGAATAACGTTCTCATCCACTAGGAGGTGAATCAGTTATTTTTCTGCGATGAAGACACTTATCGTTGCAGAGACGGTCATAGCAATGTATAACCTTTGTCAAAACTAAACAGCCCAAGGAGTTTGCTTCTGGGCATTGCTGCGCGGCTTGTTATGCATCACCATCATTGCAAATCTCTGGAATATGGTGGAATCTCGGTTACTCGTCCCCTCAAACCTTAGACCTACGATGGATGCTACACAAGGGTTCCGTTCCCCTGCTTGGAAGCAAACCCTTTGGGATCTTCCCTTTTGACAAAAGCTGTACAAGGCCAAAGAAAACTGGGGTCGTTCTTGAAGTCGGTGAGAATCTTTTTCCCGCCCGTATTCGACGTTACGGCACCGCCAATCCTAATGCAAAACTGTGATGGCCTTTGCCGTTGTTGCTTACGCACATACTGCGGCGTTTCTGCCGGCGACTTCCAACTAGCTAAACTCTCCAGTGTTTTTGAGCAACTATATTTGAGCACGCTAGATCTTTTAGTCGAATATCCACGTGCTGTGTATGGCTCTGAAGTTAAGCCTTTGGACATGACAGTGCTGAAAGCATGGCGCATATGCAGAAGAAGGTACTCCACATGTAAACGAAACACTCTTGGCGGCTTCCAAGTAAGTCAGCGGGATCGATGACATTAATAAGCGAACTGGATAGCCTTGCTATCACCCTCATGGCTGACGACGCTGTGTGCATCAATTTCTGGTCCCGAAAAGAGATTATCTCCGTAGCGTCTGCCTCTGTTAATGGAGGTTTGGTGAAATGCAGATGACACATTGGGCCACGTTTCTGTTCCTGAAAGTTTCGTACTCGTGATTAGATTTTTCTTCGCCGCTGACACTGGCCAATCGACGTCGAAGCGACAAATGAAGGAAAAAAAAAGAAAGGGGGGAGGTAGAAGCCAAAAAACTTCCCAAAAGGCGTATCCAGAATAGTCACGTCCAACGTTCGTGGGAGACGCAGCAAAAACGCCAGCAAGACGAAGTTCTTCGGAGAGCGGAAGTGGAATTGGAAACGGAAGCGCGAGATTCGGAAGCGGTGCTACGCGGGCATTAGCCGGAAGCTGCCCCGCAGTGAAGCGCGTCTCGAGATCCGGCGGCGGCCACTGGGGCGGCAGCCAATTCTCAATCGCCACTGGACGTCGTTAGGCATCTGCCACGGGAAACAGGAAGCAGAACCGGAAGTTGGCGGTGATCGTCGCGCTTAAGCCTCATTTCCATGATGCTCGCCGCAGCCAATTGCTCCGACCGCGCCAATCGGAAGGCCCTACGCGGCACCACGTGGGCACTCATGTCTTCGGCTTGCTGAGGTACTAGATAAAAGCAAATTTTAGCGACAGATAAAGAAAAAGTTTCCAAACGGATAAAGGAAATAGCACGGCCACTCGACTGAGGCTGAAGGACTGCTGTGTTTGAAGTCGAGTTAAGAGACCTACAGATATCGTACTTCTCTAGTACTTCCTGGTTACGCTGATTGCGTGGACCTGAGTGCTAGCCTTCGTTGGCATCTCAAGTTTAGTCGCTGAACGATAGAAGGCTGAGGAATGCCAGAAAATACTCGCCCCACAGAACGTTATTCGAAAAGAGCAAATGTTCAGAGAAGATTCAGGAAAAGAGGTCTGGCCAGCAGAGGACGAGAATATTGGGGAACTATTCGCCACTGAGAGGAATAAACGATACGCACAGCCGGGAAGTTAGATAGGCAGACGGCAAAAATTTTGTTAACAGACATTCTGCACATCTTAAAGTTAAGCTGCGGGCTGTACAAAATTTCGTAGTGGAGCAATGGTAATTTTTTTTTCATCTAGAATTCTTTACCAGAGACCAAAATTAACCCTGGCCTGTGCCAGCTGCGGCCACCCTATACCCGCAAACTTCTTAATCTCATCCGCATTCGTATGGAGTTGTGAAATTGTGAAACTATCAGCAGGATTTGCTCTGCGCAACATTACAACGCCACCAGCCCCGTTGTGGTAGACTGCATTCAGCACTGTTCATCATGCAGTCAAGTTCACAAAAGTTTTTCATCGACATGGTAATAAGTACTATTGGTTAAACATAAATAATCAGCTGCTCTCTCATTACGTACACCGCATGCATCTGTGCGATGACCACAACGCGCAACCCGTCCAGACGCCACGATAGGCTAGAGGATTAGCGGTGACCTGAAGCCCCAAGATATTTGTTATACTTCTACATTTCGGAAGTCCTTCTAGCACCTACCAGACGAAAGTGTTATATCACCCACAGTTTCTTATCTGCATAGCAGCTGCGAGGCACCTTGCATCATCTGTTGGGACGAGCAGCGGGAAGGGCCGTGGGGTTGAAGAGGTGCAGCTCTCTTGTTTAAACGCGGCAGCGTTAAAGGCCCTGTTACGCAGAAAATCCGGCGAAGGTGTTGTCGGTGTTGTGAGCGAAATATCATGGGCATGGCTCTGGCAGGTCTTCCCAGAGAGCAACCTAGGAGGCAGGTGGCCCACCTAGGTCATGTGACCTTGCGGCACCATCACAACCTGCCGAGCGGGTAGTGAGCAAACTGCCCACCGGAAAGGCATAGCGTCTACGGAAGGCGCGACGACAACCAGCGAAAGCTCAAAATTTCTCTTGGTGTCTCGATCCCACCGGACACTTCAGTGTACGCTGTTCCCGCCCATGACTCCCCTGCCTTTGGACGAATGGACGAATTAGGTTGTTCACAGGACCGCACCTGGTTACATCGCGATGATGATTATAAAACTCTACTTGGCAAAGATGGCCTGTCCCTATAAAGTACGGGTTAGGGCCATACAATTGTGCTGATTAGGCCAGCCATTGAGGAGTTCTCACATCCAGCGGAAGATGCCGGTCTCTGTCGACCGACAGACTTCTGCTGAAGGACGGGCCTCCTCCTTGAAGCCGGAAACATGGCCCTGGTGCTTCAGCCGCAGATCCATTAGCTTAGTTCACTGTCAGAGCAATTTCTTAATGGTGACAGGGCCGTCATATTACACACAGGTCAGCTCGTTTGTATGGGCGTTATACGTGCCACATCTTGAGAACGTGGTCACCGCTATCTACAAGCCCGCCAGCATTCTATCTTTCACATCCGGCGTAAATGCCTTGCCTGTGAAGGGTTTTAATGAGCCAGCATCAGAACGCCCATTATCGCAGAGTGTCTGGCGTTGACATGTGAAGCCTCGGTCGAGACAAGGCAGAGTCTGGAGAGGGAAATTTTCCTCGAGTAAAAGTGGGAGAGGGAAGAGAGTGACAGGGCGAAAAATCGGGTGTGAGGCGTGTCAAGTCTCAGGGGAGAATGGACAAAATGGAGGGAGAAAAGGGGCTACGGAGAGAGGTAGGTAGAGGACAGAGGGAAAATGAAGAGTGGGAGGGCAATAGGCGGGGGGCGACGGCTCTCGAGAGGAAAACCGTGGTCGTCTATCAGAGTTGAGGGGTGAGGAGAGTGGCGAAGGGGTACGGCGTGTCACCCGCTGATTGATCGACTGCACCACGCCACCCACCATCTTCAGGGCGAGCACTAATGCTCACGCATACTCTGCCGCACGAATTGCATTGACCGTGTGTGACATTTTCTGCATATATTTAGCATCCACGTAGCAGGCCAGAAGGAAAATTAAGCGCTCATAGGCCTATTAAAAGGAGTTCACATAGCTCTTGTCGCCTCCGCCACTGCTCCTTCGGTTACCGTAACTCACGGTGGAGTCGCATTCGGAGGAAAAGGGCGTCGCAGAGGCACTTATAAAGATCTTGCTCAAAAAGGCGCTCGCAGCGTCGCTCTCAGATTTGCTCCACTAGACACCAGACATACGTGTCGACGGCGTGGGACGCACGCACCTACTTGCTGGCTTCTGTGATCTTCGCGGTGATAGGGTCAGCCAGCGGTGGATGCAAAGGCGAATCCCTGCCTGGCTGTCGGTGTAAACGTAGGGCCGTGCTGTGTTCGGTGCTTCTTTCTCCGCCCCGATCAGAACGTCCCGAACAGCCAGCTGTTCTGCCGTCAAAGCGTCTGGTGGTTCCTAGTGGTCAAATCCGTTCTGTTGGGAGCGCGTTGTCGCCACGTCTGGGTGACATATAGCCTTCCTGCTGTGCGCGTACCTTGGAACGTAGGCAAAAAGCAGCGTCTGCGTATTTATGCGCCTCCTTGCAACGTCCGAGGCTCTCCACACGATTGTTCGCGCCACCGCGTAGCCTCTGTGTAGCGGCGCGGATCGCGAATCGGCTAACCACAATACATTTCCCTTAGTGGCGCCTGTGGTACGGTCAAGTGCACCCGCGCATGAAATGTGGAACGGTGACATAGCTCGTCCCTGCTACGACGATGGCTTATGACATGATCAACAGCCGGGAGCTGAGCACAGCGGCACTGTCCGTCCAGCTGTGCGTGGCGCCGAAGTCTGCCACTGCCCGTATGTCCTCACTGCACACGACCTTCGGTGACTGCGCGTGTTTTTTGGCAAAGCAGTACCCAAACGTAACATATTTGGCACGGGAAACGAGTGCGGCCATAATGAGCTGAAGGCCGTACTTAATCCAGCGCTGATGAGGTGCCGAGTTATTTTGCAGATCAGGTTCAGCATACGGCGCCATTTTGGGCAGAGCTGTTTTATCAAGAGGCAGGGAGGGAGACTGTTGATCGTTGTCTTTCTGGATTTGGCGAAAGAACGGGGGCAACGTGCTGAAATATTGCGACCGCTTACCGCATTAAATTCAGTAGGTCACTGGGCAAGATCGGCGCAAATTATGCCTGCATATAATGCCTGTATTATAGGTCGCGGTGCTGGTTTTTTTTAAAAAAAAAGGAGCGATCAGCCCCTGTTAAAGAGGACTGCTCCAGGATTTCGCACAGGAGTTGGGAGCGCCAAGGAGTTCAAATGACAAATAAAAGTGCTCGGTCGAAGGTAGAGGTTCAAAGAGGCATGTGAGAAACAGGGAGGCAAGTCGAAAAAGGATATTAGTTCCACAAAAGAGATATAAGCGCCCAGGGAAAGTCGATGTCAAGGAGCATAGTAGTGGGGGAGAATGTCGTTCTAGCACGGGTAACGAAGAAACGGGAGAGGAAAAAGCCCGGCGAGGGTGGCGCCAATGCAAGGTAGGGGAGCGTGAGTGCAGAGGGTTGAATTGAGGAAAGAGGGCGTGGAGTGCTCCCGTCCGCTTTGCGCTAACGAGCTGCGTTACGCACGGCGCGTGCAGGCGAAAACTCTGCTCGCCAGCAGTGTCGCAGCTTTCCGCCTCGCCAGTCTCGAAAGAGCGGCGCAATTAAAGGAGCCGCCGCGCTCTCGCTCGTCCCGAGCACGCCACTTGCGTCAGGAGCGGGGCTCCGGTTCTGTCCTCACGCCGAGATTCGCCGGTTCGCCGCCCGCCTGAGCCACTTCCCTCGCGACCCACTCACCCTTTAGGTGGCGCCTCTTCCCTGCCCCGTGTGTTGTTCCGGGCTGCAGTGGAGGGACCGCGCTACCCTTTTCCCTGCCGAAGCTTATTAACACACACACCGTCCATCCGGTCCTCACGCTAGAGTGGACTCGATTCGTCCTAGAATGGGCACCGGCCCTGCTCGTGGCCTTCCCTACGCTCTCTTCTTCGCTTTGCCTTTGTGCCTTGTTGTCTCTCCGGCGCGCTGAATTGCGTACTCTTTCTTTCGCTGTAAATTTCGCAATGGATTTGGGTCCCTGACTCAAATTTATATTTTGTTTTTTTTAGGCTTATATCATTGCGGCGCCTTTGAATCTGCGGTGACTGGAAGCGTAGTCTGCATACACTGCTGCAGAATAATTGGGGATAAGTTAAGTGCGACTCGTTTTCTCATGGAAGCAACTGAGAACGGGGAGCACGGAGGGCATTCATCTCATGAAAGGTTTAATCTAGCCTCCTGACGAGGACAATTATTAAAGCCCCGTATAAACCATCTTTCTTAAGTATGTCAGTTAGAATGAGAGAGCTCTCACCGTTCTCTGCAAGCTTCTTCGGTGGTCCTTGACGACGTGAGGTTTCATCCATGATAATGTCAATGCCAACAGGTGCTGCGCTACTCTTCAACAGGCATCCTCACTCTAGCTGAGGCGACTCTGTGAAGCCACGGTCGAAAGCACCGGTCAGTGCGCTCCGAAGAGTACAGGTGCCTATGATGGCACAGAGATCATCGGTAAGATGTCTGCCGTACTGTGAGGTACTCATGGCGCCCTTTAGAACAGACCTACGAGAGGTAAAACCGGCGCCCTAGGTAAAACCGGCAATGCCCGGTCAGAGAAAAATCCGCAGTTTGCAAAGGCTGAAAGGAATGCCTCTTCGCCCTGCACCCTAACTCATTGTGAGGAATCAGTGCCTGAAATAAGGTGAATGTTTAGCCCAGAAGATAACTTTTCTCGAAAGAACTAGGAAGGTGTGAATAGTCTGTATGCTTGCTCTGCAACCACACCACATGCTATGCCTTTTTTAAAGTGAATATGCTCTCTGCCCGACAACACCGAAAAACTCTTCAATGTACCGTCCTTCTCAAAAGCAACTAGGCGGCTTCTCATTCTGAACGTGGAGCCCTTACGGCTTCCCTGAGGATAAAAAGGTCTTGAAAGGTGATGAGTGTTATCGCCTTACAGAGATTTAGAGTTAAAAGTCTGGTGCTCCCGAAGGGTGAGTACTTGAGTTCCTCTCACCTTATTGGGATTTGAAACGCTGGCGGTTCGAAACGAGCCACAATTAGGGGCCTTGGAGGCAAGCGCAGTGGGCTGTGCATTTTCTGATAAACGCTGTACCACAGACCTTGTACAGAGTGTCCGTCCCGCACGCTTCGCTGCCGAGTCGTGTAACAGAGCACTTACGGTCCATCCTTGCAGCCCCAAACATCCAGAGGGTCAGTGAACCTCTCGCCCTCACTCCTGCGGAGCTCTGGAGCTTCAAAGGTGCCGTAAGAGCCCTGCTACACGACTCGGCAGCGAACTCTGTTTGGCCGGACACAAGTAGCAAAGTCTACCCATCGAAGGTTCTCCGGAGACTACATACAAATCGGGCTGACGCCGATATGGAATCGAGCTTTAGGATCGAGTTAGTATCTGAAGCGCACTTCTTTATTTAACTGCGCGTTCTAAGGCACCCCGATCTTTCTTAAAACTATATGGCACTTCTTTTTTAATTAAAATAAAACCATTCCTTGCTGTTTTCGCTCTACCTCTACGATATACTTGTCCATAATAGGCTTCTCTGTCATCGAATTTACTTCCTGCACACCCTGGACCTCTATGACCCAATGTTTAACGCTCTTTAAGCCGTACTGGTCTCCCGCACTCTTACTGGTTACAGGTGTTTGTGCGGCGAAGGCCTGCTTCATCCCTACCTCGCAGTTATGTTGCCCCCTCCAGTGGAGATGATGTTTCCACGGGATTCATTGACCCGAGGATATGTTGAGGCGCAGACACGAGATTCTTCTAAGAACTGCATACACCAACTCGCTGTCCGGAGATGAACGCCCCCATTTGCAGCGCTGCCAAAACACGACGACGTCGACGAGTGAAACTGAATGAGCTGAGCGAGTTCGGGCAGCGCAAGGGGCACCAGGGGGATACCAACTGCACTGCTTCGTACTGGATGCAGACTACAAATGTTCCTCCGGCAAGCAGAAAGTAGAGAGCTTAAAGTGTAGCCCCCCCCCCCCCCCCTCCCCCCTCAGACGGATGTATGGTTACTAGAAAAGTCAGCTTTGAGCACAGTGGTATTTTTGACAGAGTCCACGCTCGTTTTTCGCTACGAAAGCAGTAACAGTGACAATTTGGCGAAAATGTTGACGTTGTCTATGTGAAGCCTCGGTTTAGCCTCGGTAAGCGAAGCCTCTGTGTGAAGTTCCGGTGAGTGAGACCTATGCCCTCCAGAATCACCACCCACAGCCGCATCCCCTTAGCTAGAGGGACGCTTACCTACTGACTCGCTCGATCCGCCTCCTCACCCCACTCCCTCGGCTGTCAACCTCGACCACCACCCCACTCCGCCGCCACCGACCCAGTAAAAGCATTAGAATAAGAGCATCAAAGTCATCGTCGAGGGTAAATCCAACTGATCGTAGCTTTCTTGCATCAGGTTTCATGTTCGCCCTGTCAATATTTTCCCTTTATATTCACCTCAACAATCTTAGTTGACGCGAACTTACCGCCGTCTGCCGGATGTGGACCCCGTCCGGAGTCTCTAGCCAACGGGCCGCCTCATGCCAAACCAGAATGCTGACGAGCCATACGCTTTGCAGCGCAAGTTCAGGAAACGTCTCAAGAATAACCCATTTGGCTGGCTTGCACGGTGCGCAGACGGCTCCGTTTCCTGTGGTTTTTCGCCGTTTAACTAGTGCGCTTGTGTGTGCAGCTCAGTGCCACTGAGCAACGTGCCTCAGTCGCGAGCCCTTAGATGTCCTTTGATGTCGATCTTTTGATTTGTTGGTTGGTCGGTTTATGGGGTTTAACGTCCCAAAGCGACTGAGGCTATGAGAGACGCCGTAGTGAAGGATCCTTCGGCGCTTGTGTCTCGTCTCTTGTACTTTGTGGTCGTGTGTGTTTGCGCCCTTTTAAAGTTTTCAAATATGAACCAACTTGCCCAAAAAGAAGTGTTAATGTAGTGAAGTGCTCCGGAAATTTCGACCACCTGGGGTTCTTTAACGTGCACTGACATCGCACAGTACACGGGCCTCTAGAATTTCTCCTCCAAAGAAATTCGGCCGCCGCGGCCGGTATCGAACCCGCGTCTTTCGGGTCAGCAGCCGAGCACCATAACCACTAAGCCACCGCGGCAGCATCTTTTGATTTGTATTTTTTAAAAATAAGAAACCGATCTCACCTGCTGCATAGAATACATGCTCGCATCGGGGTTATGGTCAATCCTATCGAAAGAAGAGTTAATCTGAATTTTGCTTTTTCCTTTCCTTGACTGAAGCCAAGAGGGGCTCTTTTATATATTCGTAGGCAAATATTAATTTAGGTCTAAAATTGCCCTATTTTAATCCACAGCACAAAGACATAAGAGAAAATTGATTTCTCTTCGTCTTTTCACGTGTAAAAACTCGAGCGAGCCGTTGAGTCTTACAAAGGATTCCTTGAAAGGCAGGCTGCCAAATTGACCCCTCGCTGCAACAAAGGTATGATAGGTGTCCTTACGCGCAAATAAAGCACGTGACGCTTTTCCTTACTCCTTTCTAAAAGTTCTATTGTCGCTATACCAACAAAGGTTTCTGCGACTATTTTTTCGGCCCAGGGCTCCGCAAAGGGGCTCCTTTTCATTGAAAGTCCCTATCCCGGCCTTATCTCCGGATCACCTGTGGGCACTTCATTGTGCCCGTCACCTGGGCCTAACGAGCTTTTTCAGACACACATGTGGCTTCTTCAATCGGTGAGTCCTGCGCGCCGTAATTGCCTGCCTCCCGAACAAGTTCCCTGCAGCGCATTCTCCGATTTCCCTTTTGCCCTTCTGCCCTTTCTCCTTGCTTATTAGGCACCCTGTAGTTATCGCCCTATTTAGCTCTCATTCCTCTTTCGTCTCGTTCTTTTCTTCATTCACTCCCGTTAACGCTCTTTGCCCATCGCTTGACTCGTCGTTCGCGTTCCCCCCTTAACGCCCCGGTCGCATTGTTAACAGCGCAGGCTCGCGCAATTCTGCCTTTGTTTGCAGCCGTTCACGGAGAGCGCGTGCTTTTCTTTTCCTCCTTTCGCGCGTCCCCTCCTACTGCCGTTTGCGATGCATGCCTGCTCCAGCGTCGTTTTTTAACGGTTATGTTTCATTTGCGTTGCTTTCGAGGCACACGCGAGCCTCTCACACGAAGGGCTCTCCTTCTCTTCCTCGTTCCCAGTCCGTTCCCAGATGATGTGAAAATGGTTGAAAAATATGGCCGACGGGCGCGAAAAAAGCTGCTTATACAGGGTGTTTTATCTAAGACTGTACACAATTTTTAAAAATAGGCTTTCAGAGTTAGGAAAGCGTTTTTCTCACCATGGCGTTGCCAGCTCTATAGTATTTTAGAATACAGCTAAGACATACTAACTGGCAGGCCTGTTAACCAGTATTGAATAGTTAACTTTGTAACTATTAGGCTCCTTAATTACTGGAAGGCCTGCAGCCCGCCATACTTAATATCAATATCAGTTTTTATAATTTCGAAAACGCGATTACCCTCGGCGCTGTGGCCCAACAAATTTTGGCTATTTCCACGAGTTACGTCCACTGTAGAGGTTGCTTTGCCTGCAAGCTTCTCGAAAGGGCATGTATTTTGGCGTGATGTAGTCAAAATTTGTTGAGCCACAGCGCCAAGGGCAACAATGTTTTCGAAATTCTAAAGACTGATATGGATATTACTCACGGTGGGATAAACGGCTTTCAATAATTAAGAAGTATGACAGTAATAGTTACAAAGTTAACTATTCAATATTAGTTAACCAGCCTGCTAGTTAGCACATCTGAGGTGCATTATAATGTTCTACACCACTGAAGATGCGATGGCGCAAAAAGCGCTCTTCTAACTCAAAAAAGTCTTTTTTAAAAATTGTGTAAAGTCTTAAGTGAAACACCCTGTATATCGGACACCCGATCTGTGACCGCCAAAGAATAGGGGGCAGGTTGGGGAGATACGTTGGTGGAAAAAGAAGACCATAAATGACAAAAGAAAGGTCTCTCCTTATTCTTAACGTTCGCTTTGAGCTTTGAGATTGTTTAGCATTTTTATTTTGTTTGCGAAATCATGCTGTAGCCGTCGTAATTTTGTCCTGGCTTCCTTGAGTGCCCTGTTCTTACTCGAACGCACTCGAGTGGATTCACACTGTGGATTGAAACCAGGACTAGCGGTTATCCTGTCGTTTCCGGTTTGAGTGCTATCTCGACAGTAACAATGAATTGAGGAAGTCAGTGCCAACTACCCCAACTGAACGGTTCAACATTCAGCGCAGCAGAGGTGCATTATTGCTTCCTTGGGAACGTTGCTAAAGGTCTCAGCGTTATCGCTGTCTTGCGGTTCAGATGCTTGGTTTGGTTTGGTTTATTGGGGTTCAGCGTCCCAAAGCGACTCAGGCTATGAGGGACTCCGTAGAGGAGGGCTCCGGATAATTTCAGCCTCCTAGGGTTCTTTAACGTGCACTGACATCGCACAGTACACGGGCCGCTAGTATTTCGCCTTCATCGAAATTCGACCGCCGCGGCCGGAATCGAAGCCGCGTCTTTCGGGTCAGCAGCCGAGCGCCGTAACCACTGAGAAACCGCTGCGGCTGTTCAGGCCTTCTGCCGTTCTCTTCATATCCTTCAGAGAGATGGTAAAGTAGCGCTAGAGAAGGAGTAAATGAAACCACTCTCGAAACAGTCCGACCTATGGGGCTCAAGCTGACAAAGAAGGCTCTCATGAGCAGATATGGCCAATTTTGATCCGTATACATAAGCAGGATCTGGCTCATTTTCAGAGCGAAAGCTCTACTTCAAGACCAAAAAGATGCAAAAGCCGATTCATTGCTGAGGCCTTCACCTTAATAAATAAATAAATGGAGCAAATATTGCTGTGACAGGGATTCGAACCCGCGGTGGCGCGAACAGATTATGTTATCTTCGCTGGCCACTGCACGAGAACACCATGCTATCGCCGCAGCCGATCACCCCTCGTGTTAAACCTGCAGCACATTGTTGCGCTGTGCATTGCACATCGTCGTCTTCATCCACTTCCAACTGCAGCACGAACAGATCAGCTCAGCTGAACCCCGATCAGAGGCAGAGCTAAACCTCGACCTGAGTCTAATATCGTCGCCAGACGTGCCGACGACCAAGAAAAGCAAAACCATGAGCGAATCAGGCTAAACACATGCTTTCGCATGTCTACTCGGTTTAACTGCTTTGAAGCCCTACCATTTTTTCTTTTTGAAATAGGATTTGTACGCAGGTTTTCTAGGCGTTATGGCGTACCTTTCGTTCTCAAAGTTTTTGCAGAAGAAATCTGTATATAGAGGTGTGCTGTTTTGTGTTATGTTGGGCGTTATGGCACATAGTCATTTAAGGCTACCATGCGCCAAATTCAAATTGGGCGCTGCATTCATTCCGACACGTCACCAGCGGACGCTTCGCTTACGCCATACTTCCGGCGCTCCTCATGCGCTCAGTTTCAGTCGCGTGCGGGAAAAAGCGTCGGATTTCTTCGCGCTGCAGTGCTCTACAAACTGAGTTTTTTCTTCGTTTCAAAAACTGATATGACATCGTCTTGTTCGCAACATCAAACTCCGAATTGGGACTAACCACCCAGCTACGATAATTTAAAAGTTAATTAGTGGGTTTTTGTTAATTACCTGGATAACTAGGGGGATAAGCAAAGACTGTGATCCTACACCTAATTTTTTGCTGTATTGAACCAAATATTTTCAGGAATTTTTGAGTCGAGCATCGTGTTTTTCTTTGATTCATTCGTGATTTGGGCAATGAAAGGTTAATTTGATGCACCGTCTGTTCCAAAAGAAGACAGGCAACGAGGTTTGCTTCTCGCCCTTATAGAGGAGCCCTTACGGCACTCCTAATGACAAAAAGGTATCGTAAAGTGAGGACAAGGGTTCTCGTCACCTTACATGGATTTAGAGCTCCGCTGCTAAGAAACAAACCCCACTGCCTGGTTACTTTTGGCGACGATGGTACACTTACATGGGTTTTGTAGTTTATTCAGGTTATCATCGTCATTCACTGGATTCAGATAATAAGCTAATTCATGCAGCACTTTTACCCGACTTACCATTCAGCCTCTCTATGAACGAGACGGCGAGATGATGTCAGTGCGGAAGAATCCAAAGTTCGCAATATGTCACACATGCTTCTATATTATTGCCTCCAGTGCCATGCCCGACCTTGGCCTACATTGGTGGAGTTACAAGACAAGCAGACGGTCAACGTAAAGCTTAGGCCATGGATCCGCTGACCTGAAAACTTGGTGGATGAACACAGAGAGCTATGGACAAGGAGACACAAAGAGGCATGAAAGGCTAGCTCAGCCGTTTCCATACTCCTTTTCGGTAGGCCTGCGCTTTCTCCCAGAAGCACGCCCTTTGCGGAAGCTTAAACTCACCCTCTAAACACGAATACGCCTATATGGGAGAAAAATAGAGAGTAAGCTCTCATCAAGCGCACACCTATTTTATAAAAGGGAGTGCGTAGAGGACTCCTTTCTGTTTACTGTGTTGCATGATCCTGAAAGAATGAAAAAAGTGACTGACATAAGGACTCAGTCTTACTCTGGGATAGTGTAGGTGATTATGCATTCATTTCTTGCGAATGCAATCAAAATTTCTCATTGAGTGAACCTCTGCGTCAGTTAGCCTATACCAACCGGCAAGTCGGGAAGTCACTGAGCCAATAATCCTGCCGGCCAGACAGCATCTGGCCCGACCGACCGAGTCAGCAACATGGAGAAAACAAAACAGCAGACAACGGAGGAAGGAAACCAAGATACTGTCTTACAAGACTGTTCAACACCGATATGGCATTTGCAGCATATGCGAACAAAAAAATTAGGCGGCACTTAAGCTCCGCCTTTAAGGGTATGACGCGACAGCTTTAATGGCTTCCTTCAGAGGTTTCTCTTCACGGTTCTTTGTTCACATTCACACATTTATCACATTTTCTACATTCTTGCTTTTCAAATCTTCCACACTGCAGAGTACGCGCATAGTATTACTCTAATTAGTATCTAATTAGCACGTCTTTAGTTCGCTAATTACCGCATTGCTACACTTCAAATTAAGCCTACAGCCCCTCCCCTCCTCCCATTGTACCCTCCCTTGTTGTAGGCAACCCCCGGGTCGTTGGTTCGAATCCCAACTAAAATGCATAGAAAATTTTCTTTACGTAAAATCAATTACTTTATTAAGGTAAGTGTTCGAGATATGCGCCGGGCTCCAATTCACATCACAAATAATCTTTTCAATTATTTTGGTTTTATACATGCACGCGTGACGTGAATATTCCGCAACAACGCCGCCTGGACGACGCCTTGTTTTCCGCTGAACTGGAGCCTTAACGCTGACACTTTAATAAAAGCCAGTATTCTAGAGAGTATTTGCCATTCATACATGAGACTGTTAGACGGTTTTCTGTTACAAGTAGTCTCAGCTCAAAAGACTCCATGTTTTGCTTCATGCATCTTTTGAGGCATCGTGGTTCCGAGGCACCGACACACGTCCCCAGACATGCCACCATGCGAGTTACAAGTGAATGCGCCCACTTCTCTGGGTATCAAAAAGCAGATCAGTTCTCTGATCGCTTATCTGAGCCATCTGCACGCTTAGTAGGTCTCCGCGTGCGGGGGAAACGATCAAACGGAAAGCACCGGCAATGGGCGCGGAACTGAGCGCAACATATGGCTGGCTCCGCTGGGCCCAGCGCCGCGTCTCGGGTTACGCGTAATCTCTCGCCCCGAAACTCGCTCATTTGTCCCGCTTTTGAGGCCTTCTTTGTCACACAAGGACCACCCTTGGCCTGGCTTCGATGATGGCTGCCACTGCACTGCCTTCGTTAGTAGGTGAGTGTCACAGTAGTTGGAAAGAAAGAGCCCAGAGAACTTCGGGATTGACCCAAACAGCTTCCTGGCCGTACACTCACATTTGTGGTTTTGGTCCCCCTTCCTACGAGGTTGTACAGTACGAGCATGCTAATCTTACTCGTTGCCTCAAGCGTAGGAGTGTCAACAGCCCCACACAAGTCTCCTGGGACTGCCAGAAAGCTGCTCGGGACACTCACGAGGTGGCATGTCTATTTTTGACAACGGGTGCAAACAAGTAAGCTGTGACCTTTGCGATTCGTGAGCTCTTTCTTTGAATTGTATACTAAGGCAGAGGCCAGAAAGCACTGAAAACCTCTGCAGTACGAACACACGTGCAAACATGGAACTTCCGCACTGAGTCTATGAGCGTAATGCGCTATCACATACTACCGGTGACTGTGTTGCTGCGTCCACGCTGGAGACAAACCCGCTCCATGGCTCATAAATGCGTTGTTATATAAAGGAATATAAACAACAACTAGTACTTTTTTTACCATGCATCCCGCAAAAACATGCTCTCCATAACGGGCATCGACAAAAGCAATACTTTAATAACTTAGACCCCAGAACATTTTTAATTACGAACACAACGATAGGCACGTTCTACTATTGGGTATTGTGTGCATCATACAAATTACTAAAGGAATGAGCAAGGATGATGGCGCTGTTAGATTTTCAGCAGTCACGAACACGTGCCACGGTCAAAGGACAATTTCGGCGCTCCATAAGGAGATCGGAAGGAGAGGTCCCGTAATGCCTGACAGTCTCTCTCGCTTCGTAATTCGGGCTAGGAGATGATGCAGCCACTCGGTCATTGGTGCCGTAAAGAAGCCAGAATTACACGCACCACGGAGTTTCATAGTATTATTATCTCTCTTCCGAAGTAAAAACACCCATAAAAGACGGTGATGCGAAGTAGAACACGTTCTGTACCGTTGCAACACCTCATTTTTCACGTTCTTTATGATCCTTGTCATTTATATTTCGTTCTATGAAGAGAAGCAGTCATGAAGAGGCCATTCCTCTTTCTTTACTGCCTTAATCATCTTTCTTCCGTCATTCGTTTTTTTTTTTTTTTTTGAAATGTAGGTGACAGCTTCCTCCGGGTGTGCCTGCGCGAACCACGCTCACAGCGCATCTCGCGCTCATTCGTCCCCTAAACACGCAGCAAGCGTCCCGCTCCCGGCGCCTGCAGTGCACGCGGCGAGGGACTGGCACGGGGACCAGCTGCACGGATCGAAGCCTATCCTCGGCGTGCGGGTTCTAACTGACGGGAGCTAAAGGGGGAAAGGGAGCGGGCGGCTCTGCTTTGTCATTCTAATCACGGCCGCTCACTCGTTGCGTGTCCGTGCCAAGGGGGAGGGGGGAAGCCCCCTCACGCGTATAGTGCGTGTTCGCATGCACGCCTGACCGGACTGTCGGATCCCAAACTTTGCTGGTTATTCTACTGCTGCGAGCCTCCCTCGTATTATGTCTTCCCTTTTCACGCAGAATCCCCGCTGCTTCCGTGTGGTCTTCCCCTCTTCGCATTTTCAGCGTTCGCTGTTCTTTTACGTCTTCCCGCTCTGTGGACTGCGGCGCTGCTAGCGCAAGTGTCGTGTTTCTCACGGCTAAGAACTGGCTGCATACCGCCCCCCAACCCCTCGCTTCGACTTTTTTTTTCATTTTCCATTCCCTTTCGCCGTTTGCAGACTCGAGTCCGAGGATTGACTTTTTTTTTTTTTCGCCGACGGCGCCTCTTCGATCTTGTCGAAACCCATAACGCGATTTCACGTTTTCTTCTAGGATAAGCTAGTTCGACTCGCGCGTTGTTTTATTTTTGTTTCTATTTTTTTTTACGTTCGTTCAAGTTGATACTCCCAGGAGGCTCATTAAAACTTGTTGGCTTCGAATTTTTTTTTTTTTGCGCTGAATTGCGCTAATGTCAGAAAGCAAACGAGGTAACGGTGCTACATAAAATACGGTGTGCAGTAAGACCATGAAATGAGGAAGATTGCGCTTTGTGAAATCCCGAATATTTCAGGTGGTTTGCCCGTAGAACTTACCATAAGAGACTATATTTACTAGTTTTCTCGCATCTTCAAACGTCAGGTGTCTGATAAATTTTCTATGAGTTTGTATGATTTTATGCAGAGTTTTCAATAAGGGTTTTCAATACTCTGCACTGCATTAAAATAAGGGACCTCGGCACCACCGGCAAATTATAGGCTATGTGCAACAAGAACTTCAAAGTACTGCAAAGGGATATGCGTAACAAGTATTTGTACGTTGAGGTATTTCAAAGGGGTATGCATAATCTCATCTACTGTGGCACAAAAAGTGCCCGTATAAAATATGAGAAGTTCCTACTCATGACTAAGAGGGAACTGAGGGGAAGTGTGCCGAAGGCAATGTTCTGTTCCTCTATTGTTCTCCATAAAATATTTTGATGCATCATGCATGTGTTGTAGCGCGTATGTACTACACTTGTGCACAATAAATGTAATAATTTGCATTTTGCTTCTATTATTCTTTAAGCACTCCAGGATAGTGTTCACAAAATGATTTTGAAGTGATAAAACTATGTTGGTAAAAGTGTTGTACTCTGTAGTTAACACACACTTTTCCAAAAGTTGATGTAGGAATTATACTTTCTTCGTACTTGAGTCTTTTGAATGACGGTGGCCAATTGTCGGAAGACTGTTGATAGGGTGTTGGTAGACATTGTCGGTATGTGGTTGATAATGATCTGTTATTAATGTTATTAATGATCTGTGCAAGAATATTGATGCAACAGTACGTATGTTTGCGGATGATTGTGTGATGTACAAAGAAATCAATAGCTCTGCCGACCAAATACTGCTTAACAAATCCCTGCTGTACATATCGGAATGGTGCGACAACTGGCAGATGGCCCTCAACCTGGAGAAAACCGTCTGCATGACCGTCACAAGAAAGAAACAACCATTAAACTTCACTTATGGAATTGAACAGAAGTCCCTTACAAAAGTAGAGCAATTCAAGTATCTTGGTGTGATTATTAGCTCCGATCTACGTTGGAACAAGCACGTGACACACATTGCCACAAAGGCACATTCCGCGCTTTATACCGTAAGACGTTCCCTTCGACTTGCTTCACCTGAAACAAAACTGTTAGCCTACATTTCACTTGTCCGCTCAGTTATAGAATACAGTATTATTGCCTGGTTGCCCTACACTAAACAATATATTGATAGATTAGAAAGTGTTCAGCGAAAAGCTGTCCGCTTCATTTATAACAAATACAGTCGCCATGACTCTCCCTCACTGCTTTTACAAAAAGCCGGCCTATCTACAATTCACACACGAGCTAGACTGTTGCGGCTTAAGTTCTTGTTCCTCCTCTTGAATAACGGCACAAAACTTGATAAAACTAGATACCTGCTTACGCCTAATACACGTGTCACAAGAACAAAACATGAAAAACATTTATCCGAATATAGATACCACAGTGATGCATTCAAATTTTCATACTTCCCGCATGTAATCCGAGAGTGGAACATGTTGCCTTCTGAAATGGTAAGCCAGCTCACTCCTGAAGCATTCGTGTCGAAGGTAGCAAACCACTTTCAAAACGGTTAACATTGTCACCATGTGTCATTTACCATGTTTCTTTCTATGAGAGTGAAAAGTTCCTTCTCTGCAGTCTTTTATTGTGTACTTTTGTATGCATATGTGCACCCAATCCTGTTACGGCCTCAAAGAGAGGCCAACAGTATGTAATAAATAAAATAAATAAATAAATAAATAAGAAGTGTAAAGACTTTCTATGTACTTGAGTCTTTTGGATAACGGTGGCCAATTGTCGGAAGACCGTTAATAGGGTGTTGGTAGACATTGTCGGTATGTGGTTGATAAGAAGTGTAAAGACTTTCTATGTACTTGAGTCTTTTGGATAACGGTGGCCAATTGTCGGAAGACCGTTAATAGGGTGTTGGTAGACATTGTCGGTATGTGGTTGATAAGAAGTGTAAAGACTTTCTATGTACTTGAGTCTTTTGGATAACGGTGGCCAATTGTCGGAAGACCGTTAATAGGGTGTTGGTAGACATTGTCGGTAAAGGGTCAGTAGGAAGTGTATACAAACTCGATAAGGGGATGATAGGAAGTATAAAGACTTTCTATGTACTTGAGTCTTTTGGATATCGGTGGCCAATTGTCGGAAGACGGTTGATAGGTTGTTACTACAATGTACAAAGGCGTTTAAAAGACTTTCTATTCAATGTTGATAGGTTCTATTAACAATTGTCGAAAGACTTTCTAAAGAATGTTACTAAAAATTTTTGTAAGGGTAAAAATAACGCGGCATACAATCATTGCCATTTCCATCTGACTCATTGCTATCTCCCATTACAAGCCCCGCAGGCGTCTATATCTCTACAGCGCGCACTAAGGGCAGTACAAGTGAAGTTTCACAACTCTTTTTTTTTCTTGTGCTTTGATAGTTTTACGCTAGGATGTGTGCATGAATCTTTGCGTTCATGAATTGCTGTTTTGCTTGTGCACTGTTTATTGTTTGGATCTATTGTTCAAAGAATCATGCAATAACCCACTCCCCTCTATAACGCCGACTTGTGTCTCTGCAGCAAAATCAATCAAATAATTCAGAATTTGGCTGCGGTTCCAATATCATGCCATCAGTCCGCGACCTATTGCTCAGGCAGACCACAGCAGTGGATAACGTATCTCGTCCACGATCATATTTTTGGCAAACACCGATTCGGAAGTTGGTAAGCATGAGACTCCGCACGGCGGAAGGGATGCGCAACCGCCTTGCAGAAGAAAAGATCAAAGTGGTTTTCGTGAAGGACACACAGAGGCAGTGGACATACACGAGCTTCTTCACTCTCTCGGGCGGAAGTGCGCAGAACGTCCTTGCGCTCTCTGTTACGTGGGCTAACAGCTACTGGTCAGCCTTGGCAGAGCTTACAGACTAGATCACATGCATGCAGCCATCGTAAAAAACATTGTACATATGAAGTGGGACGCGTTCGTACGGGGCCTAGTTTTTACAGATGAGGTGTAGAAAAACCTTCATAATTCCAATTTTGTCCGGAAAAAGTCGACTAGTTTCGTTCACGGCAGACTGTTGTCAGTGACAAGGCACAGAAACCTGGTTTGGTTTGATTTGGTTTATGGGGTTTAACGTCCCAAAGCGACTAAGGCT
This sequence comes from Amblyomma mixtum, assembly GCF_055824585.1. Lineage (NCBI taxonomy): Eukaryota > Metazoa > Arthropoda > Arachnida > Ixodida > Ixodidae > Amblyomma > Amblyomma mixtum. The sequence goes on along the minus strand of NC_143014.1, from coordinate 273,897,538 downwards.
ATGAGAGACGCCGTAGTGGAGGGCTCCGGAAATTTCGACCACCTGGGGTTCTTTAACGTGCACTGACATCGCACAGTACACGGGCCTCTAGAATTTCTCCTCCAAAGAAATTCCAGCCGCCGCGGCCGGGATCGAACCCGCGTCTTTCGGGTCAGCAGCCGAGCATCATAACCGCTGAGCCACCGCGGCGGCGCACAGAAACCTGTTGAGAGGAAGTTCTCTGTTGAGAGTAAGGTCTCTGGTGATGTTAATTGGTTTGGTTTGGTTTATGTGGTTTAACTGCCCACAGCGAGTCAGGCTATGAGGGACGCCGTAGTGAAGGTCTCCGGAAATTTCGACCACCTGAGGTTCTTTAACGCGCACTGACATCGCACAGTACACGGGCCCCTAGAATTTCGCCTCCATCGAAATTCGGCCGCCGCGGCCGGGAACGAACCCGCGTCTTTCGGGCCAGCAGCCGAGCACCATAACCACTGTGCCACCGCGGCGGCCTGATATTAATTGGGTAGCGGCAGACCGATACTTCAGTGAATGCGGTCACATGGCACTTCGATGTTTCTAACTGCAGCCCTTGTTTACGTAGGCACATGTAGGCGGAAGGCATGCATACGTGCAAACTAGTGGTACAACCCCAGGATGTACCGCACGCGATTGCATTGCTCTCCGCAAGGATATGCCGTTTGTTTCGTCAGCATAACTGTACTGCAAGTAAAACCGCCCATTTTTCGGAGCGTTTACGCACAGAGATTTTCCTGCAACATAGCTTTTTTTTTTTTTGTTGCTGTCTACCAACAAACAGGCTCACCAAGCAAGAGGGAAAAAGCATTACGTCGGTTGCAGGGCGCGCATGACTGCGCGGCGAGCGAGGAAGCTGGCACTGTTATTCCCACAAGTATCCTCTTGAACGCACACAAAACGCTGATTATGATGATATAGATTCCGTGTCTTAATTAGAAATACTTTCCGGTCCCAGTAGTCGTAGTAACCGGCGTTTTTACATGTAACGTTTGCATAGAAAAACTTCTCGCTGCTACCTAGAGTCCTTGAGTTCTTTGTAGCAATGGCCCAGTGCATCAAGTATGCGGTACACTTACTTCAAGGGAAACTTCTGCATTATATAGTGTGTCGACGAATAAACTCCTATCTTCAGTTTTGGTAGCGTAGATTGCATGCGAAGCTGGGATCGCTTTTCATAAGATGTCGTTGGTGTGCAAGTTGCAATAGAAAGACAGCGCTCGTGCCGAGTAGCTGCTTTCAGCAGAACTAAGAAGAGTAGCGAATTAGGGTAATTCGTGGGGCTCTATTGTAAATGACAGCGTTGCAGGCGGTAAGTGCAGCACAAGACAAGAGAAGCTCCCTGTGCTCTGTTCAATGAGGAAAATAACCACGTTTGTTTTATTTTTTTGCACTGCAGAGCCTACATAGGCCATACCGCAACTTCGTAACCTTGCTAAAATTAAGAAACATCATGAGCGCCCACCAGTACAGTGAATTTATGTAAATCTTGACTGGGTCCCGTCTAACCGTGTGCTGCGTAGAGCACAAGCGTACTCCGAATTTCCTGAATACTGAAGTTACCTCAAGTAACCGCGGGGCAGATGACTACTTATATTAACGAAGCGGAAAGCGTCAAGCGCGCCTCGGTTGCTCTTCACGATGGAGAATTTTTGGTCCCCTTAGTATCGCGTTCGGCAGGCACCTATGGGCATCTCGTGTGACGTATTCTTGCATTTTCCAGCGTGTTTTTAGCGCTCACATAGTCGATAACGTCAGTCTTTCTTTACCTCGTTTACAACGAAGCTGAGGCAGTGCGTGCATTTTGCATTTGAACAATTCTCAATACTTTAGGACCATAGCCTACACTGAAAAATGAGGTTGACCGAACGTCCGACTTCTCAAACATTCGCGGAAAAAGCTTGCTTCGAACTTTATTCTGTGAGTGAATGCCACAGCATAAGCACAAAAATCCTGATTTTGACAGGGAAATATGTTGTCAGTGCTTCCCTTCTGTTACGTAGACTAGAAGTACTACGTATGGCGAAGGGTTCGTTTAGATGCCTGTTCTGTTTCTGCTGTGTTCAAGGTGACTTTTATCAACGAGCCTTTTCCACTCAGTTTTACTTTCATTACCATACATTTCACCATAAAAAAGCATTGCGGCACAAACGCACGGAGGCCAGTTTTGCATGGGAATGCTTGCTGTTTTGTGTGTATTCGGCTGCGAGTGGAGCTTGAGACGCCACCATCGACCATTCTGCTGGCCCACACAAAAGCACTGACCATTGTGCTAACGTGGCCGGGCACCTGGATCCACCGAGCGTCAAAACTCCCCTTTATCGACGCGCAGCGCGCACCAACGCTCGCCAGCGCGTCGCGTGAGCGTCAAGAGTTATTTCGGTCAGAGCTCGCTAAATCGCCGGCTGCGTCCGCGCCACGTCGCTGTTGCCGCCGCTACGTTGCCGCACTTTTGAGTGGCGCGCCGCGCTCACAACTCGCAACGTCAGAACAGTGGACCGCCGCCACGCGGTCGATAACGATTTTCCGACGCCTCTTTGCGGCCGTGCGCTCCGGCCACCCGCCCTCGCTTAGCAGCAGTCCATCGGATCACGTGACAGAGGCGCGCATGCGCGAATGGCGACAGCAGCAGCCTTAGGGGAACGCCCACCGCTGCACGCACAGGCGTCCGATGCGCGCGCGTTTGTGCCCGCGCTCCTGATATTTCGAGGCCCCCCTCCCCCGCATGCTTCAATCTCTTACTCCCACTCCTTTCCAACGGCAGTTATCGCCCTTGTTCCAACAGAGTTGTTGAAAAGAAGGCTGTGCAGCGCGCACTCGCTGCTGGGAGCGTGCACGCGTGGGTGAATCCGTGTCGCGGATCCATACATAACGCTCGGCGTGCGTGCGACGGGCTGCCGTTGTTTGTTGGCGGTGAGTTGTCGATAATGTGCCAGGGACGATGATCCGCAAGGCTGTGAGCAGCTGGATTGCGCCCGGAGTGGAAGCCAGCCGCTTTTGTGCGAGGTGGGCGTCGCAAAAACTCTGCGAACTTGCGAAAAAAGCGACTAGATCGCTTGCCCCTTTTAACACTAGCCCTCCGCAGCGATGTTCCATACCGTAACCGAAAGTTCCCTAAATGAGACCCAGCAATCTCCATTTCGGGCCATTTTTCTTGCAGCGGCTTGTAAACTCGGCAAATTAAAAGAAAAAAAAATGTCCGTTCTTGAAAGTCCATGAAACTCCGCAAAAGTTCCCGCTACGCCAAATTTTACCCCTCAGATTCCTTGATAAAGGGAACATTACCCGAGTGGAACATCACAGCCGTCATGACTCCTCTCGCCGTCCTAGAGGCCAGGTACTACACGTGCACAAGGCCCGACGCCCTACTGGCGTCCGCCCTACTACGCGCCTCACAAAGCAAAATGAACAAAGGTCGAGTGCGCGCCTCCACGCGCTATAGGCAACGTTCCGACGAGAGGACTTGCCCAGACGAAGACGTCTTCTTGCCGGAATGTTGGCTAGTGGTCTGAAGCTTTCCCTCGTCCTTGTCCATTCTGGCTCGTTTACCGAACTCATAAGTTTGCTCAGCTGAACAATATATATATATATATATATATATATATATATATATATATATATATATATGGGCGTGTTCAGATAAGAACGGTAATCGAGGTCCCATGACCATTTTTTGTTTTCAATGAAATTTTTATATATGACGGGCAAATGTGTCCACACAAAGGAATGAACCTTAGTTTTGCAAGAAGCTTCGTAGTTTTCTCGGAAAAAAATCGCATGTCACAAGAGGTGGAGAATGTTGTTTTTGGCACTTCGCAAAGTTGCAAGTTTGAAGCCTCATTACATGCACAAAAAATTTTTCCTGCGCATCAGCATTTTTTCAGAACTTCTTTATAACTGGTACAATCCGATAAAATAAAAAATGTTTTTTTGCTCTTTCAACCCTCCGATTAAAAAAATTGCAAACTTCGCTTCTGGAGCTATGGGGTGCAAAAAAGGCACTTTTCAGGGCAGCCTTAGGGCAAGATGCCTTAAGATCTTCCCACTGAATATTTTTCTCAGTATTTTTCAGCTGTTTTTACTCACCTCAGGCAAGTTCTGTTGCTCTAGACTTGACAGATAGTTTTCAGTACGGTCTCAAAATTGGCCGAAGTTCAAAAACGCCAAAAAAGTGACAACTTTGACTTGGGTTTAAAAAAAAACATCATCATCGAATTTTGTTAAAATTTGCCTGAATAATCCTCAATACATGATAATTTTAAGGCACTAGAAAAGTGTTGCATTATATTGTTTTAAAATACAAAAGTGAACACAAAACTGAGTTCATGTTTTTGTTATATAGAATTGCTTATTACTGCCTCTTAGAAATAGTAGCTGTCAGAAATTTGATTTAGCACTCATTGAACGTGGTTACATTTTATTTACCGCAATATCCGAACCATTCTCAATGCTTATAGAGCTTCTATTCGCTTGTTATCGGCGCTCTTAATGCGTGAAAATGGGAATAAATTCGCTATTTTGCCTAATGTCATAAGAATTGGCTGGTGGCGGTCAAACGTTGTTTGTATTCTCTAATTTATTCGTCGTACGGTCTATTGGTATATATAATCGATTCATTAAAGATATTAGATCATTTCTCGGTTCTTAGAAAAATTTTTTGCGTTTTCGAACCCGCGTCTATTTACCTCTGTGTTCAATGGTTCTACAAGGCACTGTCAGGAGACAAAACGTCGTCTCCTGAGGGGAACGATTTATCTGCAAGGTTTTTAATCATGTGGAGTTTTAATCGGGAGGCAATTTAAAAATGGGATGCCGCTTCATGTGCACATTGGAATTCAGAAAATCGTAACAAGAAATAAACGGCGGCAGTTGGTTTCGGTTTTGCCCACTGTATATTGTCCAGCACGAAGCACTAACCAGATCAGTCTCTTCCGTTCAGAAGCAGCGGGGGAGGCCACGTAGGATGCACTGCCTTCAGTTGACTGAACCTACTTCCACAGGTGGAGCGTCTGAACTCCAGGCACTTCCTTTGCCAGTTTCCATTCTTCCTTCTTCAGTTCGCGAAAGTCTGCAAGCTCCCTCTGTGGCAGCTCCAGAATGGTGATGTTCTTTAGCGTTCCTTGAATTGCGTCTGCGAAGCCTCCGGCTGTGTGTATGGCCTCACTTGCAGGCTTCCGCAAGTTGTGGTTTGATGCTCGATGTTTCACTAGCCCACCAACGCCGTCGCAAGCATTTTTGTTGTGTCCAGAGGCCGAAAACATCAATATCGTCCGTTGGCATTCACTGCGCTGCAGCTCATGAAACTGGTATTTATTCCTGAAGTGAGCGGGAGCCCCGTCGCTCAAATATATTACCTTGGTGTAGATTGGCGCGTTTTCTTCGAGATGTGCTTTGATTTTCAACAGAGCCAGGCATGCATGAGCGGAATCATGAGACATATCGGAAAGCGATATGGAATCATGAGACATAGCCGAATCATGAGACAAATTAACGGCGTAGTTACGAGTCGATTTTCTGGACATGACAACGCAGGAAAACACGGTTACCTGCTTTTTCTGCCAATGGTACGCTTGTACTGAGTCTGGAAGCGCAACTGTTCATTTTTTGGCGAAATCAAAATGTAAAACAATTGCACCTCTCATGCAGCCGTGTGTTTTTTCATGTATTGCTCTTACTAGCACAGATATAATATAGTTGTAGGGAATGCATTTCATGGCCACTCTTAGAAATTCTCTCATAAACGATGAAGCGGTCAGAGTTTTTTTTAACTAGCTCACCGTATTCCCATGTAGCGATCAACACCTTATCCTCGCTGCTCATTTAAAAATGTTCCAAAGTGAAAATGCCATCATGTGGATCGTGGCACAATTCCTGAGGAAACATGGCGCAGCATCACACCATCGAGCATCAAACCACAACTTGCGGAAGCCTGCAAGTGAGGCCATACACACAGCCGGAGACTTCGCAGACGCAATTCAAGGAACGCTGAAGAACATCACCATTCTGGAGCTGCCACAGAGGGAGCTTGCAGACTTTCGCGAACTGAAGAAGGAAGAATGGAAACTGGCAAAGGAATTGCCTGGAGTTCAGACGCTCCACCTGTGGAAGTAGGTTCAGTCAACTGAAGGCAGTGCATCCTACGTGGCCTCCACCGCTGCTTCTGAATGGAAGAGACTGTGATCTGGTTAGTGCTTCGTGCTGGACAATATACAGTGGGCAAAAGCGAAACCAACTGCCGCCGTTTATTTCTTGTTACGATTTTCTGAATTGCAATGTGCACATGAAGCGGCATCCCATTTTTAAATTGCCTCCCGATTAAAACTCCACATGATTAAAATCCTTGCAGATAAATCGTTCCCCTCAGGAGACGACGTTTTGTCTCCTGACAGTGCCTTGTAGAACCATTGAACACAGAGGTAAATAGACGCGGGTTCGAAAACGCAAAAATTTTTCTAAGAACCGAGAAATGATTTAATATTTTTAATGAATCGATTATATATACGAATAGACCGTACGACGAATAAATTAGAGAATACAAACAACGTTTGACCGCCACCAGCCAATTCTTATGACATTAGGCAAAATAGCGAATTTATTCCCATTTTCACGCATTAAGAGCGCCGATAATAAGCGAATGGAAGCTCTATAAGCATTGAGAATGGTTCGGATATTGCGGTAAATAAAATTTAACCACGTTCAATGAGTGCTAAATCAAATTTCTGACAGCTACTATTTCTAAGAGGCAGTAATAAGCAATTCTATATAACAAAAACATGAACTCAGTTTTGTGTTTACTTTTGCATTTTAAAACAATATAATGCAACACTTTTCTAGTGCCTTAAAATTATCATGTATTGAGGATTATTCAGGCAAATTTTAACAAAATTCGATGATGATGTTTTTTTTTAAACCCAAGTCAAAGTTGTCACTTTTTTGGCGTTTTTGAACTTCGGCCAATTTTGAGACCGTACTGAAAACTATCTGTCAAGTCTAGAGCAACAGAACTTGCCTGAGGTGAGTAAAAACAGCTGAAAAATACTGAGAAAAATATTCAGTGGGAAGATCTTAAGGCATCTTGCCCTAAGGCTGCCCTGAAAAGTGCCTTTTTTGCACCGCATAGCTCCAGAAGCGAAGTTTGCAATTTTTTTTATCGGAAGGTTGAAAGAGCAAAAAAACATTTTTTATTTTGTCGGATTGTACCAGTTATAAAGAAGTTCTGAAAAAATGCTGATGCGCAGGAAAAATTTTTTGTGCATGTAATGAGGCTTCAAACTTGCAACTTTTCGAAGTGCCAAAAACAACATTCTCCACCTCTTGTGACATGCGATTTTTTTCCGAGAAAACTACGAAGCTTCTTGCAAAACTAAGGTTCATTCCTTTGTGTGGACACATTTGCCCGTCATATATAAAAATTTCATTGAAAACAAAAAATGGTCATGGGACCTCGATTACCGTTCTTATCTGAACACGCCCATATATATATATATGTGTGTGTGACAGAAGCCAACAGCCACAGAAACCAAGGGGCACAGGGGATTTTTTTTTTCTAATTTATTTGTCCTGTGGTGTTGATCAATTTAGAATATTACTGAATATGTTATCGCTCAAAGATAATTGACCAGAAAAGCAGGAGAAAAAACAACCACATGCCGCCGGTGGGATCCGAACCCACGACCTCCGAATTACGCGTCCGGTGCTCTACCTCTGAGCTACGGCGACGGCTGTCAATTCTTCTGCTTTCGGGGGTATTTATGTTTACAAGTAACCTAACCTTGAGAGTGTTCAACAGCGCCACCCACGTTCATAAGCGGCGGACGTAGAACGTCCTGAGTTACCGCAGGTGTGACGTAGAACGTCATCGAACGGAGAGGGTGGAAGCTGCGTGAGAACCCTCTTATGCTTCCTATGGCATCAAGGCTGCCAGAATCGAGGCCCTCGCTAAGCAATTAAGCAAACAAGGGAAGGGTAATGAGGGGCTCGTTATAAATATGACAGAAGCCAACAGCCACAGAAACCAAGGGGCACAGGGGATTTTTTTTCTAATTTATTTGTCCTGTGGTGTTGATCAATTTAGAATATTACTGAATATGTTATCGCTCAAAGATAATTATATATATATATATATATATATATATATATATATATATATATATATATATATATATATATATATATATATATATATATATATATGTATATATATAATAAAGAGGCACAGTGAGTGAATTAAACATCTATTCAGTATAACTACTATTCAAGCATGGGCCCAGGACTGGAAGCAAGGATGTTCAGAAGCCTTATCTTGGCAAGTTGAACATCAAACGTCATATATACTTAATAGACGTCAAGGACACATTGAAATTGCCCTGAACAGATAGACTGTCGCGTTTTAATGACAAAATCCTACTTTCCTTATGAACACGGTGCTTTCATGACCTAGAAAAGGTGATAACATTAAATACAGATATCCCTACCACCGAAAATTTTCGCAAACAAACTGCAGTGACGTCAATACAGTCTTTTCTGGATGGATCCCTGAGGCCAGGCTGCACTCTCATCTCCTAACGGTAATCATGGAGTCCTCGGTCTTGACGTCACCAGTTTGATTGGGATAGTGAAAAAAATTACAATTTTTAAATCGAACTTTCTCAGTACTAAATGCTTTTTTTCGCGACCGGAAATAAAGTTCATCAACCTAGCAAAAAGAGGCATAGAATAAATTTTTACTAAGATCAAAAAGTGGACGAAATTACCTCCGTGTGTCCCTATGAACTTAAATTCCCAAGGCATAAAATGGTTTTGGCGGGGAAAAAAATCGGTTTAAATTCATCCGTTGAAACTGCCTTTAATCTCACAAACTGGTGGCTGGGTTAGGTGGACCTCAAGGTATTAAGTAGGCTTCAGCGCCATGCGTTGCACGTACTCTGGTAAACGCGGCCCAGAATTCCCGCCAACAGGCCGCGCAGTCGATATCTGTTTTGCAGCCCCCGGGGCTCGTGACAGGCGCCGCCGGCTGCGTCCGAGCGAGACTTGTTTGCTTCCCTCGTTAGGGCCGGAAGTATCGCCTTGCTCAGAGCGCGCCGTCGTCAACCGGTGCGGTTACGGTCGCGCCTGTCTCGCCCGCCCACGTCAACATGTGCGAACACGTGATCGCCGCCAGCCTAGCATTACCTCTGTTTACGGGCCCCTCGCCGAACGCGACTCCGAAGGACAACTGTCGCGTGATGCGTGCGCGCGGCCGATTGTTAACGTCGTTCGCGCCACCGTCACACCGGTGATTTTATCTGCAGGTGTTCTTTTATCTGTCTTTGCGCTAGGGACGTGAGCGCGCTAGCGTCGCTCTTCACTTGTGCGTGCATAAAACCAATTCTTTCCCTGATCAATTTCAGGGAGGCGAGCAGCTTCCAAAAAGAGAAAAGAAAGTTCGCCCACTTGCCACTTTGAAGTGCAAGGGTACACGATGGAGGGTGCTGTTGTGTGCACGGAGAAAGCAAAAAAAAAAAACAAAGCCTGACTGCTGTTAGAGTTCGACTTTTTGATCTGATAACCGCTTGCGGAGAGCACGATGCCTGCATAACACAAACATGCGTTTGAGAAAGCACCTGCAAAAAGTGCAATGTTCTTATTCAAGACCACATTTGGAATATTTTAGTCTTTCTGCAGTGCTTTCTTCTCTTTTTTTTCTGCGGGTGGGGGAGGGGGGTGTGACGGGAGTATGGTTTGACCAAATATGTTCAAAGTTAGCCGCTGGTTACTCAGCTGAGTTGCCTGGTACTCCGAAGACGTGCATGCGCAGATGAGGCATGTCTTTATGGCAGCTGTGGGCGGAGTGCGGCGACCATTGTCACGATTTTCATAGTTAGACTCAAAATACGAGTTAGCCTATATATAGGCGAGTAAAACGAGAGTAAGCTGTCTTTTAGAGCCCTCTCCTTTAGGGGGAGGGTATGCTTCCCATATACCGGGGTACATGTCCATCGCCAAGTATACGGAATGTTTACTGCGACGACCCCACTCAATGCGAGCGTCCACACGGGAATCAGAGGCAAACAGACAACGCTGGGCAGTCGGTCCTGCGGCGCCCCAAGCGCCCAATCCATCGGGGAGAAGCCTAGCATGAGCGAACGAAAAAGGTCAACTCCGCAGCCCCTCCGTCCGTCCTGACGAATACACCGGCGCGAATGCAGCAGTATGTAAGCTTGGACACCCCAGCCTCCGCATCATGTGCTCGTCAACATGTAATTCTTGAATATATCCGTTTTGTTCCGACTGAGTCTAGCGGTGTCTCTTTCCCTCTACGTCCCGTGTGGACCCGTGCAGTATGTGGTGCCGTCACGTTTCTCTTGGCCATGCAGGCACATTACCATTGCAAACCACAGTAGCTTAATCCAGTTAGCAATGGCAGGAGGCTTCTAAAAGCGGCACCGGAGGTGCTGAGGTTTGCAAATAGAGATTGAAACATCGGTTAAAAACTTGGCAACTGGTAAAACTTCGCTTGTTTTCAAGCCGAAGTTCGTTTCCGTTGTCAACCGTAAGTATTCCGTAATTTTAGTGGTGGAAATCTATACCCCAGGGCTTGGGCAAAATACCCTGTCCCTAAAAAGTTCTGCTCTAAAAGACAGGTTACTCCCTTTTTACTGCCACGTAGGCTAATTTGTGTTTAGAGGGTAGGGTGTGCGTCTACCAATTTCTTAAGTGTAGTGCCCCGAGTTAAAGCAGGAATAAGTGGCTCAATAGAGTCAGCGACTCCTCAATGGTGTAGTACAGCGAACTGCTTAGGTCAAATTTTTCCGTCGCGCTAGAGACCGCGCCTGTAGGATTCGTACACTTTTTGTGTGCGTGTGTGTGTGTGCTCTTGCCCTTCGCAGTGCCCTCTCTTAATGTATCTGGAGCCTTCGGATTCGCAGCGTACGGTAAAGCATTCTACTAAGCGCGTGACAGACACCCAGCTACATAGACTAAGCGCTAGTTCCTCAGCTTTTTCACAAACTGCTAGCAACAGGCAATCTCTACAGGCAAACAAGCATTCTGCAGTGAAAACACATTGCAACTGAGCGAACAAATTTGAGGGAACAAATTTATAGTGTAAATCGTTGTCGAGCGCAGGCGTAAGCAAGTAGTGCATTGTAGAAAACGCGTAGCTCATTTCATCGGGCAGATCATAGATGGCGGTAACCGCACTCGGGTATCGGGAAGGTCTTTTGGCTGCAGTACTTGCATCCGTCTACGCTTTCTTCTTTCCTCTGAACTGTGTAGCGCGCATGGTCTCTATGGCTGCTTCTGAGGCTTTATTCTCTGGCTGCTTAAAGGGAAGCTGAAACGGTTTTTTGATAATTCGAGGTTATTCAAGAATTCGAATCTATAAAGCTTCTAGATGAACCATGCAAAGTATTTTTGCACCAGCGTTTAAAATGGTGACATAATCGTCGATTAAAACCGCGACGATGTTCAGGCTTCTCTTCACTACGTTGGAGGAGTGCGAGGAAACTCGGCAGTGACGTCATTATCGCCGAAACTTCAGATGTCCGCTGCTTACGCCTGCATGATGCTGTGCGTCGTCAGATGGCGCCAAACAATGCATTGTGAGCTTCACCTTCGATGGCGTTGGTTTTCTTCCATGGAATAGCCCTTTCTTCGCTGGAAACGTAGTGCCGTCATACGTGACGTCATTATCGGGGCCTCTGCCCATCGCGGTGCACTTCAGAGAAGCCTGAACACCGATGACGACTTTATTCGGTCATTACGCCACCATTTGAAATGCTAGAGCAAAACGATTTCGCAGGCTTTACCAGCACATTTCGTACATTCGGCAACCTTAAACTCATAGAATTCTAAAACCGCTTCAGTTGCCCTTTAAGTTCCACGGTTCTACCAGTTAGAAAGCACAGCGCAAGAGGCTGCCGTGTTGGCCGAGTGGTTATTGAGAAAACCGAGCTGCTGTGTTAGTGCCGGCGTTTATTCGAATTCCGCTCGAGACTATGTTAGTGGAAAGTTTTATTTTCTTTCTTTCTGCTAGATAGTGCTCGGATATAGAATTTTCTGATGTTTCGGAAATGCTCGGCTTTATTTTCGACCTCGAGTTCACCGCGATTCACGGACGATGTTCGCCAAATTCTGCCGAGCAGAGGAGCTAAACGCCTTTCACGCTTAACATGTGCGATGTTGGGCATTTATATAGAACGCTCGAATGCCCTCTATCCGTCTTGCTGAACGGGCGCGTGGTTCTCAAAGCGCTGCATCGAACTCGTGCTTAGGAGAGCGCCGGGGACACCGATGTGAGCGCAGGGCGCTCGCGAGGCAGAGCAGCGTAGGACCGGCTGCTCCGTGGTGGCAAGAGGGTCGCGATGGCGCGAGATTACGTGAGATGTGTCCGCGGACAGGAAGCAAAGGGGAAAGCGCCGCCTTCGGCTGGGAGCGTGTCTGTGTGCGTATTCGCAGGGTCTGCGCGGATTTTAGCCTCGCGTCAGACGACCGGCGGCCGAGTCCCTTGATGCGGCGTTACACCTCACGGATTAGCGGCTGTCTGTCCGCGTTACTCGCGGCTGCCGGTTTTGTCCGTGCGTAAAGCCAAAGCGAGATTTTGCGCCGCTCTCTGGAGCCAGGGATGTGGATAATGACGGTCTTCGTGTTTCGTTTAGTGGCTCGACGCGAGCCCGAGAGGTTTAGCTCGCAGATAATTCGGGGAGCAGTGGCTAACGCGTTCTGATTAGGGTCTCCCTGCATTCGTGACGAACCCGTACGCGCGAGGCCTTTTTTTTTTTCTATCTCCGATTCTTCTTTGCGTTCGTTTACTTCCGCGGGTGTGAGCTCGGGCAGTGATCGATTGTTCGCCAGGTTCTGCGTTAATTATTGCTCAGTCATGCCACTGGCTTTGGCCATGCAGATGGTCAGACGAAGAGCAGGAACTTCCCGCTTACCAGTTTTTTCGAAAGACGCAGAAATTTACTTTCCATTCCTAGAACTTTGAACAACATTACCATATTATGCAATCCCCCTATATAATGATATGAAGAAGGAAGGTAAGTTGCTGGGTGAGTTGGTTCCGATATTCCGTGACTACAGCGCAACGAGCGGGACAAGAAGGACACAGGCAGGGACACAACACAGCGCTGCTTTATTAACTGCCAGCCGGAATAAATACCTAACTGGCGGCCAAAAATGGAAAGTAATGTGCACAGGTCATGCAGCGGAAAAACAAAGTTAAAAAAAATTCAGAAAATAAAAAACTAAAAAAATAAAGCACACGCGTGTCAACATTCACATTCGAGGTAGCGTTTTTCTTTTCCTAACAGCAATACAGATGGTGCGCTTATGCATTCTTCCAGGAGCCTTGCTATCATGTGTGCTTCTATGATTTCTCTTGTCAGTGAATCGGGGTTCCTACCTATCACAACGCACTCGTTGTACAATGGTTCGAAGGCATCGTTGTGATCTTCGACATCAACAACATCACTTTTGCAGTTTCTGCAATGTTTCGCTACGTGGCCTACGATAGGCCCACGTGCGACATTATAATCATGCTCTTTTAATCTTTCGTTGATACATCGGCCGGTTTCGGCCGATGTATTGCTTCCCACATGATAACGGCAAAGAGTAGATGACTCCCTCCTGGCAGGGGACAAATTGTTTTGCATGCCTTTTCAAGCAGCCGCCTGGTTCCCTGTTGGCCGAATTTACTTTCTTCACCAGGCTGGACAGCGCTCTGTTGTGTCCCAGCCTGTGTCCTTCTTCTTGTTGCTGTTGCTTTGGTGGCATGGCACATACCCACAACGGGGGATCGGCCAGGGTTTTTTTTTTTATTCACATACCCTAAAGGCCCTTTTCGGGCATTAGATAGGAGGGGGGGGGGGTGTTCAGTTAGAAATAAACAGTATTCCACACAATTGTACAGGCAATATAAATCCAAAACCACAGGCGAAATCGGGGGAAAAAAAAGTACACAAAATTCAAAGTTGATAGGACGCAGGAATAGAGGCTTCCTAATCCGAATTTGTTTGTAAAAAACACTTTAGTTTTTGCACAAATTCGTCATGATTTAAGGTCAAGACAATGTCATCTGGTAACTTGTTCTAATGATGGACGGCAAGAAGCAATGGTGAATGACTAAAGAGGTGGGTGCGTGCAAACACGGGTTCGACTTTGAGAGCACGATCTAAGCGCGGAAAGATACGATGGGCGGGTCTAATATAGTATGAAGCGAAAGAAGATGGACTGTGATACAATCTGTGAAAGTGCGATAATAGTGCTAGTATTCTTCTCTTTTCAAGTGATGATAGCTTTAGCGACGCTTTGATTGCCGTTATGCTGGAATGACGTGAATAGTCCTTAGTTATAAATCTCGCTGCTTTATTTTGTATTGACTCCAGTTTGTGAATTAAGTACAATTGATGTGGGTTCCAGATTACGGATGAGTATTCCATTTTTGAGCGGACGAGTGTAGTGTAAGCTAAAAAGTTTGGTGGCAGGATCAGCTTGGTGCAAGTGACGTCTGTTGAAACCAAGTGCTTTAGATGATTTACTGACAGTTGCATCGATATGGTTATTCCATGTTAGATCAGACGAAAGATGAACACCAAGGTATTTGACTGTGGAGACATTCTCAATGGGAATACTATTCATGGAATAACAGTGATTTTGGAGCTGATTATTGCTGGTGAATGTTATAGTCTTTGTTTTAGAGACGTTAACTTGCATTTGCCACTGTTCACACCAAGCGGTGATTCTGTCGAGGTCTTTCTGCAAAAAATTGGTGTCGTTAGGGTTGATAATCTGTCTATATAAAACGCAGTATTCAGCAAATAATCTAGTAGTAGAGGTAATAAATTCTTGTAGTAGAATTTCTAGTAGTAGTAATTCTAGTAGTAGAATAAAATCTAGTAGTAGAGGTAATAAATAATAGCAGAGGTAGTAGAGGTAATAAATAACAGTGAGGAGAGCCCAAAGAAGGTAAATTGGTGCCAAGCTAATGGATTAACTTTGGTTGCCAAGCTAATCATTTAATTTGGGCATGCATTCCGAGCAATTAAAGATGGAATTATAGATTTTAAAAAATTATGGGAAAAAATGAATTGGAAATAATAAACGGTTGTCCCGTTCGTTGCGCTTTAGTCATGGAATAACGAAGAAGGAAGCCAGCAGTCATGGAAGCCAAGGAAGGCATATATTAATTTCTTTTATCAGTGGAAATTAGTATTGCAATAATTTTTTTCCCTGAAAGATAAAGAAGATAGAAAAAAACTACAGAGAATGTTTACTACATTCGAATCGGAGCGAAAGCACGGATTTGTGCTGCGTAGAAGAAGACGGTGAGCAGGCAGTGCCGCGGGAGGGAACAGATGGACGTTGATGAAGACGACGCACTCCAATGCACAGCGCGAGAGGGCGGTGCATTTTAACACGAGGCGTGTTGGCTGCGGCGATAGCCTAGTGCCGGGTCAACTTACACTCTGTTTCGCGCAAAAATCTGAACAGGGATTTGATAACGACGCTCTTCCAGCCCCCACTGTGTCGTTCTGTCTACTTTGGGCTCACGGGTCATGACGTTTTAAAGCGAGTGCGTAAATACCAATTTCTCCTTGCACCGAAACATTTTTCTATAAATTACACACCGAAACTCTACCTGTCAACACGTGGCACGATAGGAAAAACATTTTGGTGTCTTCTGTAAACTGCGGCTTGTGCAATGTGCCTGAAACAATTGCACATTGTTTGATAGACTGCAAAGACACGATTTTGTTTCGGGATGTGCTGCAGAGGACGCTACAGAAAGATTTTCTGTAACACACACACGTGCGCGTACGTACGCACGCGCGCGCGCACACACACGCGCACACACGCACACGCGCACACGCGCACGCACACGCGCACACGCGCACGCACACACACACACACACACACACACACACACACGCACGCACGCACGCACGCACACACACACACGCGCGCGCGCACACACACACACACACACACACACACACACACACACACACACGCACGCACGCACGCACGCACACACACACACGCGCACGCGCACACACGCACACGCACACGCACACATGGACACACATTTCTGTGCATAACCATGTAGAATAAATACCATGAGAGGAAAAAAAAGCGGCGATAGCCTAGTGCATGGTCTCGCTGAGCGGCCCTTAAAGGAGATGTGTTCGCGCAGCCGCGGCTTCGACTCCCAGTCATGGATGCTGATTCAATTTGTTTTCCTCTTTTTCATGGCTTGAGCTCTAACCCAGCTGAAGGTCAAATTTACGCGGTTCGAGATTGAAGCCCGAGGTCCCGTAGTGAAGCTTTCGCTTCAAAAACATCCCCGTGCCACTGGTGGGAGCCGAATCCAAGACCTCCGCATCGCGTACGGTGCTTTGCCAACTGAGCTACGGTGGCCGCTGTGCACCCTTCTACATTCGAATGCATTTATGTTGCTTGCAACCTAGCTTTGAGAGCGTTCATCAGCGCCACCCTCGTCCTTTGCGGCGGACGTAGTACGCCCTGTATTACCGCGAGTGTCACGTGGAACGTGATCGAACGGTGTGGGCGGCAGCTGTGCGAAAACCCTCTTATGCTGACTGCCAGAACCGATGCCATCCCTTGCTATAGGACGGAAAAGGGTAGGGACATGAGCGCATCATTACGGCATACATATGAATGAAGCCTTCCTCCAAATGTACGTCATAACGAGCCCTTCATTTTCTGACCCTTGTCAGCTCAAATGATTCTCGAAGAGTCATGCAAGGAAGGCACTTTCCAAACTGTCGCATCTTCAGTTCTTTCCCTCTTTTTTCGCGGGTTGAAACGAGCCTTCGCACAAACGTAATGGTGTCTGACTGCGTTAGTAACTGCAAGCTCACCCAATTAACATACGCAGTGTGAAATGCAGGACCGACGCCTGTGGTCGCGCTGCTGTGGAACCAGTTACTTTGCTGCACGGACTCGTGAGTACCGAAAGTGGAAACCTATTAGCCAGTGAACAGCTGACGCATCAGTCTGAACGAAGAAACAGAACAAGAATGCAAATCGGGAGCAAAATATTGAGCTATACTGGTCTTCTCTATGTTCGTATACGGATGCGGTACGCAAAGCTGCCAATGAAGTTCACGGCTTGCATTCTATGCACGAAAAAACTGCACTGGCTTGTAGCTTCAACATGCAGCCGGGATGGCAGTGGTGCAGTTAACACCAGGGCATGCGAACGCAGTTCCCTACTGACTTTCAGCATACATCTATAAGATGCGCGGTAGTTCAGCTTTTCTAGCTTGGCCCTACGTGGCGAAGGTGACGCAGCTAGGGGGGGTCACTTCTCTACTTTGTTTTTTTTTCTATTTTTTTTTCTATGCGATCGTCATGTTGCTACAACCTCTTAAGACCCGTTACTTAGTGTCGGCCTACGACGCGCGTGCGGTAGACATCGATCACTTCTATATGGGCCGTCACGTGACAATAGAAGTAATTTACCCACCACACATGCGCTTTAAAGCCTTTTTCACCTCCTTTGTTTAACACCTCCACCCGCCTCCCATTCTCTTCTTGCACTCATAATTATACTGCGTGTTCGGGTAAGATTGCAGCCGAGTTTAAAATTCCCGTGGGCGCTCCGACCATGCCAGTTGCAGCAAGCTTTGGAGACCTGGTTTTAGAAGATGGGTCAGTTTACCACGCCCGTAACAATACTGGCGTCGCTGATGATGCTAAGAGGCACAAACATGTCGATCACGGATGCATGGGGGCGTATAGTCGCAGCAGAACGGGTCGGTTGTAGCGGTCTTTTATATCCCGAAATGGCACCGCCCCTAAGGAGGCGAGCCGCTTTCATCGCGCACCAATTACCTCCGATGAGTGTCCCAACTGCGTGTACGTGCCCGAATCTCTACCCGTGGCCGCAATGTGCGTACACACTGGACAACAAGCGTATACGAAGGCTGCGGCGCGCCTCGAGCACGAAAAATGACCCGAGAAGCAGCCATGGCGGCGGCGGCGCAGAATCGCGCGCAGACAGGGCCCATCGCGCGGCGGCCAAAGTGGCACTCAGCCAAGCGGCGGAGCGCTCGCTCCAAACGAGCGTCAACTTCCTCGTGCCATTAGGGATGCGGGAGGGGCGCCGCCGAAGGGAGAGCGCCGCGTTTCCCGCGAGGTCGCGTCCAAATGGATGATCAGCCGCCGCTCGCCGACTTCCGCGCAGCAGAACTATAGGTGTACCCGGTGACCGTCCCCGTCCTTTCGCGGAATGCGCACTCAATCAGAATGGCGCGGAAGCGGTACAGGCATTGCACGAAAACAAACTGCCCAGAACAGCGAACACGTCCAAGCTGTCTCAGCAGCACAACTAACTCTTGCCGTGGTGATCTCGGTTTCATTCGATTACAAAAAAAATAAAAAACTAAAAAATAAATGACAGAGAATATTTACTACATCCGAATCAGTGCGAAAGCTCGGATTTGTGCTACTTAGAAGACGATGATGAGCGGGCGGTGCCGCAGGACGGAGCGCTCGCGCTTCTCGGTCATATATTAGGCAAGATAATTTTGTTCGGGTCAGAACCAGCGGATTAGGGCTTTCGCACTAAAACGACAGCTGCACCGTAACCACAAGTAGAAGCGGACAAGAAGTGGGTAGAACCGTCCACTGCGTGCCTATCGCCGTCGTCACCTTCTGGCTCCGCCAGCTCCGCCAGCTCCTCTAGATTTTCGAGCTTATATTTGCCGACAACGCTCTTGTAGCGCTGCTTTCTGCAGAGAGAAGAGGCGTCATGGGCGGCGAAACAGCTATGATTCGCAGCACTACCAGCTTGACACCGGGTGGCGCTGCCACTTCGCGTTTATACCACAGTTCTCAGTACCGAACTCGACCCCAGGCACGCCATTCCAGTGTCACGTGCAGTCACTACCCTCAGCTCTTCTTGGCGGCCAAACGCGAATGAAACACGCGGACCCGTCGTAACTGACTCCATCGATGCCCCACCCAGTGAAAAGTAAGATGGTTGCTTCATTAGTTTGCGTGAATGTGCGCACGCCGACACAGCGACGCAAGAACACTCTGCGCCGTCTAATTCCTGCCAAGACAGGCTAGACGAGAGGAACGTTTTTATTTCACTTTTGTCAGCGAGTATTTCTTTTCTTTAGCGCTTGACGAGCAGGCATCTCGTTGTGCCTAATACGCCGTTCACTGAGGCAGTGTCTCCGGACACATCGCCTAAGCGCCCCACGTAGCATGCACTGCAGCTCGGTTCCGGTTCGCAGCAGCCGATTAACAGATATGGTTTGGTTTGGTTTATGGGGTTTAACGTCCCAAAGCGTCTAAGGCTATGAGAGACGCCGTAGTGGAGGGCTCCGGAAATTTCGACCACCTGGGGTTCTTTAACGTGCACTGACATCGCACAGTACACGGGCCTCTAAAATTTCTCCTCCAAAGAAATTCAACCGCCACGGCCGGGATCGAACCCACCTCTTTCGGGTCAGCAGCCGAGCACCATAACCACTGAGCCACCGTGGCGGCGATTAACAGATATACTGCGTACGCTTCGTATTTGGTTTGCACGTTTCTCCGCCCCGTTTCTGGCTGCCGTGCTGCATGCTTCATTAATAGCTCATGCTGACGCTTGCATTAAGCGATAAATTCTTTTAGCTCCCATTTACGGCAAACTCGGGCGAACGTCGTCCGAAACTCAAGAACATGAAGCCGTACCTGAAGAAGAACACGATTCCGAACTTACCCGAACTATTCCGAACTATGCCGCCCAAATGGGAGGCAGTAGGAAAAAACTTACCGTAATTTAGCCCCCAGCAGGATAGCCAGCACAGGCGTAAAGCGAGCAGCTTTGTTTTCCGATAAAGCCACTCAAGAAGAAGACGAAGAGCGCTGCGAACGGCAGCTTATCTTGATCGAGCTCCTGCTTTTTCGAAATAATTTGTGCTTCTGTGGCCTTCAAGGCAACCTCGCCGTCCCAGGCGATGGCGGATGACCCGCCGCCTCTGCTGCCTTCTGTGGTTAGCAGTGTGAACCGCACAGATCAACCTGGATGCAGTATGGATCTCCCCTCAGAGCTCCCGGGGTCGTCTAGTTTCTCCGACTCGGATGACATGGAGTTCGACGGTGGCTACACCGAGATTGTGAATCGTCGCCTGAAGAGGAAGCTTTCCAAAACCCCGACTGAGTGTGGGCCCAGTGTGCGTACGAAGCGGGCTAACAAGTCCATTGTGACCACGAAGATGCCTAACCAACACAGTGTGAGCAAGAAGACTGCTAACGAGGCCAATGTAAGTGAGCAATCTCTCACTTACACAATTTCATACATGCCTGTTGAGGATTTAGAGAATCTCAACTCCATCAACAGGCAGACTTTGACTCTTCTTCTTGAACGACTGGTTCCGGGCCAAGTCAAAGAAGTGCGTATTAATGCAAGAAGGAATATCCTCTCTGTTGATGTCTCTAGCCAGGCCACCCTGGAGAAGTTGAAGACCGTGTCTGTCCTTGGCAACATACGAGTCCGCTCGTTCTTCGCTCATGGACTTAACACTACTGCTGGTGTGATTTCTGACGTGGACATAGAGATCAAGGATATGGACTTGGTGCAACTGCTATCAAGTTCTGTTCGCATAACTGACATCCACCGTTTCGGCCAATCACGGTGTGTCAAACTAGTGTTTGAGGGTACTACTTTACCATCCCATGTGAAAGTGGGTTTTGTGAGGCACCCAGTGCGTCCTTATGTGCCCCGACCGGTGCAGTGCCGAAAATGCCAGAAGATTGGACATGTAAGTGCTGCGTGTACGAGCACTAAAGCATGTCCGCGTTGTGGTGGCGTGCACGAGGGACCTACATGTGCGATTGAGCCTCCAGTTTGTGCCAACTGCAAAGGTCCTCATGAGGCAACGTCTAGGGAATGTCCGAAGGTGAAAACAGAGATGAAGATCTTGAAGAAAATGGTGAGAGACCATTCTACTCACCGAGAAGCAGCAATCGCGGTACGTCGCTCCAGGAGGAGGACACGAAACCGGCAGAAGAAATTGAGCTCAGTAAATGACGTGTCAATACATCAGGAGGACCGAGACCACTCTGCCGCGCAGAAGCCACCGCCTCCAGCTCCGCAAGAGCCAAGACTGTCAACCACCCAGGAGGACTCCGCAGAGTGGCCACCTCTACCATCGCGTACTGTAAGCTCTGTGACACGTCCGTCTGTGCGTCCGCCGGATGTGTCTACAACAGATGATCAAATCAGGGCGATGCTGAAACAGCTGATAGGCACCTTACGGCTGATAATTGCTGGAGTGGACACGCCAATTGCTAAGGCTGCTGTCCAAATTTTAGACGCTATTGAACCGGTGCTTGCCACCCTTTAATAGCAGTCAAAAATTATGGCTCTACCGTCGTCAGCACCCTCACTACAGGAAAGAATCTCTCGATCGGCAGTATTACAATGGAATGCTCGAGGTCTGCGAGGCCGCCTAGCAGATTTCAGGCAGAGGATTTTCAAGTACCGATTTCCAGTGCTTGTAATATGTGAGCCTAATATCACATCTCCTTTTCGACTGTCTGGTTATGAAAGTTTCCTCTCTGAAGCGGCTGGGCATTTGAGCAAGGTACTACTATGCGTCCGTCGTGACCTCACTTACATTCGGCATCAAATTCCTGGGGGCAGTAGCAACGAGTATGTTGCAATCACTGTGACTCTGAATGGGCGCACAATTTCTATTATAGGTGGCTACATACCACCAAGGGGTCGATTTGATGCCCTACGACTACAATCGCTACTCGACAGCGTTTCGGAGCCCCATATAATAGTAGGAGATTTCAATGCGCATCACCACGGCTGGGGAAGCGCCATTACGAACGTTCGAGGACGGGATATCGCCACGTTCATGGACAATGCAGTTCTTGTTTTGCTCAATGATGGCGCGCCGACATTTCTACGAGGGACTACCTACAGCAGCTGCCTGGACCTTGCATTTGTATCCAGGCGCCTCTCATCGTTCGCAACGTGGTGTGCTGATATTGAAACTTATGGAAGTGACCACATACCAACGTATGTGCAGCTACGGTGGTTTCACCGTCTTCCAAATGCCAAAATACGTTGCACCGACTGGAGTGCTTTCCGCATTGCTCTAGAAGAAACCTGTGGTAACCTCGCTGATCCAACAGATGTGGAACAGCGTATTATTTCGGCCATGCAAGATACAACGCGCAACATCTCAGCGCCCAATTCCACAGCTCCAGTGGATGTGATCTACGCGCAGCTTCGGGCGATTCGTCGGCGCGCAGAAAGAAAATACCGGAGGACAAAGGATGTCTCGGATCTCCGGGTCTCTCGACGTGCCCAGAAGCAAATACAGCGCTATTTGGAGAACCTAGGCAAACAACGGTGGCGGTCATTTTGCAGCAGATTGGATCCCCGCAAACCACTCTCCAAAATCTGGCACGTCGTTCGAGCACTGCCGACATTTCCCCAGCAGAAACACTCTTTCCGTGCATTGGCACTTTATGAAGGACGGCAAGAACTAGAGGTGGCAGAGGATTTCTGTTCGAGAATTGCCGGAAGCGCTTCTTCACCTCGGCAGCATCGATGCGCTCCCCCCACGATGGACGATCGACTGGACATCCCCTTCACAATTCAAGAACTGAAAGCGGCTCTTTCTGCTTGTACGCATCCTTCGTCCCCAGGACCTGATGGAATAACATACAATGCGCTTCGTCATCTAGGCCCACAGGTAATGGAAGCCCTCTTAACATTGTTCAACCACTCCTGGGCCTCTGCCACTGTTCCACAGCAGTGGAAAAGAAGCCGCATTGTGGCCTTGCTCAAACCAGGGAAATCGCCACTCGACTTAGCATCCTACAGACCAGTAGCTCTGGCAAGTTGTATTGGCAAGACGATGGAGCGTATGGTGCTAACCCGTCTAGAATGGTTCCTTGAAAAACGTGAACTGTACCCTTCCACAATGACGGGTTTCCGCAAAGGCCGGTCTGCCATCGACAGTGTAATTGATCTCGTGTCAACGGTAGAACATGAAAAACGCCGTCACAGGTTGACTGCTGCTCTTTTCCTCGACATCAAGGGCGCATTCGATAATGTTCAGCATGATGCAGTACTAAATGCACTCGATGAATGTGGCATAGGCGGACGTCTACACAATTGGATTGCAAGCTATTTGACAAACCGGACAGTCTACATGGAGACTCTTGAAGGAGACACAGCAGATCATCATGTTGCTTGTGGTGTTCCTCAGGGAGGAGTGCTTAGTCCAACGTTGTTCAATCTCGTGCTCATTGGCCTTTTCAAACAACTGCCGAAGACTGTTTCGATATCCGCCTACGCAGACGATATTTGCATATGGACATCAAGTGTCACGCGTCCCCAAGTGCAAGCAAGATTGCAGCGTTCGGTTTCAATTACGTCTGCGTACTTGCGCCGTCAGGGGCTTGAACTTTCGCCAACTAAAAGCGTAGCATTGGCTTTCACACGCAAGTTAATGGCGTGGTATCCGGTCACAATCGACGGGCAAATTGTTCCATACGTAACACATCACAAATTCTTAGGTGTTACGATAGACCGTGACCTGTCCTGGACGAAGCACATTTCTGTGCTGAAGAAAAAGCTCGACAGCTTTGTAAGCATTGTGCGGTGTATGGCAGGAAAATGTTGGGGTCCCTCTGAGCGATCTTTACTAAATGTGTACCAGGCGCTGGTAGTCGGTCTTCTCAGATACAGTGCACCCGTTCTCTCGGGAGTCAGACTATCAGGCCTACATGTGCTTGAAAGCACGCAGGCTCGTGCTTTAAGAGTATGCTTGGGTTTGCCATGTAAAACTTCTACATGGGGCACATTTTATGAGGCCCGAGCCTGCCCAGCACGAATTTATTTTCAACAGGAGCCACTTCGTGTGCATTTGCGGCATCTGACCAGGCATCGTCATCACCCCCTGACCAACATTAGTGCGGCGCGTCCAGATGCAGCCTTTTCCAGAGCCCTTAGGATGCAGTGCAATGCGGTGCCTTCGAACTACGCGCCACACCAGATTGCGGAGGTGCCACTTTGGGCAGTACCAAAACCATCTATACGGACAACAATCCCAGGGATAACAAAGAAGACGCACATTCCAACAGTCGGACTGAAACAGCTGGCGCTGTCATACATTACATCTATGTATACTAACACCCAGCATGTTTTCGTGGACGGATCCGTGACGACCACTTCTTCAGCTGCAGCGGTGATAGTGCCAGGAAATGCCTCATGTCACCGTTTCAGGCTCATGCACAAAACGTCCTCTACGGCAACCGAATTGGCAGCCATACGAGAAGCCGTCCTTTATATTGGTCACCAGCCAGCGCAGCAATGGACTATATTCTGCGACTCGAGATCGGCATTGCAGGTCGTACAAACTTATCTAAAACCAAGGGCATGCGAGCAGCTGGTTCAACAAATTGTGGTTTTCTTAGCCGAAGCTTTCCACCGCGGCCATATCATAAAGTTTCAATGGATACCGAGCCATTGCGGCATAGCGGGAAACGAGCGTGCTGACGCCGAGGCTCGGATGGCACATAGTGATGGTGCTTTCATTGAGATAGCCTTTTCTAGATCAGACATTGGAGCCTTGTTGGCACATTTAATGCAAGCGGCAATGCAGTCGCACTGGCATGATTCGAGTCATCAACAGTACCGCGTCTGTAAGCTTGACGCTGGCTCACGATTACATTTGCCATCTATGGTGGTGCGACGTCATGGGACTTTACTCCACCGGCTACGGCTTGGCGTTGCCTACACCAAACACTATCTTCACAAGATCGGCATCGAAAGTAACCCAAATTGCGCACAGTGCCACACTCCAGAGACTATCGGACACCTTCTTTGCGAGTGCCCGAACTATACTGCTGAAAGAACAACATTGGAGGCGACCGTGAAACGACTGGACTCTCGCCCTCTCTCTGAGGAAACTCTTCTGGGCGCCAGGACGAGACGTTCTGATTGGTGCCGTGTGACAAAGGCCCTGCTCACCTTTTTGTGTGAAACAGGCCTGGATACTCGTCTGTGACCGCCTGTGCACAACCTACATGGTTAATGACATGTGTCGGTGTTTGTATTGCTGACACCAGTTTTACGAGTTTTATGTGCGTCTACTCACCGCGATGCGAGTGCCAGCCAGTGCGGTGTGTGTGGTGTGTGTGTGTGTAGACATCACCCGAGAAACTCATTGTATTATGCCATCATCAGCCTTCATTCGCACTTTCCTTCTTTCGCACTTTTTCCTCCTCTTCCCTTTCCCCTGTGTGGAGTAGCAGGCCAGGGCCATGTTACCACCGGCCGACCTCTCCACCTTTCCCTCATTAAAATTCCTTTCTCTCTCTCTCCACTCCGCCAACACTGCAGCCTCTCGCACTTTTTTAAACTCTGCCTCGCATTTAACCCGTTCGTTCAGCTCTTTCTACTTTTTCAAATGCTCGTTTCCAGGCTGGCGCCGTGGCCGTAGAATTCAGCCGGCTATATCACCTACGTAGGCGTTATGTAGCCGCATACAAATGCGAGAAAGCGGCCAAACGCGTCGCTATGGTTGATCGGCAGTGGCCGAGCGCTATAACGCGCCAAAGCACGAAAGCACCGAGGCACGCTAAGTGCTCTGGCCAGCACGAAAAGCAAAAAAGGATATTCGCGGTGGCACGTGAGGCACCAAAAGAGGCAAACTGCGCTGTCGAACTAAGAAAAAGTGTCTAATCGCGGAGGCTCCTCAAGCCGTGAAAGCAGCCAGGGATACCATGCACGATAGTTCGAAAGGCAGAAGCAGGCAAAGACGGTGCACGTCCGACAGCCAATAAATTTGGTCGGTACTCGAGTGCGGCTACAACCCGCTGCGAGCCGCCCTAGATTGCATTGCACCTTTTGAGCAACGCATTTTATGGTTACTTACACTTACTGTGGACAAAGAAATAGGCTGCAATTTTGATTTGAATAAATTTTCCCCCTTCGATGCACTGTATAGACGCGGATCCTCAAGGTGGTATTGTAATGGCACCGCACGAACTGTACGTCTAGCGGCTTTAAACCCTGTCTGACCCCATAAATCGAGAACCCTGGTGAAACGCGTATAGCATCTGGCTTGGCATGATGATATGCTGCGAGGGGTTGGCCGCTTCGACAGCTCTGTTTGGTCTTAGCAATATCAGAAGCCCGAGATTTTGGAAAAACTGGCCTATATCCTGGCTCTCTAAACTGTTGCACCGCTGTGCAGGCCGCAGCGTGCACAGGAAAACCACGACCGTAATTATCAGAACTGTTCGCACTCTATACAGCGACCCGTCATGTCGAACGCGGGGCTACCGCAATCTCTGACAGCACTGGTGCTGGTCAGTCACTAGCCCGAAGAACTTTGAGAATCCAACCCTTCCCTTGTTGCCGCAGCTGTGGATTCTACAACGGTGCTAGCTTTTAGGGTCATGGTATTAGCGTGTTAAGGATAGGGACATAGGTTAGGGTTCAGGGACGGTTATGGGACGCCCATAACCATGCAGATGAAACGCACTTTACCACGGGGGCACAATGCTATTGTCTCACTATGTGTATGCCCTGAAGTTTAAGTTACAGCTGGCGCCAGCAAATCAAGCACCATAGTCTCACAGCCTTTCGTGTGATTTAATGCTAGGTGCTTGATTGGCCTCCACAATTGCTATCAGAAAACGGGGCTATCCCCGTTTGTCGAAATGGCGAGCCACCTAAAAATCTGGCTTATACGTAAATTGCTGGCACGAGCTGCAGCTTCGAGCCAATTGTCACAGACTGAGCGTGCTGAAGGCGATGAAAATAAATTTCTGCGGCCACATTTCGTGACAGTTATTTCCTAAATTCTTCCCCGTGACCCTTTATCATTGCTAGGTACCACCTGTGACGTCGGGGCTGATTGCTAGCCAGCAGCGTCAGCCGCCAGCTCTGTTATCAAAGGCATGTTGACCTATGAAAAAAAGGGAACAAAATAACTGGGGGAAAATTGTGCAAAAAAAATTCTTGGGTGATCCTCGATGGATCGTTTGAATGCGCTGGCAGCGAAACGTTCGTTATATCCGAGGTTAACACAATAATGTTCGTTATATGCGAGGTGGTGCACTACAGTTCGTTACACTCGGGGTCCAGACACCAAAGTTCGTTACAGACGAGGTGGCATGCTTAGATTCGTTATATCCGTGGTTAACCCACGACAGATAAAATACGTCGGCAGTTTGCGGAAGAGGCGCTGCTGTACTTAAGGAAGTTTGTGATTTCTCGCAGACAAGCACAGTTCCGAATACATCGCATGCTGTACGTTTATTACAAGCTTACTAGAACTCAAATGAAGGTTTTTTTTACAGTGAGGGCAGTCATTTATCGATGTTACTGCCACGAGCGACTTGACATGGGAGTATCATTTCTCCTCCGAATAGCAACGCTTTTCTTCACAATAGCAGCATGGGGACGACGATCAGACTTTGAGCCGCGCCGTCCTTATACTGTATACATACAGAGTGTTTCAACTAAGGCTTTACACAATTTTTAACAATAAGCTTTTTGAGTTCGAATAGCACTTTTTTCGGCATAACGTTGTCAGCGGTGTAGTATAATACAGCTAAGACGCGCTAACTAGCGCGCTGGTTAACTAATATAGAACAGTCAACTTTTTAACTATTGCTGTTAGGCTCCTTAAATATTGGGAGGCGTGTAGCTCACCATAAGCAATATCCATATAAGTTTTTAGATATTGGAAAACGCGGTTATCCGCGGCGCTGTGACCCAACAAATTTTAGCTATTTCGACGAGTTGCGTGCACTGGAGAGGTTGCTTTGCCCGGAAGCTTCTCGAAAGCGCATGTATTTTGGCGGGATGTAGCCAGAATTTGTTGGGCCACAGCGCCGAGGGTAATCACGTGTTCTAAAATCTTAAAACTGGTATAGATATTAATTACTGTGAGCTACACACCCCTCGGTAATTAAAGAGCTTAACAGTGATAGTTGAAGAGTTCCATATTCAATATTAGTTAACCCGTTTATTCGTTAGCCAGTCTTAGCACTATTCTAATCTACGACACCGCTGACAATGCTATGCCGAAAAAAACACTTTTCTAGCTCAAGAAAGCCTGTTTTTGAAACTGTGTAAAGTCTTATGTGAAACACCCTGTATAGAAAAGGTTAGGGACGTAGGAGGCAGTATGTTTAGCACTTATCCCGCGATTGCTGCCTTTGTGAAAAGGGGGGTAGAAAAAAACGAAATATATAGCATGAGGGGTAGGTGTTATCTAACAACAGAACACTTTGCTTACTTCATGCTACATAATGACATTGTTTTTGAAATCTTCTTTAGTGCTGCTCTGTGGCAGCGCTCCAATGTAAGCTCTTCTCAAAGAGCCTGTCATTAGTTTGAAAAAGCTGCATGAACACACCAGTGTTGGCGCATCAACGAAGCCAACAGAGCATTGAGCATAGGCCAATAATGCTTTCAATGCAGGAATGCATTTAAGGACTATATCTTCGCTTCGCCGTGTCCGCGGATTTTCGTCCTCCGTCCGCGCACACTGCTAGGAAATTCCCGAAAATAAAATACGCCCGAAATGTTTTTAGGTATCTCCGTGTTGCAAACCTGGGTCCCTTGGGTGAGTAACCGCAAGCGTGTGTGACGCGTTAAACGGCTCTACTGTCAGCGCTTTCCTTTTTTTTTTTTTTATCCAGCTTGGTTATCACCACAACGCATCTGTGCATGTTTCAAGGAGGTATGTCCTCTAGCAGGATTTTAGTGGTCTGCGTGAAATTATGAGATGCGGCGGGTTCTTGGTAGAAAAGCAGCGCGCAGAAATCAGAAACAGAGCCACGACACACAAACACAGGATGATGGAGGCTGCATGAACCCCGATATAAAGAAGCTGGCAGCGTCGATGAAAGGAGAAAGGTTCAAAAGGCAGGGGGAAAAAAGATTTTTGTGGCAATTCTTTTCGGGGCCATTAAAGCCCCGACGAAGCATCCTGCCGCGTCCTTCGCCAGCAGCGGACGAGAGCCGAGAAGCGACGGACATATTATGCAGTCACGGACGTCTCCAGCATGTAGTCCAGCCAAGTCTTGAAGACGTCCTAGGACACTCGGCCGCGGGGGACGCTTGACCGGTGAAGGAGGTTTTGCTTGAAACTGACGTTGATCACCCGGCACTTGTACAAAACAGAGAAGAAAAGAAGCTTTGATTACTGACAACGCTCGGTGTCGGTTTATCGGTTTATGGGGGTTTAACGTCTCAAAGCGACTCAGGCTATGAGGGACGCCGTAGTAAAGGGCTCCGGAAATTTCGACCACCCGTGGTTCTTCAACGTGCACTGGCATCGCACAGTACATGGGCCTCTAGAATTTCGCCTCCATAGAAATTCGTCCGCCGCGGCCGGAATCGAACCCGTGCCTTTCGGGCCAGCAGTCGAGCACCATAACAACTGAGCCACCGCGGCGGCCAACGCTCGGAGTGTACGCATTGCAACAAAATACGGTGCAGCAGCACGCATGCGTTCCATCTGTGGGTTTGTCCAGGCTTAGCATGGATTAGAACGCTTTTTTTTTTACTATACGTAGATATCACAATATTTTGTGCACCTATCAAGCCGATGTTCAAAGCCCAGCCTCGTTTCGTACGGTTGGGAATCTTGAGTGCATGCATATACTTTGTTCAATTGTTTTTTTTTTTTTCACCAGTCTTCTACAGGTGCGGCATTTCTTAAATGTTCTTCCAGAAACATCAGGGGCTGATGTCTGTCAAACCGCAAGAGAACGAGCAATAGAAACACCTTCTGTGACTCTCCTAGCTATCAGTTAATCCCCTCATTAATAAGCAGCCATCATGTGCACACATCCAGCACTCGGGTAGTAGCCGCAGGAATCGTTGGCTCGCAAGGCATGCCAGACACTGCTCCATTTCTTGACGGCGTCGGGCCTGCGCCGAATAGGCTGTGACTGTTGTGACTGTGCCGTACACAACTTCCCTACTAACTTCATTTTAACCTTATAAATGGAGCGGAGGATCATTACTTGACAGCAGCCGATGAAGTAGTACGTCCGGAAAGCGTAGGCAAAAACCCGGTGTTTCCCTTCGCTGCAACTCTCCCTTCCTCTCCCGGGGTCAGCGCCTTCAACGTTGTTCCTTCTTTATTGGAGAGCGTTCCATTCTGTTTTAAGCATCGCTATTGTATTCTTCGAAATCCCGACCCCCAATATGCGCGGTGAACGACTGCGGTGTGCGTGTGCCCCTTTTCCTTCGCTCCCGCGGAAGGCCCGCTCCTCGACCTGTCACGAATGGGAGGACGCGGGCCGCACGTTACTTCGAAATTTGTCTTTCTTTCACGGACCCATATTTAGGACGCGCTTGGACCGCGTGCATCACTCAACATTCGCCCTTTGCTTCTCTCAACCCTCTACACGTCCGTTGCGCGATTCCGCGTATACACACACGCACAGGCAATGCTTACAACTCCACTCGCTAACCCCCCTTTTCATCCTTTTTTCCTTAAAACCACCGTCTCAGCTTTCAGCGGTTTTCGGTGGCCAGAAAAGTATTTTCTCCTAGACAATTTCTCTCGCTTCTACATCTTGCCTGCTCCGTCACGACCCATTCGAAGCCCATATAGATGGCAGCGGGCACTACGTTCCCCCATCCCCGTTCAGATCACCCCCCCCCCGTCCCACGTTTTTTTCTTTCTTTGGTCTCTGCAGCTCTATATAGACTTCCGTCCAGCTTGTTCCATTCGGTGTGTCCATGATCAAGAACCTTGTTTCTTGTTTTCAACTTTTCACTTCCCAGCTTCCGTTCTTAGTGGCTCTGGCACTTTGATACACTTCAAGGCGATCTTTTTTTCTGCTTCTAGTTTGGAAACGCCCGATTCTAGCAGCTCTGAACTTCGATTGACGACAACGAATGTGGACGGGCGTTTGAACCCGAGAGCAGTAAACTTGATCAAGAGAGCAGGGGTAGGTGAGGCCGTGGAGTCGGATTTCTAAGGTTTTTTTTTTTTTTTTTTCAGCGATGCTCAGAGGGGGAAAAAAAAGGTTCAGAAAGGTGGAGGGAGAGGTGGAGCAAGAGGAGGAGTGGAAGCAGTGAAGTTGAGAAAACAAAAATAAAGGAAGTGAAATTCTCGGCAGCGCGTTCTCTTCTTATTTCCTCGTCCATACTTTTCCTTTTACTCATTTGCGGCATAAGGTACGCGGTAAAGCGCACTGAAAAACGAACGGTTCGGAGAGTGCTGAGGCCGCGATGAAAAACTCTTATCTCGCTTCTAGAGCGCGCCAGGGCCCGTGTG
Organism: Amblyomma mixtum; assembly: GCF_055824585.1. Lineage (NCBI taxonomy): Eukaryota > Metazoa > Arthropoda > Arachnida > Ixodida > Ixodidae > Amblyomma > Amblyomma mixtum. The sequence continues at coordinate 273,866,240 of NC_143014.1, read as the reverse complement.
CGGTCTTACACTGAGCACGCATCGCGGCGACCTTTTTATAAATAATGGAAAGCGATAAGAGGTCTAGGAAACGTTGTCTCTCACCTTATTTCTTGCGCTTTTTCCTTCTCCCTTTCGTCCGCCGTTCTCTCTAGCATCTTTCAGCCGGCCTGCGAGCCCTGCGCCTTATTTCGGCATCGAGTGAGCTTTATAAATAATAGACGCGCCGATAAGACGTTTCTCAAACGTTTCCCAATCCTTTAGCCTGAGTTTGAAGTTTCCTCGGCACCTCTGCCCGAACTTCATTTATCAAGCGCTGTGCTCCTTTGGGGATTTTTCTTTGCGCCTTCCCTTCATTTTGGGGCGCTGCTGCGCTCCTCCTTAAAAGTCGCAAAGAAGCGAGAACGTCCGTGATGCGCATTTCAATCTCGCGCGGTTCTTTGTGATCGTTTTTCATCACTGCGGACATGCCGTTTCAAAAGCGCTGCAGCCCACGAGATTTTCATTCTCCATTTGCGGACGTCCGTGCGTGCGTGAGTGTGTGCGCGCGCGCAACCCAGCACGTACAGTTGCTTCCTGCGGGAGATCACGTTCGGGAAAGAGAACCCGATCAGCACACTCATGTATAGCAGCTTCACCTTTGATTTCATTTGCGTATCGAGCCGTTGTAATTGGCAATGTACTAAGTAATGGAGCTCACTACTGTATTAATATTATATACTGCGCGTCCCTCATAGCCTGAGTGGCTTTGGGACGTTAAACCCTAATAAATCAAACCAATATTATATACTGCATTCATTAGCGTTCACAGAAGCACAACATGGAAGCCTGAAACCATCGCAGCGCTTCAACTTGCAGTAAAATCGCACCCCAACTATTAAGATGTTGACCAAAACTATTTAGCAGGGTTATTAGAACGCGCCGGTGATCAGAGTAGGGTGTCTCGGAGAGCGGCGGGCGCATTGAGGCACCCTAGACAAGAGTGCGTTTCATTGACAACGCTTTGTGCCATTACTTGCAGCTGTGCTATAGGTGGTATACCACATTCTTCTCTTTTTGTATTACCATCATATTCGTTTCCGCCATGGATGTGTTTGATGCTTTCCGCATGAATGCACCCCAGCTTTGTTTCTTCTTTACATGAGGGTGAGGGTGCGTGGGCTCAATTGCTCCCGACCTTTGGCGGGACAGGTGAGAGGAGGTAGGTATTAAGCATTGTTGTTTATGTGCAGGGTGCAAACTAAAATTCAATAGAAGGAAGCAGCCCCACGGTGTAGCGGTACACAGGGCAACGCAGGTTCGGAGTGCCACTACTAGGGAAGGGTGCTTCAGTTTAGTTATCCTCCGTCCCTCCCTGACTACCCCCTTGCTAGCCAATAATGCACTGCGGCCGGTTGAGCATACGGTTCTCTGCATCTACTCTCAATGGAATGACCAGTCTGATAAACTTACACCTAGCAATCAGACTGAGCTGTATGGAAAGAAAGAGAATACAGAGAGATGAGCATGCCCTCAAAAATGATTGAATAATGCTTAAAAATATTATTCTGCAAGATCGAGCCTAATGCGGCTTGTGACTGCGCGCATTCTGTACTGACGCAGGAAACACAGTTCAGCGAAAAAAAAAAATGATTTTCACACGTACATTCACTCCACTCGGAGATACCGTCATGTATGTGTCAACTGCATACTTGTGCGACATCTCACTCTTTCAAGTAGGGTCAGACGAGATGGCAATTTTTTCAAGCCGCCTATTGCAGAACACTTCTCGCATTAGTGGCCGCAGGATCACGTATGTGTATTGTGTGAAAACTGCGAGGCGTTTTGTTAATGCACACGGAAATCTCAAACTATTGTTTCAGCTGTGCTTTCTCACGCAGTCACGACATCAATCAATTTATGCTTGTCTAAATTTCAGTGATTGAAGCTGCTACAGGTTAATGCTGTAGAAATAATGCGCTTTAATTCGCAAGCTTGCGATATGTCTGCGCACTGTTTCGTAACGAAATTCCTGAGGCGGTACTTAACTCTGCCCAGCTGCGTGTCTTGCTTCCCAGACACGTGGTGTTTTTTTTTTTTTTCTGCTCCTTTTTTTTCTTTCTTCCCTCGTCGCACCTCTATGCAAGAGCTCGCTGCCACGCTGAGGTTAAAAATGAGCTTCAGCGGGGTCCGATGCCAAAAGGGTGCGCTTTTACCGGCCTGCCCACACACTCTCGGCATTCGGGAGGCGCGTTATACGTCATTTATCAGGCCAGCCGAAAGAAAAACGAACCGATGACGTCACGAGGAGGGCGCAATCCCTGGGCTGTTGGGATGGCAGCGAGAGTAAAAGCTGCATTCACAAGAAGAACGGACGCCAGGCTCCCTTGGATAATGTATAGAGTGGCGTGGTTGTGAAAGTGTCCCGCTATCACTTCGCCGCGAGGTTTCTGTTGGGGACAGTAATGATCACACAAGAGGTTTTTGCATCCTAAGCAGCGGAGGAGTGCGTTACTTGAGGGTAACTATCCGCTTTTGATATGTCGCTAAAAGTAGGTGCCAGTGGTCATTTCACATGGGGCTCCCCGTCACAGGAATGCCGCCTTTGAGGCCTCTAACGGAACTGCGCCACCCTCGCCAGTAATGCTACCTCAGACATGCTAGCCACGAGCATTATCACCACCTGCAGTTGCGTAGCAGCTAAGTTCCACTGCCGAACAATCGGTCGCCTATTCCGTGCCTGGCTGTGACGGCTGCATCTCGACGGCGGTGAAATGAAAGAACGCATGCGTACTAGCATTTCGGAGCACGGTAAAGAATCGCATTAGTTCGAAGGCCATCCGCGAGCCATTACTACAGCGCCGTCAATATCCCTAGTGTACCTTAGAGGTATAAATAAGCTAACTGTCCAGCGTTAATACGCCTGGCAGTCCTCCATAACCTGCGAGGCCGTTCGCTTCAGCCTCACATTCGCTCTTGATCAATCGCATTCACAGGGAATCGCATGCAAGTACAACCCATTCCGGCCTATTTGGTCTAATTCATGCAAACCTAAACAGTAATAAAAGTGGAACCCTGGCGGGTACTCAAGATCGGTAAAAACCTTAGCATTTCTGATTTGCTGCCAATAAAACAGTGCAAATACGATGTTTCACTGAGAGATTACAGTTGACGTAGTGCATTTTATACTTAATGTCTAATCAGCATCTGAAGAGGACCTGAAGGGACACTGAGGACAACTCCATACAATTTTTGTATTCTATTTCATTTTATTTCATTTTCATTTCATTTTATTTACTCTATTTCATTTTCATTTCATTTTATTACCCTCAAGTGCAAAAGCATTACAAAGGGGAGTGGTACATACATAATATATGGCGATAAAAACAAAAGCACAATAAAACCTAAGCCAAAACAAAAGCTAACACAGACCACGAATACAAAGGGCAAAATAAAGAACCAAATACATGTAAACCCGGAACAAACTGAACACGAGAAAAATTGCAGGGGACACTTAAGCCTCGCCTTAAGAATATGACGCGATAGCGTAATGAGTCAATCCCCATATATGCGGAATATCATTCTCTACATTCGTAAATCCCTGGGAGTCCTCATGCAACTCCTGGTGCAGTGGTTAAGCGATGCGCCACTGCCCTGCGATGGCAGGTGCTCCCAGCGGTGGACCTTGTGCTGCCTAGGTTGCTCTTCCTGCCACAGTGGGCAGTTTTCTCACTATCCGGTGGGCAGGTTGTGATGACGTCGCAAGGTCACGTGACCTGGGTGGCCAACCTGCCTCCTAGGTTGCTCTCTGGGGACCACCTGCCAAAGTCATGCTCGTGATTTTTCGCCCACAACGCCGACGCCAACGACACCGACATCGGGTTTTCTGGAAAACGGGGCCTTTAACACTACTGCGTTAAAAACGGCGATAATAAAGAGTTACACAATAGGCAGAACAACCACAAGCGGAGCAAGCATGCACGTAGAACACGATAAACTGAAAATAAGACAACTTGATTCCACAAGTAAAAAATGTCAGGGATCAGTTTCAAGGTACCTTACGAGTGTTGCACGAAATAAGTCGTGATGTCGTATTAGTGCGACGTCGGACGGAGTGGAAGGCGATTCCACTTTGCCGATTTACGAGGAAGAAACGAGTGATAAAGGGATTAGGTTTGCGACTGATTACGTTTACTTCATAAGCGTGGCGGCCGATACGGCACAAACTGTGAAATGAATGCACCGTTCAGGTGGCTATGAGACAAATTTCGTGAAAAAGGCCGAGGCGCGACACTTTCCTACGGATCCCAAGAGATGGCACTGACAACGTTAGTTTCGCTGAAGTAATGCTGCTAGTGCGGTTGTAATTGGAAAGAATGAACGCGCCGAATTCTTGAAGCGATAGCTTCACTCTGCTAGGTGATGCCGGGTATAGCCGTGTATGCAACACACATAGCCTGCTAACCAGATAATGAGAAAACTGTCCACCGTGGCAGGTGGCAGTTAAATTAATGATTCATCGCTCGGGAACAGCAACCTTGTTCGCACAAGGCCCACCGCTCGAAGCACCTGCCATCGTAGGGCAGTGGCGCATCGCTTAATCGCTGCACCTCTGCGCCAAGAGGGGTATGGGGACTCCCAGGCATTTATATGAATGTAAAGTAGAGAATGACCAATTCCGCATATATGGGAACTAACCCATTACGCTATCGCGTCATATTAAGTAAGAGCTTAGGTGTGCCCTCCATTTTTCTGAACCATCTCGAGTGAGGATTTTAAGTTCGCAAAACCGGGGTCCCGAATCGCAGAAGCACACTGTAATTTTTTTCTGGCTGAGTTGATGCTTGTCCGGCAGCAAAACTCATTTATTGCAGAGGAAATTTGATCCCCCCCCCCCCCCCCCTTCAATAGATTTAAATTCGTGACGTCAACAGCGCAAAAGACTAGTTTTCCGTGATCCCTGCTTTTAAGTGAGTGGCGATACCGCCAAGCGTCATAATCCACGCGCAAAACACTGTGTTTACCCACAGCAACAGCTTTAAAAATGGGACAGTGATCGCAACACCTGTATCTCATTTTTTGGCCTTTTCTAGTCTACGAAACACTTCGTTTCCGGCGAAAGTGCTGTCTTTTTTGTTAGAATAAGATAATCTGTAGATGCAGGTCAACTTCATTACCTACTCAGTGTGTCTTTAAGTGCTGCGGCTTACAGCTATTTGAAGAGTGCCATTTTATGCGCATTAGAATTTTTGGAACAAAACCAGGGCACAGGGCCCTCATCGGGCACATCACAGAGACACCACTGTCGCCTTTCATAGGCAGCGCAAGCTGACACCGCCGCTATAAATCACAGATTTAAACCTGCTTCAATCTAATTAAATTCGTGTAGTTCATCAAAGACGTGGTCTCAATGAGGTAAGGTGGGGCCGCTCTTGAAGGACAGCAGATGACGGTAACGAGCTGGTGTATGTATATACGGTAGGCATGATCAGTTGAAATGAACATGGAAGATGGCTTGATGCAATTCAGAATTCGAGCATTTCGCCTGCAGCAAAATGAGGCTAGTAACGTATTTGAACGAATATAACGCGTTTTTTTTTTTGTCGGATCCCCTGTTTCGCAACCCACCACATGTTATACGTGAAACCAAGGTACGAAGAGAGCGCGGTTATTTTTTTCCTTGCTCTTCGAGATACCTACAACAAGCTCCACCATTGTACTCATGAGCCGCGAGAAGAAGCGAACTTCTCGAGAACCTTTGGATACTCGAGGTGAAGGAAAACAAACTAACTACGCTTACGCCGTGCCACGTAATGCGCTGAACTCAGCGAGAGCTGTGCTGCTTGTGCGCGTTGCGTAGTTTTTCTGTTTTTTTTTTTTTTGCGAGCTGACTTGTTTCTGGCTGTAAATGTGTGGTCACAGACTTGCGGATGTTTTCAGGCAGCGCGTTTGCAGAGAGCGTCGCGTGCTCCCTGTGTTCAACCCGCTTCATGTTTGTGGGCTTTCGCCTCCCGGCTACATGTAGCATCCGAGAGGAGTTTCTAAGCGTTTAGTTGATGACACGTAAGACGACGCCGTATTCCCGCATAGCCCTCGACAATAGGTCCCGTGAACAGTTCGAGCCCGCGTTATAATCGTAATATTATTATTACGATTAATTATTAATTATTAATATTATTATTATTATATTACAATCATCTTCTTGTATAACCGCTAATCTGTCGTTAGTTTCAATTTGGCGCCGGCGCAATTCCTTTACGTCCCCAACCTGGCAAAGTGACCAGCCAGCGTTGATGACTCGATGATACTAACTGAAATCTTTCAACCTATCTCCCGCAAAAATTTCAAAAGCGCTTGTAGTGTGCCGCTCCACGCGCTATAACTAACACCTTTCGATAGTTGGCAAGCAGTCCTGTAGGCAAACAGCTCGGCCAGTTACAGTCATCTGACGGCGGCAGAAGCCTGCACAAGCTGTTACGACTCACGATTCTCTCTTGTGCGGCTTGTAGGCAGCGCTAGCATGCGATTATATGCCATGGTGATAGCGATGATAGCGGCTGCACAGCGCTATTGTGAATGCCTCTTTTTTTTTTCTGGGTATGCAGGCGCTATCTATAAACAGAACGTATCGGCATCATTAATAGAATCCGCTGCAAGGAACAAATCACGTGGTATACAGTTAGCCTTGCGAACAAGCCCCCAACGTATCCGGCTTTCGGTTGTGTAGGTGAACAGTGGTCGGTAAGCCGATGTCTGTAAGTTTCTACAATTAGATACGTTCGCAAAAGAAGTTCCAAACTGTTATCTCACCCACGGGGAGAATAGGCGGCAGCGATAACTGTGCAGAAACCCCAACCTCGTAAGCTCGCCGTTCAGAGCAGTCGTGCAGACTTGCTAAGCCCAAACGCCTGCGCAGTTTGCCACAGTTCCGTGCTCTCCCGCCTCTGCTATCGCCTTCGTGACCGCCTGCTGCTGCCAATAGTACAGCGCTAATGTTTTTTCGCTCGCTCGTGAAATTCTCTCCTTTGTCTTGCTATTTTCAGTAAGTGATTCGATTCACCGCGGATCGGCTTCAACGCCCTCTGTGTGCATGATTCGATTCACCGCGGATCGGCTTCAACGCCCTCTGTGTGCATGCATGAGACGGCGTTTGATGACCATCGCTGGGGGAGCCTTCGAAACTCCGGCCTCGCGAGCCGAGATGCCCGCGCTGCGTTATTCCGTTTCCTGCCCTTTGTGTCTCCCTTTATAACCACGGCTAGTGCAACGTTCGCGAGTATGGCTACGCGAGCGTGACACGTCCTCCAACAAACGATCCACTTCCCGTTCGCCCCCGAAAAGGAAGCAGCGGCCGCTGCGGCTCTTTCTGTGTGCTCCCGCACACGTCCCCGTCCGCCTCTGAATCCCGCGCCTTCCGGTACAGGAGCGCAGTCTTTGATTTCTTTGCGGGAGGCAACGAGCGGATGATCGAGGAACACGCCCTCTAGCCGACTTCACGATACACCCGCGCAAAGTGTCGTATGGCCATACTCAGCGGTCGAAAAGGATCACGGAAGGAGAGCTCCCTCGGTGCCTGTCGACGGGAGCGATCGAATCCACCAATTCGCGAGCACGCGCGGTGTACGTCGTTCCCATCTCTTAGCGATGTAATTCGAAGGAAGGCTGTGGAAAAATTACCGCCTCCTAAAGCGATACTGATGACCTGGCCTGTATCGACCGATTACTGCATCATGACGACAAATACGCTACTTTCAATGAAAACGGAGCTTTTCTAAACAAGAAAGGGGAAAAAATAAATAAAATGTAGGTGTCGCCACCACCGACCGAATAAGCATGGAAACTGCGGTGTGTCGACACCGTTTTCAAACTCGGATCCCAGAGGCTGAGCAACATTGCCATTCACTTCAAAGGAGTGATCACGGAGTCCTTTTTGGTGTAGACTTCACAAGTTTCATTTGAGCGGCGGTAAAATGTGTAAATGCAATTTTCTCACCAACAAGTAGATCTTTTGCTGCCGGAAAAACATAAACATAGCCAGAAAGAGCCACGGAGTTCATTTTTACTAAGGACAAAAATTCGATGCAGTTGCGCTCAGTGTCCCTTTCAACAATATATCCAGACTTAGTGTCGTATAACTGTCGCGTATTTTGTGCTAGATGCTGCGGCGGACGTAGCTATACAGACGTAGTGTGAGCCTACCCTTAGCTTTTTAAAACGGCTGGTGCACGGTGCTTCTTGATTCGCACCTTATATGTAGACATATATTCCTGCTTTGTAAGCACGGACATTCATGGACTCGATCGTTTATCTCGTTTTCGGTTCAGAAAGCCGGGCATAAACGCGCTGGCCTATGCCCTGTTGAAGTGTGACCGCATACTACGTGCCTTCGTCGTGCAGCTTCACTGCGCGAGGGCGCCACCAGCCATATGAAAATGGACCCCGAGCTGGCGGTGCGAAACTGAATTTTCGTCAAAGGCATCTTCTGCCCACACAAACCATGCAACTATCGCCACTGCTCAAGGATAGCTGCCATCTATGGAGAGTAGGCCGAATATTTAAAATCTAAGTTTTGGCATTGCTTTTCTATGCAGTGCAGCTTCCCCGCATCAACGGACACGCACCTTATCAAAGCACGGTAATTCGTCCCGTCCGCGGCTTTAATCGTGCATGTATTGTGCGTGCGTCTCGAGCCCGAGTTTTTGCGTCAGTGTGCGCTTGTTCTCGGTCCAATATGAGAGGTCGCGTAATCCCTGGATAAGCGACGCGATTTGTATAACCCGTGCGACTATTGCGGTAATCTGCGCTTAGCAGCCATGCATACCACGAAAAGCCTCGAGCATGCATGGAAGCAAAAGTTTAGACCAGGCGTAACACGGGCTATACTGAAAGCGTTACATGAAAACCTTTTAATGCCCCAAGAGTAAGAGAAACAACAGCAAAATCATGAAATCATGTCCTCCTGATTAGCTGTTCAATGCCTTCCGATTCCTGACTTTTGCGTCTTTTCTGACAGTGTCCGTGTCTGCGAAGCTTTATATGCAAAGAGGACCCCAGGCCGCTTAAGGGAGCCATTAACGCTATCATACTCCAGTGTTGGTATGTGCAACTAGATGGTCGGACGAAAACAACAACGTCTCTGTAACACAAATTTCAGCGACAGCTGTTGGTAGTCCTGCTTCTGCCGCCCAAGCCCTGCTGACGCAGAGGCGTTGTGGGGATCGCCGCGCCCGTGAAGGTAAAGCTCGCCATGCAGTAAAGGCCGCAAGCCAGAGAATAAAGAGACAGGATCAGAACGTGCCTCTTGCACCAACCGAGGCGAAACGCCGCCGACGGCGAGGTCGCTGAAATTTGTGCTAGAGTCGTAACCCCAGTGTGATCATTGTTTTTTCTGTAGCCTTCAAAGAAGTGATCATCAAGCGCCTCAGGCCTGCACATGACTGATACTGCCATTTTCCAAACGTATCTGCAAGTGTACCTCCCACAGATGATAACACAAATCTGCAATTGTTGATGTACACCCGGCCGCAAAAGTTCAAAGAACGCAGGAGCCTCCACAACTTTTCTTGCAGTCAAAGCGCACATTTTGAAAATAAATATCGATGTGCACTCGAGTTCACGGTCTCCAAAGCTCTCGTTCTCCATTTAAGACCGCACGCTCGCTCCACGAGATTAATCCTTTTTATTTCTCGGTTCCCATATTCGGCAAACTTTGGTGGTCAAGTGAGACCGCAAATCAGGGTGCGCTGGCGTATACGGTCACGCTTCGGGAGCGGAGAAGAACATGCGACAAAAGGTTCGCAGCAAGCTCCGGCCACGAGCCACGTGGATCCAAATGGATTCCAGATGTGCGCGCCGAATCTGCCGTCCGCAGTGCGCGAGCGGTGCGCGCAACGCGACGCGCTCTTCAATGAGGCAGCGGTGGCTAAAAGCGCGCGTTTTAACACTACGCTCCCCGAAGCCGAGCGTGTAAAACTCGTGCCGCTGAGCGCGAACGCACGTGCGCAACCGCGGCGCACAATCGCGCGCAACGCGCCAGCGCCGCGGACTGAACCGGCCCGAGTGAACGAGACGAATCTGAAGCGATAAAGAGGCCGGAGCAGCGGAGAGGAGTCGGGGTTCTCTCTCCTGGACGGGGAATTCATTGTGTGGGTCGCCCCGATCACAGCGCTGAGTAGCGCGTTTGTATATGGCGGTGGATAAAGCCCTACAGTGCAGCCATCGAGTGCTCTTGATCCCAGAGTGCTTAGTAGCCCCGGTTGGCTACGGGTGGGTCCGCACGCCGGAAAGGTTCGCGTGGTCTTTAGGCATGTATATACGCATAGGCCTATGGCGCGACGATAACGCCGTTCTACCGCTGCCTATCCAGTGTTCCTCTACTCGCTCCATTTCTTCCCCCTTCTTCATTTCTCTCCTTTTACAAGGTCATGTAGAGTCGGAGACAAAAGTCTATGGACCGCGTGATCCTTAAACAAAGCCGATAGTTCTATCATTAGACGCCGTTTGCAGACTACATTTGTGGAGGTGAAAGTCAAAATCTCTTCTTTCACCTCCACAAGTGTGGACTCCAGCTGGCTGCTACTAATATAGCTATAGGATTCATCTGCGGATCACGCGACCCAGAGATTTTTGTCCCCGACTGTACGTACCTGCGCTTGCGCGAAGACGAAGTGGACGAATAAGGAACACATACGGCCCGTGAAGTGTCACTGTGCATGTCGTATGGTTTCCTTGTTTGTCCGTGCCGTCTTCGCGCAAGTACTATTAAGAATAAATCAGCTGGCCCAAACAAAAGTACTAACTGGACTGCTGCGCAAGCATAATTTGATGCAGTCGTTATGACAACTGACTGTCATCTGCGAAGGCATATCGCTTTGTAGGGCGTTCTGTGTGGCTCGCGACAGCCCTTTTTCGATCCCAATGATGCTCAGGGTTCGTGTATTGTCTGGCTTTCCTTATTCGTCCCATTCGTTCTACTCTTTTAACGCGACAGCGTTCAGGCTCCAGTTATGCGGCGAACCAGGCGGCGCCGCTGCCATCCGTGAGAGAAAATTCGGATTGGTCGAAAAGGTAGTGATGTCACATGTTGAGGGGTGGAAAAGTAAATTTGTTCCAATGAAAAGAAAATTACGGCGAGATGAGAATCGAGCGCGGGCCACTTACATTTCCAGTCAGATACGGTACCTCTAGACTACTGAGGCACTTTTTTTTTCTTTATTGCCTGACTTCAGCGAGGACCACGATCTACACAGACAAAAGCTTACAGGGGCGCTATGCTGGAAGGCCCGAGTTTGCTGAAACTCGGAATCTTCCCGAGCTCTGGCGACGCCCTCAGATGAGTGAACTAATGGTAGCAAGACAAAATCCCACCCTCGTCACTCCTCCAACTTCATTGGGTTATCTGGATATATTCCGTGCTTTATCATCATATCGGCGCCACCTCATCGGCTTCTTGGGCGGTCTACAAAGAACGGGTCACGTGAGCCAACCGCCGGTGCACTTTTCATTTGTGTGTCGCTCCACCAAGTGCACTGCGTGTGCAATTAGACACACGAGGTTTGTTGAATTTTATAATGCACTTAATACACCTTTATAAGCATTTTATAGTGTGCAAGATTTGGATTTAAAGCGCTTTGGAGTGATTTATGCATTATTAAATTCTGCTTTGTACCGCGAGGGAACGCTACCAACGCCCGTCATCAGCTGACCGCCAATGGCGACGAGGTACATGTGCAACGCTACGGAAGTAGTCCGCAAAAAAAAAAATAAGGAGAGGTGTGTCACTCCGCGCTGTTCTGTGGCCGTGTGGTCTAACGCGTCGCTCCGCAGAGTCGACAGGCAATGGGAGCGCGTGGGTTCAAATCCCGCATGGTAAAACTTTTTTATCTCACATTTTTTTTCATCGCAAGTTGAATTTCGCGTGACTTGAATGAGAAAACTCGTTTTGTTCAGAATCGCTTGAATATTATGCCGTGTTCTGAAATGAACTGCATGCATCTGTTCATTTCATGCATACCGCGTTAATGTGAGCTGTCCGAAATTCGTTGTCAATGAGCTCGCACCGGCTTTTGGTCAGCAGTGGCGGTTATCTTCCCGATTCTGCAGCATTGTGAATATACTTTTTAGATGCAAGTGAGAGGTTTGTGCGAAAGATGACATTCATTCGTCGGTTTAATTAATTAGCACAGTGGTGAGTGCTCTGCAGTGGCCCGATTAACAAGTGGCCGTCTGCAACTTGCGATTTCGCCGTTGCCGAGGAGCCCACTTTTATGCGTTGCATATTGCAATCATTCAGTTCAGCCCTTGTGCACGGCCGGACAGCCACCATTGACCTTGAGCGCAACCACGTGTCGTGACGTCACGACAGCCGGAGGAAAAGCTGGGCCCCAACTCGCGCGGTCGCGCGCGGCCGCAGCCACCACCTGACTCTCGCTCCTCCCGCTAGGGGCGCTGCGCCGGCGCGTGACGTCTTGCCGAGAAAATCGAGTGCCGCCAAGCAATACCTCGCCCTCAAAAAAAAAAAAAAGACCGCGCAATATGCAACGCATTCTTGGCTTAACCAAGCTAAGCCTGGGCTTCTTTTATTTTTTTTTTTGTGGGCCTCTCTTAAGGTACCTGGCATGTTATGAATTGTTCTGTGGAACCGGTTAGCGGCTGATCCAGTCTTCGCCAAAAGAGTCTGGGACCGACTTTGGCACTGTGCTGTAGAGTAGCCCAAAGGACTTGGCGAGAACAATTATTTTTTACTGATTGCAATGTTCAATGCATAATGTGCCTTCCTCGTGAAATAGTTGGCCTTCACCATGTCAGGGCTGGACTTCGAAGGGGCCTTTACGCCAATGTAGGTCTCGTGGACGCATCCCACGACGTCTGTGATGCCGCCGCGCAGAAGGAAACGCTCCTCAACATACGCACGCTCGGCCGCAGTCGTGGGCAAAGCGAGCCACCGCTTCTGCACAGCCGCGTCGATAAACGCGTCGGAGACGTCCCTCACACAGCGGCTCACAGTGCTTTATTGGCGTTCAATAAAGCGGTCGGCGCCGACGCTCCGAAGCTGCCGGTCGCGAAGAACCGGAGGGCGCAGAGGACTTGCTCTTCGACCGAAAGTGAATGAGGCCCGGTACGCACTCTCCGCAGGCGTGGGTCGTCGCCTAACTATTTACACAACCATCGTACCGATTTTTTGGACAGGCGAAAATGTCGCTAGAATTCGTCGTCGGCCAAGGCAGTAAACGGGTCCAGCCGGCCGTACTGACATTTGCCGTCAGAGGAAGCGATTACCCAGGCTGCTGCTGCTGCCGCCATGACAGTCCCGAGATGAATTCGGGGCACTTCACCGTTCACGAGTTTAGCTCCGAGTTCACCTGTCAATCAAAACCATTGGTCACGCCCCCGGTGTGCCGTACATAAATTATAGGCGTACGCGCTATGGGTGGGCCACTCCCAACATCCCTGCCGGCTACAGGTATGCTGCGCGGCGGTGCTCATTGCTGACAGACATCGACGATGTTGACCATCGAAATATAACAGGAAAAACGGACGTCATCGATAATAAATCTAAGCACCTCTGCGAAGGACACGCAACGTGGCGAAAGCCGCCGATTTCTTCGCTCGCATACCAAGATTGCACAACACTATAGCCTGTTGCAACCACGTAAGACACAGCACAACGCTGAAGGCGCGTCACACCTGCTTGCAAGGCGTCAAACATGGAGCACGACGACGAACCGGTGCTTGGAGCACGTCCTACTCCAACAACATCGCATCACAGGTGTTTGGCTTGGCCGTCCTTTCATGGGTGATAAAGCTCAGCATCAATGTGTCAAACACATCTGGGATCGACAAACGATCGCTGCTCCAGACCCAGTGCAATAAAGAGTTTGTAATTTCTAGCACGCAAGCACTGCGTACTTCACAACCGTAACACCTTTCTCTGTTATAAGACCGATTCCATTATTACAAACAGGATCCCTCACCTGCCCGAATGATATTAATGCGATGTCCCTGCGGTATACAACGGCGATCGACGTTAGTGACCAAACCAGTCCGCAAAACCTAGAAGTGCGCAACGTTAACAAATACTACGCAGATACGCGCGCCACCCCCTTCACAGCTTTTAGTCAGCGTCTGATGACATAGGATGAGTTGTGTCGCTGGGTAGCACGCTCTTCGCATCCGCGGTGCACTAAAGAGGCGTCACACACAACAGGCATACGTAATGAATCATTGAATACAGCTAAACAGCAATTTTTTTTGCTCACACCGCATCACAGCCGCTCGCACGGCCAATTTCTACCGCTGAGATTCGCCAAGAGCGTACTAAAAGCAATGGTTGGCCATAGCGGGGTGCGGCAGCGGCCGTAGCAGCGGAGAGCTCCACCTGGGGTCACTGCAGAGAGCAGCAGTGACGCGGGGGTGCAGTGAAGTTCAGTTTTTTGCTTTTGTTTATTATGCAAGCCAGAAGACGCATGACTGTTATATTTTGATATACGACACAATAAAATATATTATCGCAATGGCCGAAAAATAAGACAGATTCAGCGTGTAGTAGTTGCCCAGTATTTCCAGTCGAAGGCAGCGCTACCGGCGGCGTGTCAGCGCAGGAGCTCTCTCGTTTTCGACACGGTGGGCTGCCGCTCTAGTTCGTATGCAAGCCACGCTGCAAGCAATTGCCACACTATCGCCTCTAGCGGCAGAAAGTGTCAAATCTTTGTTAATTCCCTAAAGCTATGCTTTTCAAGAACGCTTCATTGGATCCAGATTTTAAAATACATTTGGAGATGAAAAAAATGTTCATAATAATATCTGTTGCCTTTTAACGTATTCGAGAGAAGAGAAAAGGTTGATACAAGAGTGCACCTAGTGCGCACTGTTCGTCTTCGGAAATGGAGAGACAGATAGAGCTGAAAAAGAAGACACGCCCTTGACGCGCCCGAAAAGGCGTGTCAAACAGCTAGCGGCGAGTGTGCAGATAGATAGCAGAGAAGTCACGATTTCGCGATTGCTGATATGGCGCTGATAACTTCAGGTAGCGCTGCGGCCTGGTATTACGCAGTGTATTGTGTTTGAAGTGTGAAACAGGCGCGCAGGGTGCGCTTGTATCGCCTTTACGTGGCTTTATCTCTACATTTTATTGTCCGCTGCCTGCGCACGTTCCGCGCTATCTTCGTTCACTGACTGCCGTCATCGCAAACTCGGATGAAACTCGGGCGAGCGCCAAACTCGGGCCTTCCGGCATAGCGCCCCAGGTCACAAAAACCAAACTGTAACAACAACAATATCTGTAGATCACTGAGGCGCGTTCGTTCTACTTCCTTGAAGGGAGGCCTTGTGTGTCTTTTCTGACGAAGTCCGTGTCTGCGAAGCTACATACGCAAAGAGGACCCCAGGCCGCAAAGGGAGCCATTAACGCGATCGGGTCATACCCTTCTTGCCACCGGTCAGTCCCGCCTTTCATGCCAGAGCCGGCAAACAAATCTGATTGCTTGCTCTCAACCCTGACGAAACAGTAGGCAGATGTCAACGAACGGGAGATGAAGTTACCAATTACGACCCCATAGGTCTCATTTTCGTGTGTGCGGAAATCGACAAGACAATCATTTTAACATAGTTCGGGGCTCAACAGAAAGCACCAGCTAGTCGATACTAGCCCGGAATGCAATACTGTGACCTCTGACTGCTTTCCCCCCTGAATTTCCTTCGGGCCCATTGAACTTTGAAATTTATAAGCCAGCATATACAATAGTTTACACATTAAACGTGAGCGCTCTAAGTAAGAACGTGTGGCTTAGCTGGCTACATCACAGAACGCTTACACACCTTCCACAAAAGCTGAACACTAATTCTCTCCCCACCAGCTTCCCTTTTGACCCCCGCTCCGCTGTTCCGCTCTTAACACACTCTAAGAAAAAGTAAGCATGCCCTGATTCCCCCGTACGCTTTCCCCGTCCTTCGTAACTTAACGCGATTGGAGGAGGTGTTCCTTATACCCCTGCCACACGGGCACCACAAAGTCATGTGAGAAAGAGGTCCTTACGTTCAAACGCGCACGGTGCGCAGCTACTCGGCACAAGGGTTGGGTCTTTGCCACTGAACACCTTGGTGGTGAATGCGCCCAACGTAAAAACTAAAAACAAGAAACAGAAAACCTAACCAGCAAGCACTGTGTCAAAACATCTCACATACATAGAAAAAATTTTGTCTGTTTTTACTTTTTGAACTAGGTTATGCTCCCACCTCAAGACAAGAAAATGTATCAGCAACACCGAGAGCACACGGTAGCAGTAAGCAACGAAAAAAACGACTGCCACTGACGAGAGAAGCCGTCGGAAGTTATTTTATGAAATAAGTAAGTTGAAATAAGTTTCTAAGCTCGACGAGTGAATAAAATGCTCCGCTTCAATTCTTAAACTCTCACGTCAGCCGCCTTGCGCACTGCGATAAGGGCTGTTTAACTACTGTTCCACTTTTCAGGTGCACATTTCAGCTGCATTGATACTCCTTTCAGGCTTGTCTCCTTTGGTGAATAAAAGCGCTTTTTTTTTTAAAGGGTCTTTGAGGAGTGTCGTGTGAACGAGATATTAGGAAGATAATGGTTGGGGCTGCCATTACCCGGTCGGTGACGTGCCGACGGGGCTGTCAAGAAGACGTAGGACCCAGCACATGCCCGAAGTGTTCCACGCCGGCAGCTGATGTGGACGTTCACCCCCTGCTGTGAACTCAGTTGTGCAGGGAAAAGGGTTTCAAGGACACGAATAATACAGGAAGTGCGACTTTTACGGCCACAAAGAAGGAATACCCCTCCATGTGGCTGATGGACAACAAGAGCTGGAGCTTTCCCGGGTTCGTGAATGCGAACAACCATCATGACTATCTCTAGTGCATCGCCAGCCCCTACTTATGTCATATGGCAAGTGCTCAAACAAACAAACATACAAGCAAGCAAACAAAAAAGCTGGCTATGGTAGTGACTAGAATTCATATACGCATGTACCTTATCGCCAAACAAGTCAGAATTCGACTGGAGCCATCAGTCTATCGTGCAAACACATCCAGGCGAGTCGCCTAAATTACGGCACTGCAACGATGCCTTGAGGTTTAGTGGGCATCACGAGCTCCAGCGGAAGTTCACATGGCCTCACCTCAGACAGCTGAAAACACGGAGCGTTAAAACCTCCGAAACAAACCCCTTTGCAAGTTCCCGCTGTCTCCTGCCCCTGTCGTCCCCTCTTTCGAGAGCGTTTCCCGTTCCTTTATACGTTAGGGCAAGCATCAGCTGGACTAACAAGGTGCCCCACGAGCAAGCGCAATTCCCTTCGAGATAGTGCCGCCAACGTGGAGAAAATTGGCGCTAGCGCTCACGGCCGCGTTCAAGACCCCTCGCTGCCGTGGCGGCCAGGCGTCTAAGCCGCGCACAGGCCGCCATTGCCCTCTCTGTGAAGCCGCCGTTGCATCACGCAGTCGGCGGTGCCTGTTTTGTAGACGTCAGCACGTGTCGCTGTCACGCAGCGGAGCGAACGGGCTGAGGACGTGGGAGAGAACCCTGGCCAACTGCGTCTCTGATCTGCGGCGGTAGGGTGGCCCAGCTCGACATGATCGCGGTGTGACCCCATGCACGCGTGCCATTCTATGCGCATAATTTTATGCGGTCCTCACAGCGAACCACGCATCTCAACGCGAGTTGCTCAAGCTGCTAGTTCTTTTGTGTTTTGGTCCATCACTCACTGCCTGGCGAGCGGGAGTAAAAAGGTTATGGCTTTATGCTCGCGGCCATTTGACGATGAGTCCATCAATAACGACCCGTCGTCGTTATTTTCATTTTTTTTTTCTCCCGCACCGATGTTGGATAGAGTGCGAGCGAGGCAGGAGGATAGAGGAAAAGTCATTCGTTGCGGTTAGCGTGCGTCTATGGGTAGAAAGCGCTTTTCTTTTCCCTGCGCGCGTATCTAATTATTGCACGATTCATTGCAAATCTGAGCGTTTTAACCAACAGTATACGGAAAAATAAATCAATAAACCATATGAACCCAGAAAACATTCTCTTTGAAGCAACTGGAAAAAAGCGACTGGAGCTGCAGATTCTTGAAAAACCATGTTTTTGTCACCCAAACATGCTCTAAATTTTCGTCGCTTCCATAGACAACCATTGTTTAAGCTGCAGAAAACGTTAGGCGAGACATCGAAACGCCGCTGCCTTTGAAATGCTTGGTTTGGTTTGATTTCATGGTGTTTGACGGGCCAAAGCGAGTCGGGCTATGAGGGACGCCGCAGTGGAGGGCTCCGGATAATTTACACCTCCTGGGGTTCTTTAACGAGCCCAGTACACGAGCCTGTAGCATTTCGCCGCCATCGAAATGCGACCGCCGCGGTCAGGATCGAACCCGCGTCTTTCGGGTCAGCAGCCGAGCACCATAATCACACGCGGTGGCTTGCCTTTGAAGTGCGTGGGAGATCACCTTATATAACTACGAATAATCGAATACGAATCGAATATGTGTGTTATTCGGTTCATGTTTGTATTCAGGAAATTGATAATAAGGGAGCAAATTACTCATTGGCATCCACCCGAGCGCAGCCATCCGGCTACAAAGGAATGCTATACAGCTTTCTCAGAAACCTCGCAGTTCAAGAAAATTCGTCGTGCTCCGGGGTTCGAACCTGGAACCACTCCTTCACCGGAGCTGTCGCCCTACCAACTGAGCTAACCGGGAGGCTAGCATATGGTAGGGCGAGAGAGAACTGATCAGTAACTCGAAGGGGGAACAGTGCTGGTCGCCTAAACATTCCCCTGCACCCCTAAACATTCGATCAATCAAGAAATTGATATTCGAGAATTTTCGAATATCGTATTTCCGCGAATCTAGGCCGGCCACGATTTTAAGCCGACACCCGAAAGTTAAAGGCCAAATACAACAAAAAAAAACTTTCCTCGAGTGTAAGCTGGACGAAAAAACACTTGAGAGCTACAGCGTTGACAGCACGCAAACGAAATTTATTTCGATGAACCTTCTCCCGTTCGCTCGTCCTCGGTATCGCTGACCTCCTTATCACTGTCTTCTTCGTGCAGTGCACAATCTTTTGTGTATTCAAGTTTATTGGGAATGGCGTACTTTAGGAACGAGCGCGCAACCAAGCTTTCCTGGATGTCATCCCAGGCTGCAGCGATCCAGCTATATGTACACTTCAAGCAGCCGTTAAAGGATTTGCTTCAGTCTTTCATCATGAGAAGACCACGTAGACCATCTGGACCACGAACAAGGATGTCATCCATGTAGTTTACAAACCTGGGATCCCATCAAAAATTTGAGAAGAACTTGCGTTGAAATATCTCGGAGCTGAAGTGATGACGAATGGGAGTCTGCAGTAGCAGAACGGTCCAAACTGTGTGATGAGTGTTGTTAGCGCATGACTTTCTGGTGCTCACTGAATCTGGAAGAAGCCAGATTTTGCGTATAGTTTCGAGATCACTTGCATCACCTGGGCTTCCAGCACTTCATCCACGGTTGGCAAAACATTTCTTTCTCTTTTTACGAACTTGTTCAGGCGTGTTAAATGATACATGTACACATCACCTAATGGCTTCTGAAATGGCACTATGGATATTGGGAGCGTACCAGACAGCTGGCCTTTCTACCTTGCGAATTACGCCTCGATTTTCCATGCTCTCGAGTTCCTCCTTTACCATGCTCTTCATGGGAATCGGAAGCCTTCTCGGGACCGCGACAGCATACGGCACCGCATCGTCAGTCAGGCGGATGGTGTGTTAACTTGGTATGCAGCCTTAGCTGGAGCAGAGTTGCTTGTGTGTGACGCTGTAGTCCTCCGCTGCGACGGTGTCGATGAAACGGACAATGCCAAGCGTCCGCACCGCTGGCAATAAAAGCAGAGAAGTCAGGAAGTTGGGGCCTACGTAATTCATTGCTTGAGAGCATTTTCCTTTCCATTCGATTTGGGCTTTGAATCTTTCCAGTGCACGCAGCGCCGCATCGTTCGGTCCTCGCAGGAAGTGTGCCTTTTCAAGATGTGGCGGCACACCCGGGAATGAGTCGCCGACGACCGTCACTTCGGCAGTTGTGTCCACCTTGGCTCGCAGAAAGCAGCCGTTGAGCACAACTTCCACGAAGTGCGCTGTTTCTGTTTTTGCTTGCTTCGCCAAGCTCGCGTATTTGCTGTCCTCATTAGCTCGTCGCTTTTGAACGGCAACTATGAACATGTCGGCTTGCTCTAAAATCAACTCGTTCAAACTCGCCACCTGCTTCTTTACGTGGCAGACAAATGTCGAAGTGTCCCTTCTTGAGACAAAAATGACACTCCTCGTTCCTCGCTGGACATTCTGTCCGTTTGTGAGCGTCATGGTCGCAGTAGTTGCATGTTCGACGCTTGAACGTGAAATGCGTTAACTTTCGACTCGATTTCTGACGACTGTTCCCTTCTTGCTTTCGCTCGATGTGGCTTTCTCCCTTGAAACGTGTCGACACCCGTTGCTGCTGTTTCGATTTTGGATTTCAGTTGGGCTTGCTACTTTTTCACTGTCTTAGTTGTGCTGGTCCCTGAGATCGCAATTTTCAACGTGAGCGTCGGATCCATTTTGAGCGCTTCCTAGAGTGACACAAGCTCTGCCTCCGTGGCGTCAAGTGACCGCAGGATTTCTCTAGCTTTTCGACCCACGGTGTAGAGTAGCGTTCTTTCTTAGATTTTGCGGTCCTTTTCCCAAAGTCTCGAAGCGTATCTGAAGTCCTCGAACTGTTCATTCCACGCCGGCCAGTGTCTGGGGTTCATGAAGTCGAAGTGTTGCGGAGGGTTAAGGCTTGCCATCATCTTGCATGGGGGCTTCCGGTGTTTCCTCTCGACCCTCTGCCGTCCGTGTGCATTCGCTGCACTTGCGGCCGTGTTCCGTTAGGCGGTTAGGCCTTGTGTAATGGAACTCCCCTTTTGACACCATGCATGCCAGGTTCTGATACAGAACAAAAAACTGGCTGTGGCTTAGCTTTGTTAAGACTGGTAATTGCGAATCAATACGATAGGTTCCGCTATTCTGCCGAAGTGTCTTGCTTGCTTGAGGCGGCATCTAACCGGCTTGACGAGTGGAGCGAACCGGCGTTGGTGCTTACCAGCCTCGCGCTGCGACGGCGCGAGATGGGGCCCCGTTTTTACACAGATGATATGACGTCACTCCTTGCGCGGCGCCCCTGGTGAGAGGAGCGAGAGTTAGGCCGCCGTTGGTGCCTACCAGCCTCGCGCTGCGACGGCGCGAGATGGGGACCCGTTTTTACACAGATGGTATGACGTCATGCCAAAGGTCATGCCAAAGGTCAAGTGGTGCCTACCAGCGCCTCGCGCTGGAACGGGCTGAGGTGGTAGCTAAAGTAGTATTGCTTCGCAATAAAAGTGCCTTATTAGCGCTGAGTGCTTCCCGCGCTCCTAAAAGTTACCGTTACACATCACTCCCGCTCGTGGGAGTCCCTGGCGGGTAGCTTACTACTGCCACATCAAAAAAAAAAAAAACGCGGATTTTCCAGCTAAAGCGGCACAGGCCCCCAGGCTTATCTGTGCTAACCAGCAGCGGTACCAAATTCCGGATAACGCCAAATAAATACAATTCAGTCGCTTGTGATGAACCTTCTTCGCAATTTGGATGATCAAATTTGTTTGCCGGCTTTTCTCCTTATGCAGAAGAGAAAACAAAAAAAAATGAGAAGAATAATCAGAGTTGAACAAGAGCACTCGAGGAATAAGTTTAGAGTGGAAAGGAAAGGTCATAATGTCAGTAACTCATATGAAAATTTCTTCTGAGGGAAAAATTTATTAAAACGAGCCGCACAGGAACGTGTATAGAGAGATCTGAAACAAGTCAAGCTTCGTCATATGCAAAGAATAATAACAATACTATTAACAACAAAGCACCGGGCAAGGAACGAGTAGCGGAACGATGGAGGATAGAACGCCAGGCAGGAAGCGTTTAACAAGCGCAAACCAAATTTACTGCGCGGCATGGCCGGAGCTGGCAATAAAATAACTACTAAAATAGTGTGGGAGGAAGGGGACATACTCACGCGTCCGTATGTGTCTACTTAGTTGGGCACGAGAGCATATACATGCTTGTGCAAGCGTATTCTTTGTAGCAGCATTAAACCACTCAAACCTCGAAGGTATAACTGACTCTTCACTGATGTTTGTTAGTAGCCTAGTTGGCGGTGTGCCGCGATTGAAACACGACAGCACGAGAAGCAAGACGAGAAGCAAGACAGGACAACGACTGCGTATGTCGCTGTCTTCGTCGTCTTCCTGACGCGCCGTCATATTTTCTTCGTGTCTGTTTATATTTAACGATCAGGAAGTCCAAGTTGGCGCGTATCGCAAGCTCCTCTCTGCGGCTGCACCCATCGTGACGAGTTTGCAGAGAACTCGACTCTCTTCAACGCGCAGAACTTTTCGTCCCACTCGATGGAAGCTTCGCAAGATCTTGGGTGGTATGCAGCCATGCATCCGTTGCAGTGGAGGCTGTTCTCTATGCATGCCTTACGCGCTCAAATTAACGGGTAGTATAAAAAGATGAAAATATTCTGAGTATTTGTTGATGATTGGAAAAATTTTAAAACAAAATAAAAATTGGAGGATACACTTGAGCTCCGCCTTAAGGGTATGACTCGATAGCGTAAATGGGTTAAGGCCCATATATGCGCAATTTGTCATTCTCTACTTTACATTCATAGATCCCTGGGAGTCCTCATACCTCTCCTTGTGCAGTGGTGCAGCGGTTAAGAGATGCGCAACTGCCTGCGATGGCAGGTGCTGCTACCGGTGGGGCTTGTGCAACCCAGGTTGCTCTTCCCGAGCAACCTCTCGCGATCAATCATTAATTTAACGTCCACCTGCCACGGTGATTCACATGGCAACCGCCCACCGCTTATACCGACGTCTATACTACGACTACTACTAATCTAACTCGAAACCCAAGAACGAGCGCTTAGCAGCTGTCGCTGTAAAACTGCGCCTACCAGGCAAACACGATCCGGTCAGTTTTTGTGAGCAACTTTGTGGCTTATGCAGTGCAAGGAGCGGTGGTATATTTGCTACGGCTAAAGTCGAAAAAGTTGATGGCCCTTTTGTTGACCAGGCGAACAGTACGGGAATCCGTTCTGTGAACCGCTCGACCGGCTAACACCCGTGCCACACGCGCACCAGGAATCGCAGTGAATACTTAAGTTTGTAACTCTCAGGTGACATCTCCGAGGCGCGAAAGTCGGAGACGTCACGTTGGACACGAAGCAAGAGAAGGCCCTACGCCTAGTACCTCATTTCTGCCTAGGACCGGGCATGATGACTGTTGCAAAAATTAGCTTTTGCCCGTACTGGGTCCTGTAAGGCGCCAGTAGATGACAGGCCAAGATTTGTTTCCTAGTGCGTTGACGATGTCGCAAGTAGCGGAATTTCTAGGGGACAGTGTAACCGGTATCGCTCCTTGGTTTACGTTTACGCATGGTGCAGTCAAATAAAACTTTTCGCTGAGAAAGCCCATAACGCAGTCGTGTAGAATTTTCGGACTGTTAAAAAAAATCCTGCTAGGTGCAAACAGTAGGCACACAACTTCTAGCTTGAAGGATTAGCGAAAAAAGTGAAAGATTCAGGGCTATCCGTTCTGGAAATTTTCTTTGCGGCCAAGACGCACAAATCGGAAGTCCCCTTCAGAGCAATAGTGTTTGAGCACCACGCATGACAGATGGTTATAGCTACGTACCTTAATAAGCACCTGTCGACACTTAGGGTGAAGAACCTGTTCCTTGTTCCGAGCTCGGAGGCAACTGT
Organism: Amblyomma mixtum; assembly: GCF_055824585.1. Classification (NCBI taxonomy): domain Eukaryota; kingdom Metazoa; phylum Arthropoda; class Arachnida; order Ixodida; family Ixodidae; genus Amblyomma; species Amblyomma mixtum. The sequence goes on along the minus strand of NC_143014.1, from coordinate 273,842,480 downwards.
GAAGTTTCACCTGAATGAGAATCCGACAGCTTGTTCCGGCTTCAGCGTGAATGAAGAATATTTGTTCTTTTCCCATTCCCATGATCAACTCCTGCAGTACGTTCAGCAATGTGTTACAAAAGAAAATGATGAGCGTGTTTTTCAAAATGAATGAGAAACTTTCCCTGGGCCCTTTCTGGAACTGTTAGCTTTTTGCCTTATAACACGTACATACAATTTTTGTAAAGGTAAAACACTCATGCAAAAGTCTGGTATGTGTTTAAAAGAGAAGGTAGCACCTGTCCTCAGCAATATTTTTCTTAGCCGGGTTCACAGAAAATTGAAGAAAAACTTGGTCGGTGCATTTATACGCATTTCTCGATATGCGGATGATTTTCTAGTGGTTCTCAAATCCCTCGAGCCAGAAACTGTGCCACATGTTCTCGGTGTTTTGAAAAAACGTGGGTCAGGCCTCAAGTTCACGCATGATATTGCAATTTATATGATATTGCAATTTAAGATTTACAGCTCACGTTCGAACCCATCCATCTGTGTTAGCAATACTCTCTTGGAAGCGAGAATCCCTTTTAAACTACAAGTCGTTCCATTCAACACTTGTAAAAAACTGCATTTTCACTGGATACATCGGTATATCAGTGAAATAATCTTGTCTTAAGAAATGAGCAATAGCCTCTCAGCCGAGGTTCACCCCTGCAGGGGGGGGGGGGGGGGGGGAGGATTCAGGAGTCTGTCCTTGACTCTTGTGCAGATAAGGTCCTCCGGACATTGAAATCCTCTAATTGTGACGCGGAACAGCGCAATTGTCTGGACGAAATAAGTAAAAAGCCAGCAGTAATGCCTCAAGTCTACTCCCTCTCGCACAGATTAAAGAAAGTGGCGGCAAGGTATGGTGTCAGTGTTCTATTCTCAGTTCCTAATAAAGTATGTTAAGTGCAGCAGCGGTCCAAAGAGAAAAGGACTAGGAAGGAAGGCTGCAAAATAAGCCATGAAAATAAGTTCGTCCCCTCCAAGGTTGCACGTGTCTACCAGATCCCATTGTCCTGCGGCCGTACGTATATAAGGCAGACAGGCCGGTGTATTAACGTACGGGTTTTAGACCACCAGAATTCCTTATAAAAGAACTCAGCTAACCTGTCAAAGCACTGTTTCACCACCGAGAGCAGCAGGTTCTAAAGATCAGTAGACTGTACATCACGGCATAGGCTCGAGAAAGCGTAGGGTCCACACTTTGTCGTTTTCCATTGTGGGCCACGCCAGGGTTCGCAAAACTTAGATTTGACCCGACGAATTCAAATCTCGTTAAGAGAACCCAGTTGCCTGAAGCTGCGATGCATTCGCAGTTTCCACCATACAGTCTTGTCTTCGTGCCGTATTGGCTCCATATGCGTACATTACAGCCTCTCGGAGGCCACCACCGCTACAGTGCTGAGAAAGTGTACTTCACATTTTTTTACTAATCGTGTTCATAGCGATCTCCCTTCACCGTAATTTATTTGCGTCATGGAAAGCAGTCGACTTCTGTAAAATGATCGTACGTCGTTCTTGTACAACTGACGTTACCTGGATTCGGGCTCTGCACCATGCATGTTGGTTCCTCCCCCCCCCCCCTCAATTTCGAAATCAAGCTTCTTCCTTCCCAACCATCTGGTAGGAAATCACCGTGCCCTGCCCCCTCCCTCACCCCCCCCCCCCCCCCCCCAAAAAAAAAAAAAAATCCTGCCTATGTGCGTGCTCTCTACTGCGAGTTTCGCTCTGTGCAGGTAAATTCGCCCCAAAAGGCGGTTGCTTGGGAAAAATAAATTCCATGGTATTTTACTCTTCTACACGTAATGATGACAGCTCGCACCCACATGCATGAAAAAGAAAACTTTGCACGAACAGCAGCTCCAGATCATGGTTCGCGCACAGGGCATCTAAGAATGGGCATCATTTTCAACAACAACTAACTCAAAGCCCCGCCATTCCCCGACTGCCGACATCGCGCCCCTTCGTAACACAGCTAGTCGCCAGAGCCCCGCTTTCAACAACCGCCGGGGCCGGCGCCCGGCGTGACCAAAGACGGTGGCGTTGCCACCCCGCAAGCTCCACTCGCACAACACGGCCGCTGCGGTGGCTTCTGTTTCCGCCCCGCGCACACGACTCAGTGCAGCGAGAGCGCGACGGATCTCGCGCGTGCGGCGGCAAACTCGGGCGCGACTGCTGTACCGCATATACCGAAGCGTTACATTTGATACCGCAGCTCCAGGAGCAGTCTCCCACATTCGAGGGCTCAACGCTTCCCCCTCGTTTCTGCTTCGATACCCTCCCGCCTGCGCCTCCCCTCGTCCCCCTTTCCCCCTCACAGTCCCCGCATCCCAACCTCCCTTCGGCCCGCGCCATTCGGTGCCGCTCGCCCAGCAACCAGCGCCGCCGCTCCATCGAAGAGCCGAGAAGACCACGGCGTCGGCGGCTCTGTCTTTGAAAATGCGTTCAGGCTTGGCCGCTTCCTAATGGAACTTGAGTGTTCGCGCTTTCCACTCCCTGCGCGCCCGACGCCTCGCGCTGCCACCGCGATCCCTCTCCTCCGTACCTTTCATTTCTCTCTCTCTCTCTCTGTCTATTTCCTCTTTACAGCCTATTTTCCCTCCTCCCCACCCTCTATCTTTCGCTCTGCACAGCGCCTATGTGCCGTTGTATACTTGCAGGCGCTCCCTCCCGCGGCTCCCCGTCCCTCAAGGAGCTATCGACAGCCCTGCGGGAAGGAGCACGGTTGGGGAGCGGAGCACGCCGGTCTCTGTGATTTAGTGTTTTGTGTCATTAGCTCTCCGCGTCCCCTTCCACTTTGCCCTCTGCAAAGCGCGCTTGGCCTCCTCGAAGGCAGCGAACCGCATCGGCGATCGCGAGCGCCGAAGGGAGAGCTCGGCCGCGGAGCTAACTTGTCGATAAAAACGAGCTGTCGGTACCGCTAATACGTGCCCGGCAGCCCGGCACGACTCAGCGGCGAAGGCGTCGGAAGAGGCCGAATAAAGGAAGCCGAAAATGATCTGTTTCGTTCGTATTCTGTCGGATCAGTATCGATTTCCGCGACAGGACAAACTTTTTTTCTTTGACGTTTTACTGCTCCTTTCCTCATTCCCTGATGAAGGCGGTTTGTTAGGTTTCACGACGCCGAAATAATCAGACACAAGTCTTTTGTGTAAATGGCTAAAGTAATTCCCTTTGCAGTCGGAGAAATTGACACATAAACACACAGTCGGCACATAGTTCTGAGGCTGCGTTTTTCCATTGGGTTATTTATTTATTTATTTTATTTCATTATTTATATATGTTGCTCCTCTGCATTCGGGCACGGCCTGGCCGCTGGAACAAGTCTATAAAAGATGCCAGTCGGCTACAGACATACGTGTTACGGCATTATGAAATAGCAAGCAAATCGCTGCATCATCTAGTACTAGTTCGTTGCCTCATCAGTATGAAGAAGCTGACATCTTATTCTCAGTAATTTTCGCGCTTTCAGTTGCGAAGGACCCATCGTGACACGATTACAGACACTTACAGGGCTGTAGGATATACTATGACGATTGTCATCAACATGTCGTTCCGGTGACAGTAGGTACGTACCGCCTCTGGCTTTGTTAAATTCAAAGAGAGCTTTTTGGTAGCACAAAGCCAGTTATTATGAAGCAGTAACTAATCAAGAAGAAATTCCCACAAGAATAACAATACGATGGAGTGCCTGAGAAATGCGCTCCATTCTTCAAAATCTTCAAAGGAAAGAAAAGTATGTAAAGCAAGTATCATGCCAGTGCCTACCGGAGGTGCCGAGACTAGGAGGTTAAAAAAAATCTTGAAATTAGATTGAGGACAAGCTAGCGAGGAATGGGACGAAAATATATTTTCACGGCATCGTGGATTAGACAACAAACTCGAGGCAATGATATACCAGTGGAAATTGAAAGGAGAAAATGGGCTTGAGAAGGACGCAGAAAATTCAGGTAAGCGATGCTCTATTAGAATAAAATGTGGGCACCAAGCGAAGGAGTACGCAGTGGGGTTCAACACAGATTCAGGTGGGGAAACAGTAGGACGTTCTCAGGGATGGAGCAGCTGCAGCTAGCTCAGGACGGAGATCACTGGGAGAGGCCTTTGTTCAGCAGCCGGGCTGATGATAGATATGGTAGAATGACAGTGATGATGATGATAGTCGTTGTGATGAAAAAGTTTATGAACAAAAAAAAAACGGCCGCAACAGCTAGAAACCTCCACATTGAGGTAAAGGTGAAAAAGTAAGCTTCCTGAGCTGGGAACCCTAGCCGATGCATCAGGTTGTCAGGCACATAGTGCTGTCAGGGGAGGCTGATGAGTCCGTCAACCATTCCTCCAGGAGGTCGTTATATGCGCGGTGTCGAGGTGTGAGTAGTATCTGGATGTGTTGGCTGAACTACCAGAGGGCGCGCGTGTCGTCGGGATATCCACAGCGTGCTGCGCAATGTGAAGATCTGGTGAGTCGCATCTGAGTAAACAGCCGCTATGAACACCCCTTCTGTTTGCATTTAACTGCAAAATATCATTGCTGAGTCATTTATCTTTCCGATACTAAAAGAATAGATGTTTCTCCCTAAGGATGGTACGACACGCGTCCGTCATCTTATTTCGAAACAGCGACTTTGAAGAAAGATCTCAATAGCATATACGCCGTCCTTTAAGAGTATCGTTCTTACAGGGGGAGAGAAGGTTACTTCCACTGCCAATAAGGTGCGTCGCCACAGTCTGTATAGCATCATCGGTATCTGTGGAATAATTGTGTTAAATGGTGCGCACACGCACAAACCAACGCAAAGAATACATTAATGTATTGTTTTACCGCCGTCTACAGGTTACTCGCTCGCAGTAACACAATATGCACAGCCTTTTTTTTTATTTTGAGGGCGCCTTATCTCAGGCCCTGCTTTCGGTTTATATTATGTCCTTTGCAATGCACCTAAAGAGCCTCAAGCAATAGCCGAGACGATAAGTTCCTTTTGACGAATGGCGAAGGCCGAATTTCAATCAGTGGTGCGATGCGTTTTATGCCGTATGTTTCCAGAGCGTTTTGTAGAGTTAGCAGCTGACTTAAAGGGCCCCTGCCCACCCCAGGGCAGCAGACACTCTCTACCTCTCTCTACCTCTCTCTACACTCTCTACCTCCATTCCCTCCTCGAAATTCTTCTCTCCCGCTCCTCGTCGAGTAGGCTCGGCAAGGCAAAATCACCCCTTCGTTCTCCGACGTAAGCCGGAGGCGTGGTGTCTGTGGAGTGCGTCACAGGGTACGTCATGGCCCCGCCTTCAATAGAATTCTTTTCTTGGTTTTTGCTGCTGGGTCTGTTCGAGGGGAGGGGGGGGGGGGCGCTGCGGCCGCGCACACTGAACGATCGAGAGGCGCGATCGGCTCGACCACCTAGACTTGTTAGCGAGCGCATCCTTTCATACATCTGTTTGTCATTCCCAGTTAGCGAGCCACCTTTTCATTTTTTTTTAGGCCACCCCACCGCTTCACGAGCGGAGGGGCGGAAGTCGGTTCTGTTCGAAACACACGGGGAAGTGCGGGCCCGGCAACCGCCCGTTTGCTTTTCTTCATGTGTGTTTGTGTTCTGTGTGTTTGTGTCTTTTCTCCGCTCCGAAGCCCATGTCGTTCATTGGAGTCAAGGCGTACGCAAGATGCACAAAGGATAAGCGGTGTCTGTGCGGAGCGGTCAAGTGGGCGAGCGAGGGAAAGGCTCTGCTGCACTACTAATTAAAACCTTGTTTTGGGGGGCTTGCATAGAAGAAAAAAAACTGAGAAGGGAGCGCGCACGCAGAGCGTCTCGTGACGTGATCACTGCGGGGGGGGGGGGGGGGGGGGGGGCGAACCAACTCCCTCAGTTTTACTATTTTTTTACTTTTTATGGCTAGGGTTCAAGGCTGTCGCCGCACGCTCCCTCCGCAGTTTTTTTTTTTTTTTGTTCCTTCATGCGGGTTTGTAGGCATGAGCCAGAACAGAAGGCGCTGCGGAAAGCGTTGTGCAGACGACGCGACGCCAAGGCTACGCCCAACCTTCTCCCGTCAGTCAGAACGATGCACCAATGGAGTGCCTTTAGCGAAAGTAACCCCCCATGACGTCAACGGGGTTCAGAGTAGTGGGTCGGGACCGTTTTTGTTGAAGGAAAGAACGAGCGGGCTTTGATTTGAATTTTCGCAGCTTTTCGGGGCGCGCATGGCTCTAGTATTTTGCAGAGATTATCTTCGATGCCTCATCTATGCAGTGGGCTTGTTTTTCAAAAATGTGCGGACCCTGGGCAGTGGCCCTTTAACAGCGGAGCACCACAGATATAATTTCAAGTATTCCGCGGCTGAATCAACTTCCCGGGATTGCACTGTTTTATTCCTTAGGCCGCATCACGCGCGCTCCTGATATTGGGCATCTATGCAAAATTCAATGTCATCGCAACAATAGCACCGTCCATTGCATACTGCGCGTCGCGTAACTTTCGAGTTCTTTTTTTGTGTGTGCGCGCCAGTGAAACGCTTTCGCATCCGTACACACGCGGACAGCGCAGAGAGCACGAGTCTCTCGTCTTCTCCCACGGCGCCTAGCGCATTCCAGTTCAGCGGTTTCTATTTAAGCCGGGAAGCACGAAGAATGAATTAAAAGCTCGTGTATCTCCTTTTGCGGGGCTGTGCGTTCCGTTCCCATGAGCATCTGCATACACGAGCAGCTCCGTACAAGAACAGAGCACGGTCCGTGGCGTCCCTTTCAGAGCCATCCGTCTTTTTCTTTCCGGCCAACAATAGGGAAACTTATCGATCGCTCTCTGTGTATCCAGCCAAACTTTGCGCCCAGTGTGCCCGCGAAGTCATGCGTCTTGAAACGCGCCTCATCCCCTGCATGCGCAGAGGAAGGTGGGTGGAAGGGGGCATGCGTACGCATCGGCGGCGTTATTCTCCGTTCCGCGAGCGATATCGCCACGCACGACCTTCGCTCCCGGCGCCGCGTCCTACAGCGTAAGACGAAACCGCTTGCGCATTTGTGTACGCGTCCAAGGAAGCTATGACGTCGTACCGAGCCCAGACAGACGCACGCGCACGCTTAATATAGTCACTTGTATGAGCAAGCACAGGCTCTCTCTCTCTGCGCACGTTATGCACTCCGGCCAACTCGAGCGATCGCAATTACGCAAGCACGCACCAGACTGTGGGTGGCGGGGATGGTGGCCGCGCCACGTCGCGGCGCTTCCCCGTGATCTCTGATCCGTGTCTATATTACGAGCTGCCGCCGCGCCTTCCTGCGGCCATGCACTCCCCACATCCTCTCCTCCCCACCTCGCCAGCGTCACCCGCGGCGCGAGTACGTTGCGCTTTGTGCGAGCGCTAATCCGATCAACGCCCATCTTTCCCTTAACCCTTCGTACCTTGCCGCCTTTTTTCTTTTATTTTTTTTTAATCCAGAAACCTCACCGCGCGCTCACCATACGCTTTGATGTGCCATGCACACGCGCACACTCCTCACTCATGCGCTGACTGCATTATTCATGCGAGAGTATTTTTTTTTTTCGAACTTGTTCCAATTTCAAACCTGGATGTTGTCTATTCGCGACATTTTTTTTTTTCATTTTTGACTCTTCACTCTGCAGCTAGTCTCACCGTAACAGTCTCAGAACCAAGTACTGTACATCGTTCTTTCTTTTAACCCGATGTCCGCTTCTTTCGCGCTGCCCTTAGCTTCCGTGCCCCACCGGACTTGCGAGAGCTTGCCACGATTTACTGTTTTTTTAGTTGTTTGACAAAGTAGGTCATTGTCCTTTGCATATTCATTTTTTTGTTGAACTCCCTCGGTGTCATTCTATACCTTACAGTACAAAAAAATGTCCACTGAAATGACAGGACTACCTGTGCTTTGCTATGACTGCCTCCCTATTCTATTGCTCTCATTTATTATTTTTTTCACCCTTCTTTCCACACCGAGGCTAGTGATCGTATCAGCTGAGGCACCAAGATAGACAGCCCTATAGCCGTCGTACTGTTCGCCCTGTGCGCAAGCCTCAAAATACGTCGCGCAGTGCGATCGTCGTCCGCACACCCACACGCGCACACGTAAACGCGCTGGCAGGCACGCACAGTGTATACGCTGCGATCCAAGAGTCCTTGAGCAAAAAAGCCCGCTTTTAATGCATACAAAATATGGTCACGTGAGTCCGGCCCCCGCATGATTATGCGCTGCAGTATGGGATCCGCTGGCGTTGCAGCAACCAATGCTTCTAGCCCGCCCTCTTCGCACGCGTCAGAAACATCCGCGCTTCGAAGATCCGCGGAGTGCATATTCTTCGAAGAACGCCTCTCTATATGCCAGAAACGCCTCGCTCATGTAATGTAATGTAATCTAATATACAGTCCGGCTGCGAAATCGGGTCCGTCCGTTCCTTTCGCAGCCAATACGGGCTACCACAACTGCAGGTCGCCTTGCTAGGGTTTTTCCTTTTTTTCTTTTTCTTTTCAGCGCTGCATTTTTACCCCTACCATAGGCGCTGCAAGATCGTTGTTCTGGCGACCCCCTGCAGTGCGCCGCGAGCGGTTCCCGCGCGCCTTACGCTGGCATGTAGGGCTTTCGAAGCGCGCCTTGCTGTCATTATCATATTTACCTTAGCTCGCTGTACTCGTTGCTGAGGCATATCGCGCATGACGTTTCTCGACCCTCACGGCATTGGCGCGCCTTCTTGTGATCTCTTTCCGCTGGTGTGCGCAGGGTGAACCGGTCAGGAAGCAAAGTTTCGGTTTATTATTAGGCTTTGGACCGATACCTGCGCCGGTTCCATCATATGCAATGGCTCGAGCAGGCTCATGAATGTCGGCTTCTAGAGAAACGGGCAAGCGCGGTTCGAACACGTTATTTGCAAAGCAAAGTTGCCTGGGAACGTGTGTCGTGCACCCTCGGGCGCAGCACATAATAGGCACACGCAGTACGTCTTCGCCCACCGCGCATCCAGGAGAAACAGCGAAAACCAGCGCTTGATCTGCGGTGACGCTGGCGTCTTGCATCCGAAAAGAAGGTGCGCTACGCCCAATACATGACGTGGTGGTAAAGCGGTGACAAGAAGCAAACAAACACAAAAAAACATTGTCAGTTCTCATGCAGTGTCGCTGCTGTCACTTATGATGGGCAAAAAGGCGCAGAAAACATATATACTGAGATTTTGGCGCAAGTTAATGAATCCAGATGGTGGAAATTATTTTAAATTCATGCACAATTCGTCGTGCACAGCTGTCAAGACTTGCTTTTGCAAACAAAAAATCCCTCACAAACTGCGTCACACTAAGCAGGGAATAATATTTCAACAGAAGAAAAACAAATCGAACGACAAGCAATGCGAATGAAAATTATCTTTACCATATAGCGCAGAGAAAATAAACGCTCACTTTACTAATGAAATCCTTCCTGTTATTGATGATTTGATTTTATTGACTCCAGGCCGGCTTTGGCCAAGTGCTTGGCCAGCGTGTTCGGTCCGCTCAAGCTGTATCCGGAGTCACAGACTATTGAGCCTTGCGCCTCCCACATACGAGGAGAGTGTGCACGCCACTATGGGACAACACTGCGGATTGTGTTATTACCACATTCGCTTGCTGATGCTTTCAGTGATGTGCAATGGCTCTCCTTTCATTACTTATGTCCTGTTCACAAATAATGGCACTAAAATCTGCATTTAAACTTTATATGCAGCATCATATTACTCAAAAAACAAAATTCAGCAAGTCTTCAGTACGCTGAAGCCTACTGACGCGAAAATTCGGTGCGGATATATCTTGCGCAAGATTGTCGACAAACGCCAATCAAGAATAATTTAGTATGCTTGCTGCCTAAGGAGCGAAACTCAGCAAGAGGAAACATAATCGTTGCCTCTGCTGTCATCGTTGTTTAGCGCCATGATGTACTGTTCTTGTGTTATGTCTCTGCCCCTATTCCCCCTTTCTGCCGCCGCGGTGGCTCAGCGGCTATGGTGCTCGGCTGCTGACCCAAAAGACGCGGGTTCGGTCCCGGCCGCGGCGGCTAGAATTTCTTTGGAGGAGAAATTCTAGAGGCCCGTGTACTGTGCGATGTCAGTGCACGTTAAAGAACCCCAGGTGGTCGAAATTTCCGGAGCCCTCCACTACGGCGTCTCTCATAGCCTTAGTCGCTTTGGGACGTTAAACCCCATAAACCAAACCAAACCTATTCCCCCTTTCTTAATCGCTTCCTGCACAGGTATGGTCCAGCTGACCACCGATCATAAGGCGAACTGCTATCGCGCCTAAGCTAACTACTTGTGACCCCTACGCAGACACGCACAGAGCGTTCGAGAGGCGCTTCCAAGCGCTTGGCGGCAATGACTGCGCGTCCCTGCGCGATAAGAACGATTGCCGAGAAGAAAGTAAAAAACGGCCGCTTTTTTACAAGTATAAGGCGGAAGCTGCAGGGACGGATTTCTTCATTAATAGCATAACACTTATTCTACCAAAAAGAGTACTGACACAACTTTCTCGTTTAAAACGCATTAGGCACTTGTCAAAACGATCGATTGTTAAGCAATTGTCTTATCAACTAGGGCCTCGGAAAATCAGCAGAAAACAGAGTGAAGACACCAGCGTCGTACTGGAGCACGGGCTCAATTTAGCAGCACCAAAATATATTTGCGTAAAGCAGCAATTTTGCGCCTCTGAAGCACGAAACCGCGGTGCTGCTGCAGGTCATCGAAGCCTTTTTACAGATCAACATCGAAAAGCGACGCTGGCAATGGGGCACCCTGTACCAGGAACGGACTTGCGGAGAGGCTCAGAATTCGGATGAAAATGCGAAAAGAGCAAGACGGAGGCCAAAAATGCATGGCTGCATAAATATTATCAAAATTCTGTGAGCTACGCACGCTTCGTGGCTATCGGTGAGAACAGCGAAAAAAGCCAGAAAATCACCGACCTAATTTTGCGCAGGCGGAAAACAATGAATAAAAATAAAATATAGACGAATCCAAAAGAAAATATTAGACGGATAAAAAATTGAACACAAACAACTAAAAAAAGAAGATAAAACAGCTTAAAAGCAGGCAGAGGCCGGTTGATTTAACTAGGCCTAGCAAAAATACAGTCGCAATAATCCTGGCAAAAGAGTGTCGCGGGTTAAAACAGAAAGCAGATAAAAGCCTAGCAATGCTACAATAGGGCACACCTTTCTGGGCATAAAAGCCGGCTTGGCTTCTCAAATAAGACCATTTCATCAGAACCCAAATTTGGCCCAAACCAGAGTATCTCTCAGTTTCCGTCTGCGTGCCCAGGCTACGGGTATATAGACTCCCTATAGCCTCGCTATAGTGGCCCACAAAGTGTTTTTCTTTTTTTTTTTATTGCTATCTGTACCATCTGCTGCAGTGCTGAGCTTACGCTCAGGATTGGGCGAGGCTACCAGGGGTCTCATTACCGGTGCCTCTGGACACACACACACATAAAAAAAGTCAATATAATTTCGTTGGAGGCCATTTGTTTCGTTGAACCGCCCCTAATAACCACCTGCAGCGTCTGCTGAAAGTGTCAAAGGTAGCTTTAGCGAACGATTAGGAAACTCTCATCAAGCTTGCCGGAATAGGCCGGACCTGAATTCGCCAGCTCCGTGCTGGATTGCAAGTGAAGAGACTGCGCTGCTCATGAGAAATAATCGTTCCTGCACTAACTCCACACGACCCTCGGCAGTTTTCAAAGGCGCAGTAAATGACTGCTGTGGTGCTTTTCACACCTTCCTAACGAAGCGCACCCATCAGTGCACTGTTGTTATTTTCACCCATGGTGCAAAAGAAAGGGACAACTTTGCGGTTTTCTCGGTCCCCTCGACTGGCAAGAGGATGATCACTGGGACTCTGCAAGGTGGGCTGCCGGTGCCCGTGGTGTTAATGCCGGTGGTGCATTTGCGGCCTCTATCCACCTGCCTCCCCTCCGCTTCAGGGCCCCGCGTTCTGCTTCGATTGGGGCACCCTCGCGCCCCCGTTGGCCGCCCGACGGAGGGGAGGCGCGCCGACGGGGCGTTGCCCCGGCAACGCGGGCTTCCCCCCACTGCACCGCCGCGCCCGGCGGCGAATCGCGAAGGTATATTGGATCGCTTGTGCTGGAAATTGTCCATTAGCGGTACCCCGATGACCCGGACAAACCTTTTTATACGTTCTTTCTTTCTCCCTCGCGAGACAGACTTCCCTTCCCTCCGTTCCCCTTCCCTCCCCCTTCCGACGGTCGGTGTACGGACCGGAGCCGCGGCTTGAGCCACGACAACCCGTGCTCCTCCTGTGGACGCCCTGGTCGCCTCGCTTCTTCGGTCTCCTCTTCCCGCCTCCGCCGAGACTAGACGAGTGGTCGAGTGGAGCGGGGTTGCGACGGTTCACACCAGGCACTCAAAGGACGCCTTGCCTTCAAGAAACTCCACTGGGAACACTCACGTGGTGTGTCTCATCAGCAACCAGAAGCCTAAGAAAAGTCGCAGTACTGTGACTTTCACCACTCCAGCTGATCACTGCCGACAATGGTTGCCTTCGCAGTGTCCACTCTGCTAATGAAATAGACCACACTTTTTTACACAGCTGTAGCAAACGGTGAAAGTATTATATCGCTCATCGGCAACGGAACCCGGCGTCGGCTATGACCATCAGCAGTGGCCCCAAAGATCCCAAATGACGGCACCGTGGTATCAGAAAGTAAAAAAAAAAAAAAAAATCTTCTGAAGGTGCGGCAAATGGAGCGCAGGATTCTCAGACCGCGAGGCGAGCACGCAGCCCGTAGGCCACAAAACCGCGTTGTTTCTTATGAAACAAGGGTGAACCTAGCGCATGCATTGCCTTACGATTGTATACTAATGAGTAGGTGTGTTATTAGAAAGTAATGGAAAAAATTTAAAAAATAAAAAAGCAAATAACAAAAAACTCTTTTCCATTGAAAGCACGTAAGTATTCTTGAGTGCCCTCCGCAATGTTTGTAACAAATTACGCTACGTCATGGCCATTATGCATTCTCAGTGCATTATCACTGAATCTGACTTTATATATGTGCAAAAGGATCGATTTCTTTATTAAACGCGTTGGCTTCCGCAGCTGTCCATTCTAGCCAGCCCGTTTCCCTAAATATTGTTATTGGCCCGCAAATACAAAGGCTGTTTTACACCCCACGAAAAACTCCAAATTATAGTTTTGTGCCGGACTGTGCGTGAAATAAACTAAACTAGAACAGAGAAGTCCATATGCTTTATTTTCCTTTCATTACTGCTTGGAAGTAGTTGATGTGATATAATAACCATGTTACGCATTCCGGCTTTATTTTTTTCCTCTAATCGTTCCCACTTTAGCGATGACGATACACACAGGACCCCCTTGACGCGGACAACAAGCGTATATTTGAAGAAAGAAGCCATATTTGAAGCCAAAGAACGTTTTTAGTGAATTAGACAGTGTTTCCTTTGCTGCCTGTTTCGCGTTACCTGTAATTATACAAGGAAGAGCAGTCCGAGAAATGGGAGGTCATTGAGACTGCAGGAACTGCACCGAGATCAGAAAGATCGAATGTGCGCGCCTGCTTGCGCGCATGCGCACTTTCTGAGACATCTCACTCTTTCACCTTCAAACGTAAACAGAACCTCCCTTTTCTTCCGAGATAGGTGTTCACATTTACGTCTCACGAATTCGCTTCGACGTCGAAGCAATTCAGAGCGATATGCGGAGTCATTAGTTTCGTGAAACAGAACCTAGATGTGGAACGGAGCCAAACTTTAGAACAATCATCTACACTTGTCGCGAAGTTTCTATGGTCAATTAATTTTTTTATCTGATTCTTCATTCACTTTGAACTATTCATCACTTTGTAGAATGTACTGTGTACCTCGTGAAATGTATCTTAGAACGAAAGTTCTGAAACCGAACCATCCCGAAAACAGCCAGAAACTTCTACCTGCCAACCAATGAGAACGTTCCCCGTGCCCCGAGTGGTTGTTTAAAGGTTTGTCTTCATACTGCGCGCGTGTCTGTGTGCGTGTGTGCGTGTATATACGTGTGTGTGCGTGTGTGTATGCGTGTGTGTATGTGTGTGTGTGCGTGTGTGTGTGTGCGCGCGCGTGCGTGCGTGCGCGTACGTGCGTGCGTGTGCTATTGTATTGGTTATTTATTGTCCACGTGATCCGAGCTTATAAATTCCCGTGTGTTCTGAATATAAGCTCTCTTCCGTCGGACTCTTCCGCCACTGCCAGCCCCAAGTCTCGGCTCCCTTCACTCGGACGCCCGGCCAACACCACAGTGGTGAGCCCTAAGGAACACGTCATCGCTTTCGAAAATGTGCCACTTCCGGTCATGAGACGCAGCTAGAGACCTGGCAGTGGATACAGCGGCGAACAGAAGCAGTCCAGATGGCAGAGCCATCGCTGTCCCTCCCGAGGCATGGCGAAGTCTGCGAGCCTCTCCCTTTCTCCCGCAAATCTGGAATTTAGTCGAGTCCACTTCATAAACTAAGAGCACGTCTAAGGTATGCGTCAAATGAGGTGACATGGAGCGCCGTGCACAATAAACAAATTACCATTAGCTGTTAATCATGTGTACAGTAGACAGCATAAGTTTACCGGATGCGGGTGGGTGTATGGTGAAAAATATATGTCGGCGCAGTCACGCAAGACAGCATCGCCTGAAATGCCTGCTTCAGTTACGAGGGGATGTGCGTGTTCCATCCGCTATTATCGAAGACTGGGTCGCGAGGAAATCCGACTCTAAATTTGCACACGCGCCCCGTAAACATTTGCTGCCGGCTGTACGTTGGGGAGTGTCCCCGAGCAGGTGTGAAACTACTTAGCTTTTTAGTGGGAGACACAGAGCCCAAGACGCAAGAAAGCACGCTGTTCGTCCGTCCGTCCGTCCGTCCGTCCGTCCGTCCGTCCGTCCGTCCGTCCGTCCGTCCGTCCGTCCGTCCGTCCGTCCGTCCGTCCGTCCGTCCGTCTGTCTGTCTGTCTGTCTGTCTGTCTGTCTCTGCCGGCTGTACGTTGGTGAGTGTCCCCGACCAAATGAAACTACTTAGCTTTTTGGTGGTAGGCACAGAGCCCAAGACGCAAGAAAGCACGCTGTCCGGCTGTCCGTCCGTCCGTCCGTCCGTCCGTCCGTCCGTCCGTCCGTCCGTCCGTCCGTCTGTCCGTCTGTCTGTCTGTCTGTCTGTCTGTCTGTCTGTCTGTCTGTCTGTCTGTCTGTCCGTCCGTCCGTCCGTCCGTCCGTCCGTCCGTCTGTCTGTCTGTCTGTCTGTCTGTCTGTCTGTCTGTCTGTCTGTCTGTCTGTCTGTCTGTCTGTCTGTCCGTCCGTCCGTCCGTCCGTCCGTCCGTCCGTCCGTCCGTCCGTCCGTCCGTCCGTCTGCCTGTGTGTCTTCCTGCATTCCCTTCATCGTAGTTAAGCCCTGTGCCTGCCACCAAGAATGCCGAACTAACTTCCCCGAACAGCTACTTCAAACAGCAGACTGACCTGCCGCGATTTTACCACCATACATAGTACATACAAGGAGTCAGTGCATGTTCCTCCAAACGTCGCAATTAGTTATTTAATAGAAAAATCTCTTGTATATGATGATGTTGTACATTACAGAAAATAATTGATACAGTTGAGCAATGAAGTGAAATTAAAACAGAAATGCGATGCGCTTTACCATGCACAGTGAAATTGCATAACAACAATTTTCACAACTTAACAGAACTAATGGATTTTGTCGATAGGTTGAAAAGAGCAGCCTTGGACATGAGGCGTCATAGGTTTCTAAACTTCGCCATTCCCCAGTTCTTGCGCATTTCATTAAGGCTGGCCTACCATTGTGTTACGGGGGGGGGGGGGGGGGGGGGGGGGGGGGGGGGGGGGGGGGGGTCCAAGTGGCGCCAGGCGACGATAGTGGACAAACGTCCAGAACTGCCGAGTATGTTATACAATTCATGATTTTGACGAATTGCATTTGAGCCCTGTCAGTCCAGCACATGAGCAACTTCAGTAGGACTCAGGCCATAGACTCTAAGCTAGTTCTGGTTTTGTGGCTGTGCCGCCAGCGTACATATCTCACGAATTTTCTCCTATACGCGGTTTTGTGAGCCGTCACCGTTTCCACGTGTGAGGTATATCTTCGCTCTTTCAATATGAGCGTTCGGGTGCAGAAACGCAGGCAGTCCCTGAAAAGCCAAATTCACTTTCCTTTTTTTTTTTTTAGAGCACCGCAAAACCACCCTTCGGCCGCCCACCCTGCCTCCAGCTCCGCTCGGTCCTCCGCTCCGCAAATTGGCGGCCGGTCGCTCCGCGCAGCGATGTCTCTCCGCCGTCCTCGCCTGCTTCACTCTCCGCAGCTCGCGATCAATATGGCGGAAAGGGGCCAGCCCTAACAACGCTGCATGCGGCGCTTTTAGCGCTGCTTAACGAAGTTTGGCTTTCTGCGTTGCCGACCGATCGAGGGGTCAGGCAAGCGAAGACGACGAGGCGAGGCGGCGCCTTTCTCGCCGTCTTGCGGCGACGCGCCTCCCTTTCAGCCGCGTTTGCCGCCGTCTCTTGGGCGAGCGCCGCCAAGAGCGTTCTCTTGCTTCCATCCGCCAGTGCGCGTGTGTGTGTGCGTTACACCTAGCCGATGTATCGTAAATGTTTTCGTCGCCTACGCGAGCCTATAAAGTCGATTTTGCGGAGTAATGGGTGCCGGCCCGACGAGAGCAGAAATCGACGTGGGGCAATCGAGATGAAAGGCCGTCCGCGCCTTTCGCGCGCTCAGCGCCCAGATGGGAAATAAATTAAACGTGGAAGCCGACAGTGTAAAAGCGCGCTGCCTCCCCCGCGTCCGCATTTATACATACGCGCGCCTCGCTGGTAGATAAATGCGCGTATATTTATATACACCTACAAGGGCGTCCTCTTAAACGAGAACGTGGGCTTTGCGTTTTGCATCTCATGCATATTAGTTGCGGGGCGCTACTGCGTGCAGTGCTCTTAATTCGGAGGGGCGTTGACGCTTCGCTTCGGGTTTGCGCTTTTGCAATTGAAGGCTCTTCTTGCCCGTCGGCCGCGCGAATAATTCATGCGCTCCGGCGGGCTGTTCGAAGACACGTAAAATGAACGAGAGACTTTAATGCGAAAATTATCGCGAAACTTGAAGAACGAAATTAACAACAGCTACGGCCAAACTACTTAATATTTTTTCCCTCTCCCGTTGCCACCCCCTTCTCTTTCATACCAGAATAGGCGTGGGTTGCAGTTCCACTAAGTACCAAGTTAGGACCTCCCTTTTATTGGTGTTACGAGTGCATTGTATACCTTAAGTTTTCTGTCTGTGTAAAATAATTATTCATTCTGCGTGCCCGCAAGTTGTATGTAGTACCTCACTACATTAGAGACTTGCGAACAGTAGCGCAGTTGTGTAATCACGAAAGGGGACAATGAAAGAAATCTACTACCAGCGACCTTGCATGCTCTTCTGCATTCATGTGCACATTTTGTTTTTAGTTATAAGGAAGAGAAACATTTGAAGCAAAATTGAAAGCACGCGGATCTCTTTTTCAAAGCACGCACTTCTTTTATTTTTCGGGCTGAGGCAGGATGAAGTGAAAAGTGAGAGGAGGACGGAGTCACGCGCGTAGTCTCTGGATGAACGTGGTCAGTGCGACATTCGTTGCGACCGACAGTTTCCTCTAACTGAAACTTTTTGCTTACAGGCTCAGCAGTGCATGCATCTTAAGCCTATTGGCAAGAGGCACGGCCGGAGTTAGGAGGCCCCTTTGAGCCATCATCAACGTACGGCAGCAGAGCTCTTCGTCTGAGCAGCAAAATCTGTAGCGTCGCTTGTAAACGAGCTCAAGCATCCGCTAACCTGCCAGCATGCACGCTCGTGCCATCCGCTCCTCTGGCGATATCGGGTTGCTCGCGGGGAAAGCACATTCTGAGGCGGTTTCAGTGTGCAGTACCTCCGCAATGCCGCGCGCGGTGCTCCGTTCCCAGGATCCCCCTAACACATCCGGGAAGTCATCGAGTAGCCGTACACCTTGTCGCAGCACAACTGCACGACTGCGACGACGCGAGTGGCTGTTTCTTGCACTCGGCCGCCACCGTTCTTTTGTGCGAATAGATCAAGAATTGCCGTGGAGTTTACCCACCCGTTCCTGCTGACTCCTCTGAGCTACAGTGCATCTCAACAACAAATTATTTTTAGGGAAACATTAAAATGTTCTCGCCGTCCATGCGAAATGTTGAGGAAAATGTGAGTTTAGACGCAATAAGCAACGTTTCCGAAGGGATAAATAACATAAAATTCGGTTAGCGATTTTTTATATACGGCCCTGAGCTTTGTACCGTTCTTTTCTAAGCTGAAGGCAGGAGCCACTCCTTGCTTTGGGTTCTTACAGGCAGCTTTGGAATAGTGACGGCGCGGGAAAAGAACGACAGCAGCGCGCGCTCACAGCAGAATAAAGCGACAACGTAATTTGATAAGCAGTAAAAATACGATATGGAACAAAACAAGATTCTCACGACTTAAATTATAAGGCACAGCGAATAGCAGCGTATTTCATTAAAGGAGGGCTAAATTTAGAAAAATACAGATTTTAGTTTTCTGCTAATTCGGAATCGTAAACCTACTTGAAGATTACTCAGAGACTCTTCTGCCCTGCAGAATCTGCCCGGTGTGCAGACCAAGTGGCCAGGGGGTGATTTCTTTGGCGCTGCACTCATTAGCGTTCATACTGATGCCGAAAGGAAAACTAGCACTTCTTCTGAGCTCTTCTGATTCTATAAGAGCCGCAAGGTAAAGAAAAAAGGTACGTATTCTACTTTATTGGACGCCGCCACGTTATACTTCTTGCTCTTCTTCCCACGAATGAGACGCGCAATTTCATCACTCCTGTGCGGTTACTTTAAATGTTTTCGTTCCCTTTTGGTAGGAGACTTAAAAAAACGTGCATGACTGTGTTTTGGAAGCATATTTCCACATTTTGGCCACCCACAGTGACCCCTGTCAACGGCTGTGGGAAACATCCCGACAGTCGGGGTGCGTGCAAGAGTCAGATGGTGAACGAGCCTTTTGTACACAAACAGTAGCCGAAATCTGTACTTAAAGGGACACTGAGGACATCGCTATCATTTTTTTTTTTAGTAAAATCAGACAGTTCGGCATTTCGCGGCTTTGTTGCCGCTTGTCCGGCACCGAAACATGCATTTATTGCTAAGAGATTTAGATTCAAACTTCAAAAACTTTTTCCCGCTGCTACGATTCAAACTCGGGATCCTCTGATGACGAAATAGGACAAAGCGGCGGGGACGGAAACGAGAACTCCGTGATTGCTGGCAGCGAGTGCTGCTGCCGGCCAGATGTTGAAGGCCTCTATTAGCCGTCTTGGCTTTGTTTGCACTAGCGTTACGATGGATCCCGTTCCCAATTTCGACAATGAAGTTCTCGCAAAGAACTGCAGCCTGCATTCAGCGACCTCGACCCCACACAGATTGCGATGCTTCTGAGGGCTGAGGTGGCGCGTCTGGTAATACAGTCCTAGCGCCGAGGAGTCGGCAGCGTCGCTGTCACCGCCAAGCCACCGTCACGACTGATGTGTAGCGAGTGGTACGTGCGGGCATATTTAAATCCTGTAATAATAGTCCTCGTAGGGCTGGTTATGCAGCCCAGCGTCTTGGTACGTTGAAGAAGCGAACAAGCTGAGCGGTGCGTTTGCTAATGTGGAGGCTTGTTGAACAATGGCTATACACAGTTCTTTTTCCTTGTCGCAGTTGCAGGCGTTGCACGAACTTCGTTCGAGGAGCACTTAGAGAGGCACTTGGAGGTCCTCTGTCCTCCGCTGCTCCGCCCTTGTAAATAGAGGCGCATAACGACACCATGCGGGCACGCAGAACGCATAGCGGCGAAGCACCCCAAAACATACCGAAACTCAGCTGGCCGCCTGCTGCGTCGCCAATTGCAGGTTTTCTTTGACTTCCAACATTCAGGCTGTGTTTTTCGGTCTTCCTCGTGTGATAAAAGTGCACTGTTAGTTTCAAAACAAAACTTATGCAGTTCACTATCGATCAAGCACGTAAACTTCATGCATGTGTCTTAGCCTCAGAGATCTATGGTACCTTTTCTCCTATTTCATCATCACGCTTGCACTTCTTAGATTTGCCTGTGGCGGTGATACCTGTATTTTAGTTCTGGCTCTTTTCTACCTTACAAGAGCTTTGTTCTCAGAAAGAGTTGTGTTTTTGTGTTTAGGGGCTGGTATTCTATCCATACAAGCAAACTTCAATTTCTCCTCAGTGTCCCTTTAACAGAGCGTATCCAGCAACTGGTGCAGCCAGTGGTTTTCAAGAAGTGTCTCCGCGGTTGGACCCAAAATTCCAACAATTCATTTAACCTCGTCGCATGGCGGCGTGTATCTAGGAGTGCCATCCTTACAATGCACAATACACATATCCCAGTTATCAACATAGCCACCTTCACTGATGGTAGCACTGCCCGAATTAACGCCCTGTGGTTCTCCTGGGATATACCAGGGCATCTGGGATATCACCGGGATGCTACATCGGGATATGGTTGGATGAAGTGAACCGTCGTTGAAAGCACTTCACTGGGATAGAAGCAGGGCAGATCACAAAGGAGCCCACAGCAGCAAACTGACAAGCAAAGCGCTAAATTCGTAGTGGTGTTGACAATATAGACAATAGCTAGTAAACTGATGTTTCAGTATTTGTTGTTTCTGTAAAAGATAATCTCAAGTAAATATGTTGAGTCTTTGAACTCAAATAGCTGACATCATTTTTATTAGTTTTGTCTCATTATTAAAATAAGAACGGATGGATGGCTGATGTTTTCACAGCCTTATCTTCCACGGAATTAAAAACTACAGGACTGGAGATACGCAGTTGGTATTTTTCTATGAGAGTTTAATTTTGTTAAAACAGCGAAACAAACTATGGTTTTATAAAAAAAAATACCAAACCCAATATCTGTTAGAGGACCAAAATTCTAGTTCTGAGAAAAGAAGACAGAAAAGGAAATAAAACAAATCATGAGTACTTTTTGTTCTTGTTGAGACACCGGGTCTTAAATATGCCTCAAAATGCATGAGAAGGGTGAGGCTTTTACTGTGTGAACATAAGGGATTTTCTGTGATGGGATTAGTCTTTTACAAGAAAAATCATTTCAACTTTCTGTTGCATACTGCGGATGAGAAAGGCATAGCAGACCAAGTACGTCACAGCTATAGCTGGTGTGCTTGCATGAGCACGGATATATGTGGTTATGTCGAAATGAGCTGGTATTTTGGAGTATCATTCCGCCCGAACTCCGCACCAGAGTAAAGCTTAAGGTATAGAAGCTGAAGTGAAGAAGGCCCATTTGGATACAGGAAACCGGTTCATATGGTACCACTGCCCGCATCCTCAGATGCTCGCGATATGGCAGCATTTCCGCCGGCGGGTCCTGAACGCGCTGCCCAACTAAGAGTCCATATAGAGGATCCATTGTGCCTGCAGAGGGCAGGGATGCGCACCTCGCAGCCATCTGCGCATGTGCAGATAGCTCCCACGGAAGCTGATCGCGGATCACTGATGGCACTAAACTAAAGCTCTCTACCAACTAGTCCAACACCGTTGTCTCGTAAAC
This sequence comes from Amblyomma mixtum, assembly GCF_055824585.1. Lineage (NCBI taxonomy): Eukaryota > Metazoa > Arthropoda > Arachnida > Ixodida > Ixodidae > Amblyomma > Amblyomma mixtum. The sequence goes on along the minus strand of NC_143014.1, from coordinate 273,820,859 downwards.
CGCTTGAACTTGCCCAACCGGTCCCCAGGTGCCCACTGTGGCGTCAGGGGAATGACACCATTCCCAAGAACGCCATAATGTTTTCTGTCCCTGCAACGAGCCGGCACTCTACGTGTGCATGAAGACCGCGCCGCCCAGTGACCCTCCACGCGTAGGGGAAGAAAGGGACAGGAGCCGGCGAGGGGAAGGGCCCGCTGGGACACGGGCGTCTTGGACACGGGGTGCGTAAAGCGCTTCTGACGCTAACAACGTTTCTCGATTTCAACTCTGCCCAGAGGACGGCGCAAGGGTTCATCCGATTTGCTCTTCTTTTCTTGCTCTTCGGCCGCCACACGTAGTACGGCTCTCCAGGGGAAGAGTGCCGCGAGCATTTCTCGGTTCCCTTCTTGTCCCTGACTCGCTTATGCGTGCGCTGCTTTAGCTGCCTCCCCGCTTTACGCTCTCGTCTCACAGGCGTTGAGCCAAAACGTTTTTTTCTTCTTCCTTCGGCAGAATTGTAGCGTGTGTATGTCAATAAAAATGGCAAAAGAAGGTGCGCTCTGTTGTGCGCAGAGTTTGGCGGCTGTACTCTTCTTCGAGTACCATTCATGTAACCATGGTAAGAAACATGCGCTCTTGGCCGCAAGAAATAGGAAAAAAAGTTTCCAGTTGAAAAATAGTTCAGTTGAAAACAGTTGGGAAACTGGCAGGAAAAATAGAGAATAAACGTGACGAACAAGAGGCTCAGAAACGGCAACTCGGAGGCTTCTCAAGAGGGATTACCTTAGTGATTTGATTCACGCTTGAGTAAATGAGAAAAATGCAGAATTTACATTGCGAAAGGCAATCGTAGTAAACTAGAATACTTCCTGATGTGGCAATACCGCATTTTTTTCGCTTTCCTTGGCCATTCACCATCAGTCCATATATCATAACTATTAACCTGTGATCTAAGTAGAGGCGATGGATGGTAAAAGTGTTAAGGCACTCATGCCTCTGTAGTATCAGCTTTACGCTTTAAAGGAGAGTTTGATGGCTCGCGAGCAAACAAAAACGCCAAGTGAAAAAAAGACAGCATGGTAACCTTAAATCGGAAAGCACAGCACTCAAAAATATACGCTGCTGAAAGAACATGTTGGACAAACCGATGTTGCAGCTGTTAGGACAGCTACATAGAAAATTAATAGAAAATAGTTTCCGACATTTCCAACAGAAGCGCTTTACTTTTAGAGGCTTGGGCTGGGTGTTTGAGGACAAAGCGTTACCCGTCAGAATTTGACACCACAAACGATATTTGCTGCTGCTGCATGCTGAACACGGTGACGATAGAGAATATTCTTATCTATTGTAAGGTTCTCCATTCCTCAGCAATGGACACCACCACAAAAATTTGAGATGCGGTGGTCAAGAAAGAAAAAGACCAGAAAACTATTGAGGAGAGGACTGTATACCAACAGGTGTTTAAGGGAAGATTCCAAGTAGTCTTCAAAAATAGGCAGTTTGGGGTAAAAATATGGCTTTTGCGGCGTAGTATTACCAGTGCTGGAGCACACCGGAAAGCAGGTTAATTGTCTTAACTAGTAAGCTGGTTAACTAATTTCTGATAATTAACTTTTTAACTATCACAGCTAGGCAACTGGTTGCCATTCGTTATTTGTAGCCGGTCCTTAATAATAGCCATATCAGTTTTTAGAACTCCGGAAACGCGATTATCCTCGGCGCTGTGGCTCGACAAAATTTGGCGACGTCGTTGAAAGTACTTGAGGTTTAAAAAAGCATGCAGGCAAAGAAATATTTCTTGTGCACCTAACTAGTAAAAGAATCCAAATTTTGTCGAGAAACAGCGCCAAGGGAAATTGCGTTTTCTGAATTATATAAACTAATATGGCTATTGCTAACGACCGGCTACAAATCTCTAATTGCAACAAGAGCCTAACTCTAATAGTTAAAAAGTTAATTATTAAAGATTAGTTACCAAGCTCAGTACTTAAACGATTCGGCGGTTTTCTGGTGTCCGCCAACACTGGTAATACTGTGCTGAAAAAGCGACATTTTTACCTAAAAACCTATTTTTGAGAATGACTTAAATTCTTCCCTGAAACACCTGATAATATATACGCATACACCCACCCTGGTTCGCAAAGTGGCCTAAATGGCAACGAAAAAGAAAAAAAGAATGAAAACAAGCTCCATCGGTGGGCCATTCTGTTTACTGCACTATAGAATGCAAGACGACAATGAGACGACTAAAAGAGCACCGCATATGCATGAAACACAATTTCGCAGTCTGCTGCTGTTTCTGCTGCTGCGACATATTATATATACATGGGAAAGTTTGCTGGATGTCATTCAATCTGGCGTACCGTAGCGGTCCATGCTAGGCCCTTTATTGTTTCTGGAACGACATAACGGTTAACAGCAACTCAGCGATACGTATTTTAGCGGATGACAGTGTTACTCACCGGCACATAACTAGCCATAACGGCGCTGTTGCCTTGCAGACAGATTTAAAAAAAATAGCAGCATTTTGTCAGGTGTGGCAGATGGAAATAAACGTTAGCAAGACCAAACATACGGCATTCTCTATCCTCTTCAACTTTTCGTTTAATACCTATATAATGAACAACTGTGCTAATCACTGGGTTTCCAATTTTAATCATTTTGGACGAGTTTCTGACTTCTGACCTTAGTTGCCACACTCACGTCAAATATTTCACTAGCAATGGCACTTATGAAATTTCGCCATCTTAGGAGTCTTTTGTTGCTTGCTACCGTTAACACCAAACTTCACGCTTACGTGTCCCTGGTCAGAGCAACATTACAATGTGCTTCAGTAACATGTCACCCCAATAACGCTAATCTAACAACACGCCTTGCATAAGTCCAAAATAAGGCTGCTGGATTCATTTTTTGCTCCTACTCCGCTAGTTAGTGCGTTTCGGAAATGAAAACATCTCTCAATCTTTCATGCCTCAGCAGGCGACAGAAACTCTCCCGCCTATCATTAATCTTTCACTTACTTTACTGCAGTGATTAATCGTTCGCCTCCTCCCATATCTACCAGGAATGACACATTTCCAGTCGCGTGGACCATGCGCACAAGGTGTCCCCGATTTTCTCACGTGCAAAAAAAAATCAAATTCTTCCTTTGTATTTTCAATGGAAGAACGGAATTTTTTACCAGCCACCTTAGTCAGCATTACTGAACCAAATAGTTTCCAAACCACATTAACGCCGTTCCTCAGATCCGGCACCGTGGTATAACACTGTTTGCTTTCTTTAACCGCACCGTGATTTTCTTGTGTACTGCTTTATATTATTGCCCTTGTATTTACTTCGTATTTGCTTTGTTTTTGCTGTGAATGTTTTTTTATTTTTGTTTTCTATTGCTTTGCATCGCACTTTTTATTGTATCATGCTGTGTCCCCCCCCCCCCCCCCCCCCCCCCTAATGCCCTGCGGAGCCCTTGGGGCATTCAAAATTCAAAATAAAAATTACGAAGGGCACTTAAGGCTACTGACGGTCTTTGGCGGGTTTCGTTGCCAATGAGAGATATAATGCTTTCTCATTAAAAAATAAGTAAATAATTGAGAGGGCCCTAAGACTACTTACGTGCTGTGAAGGCGAGAGCATTAGTGTGTCATGGTGAACGTTCGAACTCGACGCAGGTCGTCCACTGAGAAGAGGAATGAAGACGCGCCTCTGAACGCTGGTTCCACATACGCTGCATCCACAAAGATCCGAGCGACGCACTCGGACACTCAGAATACCCGTCGTGAGCTAGCCTCAAACTTGACTAGCAGATGTATGCTATGTGCAACGAGGACTCCTCGTACAACCGGAAGGCTGCATGACGCACGCTTGCGTCCCAATTTTATATGAAACTGGTCTTTGAGGAAAGGAAATGGCGCATGCAGTAACGGACTCAAATCTCGGTGGACCCCTCAACGGCGCCTTAAGGGAAGAGGCAGTCTGGTAAGTCATACAATTGAAGGCGCATATCTCGTCGGTTCGAAACCCAATCGCAAGCTAGCCTCCAACTTGACTAGCACATGCAAGCTATATGCAACGAGAAATCGTATGACACCACCCGAAACGCTGCACGGCGAACGGTTGCTCTCAGTTTTGGTACGAATGTAGTCAGGAAAACTGGCCCCTCTTTGAGGTCCTCCAGTAAGGGGGTATATATGGACGAACAAAATTGTGTGATCTGGAATGGCTGTGCTCAGCTTGCTGCGTGCGTCCTACGGCCGCTTGATGACGCCGGCCTATTTTCTTGCCATCGCTGGGATTTTCTGTACTGCATGCGGCAGTACAGTGCACGCACGCACACACAGTGCACGCACACACGCACACAGGCTTTTCTCTTAATGGGGCTAGTAAGGCTTTCGCCTTAAAAGCTCTTGAATAATCAAGCAGATTTGAGGTATTCTTAAGTTATCATTTTCCAGAGCTTTTACTGCCGAGCTGTGATGCATGTCATGCTCTTAGCAGAGAAAAAAAATTAAACCTCTAGGTCGTTATATGCATTCCCCGCAATGCAAAACAAGGCAGTTTGTAGAGCTAATCTTTCTTTCTGTTTTTGCTACGTGAACGAGAAAGGTGCGAAAGAATAATGCGATATCTAATTGCAAATTTCTAAGGGTTAAAAAAAACGCTGGCTCAGAGATCTTAGCCACTGTTCTGCTATGCGAGAGGTATTAACATTTAACTGCGTCCAGACGTCATTGATTCCTTGAAATAGCAAAAAACCGGTCTTAAGCAATCTATATAACCTCGAAAGGGCTGACCAGCTTCTGAGATACAGCGTGCCAATTGCAAATTTACAGCACTAACATACCAGTAAACAGACTATGAGTGCTGATTCCGTTGCTGAGGTGAAATTGGTGTGTTCACTGAACGCGCACTATTTTTTTCCTTTGTTATTAACGAAAGGGTGAGTGCTGCGCGCGACGCGGTGCTCACAGATGCATTCATTTATGTATATTATACTTTAAGCTCAAGTGTTTTTACCGTTAAATTCTCGGCCCTAGGTTGCTGCCCAAGTCCTGACAATTTCACTTGTACGAAACCTCCTGGAGGCATTAATTTTAATCCATTTAGTCTTCAGATGTCTTCGTTAAGTGATATGTGCACTGAGCACACGTCTCCAGCTTTTAGGAGGCGCCGAATACTGTACGCCCACTCGGTGCCGGTTCTCGCATTTTGAGAGTTTTCTGACTCTCCTAAGAGTCAGAAACCTCTTATTGCTAATAGTAATATGTTTGAAAAGACAGCTTTGACCACGGGCAATGAAGAAAGAATGCCTACTGCGTGACATGAGCCGGGCTTTTTTCGTTTAAATGTTCTGGCTGAGCCACTAATTTGAAACTTGTCTGCTTGGACTAGAACCTCACGAAGCACCGCCATTCCATTTAAGGAACCTCGTTTGCACTTCTGCTGTCTGTGCGGACGATTCCCTGGCGCGGCGCCAGGCCCCTTCAGTCGTCTCGTTTCACAAACCGTTCCCTTCGATATTCCTCCGGCTTGTTTGCAAACGCATGCTGTTCAAGAACCACACTTCACGACTCTGAGGACCCCGCGAACCGCCACCTCTTCAGCGCCAAATCTCCGTTCGAGCTCGCCGCCCTGGCAAAACTCTGCATTCAAGCAGCCCGGGCCCCAGGTCGCGCGGAACACTCGCAGTTCATGCCCGGGCAAGCACTCGGCCACGAGGGCGCGACGTGTCGCCGCGATCATCTGTCGCTTCTTTTGCCTCGAAGCGTGAATTGCGCACTTATCGTCCTCCAGCGAAGCAGTGCGCGCGTGTGATCTCTGCGCGTTCAGAGAAAAGCGTTGAAAGAAAGACAGACGGAGGCTGGGTGTGGAAAGAAACGGGTACTACCACGCGCGGCGCAGTAGGGAGGGTTTAAGCCTCTTGACTTTCGCCTTCTCCTCTCTTGCCATTGTGACGTACAGAGAACCCAAACAGAGGCGCGCCACCGAGTCTGTCCCACGGCTGCCAAAAACGCCGGCTCCCACCCCTCACGCGGGCGGAAAACGCCGATTCGAGAGAACCGAAGCTGACGTACAGACCGAGCGCAAAACGAACTCGAGCTACGAGTGGAAAAAGTCAAGGAGGCTGCTCCGCTGCGTCAGGGGGCACACGTCTCAATGGGCGCGAGTTATAAGCCCTCTCCCCGGGTCTCCTTTAAAACCCGCGCCGCTGTGCAGCCTGTTTACCCGCCCGATCCGGGGACCCCGCCGTTTTATTCAATTAGAATCGTACAATGGAAACGGCAAATCTCCGTTCCACCCCTCTCTGAGGAGGCTTCCGTCGCACCGCTCTCCCAACCCCCCTCACCATGCATCCTCTCCCCTGCTCTGTGAGATTAAAGAGAAGAAGAAAAAAACAGTAGGCAGTCCGGGGTCGTCGCGCCTCCAAATTCTTTCTTTTGTGTGCTTGTCTCACGGTGTGTGTATTAGGTTTCAGTGAATGACAGAAGAGTGTATGTTTTGATCGTTTAAAGCCACGAATCACAGGACCCAGGGCGTCAGTGAAATGAGGTTCCTTTATGTGCTCTCAGAGTGTCAAAGCTTCGAATCGTGATTACTTCGTCCATTAAGCATTTCAGACTTTGCGTCTCCACCTGTGCTGAGTGACCTTCGGTCGCTGCAAGGACGGTGGTCCTACGGGCACATAATCATCGTTTCCGTCGTCGCCGAAATCGAAGTGGCCTTTCATACGGAGTTTTGTGCAATCATAGCGCCTTCACTTGTCCTCTTGTAGGTGTTTTTGATTTTCTTCACTTTGCTTTGCTTTACTTTGTTTTATGGAGTTTAAATTACCAAAGTGACTCAGGCCATGAGGGACGCCGTAGTGGAGAGCTCCGGATAATTTCGACTACTAAGGTTCTTTGACGTTCACTGACATCGCACACTACGCGGGCCTCTAGCATTTGGCCGCCATCGAAATGCGACCGCTGCGACCGGGATCGAACCCGCGTCTTCCGGGTCAGCAGCCAAGCCCCATTTATTTATTTGTTTACCCTAAAGGCTTTGAACTGGGCATTGCACGGGGGGGGGGGGGGGGGGGGAGAGATGTTTCAAAGAAAGCAGCGACACGATAACACATGACATAAAAGGTACAGTATAGGCGAAGTTGAGTTAGCATTTGGGCACAAAAGAAGAATCAAGAACTGTGCAAACGCATTGGTACACAAAGCAAGCTCAGGCATTGTTCAGCATAGCACAAGGAATAACAGACAAAGCAAAAAGGTACCGGAAAAACTGTAACAGTATTCATAACACGCACAGGAATCAAGCGCTATATGACACATTTTATGTATTCAAAAATGTTGGTAAAGCTGCCTGAAAAGGCGATGATTCAGTATGGCTGACGATGCTGGATGGCAATGTGTTTCATTAATTTACTAGCAATACCAGCGGTGACTACTGATATTTGATGTGCGTGCGAAAATCGGACGGACTTTATGCGCATGATCCAGGCGAGCTGAACAATGAGGCGAAGGAAAGATAAGATTTCGGGAGAATGGCTGGGAGCTATGGTATATCGTACGAAAGAATGACAACCGGGCAAACTTTCTGCGCGTGGAAAGTTGTTGAAGATGCAGGGTTTGCTTCAGAGTTGATACGCTTTGATGACGTGCGTAAGATGACAGTATGAATCTCCTTTATTTTGCGCTGCTCTGAGAGCATTTGTAGGAATCGCGTGGGAAGGGTGCTTCTAATAGAAGCATATTCAAGAGGCGACCTGATCAGTGTGGTGTAAGCGCTGTCGCTTGTTTCACCGTTCGCGAGGGGTAAATGGCATTTCAAAAGATCATTGCTTTGTTATCTATGTATTCTGTGTGCTCATTCGAGGTTAGGTTATGAATGAAAAATACTCCCAGATATTTGATACATGAGAAAGAATCAATTTCGTTATTATATAATCTGTAATTATTTAATGACTTTTCTGTAAGAAAGCAAGGGCCCCTGCGGAACACCGGATATTACGCGAGTGGGTTTAGAAATGTAGTTCTCAGTTTTGACCGACTGATAACGAACGGTTAGAAACTGCTCGACATATGTAGTTGTTCTGTCGGATAGCTGTAAATTACGGGCCTTTAGTAGTAAGCGTTTTGTGACCAACATGGTCAAAAGCATTTGAAAAGTTGTTGAAAATGGCTTCTGTTATAAGCGACATGTGCAGGGGCATTGATGAAGGTCAGGTCAGCCACAAGTTGAAAAGTTGCTACTGGCATGATCGATTTCGTCGGAATCCATGTTGATTCTCGAGAAATAAATTATTTAGGTTCAAAAGGTTCCGATATATGGGAAAACATAATATGCTCTAGCAGTTTGCAGCAGATACAACAAAGCGAGATAGGCCTGTAGTCGTAATCGGTTGTAACCTGATTTAAGCATAGGAATGATGTGGGCTTGTTTCCAGTCGTCTGGAATGAATCCGGTATCCAGAGATTGTTGAAATGGCAGTGCGAGCAAAGTCGATGATTCGTGGCAAGTTAGTTTCAAAATTTTGGTGCTGATCGCATCGGGTCCTGGGGCTATTTTTTAGTTGGAATCTGTGATTGCGCGTGCAAGGCCATTTGTTGTGATAGCAACAGTGTGAATTGAAACCGGATGAGTGGTGGAGAAAGAGGCGGTAAGTAAACAGAGTTCATTTGTGACTATTCACTAAAAGATTTGTTGAAGATTTCGGCGCACCCGTTTAACTGTAATGGCGAGCCCAGTACTGTAGTTAATGCTGGCGGAACGTTGCTGCTTTTAGAACTCACAGTGCGCCAAAACTTTTTGGGATCACTTTTCAAGAGGTTCGGAAGTGTGGTTATAATATTTTTGTTCACACTTCCTCGATTTTTCTTGCAGTAAGCGTAGTAAGTTCGTTGTATTCATTCCAGTCGAGCGGTGCATTAGTTCTCGCATCGCTTCCGTATGCTCTCTCTTTTCTGTTTAAATACCTTCTGCAATTTTTAGTGAAACCAGGGATCATTTATCCGGTTTGAGATTGTGAGTTTTGCAACGAAAGCATCCTCAATTTCCTTCGGTTTATCACAAAATAAGCACTAATTTTAATTTGTAGCGCAATTCGTAAAGTCACGGCGGAAATCAGCTGCAAAGTTTGTTTAAATGCTATTCATCTTAGGCATGCCTGCGCGTGCATAGTCCAGTACTGCTGACTTTTGCGTTAAAAGGATGAGGCTAGCTGAACCAGCAGCGAATAATCTTGTAGTCGCTGATTTCTTCAAGTGCGCAAGTACACGCGGGTTTAGGTAAGGTTGATTATGAAGACGGAGCGAAAGGGACAAGGGCAAGGAAGTCGCCAACTTTCAACTGAGGTTTATTATCCCAAGCCCTTGCATTTTATTAAGCACCCCAGCCGTATCACAGAAGCCTATCACAAAAAAAAAGAATTAGTATACAGACTATTGGTCTTACTGTTGACGGGCAGTACTATAGCGCCATGCCATGCCGCCTTATACAGCCTTTGTCAAAAGCACACCGCCCAATGCGGTGTGCTCCTCAAAAAACAATTTGAAATTTTCAACGTTGCGAGCTAGCTATACGCATGCGCTTCCTCGCACCTCTAAAAAGACACAAAAAAAAACAGCGAACGGCTACGTTCGCCGACAGACTCAGAGACACGCCCGTGCGCAGCGTGGCGTCATGACTGCGTTCTTCTTTGACGCCGCACAGCGCTTCCAGCATCGGTTGAAGAACACAAGGCCGCTTCATGATAATGCAGCCTCCACGTACCTCCATAGACCACGAAAAAATTATTTTATTTGGCAAAAACGCCAGAAGGCACGCAGGAATTGCATAATTAAGGCGTGGGGAAGCATATGTAAAAATGCTGGATGAGGCTACGTGCACAACACGCAGAGACCACTTTCCTCTTCAGGAAAGCTGACAGAATGCCAATTCGAAAGCCTGTTAGGAAGCAAGATTTATTCACTCTTTTTCACTGCATGTTTGCAACACGTATTCAGAAGGTTGAACTGCCAAGAGCTAGGAGTAAGAGTGAATTGAGAACACCTTAACGGTCTCAGATTTGCTGATGGCACTGCCCTGCAAAGTAACTGAGGCGACGAATTGCAGCGTAGGACAGAAAGCCTAGACAGGTATAGCAGAACGGTATAGACACAAAATTTATACGAAGAAAACTGAAATTTAGCACTCAGCAGTCTGGGAAGGAAACAATAGTTTGCAATAGGCAGTGAGGCATTGAAAACGATAAGGAAATGCATTTGTCTAAACCAAGTAGTGGCCGGAGTTCTGCAGCGCGAAAGATGGCCGCGAATGAGACGGAGAATAGGGTGGAGTAAATATGGTAGGCACTCTCAGGTCACGAACAGCAGGCTACGAATGCCCATCTAAAGGAGCGTATACGATAGTTGCATCCTGGCAGTGATCACCTTTGGGGCTAAAACTTTAAGGGTAAAAAAAGCTTAAAGTTAAATTGGGGACAGCGCATCGAGCTATGGAAAGGAGAACGATGGCGGTAACGTTGAGGGCAAGAAAGAATGCAGCATATATAGGTCATGGAACAAACGCGAGTCAGTTATATCCTAACTGAAATCAAGAAGAGGGAATGGGCGTGTAATAACCGATGGCCCATTAATGTAGTAGAGTAGGAAACGTAGCAGAGGTCAGCAGAGGGTCAGGTGGGGAGATGACAAAATTTTGAGGTATACGATTGCCGTAGCTGGCACAGGACGGGACTAAATTAGTGATCAATGCAAGAGGTCTTCGCCCTGCGGTAGATAACAGGGCTAACGGCGACGACGAGCATTGTTGTTGCAGCGCTCTAGACATTTTTTTTTCCTTAACGCAGCCAGTGTGCAAGCGTTCCTCCTTACATGAACCCGTTGGCCATTACCGCGCTGTTACTACAGTCAGCGCGCTTTCACGGAGGCGAGGACAAAACCTCAGGCGCGCCTCTGCTACGCTCCTTCGCATTTTCCGTCACTCCGTCCCTCTTTCCCCACAGCACGCCTCCCCAGCTTTCGCACAGGGTTTAGCTTTCGGAGTATGTCCACATATTATCCGCCAGCGTTTGTAGATCCCCCCCCCCCCCCCCCCCTTCCCGACTCCAGTGACGAGATTATTCTCGAGTGGCTGGTTAGTTTTTGGTTTGCCGTTGCCAGTGCTGTCGCAACGCTGTGAGTCGCCCACCACACGCTGAATCTCGTCCAATACCGCTCTCTCTTTTTCCTCCCCTGCCCTGTACGGCGCACACATTTGGGAGGTCTTTGTTGCCACAAATGTGGCTGTTCCTACCTCCCCTTTGTGCCCTATCTCTTTCATTTTCGCGCGCTCTTTGTCACCGTGCCGGCATCAGCTTATACAGGAAAGAAGTCGAGACCATTCCAAGTGAGCCAACCTCGCGAGCTGCGCGAGCCTTGAGGCCTCTTTCTCTACTTGTGAGAGCTCCTCGCAACTGGAGAGCGCATAGTTGGGTTAGATGAAAACACTCACGCCACGCTTCTTCACCCACTCGCCTCCCGAGAGAATGCGCCTGCAACTCGTTTCCGTGTATCGTTTCGATCATTTTGTGTCGCCTCGCGGACTCTCTCCCGCTTACTCGGTCTCTTGCAGTTTCACTCTTCCCAAACCGGCTTTTAAAGAAAGAAAAGGTTACTGATAGTATTTTTTGCCACGTGCTCTTCTTATTGGCTTTTCGTGTGAGCTTTTATTTAGTAAACGTCAATCTCAAAAGTGCTGGACTTTTTTTTTCGTCCAGAGCAATGCAGGCCGCTATACCAGTTTTTCCCCCCTCTTTTTCTTCTGCCCCCTTCCTTTTCGAGCAGCTTCCGGACATACGTCTGGTTATGGACGAAATGCGCGTGAGTGTTCTTCCTTATCTTGCAGACTTCGACGTTACTAGATCGAGTAACGCCAGTGAATGCAACGGTGCAGAGCATACAGAGCAGAAAGAAAGAAAACTCTGCCCGAAAAAAAAAAAGAGACCAAGAAGAAAATAACCAAAAACCGGCGCCAGAACAAACGGTAAGGAAAGGATGTATGTCTCGGGAAGTCAATGAGCGTACTAAGCAGATTGGCATATTGTCCCCCAAAGTCTGTCTGGTTCTGCCGCCTGGTCGCCTCCGCACAATGGTTCCCAGCCCCCTTTGTGGCGTCTTTTCCCCTACCCGCGATCTCTATAGCCGGCCTTCCCACTCCGCGTGGCTTCCCGCATGCAACGCCTAGACGTGTGGTCCGCACCACACACGCGGTCAGCTATAGGCACTGGGTAATCCTAATCCCCGTGCCGCCGTTGTCAGCCCAAGTGGGGATTAGCGCCCGCCGCCTTGAAGCCAAGTGGATTTTCAATGCATGCATGCATGTGTGCGGGCAAGCGAGGAGCGTATGGCTCTGCGTATTGTTCGCCCTCAGGCGCCAGCGTGCGCGACCGGGGCCCGTACTTGATGCGTGACCCGCGGCGCCGCCACCTGGGGCGTTTTTCTGCTTCCGAGCGAAGGCTGCGGTGCCGTTCGGGTCTCTCCGGATGGCCAGGGGGCGAATGCGGAGCAATCGGCTGTGCGCGGAGTTTGCGACGCCGTTTAAGGCCAGGCGACGGCTGCTGCTAAACGGGCTCCCTTCTCGCTTACGCAGCTGTGGCGCCTGCGGAGCTGCCTAGGGACTCGGAACGGAAGCCGGCCCGTTTCAGGCCTACTGTCTTTCGTATACACATGGGCCGCCCGCTTTCGGCCGCATCGGCAATCTCCGAGCACTTACAGGCACACGCTTTATGCGACCGCGAGCAAATTCGCTGTGTCGCTTTTGGGCGAGGGAGGAAGCTCTTCACGCGAAGACCATGGCTGCCGGAATCGTACAGCGACAGATGCCAAGGGAACCTGCGCTGGCAAACAGCGTGCATGTGCACCCATGAAATGCGCGTCATTTGCGTGGACGGGTTCGAGCAGCCGCGTTCACACTGAGCCGTTGCCGGCACGCAAAACACAGCGGTGCTACTGCCTCCTTCTGACAGGCCGCAATCTCGCTATGTACTTTCAGGAGCCCTGAAGGGGTCAGAGAGATAGACAGAGGGAAACACTTTATTTGGAGACAAGTGCCCAGCAAGTCTCAGACCTGTCGCACCAAGGGCAAGTTGGTTGCCAAGTTGTGCCAACCCCTGTCAGGCACGCGCCAGGCCTACGCGCCGGTTTGAGACCGTACAAGTGGGACGCTTTGCTCGTCGGATTAACTGTTTGATCAGTAAAATGCTGAAACTGTCAGTAATATTAAAATTCCCATGAAAAGAAAAAAAATAACTTTGAGAAATCCCGTCTGAGGGAACTTCAAGGAATCCAAGAAACTTTTTCTTTTGTGATCCTTTACATACCTGCGTGCTCACTTCAAGTAAGTGAGCATTCGCTCACCTGTAGCAAGCAAGCAGGCGCTTTGTTTCAAGAACCATAGTGAAGCAAAATATTCCAGGTGTGAAACACTTACACATGACAATTCCCGCAACACAGCGATCTGGCAAACATAAGTTATTATATGCTGCTCTGATGTGTTTGACAAATGGGCATATCCATGCTGTTCCAGCTAATGGGAAAAATGATTTTTTTTTTAATAGACTTTAAGGGCCGCTTCTACGCTACTGTAATACCAGTCCTGACGAACATGAAAAAAATGGTGACTCATGCATGCTAACTAGATAGATGGTTAACTATAAAGTGAACTTTTAACTATTAGAGTTAGGCGTCTGGTTGCAATCAGGGGTTTGTAGCCGGTCGTGAGCAACAGCCATATCGCTCTTTAGAATTTCTCAAACGCGATCACCTTCGAAGATGCGGCTCAACAAATCTTCGCCGCCACGGAAGCGTTACAAAGATCGGCCGTCTCTTGCGTGCGCTGGGACGCCCATCAGTTCTACTCCGCGGCGCGCGTGCCACGTGACTTTGAGCCGCCTGCGCTGCGGCCATGCTCGCCGCTGCTCGCTGCTCCACCTTGGAGGCGGGGAGTGATGGCGAAAATTTCTTGAGCCACAGTTTAGACGGTAGGTGCATTTTCAAAATTCCATAAAAAGGAAAACAGCTACAAAATCCCCAGATACAAAATCCTGATTGCAACCAGGCGCTTATCTGTCATAGTTAAAAAGTAATTTACTAATTAGAACTTATTTAACGAGCTTAATAGTAAACACGACTCACCTTGTTTGCCGACATCCGCCAACACAGGTGCTACGGTGCGGTAGAAGCCATCTGTACCTAAAAAACGTTATTTTTAAATATTCTGGCTCCCTTTCGCTGAAAAGCCTCAAAAATCGATTCGCCGCAACTTCTGGGACACGATGGTTTTCGGAACAGCCGAAAGTAGCAGCTCCACTTTCCACTTTCTTTGGCATTTTTTTCAAAACGCCTAGTGTATACCTTCCATCATAGTTTTTTAGAGTGCCTTCCCTTTTTTTTTTGTAAATGGCACAGGCCTGGAATTAAGAGCCGCATGTCCCACTGTCGCGAAAACTAGCATCGCAATGTACGCCATCTTTTCATGGGAGCCTTTCCCAGACACAAGTTGAGTGTTACCTTTTAATTACCTTGGGTACATCCTCAACCGCTAGTGAACTTACACTTTAGGAAATCCTGAGCTGCACGCATCGGCAACCGGGGAGCACTTTTACTTCCGTAGTTTCTACAAGCTACTTCCTTGGCGATCATTTACTATACGTTACGCTCTTAAAGGTACAATGAGGACAAATTGAAGTTCACCTTCATCGATAGATTACCGCATTCTGAACGACCAAGACGCTAATTTCACTGAAAAGGTGCTTTTATCACCTAAAAAAGGCCAAGGAATAAAATACAGGTGTACCCATCACCGGCCTATTTCGCAAGTCAAATGCGTTGCGTCGAGAGTTTTTTTGTTCACGGATCGCAGATGCTAGGTTCCCTAGCTAGGCTACATAGCCATTTACACGAAAATGATGATCACGAAGTCCTTTTCGGTGTATACGTCACAAGTTTGAATCCAGTGGCGGCAAAATTTTTAAGGGCCGTTTTCTCAACAATGCCGTATTTAGTCGCATAATGGACGCTGGACGCGCTCGCATAATGAACGCACCCCATACTTTTGGCACGTAGCCTGCCCTGATGATAGTGAATGCTAGCAGGCGCCCTTTTTTTTAACGCCGAAACAGCTGCGCAATAATATAAAGCACCACGTCGAATGTCAGTACTACTACACGTATACCTCACCCTACAAGTCGAATAGTTAATAAGAATGTTCCACGTGCAATTTGAGAACCAACGGAAACTATGCCGGTTCACAAAGGGTTTCTCCGTTCGATCTGCCTAATTAGTCATTGTAGCAACTTAGTGCGGCTAGCCATCGCTTTGGATACTGTTATTCGTGCTAGAGTGAACTCTGTGCTCTCTTTGAATGGAATTATGGACTGCTCCGCAGGTAGACGGGACGGTTTAAGGGGGTTCACCTTCTCAAGCGGTCGAATATGCTCTCGACTATGGAAACCGTGCTGAGGAGCGCATTTTGTTTTACTTAGGAGGGTTGTACAGGATGAAGAATATGATTTTTCCACCAAACTACTTTTCATCCCGATTTTATGGCCTCAGCTTTTTCCCTGATTATTTTACCCCGCGTAATAGATGCACCCCCCAAGTTTTCAAAGATTTTTTGAGAAAGAGTAAATATCGTAGATTTCTCTTCTGCTGCTGGGACAACCACCAACGCATACAGAAAGAGCCATATAATCGATTTTTACTAAAAGCAAAAATTTGCTGGAGCTGTTTTCGTTATCCCTTTGAGAGAAAGTAATTCGTATTGGAGTTGATCTCCTCCCGTTGTCTTTGTGATACACTTTATTTTGTACGTTGTCACTCGCCAGGGGTTTCTGAAAGGAAAGCGACGCAGTAAAACCGAAGTAGAGTTTATGTAAAAAGATGAATCCTCATTGAGTGCTGCAAGTGCAGTGAAATTACATGAGTCACGCAGGATGGCTACATATGCTTGTCGCCAAACTCTCTCTTTCGAAAAACTCAAGCGTTCACTAAATGCAATTTTTTGAACTGAAACCAACTGCCGCTACCAAAGTCTTGTCCACAAGAGATTTCAGAACCCCCGATTCGGGTGAAACTTTCGTTCAGTCGTATCCGCGCAAGTGATCGAGTTTCGTTTTTTAACTAAAGCTTAGTTTTCAAGCAACATCTGCTTTTTTTTCTAGCATCCCATGCCGTATCCATGTGGTGTACGAGCGCTAAATAGGCTGGAAAATTTGGTCCAGCACCGCTCTGACGGTGCCTGTGTGTGTTCATTCCTATAAGCTTTTTGTCAAATGCCTTTTTTTTTCACTTTGATAAAATGCCTTTATAGGGACGCACTTTCGGTTCCTACAGGCCTGGCTATATTCACTGCTTCAACGACGCGATCGCGCAATATTTCTTGTTTTTGTAGTCTTCCTAGGAAGGGATTCACGTTAGGCCTCCAACCACTGTGGCACAAAAAAAAAAAAACGAGAAAGCAAACGCCAGAAAAGCTTCCTCCTTTGGTTACGACGCAAAGGCCGTCGTAAACAATTTTTCGGAGGAAGAAAATTACGCCAATCAGGAAATCACAAGCGGCCTTGCGAGAGGGCAGCCTACAAAAAGACTTAATATGGTTGATTTCCTGACCCACATTCCTGGCGTACACACTGTCAAGGAAACAAAGTGTGGTCGAAGGTCTCACTCACTACAAACACCGAAATTGATTTGAATCCTTAGTAACTCGAATAGCCTCTGTCACCAAAAATATGGGCAGAGAGAAAAATTCAGGGGGCACTCTGACGATCTAAAGTGCGCGAGGCGAAAGCCTTTCTGCATGCAACTTTGGCTGCACCGCCGTAGGCACACACGAGGCGGCTATGGGGCGACTCGGATTGGCTAGTCACGACTGGTTAATTACTAGTTAGTCATGGCTACCCAGTCTTAACTAACTAACCAACTACTCATGACTTATTAATGAGTAGTTAGTCATGACTTGTGACTAGTAATGACTAGTTACGACTTCCACTTCAGATGTAACGGACGGACAGACAGAGTCATGGCCACGAGTATGAGCGCTTAAAGGCTCTCCCCTTATAAATTTAGGGAGACCTCGCAAGATGCTCTTGGCGTTGAAGCATTCATGCATACTGCTGCACCAGGCGCAAACTGCATACGCGCAACCGACATTTCACAGCGGCGGCCGACTGTATGTCATTACGTACTGATTTTGGCATGCAACATTGGATTTAGTTTTGGCCAAGAAATATGTATTTAATGCTCACAAAAAAATTTGCGAGTTGCTCTTCGTAAAGTATTCAATGACATGGTACGCGGACTGTACCACCAGGCCTTATTCACACACGAACACTGATGCGCATCATTCCTTTTGTGTGTAATGCGTCATCGATGTGTAACCGGTTGATAAGTGTGCCGTCTTTTCCAAAAGCCACCAGTCAACGGGGTTTGCTTCTTAGCCGCATAGTGGAGCCATTGCAGCATCCCTGAGGACCATAATGTCTCGAATGGTGAGAATAAAAGCTCTCTTTACCTTACGCAGAGTTAGAACTTGAGGGCCCCGTAGGTGGCCGCTACACGGCTCAGAAACAAGCACATTGCCGGGTTACTTTTGGCTGAGATGGTACGCTCCGCAGGACCCTTTGAGGAGGAACCCGAATCACCCTCGTTTCTTGTGGCTCAGCATGATAACAATATTTTGTTCTGTTCAAAGGCGGTATTTATTTATGCGAGAGTATTACTAGTCCCATTACGAGAAAAGCCGACGGCGCGTGTGTACTAGCAGATGGTGCAGAAAACATCGACGATGGCAAGGAAAATAAGGTGACGTCATCAGGCCGTATATAACGCAGACAGCAAGCCGAGTACCCCCACTTCATACAATTCTATATACGTCGTTCGTCTATATATACTCGCCACTGGCCGACCTCTACGTGGCGCCAGTTTTCCCGACATTTGTACCAAATTTTTGACGCAACCGCTTCTCGTACAGCGTTCCGGCTGGTGTCATGCGATTTCTATAGTTGCATATAGCTTACATATGCTCGTCAAATTGGAGGCTAGCTTGCGACAGGGATTCGTGCCGACGACATATGCGCCTTCAGTTGTATGCCTTCCCAGACTTTCGTATCAAAACTGTGATTCAACCGTTCGTCGTACACAGGTACACCGTTTCGGATGGTGTCATACGCACTTTTGTGTGTGTGTGTAGGGGGGGGGGGGGGAGGGGGGTGTCAAACATCGCGCCATGCTTTCGCATTCCCACACGTAAGCACTCGTAACTGTCTCTGCCGAATTTTTTGCGGTTTTGTAGAATTTTTTGCGGGGGGCGTAGCCAGCCCCCCGAAATTTTTTCGAACTGCCATGACCGCAGCATAGCTCAGGTACATATCGCGACTTCTGCTATCATAATTTTGTTCATGCCTGGATCGTCTGTCTTTCCGTGTGCAAAGTTTACTATATGTGATCGCGCAAGATGTTTATTTGCCTTGTTTGACGCTTTATATAGAGTGACTTTTGCTTAGACACGTAGATTTAATGGAGACATACGAGTATTTAAATATCTTGTCGCGAGGTTTTGTGTATGCATGCAGTGGCTTTGTTTCCAGTGGCACTTTTTTCTACTTTATGAAGTTGTTACTCCATTTTATCTTCGCACTTCTGATGTATATTTTGCAGAACTCCTCGTTTATGCATGTGCTCGCGGATGCGACTAAAATTTCGGTGCAGTTGCTCGCAATACATGACCAGTGACAGCTGCTGCTGCGGAGTACAATGGAACGGAGGACAACGTTATTGAGATTTTTCCCTGGCCGTTGCATATGGTCAAAAATGTAAAGATTCTTGAACGACAAAGATTCATTAAAATATTTGTCCTCTTACTATTTTCATGGCTTTGCGTTTTTCATATCAGCGACATGCACTGCTTTGCTGGTTTCGGACAGATATAGTTCTAGACTTCGTGTGATATTTCTTTTTACTTACTAAATACTCAAAAACATGGAAGCATTGGTATCAGTCATCTCTGCCACGATTTTTAGGACATACGAATACATTCTTCTATTTTAAAAATACATATTTCACTTGTCTAGACAGTGCGTAGCGTCGTCTAATACATAATCGCATTGTCAATGGCAATTCAGTTATTATTCTTGCGTTTAATCCCTCCACAAATTCTATGAGGAGGCCGCGTTGCCACATGGGCCCCCCCACCCCCCCGAACAAAATGTCTGGCGACGCCACTGGTGCCATGTAAACCACTTAGGTAATAAGGGAGTAATTACAAACCGGCATCCACCAAAGTGCAACCATGCGGCTACAAAAGAAAGGGGTACAGCTTCCACATGCAGAGACTTCGTAGTTGAAGAAAAAGTAGAGGAACCGACTCACGAACATGCTGTTACAAGTAAGTGTGCCTGGGCAGGCATGAGCGCAGCAAAGACTACCACAAAGTAAATACGGTCATGACAAGTACAAGTACACCCCAGTACGGCAGCACAAACGGTATACAGACGCACGAATGTTATGTATCTTTTTTTTTTTTTCCGAAGGATATGGACAGTGCGGAGATTCGAGCTTCAGCTTGCTTCTCGAGCACTAATAACGGAAAACACAAGTGAGTTTCTTTCTGTTCAAGTTGAAAGTACCTAACTACCATGGTTTCTAACCTGCAGGTCTTCCATTGGTTGATCGCTGTACATTCCAGCTGCCCAGCTGATGACCGACAGTTATGCCCCCGCTCACCAGCGTCGAAATTCTGAGTTACACCAGAGAGAACATCGTTCGAAAGCGAACAGTTATTCCCGCAAACGACCCATCCAACTCGAATAAATTTCGTGTTTATTCTGGCCGTCAGCTCGATATAATCCAAGGAGTGGTACCTAGGATATCATATTCTGCATTCGCGTACTCATATCAAAGTTTGCGCGGCCTGTGTCCCAGGGATACTTGGACAGTTATTAAGTGTTTCACAACATAAAAATAAACAACTATTTAATGTGCGCTAAAATCTGAGGAAGGAGCAGCAAAAAATTTGCAGGGAACAAGGATGACTACTCCCACAAGCAAAATCCAGTTAATTTTATACCCACCACACAGACAGCACTAAGGCTCCTTGAGCAGTCAGCTGTGGGTCAATCAAAACGTCCTTACTCTAAATATTCGCTACCAGGCTTCATTCAGAATGCTCCGCAGATGTTTTGAAAACACCTGTGCAGGAAAAACAAACGAAGATAAAACAAGCATTGCTGAACATTTTAATAGATCTTTCTACCGTGTCTTCACGGAACCAAGCTCCCCCTTACGTCATACTGCTGTATCATGTCCTCCCGAACCAAGTACTGCATCTCTTGCAGGTGTGTTTTCAATGCTGTTGAATCTGAAAACAAAAGTGTCTCCTGGTCCTGACGGAATTCCAAATATGTTCTTGCGCCGTTATAGTGAAATGGTATCCAAATTTCTTGTCGTACTCTTCCATGCAAGCCTATCAACTGGCACTGTTCCTTCGGATTGGAGAGTTGCGCGGATTGTGCCAATACTAAAAAAGGTACGGCCTCATCTCTTACAAAATTTCGTCCAATATCACTGGCATCTTCTCCTTGTAAACGTATCGCACATATTGTAGCCACTCATATAACTACCTTCCTAAATGACAGAGACACACTGTCACCCCATCAACATGCAGAAAGATATTTTCGACCGTCACTCAGTTGACATTTGTAGCTCATTGTTTTGCTGATATTCTAACCAAGTCAGAGCATATAGACGTTATTTTTCTAGGTTTTAAAAAGCGTTTGACCTTGTTTCACATTCCAAACTAATGCATAAGCTTGAATCTATCGGGCTTCCTTCTTTCATAATTAACTGGGTTTCTGCTTAATTTTCTAACCATTCACAGTTCGTCAGTATTGGTGCTCATTGTTCAAACTGCCTTCCGGTCACTTCTGGCGTACCACAAGAGAGTATACTGGGACCATTACTCTGTTTGGTCCATGTAAGTGGCATTATGGATGTAGTTAGTGAACCAGTGCAATTTAAGCTTTTTCTAATGATTGTGTCCTGTTTAATAAAATCAGATCATGCGAATACCAAGTCATTCTTAATTCTAACCTTCAGAACATTCATCCCTGGTGCAGTCAACGGGAGATCAAGCTCAACATTAACAAAACAGTCTTTATGAAAGTGACCAATAAACGAAATAATCTATCATTTCTGCATATCCTTCCAAATCACCTGCTTGAGGAAGTTAACGAATAGAAACACTTAGGTGTTATTATTAGAGAGTTTTAGTATAGCGTCACCCTATCGCTTTGGGTCATAGGGGAATAGCGGAGCGCTACTGCGCATGCGCAGAACGCTATCGGCCCTTGGGTCTTTGGGTGAGCGGGCGACGCTAACGCTAAATCGGCGAAATAGCGTGCGCCCCAAAGCCGCTTTACGTTGGGTCAACATGGCGGCGCCTCTCGAAGCGGGGCCTCTCGCTTCAACACCGTTCGTCGTTGCCGCTACTCTGTGGCTCACGCTCACGGGAAACTAAAGGCGAACGAGGCTTTCGCTTTGGCTGAACTTGCCTGAACCACAAAATTTAAGCGATAAAACACGCCTAATTTTCAGATTGCTTCCTTGTTTACAGAGCTGCTAGGCTTAGCGAGTACTCGACGACTGACGTCAGAGAGCGCGGGAGGTTCGAACTACTGATCTCCACAACAGGTTTGCAATTTTGGTCTTCCTGTGTGGATAGTCTTGGCTCAGATTGAGCATGTCCGCATTATAAAAAAAAATATTTGCATCATTTTTTCCATTTCCTAAGTGGAAATTGGTAATTGCAACAGTTTGCATGTCGTTTTATTTACACAATGAAAAAATACAGCCTATATATTAACTTATTTGTTCTCGAAGCTTCTCTTCCCGCCGTTATGGCGCTGCCTTCAAACAACGCAAAGCGACCATCCACGACCCTATTCTATAAACAGAAAACGTGAACCCGTTCCCCTAACGCTAAGCGCATGCGGATAGGGTCACCCTATTCGCCACGACGCTATTCTAAAACTCTCTATTGTCGTGTTCGTCGACCTTTGCGACTCAAGGCCGCTCCAGCAGCCCTTGCCTCCTCTGCGCATACCCGCCGCCCACTTCCAAGAAACAAGCGCGGGCCGGCCATTCCCCACAAAAGCAAGCAGGCGTCTGTCTCCCCCGACGACGTCTGATCCCCACGGCCCCGTCGACTGGCGCATTCCCCATTTCCTTGCCGTGACCGTCTGCATTCCCGCAGCGGCGAAAGTGCTTTCTTGTACATTCGCCCTCCCTCTCTCTCTCTCTCTCTCCCTCTACGGTAATAAACCCCCAGTCTCCACCCAGCAACTGCCTTGAGAGGTTCCTCGCATGCGGGGCTCCCACGCCCCGCACTAACTCAGCCATTAACACTGGCGACGAGAAGTGGGATGTAGAGCGTACGCAGTTCGAGGTGTCGCCGATGGCTACTGGAGGACTGCACGGTGTCATCGAGCCTTTTCGTGGATCGTGGATTCAGCGCCTCACATTCTACCTCGTGGCAAACGATGTCTCCGAGGAAGCAAAGAAGCACGTGCTCCTCCTGACGCTATGCGGACCGACACCTTCGAGACTGCTCGCGTGCTGGTCACACCGAAGACTCCCGGAGAAGTCAGCTATGGATACCTATAGTCACACTTTTCCTGAAGCACTTCGATCCTAGACCACCCGGAGAAGTCAGCTATGGAGACCTAGTCACACTTCTCCAGAAGCACGTCGATGGCAGACCATCCGAGCTGTACAGCCGGTACGCTTGACCATCCGAGCTGTACAGCCGTTACGTTTTCCAGCGACGTGACCAACTGCCGTAACAGTCGATCAGCAGCTACGTCGCAGCCCTCAGAGGTTTGACAGCCGACTGCAACCCTGGAGTGCTGACGACAACGCCTGCAACATCGACGACGCCGACAGAAAGCAAATCGATCAGCAGCTACGTCGCAGTCTCAGAGGATTGACAGCGGACTGCAACTCTGGAGTGCTGACGACAACGTCTGCAGCATCGACGCAGCCGACAGAAAGCCACTCGATCAGCAGCTACGTCGCAGCCTCAGAAGTTTGACAGCCGACTGCAACTCTGGAGTGCTGACGACAACGTCTGCAACATCGACGCCACCAGAAGCGTGCTTTGGACCTGGCCCTGCCATCAAAAAGTGCGTCAAGGCAGCAGCGAGGACTCAAGGGAGCGACGAGCTCCGCAGAAGTCCACAAGACTTCTCAACACAGAAACGGAACGGTTCGTAGGCACCTTGGTCACATTAAACCAGGTGCAGCAGCCTACCCGACGGATGATCCGCCGCCAGACCATCGGACGAACGGACCAGCAGCAAGTGAACAATACACTGTGCCAGCTACGTACGTGATCACGCTGCCAGCGGAAACTTCGCCTGCGCACGACCTACCATCAGCGCCCCCCTCCGAACATGGAGAACCGGCGGCCAGTCTGGACGACAGTGCGACAGAACCTGGCGGAGACCAACCCAACGGGTCCACGCAACAGCAAGCGCTACGACCCAAGCGTGAACGGCGCCCGCCCGACCGATACGGTGACCCCAACTAAGGAGGAAGGGATGTCGTGTTCGTCGACCTTTGCGACTCAAGGCCGCTCCAGCAGCCCTTGCCTCCTCCGCGCATACCCGCCGCCCGCTTCCAAGAAACAAGCGCGGGCCGGCCATTCCCCACAAAAGCAGGCAGGCGTCTGTCTCCCCCGACGACGTCTGATCCCCACGGCCCCGTCGACTGGCGCATTCCCCATTTCCTTGCCGTGACCGTCTGCATTCCCGCAGCGGCGAAAGTGCTTTCTTGTACATTCGCCCTCCCTCTCTCTCTCTCTCTCTCCCTCTACGGTAATAAACCTCCAGTCTCCACCCAGCAACTGCCTTGAGAGGTTCCTCGCATGCGGGGCTCCCACGCCCCGAACCAACACCACCATTAACAATTATGGTAACCAATAATCTTAGCTGGAATAAGCATATAACAAACAAATGTACATCCTTTCGGGAACTTTGCTTCCTTAGGCACAAATAAAAAGCTGCCCCTTCTAGCGCAAAGCTTTTTCTACACATCCATCTTCGGACCGAAACTTCAGTACACATACACTGTCTGGGATCCTTACACAAAACATAACATCGAGGCGTTGGAAATGATCCAGCGAAAATCGGTGCAATTCATCTTTAATAAACATTGTTCTACTGACTCTCCAACCACTCTGATGGAAATGCACAACATGCAGACATTGCAAAGAAGAAGAATAATTCACATTGTAATTTCTTTTCTTACTAAAAAATAACAAACTCTCCATGAGCCAGATTCATTTATTAAGCCGAGCACATGAGAAACAACACGTCGTCACACGAAATCGCTCTCACGGGAATGAACTACCGCCAGGCACTAAACAGCATAAGAGCCATTGATAAAATTACTTATTGAGAGTTGCTGAGTTGTTGTTTGTTGTTGTTTACTATCTCCTGTTCCCCATATTTCAATTATTTGCGATGTAATTTGCTGTCTTTCATTTTACGTATTTTTTGTCCCTCCTGTTTGGATCCATTTTAGGGTCTGAAGTATTCTGTATATCAATAAATAAAATCACAAAACACATGGTTTTTCGCAGAGCAGACCCCCAACAACATGTAACATTTACAAGGAGCAAACCCCCCCCCCCCCCCCCCGCCTATTGGACTACCCATAATTAACAAAAAAGTACGTTGCCAAAATCACGAAGACGAAATCTTTCCTTACCCTCCGACCTGCCCTTCTGACTCTAGCAATAACTTGAGCAGACTAGCTAATTTTAGTCAAACACTTAAAACAAGCAATACAGCTACACCAAGATTAAGCTAAGGCACAAAGACCGACATGGGTACAAAGACGGACATGGAGTGCGTTTGCACAATGCCAACTAACAAATAAAGTCTTCGCCTCCCTATGACGTAAACGCAAATGGTGGTCAGCTCACCATTGTATACATAAGCGGCCAACTAAATATACTCGAAGCGATTCGATGACTGGCCTCGTTTTGCTCATTACTAGGGCCCGGAAATTTAGGCATTTGCCTAAACATGCCTATAAATGCCTAAACGGGGTATTTTTGCACTTGCCTGCCTTTTTGCCATTTTTTAGGAAATACTACCTATTTAACCGCATTTCTCGCCTATAAATGCCTAAATCCGTCACTTTTGTCCTTGGTGCCGTTTTTCAATTTTGAGACATCTGTCTATATATGGTGAAAGGCGCGCACCGATGCACGCACAAAAGGCGCGGGTCTCGCCGAACGTTTTTCTCGAATTGTAACTTGAACGCAGTGTAACGAACTGTTTATCTCGAAGTGTAGCAAGAGACGAGTTTGGAAAGAGACCTGACATACATTAGTGCAAACTTCTCAAAATTGACGGAAAGGATGACAGACTTGGAAAAGGCTGGACTCTCAATAGATGAATAGTTGAAGGTATACTGGCAGAAGTACCAGCAGCACTTCGGGAACTGGAAGGAAAGGATGCTACTGCTTCTACAAAGATGCAGCAATTGGCAGAAAAAAATGGATGCCTAGAAACAATTCCCCAAATCAGAGACTTTCTACGCGGAGACGATACGGCCACATCACCTGAAGGCCTAAGACTTTATCAACTCTCATGTTTTAGGTTCGCGCCACTAACTTCATGTGATGTCCAAAGTAGCCTTTTAAAGTACAAAGCTATGCTTAGCGAAAACCGAAGGCGCTTGAAGTTCGAAAGCCTGAGAATGCGCTTTATTGCTTCAGTTGAGGACTGCATACGCTCCGTACTTGACTTACAAATCTTGTACATTTGAATAAAGAGTGTTATTCAAAGCGCCTATTTTTGTTTTATAGCGCCTATTTCGATATTTTTTAGAGCCTAGATGCCTGCCTATTTCGGGGTTCTATAGTGCCTAAATTTCCGGGCCCTAGTCATTACACAAGATCACGGCTTCGGTTCCGGGCCTGTAACCGCTTAGTCTCGCTGCTGCAACAACTACGGTCTATGAAAATTCTAGCGCTGTAAAAGCGGTAAATGCACATTTTAAATTCGACTGCGTCACTCCCCTACATAAAATCGCTCATAGGTATACAGGGTCTGTCCTGAAAGTAATGAGACCAATCGCGGTGTGGCGCGTGCTCGCGCTAGATCGGGCAACCGCTTTTGGGGAAAGGAGCGGGAACCTTCAGCTTCACAGTGCGATGAGCTTAGTTGGCTGCGAGCAGGCGAAGCGAGTGGACATCTTCGAGTGTGTACCCATATTTTGTCGCTGCGTCGAGGAATCCATGGAGCGAACGTTGGAACAGCGCTACGCGGTGAAGCTTTGCAATAAACTGGGTAAGTAACCTACCGAGTCAATCAACGTGATCAAGACAGCATGTGGGAACGATGCAATGTCCACTTCGTGTGTTCTAATGGCACAAGGCATTTAAAAACGGTCGTGACGACGTTCACAACAAGCAGCGGTCTAGGCGCCTGTCGATGACGGCCAAGGACGGTAACGTTGACTGTGTGGTCCTGAACGTCTTCACGGCCATTTGTAAATGCTTTGTGCCATTGGAACCCTTGCGATCCGGACATTGCATCACTACCACATGCGACCAAATGTCTCGGTCGGTGATTTATTCAGTTTATTGCAAAGCTTCACCTCGTCGCGCTGTTCCATGGTTTCCTCGACGCAGCGACGAAACAGGGGTACACGTTTGAGCACGTCCACTCGCTTGACCTGCTCGAAGCCAACTGAGGTCTTTGCACTGTGAAGCTGAAGGTTCCCGCTCCTTCCCCCAAAAGCGGTTTCTCGATCTAGCGCGAGCACGCGCCACACCGCGACTAGTCTCATTACTTTCAGGACAGACCCTGTAATTATCTGCTTTGGGACAAAGAAACCTGACACGTCACCAGGGTAATATAACCTCTATGAATGAGAATAGCAGGCATAAATGTAGTTGTATACCCACGTAGGTTTGATTTGGAAGACTGGGCAGCTGCGAAAAAGCTGTGGCACATCACTGGCCACAGTTGGAGTCGGCAATTCGTCGCTAACTCTCTTACTTGAAAGTGGTGACGAACGCCAAGCCTCAGACGAAAACCCGTGAACATGAAAGATCGCACGACACACACGAACACGAGATGTCGGAATATTTCCGCCTTAAAAGGCCGTAAACCATACCGCCCTGTGGGCAGCACGCTGTAGGTTGCCTCAATGCCAGTCGAGTGCCAGGCGTCGAGGCGCTTTACGCTCTTCTGCTAATGCTTTAAGTAGGGCTAGTTGGTAGTCGGTATCACACATACTGACTAGCGAAATGCACACACACAGGACAAGAGATGGCGACAGAACACACGCTATTTCGCTAGTCAATATGTGTGTTACGCTCTTCTCGCGTTACTGCATATGCTCCCTACAACTTCTCGCTCTCTTGCTCAGTAACGCCATCCACACAAAAGTGTTGAAGGTATTCAGACGCACGATTTAAGAGAACTGCGACATTCCGCGCCCTCCTCTGGAGTTTGGACTATACCGGGTGTCCCAGCTAAATGTAACCAAATTTATGAAAAATGCGAAGTATCCTAGTCCAGTAAAACCAACTGAGGGTTGTTCATACTCGCGTGGCCTAGTCTTCGGTATTTTTTCGCTCTTCAATGTTAACTAATTAGTTAAGTTTAATTAGCTAACTTTTTAATTATTGACTTCAGGAAGAAATTGTCAATGAAAAAGTTTTAGATCGCCTCGAAAAACCGCTAGTAGTGCTGTTTCCGTCAAGTTACGATTTACGTAGCTTCATTTATGGGCCTTTAAAGAAAGTTATCACGTGACCAGCTACTCGCTCACTTCTCTGCCCCAATGTGCACCCGAAGTCTCATCGAGGAGAGAACTCCAGAAAAAAATGAATTTTTTTCTTTAAGGCGCGTCTTGGGACGTTGAAGTAGCACAGTTGTCATGTGGAAACTTTTTCGTATTGTGCGGGTTATGGTTAAAGGCCGGTAAAAAACCTACTTTACGTAATTATTACTTTCCTGCAAATGTCACAGTAAGCTGTTTCTCAAAGCGATCTACAACTCTTCCTTTGACACTTTGTTTCTCAATTCAATAATTAAAAAGTTAGTTAACTAAGCTTAACTAATTAGTCAACCTTGAACGAAAAAAATACTGCAGATTAGGTCACGCGACTCTAAACAACCCTCATTTGGTTTCAGACGGCTAAGGCATCCCGTGATTTTTAAAAGCTTGGTTACATTTAGCTGGGACACCTGGTATATAAAGTGGTGACGGCGACTGCTGACCACCCATCCCCTCCCCAACTAAAGAACAGAAACCCCCTTCAGCCGGACCGCGCGACCACACAGACCACATACTCGACAGCGAGAACGCTCTTTCCATGTCTTAGGTGGACAGAAGTCTCATTGTAGCGCACGTGAATGCAGGATTTAACGCAAAACTGGTTGTATCTGAGCGGGGTGGTACATAGCTTGAGTGGCGTCAGCACAGCAGTAGACACAAACACATGAAGAACGAAGCACAACGCTGACACTATCAATAACTTTATTGAGGGGAAAGACAACTTATATAGGGGCGACATGACATTTTCTACTTTGTGTTCTTCCTTAGAACACAAGGTTCCGCTCCGGCCGCCTTTCGGTACTGTCACCGCTTCTCGGCTTCTTTTCATGCGCAACAAACGCCCAAGAGCTCACCTCTTATGTCCAACGTTTCCTAAAGGTGAGCGCTTTCCAACCGCTACAGCCATTATTCGATCCAGTCCTCTCTTCTGACCGCACCGACGTCGTAAAGTTCGCTCCTCGCCAGCCGCCGCGCTTGGCCTCGCCTCGCTGGAGGCTAGGCCTATCACCGGCAGCGCACCTACCCCAACAGCCATGGAGGTGCAAGCGCAGGGCGACAACCTGGACCCTGAAACCTCCAGACCCAGTGAGTGGACCGCAGTACTCCGCGCATACCAGGTTCGAGAACCAAGCCCGAATACCCTGGTTGGACCCCCACAAACAGCCGTGTCCGCCGTCGGTGCTCAGGCCGAGGCTGCCCCTGCGCCCTTTAAGCCGACGTACCGTGCTCAACAGCAACAGCTGCGCGTGTCGCACGCAATCTCGCAGCGAAGTAAACACCTTGCTTCACTCCCGCCCGGCACTATACGGGTAGTTTTTCGACCGAGAGGCGGGCTCGCTTTGAACGGAGCCATGGCGCAGCCCCTTATGCAGCCCTGCAAGTCACCGCCGATGGCCGGGACCTAGGGGACTTTTACCTCCGGATCCATCCTACGAATAACACATTCACCGTCGCTACCCACCAGGAGACAACCGCCCTGCACCTCGTCCAACTCAAGGAAGTGCTACTCCAAGGGAACCCTGTCGCCGCCTACATCGCACCGCCGCCCGCAGCTGTACGTGGAGTCATCTCGCAGGCCTACTGGGCGGAAACCCCGGAGCAGATGCTACGAGACCTCCAGACCCGCAACCCGGACGCTGATATTATCGCAGCACGCAGAATGGGGAGGACGCTCTCCATATTAATCACTTTTGCGCATGGACCAGTCCCTCATACCATACGCTACATGAGTGTGGTTTATATATACACGGCGCACAAGGGCAGTCCAGATGCCTGCACCAACTGTCGCCGACCGGGCCACAGACATGACGTCTGCCCCCACCCCAAGACTGGTCTCTGCACACGGTGTGGGGACAAGCATGACCGGCAAGCTGTTCCTTCCTGCATCCCAATCTGCATTCTGTGTGGGAGCGAGCTCCTCACAGGTACAGGCCCATGCAAGGCAAGACATACAACTCAGAAACAACGCAGCCCGCCGCCACAGAAAAGAAAGCCCTTTAGCAAGAAGGACTTTCCCCCGCTGCAAACGACCCTTCCCACTACCTCTACGTGGGCCTCCAAGGCCGCCAGGACTCATACGCCGACCTCCCAGGACCACGAAGTGACTGCTCTGCGGGAAGAGGTAAGACAGCTCAGGGCAGCCATCTCTACCTCCACCCCCGCTGTACCCCCAACTCCTCCACCCCCATCCTCTCCACCCCCCTCGCCACCTGTCGAACCTGCTTCGAAAAAGAGGAGGCCTGATAAGACGCCAGCACAACCCATAGACTTGGATGCAAAATTTCAGGACTTCGCCAAAAACTTAGAAGCTAGGCTCGCAGAGCGAATTACTGCACAGGTCACTGCACAGTGCCAAATTTTGATTGAAACTACCATTACCCGTTTAATGGATACTGTTACGTTTCGCCTTCGTCGTGAGAAAAAAATCGGCGCGGTTGCAGCGGTATGCCGATGAGTCACGAAAGGCACGCGGGGTCAACGCCTGAATTAGCCACGGAATTGGCGTCAGTCATCCACCCCGCATCTAGCCAGCCAGCTCTGCAGTGCCCCTCCAATACAGAAAGAAGTTAGCTGCCACGTTCGGCAGTACTAGACATTCCAAGGGGCCCGGGTGTCAGCCGGGTCCAGTCATCAAGTTTGACAGCAGCATCCGTCTTCCAGGAAGAAGTGGTCAGCGACCGTTTCCCCTACACCGCGCGGACTTGCGCGTGCAACCACACGTGCGACCCTGCACGTGCGACCACATGAAAAGCGCGGGAACGCTGTTCGAGAACCTTCCAGCGTCTGCGCGACGCAGATGGCATCCTTCTCTCTCTCCCCACACGTGTCGGGGGCATGTTCCTTAATGAAAAGGTGTGTGATGGGTGCCTCAGTGGACTTTCAGGACACTCCTTCCTCGACAAGCCCGGCCCCCATCCAGGGAGCCCAGGAAGAGAAACGCTATAAAACTCGGCAGCGAGGACGGCGGAGTAGCTTCTTGTCATCAAGCTCCTTGTTTTGAGACTCTCTTACTGAGACGTTCTCTCAGTTGCTGTTTTGTATATAATGTATATTCACTTGTATAAAGTTCTTCTTCTTTTCTTTCCCTTAACCTCGATCGTCTCCGACCTTCCTCATCCCCTCTCAGACCCGACCATGCTACCTGAGCCGCAACAATACTGTCATAACTAGCATCATGGCCAAGGTAGAGGAGCGTTTACCTCACCTTGTTCTTAGCCTCTCACCGGCTTCTCCTCCCACAGTGCCACCCTCCACACCCCTCCTTCGTCCCTCCACGCTACAGCATGGCTCCTCCGACGGACCATAATTCTTTACATATTATTCAATGGAACTGCTGGGGCTTTCGGCGTAAGCGCGATCCTCTGCTGCAGATTATCGCTACTTCCTCATCCCCACCAGACGTCATCGCAATTCAGGACACAAACGTTTGCAAACAACTTCCCGGATACGCTGTTATCCCCTCGGAGTGTACTGATCTTCCTCGGGTGGTCACATACGTCTGCAACTCTTTGCATTACATGGAACACACAATTACCACACCTATCGCTTACACCTTCATCGAAATTTTACCTCCAACCCTTGCACAATCTCCCTTGTTCATTCTTAACTGCTATCTTCTCCCACGACAGCCAGTTAATCTACTCCCTCCACTCCTCAAATCCGTGACGCAATTGGCTGAATCAAATCCCCTACTCATTGCCGGTGACTTCAACTGCGCACACGTGGCCTTGGGCTATCGGCGCACAAACCACAGAGGCACAGTTCTCTGCAATGAAATGATGGTGCTCCACTCGTCCATCTTTAATGATTTTAGCCTGCCTACGCGGGTTGGTAACAGTGTTACTACAGATACCAGCCCAGATCTCACGCTTGGAAGAAATGTGGCCCACCTGCAGTGGGAAAGAACGCAAACCACACTAGGCAGCGACCACCACCTCATTCGCATAACACTAAGCTATCGCCGCCCTCAGCGCAAATTTACCGTTAGACAAACTAATTGGGACCAGGTACGAAAATTTCGCCAGGAACATGTACAGTCAACACAGGTACCCTTCGACCTAGACACCTGGACTACCCAGTTACAGGAGGACATTCGCCAAACATACCCAAACGCTAGACACTACCCCAGACACCCGCGTAATTGACAGTAAGCTCGCGCACCTCCTTCAAGCTCAAGAACGCATAACACACAGATGGAAAACTCAAAAACACTATAGCAAACTAAAACTCAAACTCGCACAGCTTCAGACCCAAATAGAACACCACAGTGCCACTCTTTGCAAAGCTAACTGTAATCAGATTTGTGACAGTCTCCGCGGCAATCTCTCCACAACCCGTGCCTGGCACCTCTTACGCCACATGCTAGACCCCACGCAATCTAAAACTCAGACACGCCTTAGCATTCGCCGCCTTACTCATAACCATAGGCAGGACACGAACGCCTTCCTCGCGCAGGTGAAATCAACATATACCACCCCAGGTGACCCTTGCAAGCACCCCGAGTGCACGGGTCCACCTCAACCCCACCTTGACGCCCCTAATACAGAGGCGGAATTTCGGACAGCCCTTTTGAAATTACGCAATACTGCACCCGGGGAAGATCAAATTACCAATGCTGCCATCCGAAACCTTGACGATGCCTCCATATTTCATCTAGTCACCCACTTTAACGAGTGCTGGAAGTCAGGTACCCTCCCTGCCACCTGGAAGCATGGAAAAATCATATTTATTCCTAAACCCCACAAACCCATCAACATAGAGAATATCCGACCAATTTCTCTGACATCTTGTCTCGGCAAGGCCTTCGAACACATAATTCTTGCCCGACTAACCACGTACATGGAAGACAACCACCTTTTTCCGCACAGCATGGTGGGCTTTCGTGCGCATCTATCTGCACAGTATGCCCTACTACAAATTACACATGACATGCTTGATGACACGATCCCCCCCCTCACTAAAGCTATTCTGGCGGTTGACTTCACAATGGCATTTGACAGGATACGACACGATGCCATTTTGCGAGAACTGCAGGCACTACAGGTAGGCTCAAATACCTACAACTACGTTCGCGCCTTTCTCTCGGGCCGCACTGCCTCCCTGCACATAGCTGAGCTGAGCACAGCACCTTATACACTCGGCGAGCTTGGAACCCCCCAAGGCGCGGTCTTCTCCCCCCTTCTCTTTATTATTGCTCTCATCCCCCTAGCTCATAAACTCGCTAGCAACCAAGGCGGCCTTAAACCTACCCCGCAGCACTAGCACAGCCAAGCTCCTTGAACTAGGCATGCATAACACCATTCAGGAACTAGTAGACGCGCACCTTCAGACACAGTATCTAAGACTTGCCGCGAGCGCAACTGGCAGGCATATCCTCGCTTCCCTTCGCATCATCATCATCATCATCATCATCATCAGCCTGACTACACCCACTGCAGGGCAAAGGCCTCTCCCATGTCTCTCCAATTAACCCTGTCCTTTGTCAGTTGCCACCACTGTATCCCTGCAAACTTCTTAATCTCATCCGCCCACCTAACTTTCTGCCGTCCCCTGCTACGTTTGCTTTCTCTTGGAATCCACTCCGTTACCCTTAAGGACCAGCGGTTATCTTGCCTTCGCATTACATACCCTGCCCAAGCCCATTTCTTCCTCTTGATTTCAACTAAGATGTCATTAACCCGCGTTTGTTCCCTCACCCACTCCGCCCGCTTTCGATCTCTTAACATTACACCTATCATTTTCCTTTCCATAGCTCGCTGCGTTGTTCTTAACTTAAGCTGAACCCTCTTTGTTAGCCTCCACGTTTCTGCCCCATAGGTGAGTACCGGTAGGATACAGCTGTTGTATACTTTTCTCTTCAGGGATATTGGTAAGCTACCATTCATGATCTGAGAGAACCTGCCATATGCGCTCCACCCCATTCTTATTCTTCTAGTTATTTCCCTCTCATGATCCGGATCTGCGGTCACTACCTGCCCTAAGTAGACATATTCTCTTACTACTTCCAACACCTCGCTACCAATGGCGAACTGCTGTTCCCTTGCTAGGCTGTTGAACATTACTTTGGTTTTCTGCATGTTAATTCTTAGCCCCACCGTTCTGCTCTGCCTGTCTAACTGATTGATCATGCTTTGCAGTTCTTGTCCTGAGTGGCTTAGCTTCGCATCAACATTCCCGCTAATCAGATATCCCTTATAGCCATTCCTCGACGCATTCATACCCCCCTCGTTGTGAAACCCCTTCGCCGGAACATTCATCCCCAGTACCACATCCCTCGCCGCATAGCTCGCGCTAAGGCCCTACACAAGTATTACGGACAAGCCCAGGACGCCATTTGGGTAGACGCCGCGTGCACAACTCATGAAGCTCTAGCAGTTGGCTACAATCCAGCCCTAGCACAGCCCCTCACACACCGCCTTCCCTCGGGCTGTACGCCGGAGGAGGCAGAGGAAACCGCCATCGCCCTAGCCCTTGTACATTCCAATGCAAACTACATCTTTAGCGACTCCAAAACGGCTCTGTTCAACTTCGCGAGAGGCAGGATTCACGCCCCTGCTTGGGAGTTGTTGAACACCCCCTCCAAAAACGTACCACGCAGGGTAGAGCTCCAGTGGGTGCCGGCTCACTCTGGGAATCCAGGAAACGAGGCTGCCGATAAATTGGACCGAGGTTTGATTTGCCGGGCTCAGGACGGCCTCGGTCCAGGTTTCTCGAGAGAACGGGCGCACACCTTTGCAGAGCTCACGCAAATGCCCCGCTTGGACCGTCGGACTTACCCTCCTCCACACCCCTCCCTTACCCATTCCCAACAGATCCTCTGGAGACGCCTCCAGACCCGCTCTCTCTCATCCCCTCAGCTGCTGTCTCTCTACTGTGGCACTTCCCCTGCATGCACCCTGTGCGGCGACTCTCACGCCACACTCTCCCACATCCTTTTCGGCTGCCCTGCTGATCCTCCCCCGCAGGGTCAGCCCGCGTTACCAAGTTGGGAGGACTGGGAGGTCGTGCTCTCGTCTCTGGATCCGCCATCGCAGCTTGCTGCGGTGCTTCGGGGTGCCGACGTCATGAACAAACACCACATGAACGTTCCGACGTAGAGTGGGACCGTGCGGTGGTCCAGGGACCCAAGGGGGGTCTAAACACACTTGCCATAACAAAGTTTTTTTCTCTCTCTCTCCTTAGATGTGGTGAAGCATAACTTTTGCGTCTATGCTCTGCGCAAGAATACTTTTTCTTTGGTTGTTATATCGACAGAAGGGGTACTGACACATGTTTGTCCACCGTTATCTATCACCAGTGCCTCTTTAATCTCGCGCACCAGCTTGCCTCTTTCCAACCACCGTGATCTGTCTGACGTTCACTTTGCATTTATGATCCCGATGATGCAGGGAAAGATTGCTTGGTGGGGCCCCTTTCAGTTATGCCACGTGTTCTCGGCCTCTGTAATTCAGCGTGTCAGCGTTGTGCTTCGTTCTTCATGTGTTTGTGTCTGTTGCTGTGCTGACGCCAGTCAAGCGGGATTTATCGTTTACGACGTTCGACGACGCCGTTCGCCCCGGAGAAAGAGTACCCTGTGCAGTCTTCGCTGCTGAAAAATAACTGAACGAATACTGAAGGTCATCTATCTCCATGCGCGCCTTCTAGCATCATGGCTTGTCTTGGAAACATGAAGACGAGAATACCAGCATTGCGGGTGTATTCGCTTATAAGGGTCACAAAATATGCCCTTCAGATGCATCTGTCTGATCCTCGCATTCACCCGCCCTTGCGGGCGATACGCCGCTTTAGTGTGCCTCGACACCCGGGCCTCCGCTCGCTCTTTCAGGCATCCTACGCCGCTCGGTCCAACGTTCTCGGTCCGGTAGCGCCATCTGCAGAGGTCTTTTCAATGCGTGTTTAGGCGCGCGATATAAAAACGCGACGCCGTTCGCAAAGACTAAGTCAATCCCACAGAGATAGTATCTACAGCAAGACGAATGATCATGGGCTGCTTTAGTCTGTTATGTTCTTTAATGCCTCCTGCTTCCTCGGAAGCACTTGCACTGTGAGAAGGCTCCTGAAACTTGTACTTGGATCAGTTACTTGCAGCGGTTCCATTCTCTAAGCCAGAGGTTTCAAACTCATTTCGCCACGCGGGACGCATAGACAAATTCTTTATTGCCAAGAGACAGTACAGGGTTAAGCCAAAAAGGAAATGGAGGGGAAAGGGCAGCGCAGCCCTCTTGCCATCTATGACCGTTTGGATAGTGCCGAAGGTGGGCGATTACTACCTCCAAGATCTCTACGAAAGCGCTTCCAGCCGCTGACTTATAAAGGCTCGGAGAGCAAGTGGCCACGGTGTCAAACTGCGAACGCTCATAAAGATATGCGATACGGACGGACAAGACACCAAGATGTTACTGGCCCGGCGCTTCCAAAACTATGGATGAAATTGTATACGGTATAGCGGGCAACGTGTTTGAAACCCTTGCTCTACTCAAATACCGCCGCAAGTCAGCCCTCTCTATACTTTATAAACGGAAATAAAATGAGTTACTATAACTCCAACAGGGGGCACGACAATTGACTGCCAGAAAATGATGATCTGTCCTTCTCCGCCCTTTATGCAGCAGGAACGCGGCGCGCACAAAATGATGCAGGAGCATAAATATGGTGATCTAGACCCTGGGCTATAGGGACAAAGGTTGAGCTGGGGCTACGCCCTCACATCTCTTCTAAGTTCGCATCGGACCGATGGAGCTAGTCGATGCAGCAGCACTCAAGCCACCCTCGCTGATCCGAAGAGTCCCGGGAGGAGCGCCTTCCAGTACTTATTTACGGAGCCGTTGTCAGACGCTTGTGTAATCGACTACTTATGAAATGAAGCCTACCATCTCGTCATTCGGGCAAAACATTTCTCGCAGCGGAGTTGCACCCTTGCTAGTGACAATGTGGTGGTGTTGTGGAAGCACCGGAGTTACAATCTGCCCGTACGATGGAGCACACATTATCCAGCGTTCATGTATACCGGGTGTTTCACCTAAAATGTTCGGCAATTTTAAAGCAGGGTTTTTCAGTTACAAGAGCGCTTTTTTTCGCCACAGCATTGTCAGCGGTATAGCGCATCAGAACACAGCCAAGATGTGCTAACTAGTGGCCCGGTTAACTAATGCTTAGTAGTCCTCTTATTTATCCACCAAAGGCGTGTAGCTCACCGTGAGTAATATTCATATCAGTTTGTAGAATTAAGAAAATGCAGTTATTATCGGTGCTGTGGCCAAGGGCGTCCGCAGAATTTTTTGCAGGGGGGGGGCCCCATTGGTTGTTGGCGCCGGAGGGGGGGGGGTATATTCGTAGCGAAAAGGCACTATTTGCGGAGTAAATTTATTTATTTATTTATATATAAATAAAAAATAAGTAAAATACACACATGAAAGAAAATTACAAGCAGCAAATTAAAGCGCGGATTGTAGAGATACATTGGAGTTTATCAACAAAGAAACAATTAAAATTAATAAAAATGCAAAAAGATACTATCAATACTCGAAGTGCTCAGTCTTACTGCATACGGGTTCTGGACTCACCCGAATTGATGACCAGCACACAGCGCAATATGTTCACAAACACGCAACTACAGTCACTCAGTCAGTCTTCCTTGAACAGCAACTGTAGGCGCCTCGGATTTTTCTGGGCGAATTGCGTAGTTACACGGGTGATAAATTCATTTCTGTGCTTCATTACACGCTCTCAGTGCACAGTCATCATATATATTGATTGGAAAAATGGTTGAACGAGTACGTTGAAAACAAAAGATGACTATATATACAACGAAAACTTATTTACAAGACATATGCACGCTCGCAGCTTCATACACCTCGCTCCATCTTGCTCGCGCATCCGCACAGTCGAGCAACCGCATACACACTGCTCACCGCTCGTCGTTTTCTCGTCCGCTGTCTTGGTTGTTCTCAGCTTCGTTGACAACCCGCCACTAAAAACACCGAAGCACAAACACAGAGGCGCGCACACGTGCAAGGGCTTACTTGCCACAATATCCACGAATGCGCACTTTTGGGGTGTAAGGAACGCCGCGCGACTTCCGAGGGGAAGGGACACCCGCAACTAATTCGGTCGGAAAATTTGTTTTTGTGCTTTTATGGGGTTCAGAGCCCCAAAACGACTCAGGCTATGAGGGACGGAGTAGTACAGAGTTTCGGATAATGTCGACCACCTGGGTCTCTTTACCATGCACTGACACGCACAGTACATGGGCGCTGTTGTGATTTGAGGCCCAGCCAGAGGTGACAGGCGAGCCAGGCAGGCGCCATCGGGCTGCGTTGACCAAAGGCGCTGGTTTTCGGAGAAGACGCAAGGAACGCTGGTGTGGGGGCGCCTCTGGAGACTGCGTCGCCGTGAACAAAAGCAGCTAATCCCCTTTGCCGAAGGTTCTGAAAGCGGCGCTTCTACCGCACTGAGCTCTCTCGTGGATCGGAGGAGACAGCGAGCGGCGGCGGCGCCAACTCTTCGCCCGCTTGCCCCTGAGCAGCCCGACAAAGCGGGGGTGGACACGGCTGATTTGTCCTTCCCTCCTGAAGATGCCCTGTGCACTGTCTGCCTCCGTGTCGCTATCTCTCTAGAGATCAAAGAAACAGACACCCATATCAAGACGGCTCGAAACACATGCTCGCCGGTGCCGCTGTATGTCTGCAACAGGTCGCCCTTCAACAGAGCTAACGACGGCGTGGTTTGAAAACGGCGTAAAGACGCGTGCCCGGACGCGGCATTTCGCAGATGTGACCCAAAGCGTGGAAGCGGGGCTGCTTTTACCCTTTTGGCTGAGCGCACCACCGCCCCTGGCGTGCGGCCATCACTCACGGTTCGAGTGAGTGATTTTCCAGGGGGGTGCAGCCGCCCCCCCTTGCCCCCCCCTCCGGACGCCCATGGCTGTGCCCCAACAAATTTGGCTATTACGAGTTACGTGCACCGGAGGGGTTGCTTTGCCTGCAAGCTTTTCGAAAGCGCATGCATTTTGGTGCGCTGTTGCCAAAATTTGTTCGGCCACAGCGCCGAGGGTAAAAACATTTTCGAAATTCTAAAAACTGTTATGGATATTACTTACAGTGAGCTACACGCCTCTTAATAAGGAAAGTAACAGTATTAGTTAAACTAGTCATTATTAGTTAACCAGCTTACAAGTTAGCACGTCTTAGCTGTATTCTGATGCGCTACCCCGCTCAAAATGCTATGCCAAAAAAAACGTTCTTCTGACTCAAAGAGCCTATTTTAAAAATTGCACATCTTAGGTGAAACACCCGGTATACAGGAACACTAGCAATAGCGTGCACACGGCGCCGCCGCCACCCCCGGCAACCGGTCAATGCAAGCCTTACCTGTTGTGGCCGTGGACGCCAACGAAAGATAGCTTGAACACGAAATTTGAACGACTGCCGAGGTCCATTGAGAAATGTCCGAGAAAATTCAACAAGGGGAACGGAATCTCATCAATAATCGAAGATGCTGAAGAGGTTCTATAGGGGCTCACGTAACTAAGCCCACAACAGAAGGGAATCCTGAGGGCAATTAACAAAAGAGGACATATGGCCCTTCCCTGGGTTTTTTGGAAAAGCCGACGAAGGTGCACAGGAATGGACTCGACTGTACGGCAGGTACACGGCAGCGGTGAGGTGGTCCGGTGCGAGGAAAGAAAACGAACCTTATGTCCGCTTTCGGCGACAAGAAACGTCAGCGAGAAGGCCGCTTCACATCTGAAATCAATAGAAGCAAGCCTTCTGCGAAGGTTTCACCGGAGAAGTTCAAGACTGGGGTTTAGTAAACGGCTGCATGAGAGGAGAGTGAGAGACCGGAGGAGATGCCCAAGGAATATGCTGCGAGCATTTTCTACACTTGTGCTCGGACCAGGGTGACAGTGACTGTAGTCTTTTTTTTTCAATCGAGGTGTTTGCCATTAGGCATAATGAGAAAGGGAGAGAAAATTAGAAGAAGGAGTATAAACAAGCCTCGCTTAAAAAGTGCAAAAGTTCTCGATAAAGCCATTGTCATGTGTCCACTTGCGATAGTCGCCTGCAGCGTCCCATCTCAGGCCTACCTTCATTAGAACAGGTACGTACTTGCGCGAAGAAGACGGGACACAACAAAGGAACACAAACGACATGTACGGAGCGCAACTTCCAACTAGTTTATTTTCGTAGAAGACAGATACATTTATACCCGCGCAGGCAATCACAAGATTAACAGGCAAACACACGCCCTGTCCATGTCATCATCCCGCCGCCAAGTGTGCCACCAGATAGCAATAGGTGTAAAATTGATATCCTTGAATACCATAATCATAAAAGAAAAGAAAATGACAAAGACAGAAGGAATGATGATGCATGAGGTGAACGACGAACATTGCTTTAAAACATCTCTTAGCAAAAGCAGTGTCAAAGTAAATAAAAACAATAAAGTGGTTCAATGCGTAAAATTTACTCATCGTAGCAAAAATGCGTAAAATTTACTTATCGTAGCAAAAACAATGTCAATAAAGCAAGAAACATGACAACTGAAAAACCGCAAGGCCAGTAACAAGGTAAAAGCGGTGGAGAAAGGCTGATTTAAAGAATCACGGATCGAAGGCTAGGCCAACAGAAAACTACCAAGAACTACACCGATACAATGGTTCCACTCTGCATGCAGAAATAACTCCAGAATGCCACACCTCATTGAATGTATCAAGGAGGGACTGGAGAGCAGGTCCTTCCAAGTTGCGAAACAACGAGTTAGGTACGCTTTCGTGTCCGGGACCAGTGCTTGTTTTGAGGCGATCTGTGGAGGCCAGAAATTCTGCCATGGTAAATTCTGTAGTAACCTCATCAGGGGACTCAGAAATTGATAATATGGGAGAAGGGGTAGGAACGCAGTCATCACGTTGGAAAAACTGACAGGCTGCTTGTTGTGGAAATGAAGCTTCACCCACATTCAGGGCCAAGCGAATGCTTTCGGTATAAGCAGCTACTTGAGAAGTGCGTTCTATGGCGTGAAATACCCGCCAAAGATGTCGATTACCCTGTGTAGAGGAGAGGCGGACACACCATGCCGCCCAGTGTTGTCTGCTAAGTTCCTTTGAGTAGCGCCGCGCA
This sequence comes from Amblyomma mixtum, assembly GCF_055824585.1. NCBI lineage: Eukaryota > Metazoa > Arthropoda > Arachnida > Ixodida > Ixodidae > Amblyomma > Amblyomma mixtum. Next base: position 273,779,878 of record NC_143014.1, on the reverse strand, counting down.
CGTGCAGCAGCAGATCAAGAGCTGGAAGAGCTGAAGGGTCATCGGGACTACGCAAAGCATAATGATCCGCCCGGCGACGAAGAGCCCAGATATTAAGAAGGTGCATATCCGGGTTCGGATCATTCTCATTTACAGTAGTGAGAATGTGAGAGTCGACAAAATAGCCGAGAGTGCAGACAGAACAGTAGATGTGTTCAATGTAGACCAAGGGCGTCCGCAGAATTTTTTGCAGGGGGGGCCCCATTGGTTGTTGGCGCCGGAGGGGGGGGGGGGGTATGTTCGTAGCAAAAAGGCACTATTTGCGGAGTAAATTTATTTATTTATATATAAATAAAAAATAAGTGAAATACACACATGAAATAAAAATTACAAACAGCAAATTAAAGCGTGGCTAGGAGAGATACATTGGAGTTTATCAACGAAGAAACAATTAAAATTAATAAAAAATGGAAAAAGATACTGTCACTTCGTGGAGAAAAGTGCTAAGTCTTGCTGCATACGGGTTCTCGACTCACCCGGATTGATGACCAGCACACAGCACAATATCGTCACAAACACGCAACTACTGTCACTCAGTCAGTCTTCCTTGAACAGCAACTGTAGACGCCTCGGATTTTTCTGGGCGAATTGCGTGATTACATGGGTGATAAATTCATTTCTGTATTTCATTACACGCTCTCGGTGCACACTCATCACACACATTGATTGGAAAAACGGTTGAACGGGTACGTTGAAAACAAAAGATGACTATATATACAACGAAAACTTATTTACAAGATAAATGCACGCACGCAGCTTCATGCACCTCGCTCCATCTTGCTCGCGCATCCGCACAGCCGAGCAACGGCACACACACTGCTCGCCGCTCGTCGTTTTCTCGTCCGCTGTCTTGGTTGTTCTCAGCTTCGTTGACAACCGGCCACTAAAACACCGAAGCACAAACACAGAGGCGCGCACACGTGCAAGGGTTTACTTCCGCGCGACTTCCAAGGGGAAGGGACACTCGCCACTCCGGTCGGAAAATTTGTTTTGTGTGTTTTTATGGTGTTCAGTGCCCCAAAACGACTCAGGCTATGAGGGACAAAGTAGTACAGAGTTCCGGATAATGTCGACCACCTGGGTCTCTTTACCGTGCACTGACATCGTACAGTACACGGGCGCTGTTGTGATTTGAGGCCCAGCCAGAGGTGACAGGCGAGCCAGGCAGGCGCCATCGGGCTGCGTTGACCAAAGGCGCTGGTTCTGGGAGAAGACGCAAGGAACGCTGGTGTGGGGGCGCCTCTGGAGACTGCGTCGCCGTGAACAAAAGCAGCTAATCCCCTTTGCCGAAGATTCTGAATGCGGCGCTTCTACCGAACTGCGCTCTCCCGCGGATCGGAGGAGACAGCGAGCGGCGGCGGCGCCAACTCTTCGCCCGCTTGCCCCTGAGCAGCCCGACAAAGCGGGGGTGGACACGGCTGATTTGTCCTTCCCTCCTGAAGATGCCCTGTGCACTGTCTGCCTCCGTGTCGCTATCTCTCTAGAGATCAAAGAAACAGACACCCATATCAAGACGGCTCGAAACACATGCTCGCCGGTGCTGCTGTATGTCTGCAACAGGTCGCCCTTCAACAGAGCTAACGACGGCGTGGTTTGAAAACGGCGTAAAGACGCGTGCCCGGACGCGGCATTTCGCAGATGTGACCCAAAGCGTGGAAGCGGGGCTGCTTTTACCCTTTTGGCTGAGCGCACCACCGCCCCTGGCGTGCGGCCATCACTCACGCTTCGAGTGAGTGATTTTCCAGGGGGGTGCAGCCGCCCCCCCTTGCCCCCCCCCCCTCCGGACGCCCATGATGTAGACAATGATTATCTGCGCGTACGGAATCCCATGATGTAAAGCGCACGCTGCGGCGTATTTTCCGGAGATGCGAAGGTGTGATTGAGGTTAAAATAGCGCTGTGGTCACTGCCCCAAGTATGTGATTCAACAGTCCAACGAGGGTTGCCTGGGCCTAACCACCAAGACAAATCAGGTGAAGTCAGGCGTTAAAGTTTGCGGTTGATTTAGTAGTTGAAGTGAATGATCTAAAAAGGCGCCAAGAATGTGAGCAGCCCGGGAGGAATCCAAAGGGTAGCCCCACGAAAAATGAGCGCCGTTGAAGTCTCCGCCAACTAAAATAGGGATGTCCGAAAGGTTACTGCAGAGGAAACGAATCCAACCTAGGCTGGGAGATGCTGCTCCCGGACGACCATTCAAGTATCAGGGGTGTATGTGCAGGTTTTACGAGAAGACCAACGACCTCTTGGCGAGTGTTGCACCACCGTGAAAGATCTATCGATGTGTGAGGAACAAAACGATGAACATAAATTGCAGATACCGGGATGGAGGGAGGAAGCGATGCAGCGGCGATCAGGGGTGGAAGGAGAATGGTACGCGCAGAAACCAGAGAGGCGAGGAAGGGAATTGTGCTCTTAAAGAAGGAAGGTCCAGGCCTTGAGTTTGCCGTCGCGCAGGCGAATGTTCACTTCCGATGACTTATTAGCAAAGCCTCGGCAGTTCCATTCCATCACCAGAGATGATGCACTACCTGCTGTATCGTATCGCGGCGTCTACTCGTGGCTTGTCGCGTTCGCTCCGCCAAGTGTTGTATCACGGCGTCTGCTCGTGGCTTGTAGCATTCCTCCCATTTGAAACCACTTACTCCCATTTGCAACCAGTTACTCCCAGTTCAATTTCCAGCTAAATATTTGTCTTAAATACTGCAATTGTAATAACTGAAGAATTCTGCACTGAAAAAATTTTTGACGCCCTCAACGTACTGTTCCTTGGGTCATCTCCTGCCTATAGAGGCTTTTGCTTTAGCATGCTAAGATAATGCTAACATAAAGCAAAAAGCATAATGCTGCAAGGGTGATATAATGCAAAGAGCATTATAATGCAGAGAGCATTATGTTCACAATGCCAGTGGACTCTCACGGGAAGAAATGCCCAAGAGACAGTGGGATGAAGACCTTATATTTTTGTAATGCAGCACGTAAAGTATGGGTGCTTGCAACCCATGCTTTATGCATTTACGCATACTTCACGAAAAAACGCAATTGCGATTTTTCCTTGAGCCATGCCGGCTTTGTTATTTCACCTACGATGTTATTAGCTTAAGTTGAAAACATCATAATCAAAATAACAGAACAGGTATATGGGCAGCGCATGTAACATGGGGGAAAGATAACCAATTACCATTAGGGTAACGTCCTGGATTCAGAGAGAAAGCAAGCACACCAGAGAGAATCAGGTCAGGGGGGCAGATGAGGTTCGGAAGTTTGCTGGGATAATGTGGCCGCCGCTGGCACAGGACAGGGTTAATTGGGAAATGTTTTGGCCAGCACTGGACATGGGCTGGTTATGATAAAAAGTGGGGCTCAAGAAGTTTACTCTCAAGAAAGATGAGGTCACACATTCAGCTACACAAATGTCAAAGCTTTCCTCATTTCAACATTGCTGTAGTTATCATCGCTTGCGCGACTAGTAGTTTTAATATGTTTTTTTAGAAAAATTAGGTCCTAAAAATTGAATTGAACCAATTTTTGTGCTTTAATAGTTTGATAAGTTGAATAAAACATGCTTGATCGGGAGAAAATGGTTGTTATGGTCCTGGCTGCTGATTTTAAAAAAAGTTTTTCACTATGGAGCTTGCTTTGGCTGCAGTGGAAGGTGTAAATCGAAAGTAAGAACAGTAATGAAATAACAATCGAATCCTAACCACAGTGACTGGCATTTTAAACCAACTGCGTCCAGTTGAGTCAGAAACCTAATGGGTGTTCATTCAGATTTTTCTTTACTACTTCCAATATTTTTTTCTTTTTAGGTAGGATAACGTTTCCGTGCAACCAGCACGAACACGCACCACAATAATACAGGCAGCGCTGGTCATGCCTCCAATTAGTAGTCAACAGCAATTTTAAATGCAGTAAGGCAACATAAAATATCAAATGTTTGAAAAATGTGGAGCTCTTAAATTATATCTCACTTACATTCCCAGGACTTCACAAGCGATATCTAAGAGGAGTCTAGGTTAAGGCAGATATAATGTTATGGGTACGTCTCCAGCTTTTCCACGAAAAAAGGTTGGTAAATAAGACGTCTCAGAGATTTTACCTCGGTACGTAGACGTCTAGACTTAATCCGTACATCTCTGGTAGGTTCGTGGTTTGTTTGGGCGGACGTCATGCACGGGGGTCGTTGGTTCGAGGCTGCTAGTGAGCACCTCGTAATAAAGCGTCCCGTTCCCTGGCTCAGCGTCTGGTTACACGAGGATGGGATAGATGAGGGCAACCAAGAAACCAGAATGACCGCAAGCGTCGGGAAGCTACCGGAGTTCCAGCCGGAAAGTGGCAACTTCGAAGTGTACCTGGAACGATTCGAATTATTCGCTGCTGCCAACGACATCAAGGATGACAAGAAACTGCAAGTTTTCTTAACGGCTATTGGCGAAAAGGCCTATGTCCGGAGCTTGCTGTTGCCGGCGACGCCTGCTAAGTCTTCATTCAAGGAAGTGGTAAGTGCTCTAAAGAAGCACTACGCACCCAAACGTTCACTTGTCACCGAACGCTATCGGTTCAACCAGCGCAAGCAAAAAACCCATGAGACCATCGCGGACTTCACTGTCGAACTGAAGAGACTAGCTTCAGCCTGCGAATTCGGCACGTTTCTGAGTGAAGCTCAGCGGTTTCGGCTCGTCCCGAGTTCGCGTTCCGAAGCCATACGGTGCCGACTGCTAGCCCTTCCTGACGATGAGATAGCATGGGACCGAGCGTGTAGTGTGGCCATAGCCATGGGAGCTGCAAGCCAGGACACCAAAGACATGCTGAAATTGCCGAGCAACGCAACAGCTTCGTCGGACTGCACCGAAGTCTACTGGACACGAGAGGCAGGGAAGCAGCGTAGATCTGATAACAGAGAAACGCCTGTCAAGGAAAGAGGCAGAGAGAGTCCAGTTCGGAAGACGTCACAAGGGACGAACGCTCCATGTCACCGCTGTGGAGGTCAACACTCACTCGTGAGTTGCCCTTTTTAAACAGCCGGTGCTACAAGTGCAAAAAGAAGAGAGACGTTGCAAAAAAGTGCAGAACTAAAGTAGTGCACTCTGTAGAGCCGGATGATAGCAGTACTGAGCTACTGGCTTTGTGTCACCTTACCCAAAAAGCTGGTGCACCTGCTATTGTCATTGTGGTTACGAGAAACGGCAAAGATATACCCATGAAAACTCATGCAGGAGTAGCTGCCTCAATCATGTCGGAGGTCGAGTGGGCGAAACACTTTCCTAATGCCAGTTTAAGACAAGCCAACGTGAAATTGGCGACATGCAACGGCACGGCTGTGCCTATTGCTGGAGTTATGGACGTCAAAGTCCAGTATAAATATCAGTGTTTCGAGCTGCCTCTAGTTATTGCAAAGGGAATGGAGGGCGCGAGAATGTCCATGTTATTCGGCCGCCTTTATTTTGCGTCTTTTGAATGAGTTACCATTGACGGAAAAGGATGTGGAACGAGAAACAAGGCAAGATAAACTACTCAGTACTGTTCTAGAAATGATATGGCATGGCTGGCCAAAAACTGTGTCATGAGCTGAAACTATTCTGGACGCTCCGACTGGAGCTGAGTATAGACGACGGATGCCTTGTATGGACAGAGTGGTCACTCCCGAGTCGTTGCAGAATCTTGTGCTGGGTTTGTTGCATGAGCAACATCTGGGCATTTCTAGAATGAAATCAGTAGGAGATCCATAGTATGGTGGCCTGGCATTGATGACGCTCTCGAGAGAATTGTGCGGAATTGTCAAATATGCCAGTCAGTTCACTCCTTCGCGCAACCCGTACCTTTGACCCCTTGGCAACTGTGTAAAAACCGATGAGAACGAGCACATTTGGACTTCACAGAAAAAAAGGGAAATTGTTTCTTGTCGCGTCTGATGCTTATTCTAAATGGTTAGAGGCCAAGGTAATGAAAGTTACAACTGCCGCTAAAACGGTAGACTGTTCGTTCGTGGTTTGCGTCACATGGACTGCCTGTGGAAGTAGTAACCGATAACGGTCCGCAGTTTTGAGCAGCTGAATTCCAAGATTTTCTTTAATCAAATGGAGTTAAGCACACGCTCACGCCACCCTACAGCGGCAGAGCGTGCAGTGCAAGCAGTCAAGAAAGCATTGCTGGAAGACGAAGAAAGAGGCACTTTTAGGTCGCTGCAGCACAGAATTGATAACTTCGTCTTCTCTTACCGAACTACACCTCATACTTTCACGGGAAGAACACCCGCTGAATTATTTCTGCGAAGGAAACTGCGGACTCGCCTATCGTCACTGAAGCCAAACACGGCGGAGGCATTGAGCGCGAAGGCTGACAAAATTAAAACATCTGCTGATAACCGCAGGGGTGCAGAGCGAGTGTTTGCTGTTGGTGATCGTGTGTGGGTTGGTTCTGTGCGTGATAATGTGATGAAATGGTGGCCTGGAAAAGTTACCAAAGTGAAGTCACCGTCAACGTACTTGGTGTGTGTGAGAGACAGAGAGCGGCTTGTGCACGCGCACCACCTGCGACGACCCGGCATCGCATCAAGTGCACGATCGAACGTTAACCCAGACGTGGAACTTCCGCATGCATCGGACGTAGTGCCTCATTCACCCGGTACAGGACAATCGGCTGGGCCATCCCAGTCTACCCGACCAGCACAGAGAGCAAGCGGCGAGCAACGGCGCCACTACGAAAGAGCACCAGGGAGCGGCGTCCACCTGATCGTTTGACTTATGCTTGTTTTTAGAACTGTAAAGGGGAGGAAGTGTTGTATCGTATCGCGGCGTCTGCTCGTGGCTTTCGCGTTTGCCATGCCTTGCTGCGCATGCGCCGGCGACTCACCAAATAGACGCCATGCACGGGGGTCGTTGGTCCGGGGCTGCTAGTGAGCACCTCTTAATAAAGCGTCCCATTCCCTGGCTCGGCGTCTGGTTGCGCTACCCATGCATGGCGAGGTCGAAGAGCTTCAACGATCAGAGTGGTCAACTGCTTCATGAGCGCCATTATTTTGTCCACTGCCGGGGAGTGCACATTTAATGGGACGTCGGCGCCGGTATGTGTCTCAATGCTGTTTGGAGATGCTTCGCAAGGAGGTAACTCGTTTGTTATGTTTCGCCGAGATGGCTGTGAGCACTGCTGCTCTCGGCGCTTAGTGAGTTCCTCTAAATGGCGACGAGCCTCTGCGATGGCATTCTCGAGAGCGGTGTCTTCATCTGTGTTGTCCTTGGCTTTACGTGTTGATGCGGCCTTCCTTCCTCGACGTTGAGCAGCTTGTGCGTAAGAAAGTTGCTGAGCAGGCACGTTGAGAGTTGGGGAGTCAGGTGTAGGAAGTTCGGGGAAGTCGTCTTCAACACACGCTAGAGCAGCGAAGCGATTGCTTGTGCTGGTACCAGTGCTCCCAGTCGGCTTATTTAACTTCTTTGCCTTCTTCGAACAAGCAGGAGAACGAGTCGTGAGGCTGGCAATTTGCAAAGGGCACAAAGGCTTGCTGTCTCGTCCATATCGGCCACTGCTGAAGGATTGGGGCAGGTATTTTGCGTATGCCCTTCTTTATGACAATGATAAGAGAAGATACGGAGTGGACGAAAGGGCTGTGGCTTTACAATCACGCCGTAGTAGGTCATGTAGTCTGGTAGATTGGATGAGCCTTGAAGGGTGAAGAGGTACGTGCCCCGGCGTCCTATAGGCCGGGCTTGGAGTGCTGCGTGAGTTGAACATCGGATATTTGCTCTCACTTCCTCAGGAGGGCTAGTGCTGTGCACGTGGTAGACGATGCATCGGAGGGTGGCAGGCCCGGATGCGTAATATATTTGTACGGGGACATATTTACTTGAGTTCAAGGGGATCTGCATAACAGTGCATATTTTCTCAGCGGCCGCTAAGGATGGTAGGTTCACCGCTATAGTGTTTCCTGGAAGGGCGATTGACGACAAATAAACGGTAGTTAGGCGAGCCCAGAATGTGATCAATAGTGGCTTGAACATAACAGTTAGGTATGGCAGTTATTTCAAAGCGCAATGTAGGCTTGGTGGTGACGTGGAACAGTTTTGGAGTCGGTAGAAGTGCACCTGAGGCGCTAATCACCGGTAGTTTCTGTTGAGGTGGCAGGGGCTCAGTCGTTACGGGTGGCCTTCGCAGGGAAGACACAACTGGTTCCACAGGCGCAGTTCCTTGAGGCATCTGACGAGGTGTCAGGGGCTCCACCGGTACTGTTGACCTTGGAAGGGGAGACGCAACTGGAGCTATGGGCACAGTTCCTTGAGGCAGTGTGAGAGGCACGGAGGTGGTGGAGCAGTCCATGTCACAAGTCGCAGAGTCGGAAGACGCTCCAACAGGCAAGTCCGTAGCCGCAGAAGCTTGCATTGACTTAGAGGCAGCAGACGGCCGCGTGACTGCCACCGATGAAGCCGAATCCATGCCACAGGCGCGTAGCGCGGCCTCGCTCATCAGCGCCGAGCAAAGCCTATAGCTTGCGTCTGGGGTTGTCAGTCAGGTTTTCTTACGTGACATTTCGCCGACCTTGCTGGAAATCTGTCGAGAGGGGCGTCCTTGGCCTCCGTTTGCACAGAAGGCAGTTTGTAGCCTTCACAAGATGACCGTGAACAGGAGAAACAAGAATAAAACACAGAGCTTTAGCACAAACACGTCTCAGCTCGAGCCCTACTTCGTTGCAGTAGTCAAGTGTGTCGCCTTTTGCGGGAGCTGCAGCCTGAAATGGCGGAGAAGGTGGTACATGACATAATATCCGAAGGTCCCCAGAGAATTTCTCCAGCACCTGGCTGAATTGCGTAGGTGCCATGGCTCAACGCTATGACGGCTATGCCAACCCATACACTGCAGTGCATGGGTTATTTCAGAGCGGTTATTTCAGAAATATTCCAGACTCTGCAGAGAGGCTTTGAGAGATGTTGCGGGACTATAGCTCAAAAGACACCATGCAGGTTTCTGGGTCGCTAACTTCCCTAAACCAGTCGTGTCAAATGCAATACTTCCGATGCGGCTAATCAGGATACATAATGCTCCAATGCAATGTGACTTCAAGACAAATGAGGCACAATGATGGCCCGAGTCACCGGTAAACTAGAAAGAAGGGACCCCGAAGCTACGCCTGCCAGTCTCACTTCAGTGCCGTTCCGGCTTGCGAGGAATTCGAAGGCCACGATAATACGAGTAACAAAGGCGCACTCGTGAACATCACCATGTAACGCTTCATAATCTGCATTGTCGCAAAAATTGGTAAAACTATGCGGCCATTCTCAAGAATGTCAATGGAAAGCTTGTCAGTGCAGCAGGTGACGTCATGCTTGGCGTGTGTAACGGCCCAGTGGGGCTGCAAAATCATTCCTAGTACTGAACACGTTGCCGTACGATCAGCTGGACGGACAGCCTCTGTATGTGATCTCAAAAGCGGCAATAAGCTTTCCCAAGCAGACAAGTACAGTGAAAGGGAAGCTGCAAGCTGCAGACACACTGCCCGAAACTCCTGCTGAACAGCCTGCGGCACATGTAGGGGCGCAGAGGTTGTTTACTGCTTATACATGGCTTGCACGTGACGTCACGTCCGTCTGGGCCGACGCGTCGGATCCATGCTGGAGCACCGCGCGCCGCCGCCGCTGCCACCCTTGCGCTGGCTGATCGCGTAGTGTTGGCAGTGTTCCTATTTGTTGTTGCGTTTTGTTGCAAAAGCAATACTACGCGAGTGGCCGAGCCATTTCTCGGAGCCGAGGAAAGGCCATACTGCGCATGCGCGAGGAGCAGTGGATGGCACGCCGCCCCCGCAGCCCCCGCCACCGTGCAGCCGCCGCGCTTGCCAGTTGCGCATGCGCAGTAGCGGCGCATAGCTAGCGTGCCGGGGCCACTGCTGCGCGCTCTCCATCGCCTCTCTCTCTCTCTCTCCTCGTTGCTTTCGCAATCCTCCAGGCTTAACCAGAGCTAAACCACTGCCAATTTTTTATGCGAATGTCACCGCTTGTTGTGAAAAATGCCGCGCTAAGCCTGCGTTCAAAGGCATATTACGCGGGACTGATCGGGTCGGCGCGTGCGCGATACCAAGAAAAGATTAAACTCTGCGACGATGTGAACCCGCACACGTTGCGACCCGGTGCGGATACGACGATGGACGTTAGTGCTTTCCCCGAGGTTTCTCACGGAGACATTGTGAACTGCTTGGTGTTTTCTTCAAGTTTCGTTACTCTGTAAGAGATGAAAGCGTATACATCACTTGAAGCCCACTACTACTTCACGAGCGGCTGGGTGAAAACTCTGTCGGCGAAGCCGCTGCAGGAAGAAAAGGTGCTGCTACTGGGAGAGGTAAGCTGAAGCCTTCGTTTTTGGTGTCGAATTTTGTGTACAGCATTCAGAGGCATTTCCTGACTAGCCGGTGGTGTGTACCAAGAGAGGCGTGACATTGAAGCGCCGTGCAGAGAAATCACCTGAGCCATTCTAAATTAAAATAATCGCGCAAGCAGTGTTCATGTGTAGTGCCAAAGGTCCCATAATCTTCAAAAACAAGACAGACGTTGGCGCAAGTGCTTTATGGCTGAAAGAATGCACAGTATGTGTGCTTGCCATGCTTTTTGGTCGCATACCTCTGCATTGTGTGCATTTTGATCTCACCATTTTAATTTCTCCTCGATTTGCTTTGTAGGTGAGCCATTCACAACGGCTCAGAGAACATCCACTGAAAGTATGGATTCTGCGCAAAAACTATGGATCCGTGCTGACTGCACATTGAACTTGTATGGCCAGTGTAGGAGAAGCTTGTTCCCATGTCGGTGCCTGTTTGTTTGCTGTCGACACAGGTGTAAGGATAAAAAAATCAGTTACCTGCACCCAGAAAGGCAACATATGGCTCCCTACCTATGTGGAAAAAGTGCAGTTTAAAACATTGAAAGAGATAGATTTTACATCTGCCAAACAAAAAAAACGACAACTTGATGACAGGACTGAGAGCACCCCTACAAGCAAGGTAACAAGAGAGAGACTGGATGTGCCACCAGCTTCACCAGCAGAGAGGGAGCGCTTGTGCAGCATCTTCAAAAAGTGGTGTTGGGCCTGAAATTTTTTCTGTACTGCCCAGCCGTTCTGCTGCCTTCAAAAAACCAGTGCCCACACAACCAGCACACCTTCGGAATTTGTACATGGAAGACGCTTTAGCAGGACTTGAAGCGCTTGTTAACAAGGCTAACGAATTTCTGAGCAAGTTTCATATCACTGATGAAACAGTGAAACTCATCGAAACTAAAACAAAAAACCAGAGGAATTCTCCAGACTGGTACCTATACCGAGCCGGCAGAATAACTGTGTCAGTTATGAAAAATGTGTGCCGAACCACTCTAGGTAATCCTAGTCTATCCTTACTGAAATCAATATGCTATCCGGAAAAAGATCACTGAAGATTCCAGCCATTGTATGAGATTCAGAGCATGAGCAGGATGCCCTGAAGGCTTATCAAGATTATTGCAAGCAGAAGCACGGCAACTTCAACTGTCCCAAGTCAGGTCTCCATCTCAGTGCCACCTATCCATTTGCTGGAGCAACACCAGACGCATTGATATCGTGTTCATGCTGTGGTAGAGGTGTAGCCGAGGTTAAATGCCGTTACTTGCTGCGGAATTGCCACCTCATTCACTGAAGCCAGGTCCTGTTTGACCACTTTCAATGGCACTCTGCAGCTTTCAAAGCAGCACGAGTACTATTACCAAGTTCAAGCCCAGATGAGTATATGCAAGGTAGAATATTGCGACTTCATTGTGTGGGCTCCAAACCTTTTCCACGTACAAAGGATTAGGAGAGATGATGAGTTCTGCAGTCAAATGTTTGCAACTGCGAAGGAATTTTTCATCCAAGTTATTCTTCCTGAACTGTTCAAGTTTTACTCACTGCAACAGACAGTCCCAGAGAATACATTGCCATCAGCAGAGGTTTACTGTTTCTGCCAAGGACCACCTGAAACAGGAAGGATGATTGCGTGCGACAACCCGACATGCAAATTTAAATGGTTCCATTTTTCGTGCATAGGAATTACACGGGCACCGAAGTCAAAGAAGTGGCATTGTCCACAGTGCAAGCAAAATAAAGAGAATTAGTTTGTTTGGCGTCAGTGTTTCATTGTGCTGAACTATTCACTTTAATAAGTAAATAAAGAAGTGTACAAACTCTGCAATAACCGAATTTTATTTTCAGAACCATTGTATCTGTAGAGCAAATAGTAAGGCAGTTGTGATCAAGGGCGTCCGCAGAACTTTTTCCAGGTGGGGGGCACCTGATGGCTAGGTATGGGGGAGGCGGTAGGTCAGCACCAAAAAGGAACTATTTGTGGTCTAAACTGCCCCCACCCCTTTCTCCCCCTTCCGGACGCCCATGGTTGTGATATTGTAGCACTGCATTGAGGGGCCAGATTTTTTATTTATTTAGCACCTTAAGAGACATTACTGAAGCTCTGATGTAGGTTAAGGAACTTCACTGTCAGCTTGCTCCAGCTCTGTTACCATTGACAGACACAAGTTAGACAAAGCACAGCATACACTGACGATTCTGTCCAGTGGCGGTACATCATCACCCTCTCTATGGGCAACATACTATTGGGGAGAGTGGCTTTGAGGATGGCGAACTTGTTTCTGATGAGCCCAATCACACGTTTAACATGTATTCCCACGTTATCATACTTTCTGGTGCTCAAAACTTCTTCTGCCGACAGCGGTTTTTTTTCCTTTCGTGTACGCAGGTACATGCAACAGCGCACAATAAAAGCGAACACTCTCACAGATGTTGAAGCCCCGGTCGGCAAGCACAACATCATCAGGGCGCAGGTCATCTAGAATCCCGCTATGCTCTGTGGTGTGGTTATCACTGCAGTGCCCACCCCAACCCTCAGATATAAAGGGTTGAGCATCTTGAGGAGCAATGCCAATCAGAAACTTCGCTGTGTTACTGTGCTTATATTGTAACCATGTCTCGCTTCGTGCTGAATACGGTGATGGCCGCTCTATTTTTATTTCAAAGCAGTCTATTACGACTGCCACAGTAGCACTAAATGAATAAAAAAAGCCTGTGGCATTGTCTCCTGCAGTGAGACTTGCTCTGACCATGATACGAAAGACTTAAGCCGACAGACTGCAACGTACAGCCACTTATCAAAAATACGACACACTGTGGCCTCTGAAATTCCAAATCTGAAGCCAAGGTCAGTGTTTTGCAAATTCAGCTTAAGCTTCATTAAAAAAAGAATAAACTCCTGGAACTTAGTTAAGCTGTTTTTGGCACCGTGTGGGACATAGCACTGCAAGATTTCAAATATCCCATACATAATGTCAAAGTTTGCCATCCCAGTGTAGTAGACGACCCTTGCATTGCTCTTGCTTAATATGGCTTCAGTCTATTGTAGTTTGTCCATCTGAGTACGCACTGCATACAAGTTGTCATTAAGTATTTTGCGCTGTTTTTCCAAGGCTGCAATGTCTCTCATTGCCAAATCTGCCTGTACACCAACTCCTGAATTTAACAACGCAAATGAGTGATGAAAGTAGTGGCTCACCAGCATGCAGACATATCATAACAGTAATGTAAACAAACAGAACAAATATCTAGAATGAACGAAATCTACTTTTCAGACTTAAAACAGAATCAAAGGAGATCCTGACCTGATTAATTTTCGACAGCGTTGACTTCAGATTCAGCTCACGGTAGTGACGGGTTGTCCTCAGCATATGTGCTGTCGTCGTCATAACCGTCGCAGCCGTTCTCGGATGGCGTGTTGGCGACTCCGGAAGCTCCTGCAGGTGCAGTGATCTCCTTGTCAAGCTCGTCTGTGATTTTGAATCAGCGCTTTGCAGCCCGTTCGTAGCGCGCAGTGCCATCGTGATTCGAGCTGTATCCTAGCAAGAGTTGGGGCCCAATCCGGGTTCGTTTCGTCCCAAAGCTTGGACGGCCTTCCTACAAATGCAAGCAAACGTTATTCTAGCGCAGTGTAAAATGCGCCTTATGTAATATATTAGCGAAGGCTTACCTCTTACAAAGTGGGCGCCGCACTCTCGGATGTTTGGATGATCCCTGAGATCAGAGCGCTTGATAAGCGCAAGTCACAGGGTGCGCCGCTTCACGCTGAGTGTACTTGTTCGCTCGCATTGGCCCTCGACGATCTTCGGAAGGCGAAAAAGGTTTTGTGTTGGCCGACTCCTTCCTCGAACTGCTTTTACTGCGGTTGTTGCAGCCAACAGCGCAAATAGCCATTTCAAAACAGTGTGCTCACACGACTGCAATGGCAATGACGCTCCACTGGTAGGGTCCCTAGAACCAACTCTATGCCTAGAATCGCTGGTCCGCGGTGCGGTTGACTTTGGTACCTTGGTCTCGAGGGATGGATGGATGGATGGACGGACGGACGGCGGACGGACGGACGGACGCACGGATGGATGGATGGATGGATGGATGGATGGCAGCGCCCCCTTTGAAACGGGGTGGTGGCAATTGCCACCATGCTCAGCTTTTCCGTGGGTGGCACCTAGAAGATCCTGTGCCCGTGAGGCCTCCGCGATCAAGCGCCCGTTGCTCGCAGCCGGAGCAGATCGTTGAGGCCACGGCGCGTGCATTTCGAAGGCTGTACAGCTGTACAAGCGTTGCACTTGTTCGAAACGGGGTATAGTAGCGCGACAGAGGGCGCAAGCTCCTCTCTGTCGCTCTGTCACCAGCGCTCGCTCTGGGAGAGGAGGTGACACCTCGGGTACAGTGACTGTACCTCGGGATAAGGTTCCCAAAAAATCGCCGGGTGGCGCTGCTGCGCCTGATGTGCAGCGCCATCTATGGGAGAAAAGTAAAAACTGGGACGTTGATCCATGGCCACCTGGATCAACGCGGCAAGCCCCGCCGCGCGCGCGTGATCAAGGCGCATCCTCCATGTCAAGGCGGCCGTGGTTGATCGCTGCTCGCGCTGCTATCACCACGCTTCTTAGCACGCGCGCTTTCTTGCACGTGCACGCGCCCGCGCTGTCGCGATGTACCGCCTGCATTGCGGCTCCAAGAAGATCGTTCAGTGCAAACTTAATTAAAGGGGGGAAACTGATTAGTCGCGTCCACTGTGTGAAGCAGACGATCGACGACGAGGAGGATCATTTGTCTGTAAAATGCGTTTCTCGAGTCAGTAATAACGTCGTACTGTACGACGTGTAACTAGAGGAAAGTTGCGAAGTACTATCAGCTCTATGAAATAAACCAAGGCCTTCGTTGACCGTAGTTGTCGGTTGTTGCATGCAATGCACAGGGGGATCCACTTACTTGCGAGTCGAAAGGACATGCGACCAGGCAACAGGTCGACAACATATTGTTCACACTTGCAAGCGCGACGTGCAGATCGCATATTCGTTTGAAGCGAAAACTCTCCGGAATAACGTTGTTCGCACGCTTTCAAGAATTTCGTCTGCTTTGACCGCATTTCCTACACTCGCGCTCGGTGCTATTCGCAATGCACTACGACGATCAGGAGGATGTCGTGACGGTTTTGATGTGCACCGTAGCCGTACAAGCGTCATGTTGACAGCGGCGCGCTTCTCAGGGCCGGCCTGCATGCCTGCCACCGGCGTCAGAAAAATGCGCTAATATTGTTTGTTCGCGTTCATGACAAGCACTGGAGTAGAGGAATGTCAAAAATGAATCATTTTCGAGGATCGGTGGCCAATACCGAGTTGCGGGTAGGAGTGATAACTACGATACAAGCAAATTTATTCCTGATATATATCCCACGAAACACAGAACGTCTTAGAAACGTCCTGAAACAGCTCGAAATGGCTTCACATGTCTTGCGCTAGATTGAAACGTCTCATAGACGTCGACGGCAAGACGTCTTTTGGAAACTTCTTTAAGACGTCCGTTTAAGAAGTCTGCGGTTTCTGAAACGTCTAACTCAAGACTATGTAAAGAAGACGGGCGTATACGTTCAGGCGATGGGCAGAAAGCGGCCACCGTTGATTAAACATGATATAGATCGCGGCAAGCGTTTTAAACCTTCTCGTTTTACTCCAACCAATGAATGAAACATGCAAGTGTGGGATATAAACTGTTAGATGACTGTACTCTACACCGGTATTTGCACTTTTTGAAGAGCAGGCGCACCGGTGCAAAGACTGCGCTTTGTGCTCAAACTCTGACAGCGCAATTTGCGTATGCAGCCCGCAATCACGTTAATCACGGTCCACATTGAGTACAACTAGCCCATCATTCTTAAAACTGCAGTAAAGTTACACGAATCATGAAATTTGTTTCCTGTTGCGAACGCCTCTTCGTTCGGCCTCGGCTGGACACGAGCAACGAATGTTGCCGTCGCGCCATCGCTGCTTTCTTCCATGCTGTCTTCGCCATGTTGGTGCATTCCGCTCGCCTTGCCGCTCGCGGCTCGCGTGCATTCTGCCCTTCGCGTCCTGAACACCTCAGCTTGCCGCTTAAAGCCGCTCCGCTCGGTGGCGATACAATCTACAGTTTGTCTACGTGAATTTAACTGTTTCAAGCAAAAATAAATCTTTTTGCAGGTTCTAAATGCTTAGCCTCACATAAAAGTATGAGATGCAATTCGTTTATTGTTTTTATGTTGTTGCATTGTTTTTTTTTGCATTTTTGGAATGTAGTACTTCGTCTGGTCATTTGGCGTTGCAGTCGCTAGCGGTTGCTTGCTACGCGCGCGAAGTGGCCGCTCGCAACGTTTCTCTGCCTTCTTTGTCTCGCGCTTGTAGGCGCTTCACGCTGCTGTTTGCAGTTTTCCCGCGATGTCTTTTACTACCAGGACTGCGCTGAAAAGTGCACCTCGTTTTCCGCAAAAGTAAGTCACCTTCCATTTCTCCTGTGTTGAAAGCATCAACCTTACTGCGGCTAAGCCGCCTATGCGCCTGATTCAACCGTCGGCTAGTGTGTCCCTCCTTTGGTTTGCAAATCACAAAGCTGTGTCAGCCAGTGTTTTCATACCAAAGTGTAACGTTCGATGTACGAAAACAAGGCGTTTCCAAGCGTTTTAGTTCTCGTTCAGGGGGTACTGCTATATTGCTCTTGCATATTTAACATCCTCTGTGAGCTGCTTTCTTGCGAAAGTCGTCCATGCATTGGAACTGTAAAAAAATCATGTGTCATCATTTGTGATATAGCTTCAAAGCGACCGCGCCTTGTTTAAACACAGGTAGGAAAGGCGCGAATTTTTTCTACTCATTGAAGTCTGCTCGATTGCATCCCGGTAGGATTTTATTGTTGCGAACAACTCTGTTCTAGCCTCGCGAATGTTCGTATTCAAGTTAATTTGATTACTACTAGTGGCACTCGTGTTAATAAGGCGTTGGTACCCATTGCCATGAAGTGATCATGAAACCCGTCGTGGTGGCTGTGTGGCTTTGCGTTCGTTTGCCGATGGCAAGTTATCTGACGCCGGCCGCCGCGGCCGTACGTCGTTGAAGTCGAAATACAAAAACGCCTGTGTGCTGTCTTAAGTAAGCGCACGTTAGAGAACCCCTAGTCCAAATTAATCCTAGGCCCTCCACTACGGCGACCCTCGTTGCCCATATATCGCCTCTGGACGTTAAACCCCGCAATTTCCAAGTAATTATGTAGCGGAAATTATATTGGTTTCATGAAATTCAGTGACCGCATGCATAAGGCAAGCATAAAAAGAACTCAAGCAATATATATTGTCAATGGCTTGTTTTTTTTTTTCAGGTCTTGATGAAAATATGGAGTAATACTTTGTATGATTACTCGATTTCTGTTTATTTGAGCAGGGCTGCCCTGAGCTATTTTGTTTGCTGTTTGCACTTGCATATGCCTAGCTGCTAAAGATTATGGAATTGTTGTGTTTTGCCTTAGGTCTTCAGTTGGTTATGAGCCCAGAGAAAAAATAAAGGAGCTGAAGGAACCGTGAAAATCCAGATCCATTACTGCATGGACTTGTTGGATCTGTCAAGGTTTTGTTTGATTACAATTGACAGCTACGACACTGAGGAAACCTACTCGGTGGTACTGCTCTGTATGTGTGCTGGCTGTTTCCCAATGTAAAGTAGCCCCTTGGCAGGCAGGCCTCCTTGAATGTTTTCGTAAGCCATTGCAGTGTGCACAGCTGGCGTTGTCGATGAATTCACTCTGGCCGCCGCGGTGGCTCAGTGCTTATGGTGCTCGGCTGCTGACCCGAAAGGCGCGGGTTCGATCCCGGCCGCGGCGGTTGAATTTCTTTGGAAGAGAAATTCTAGAGGCTCGTGTACTGTGCGATGTCAGTGCACGTTAAAGAACCCCAGGTGGTCGAAATTTCCGGAGCCCTCCACTACGGCGTCTCTCATAGCCTTAGTCGCTTTGGGACGTTAAACCCACCAAAACCAAACCAACCAAACCGAATTCACTCTGTACATTTCTTTTTAGGCACAGGCTGTTCAACAGTGGTTTTCAGAGAACCTCCTGGCCTGCTCAACTTCAAAGTTTTGGTAAGCACTCTTCACAGCTGACACTGTTTTCCCTTCACTTCGTGCTTTCTTGTGCAGGCTGTTAGCAGAAATTTATTTTACGAATTCTGTTGTTTGCTTAGCTTGACCTTTTGGTTTTGTTAGACCTGCTACAGTCTGCCAAAAGAGCAAGGGTTTTGGTTGATTTCAAGGAAGAAATGAAAAAGAGAGAAGGCGGTAATTGCCTCCCCCTCCCCGGCCCTCATTGAAAACTGTGCCTGTGGGGACCTGTCTGAATGAATTACTGCATGAGCACAGGTATGCATGAGAGCAGATTATGAACACCGGAACTTAACATTACATAGTTTGAGTTTTGAAGACAGTAATAACTGGAATACTGAAGGCAAAATAAGAGTGTCTTTTATAATGACTCAACCAAGAGAAGTCAACTATGTAAGCCTTTCAGAAATAGCAGTGGTTTATAAAGGAGGGCATTTGGACTAAACTCATCATCTCATCCACGTTTCAAAAGTAAAGCGAGATTTCCGTTATTTTATTATTTCACTCTACTTGCAGCAGCACGCATAAGAATGATGAATGGAACACGATATACAGTGATCCATGATATGAGAAGTAGCGCAAAATGGGATTAGGGACAAAGAAAGACGCACACAACACAGGCGCTAACTTCCGACTGACAGAAACCTATAGGCAACCAAGACGAATGTGATCCATGAGGGTAAACAGTTGCATGCGCCCGGAAAAAAAATAAAAATCAGGTGAACAAAGAACTACGGACACTTACGACTCAGCAATTCTTTAAGAAGGCCAGCTCTCTTTTGGACAGGGAGATAGACTGCTTGCTGACACATTTATCTTCCAAAGCGGCGATACGAGCTGCTTCAGTAATTTCGCGTGTTCACTGATTCCGGTGTCTGGCCACGATCGAGCACTTATCCAAAAATTGCACACAACTACAATCCCTAAAGAGCAAAACCAGATTATTTCCATTAAAAGTTTTTCAAGAACATGTAACCGATCACCTTCAGTGCTAAATAATATTCGCTGTTTTGTTTGCTCATTTTATTAAGATCCCACCCCTTATGTAATACCCCCGAAAGGGGGCCTTTAAGGTAAATAAACTGAACTGAACTCAACTAAAGTTTATTTTGTGTTCACGAAGCCACTCATTCAAGCAACGACCAGATTGACCAACGTACCGCTTGCCACAAGAGAGTGGGATATAAACAATGCCTTCAGTACATTTAACGAATTGTTTCGTGTGACTAATGGTGCACTATAGCTTTTGGGGATGTTTACCGGCGGGCAGAGTTTTTTTGGATAGTGCACTTAGCTTTTCAGGGGCTGAAAAAACCACGCGAACATTCGCTTTCGCCCCAATTTTCTTGAGATTGTGGTACAGGCAATAAATGTAGGGCTGGTGAGCCGCTCTTGGAAGCTCCTGTCAAGATGTGCCGGGTACAGGTCAATAAGTACAGGGGCCAGACAAGACCCAATGCATATTCCCTCTTTCTCAACTTCAAGTCAAGAAACTTCGATCCCTCTGCCCAGCTAAGGGATCGAGAAAAGGCAACGGTGTATGCATCCCCAAGGAGTAGCCCTTCCCGAGGACGTCAACCTGGTGTTGTCCCTTGGACCAACGTTTGCAAGGGAGACTTCGAATACTCCGTATGAGCTACTTTCCGTGGTGCGACGTGTATCGCACCTAGCTGACAAAGAGGACTTTGGCCGGTTCACCTCCGATGGCGTCGACGTCCTAATGTACTGTAAGCCTCGCCCTTCAAAAGTCATGTTGATTGTGTCGTGTCGAGTCCTGCCTAGCTGAACAGTCGCTTTGCGTCATCACCTCTGACAAAGAGGGCGGTTTTGTTGTCTTTCCCCATGGTGTACTCAATGAAAAAGCCAGGCATGCCGTAACAGAAGTGTTTAAATGTGGAAGAAACGTTTCACTTCCCAAACTTAAGGCTCAAGCTAAAAAACTTTGCCTCAAGCTCGATCTCGAAGGAGTAGCTAGTAGCATTGAAAATAGTAAGCGCCTCTTCTTAAAAGTGCTTTTCAGCGCAAAAACACATAACGCTGGCGTACCCTTAAGGGTAATCATTTCCGAACAGGACACTTGGCAGAAGTCAATCACTGTGTTTCTAAAAAAAAAACTAAATATGTTGACGGTAAATGACCCATTTCTAGTACATAGTGCAGAGGAAGTAAGTGTTAAATGCTGTGAAATCGCTTTCTGACATGAGCCTTCTTGGTTTATCCATCGACGTGAAAGATCTTTGTTACTCCTTGCTCCATCATAACCTGCTTACCATAGTCAAAGATTCCATCCATCATTTCGGCACTGTGTCATTTCAGAATGAATCCGGTTGTGTCCGTCAACAGTTTTTTAGACTTGTTACACTTTTATCTCCGCTCCACCTTCATAAATTGGCGACGCGCTGCACACATTCAATGCATTGGGTATTGTCTGGTCCCTGTACTTGGTGACTTGTATCTGGCATATCTTGACAGGAGCTTCCAAGAGCGGCTCACCAGCCCACATGTGGTCAGAATCTTTCGTTTTGTTGAAGATTTCTTTTTTTTTGGTTGAGTGTACACAATCGCTCTTAGAGCAGGTTGCATCTGGTATTTTAGCTAATGTACAATTGTTTTTCACCGCTGCTATTGACTAACGAAATGCCAACCGACAACGATATCCACTTTCTTGATATCCGTTTTAAATTGCTGGACAACCACGTGTGTTGGAGCTATTCACATCGCGCTAACAAACCTCTACTG
Source organism: Amblyomma mixtum (assembly GCF_055824585.1). Taxonomy (NCBI): domain Eukaryota; kingdom Metazoa; phylum Arthropoda; class Arachnida; order Ixodida; family Ixodidae; genus Amblyomma; species Amblyomma mixtum. Next base: position 273,758,634 of record NC_143014.1, on the reverse strand, counting down.
CCCCTACACTTCGGCACATTCTGAACTCGTAAAACGAGGCATTATTAAGTTACGTTTGAAAAATGCCCTGGAAAAGTCATGCCTCCTCCTCATCAGCCACCGCTTTCACGAACTACTCGCAAGGTTCAATGAAGCGGGTTACCCAGCTGATATCTGTGTTTCTGTCGCTGAAGGCATACTGAAGAAAAGGCGCCGGGAAGATCAACTACCGTCTGTGCCTTCAGAAAGGAAGAAAGGCAAAATTGCTGTCATTCCCTACATTTATTGCCTGCTTCACAATCTCAAGAAAATTCAGATGAAAGAGAATGTTCGCGTGGTTTTTTCAGCCCTTGAAAAACTAAGTGCGCTTTCCAAAAATGCTTTGCCCGCCGGTCATCCCATACACATCACACGTAAATCACACATGAAAAAATTCGTTAAATGTACTGAAGGCATTTTTTATGATATCCCACTCTCTTGTGGCAAGCGGCATGTTCGTTAGTCTGGTCGTTGCTTGAATGAGAGCCTTTCGGGGTGCCGACGTCATGAACAAACACCATATGAACGTTCCGACGTAGAGTGGGACCGTGCGGTGGTCCAGGGACCCAAGGGGGGTCTAAACACACTTGCCATAATAAAGTTTTTCTCTCTCTCGTGAACATAAAAAGAACTTGAAAACTTTTAATGGCAGTAATCTGGTTTTGCACTTTAAGGAGTGTGGTTGTGTGCCATTTTTGGATAATTGCTCGATCGCGGCCAGACACCGTGATCAGTGAACACGTGAAATTATTGATCGCTGCTTTGGACCATAAATGTGTCAGCAAGCCGTCTATCTCCCTTTCCGAAAGAGAGCTGGCTTTCTTAAACAATCGCTGAGTTGCACGCGTCCGTAGTTCCTCGTTCACCTGATATTCATTATTTTTTTCCGGGCGCATGCGGCTGTTTGCCCTCACGGATCACGTTTGTCTTGGGCAGTCAGAGTTAGCGCCTGTGTTGTGTGCGTTGTGACGACCCCACATAATGCGCAGGTCCACACGGGACGGAGAGGCAAGAAGACACCGTATGGCTCAGTTTAAACAAAATGATGTATTCAATAATTACACATTGTACATCAGAGGCTGGGGTGTCCGAGCTTACGTGGCGACGCCGTCATGGGGGCGATGGAGGGGCTCCGGAGTTGCGATCCGTCGGTTGCTGGCAGAAGCTGCACGCCGTCCGGCTTCGGCGCTGAAGGACCCTTTTTTGTGTACGATGTCGTCCCGAGCGTGCTTTTCGTCCACACTGGGCCAGCTATATCTGCTCCGCCGGCCACGCCCGATCTCCTCTCTTCCCGGCTGGATTGTTTCCTTCTTCCTCCTTTCCACGGCGGCGCCTGCGGCACCCCCGACCTCCTTCGTTGGGATGTCGTTTGTCTCCCGCCGGCAGCTTTCTTCTCTTGTCGGGTTGTCAGCCTCTCCTGTGTCCTTGTACGGCCAGGCAGCCTAATTGGGCTGGCTTTCCCTCCCGCCGGCGTCTTTGTACCATTGTACCCCTTCAGTGGCTTTGCCGCCGCTGAGGGCTCCGTCTACGCGGCGCCGCCGAACGCGGACCGTTTAAGGGGAGACAAGGGAGTAGGACGGTTGAGCACAGAGAAGATTCCGCCAAAGATATGGGCCCTGGTAGCTCACGCACGGAACGTCACACTCGCTCACCCTCCAGAAGAATGTTCTCCGAACATTTGAGTCCATGCAGCTCCCCTTCTTTTTCTGAATCGCCTCGCACAGTGCGTCCGACAAAACACTTTTCGCTGCACACAACACCACTGCACAGCACCATATGCCTCAGCTGTCATAACTGGCGTCTCCAGGGGCAGCACTGATCTTCTTTCACAGATAAACATGAAACTCGGCACCCAAGCCTCTCCTTGCTAGTCCAAACTGGACGAAATAAATTTACCACAGTTACAAAGGAGCTCCCACTTCCAGCACAATCACGGCACAGACAAAAAAAAAAGATAACGAAAGGAAGTCGGGCATGTTCTGCATCCTGTAAAAGTGTTACTTAATGACAGAAAGGCTTAACTAGCAACTCCGATATCTTAACACATAAGCACATAGCAATGTTATGAGCTGCAGCATTACACAGTCTTAACCAGTCCCCAACTCCGCTCTGTTTACGCCATTAGTCCGACTTAGCTTTCCGATTTCGAAGCGGATATCGGCGTTCATGAGTCGTACCAAGTAATTCTGTGACCCCTTGTCTGCTTTGAGACTCGCGAGGGCTCGTGGCAGGAGCCTCTCTTGGCGTTATCTGCGCGGCAACCTCGCGCGCTTCTTCCTCCAGCAATGCATGAAGTAAATCCAGTGGCATTCCTGCCGTAACCTCTGGCGCTTGCCGAACAAATGCAGGAGAGGGCGTTTCTTGCGAACTATCTGCGCGCTCCGCTTCACTTCGGTCCCCATCAAAATCCGCGCTTTCCCCCTCCTCATTTCGTGAATACTGAACCGGTGCCGACTTGAGGCGATTTGCGTGTATCCTTGTCAAGCGGCGGTTCACGTCTCGGACCCTGAAGTTTACCGGAGAAAGCTTCTCGACAACCTCGCACGGTCCTCTCCACCTCGTCTGGAACTTACGAGCCAACCCGATCTGTCTTTGGCAGTTTTCGATGTACACGCTGTCCCCCACATCAAACGGCGCGTCTCTAGCACCGCGATCGTGCACCTCCTTCCTGCGCTTCGCCGCTTTCTTTAAGGCCTCCTTTGCGATGTCCCTCGCCACTTGCAAGCGCGATTCTAGCTCAACCTTATAGTCGTCCAGTGAAGCGTATGGGACACGACGGGGGCCCTCTGGCACTTCACTAGACTGGTCCGGGTCTCGGCCGTAGAGAAGAAAGAATGGCGATTCGCCCGTGCTCTCGTGTGCTGCGGAATTGTAGGCAAACATTGCATACGGGAGCCACAAGTCCCAGTCCCGCTGGTCGCGCGAAACAAAATGCGACAGGAACCCGGCCACGGTTTGGTTCAGTCGCTCCACCGCGCCGTTGCAAGCCGGATGGTACGGTGTTGTCTGCTTCTTAGTGATCTTAAGCAGCTCGCAAACTCTCCTCATTAGCTGCGACACGAAGTTTGTTCCCCGATCTGTCAAGAGTTGCCTCGGAGATCCATGTCGGAGCACGATCTGTTCGACAAATGCTCTTGCAACCGTGTCTGCTTTCTGATCTGGGAGTGCTACCGCTTCCGCGTATTTTGAAAGGTGATCGACAAATACTAAAATGTACCTGTTTGCAGAAGTGGTCGTGGGCAATGGGCCCATTATATCCATACCTGTCCGCTCGAAAGGAGCCGAAACCTCAGGGAACGGCTGAATTGGTGCTGGCCTGCGTCCCTTGGGTGTTTTTCTTTCGAGACAGGAATGACACTTCGCACAGTAGTCTCTAACATCCTGTCGCATGCCACTCCAAAAGTACAAACGCTCGACGCGCCTGCGTGTCTTCGCTACGCCAAAATGACCGGCGCACGGCGCATCGTGGAACGCGCGAAGAACCCTTTCTGTCCACGACCGAGGTATGACGACTCTCTCCCAAGCGGTTTTCTCTGGTCTCCCTTTCCTGGTTGGCCTCGTGCGCCGACACAGGGTGCCGTCCCTGCCAATGAAATAACCTAGCTGTTCGGGGTGAGATGGTGCGCCCTCTAAGCTTTCGATTATTCGCTTCACGTCAGGATCTTTGCACTGCTCTGTGCGTAATTCGGCGGGGTCGACTACGGGGACAAACTCATCTATAGCTGACACAGCAGCTGTACGGCTGAGCGCATCAGCATTCAGATGTGTCTTTCCTGACTTGTGCTCCACCTCAAAGCAGTATTCCTGCAGCTGTAGATTCCATCTAGCGAGTCGCGAGCTAGGGTCCCTGACACTCATCACCCATTTCAGAGGATGGCAGTCTGTGACTAGCTTGAATTGGCGGCCGTAAAGGTAGCATCTGAAGTGCTTTACTGCCCAGACAACGGCGAGGCACTCCCTTTCTGTAGCTCCGTACTTCTGCTCTGTGGGGCTCAGCTGTCGGCTAGCAAAAGCCACGGGATGTTCTTTGCCCTCGATAACCTGAGATAACACAGCACCAACTGCGAACTTTGACGCATCTGTGGCCAAAACGAAGGGCAAATTAAAATCCGTGTGGCGCAACAGCGGTGACTCATTAGCTTCCTCTTCAGGGCCCCAAAAGCATCCTCCTCGTTTTTGCACCAGCGAAAGGCGACATTTTTGGCTGTTAAGGCAGTGAGCGGCTTAGCGAGCTTGGCGAACTCCTCTATGTGCCTTCGGTAGTAACCGATCAGGCCGAGAAACTGCCGGACCTGGCGGACACTAGTCGGGGATGGAAAATCCGAGACACACCTTAGTTTCTCAGGGTCCGGTCGCACGCCGTCAGCTGAAACAACGTGCCCGAGGTATTTCACCTCGTTTTTGAGGAATTGGCACTTAGAAGGCTTCAGATTGAGACCAGCTCCTCTTAGTCGCACCAAAACCTGCTCAATATCGCGCAAGTGGTTCTCAAAACTGTCACTGTATATGATTATGTCATCCATATACACGAAGCACAGCTTCCCCAGAAGACCCGCCAGGATAACATCAGCGGTTCTCTGCCAGACAGCAGGGCTGTTGACCAGACCCATCGGCATTCTTTTCCATTCATAGTGCCCTGAGGGCGTGTTGAATGCCGTTTTCTCAGCATCTGCCGGATCCATTGCTATCTGCCAGAATCCCGCCGCCATGTCCACTACCGTGAAGTACCTGGCAGAGCCCAGCTGAGAAAGCGTCTCCTGTATATTGGGAATGGGGTATGGATCGATGCGAGTTACGGCATTTAGTTTGCGGTAGTCCACCATCAATCGATACGAGCCATCTGGCTTTTCCACCAATAGTGCCGGTGCTCCCCATGGTGACTTTGAGTGTTCGACAATGCCGCGATCAATAAGGTCCTGCACCTGCCGCCACATCTCCTCACGTTGGGAGTAAGGAATCCTGTACGCACGTTGGTAAACGGGCGATGAAGTGCCGGTTTCTATCCTGTGCTTTATAACGCCACAGCAGCCCAAATCCAGGTTGGACGCGGCGAATACCTCTGAGTAGTCGTTCAGCAAACCAGCCAGAGCCTCCCTCTCCCTGGATTTTACGTGGGAAAGATCGAACAACGCATTTGGAGGAGCCGAAGGACTAGCATGCTCCACAGTTGCGAGTACCGTATCGGTGGGCTCACGTTTCTCTATCGCAGATGTGAAGAAAGCCAATGTTTTGTTCTTGGAAAAGCTCAGTGGCTGCTGGCTACAGTTAACCACCCGTAGGGGCACTCTGTGGGCGTCATTAACAGTCACGAGGCACGCGGCTGCCTTCAGGCCATTACTAAGAGAGTCGACCGGTTCAAGCACTCCCACGGCGCCGCTCTCTACATCTGCAGGCACATAAGCGTACAAAATGTGCTCCGACCACGGAAGGACGACCGCCTCATCGACCAACTTCACGGCAACCCGCGAATATACCTTCTCTAATGATCCCACTGTTGGACGGGTGTCAATATCGGTACTGCGAATCTCAGCCCTGCTCCTGTTCAAAAACGGAACTTTTGAGCCCCCCGCATTAACTTCTTCCTCAGAGAATGAGACTACTACCTTCCCTTTTCTCAAAAAATCCTGCCCTAATATACCTGACACTTCTTTTGGCAGAGACACCGTGTCCGGGCATACGTAGCAGGGGTGTTCCAATGCAATTCCGCCGAGAGTGAAGTGTAACCGGTAGAGCCCACTTATGCCAAGAGGATCCCCCGTTATGCCTACAAATTTGGTTGCCATACCACCAGACGCTTCCAACACCTCGCGGTTCCCTTTCCTTCGAAGCGTGTTAAAGCTGCTTTCCTTAAGCAAGGTCACCTTTGACCCCGTGTCTATCAACAATTCCGTGCAACAACCGTTTAACTTGCAACGCACAACAGGGCATGCCTCGTCGGCCACACAAACCACCACCACCTCATTACCCACTGCTCCCTCCCCACACTCATCAGGATGGGGAGGACAACCTAGTTTTTTGTCCCTGTATCTGGAGCCTCGCTGTAGGCTTGCTTAGGGCGTGTCTCGCCTGCTTCTCTTTGTGGCTCCCCACGGCGCACGTTTGGGCAGAACCTTGCGATGTGTCCGGGACCCTGGCACGCGAAGCACGCGATTTCTTCAAAATCTCGCATACCGCGCCTGTAGCTTTGTGGCGGTCTCCGGTTTCCAGCGAATGGGCGCCGTTGAGCGCCCGCTTCAACCTGGCGTTCCACCTGCTGAGATAGCAGCTGCTCTAAGCGATCTAACCGCTCTGTCAAGAGAGCAACCTCAGGGTTGGGCACCGCTCTCTCTATGACGCGTACTCTCGCTGCGGGCGCCGTTAGCGCCTCATTTCGTTCCTCATCCAATGCGGCCGCCACGGCTTGGTCGAAATTGCTCGGCTTGCGCGAGAGCACGAACCGGCGCACGGGGTCTTGCAGACCAGCCACAAACAAAGCGGTCATTTCCTCTTTAAGTAGTTCCTCCGCGTATTTCTTCTTTAGCTGGTCTCCTTCCTCCTCCCTACTCAGCGTATCGCGCGCTAGGCGCTGAAGCCGCGACGCAAACGTTCGCACGTCCTCCCCTACCATCTGTCCGGCGTCACGGAACCTCTGTACCCGCACATGACGTGGTTCAGTGTCGAAATGCTCGAACGCGAGCTTCTTAAATTCCGCAAATGATTTTGTGGATTTTACTTTTTCGTCTCGCCAAGCAAAATCATGAGCAGCTCCTGCCATCTTACACCTCGCCATTCCCAGCATTTGAGCATCGGACCATCCCCCCATTTTCCCAATCTCTTCTAGCATGGAAAAGAAATCGCAGATTGGAACCCCTGTCTTATCCCCCGTAAACGTCGGAATGACGCTTCCTAATGCCAGCATGCTTGCCCCGAGCGACGGCTGTGGAGTGGGAGCTCCGTCAGTTACAGACATTTTTTCCGCTCCAGCCCTCCGGTGCCTCAAGCCTCTCAAATGGGGGTCAAAGTCCCACAATCAGTCCCGTGATTCCCCTTTCATTACAATTTTGAAGTCATGAATGTCGCAGCATTCAGAGGACATTTGCTTTTGAGACCCCACTTCTGACACCAGTGTGACGACCCCACATAATACGCAGGTCCACACGGGACGGAGAGGCAAGAAGACACCGTATGGCTCAGTTTAAACAAAATGATGTATTCAATAATTACACATTGTACATCAGAGGCTGGGGTGTCCGAGCTTACGTGGCGACGCCGTCATGGGGGCGATGGAGGGGCTCCGGAGTTGCGATCCGTCGGTTGCTGGCAGAAGCTGCGCGCCGCCCGGCTTCGGCGCTGAAGGACCCTTTTTTGTGTACGATGTCGTCCCGAGCGTGCTTTTCGTCCACACTGGGCCAGCTATATCTGCTCCGCCGGCCACTCCCGATCTCCTCTCTTCCCGGCTGGATTGTTTCCTTCTTCCTCCTTTCCACGGCGGCGCCTGCGGCACCCCCGACCTCCCTCGTTGGGATGTCGTTTGTCTCCCGCCGGCAGCTTTCTTCTCTTGTCGGGTTGTCAGCCTCTCCTGTGTCCTTGTACGGCCAGGCCGCCTAATTGGGCTGGCTTTCCCTCCCGCCGGCGTCTTTGTACCATCGTACCCCTTCAGTGGCTTTGCCGCCGCTGGGGGCTCCGTCTACGCGGCGCCGCCGAACGCGGACCGTTTAACGGGAGACAAGGGAGTAGGACGGTTGAGCACAGAGAAGATTCCGCCAAAGATATGGGCCCTGGTAGCTCACGCACGGAACGTCACAGCGTCTTTCTCTCTGGGCGTTTACATGAGCCCGACAAAAGTCGGGTTAAGCAGGCTGTCGGGCCGAGAACCGCTTGTCGGGCTCATGTATACGCTAGAGGGTCGAGCTAAGGGACTGTCGAGTCGAGCGGGGCCAGCGCCCGACTGCAGGGGGTGGGTTGACTCTGCCCGACCCGGTTGGAAGGCTTAGCGCCTCCTCTCCTGCCTCCTCTCTGGTCTGGCTGGCGCTGTGCAGTAACTCGGAGCACTCGACGCGCACGCTTTCTTACGGCCTGTGCATGGGGGGCAGTTGCTACCTATCGCCGCAGCTCTCCGGGGGCTGGTTCGGTTACTTTGCACATATTGCTGAACGGCTACTCCGAGTACTGAACAAGAACTTGACAACCATATCTTATGCAGCCACTGCATGCTATCGGCACGCAAAGCAGGGAACTAGTAGATGGATCTCAAAACATTGAAGTCAGCATGCAATGATGGCGCATAGTACCAGCGGATAGGGCTGTATCATTTGCGACTAGCAGGAATAAAAGTGAGGCAAGATATTACAGGGAGAAGCCACGGTTAGGAAAACATTTATTTTCATTTTCATGGCTGGCACAGTCTCTGTCCATACCTGGGAATGTATGAACAAAATAATAGCACTTGCCGTTTGAAAATATTAGAAGTATCTGTGCCATCTGTTCTCACTGCGTGAAACACACCAGCTCAGAAAAATCATTTGCTCTTTGGAACTCCGATATCGTTTCACATACTTAGAAGGACTGAAAACAATAACAGGCGCTGCTTGTAATGACCTATACAACATTGTCGTGCGGCTCACAGTTCAAGGGATGTCAGTTACAGCCTTAAATGCTTTCGCGTTGGCTTGTGGATGAAACCAGACGGCTTGTCATTTTGGTTTGTCAATTTCTTTGTGTAGTTGACGAGAAGAATTCGGAGAAACTTTCAGAAATGAGGTGTGTTAAGCATTTGGTGTGGCTTCTGTCAACCCCTTCCGGGCAGCATAGGAAGGGTGAATCTTCTAGATGTGGTTGAACGATTAGTTACAAGGCTTCGAGAATTTTCGATCGTGGGAGATACTTGACCGCCTTTTCAAAAAAAAAACGCCGAAATCACTAGAAACCCCGGCTTTGGATAGTGGTGTTCACCATTCTCTTGAGCACGCAGAAGTTTGTACAGAGGACTGCTAGAGTTGTTCGTCTTCACAAGCACGCAAGCAAGGCGCGCGAAGCATGAGGCAGGCGCATAGATGACATCACGTGGCAAACCTTTCGTACACGCGTTTAAGTACAGCGACGCAGCAGTACACGATATGCGCAGCTTCACTTTCGTCCACGAGCTAAACACAGCGACAAAACCAACACGTGAAAAAATGGGCCCGTGCGCGCCGACTGCGCGCGTCGAGACCGGCCGTGCTTGGAGATATTTTTTCCGGCAGCGGAGACACCCATTGGAAATCAAAGCGAGCCGCTGCCAGCCTTGAAGAGAGCACGCACGTGAACGGGCGAACCAACCGACCGGGAAGAGCAGCAGTCGGGAAAGGGAACTTTTCGTCTGGGCGTTCCTCCTCCTCTAGCATGCGTGTGGTTTGCTTGCTCGACGCTAGGGGTAGCGACGATCTCTGCCCGCCAGAAAACCGGTTCTTGTAAACGCGGTAGGGTCTCAGGACTGTCGGAAACCGGTTCCGCCGCCGCTTCCACCGTGCTAGCGAGGGGTGCTCATGACAGTCCAGTGAACAATATGGCAGCGCCCAGGGAGCCCTTATTGCAAAGGTGTATACGAGGCTTCTGTCCCTTGTCCCATTTTGCGCTACCTCTCATACCACAGATCACCGTTACTGACTCGCCCAACTTTCTACCCTTGTGAACGATATACAGTTATTAGTTGCTGGCTGTCTTCAAAGCCACCTAGATTACTCAAGGCCTCTCCGCTTGCTCCGTGACGTCACGCTAGTTGCCCGTCCTCCGCTCGCGGTTGCGAGGGTTTGCCGGCAGTTTTCAGCGCATTATTTTACTACCCGAGGTTCAATTTCTGTAGTAATGAGCCGATAAACATGAGTTAGCGACTGAAGAGCAGCTTTTTAACCGCGTGCTAAATTTCGCCTTATATCTACCGTGTTGACTTATTATCTGTGTTTTTTTCGTGACCCTCGCGATACACTGCGTGCTGCAGCTAAGTGATTCGATTTTACAGTTTCATGATAATACTTGAGACAAAGCACTGCATTGCTACAGTTCCTGCTCTTCACTTCATCGCAGTTAGTTCATATTAAGACTAAAATATTATTCCCTAGACAGCATAGCAGTAAAATGCAGTAGAATGCATGAAATGCAGTATCTAGCCACACCTCATGTATTGTACTGCTGTTTAAAAAAACCGTAAGTTTTTTGCCATTTCCGAAGGCGGATGACGTGCTAAACATTGAAGTAAACAAAAACAATTAAGTCATGGAAAAGAGGAACATGAAGACTATGCGAACATTTTATTGCTTTCGGTGCCTAGCATTAAAATATTTTAATTCTTTAATTTTTTAGCTGCCTGGCAGCTAACTTCCGATTGCTGGCCTAAATGGCGTCATTCTTGAATTTCAATGCTAGTTAGTGCAGCCTCACCATGCCTATAGTTATAGATATTGTCAGATCCGGAAGGACTGTGACAGCACATTTCACATTTGGAGACGGCTCAGTTTCTAAACTAAGAAACATGATGGGCTTTTCGTTCGCAGTGACTGTCCGAAACTTGGTATCGCAAATATTGACTAGCTTTATTTGCAATACTTCAAACGAAGACACTGAATAGATGGGTTTTTCATCCTCGCTTGCCTTGACAGAATTGTTGATGGCTTCCTGGATAGCGTCATTTTCCCAACGTGCTCTCTTTCTTGCTGTGGACTCGCGACATGAAGGTGTAGAAGAAAGGTACGATGGGCGATTGGGGAACACCGAACGCACTTCGTCCTTTTGAAGTTGAACACCATCGCGCTTGGGCTGCATGTTCTTCCCGTTTGTTTACCATCATGTAGGAGCTTGGGATGAAGTCTTGCTCATAAAAATGGTGCTCGCATAACTGTATGAGGACGCTTATTTGTTATACCATGCAGTCCTCTCGAAGCCACTATTCAACAACTAACGCTTTTGTTTAGTGTTCGGCTTTATAGAACATAAGATAAGCAATCAAAAACAGTTAAATTGCAGTTACTTACCTTGGAACGCATGGTTGGCGTAAAATCCTAGCAATGAACTACTATCATCTAAGTTTTCTGCGAGCTTCATTCTTGGGAAAACCAAACACCCTAACTTTGTGGCCACCGTCGTAATTTCCGTGGCACCCATGCACACAGCACCGGCTTATGTTGGTGCAGGCATACGGTTATAAAATGAGTGTGTTCTGCTTCAGCACCAGATCATGGTTTCAACGAGCACGAGTGAAGAGAAAACAGTCTGACGACCTGCAGCTTGAAAACCGAGAAGCCGGAAAAGAGAAATGTCAGTACGTTGGCTGCCTAACCTAAGCACAGTGGCACGATTCACCCGCGTCGCCTCCCAGGTGCCATGCTCCTGTGCTGCATCCGCCTGCGTTTCACAGAAGTCTCACCATCGTTCGCGGCAAAGCCTTTCGCGGTCGGGCAACTAGTGTGATGTAGGCCATTGTGGAGAGGAGGAGTGAACAAGCCTTGTCTAGTCTAGGTGGCTTTGCTGTCTTGCGTGTATTTTATCTGTTTACATGCGCACAGTGAGATGCAAATATTGAGTGCTGAAAATTGACATTAATTTTTCTGTTCACCCAGTAACCATGGCCTTTTATTGCGTAAGCAATATTATGACAGGTTTCAGCCCGTCGCGTCGGGGCGGCCGCGAGGCACGTTTGGCCTTGAAGGGCTTCGCGAGGCTCAGCGCACAACAGCTGTAGCCGCGCCGCTGCCGAGTGGAGGCGCTGCCCTCGCCGCGCTCTCGCCAGCTGCCGAGTGTGGAGAGGAGGCTGGAGAACGGGGGGGGGGGGGGGGGTATAAAATGCGTTCGCTCGCTTGCCGGCTCCGTCATATCTGTGGCATTCGGCTCGCAGCCTTCGGGCTTCGGCCGTGTATCTGTTTTTAGAGCGCAGCTCTTTGGCGTCCGTTCCTGGCTTTCGCGTCGTCGTCGCCGTCGGCCTCGTAACCAGCTCCGCCCCCTTTCATCCACCCAGCGCTAGCAGCGACCGACTGATACCGCTGGATGCCGCTGACGCCGCTAGAGAGTCAAGATAACGTGACTGCATAGAACACCGTCGCCGCCATGCAGAAAGAGGAGGAAAGGGTCCCCCCCCCCTGTTCTTGTGTGGCGGATAGGGTGCTCTTCAGTTGCCGACGCGCCGGTTTTTTCACGTAGGCCCCGGCACGTCGACGAATACGTGACCACCTTCCCACGGCTAGACCTGGTTCTTAGCGCTGCGGAAGCGAGGGTATCATATTGTTTGTGTCGGCATCGGCGGCGTTGTCCCTGAAACCAACTCCGCAGCTGGGGTTGACTCACTATCGGCGTCAGCGGCATCAGTCAGTCGCTGCTATCTCTTCCCTCCTCCCTTTATCGAGTTGTCCGCTTGCTGCGCGCGCTTCTGCCCCCATCGTTTGCCGCTGGGTGTACACGCCGCCCCCCTCCCCCCTCTTCCTGCGAAAAATAAAAAAAAATTCTGTTATAGCGCATACATGTGTTGCTCGATTTCTTTGCCTCAATCTATCGAAAAGGTGAAACAGCTTATTTGCTGCGCTCAAATTTCGCATTAGGAAGTAACGTAATCGTCGGTAATTTTTTTTCAGCCAGCGTCCGTTCCGGCGGACGCGGTTGTTGCGACGCGCGTCTTTACTCTCTCTTTTACTCTGTCCTCTTATCTTTGAACTCTCTTCTATCTGCACGTGGCAGCGGTGGTGGCTCGCCAGGAGCCAGTTGGCAGGCCCGTGCTCTTTTCCTTTTCATTCTTCTCTCAGTCGCAACCAACCAACCAATTGCCGGCTCCATCGTTATGCTGCCTGATAAACAGAAAGGGAGACTACGTCGGCTTGACGAAGCCAGGAAACGACAACGGGCTTCGGAGACAGATGAAGAACGCGAACAGCGCCTTGCTAAGCGGCGCGCTCAAGACGCTGCTAGACGGGCGCACCGCGCCTCTATCGAAACCGCATCGTCTACAACCGGTGATGATCCCGAATGGAACGCTATGGATGCTTACGCAACCTACCACGTTTAACCAAAGCTAAACCTCAGCAATTTTTTATGCCCGCTGTGGAGTGCGACTGCAAGCATCTGTGTTGGAGTTATCATGGGAGATGTGGGCCTGATGCCTACTATGTATACAGTAGACGGCTGTCAACTGCTCCAACCAAGTGGCACTTTTTGTTCTTTTGAGTTACTTGTCATGTGCTTTGATTCAACGTGCCACTTTTTTAAATCTTAAGTAGCAGGTATGTTTTATTGAGGCAATAAAATGTTTGACTCTGACTGAAGCCATTTCTTGCTCTTTGCACTCAGAACAGAGCCTGCATTAGTAACCAACTACATTGATTCTTTTTTTTCTTTAGTCTGAATTTTTGTTGTAGTTTTACTATGAATGCATTTAACACAGTTTACCTGCCCAAAGCTTTCATCTTGCAGTAAGCATTGCAAGATTATGTCAGATTTGCACAATATACTTATACTTACGTAGCAGCCAAAGTTAAAGGTGCTTTACGAAGAGCTCATCTTGATATCTCACGAGCAACAAGAGTTCCGTTTAAGAAAAGATACAGATCTCTTGCACGCTTGGGAGAGAAAAAAATGTGTGTATTGAGGCTGTGTGAAAAAACTTGTTGCTGTGCTCTTGTCCCTCTTGCCTCGCATTTGGCCAGTTGTCTACATATTAAAGCAGTGTTTGCACTTAGCAGAGGTCTAGATACCAGGCAGCAAATACACGAAATGACGCAGCAGCTGTTTTTGCACTCTTGATAGGCAAAATTTTGTTGCAAAAGAAAGTGCTGCATTATCTCATGAATTAATTACCTGGTACCTAGGCTTCTGCTGAAGGAAATATACTTTTAATCTGCAGACAACAAACCAAATGACAGGCAAGACAAGAAACAGCAAAGCACGAAGTTTTCTCATACACCCTCAATGCACACATTTTCTCTCCCAAGCATGGAAGAAGTGTGTGCTTTCTTCAGTTCTTATTGCTTGTGAGACGTCAGGGATGGGCTGTTCGTAAAGTGCCCTTCATTTAGAACCATTGCATTACCCCCGATACAAAATGGCTAAAATATATCTATATACAGCTAGGTAAGACCTCTTTTAGCCAACTACTAGCATCGGATGCCACAGCTACAAAAGAGCTAAAACGCTTCTTTACAGCTAAACAAGGTATCAGCAAGAAGTCTATAAGGTGTCAAGAAAAACCTCTTGTAGCCGACAGATAGCGTTGCATTAGCCTAGGCTACAGGAGGTCTTCAAGACTTCCGACGGCTATATGAAATCTTGGCTATGCTTCTTTAAGACGTCAAAACGTCTTGGTGTAGATGACATAGATTTCTACAAGCACTTTTTGTGTTTCGTGGTATGCCCAGTGCGGCTGGCCTGTTGTCTACTAGCTTGGATCCGCTGTTGAAGACGTCGCGGAAATCGATCATGTCTTTATTTTATTACAAAACGAGGAGCACAGTAAAACGGTGACGCGAGTAGTACCTTTACTACAGCGCTGGTCAGTTCCGAAGCGCCCTCAGCTGCGGCATCGATAAGAAACAGTTAGGCTTAGCGGCGACTACGGCAGCCAGGGAGCAGCGCAGTTCGTCGCTCGGCGTGTCCGCGGCGGCGTCGTTGCCGAGAGCTCGACTGTCTCGCTGATTGTTTCAGCGGCTTGCGACTCGCAGTAGCAAGGCTGGAAAATCGAGCAGCGAGCGACTTGCCTGCGCGTCGTCTGCCACTTCTTTCGTGCACGTTAGGGACCCCGACTTTCCGCGGTTCGCCGCTGCGGCGCTGGCGTCGCGCTCCCAAACTTGAGCTTGGGTTCCAGTCACTAACACTGGGCCGCGGCGTCCTGTATTACTCCGCTGACCAATCGCAACTGTAAACGAAATCAGTTTTTAATGATTGACTATATCAAACAATTCATGTAAAATTCTAGAGCTCATAATTCTTTCTCTTGTTATAAGCTTCTTGTTTACGTAACAAGAAACGTTAAACCAGCGGACTACTTTTTCGTAGTGGAGTGAATTCTCATTCTAGCAGAGGAATCTACCTGACAAGCGTCATGTTTGTAAACAAAGGTGACGCTGCGGTCGGCAGCGACGCGGGGTGTTGGCAAAAACGTAGCATGCCCATCCCGCGCCAAGCGATGCTGCCTTCGAAACCAACTCGCGTACGCGCATATTTCAAAGCGTGCGCGTCGCTTGTGGTTAGAAACATTTTTGCTGGTGACCGGAGAGCAGTTCAGCACTTTTTCAACCTGTTCGCAAGACGGAATTATCTGGCGAAGCGCTGCATAGGCTTCCTTCTGCGCTCCTATATTTGGCAGCAACGGCGCGGCTACGGCGGTCGACTAGGTTAACTTATTAAATAATGAGCCATGCAAATGCGATCTTCATTGGTAATATCTGAAAAAAAAAATGCTTTATTTGCTTGGCTTGAAGAGAGGTGCATAGGCGAGTAGATAGAAGTTTACCTCGAGCTACAGTGAAGTTACGTTTGCTCTGCAGAGCTCAATATTTTAAGTCATTCTGCTTGATAACTGGGTTTTGGTCCGATATTTGCTGTTTTCGCCAGGTTCTGATTGACCAGCAGTTGTAAAATTCAGGTAATATGGGACATCGCTACATGATTTTACTGATACCTTAGCGACGTTTAATCGTTTTCTGGGATAGGTGGTCAAAAAACGTACATGTTGAAGCTCGTGGAAGCGAAAATAGAGAAAAAACTATGCTTCGTATATTCCTATATACTATGTATACCGGACTACAGTGCTGCTTCAAACGTCGCGCTTAGTGGCCCGACGAGGGCTGAAGGCGACTGGCAGCAGCTGTTTTTCTTTTTTTTTTCGCGAAGAGATGCCCGGGACGTAGTCCGGGTGATTGCCACCTGAAAACGGTCCCCTGCGTTCAATTTACGGTCACACTTACATGGAATGTCGCGTCCAGACTTCTCATAATGAGAGCCCGACAGAACGCGAACAAGCTGCAGACGTTGATTCTTGTACTGTTCGCCGCGCGACTGAAGAGCAAACATGCGGATTAAGAGACGCAAACTATCATATTTCGATGCAGAAATGCTCCGCGCAGCCAATACGTCGCCTAACTTTTCCTGCTCCACGGCCGCTGCGCATCGCTTTGGCCCATATCTAAATGCGATAAACTTGAGGAAACTTGTGCCGCTGCCTTTATTCCGCATTGCGGTTCAACCACCCGCACCACAACTCGCCGGAATATTGCAAAATGCGTTCAAAAACGCTCAAGCGAGGCATACCCAAGGCACACGGTACCGGCTTTTGCCTACACAACGAAAGTCACTGCTGACTCCAGCGCCGCCGCATCTACGTGACATCACGACCCGACGCTTGTTCTTTTACCCTCGCACGCAGGCTGCGGGCGCGCTCCTACTCTCGACACCAGTCGCCATCTGTCGGCGCGCGCGGCCCGATGGACTGCGGGTCGCGCAGGCGCCGCGCATGGAACGCGTGTTTACTTGTTCGCTTCTGTCGTTATCATTTAACGTATGAGGGTGTGTGCTGTGCGTCACTACTCATATTTCCCCTCTACCAGACAGTTCTGCGGTTATCTTGCGCGCACTTACTCGTTAACGTGACATCCGAGTGTAGTCGGCCAGGTAGCGTTCGGACTGGAAACCGGTACTTCTAAGCAGACTTCTGCGCTGGCGTGTCGTTTGTTGTCGCCTTTTATGTGCGCTATTATCTATGATAATTTTATGCATCAGAAAGTAGATTTATTGATGTGACTCAGTGGAGTAGTAAGTGGATAGGCGAGCTGCAGACTAAAGGTTGTTCCGATGAAGCGCGTGTTTTCAGTCACCTAGCTGTACGTGTTCAGCGCATCCTTGCGCTGTACTTGCTCTTAACACATTTCATGCACAGGATTGTAAGCACGACCGCTACCAATTTCAGCTGCTCTTTCCACACGCATGTCACAGGAATCGGGGGGGGGGGGGGGGGGGGTTAAAGGGTTTACCGTAGTATCTTTCTGCTGTTGGTATCTACCTTAATCATAGGAAAATATGCGCGATTTCATTGCATTCTTTCACACTTAGCCAAACGGCTACGCAAAGCTGTCACACGCGGCGAGAGCTCCCGAATAAAATAAACGCGACTTCGGATCTCAGAATTCGGGAAATTTAGGCTGGATTCGCTGCTCATATATTCAAGCTTTGATAAGCGGAAGTATGTTTTTATGCACCAGGTTGCATAAACCATGACGAAATTTATTCTCTGTTGGCGCTGCTACTCGGTTAAGCTCACAGTGGTAATTTGTTGATAAACTGGCGCACCACGCACGCGACAAGAAAGCACCTCTTGTGGGGGGTGCTTTATGGCCCGCAGGAAGGATTAAGAGTGCTTGGGAATTGGAACTGCATGCTAGCCACGCACCTAATGCTTGATATTGAAGAAAAAGTTCTCTTTGCGGTGGAGCACCACACGGTAGCGATATAATTACGAGCTTTTTTCCCTCTCTCTTTACCTTCTTCTCTTTCTTCTTCCTGTGTTGTGTTCGCGCTGCTGATACATATAAGCACGAGCGCGCGCTAAGCGCCGGCACAATTAACGTCAATATAAAACTAAATGCCATTATAACTCATCAATGTTATCGCTTTGATAACGTAAATACTTCCTGCATCACAGCCACGCTGCAGAAGTATATGCTCGCGCGGCCGCAGAGCTGCCGCAGCCCCCAAAGAAACGCCCGCACCGCGGCGCGCCAGTCGGCGGAAAATGGTAGCGCCGGGGAGCGGCTGTATGCTGGTCTATTTACGTTATCAAAGAGATAACACTGATGCGCTATAATGGCATTTAGTTTGACATTCATGTTAAATGTGCCGACGCTTAGACCGCGCTCGGGCTTAAGGCCCAACTCCATCGGCGCTTTTCGGCGCGCGTCCTGCGCGCTTGGGGGCCCACGCGTCGGCCAGAACAGGTCTGCGCATGCGCGACGCGTCGGCCGCCGCCCAGCGCGTCCACGACGCGCGCATCCGACAGTGCCAGATATCGGCGCCTGCGCACGGGCGCTAGCGCGCGCGTCGGAAGCGGGGTCCGGTTGACAACAATGGGAGGACCGCGGGGCTCTTGAGGACTCTTTTCTTCATAGCTTCGTGTTCCCCGAACTTTTCTTCGCGGTTTAACTCGTCCTTTCAGCGCCCCCAACCATGTGTTGTTCACGGCTTGACATTATTTCAGTCGGCTCGCGAGGGGGAGCGAGCCAGCACCAGGTGCATGGAGATGCAAGCCCCTTTTCGACGCTCGTCGCGGCGCGTGCTGGTCGCGCAGGCGTTCCGCGCGCTCACCGAGGGGCGCCGATGGATCCGCCGCAAAGAAAACTTTTTGTTCAATATCAAGCATGTGTGCGGCTAGCGTGCAGTTCCAATTCTAACGCACTCTTAATCCTTCCTACCGGCCATAAAGCACCCCTCACAAACAGAGCTTTCTTGTCGCATGCGTGGTGTGCCAGTTTATCAACAAATTACCCCTGTCAGCTCAACTGAGTCGCAGCGCCAACAGAAAACAAATTTTGTCATGGTTTATGCAACCTGGTGTATGAAAACATACTTTCGCTTAATTTATCAAAGCTTCAATAGATATTAGCAGAGAAGCCAGCTTTCACGAATTCTGAAGTCGCATTTATTTTATTCGGGAGCTCTCGCCGCGTGTGAGAGCGTAGCCGTTTGGCTAAGTGTGGAAGAATGTAATGAAATCGCGCAATTTTCCTATGATTAAGGTAGATACCAACAGCAGAAAGATACTACGGTAAACCCTTTACCCGCTGAAGAGGCAAACGCTGAAGAGGCGAAACGGTGGGCGTAGTGTTGCTTTCGCAACAAAAGGCCTTAGGAAGCCTCTTGATCAATGCTTCGAAGATCGACACACACCATTTTAAACAGCATATGTTAGGGCACCTAAAACCGGGAAGCATTTTCGATGTTTGTTGCAACGCTGTACAGTTCTAGAGTGAAAAAAATTCAGGGGGTGCTTGAGCTTTCTAAAGTGCATGCAAGGCGAAAGTGTTGCCTGGCGCCATTTTTCTTTTTCAATTTTTTGTTTCATATTTTTATTTTACTTTTTATTTTGTTTCTTTTCTTATTGTAGTTTTGTTTTATTTTTTTCTATTTCATTAATTTTATTTCAGAAACTCATGCATTCACTAGATGCGCCTTTATTCATGCTCAAACCCTGAGCCTTCATGGTGGTGTGGTAGTCTCCACTTCAAATGCTCCCTGGTTGGATTCCCAGCCTCAACACAGCTGTTTTTTTAAGTAGTGACGCCGAAACGCGGACACGCTAACATTCCTTGGTCACGACAGTATCAGGCATTCAAGGCTGTTGTTGCCTTAATATGCAGAATTGGGCCCCCTCCAATTATTCAAATGCGCTGGGAAGTTCGTGTATTAATAGCACAGACCTGGAACTTCAGCACATCCCTCATCTGTGTACGTTATACAAATCCCCGAAGCATTTTTTGTAGGTGCTTTTGTTCACGTTTTAAGATTTTTTGTACCCCTTCCCAATAAGTTACGCACCCTTCTGCTGCCACTGCCGTCAGATGGCGGAAGTAGGCTGCGCATGGCTGAATTTACTTGTCTGATTTGGAAAGGCAGCCAAGAATAACATTTGTTTCCAGGACTTACCTGCTCCAAGCATTTCTAGCATGCTGGAAGGGACAACACTAGCACTTGTGACCAGACAGGGGCGACCGATGACACATTAGCGTGACGCTCCCAACATTCAGCAAGCCATGTGTGCGCCACACGCCATCCCCTCTAGTCACGTAAAGAAGCAGGCCAAACGTGATGTGTTAGATGCTATGATGGGGCACAAGTGAACCTTTAAAATCAGGCAGGTTGAAGGAAATCCGGGAAACAGCCAAGCTAGGTATTTCAGGATCACCTCAAATGGTAGGGTGTCGCTGCAAAAGAAGTAATCGCCCTGGCTCGAGCTTCAGAAGAGGAGGAGCCTTCAAGGAAATGTACGCCATCAAGTATTTTCTCTGGAATGGTCTGTAAAACATTAGTAAACATGCATCACATTGTAGAATTTGCCCATACCTGCCAATAATTTATAACTGAATTTCTTCTCCAATCCAATTTGGGTTTTGGTTTCAGCAGCTGAACTGAGACTACGTCACAAGTAGAAATGTGGTTGTGTGAAGCACAAGAGAACTGCAATGCCGTAACTGTTAGCCAACTCTCCATCTTCCAGTCTCCTAGGGTAGGCTGATACAAGAGGAGAGCAAATTAAAACTTCGAAGCAGTAGTTCTTGTATGCCCCATGTAACCTCAGCCCTATTCATGACGTCACCACTGTTCCAAAGAAAGCGAGCAGTAAAATTTTCTTACCCACTGCGATGGCCTAGTGGCCCAAGGGCACGGGACTGAATCCTGGCACCAGCATTTCGATGAAGGCAAAATGCGAAAGACGCCAATGGGCTGTGCGATGTCTGAGCACATTAAAGAACCCCAAGCGGTTGAAATTAATCTGGAGCCCTCCACTACAGCTGTCGTAGGTACATATGCAGCTTTACCATACCATGCCACACCATAAATCATATCATAACAAAATTTGATGTCCTTGCCTTTAATACCAATCATGAATTTATTTGTAAGATAAAATAAAGTGTAAGCCAATAGAATATTCTGACAGAAGATATAAAAACAATGGCCAGAAAGAATGACTCAACCAAAAGACTTTTGTTGTAGAAAATTCCGCCCAGCCAACTAAAAACACCAATAGCTCTAAAACACAGCGAATACTAGTAGCCACCCATGCTGCAAAGAACACCACCAGGCATACTGTTGTTGTTGACACCTGTACTCATTATTTTATTAGTTCAGGCATAATCATTAATATCGAATTTCGTCACAAATACACTTTCACACTCCACAAACAAAGCAAGAAAGCCCCACATGCGATCAGCAAGGAGCTCCTCCCTCTGCAAAGAGAAGAAAAGGAAAGGAGGTCAAAACAATATGATAAAGGCAATATAATAGGACGCGTTTGCAATGCAATCCTGGATGGATTGCAATGGATGATTTCTCTTTTCCTGCTGATTTCCTAGCACACGCTAGCCGAAGCTCCACTCAAAATTACCAGACACTATACCTGGTCCACCTACATAATTTTCAAAACAACCAAAAGAGGGGCATGACCCTCTGAACACTCTTTGAATATGACTACTTGGGCGCCGGACATTTCACTCGGCAGCTAATCAGTGCCAAGTCTGCTGCACTTTACAAATGAATTGATCAGCAGTTTTCTCATCAACTATACATTACCATGCACAAGTTGACTGCAAATATCAGTCAGCCCCTACCTAGTAAATAGTCTACGCCGGCAGAAAAAATTTACAAAAAAAAAACTGTATACAGCTTTTGTCAAAAACTCACAGCACACACTACTTGCTTCTAGGCCTTGCTCTAGGCTAATGGTGCATCACTAGTGCACCAAACCTCTTGAGAATGAGAGGAATTCTCGTCCTCACCCCTGCAAAACTTGGGACTTGCATGGATGCTTGCACTACAGCAAATCCCTGTGGTTGTACATTTCTGACAAAGCCAATACTATTCCCAACACACTATGAATAATTCATTACCGCACAACTACGCAGTGGCTCCAGTTTCGATTTCTTGAGTCACGACCTCAATAACATTTCACAACCTGAAAGTTTGCCACAAGATAGGTTGCAATGTTACGACCTAATCCAGGTTTTTTTTTGTTCTGAACACCAGCAAAGCCAAATATACGAGGGTCTGATTCGCAGCACTCTTTAGATTGTCTACCTGTTGATGCCCACGGCAGGCAAAAGGCACCGCAGCCAATATGAAATGAGCAGCTTTTTTAGATCAGTCTTCCACAATAAGCAGTTATCAATAAGCCAAAGATGTCAACAGGCGAGCATCAATAACATGTGGTCATCAATAAGGCACAGATGAAAGCCAAACAACTTGCAAAATCTGGCCCAAGAAGGCAGAAAGGAATGCAGGTCCTCACACACAATTAAAACCTAAAGCAATAGGTACAGCGCATCAGTGCATTTCATCAGCCCAGTTTTATTCCAACAGTACAGCACTTGCCTATGCTTAACCTGCATTACAAAGAAGACACAAAGAAGTCCGCATCCGACTCACCAGAGCAGTATGGTGCTGGGGACAGTCGAGTAGGTGGTCTCTTCGAGGTGGTCATCTCCGCTTGTAGCTGGAAACATCAACGGTACCAGCAGCATGTGAGGTGAGACAAGTTATGTTCTGAAGTAAACGAGAATATATCAGTGATACGGATTTCCTCACTAAAATGCACTGTACAGCACAAAGTTTATAGTGTTCCAAACACTTCATCCTCCTTTATAAACTTCAAACCCCTGCCTTTGTGCTGCACACACTAGCATCATCTTCTCATTCACATGTGGCCCTTCCAGCAGGTGCCATGACCTGTGGCATCTTTATGGCCGTAATAACAAAGAAGTCAAAAATGAAGGTGTGTCTGTGGGGGCGGGGGCAAGCGTTCTCAAAGCTGCGCAAAGCTGAACTTTTGCAAGTACTGAGAATGTTCATGGCAAACGCATCAACCTAGCTTTACAGCTTCCAGAATTCCCTCCTAGTTAACCTCGAGAAAAACCTGATCACAATGCAGCAGACTCCAGTTATAACAAACCAGAAGGAACCACAAAATTTGTTCAACTTGTAACAAGTTCATCTTAACAAACGTGCCCCCGGAAAAAGTTTGTGAGTATACTAGGTGTGTCCATATACAGTCGAGCCACTTATGAAAGCTGCAGTTAGATCGAACGGAGAGGGGCCATAAATTTGGCCCTGTAGTCCAATAACTCGCACTTCTTGTAAGCACGAATTATTGTAAGAACGAGTGGAGACCAAAAAGTCGATAAGAAGGTGAAACATTGCTGGGAAAATGCCACAGTTTTATCAAATGTTGCTGTAAAAATGCATGCCATGAATGGTGATACCTGTGCTAGTGGAAGGCTTGGCAAGCTTTTGTGGTAACGAGGGTGCAACTCAGCAACCAAGGGTTGCCCTTTGCCATCAACAAGTCTCGCAAGATGTGATGCTTTGGGAGATTTTCAATGGGGGGATGGGCACCACGTACGATGTACTTGCTGAATGGCTTTTCAATTTCGACCCTGACATAGCGACAACATGCGCGCTTGACAAGTTTGTGATACACCAAGTGATATCTTTTCTGATTCTGGTGACAATGCTCTTTTCACCACAGAATGCCAAGTGCAAGACTGAGCAATTGGAAATGGGTGCCATTCATACACTCAAGATGTCCTATCATTGACGCACCATCCAGCACATGCTCATAGCAAATGAGACGCTAGGTGGCAATGTTTTTGTTTTGTCTAGGTGTAAGATGGGGTCAGTTTGTATGCCTCGTTTGAGTGAGAACACTAAAACAGCCACTGTTTTCAGCACGGAAAACAAATCCATTTCTATCTGCCCATGTTACTGGTTTGCTTATTCTCAACTGTACTTATCCCTCGCATGTTGATACATTGGAAGATATGCATGTTATCTGTAGCTCAGTGGTTATGCCGCTCAGCTGCTGCCCTGAAAGACAGGTTTGGTCCCAGCCGGGGTGGTCGAATGTTGATAGAGGTGAAATTCTAGAAGCCCGTGTACTGTGCAACGTCAGCACACATTAAAGAAACCCTGGTGGCTGAAATTTCCGGAGCCCTGAGGTACAGAGTCTATAACACTTGTCTAGAGCACTGGAAAGGTGCCGGTTGGGGGGAATGAAGAGAAATTATCAAGCAGGTATCGACTTTCATTGATAATGCTTGTACTGGATAGCAGCCTAATAGAGACATGAACCACACAGGCACCAGCGCCTTACCGCTGGCAAAGCAGCTGCGAAAAGATTTCAGTTCATTTGCTCCACAGCACACCGTCCGAGCACTCTAGACTAGTGTGATAGACTCTGTACTCCATTTTCCTGAATGAAGTTCCTTGAGAGGGTTGAGCCTCGGCGTACATGAAAAGAGCGGTCAGACAGGCAGTTAACATCCTGCCATGGATGCCATGCTCTGCTAAGTCACAAAGAATCCAGAACCTCGAAATTGTGTTGTATACCTTCTCCAGATCAAAAAAAAAGAAAGCAAGGCAGTGTTGTTTGAGTACAAAAGTATTTGTATTGTAATTGTATTGTATTTTTAATTGTATTTTCAAGGCAAACTAGATGCAAACTAGATGGCCAGTTGTTGAGCATGCCTTTTTAAAACCACATTGACGGATGTCAAGATGGTCGAGAGATGCAAGCACAAAAGTTAATCTGATATTAAGGACACTTTCAAAGGATTTGGAGAGTTGGCTTGTAAAGGCTTTTGGCCCATAGCTGCTAGAGGAGGTTGGCAACTTTCCAAGTTTCAGGAATTGCATTGTAACGGCTCTTTCCCCTCCTTAGGTATTTTTCCTTTTATGAATATTTTGTTAACGAAATTCAAAAGTGTCTCCATGGCAGGTTGGGAAAGATGGGCAATCGTATCCTAGTGTATTTGGTAGAGTCCTGGAGTAGTTTTCTGGCCGGCAGACACTACTTTATTGACTTCGAGAGTAATTAGATTGTATTGTTCATTAGCACCTCTAGTTTTGGAAGTCTGTTTTTCGGCTATATTTTTGAGTTTTAGAAATGACTCGGTATAATGTGAAGAACTAGAAACTGAAGCAAAGTTACTTGTTTGTGTATCAGGTGTCGAGAGAGGAACTGTGAAAGGTGAGCAGCTGTCATGTAGATATCAAACTTGCTCCCACATTTTTTTCGATCCGGCTAAGCTGTTTATAGAAGACACATAAGCTTACCATGCTGTTTTCTTGACATTTCGGCAAGAAAATGTAAATGTGCTGTCGCTTTTTTGAAAAGGATAAGTTCTCATGTGCTGGGCATCTGCGAACGACTCCTCAGGCTTTATTTTGACTTTTTTTTGCCTCTCATTCGCCTGTGTACTACAGTGTGGTTCTGGCACATCACTCCTGTGGATTTTGTAAGTGATAGCTGTGCGGCAGTAAGAATGCATGCTGTGAACATTTAATTTACTTCGCCTATGCTAAGATTTTCTAAAACAATATTCTCTATAAACTGGCTTTCTCTCTAAACAATACCCAGTCAGCTAAATGTAGTTTAGAATGCCACAGTTTTGTCGGAATGCTGTTAGCGATGACGACATGCTTATTATGACAAGGAGATGATCACTTCCATATGGATTGTCTGAAACATCCCGTTTAAAATCTCTAAAAACACATGGTAAACAGCTCATCTTCCCCGAAGTTGCGGAACAGTATGTGGGTTTATGAGAGATGAGCAAACAAACATCACGACATAGAATAAAATCCTCTATAGTCTGACCTATGGTATGTTTTCACACTTTCCAAACGAGAGGAATGAGCATTAAGTCTCCAACTGTCAGATAAGAATCTGGCAGTTGCTCTAAAAGGTCCTATAACTCACAGGGTTACATCTAGGTGAGGTTCGAGATATACAGAACATACTGTAATTGTTTTGTATGCAACGACAGTGGCTGCTACTCCTTCGAATCTAGTTTTTAGTTTCAGCCCATGAGCTGCTACATCAAGTTTCGCTATGATGGCTGTGCTTCCCGAGAGCCTGCTCACCCCGTCTGTCATGGCAGAAAACTAATTTCTTAAGCACACTCGCGTGCCGAGGACCTAGATTTGTCTCTTGTAGACAAAGCTACAGGAGATGGAGTTTTGAGATGTCTTGTGCCATTATGTTATTTAAATGTGCACTGCAGTTCCACTGGGCTCTGAAAGCCATTTTATTGTGTATCTATGAAGTGAAAACTAGATTATTCTAGTTTTGGCCTTGTGACTCTGAGCCTCTCTTTTTGATCAATCCAAGGAGTCCCGCCATCTGTCTGGCTTGGAAGGAACATGGCTGCTTTGGGCCGTATCCATCATCTCTGCAGGGGTACTGGACGACGGAAGCTGCGGTGAAGCAGTGGTGGTCAGCAGTCAGCCAGCCTGAGCAGGATCTTGCTCGGAGCGAAGGCAACATGGCTGGGCTAGTGCCCCTCTTCTTTACAATGGCCCCGGGGAAGAAAGGAGCCATCCTGGCGACTCATGGTGCTGACAATACGACCGGGTAGTAGTAAGGCTTGAGGCGTTCAACATGCACAGTCTCGCGGCCACGGCGGAGGAGATCAGCAGATGGCGCGAGTGGCTCAGTGATGTTAACTGGGGATGTGCGCTCCAGGATGTGGTAGGAACCATGATATTTCAACTTAAGTTTCTTCGAGAGGCCAGGAGTACTAGAGGGTACCCACAGCCACACACGTGAGCTGGATAGGAAGGCCAGTGCAAGATGATCTTTATCATGGCAGTGTTTGTGGCACCCCTGAGTGGCTGTCGTGATCGACCTTGTGATCTGGCGGCATTGTTCGGTGCGCTAGGCAGCTTCAGAGACAGTTGTGCACTCAGATGAGGCAGGGCTTTAGGGGAGAACTGTGTTGATGGGAGCAGATCGATGGCAGCCGTAAAGCAGAAAAAACAGAAAAGCCTGTGGTGGATTGTGTAGCAGTGTTATAGGCATATGCTATACAGGATATAACAAGGTCCCAGTTCTTGTGAATGGCAGTGACATCCATGGTTAGCATTTTGCCAAGGGTACAATTAAAGCGTTTGGTTAGACCATTTGTTTGTGGATAGTAGGCGGCACAAGTCCAATGAATTATACTAGACTGGGCAAGCAAAGCTTCAACGGCATCAGAAAAGAAGACGCGTCGTCTGTCACTGAGGAGTTCACGAGGAGCACTGTGGTGAAGAATGAAACACTGAAGAATGAACGACACCACACCACGAGCGCGCAGTAGCAGTCGGGAGTGCCGCAGTCTCAGCATACCTGGTCAGGTGATCAATATCAACAATGACCCAGCAGTTGCCTGCAGGGGTGTACGGCAGAGAGTCATATAAATAGATTCCAATGCAGTCGAACAGGCGAGGTGGATCGGTGAGTGGCGAGCCTCTGCTTGCGCAGCTCCCTGTAGCTCTGGCAGACAACTTCAGAAACAGAGCAGAGATCTCGGGACAGCAGCATGTGAAACGCATCATCCTCGATCCCTTTCAGAATATGCTTTATTCTGCCAGCCTCGGACACCTGGGTGTTGACGCACGAGCACAGGTTCACTACTTCTTCAGTAGCCTAGTTGTCGGCTACTGGCCTCTCAAACTAAATGCTCAGCGATAGCAGAGCCACCACAGAGCTGTCCTCTTTCACCTGACCGCTCTACTTTCTCCACTCAGCACTCACCTTCACTGTGTCGCCATTCCCCCTCTCTCCCATGCACTGGCGCTCCACTCTTTCGCATGAGGGAAACTACTGTATATACTCGCGTAATGAACCCACTTTTTTTCCCGAAAAATTGACTTCAAGTTGGGGGGTTCATTATGCGGGAAAATTTTTTCGAAATTTTTCGGGCGATTAAATTTCATATCACAGCATTGATAAAAAAATGCAATCGCAGCCTTACCTCTATAGAAAAATCACGGATGTGATGTGAATAAAAAAATTTATTTCACACACTGCTTGGCTCGGTCTCGCGTTATCACTCGGCCTCGCTCTCCGAGTCGAGGCTTTTGCCCGCATCGCTCGCAACTTCGTCTTCATCATTGTCCCACAACGTGCAGTCTTCTGTGCCGTCCAAGCAGTTTGAGATTTCAGTTTTCTTGAAGCTGCGGACGATCACCTCGGGGGTAATTAAATTCCACGCTTCCAAAATCTATCGGCAAAGCATGTCGATGGTTGGCCTTCGTATCTTGCCAGTCGGTGTCACGTTGTGGTTGCCTGCTGCCATCCACTCAGCGTACAGCTGCCGCACGTTGTCCTTAAATGATTTGTTGACAGAGACGTCAAGTGGCTGCAGCACTGAGGTTAGGCCACCCGGAATTACGGCGATGTCTGTTCACAGCTCGCTCATTCAGCGCTGGACGTCTTTGTCTAGGTGGCCACGAAAGCTATCTAAGACAAAGAGCGACGGCAGAAGAAGGGCCCCTGGTCGCCGGTCCCCAGACTGTCTTGAGCCAGTCGACCATCAGTTGTGCCGACATCCACCCTTTCTCTTGGGCCCGAATATGAATCCCAGCCGGAAAGGTGCCTTTTGGAAGAATTTTCCTCTAAAATATAACGAATGATGGCAGTTTCCTGCCATCCACTGTTATAGCGAGCATTATGGTGCACCGCTGTATCTCGGCACCCGTTGTCACTGCACGTTTTTTGCACCTTTCAGGTCCACAGTGCTGTTCAGCGGCATATCAAAGTTTATCGCCGTTTGGTCTGCATTCACAATCTGTGAGAGCAGGAACTACTTCTCCTTCTGGATACATATCACAAAGCGATGAAAGTCGCGCACTTTGTCCTCACAGTCCGCTGGCAGCCGCTGACATAGCGTCGTACGCCTTCTCAGGCATAGCCCGTTCTGACACATAAAACAAGTTGTCCAACCACTGCTGGCTTTAAATTCGAGAACAGAAATGCCGTGACTCCTTGCAGTGGCCCGCGCGTGGTTCTCAATGAGCTCGTGAGATACAGCACATCCTTCGTTGCGCAGCCTCTTCACGTAGTTCAGCACTTCTTCCTCCACGTGAGGGAACTTTCCTTGTTTGGGCTCTTGAAATGCGCGCCGATCTTTTCCGGTAGCCCTCAGTTCGTCCTTTTGTTTACGCCAGTAGCGCACACGCACTGGGTCGACACTGAAGAGTCGCCCGGCCGCGTGGTTGCTGTACTCCAAGGCATGCTCCACGACTTTTACCTTGAAACCCGCCGTGTAGCTGGCATAACGACACATCACAACGCACAAGTCAAAGCACACAGACCACCCACACGCAGCTCCAGCAATATGGTGGGTGGCTGACATCCAAATGCGTTGTCTTTACTTCGTTTTGGTGCCGCTGGGCACAAACAGCGCTATGAGCAAGGTTTTGTTTTGAGTTTGACAGATGGCGCTAAGCAACCAGATCATTTATCATCATCCTCGGCAAAAGCGCGCGGTCGCCAAGTTTCGTTTCCGTGTCACCTGCGCTCATGTCTCCGGTGTTTCTCTCGCATTAGACAATAATAATCATGCGTTTACGGTAAAGGAAAGATGCGGCAATTGCCACTCTCACTAGGAGGTCACCCGAGCTGCGCTGTGAGCGAAGGGAAGAAGAGCCGTAGTGAAGGGCTACCACGCCGGCAAATCTCGCATTAAAAGAAGCAGGCTGCATCATGTCGCGATCTGTTGACTTTGTTATCGTCAGCAGAGCCGGCCAATCACGCCGAGATAACGCGAGCATGCTCTAATATGGCCCTGAAGATCGGCATGCAGCTTTTATGCGAGAAAAAAAAATCTCAAGGAGAAAATACGGGCGGGGGGGGGGGGTCATTATGCGAGTGGGTTCATTACGCGAGTATATACGGTAGATGCCGCAGTTCCTGAGGCGAGAACTTCACTGCCAGCGAAATATCAAAAGCCTCATTTCTTTCTCGACAATCTCATCAAAGTTTTTATGGAGGTTGTTTATGTGTTGGCGCTCGCCGGTACCGGTGCTGCAGTTTCTGCAATAGCCAAAACCTTTTGCCATTCCTTGCAAAGAGTGATGAAACCCCTATCTGGATTCTCGCTGCACATGACAAGCACGCAGTCTATTGAGCCGTTAGCGACGCGCACTGCCAGAGTCATTATTCAGAATGTTCTGTGCCCAATCGAATTCGCCACTTTGCCAACCTGTTTTCATGACATAATCTTGGGTTGGGTCTTTCTGTCGCGCCATAACACATGCTGAACAGGAGTTCTTTGTGCTCAGCGATTACTCGTCGGCTGCTGCCCCTTCTGCTGCTTCTCCCAAAGCCATCGTTGCCGAAGACATTCACCTACCTGCGTGCTCTCCTGTTCTTGTGCCTACAATTTGTGACTTCCTTTGCGACGGTAACATACTTTTTAAAGTCACTGCACACCCCTACCTTACGCTATACTCACCCTCTCAGCTGGACTTATCGCGTTTGTTGTGACCAATACGTCTGTGTGTATCCTTCCGCCATGAGTTGCGGTGAGTTTCTCAGAACCATGCAGCTCATTGATTTCATTCTCCATCGGGATGAGAATGACAATGTCATTCGCAGTCCCTCGTCTTCACTCCATCGATGCAACTCTTCCCGCCCCACAACGCACTCAACTTCTTGCGCTGTTTCATCAATTTCGTTTTTCCTTCAATTCACACCAGCCCGCTTTTAAGCCACACGTCGACTGTCACCCACCACATCAAAGCGGATGGTCATGCCCCTCTGCGTCAGCGCCCATACTGTGTCTCTGCACTGAGCGCCGTGTTATTAAAACCAGGTTGAAACCATGATTCAGGGCAGCGTGATTCAGGCCTCTTACAATCCACGGGTGCCCACCGTGGTACTCGTACAGAAGAAAGATGAATTTTGCATTCAGTACCGCTGCCTGAATAAGATAACGCCGAAAGACGTTTTAACCTCTTCTGTGTATTGATGACGCTCTAGACTGCCTACAAGGAGCGGAACTCTTCTCTCGATTAACGCTCTGGGTACTGGCCGGTCCCCATGGCAGCCGAAGATCGACCAAAAACCACATTTGTGACCACTGATGGCCTGTATGAATTTTCCGTCATGCCTTTCAGCCTCTATAACGCTCCGGCGACTTTCAAGCGCATGATGGACACTATTCTGCGCGACCTGAGGTGTACGTCGTGTTCTTTGTTGTGTTGGGTTTTATGGTACATGGGCAATTCAGGCCATCATGCGCCAAACTCAAGGTATGGAGAAATTTTTTTCTGCAGAATTTTATAGAAATGTTAATTATCGGTGGTGCATCTGGAAAATGACCACGCAAAAAAATAAAGACCCCGATTTTGCAATTGTTGCATCTCAGTGACCGGCGGGCATCAATAAGCCAAAGATATCAACCAAACAACTAAAATTTGGCACACAGGTCTTTGCATGCAATTAAATACTAAACCAACAGGTGCAGTACGCTGACGCATTCAGTCATCCCAATTTCATTCCAACAGTACAGCGCTTACCAACGCTTAACCTGCATTACAAAGATGATGTAAAGAGGTCCGCATCCAACTCACCATGGCAGTGGTGCTGTGGATGCTCGAGGAGGCGGTCTCCTCCGAGTACTCCATTACGGTGCTCAGGCGATGCCTCAGCGCGAAGCGCACCAGAAGACTAGCCCGGGCCCGGGTCAGCACAGCGGGAGGTGATGGCAATAGCGGAGACGTGGTGGTATTGTCTCGCACCTCCACTGGAGCTGGAAACAACCGACAGTACCAGCAGCATGAGAGGCGAGACCCTCCCAAGTAAAAGAGAATATCAGTGATACAAACTTCCTCGCTAAAATGCACTGTACAGCACAATACGTAAGGTGTTCCAAAACACTCCACCCCACAGACTTCACGGCTGCCACTGCACACACTACCACCATCTACTCATTGACTTGTGGCAGTTCCAGCAAGTGCCATTCCCTGTGGCATCTTTACGGCCACCACAAAGGAGTGGGGGCAACGGGAAGCGCTCTCACAGCTACGCCAGGCTGAAGCTTCACAAAGAGCGAGAATGTTCACGAGAAATGCATCATGCCAGCTTTACGGCCTCCAGAGTGCCCTCCTAGTTTACCTCGGGAAAAACCTGAGCACAATACAGCAGGCATTCATGAATACGAACTTGAATGAGCCACAAAATTTGTCTTATCAGAAGTTCATCTTAACGGAAGTGCGCCTAAAAACATGTTACATGAAAACAATGAATAAAGTAGCCTTTCACAAAGCCAATGCCAAGATCTCCCAAGTGCGCAATACCAAGGTCTGACCGTGACAAGGTCTCTGAGCCAGCGCAGGCGTAACGGCGCCCAGTCTTTTCCGTGAAAGCAAGAAAACGCACTCCCACAACACTGCTTCCCCACAGTTTTGCTCTAAGATGAAAGATGCTGCGCGGAAGTCATCTTGTGGCAGTGCACTTTGTTGTGTAGAAGCATTATACATATACATATAGTAGTAAACCGTGCCAAGTCGCCTCCACTTTACAAATCAACAAATTAGCACTTTTCATCTACTGCATATATTGCCATCCATTAGTTCCGTGCTATGATTTGCGGCCATTGCTGAAAACAGGGATGAACGCAGTACCAGGGAACGTCAGTGCTGTCTTGGGGCACGAACCATGGGCATTATTGGTGGAGACTGTGTGCGAGTGTTATTTAGTCCCGTAGTTTGTAACAGTAAGAGATTGGACCATTGAACCGGATCATTTAATTTTGATCTGGAATCTCAATACTAGTCTGGGAAATTGCCAGGTGCCAAGATGGAGAAGTGTTAAAAGTCTGATGGCAATGAAACAGGCGTACAGGTTTCATTGCATCATCAAAAAAAGGAATTCATAATTGCAATTCTATCGCAGTACAGTCACGATAGCAGTGCCTAATTTCTGCTCAGGAAATTGAGAAAAACAACAGAGAAGAAAACAAATCGTTACAGCCCACCATCGACCCAAGCATCCAAAACCAGCTAGTCTTATTCCAAGCTCTTTGGCTCAGCTGTGTGCATTGATGACGTAAGATGACCGCCACAGATGGTGGCTATGCAGTTGCAGAAAGCAATGCGTGCATTGTAGGTGGTCAAGAGATGCACTGCTTTGAAAACTATAGAATGAGCAGCTGTTGCCAGCCTTTACAACCAGAGCTGCGCAAAGTGTCTTGCTCCACAACATCTTACGGTGTCGAGGAGCGCAAAAAACCAGCCCTCTACGAGGGCGATGCTAGGATTGTTTACACTCTGCTGTGCACTGCAAAAGGCAGTACACTGTGCGGCTTGTTACACCTGCCAAAAGTACCTACTGACCAATAAACCTCTTCTCAAAAGGTTGCACATATAAAGGATAAGTAGGGGTATGCTAACATTCGAATACATGTATTTGGTATTCAGCTTATATTCATATTAAAGGCACTGATATTAGAGACTCTGAATATTCTCCAGCGATCGCATACCATGCAAACTTTCATAAATTCGACTATGGCAAATCCGCAGTATCGAAGCAAACAACCCGGCAATCGAGTTTGAAGTGCCAGGAAAACAATATGAAGATTCCGTTTACTTTCTTTATCGTATATCGCCTGACCCGATCACAATCAGATGCCGCAGGGCATTATGTCATGAAATTTCATAAGTGGGCTTCCCCACATATAGCACACGATGAGAACAAGACTGCCTACTACTCACTTCAAACAATCCCAACGAGAATGCACACTTTTTTTTTTTGTTGCATCCTTCTATAATGTGTTCCATACTTCACACCCGCTCCCATGAAATTCATCCTGTTGCCTTCGTAACTCTCTTAGTGTGAGCTTCGCCATCTTATTTCGGTCAACCGCAATATTCGGGCAAGTCCACTCACAGATATTTGCACGAGGCTCCCAACGGGGAAATTGGCGCTACAACGGGGCAAGCAACACTGTAAAAATTCCACCTACTGCAAGGTGCATTGTAACCTGCACACCTTTTATAAGTGGGCATAACGACAGGCAAGACAACTGCCGGAGAGTCTCTGTAGCTAGGCCAAAAAATAGTCTGCCTGCATAGTTTTGGTTTAAGCGCTTTGCCGCTCGCGTGCGGCGATGGCAGCTGTTGGCCTTACATTCGCCGATCATCCAAACCCAGCTCCATGCCACTTTTGGACACAGACTGGCGTGCCGCTGGTCGTTTCTTTTAATGTGAAAGCACTACTTCGCTAGCAAAGCTGAAAAACCGAGGCTATGTGTGAAGCCTGAAACTCAGATTGTGACTTATAGCCAGCGGTCTTGCGCAGCTGCTCCGTCAACGTGCGGAACAGCACTCCGAAACAGGGCGCTCTTCATCAGCTTATATGCATTTGCACAATGGAGCTGCCTGATAAGGCTTTACCGCATTTTCAGCAGTTTTTTTCTTTTTTGGGGGGGGGGGGGGGCACGAGGGCATTTTATAAATCAGCCTTTGGATAACGTGGGTACTTCTTTCTGTCCTTTGAACAGCGAATTAACGAGGTTTACCAGGCATCACGTTATTTTTAGTTGCCAGTCAGGTATCGTTACATGGATTTCATTTTGCACGATCAAATTGCAGGTTGGATACTGCTATGCTGTCTAATCAAGTACGTCGTATACAATTCTGTGGACATCAAGGCTTTTTATATGGTGCCGAGTCAGTGTAGTTTTGTTAATTACACGAAGCATAAGGAGCTCGTCGGCCAAAAAAGCAGCGCAAGTGTTGCACGCAGCGCGCTGCTTGCACACCTGCCCAACAATAAAGAGGATCCGGTGCTCTCTGAGGAGGAGCCGGACCAGTGGTGCGATAGGGCCCGAGTTGGTGGACTGAAAGTTGTTGTTGTGTTGTGTTTAATGGCGCATAAGCGGCTAAGGCTATCATGTGCCATGAACAAGGTTTAGTAAAATTGGCTCGAGCAAAGTTTGAAGACAAGGTGTATAAAAACGGTGGTGTAAAGGGCCTAAAAGTTATTTTTATTACCTGGCTGATTAAATACAAACACTTTAGAAATGGCTGTTTGCAGAAGCTTTTAAAAGTTGGTTAACCTCCGTGGATATCCTTGGCTTGCCAAGGATCTCGAGGCCACCAACTACTCAGATAAAAACCTCAGCCTCCTTCTCAGGACTGAGAAAGTGGCTGAGGTATATCGTTTTAAGTAGAGAAGCACAGGGTAAGAACATTACAGTTTTTGAAGAACACCGGCTTCCTTTAAAAAGCTAAAAACATCAAGCATACTAACGGGTGCATGTTCAGCTAAAATAAACGCTGGATGAAATGGAATATGTTCTTGGTAAAATGTAGCAAAATATTTTTTCCTTACTGATTCAAGTTTTGTGCATGATAGTAGTATGTGGTTTACGGTAAGTTCATGTCCGCATTGCTCGCAAACAGGTTTGTCTTTCTTTGTTAGCAGGAAGTTGTGTGTGAGGTGTGTGTGTCCAATACGGAGACGGCATAAAATAACTTCGATGAATCGTTTTTGGTGTGAGCATGATTTCCATTGGCCTAGGATTGGTTTTACTAAATGTAGCTTATTATTTCTTTCGATATTCCATTGCGACTGCCATTTATTCCTTAATTTGCATTGCACCAACCTCATACCATCTTTGTAAGGAATGCACACTTTCTTTATTTCTTTGTTCCGAGCTTTTCCAGCACATTCATCTGCCTTCTCATTGCCAGTGATTCCAATGTGACTGGGGACCCAGCAAAATTTTATGTCTTGTCCCTGTATTGTGGCGCTTGTTATGTTGTGTATGATATCACCAATTAGTGGTGTCACTGCATTTCTATGGTGAAGTGAGGTTAGTATGCTCAGAGAATCAGTGTAAATGATACTGTTCTGAATGTTCTCATTTATTATTTTTTCTACAGCTAGCAAGACTGTGTAACACTCGGCGGTGAAAATGGATGCACACTCAGGTAGCCGTACTATTTTTTCCCAATTATTCTGGACTACAGCACTTCCCACGTAGTGCGCCGATTTTGATCCATCGGTATAAAATGCTTCGTATTCTCCGTATTTTTCGTTTAGTGCTAAATACTCTTTTAATATCTGTTCATGCGGTGTATGTTTCTTCTGAAATTGTGTTAATGTGAAGTCGCACACAGATGGTAGGCAGTACCAAGACGGGAGTGGATCATGTTTGCGGGCAATATTAGGCAATGTGTCCATTATATCTAGTTCTTGGCATTTCTCTTCAAACCGGAGAAGAAGTGGCCTGATTGTGAGGGGTCTGTTGGTAAATAGTGTTCGGGATGGGCACTTTGTAACGAGTGGGTAACAGATGTGTTTAGGCTGGGAACGGATCTTTAAAATGTATGAGCATGTGAGCGTTGTTCTTCTGTCTGCAAGTGGTGGTTCATTGGTTTCTACGTACAGGCTTTTTATTGGTGACGTCCTGTATGCACCAGTTGAAAGGCGCAATCCCAAATTGTGCACAGGATCCAGTCGCTTCAAGTACGATGGCCTTGCTGATCTATACACTATGCAACCATAATCTAGAATGGAACGTACTACAGAGCGATAAATGTGTAGAAGACATACCCGATCAGAACCCCAGTGTTTGCGTGATAGGACTTTCAGTATGTTCAGTGCTAGCGACGCCTTCTTTTTCAGTGTGTTTATGTGAGGCAGGAAAGTAAGTTTTTTATCGAAGGTGATGCCTAGAAATTTGTGTTCCTTTTTGAAAGGCAGCTTGGTTTGGTTGAGGTGTTGTTGGATTTGTGTGCAAGCCTCGTTTGAATGAAAAAAGTAAGGCCACTGTTTTCTGTGTTGAGAACTGGAAACCATTCTTGTCTGCCCATGTTGCCATTTTGTTGATTGTAAGCTGTACTTGTCGTTCGCATGTGGATATATTGGAAGATGTACATGCTATCTGAAGATCATCAACATACATTGAATACATAATGGACCTTGGGATTATTTTTCTAATAGAATTCATTTTTACAACGAAGAGAGTTGTGCTTAAAATGCACCCTTGAGGAACTCCATTTTCCTGAATGAAGTCCCTTGAAAGGGTCAAGCCTAGGCGGACATTAAATGAGCGGTTAGACAAAAAGTCTTTAATGCAGTTGAGCATTCTGCCACGGATGCCGAGCTCAGCTAAGTCCTGGAGAATCCCGAACCTCCAGGTTGTATCATATGCTTTTTCTAAATCAAAAAAGATGCTAAGACAGTGTTGTTTGTGTATAAAAGCTTCTCTGACAGTATTTTCAAGGCGGACTAAGTGATCTGTAGTGGAGCATCCTTTTTTAAATCCACACTGATGGATATCAAGCAGTTCACAGGATTGAAGAACAAAGGTTAGTCTTATATTTAGGACACTTTCAAAGGATTTGGCAAGGCAACTGGTTAAGGCTATGGGTCTATAACTGCTAGGAGAGGTTGGGGGTTTACTAGGTTTAAGAAACGGTACAATAATAGCTTTCTTCCAGGCTTCAGGTATTTCCCCTGACATCCAAACTATGTTGAAGAATCTTAAAAGTGCTTCTATGGCAGGCTCAGAAAGATATGTGCAAGGATTTCATAATGTATATGGTCGGGTCCTGGAGCAGTTTTTTTCCGGCAGACAGTACTCTGTTGATTTCTTGGAGGGTAATTAGACTTGTATTTTTCATTTGCACCTCCAGTTGTTGGCAGCCTCTGTTTTTCAGCAGTATTTTTGTATTTTAAAAAGGACTGTGTGTAGTGTGATGAACTTGAAACTGCAGTGAAATGTTCCCCCAATATGTCTGCCTGTTCCTCTATTCTTGTTTGTGTGCCAGGTGTTGTTAAAAGCGGAATTGTGAATGGTGAAAAGCTACCGTTTAATTTTCGAACCTGCTCCCACATTTTTTTAGATGGGATCTGACTGTTGATAGATGAAACATAATTCTGCCATGAAGCTTTCTCGGCACTGCGACGGACGTACCGAGCTTTAGCTTTTGCCTTTTTAAAAATTAAGAGATTTTCATGTGTCGGATACCTACGGAATTTACCCCAAGCTCTGTTTTGTTGTTTTTTAGCCTCCTTACAGTCTTTTGTCCACCATACTTTATGGTTTTGTCGCGCTACTCCTGACGACTGAGGAATAGCTGTGAGTGCGGCAGTTATGATACAATTAGTGAACTTTTCATTTATTTGGTCGATGGTGAGATTTTCTAAAAGTATATTTTCTAAATTTGCTTTTGCTCTAAAAAGTGACCAATCGGCGAGATGAAGCTTCCAGCGCCGTGGCCTTGTGGGGATTATTTCCGGTGGGGATGTTAAAGTGATTAGTATAGGGAGGTGATCGCTGCCATATGGGTTGTCAATGACGTCCCAGTTAAAATCGTTAAAAACAGAAGGTGAACTAAAAGACAAATCTAAACAGGTCATTTTCCCTGAGGCAAGGGAGCAGTATGTGGCTTTTTCTGTATTTAAAAGGCATACACTATTTGTGAGGATAAAATCTTCGATTATTTGACCCCTAGAGTCACAGCGCTGACTTCCCCAAAAAGGGGAGTGAGCGTTAAAATCCCCGACTACTAGATATGGTTCTGGAAGTTCATCAATGAGGCCTTGTAGATTGTGGACTGTTAGTGTGAGATGTGGAGGAATATATACAGAGCAGATTGTAATTGTTTTGTAGCTGACAATGCTGACTGCAACTGCCTCAAGTTTTGTTTTCAGTCTGATCTCTTGAGCAGGGACGCCGCTTTGTACGACAATCGCGACGCCTCCCGAGAGTCTATTTGCCTGCTCACGATCGCGTCTAAAAGTTTTATAATGCTTCAGGATGTTCATATGTTGTGGACCTAGATTGGTTTCCTGGAGACATAAGGCTACGGGTGACATTGACCCTAAAATATTTTTTATGTCATCGTAATTTCTCAATATTCCTCGGCAGTTCCACTGAACTAGAAAAGCCATGTTTATGTTTGGGGTATGAACGATTGGGGGTTTACTTATGTTCTGGGGCCGTTATGGTGGCCCTGCCTTTTTTCCGCTCAAGAGAGCTGTTCCGCCGCTGCAAAGCGGGCGGATCGGGAGTTACCTCCTTCACCTCACTGGAGGTGCTGGAAGACCGCAGGGAAGCCGCGGATGTGTTTGTGTCAGGCCTCCCCCGACGGGGGGAAGTCCTGCGGGATGCCGACCCATGGGCCGGCACTCCCTGGCTTGTAGTTAGCAGATCAGCTTTCGCTGTCTCTGCCTGGGGCGTGGGTGGCCCTGCTACAGGCGCAGTAGAACTGGCCGCGGCAGGTGCCGGAGTGCTGTGTGGTGCTACGCCCCTGCGCACCACATCAGCAAAGTTTGGTTTCGCTGTGAAGGAGAATGTGTTGTTAAGTGCAAAACACCTTCTGGCTTCTTTGAATGAAATGTTTTCTTTGGTCTTAATGGTGATGATTTCTTTCTCCTTTTTCCAGGACGGACACGCCCTGGAGTATGCAGCGTGGTCGCCTTCGCAGTTTGCGCAGCGTAGTGCTGCGTCGCATTCCTCAGACTGGTGGTCCTTTGATGCGCATTTCGCGCAGGTTTTGCGGCCGCGGCAGCTCTGTGAGCCATGGCCAAACTTCTGGCAATAAAAACAGCGACGGGGATTGGGTATGTAGTGCCTTACGTTGACTTTCAGGTATCCTACTTCGATTGTTTTGGGCAAGCTGCTGGTGTTAAATGTGAGGACCATGTGTTTGGTGTCTATTTCCTTGTTATCCTTGCGGATTTTGATCCTGTGGACGTCTATTACATTTTCTTCGGATAGTCCTTGTAGCATTTCAGTTTCTGTTAGGTGGATAAAGTCAGCTTCTGAGATAACGCCTTTGACTGAGTTGAGGGATCGGTGGGGAGTCACGGAGAAAGAGATGTCCCCTATGGAATCGATGTTTGCAAGTTTCGAGCACTGGATGCTCTCGCGTAGTTCGAGGAGTAGGTCGCCGCTTGACATTTTAAATACCTTGTAGCCAGGCCCTAAGGTATCTGTTAGGCATTTGGTAACAAGAAATGAGGATATGATTCGGGCTTGCTTTTGTTCACAGTTACTGTGTATAACATGAAACTTAGTGAAAATTGGTTTCTTTTTCATGAAAAAGTCTGATGCTTCGTTCCGCCCTCTTTTGAGAGAGCGATCGTGTTTGGAAAGGGGGGGAGCCATAAAAAATTGATGTTTTTCGGTCATGGTGCCAGCCACCCACCATGGAGTCCAACAAGGGGACGCGACAGGAACTTGAAAGAAAGTCCTGCCCACGCCAGCTGTACACCTTAACTATAACCTAATATGACTCAACTCAGGGTAGTTGGTCACACATGGTTAACCCTCGCCCCCAGGAAAAAGAGGAAAAAACAAAGAAAGGAGGAGGATACAGGAAAGTTGTAAGAAAGGAGATAGGAAAGTGAAAGATGAGAGGAGAACAGGAAAAGGCGACTGCCGATTTCCCCCGGTCGGGTCAGGCCGGAGGTGCCGTCTACAGGAAGCTGGGGCCAAAGTGGTGTGTTGCCTCCGTCGAGGGGCCTTAAGAGTACAAACGCTCGGCATCGGCTCAACCACCAGGATCCCCTTTTCCCCGGACACGGCGATGCCACGCACGGCTAAGCGCGGATGCTCGGGTCCGTGGTGACGCATTGTTAACCATCATCCCCGTGCGGGGATGTCCCTGCGGATGCTCGGGTTAACCCCGTGGTGTCGCCACTCACCAACGTCTGCATGCTGCAGATGCCCCCCTGCGGGGAGGTGGACTGAAAGTATGACGTTATGCCACCTCCATGCGGGACTGCATCAGTGTGAGCCTCTGACCTAGGGAGTGTCCTGACAAGCGACGGAGCCCAAACCAGGTCCTTCGCGGGAGCCAACGACAGCGGTGATGCGCACCACGGCTCCCAAGTTGAACCAGCAGTCATGCAAGAATGCAGGCCTTCACGATGGCAAAGCAGGGGCAAGTTGTTAGAGGAGGCAATGTGATCCGACACTGAATAAGAACGCTGACCACGTGTGAGGGAGGCGCCAGACGGACTCAGAACTCCCACATAGTGAAGCGAAGGTGTGCCAAGCGTGGTGCAAGGCAGTTTTGAGATAGCGATGAACATCTTCCAGCGGGCAAACCATGCAACAAATAAAAAAAACGACGGGAGATTTGAACTATTACGTTAAATTATCGTTAGTGTGCATTCTATACTATCGCCTTCTGTGGTGGGCTGGACGCTCAGAATATCTCAAATTTTGCAGGTGCGATTACCATATTCTATTTTGGTAAGTAAAAAAAGGGGGGGGGGGCCGCAGTATCACATTTGGAGATATTTCTCACTGAACAGATATTAGATTCGTTATTCGGAGTTAATTTTTTCTTCATATTCGTTTTGGAAAATTTAATTTTTGCATGCCCCTAATAAAAAATAGCCTGATGGCAAGGTGGAAAGGAAAGAAAAAAAAGATTGAGGCATGGCTACCTGAACCGAGGCTATTACAGTGTATGTCCTTTGGCTGCGACGGCAACAATTGTGATAGCAGGAAAAAAAAAACTTACCATCCCATCGAGCTGAGACCATGGTGGCAGTAAAAGCCCCAAATCTCGCGTCGATGAGTGCCGGCTGCCTGGCATCCACGAGGAGGCTCTCCTCCTTATAGGCACCTGCACACAGACAATGCACGGGCAGTTTTCTTCGGTCCTTTGTTCGCCTGCTCACACACATTCGAACAATGACACATGCATGCAGACACCACCAACAAAGTCTGAAAAAAAAAATCAAATCGCCCCATATCTGCAGTTGGCTTGCATTTTTTTATTCCCAGGTTCAATAGCTGCCCTTGAAGGAACACATTTCTCTCAATGCAAACACTGAGCAAATGTTGGTGCCTTGAAAACCCAGTTGGCCACCTAAACTGTTCACTTAGCCAGCAGGACCAAAGCGTGAAGATACCGGTTTGAATCATCAAGAACTTGCACCAACGGCAATATTTCTCAAAGCCAGCATGCTGAACGCAGGGTGGTCACTGAAAAGAGCGCTCCAACATCTGCATTTGAAGCATGTAAGGGTGACTTGAGCAACACTGAAAGCGTTAGCACTGTTTCCCTCGCATCTGGAAAACGACCACGCAAAAAAATAGACCCCCGATTTTGCAATTGCTGCATCTCAGTGAACGGCGGGCATCAATAAGCCAAAGATATCAACCAAACAACTAAAATTTGGCACACAGGTCTTTGCATGCAATTAAATACTAAACCAACAGGTGTAGTACGCTGATGCATTCAGTTATCCCAATTTCATTCCAACAGTACAGCGCTTAGCAATGCTTAACCTGCATTACAAAGATGATGTAAAGAGGTCCGCATCCAACTCACATTCAAGTGGTGGTGTGGATGCTCGAGGAGGCGGTCTCCTCCGAGCACTCCATCACAGTGCTCAGGCGATGCCTCAGCGCGAAGCGCACCAGAGGACTAGCCCGGGCCCGGGTCAGCACAGTGGGAGGTGATGGCAATAGCGGAGACGTGGTGGTATTGTCTCGCACCTCCACTGGAGCTGGAAACAACCGACAGTACCAGCAGCATGAGAGGCGAGACCCTCACAAGCAAAAAAGAATATCAGTGATACGAACTTCCTCGCTAAAATGCACTGTACAGCACAATACGTAAGGTGTTCCAAAACACTCCACCCCACAGACTTCACGGCTGCCACTGCACACACTACCACCATCTACTCATTGACTTGTGGCCGTTCCAGCAAGTGCCATTCCCT
Organism: Amblyomma mixtum; assembly: GCF_055824585.1. Taxonomy (NCBI): domain Eukaryota; kingdom Metazoa; phylum Arthropoda; class Arachnida; order Ixodida; family Ixodidae; genus Amblyomma; species Amblyomma mixtum. The sequence goes on along the minus strand of NC_143014.1, from coordinate 273,716,393 downwards.
GTGGCATCTTTACGGCCACCACAAAGGAGTGGGGGAACGGGAAGCGTTCTCACAGCTACGCCAGGCTGAAGCGTCGCAAAGAGCGAGAATGTTCACGAGAAATGCATCATGCCAGCTTTACGGCCTCCAGAGTGCCCTCCTAGTTTACCTCGGGAAAAACCTGAGCACAATACAGTAGGCATTCATGAATACGAACTTGAATGAGCCACAAAATTTGTCTTATCAGAAGTTCATCTTAACGGAAGTGCGCCTAAAAAACATGTTACATGAAAACAATGAATAAAGTAGCCATTCACAGAGCCAATGCCAAGATCTGACAAGTGCGCAATGCCAAGGTCTGACCGTGTCAGGTCTCTGAGCCAGCGCAGGCGTGACGGCGCCCAGTCTTTTCCGTACAAGCAAGAAAACGAACTCCCACAAGACTGCTTCCCCACAGTTTTGCTCTAAGATGGAAGCTGGTGCGCGGAAGTCATCTTGTGGCAGTGCACTTTGTTGTGTAGAAACATTATACATATACATATAGTAGTAAACCGTGCCAAGTCGCCTCCATTTTACAAATCAACAGATTAGCACTTTTCCTCTACTGCATATATTGCCATCCATTAGTTCCGTGCTATGATTTGCGGCCATTGCTGAAAACGGATGAACGCAGTGCCAGGGACAGTCAGTACTGTCTTCGGGCAAGAACCGTGGGCACTATTGGTGGAGACTGTGTGCGAGTGTTATTTAGTCCCGTAGTTTGTAACAGTAAGAGATTGGACCATTGAACCAGATCATTTAATTTTGATCTGGAATCTCAATACTAGTCTGGGAAATTGCCAGGTGCCAAGATGGAGAAGTGTTAAAAGTCTGATGGCAATGAAACAAGCGTACAGGTTTCATTGCATCATCAAAAAAAGGAATTCATAATTGCAATTCTAACGCAGTACAGTCACGATAGCAGTGCCTAATTTCTGCTCAGGAAATTGAGAAAAACAACAGAGAAGAAAACAAATCGTTACAGCCCACCATCGACCCAAGCATCCAAAACCAGCTAGTCTTATTCCAAGCTCTTTGGCTCAGCTGTGTGCATTGATGACGTAAGATGACCGCCACAGATGGTGGCTATGCAGTTGCAGAAAGCAATGCGTGCATTGTAGGTGGTCAAGAGATGCACTGCTTTGAAAACTATAGAATGAGCAGCTGTTGCCAGCCTTTGCAACCAGAGCTGCGCAAAGTGTCTTGCTCCACAACATCTTACGGTGTCGAGGAGCGCAAAAACCGGCCGTCTACGAGGGCGATGCTAGGATTGTTTACACACTGCTGTGCACTGCAAAAGGCAGTACACTGTGCGGCTTGTTACACCTGCCAAAAGTACCTACTGACCAATAAACCTCTTCTCAAAAGGTTGCACATATAAATGATAAGTAGGGGTGTGCTAACATTCGAATACATGTATTTGGTATTCAGCTTATATTCATATTAAAGGCACTGATATTAGAGACTTTCTGAATATTCTCCAGCGATCGCATACAATGCAAACTTTCATAAATTCGACTATGGCAAATCCGCAGTATCGAAGCAAACTACCCGGCAATCGAGTTTGAAGTGCCAGGAAAACAATATGAAGATTCCGTTTACTTTCTTTGTCGTATATCACGTGACCCGATCACAATCAGATGCTGTTGGGCTATACGTCATGAAATTTCATAAGTGGGCTTCCCCACATATAGCACACGATGAGAACAAGACTGCCTACTACTCACTTCAAACAATCCCAACGAGAATGCACACTTTTATTTTGTTGCATCCTTCTATAATGTGTTCCATACTTCACACCCGCTCCCATGGAATTCATCCTGTTGCCTTCGTAACTCTCTTAGTGTGAGCTTCGCCATCTTATTTCGGTCAACTGCAATATTCGAGCAAGTCCACTCACAGATATTTGCACGAGGCTCCCAACGGGGCAATTGGCGCTACAACGGGGCAAGCAACACTGTAAAAATTCCACCTACTGCAAGGTGCATTGTAACCTGCACACCTTTTATAAGTGGGTATAACGACAGGCAGGACAACTGCCGGAGAGTCTCTGTAGCTAGGCCAAAAAATAGTCTGCCCGCATAGTTTTGGTTTCAGCGCTTTGCCTCGCGTGCGGCGATGGCAGCTGTTGGCCTTACATTCGCCGATCATCCAAACACAGCTCCATGCCACTTTTGGACACAGACTGGCGTGCCGCTGGTCGTTTCTTTTAATGTGAAAGCACTACTTCGCTAGCAAAGCTGAAAAACCGAAGCTATGTGTGAAGCCTTAAACTCTGATTGTGACTTATAGCCAGCGGTCTTGTGCAGCTGCTCCGTCAACGTGCGGAACAGCACTCCGAAACAGGGCGCTCTTCATCAGCTTACATGCATTTGCACAATGGAGCTGCCTGATAAGGCTTTACCGCATTTTCGGCAGTTTTTTCTTTTTTTGGGGGGGGGGGGCACGAAGGCAATTTATAAATCAGCCTTTGGATAACGTGGGTACTTCTTTCTGTCCTTTGAACAGCGAATTAACGAGGTTTACCAGTCATCATGTTATTTTTAGTTGCCAGTCAGGTATCGTTCCATGGATTTCATTTTGCACGATCAAATTGCAGGTTGGATACTGCTATGCTGTCTAATCAAGTACGTTGTATACAATTCTGTGGACATCAAGTCTTTTTATATGGTGCCGAGTCAGCGTAGTTTTGTTAATTACACGAAGCATAAGGAGCTCGTCGGCCCAAAAAGCAGCGCAAGTGTTGCACGCAGCACGCTGCTTGCGCCCCCGCCCAACAATAAAGAGGATCCGGTGCTCTCTGAGGAGGAGCCGGACCAGTGGTGCGATAGGGCCCCAGTTGGTGGACTGAAAGTATGACGTTATGCCACCTCCATGCGGGACTGCATCAGTGTGAGCCTCTGACCTAGGGAGTGTCCCGACAAGCGACGGAGCCCAAGCCAGGTCCTTCGCGGGAGCCAACGACAGCGGTGATGCGCACCACGACTCCCAAGTTGAACCAGCAGTCATGCGAGAATGCAGGCCTTCACGATGGCAAAGCAGGGGCAAGTTGGGAAAGGAGGCAATGTGATCCGACACTGAATAAGAACACTGACCACGTGAGAGGGAAGCGCAAGACGGACTAAGAACTCCCACATAGTGAAGCGAAGGTGTGCCAAGCGTGGGGCAAACCATGCAACCAATAAAAAAAACGATGGGAGATTTGAACTATTACGTTAAATTATCGTTAGTGTGCATTCTATACTATCGCATTCTGTGGTGGGCTGGGCGCTCAGAATATCTCAAATTTTGCGGGTGCGATGACCATATTCTATTTTGATAAGTAAAAAAAAGGGGGGGCCGCAGTATCATATTTGGAGATATTTCTCACTGAACAGATATTAGATTCGTTATTCGGAGTTATTTTTTTCTTCATATTTATTTTGGAAAATTTAATTTTTGCATGCCCCTAATAAAAAATAGCCTGATGGCAAGGTGGAAAGGAAAGAAAAAAAAAAGATTGAGGCATGGCTACCTGAACCCAGGCTATTACAGTGTATGTCCTTTGGCTGCGACGGCAGCAACTGTGATAGCACGAAAAAAAAAAACTTACCATCCCATCGAGCTGAGACCATGGTGGCAGTAAAAGCCCCAAATCTCGCGTCGATGAGTGCCGGCTGCCTGGCATCCACGAGGAGGCTCTCCTCCATTATAGGCACCTGCACACAGACAATGCACGGGCAGTTTTCTTCGGTCCTTTGTTCGCCTGCTCACACACATTCGAACAATGACACATGCATGCAGACACCACCAACAAAGTCTGAAAAAAAAAATCAAATCGCCCCATATCTGCAGTTGGCTTGCATTTATTTTATTCCCAGGTTCAATAGCTGCCCTTGAAGGAACACATATCTCTCAATGCAAACACTGAGCAAATGTTGGTGCCCTGAAAACCCAGTTGGCCACCTAAACTGTTCACTCAGCCAGCAGGACCAAAACGTGAAGATACCGGTTTGAATCATCAAGAACTTGCACCAACGGCAATATTTCTCAAAGCCAGCATGCTGAACGCAGGGTGGTCACTGAAAAGGGCTCCAACATCTGCATTTGGAGCATGTAAGAGTGACTTGAGCAACACTGAAAGCGTTAGCACTGTTTCCCTCCCATCTGGAAAATGACCACGCAAAAAAATAGAGACCCCGATTTTGCAATTGTTGCATCTCAGTGACCGGCGGGCAACAATAAGCCAAAGATATCAACCAAACAACTAAAATTTGGCACACAGGTTTTTGCATGCAATTAAATACTAAACCAACAGGTGCAGTACGCTGACGCATTCAGTCATCCCAATTTCATTCCAACAGTACAGCGCTTTCCAATGCTTAACCTGCATTACAAAGATGATCTAAAGAGGTGCGCATCCAACTCACATTCAAGTGGTGGTGTGGATGCTCGAGGAGGCGGTCTCCTCCGAGCACTCCATCACAGTGCTCAGGCGATGCCTCAGCGCGAAGCGCACCAGAGGACTAGCCCGGGCCCGGGTCAGCACAGCGGGAGGTGATGGCATTAGCGGAGACCTGGTTGTTGTATTGTGGTTCATGTGTTTTCTGTATTGTTTCAGTTCTTGTTTCGGTTTTGTGGATTGTCTTGGATTCTGTCTTGTGACGTCATTTCATGTATATATAGGCTGTCTGTGTTCAATAAAGCGTCTTGATCTTTCTTGGTCATGGGACAGCAGCACGGACTCGGCTTTCGTTACTAAGACGGCCAACACCACAGTGGTATTGTCTCGCACCTCCACTGGAGCTGGAAACAACAGACAGTACCAGCAGCATGAGAGGCGAGACCCTCCCAAGTAAAAGAGAATATCAGTGATACGAACTTCCTCGCTAAAATGCACTGTACAGCAAAAACCTAAGGTGTTCCAAAACACTTCACCCCACAGACTTCACGGCTGCCACCGCACACACTACCACCATCTACTCATTGACTTGTGGCCCTTCCAGCAAGTGCCATTCCCTGTGGCATCTTTACGGCCACCACAAAGGAGTTGGGGCAACGGGAAGCGTTCTCACAGCTACGCCAGGCTGAAGCTTCGCAAAGAGCGAGAATGTTCACGAGAAATGCATCATGCCAGCTTTACGGCCTCCAGAGTGCCCTCCTAGTTTACCTCGGGAAAAACCTGAGCACAATACAGCAGGCATTCATGAATACGAACTTGAATGAGCCACAAAATTTGTCTTATCAGAAGTTCATCTTAACGGAAGTGCGCCTAAAAAACATGTTACATGAAAACAATGAATAAAGTAGCCTTTCACAGAGCCAATGCCAAGATCTCCCAAGTGCGCAGTACCAAGGTCTGACCGTGTCAGGTCTCTGAGCCAGGGCAGGCGTAACGGCACCCTGTCATTTCCGTAAAAGCAAGAAAACGCACTCCCACAAGACTGCTTCCCCACAGTTTTGCTCTAAGATGAAAGATGCTGCGCGGAAGTCATCTTGTGGCAGTGCACTTTGTTGTGTAGAAGCATTATACATATACATATAGTAGTAAACCGTGCCAAGTCGCCTCCATTTTACAAATCAACAGATTAGCACTTTTCATCTACAGCATATATTGCCATCCATTAGTTCCGTGCTATGATTTGCGGCCATTGCTGAAAACAGGGATGAACGCAGTACCAGGGACAGTCAGTACTGTCTTGGGGCACGAACCACGGGCACTATTGGTGGAGACTGTGTGCGAGTGTTATTTAGTCCCGTAGTTTGTAACCGTAAGAGATTGGACCATTGAACCGGATCATTTAATTTTGATCTGGAATCTCAATACTAGTCTAGGAAATTGCCAGGTGCCAAGATGGAGAAGTGTTAGAAGTCTGATGGCAATGAAACAGGCGTACAGGTTTCATAGCATCATCAAAAAAAGGAATTCATAATTGCAATTCTATCGCAGTACAGTCACGATAGCAGTGCCTAACTTCTGCTCAGGAAATTGAGAAAAACAACAGATGAAAACAAATCGTTACAGCCCACCATCGACCCAAGCATCCAAAACCAGCTAGTCTTATTCCAAGCTCTTTGGCTCAGCTGTGTGCATTGATGACGTAAGATGACCGCCACAGATGGTGGCTATGCAGTTGCAGAAAGCAATGCGTGCATTGTAGGTGGTCAAGAGATGCACTGCTTTGAAAACTATAGAATGAGCAGCTGTTGCCAGCCTTTACAACCAGAGCTGCGCAAAGTGTCTTGCTCCACAACATCTTACGGTGTCGAGGAGCGCAAAAAACCAGCCCTCTACGAAGGCGATGCTAGGATTGTTTCCACTCTGCTGTGCACTCCAAAATGCAATACACTGTGCGGCTTGTTACACCTGCCAAAAGTACCTACTGACCAATAAACCTCTTCTCAAAAGGTTGCACATATAAATGATAAGTAGGGGTGTGCTAACATTCGAATACATATATTTCGTATTCAGCTTATATTCATATTAAAGGCACTGATATTAGAGACTTTCTGAATATTCTCCAGCGATCGCATACTATGCAAACTTTCATAAATTCGACTATGGAAAATCCGCAGTATCGAAGCAAACTACCCGGCAATCGAGTTTGAAGTGCCAGGAAAACGATATGAAGATTCCGTTTACTTTCTTTGTCGTATATCGCGTGACCCGATCACAATCAGATGCTGCTGGGCTTTATGTCATGAAATTTCATAAGTGGGCATCCCCACATATAGCACACAATGAGGACAAGACTGATTACTACTCACTTCAAACAATCCCAACGAGAATGCACACTTTTTTTTTGTTGCATCCTTCTATAATGTGTTGCATAATTCACACCCGCTCCCATGGAATTCATCCTGTTGCCTTCGTAACTCTATTAGTGTGAGCTTCGCCATCTTATTTCGGTCAACCGCAATATTCGGGCAAGTCCACTCACAGATATTTGCACGAGGCTCCCAACGGGGCAATTGGCGCTACAACGGGGCAAGCAATACTGTAAAAATTCCACCTACTGCAAGGTGCATTGTAACCTGCACACCTTTTATAAGTGGGCATAACGACAGGCAAGACAACTGCTGGAGAGTCTCTGTAGCTAGGCCAAAAAATAGTCTGCCCGCATAGTTTTGGTTTCGGTGCTTTGCCGCTCGCGTGCGGCGATGGCAGCTGTTGGCCTTACATTCGCCGATCATCCAAACCCAGCTCCATGCCACTTTTGGACACAGACTGGCGTGCCGCTGGTCGTTTCTTTTAATGTGAAAGCACTACTTCGCTAGCAAAGCTGAAAAACCGAGGCTATGTGTGAAGCCTTAAACTGTGATTGTGACTTATAGCCAGCGGTCTTGCGCAGCTGCTCCGTCAACGTGCGGAACAGCACTCCGAAACAGGGCGCTCTTCATCAGCTTAAATGCATTTGCACAATGGAGCTGCCTGATAAGGCTTTACCGCATTTTCGGCAGTTTTTTTCTTTTTTTTTGGGGGGGGGGGCACGAGGGCATTTTATAAATCAGCCTTTTGATAACGTGGGTACTTCTTTCTGTCCTTTGAACAGCGAATTAACGAGGTTTACCAGTCATCACGTTATTTTATTTGCCAGTCAGGTATCGTTCCATGGATTTCATTTTGCACGATCAAATTGCAGGTTGGATACTGCTATGCTGTCTAATCAAGTACGTCGTATACAATTCTGTGGACATCAAGTCTTTTTTATATGGTGCCGAGTCAGTGTTTTTTTGTTAATTACACGAAGCATAAGGAGCTCGTCGGCCCAAAAAACAGCGCAAGTGTTGCACGCAGCGCGCTGCTTGCGCCCCCGCCCAACAATAAAGAGGATCCGGTGCTCTCTGAGGAGGAGCCGGACCAGTGGTGCGATAGGGCCCCAGTTGGTGGACTGAAAGTATGACGTTATGCCACCTCCATGCGGGACTGCATCAGTGTGAGCCTCTGACCTAGGGAGTGTCCCGACAAGCGACGGAGCCCAAGCCAGGTCCTTCGCGGGAGCCAACGGCAGCGGTGATGCGCACCACGGCTCCCAAGTGGAACCAGCAGTCATGCGAGAATGCAGGCGCTCCCGATCGCAAAGCAGGGGCAAGTTGGGAAAGGAGGCAATGTGATCCGACACTGAATAAGAACGCCGACCACGTGTGAGGGAAGCGCAAGACGGACTCAGAACTCCCACATAGTGAAGCGAAGCAGTGCCAAGCGAGGTGCAAGGCAGTTTTGAGATAGCGATGAACATCTTCCAGCGGGCAAACCATGCAACAAATAAAAAAAACGACGGGAGATTTGAACTATTACGTTAAATTATCGTTAGTGTGCATTCAATGCTATCGCATTCTGTGGTGGGCTGGGCGCTCAGAATATTTCAAATTTTGCATGTGCGATGACCATATACTATTTTGATAAGTAAAAAAAAGGGGGGGGGCGCAGTATCATATTTGGAGATATTTCTCACTTAACAGATATTAGATTCGTTATTCGGAGTGATTTTTTCTTCATATTCGTATTGGAAAATTTAATTTTTGCATGCCCCAAAGGAAAGAAAAAAAAGATTGAGGCATGGTGACCTGAACGGAGGCTATTACAGTATATGTCCTTTGGCTGCGACGGCAACAATTGTGATAGCAGGAAAAAAAAAACTTACCATCCCATCGAGCTGAGACCATGGTGGCAGTAAAAGCCCCAAATCTCGCGTTGATGAGTGCAGGCTGCCTGGCATCCATGAGGAGGCTCTCCTCCATTATAGGCACATCTGCACACAGACAATGCACGGGCAGTTTACTTCGGTCCTTTATTCGCCTGCTCACACACATTCGAACAAAGACACATGCATGCAGACACCACCAACAAAGTCTGAAAAAAAAAAAATCAAATCGCCCCATATCTGCAGTTGGCTTGCATTTTTTTTATTCCCAGGTTCAATAGCTGCCCTTGAAGGAACACATTTCTCTCAATGCAAACACTGAGCAAATGTTGGTGCCCTAAAAACCCAGTTGGCCACCTAAACTGTTCACTTAGCCTGCAGGACCAAAACGTGAAGATATCAGTTTGAATCATCAAGAACTTGCACTAACGGCAATATTTCTCGATGCCAGCATGTTGAACGCAGGGTGGTCACTGAAAAAAGCTCGAACATCTGCATTTGGAGCATGTAAGGGTGACTTGAGCAACACTGAAATTATTAGCACTGTTTCCCTCCCATCTGGAAAATGACCACGCAAAAAAATAAAGACCTCGATTTTGCAATTGTTGCATCTCAGTGACCGGCGGGCATCAATAAGCCAAAGATATCAACCAAACAACTAAAATTTGGCACACAGGTCTTTGGATGCAATTAAATACTAAACCAACAGGTGCAGTACGCTGACGCATTCAGTCATCCCAATTTCATTCCAACAGTACAGCGCTTACCAACACTTAACCTGCATTACAAAGATGATGTAAAGAGGTCCGCATCCAACTCACCATGGTAGTGGTGCTGTGGATGCTCGAGGAGGCGGCCTCCTCCGAGCACTCCATCACGGTGCTCAGGCGATGCCTCCGTGCGAAGCGCACCAGAGGACTAGCCCGGGCCCGGGTCAGCACAGTGGGAGGTGATGGCAATAGCGGAGACGTGGTGGTACTGTCTCGCGCCTCCACTGGAGCTGGAAACAACCGACAGTACCAGCAGCATGAGAGGCGAGACCCTCCCAAGTAAAAGAGAATATCAGTGATACGAACTTCCTTGCTAAAATGCGCTGTACAGCACAATACGTAAGGTGTTCCCAAACTCCTCACCCCACAGACTTCACTGCTGCCACTGCACACACTAACCACCATCTTCTCATTGACTTGTGGCCCTTCCAGCAAGTGCCATTCCCTGTGGCATCTTTACGGGCCACCACAAAGGAGTGGGGGCAACGGGAAGCGTTCTCACAGCTACGCCAGGCTGAAGCTTTGCAAAGAGCGAGAATGTTCACGAGAAATGCATCATGCCAGCTTTACGGCCTCCAGAGTGCCCTCCTAGTTTACCTCGGGAAAAACCTGAGCACAATACAGTAGGCATTCATGAATACGAACTTGAATGAGCCACAAAATTTGTCTTATCAGAAGTTCATCTTAACGGAAGTGCGCCTAAAAAACATGTTACATGAAAACAATGAATAAAGTAGCCTTTCACAGAGCCAATGCCAAGATCTGCCAAGTGCGCAATGCCAAGGTTTGACCGTGTCAGGTTTCTGAGCCAGTGTAGGCGTGACGGCGCCCAGTCTTTTCCGTACAAGCAAGAAAACGCACTCCCACAAGACTGCTTCCCCACATTTTTTGCTCTAAGATGGAAGATGGTGCGCGGAAGTCATCTTGTGGCAGTGCACTTTCTTGCGTAGAAGCATTATACATATACATATAGTACCGTATTTACGCAATTCCAACGCGCACCTTTTTTCGGGGAAAACACGTCTCAAAATCGCATGCGCGTTGGATTCGAGTGCAAACCGAAACTGCCCCATAGCTGCCCATCGTCATCGCCATTATACGATGTGCATTAACTTGTAACAGCATACTACTCCACGTGCTAGATCTCGACCTTCTGAAGGAGTCGTCGAAACGCTGAGTTGGAATGCAGTCCAATTATGCATCGTTGTTGCTGAGCATTGTGGGATTTTTTTTTTAAACGCTGACAATTTAGGGAGTGGCATAATCCCCCGAGACATGCATTCTTTGATTCCCAAGCTTGATGGAGTGGCGAGGTGTTGTCAGGAATGACTGCAGCAAACCACAAGTGATCGGCAACATCTACACCTTCGCATCTGCAAACAAGCTCCAGCCTGCAGTGCGCAGCATGTTCAAAATATAACAGCGTACCCTCAGAGCGAACAGACGAAGATGGTAAAACATGTGCAAAATAAGCACCCAAGCCGTACAGAGCCAAAAGCGTCAACGCGACACCCGGCAAACCAAGGTTAAGGGTGGCTGGCTTGCAATATCTCACAAACGGAACATACCGCCATCAAGGCGCCATTCCTGCTGCCCTTCCCTATAGGTCTTTTTTTTTTAGCGCGGTTTTCTTGTTTTTAGGTCTGTGCAAATAAGCCGAAATTTTCAAGGAGCCAATCGAATTTTCTCCTATTAGCTTTGTTGAGCGAATCAATAGTCCAAGTTCAATATCATTCGAAATGATTCTAACCTGTTCTCAGGTTCTTCAGTACTTTCCAGATTATTGGCACAAAATTCGAATATGAACATCAGTTTTTTTTCAACAATTGTTTTAAAAACAGCACACTCCAGCATCACACTGCACGCTCCCGCGATTTGTTCTCTGCATGCTGGAAAAAGTCCTCCAGCGAGGAGAAGGGCTCCGCGTTAATACACGGTCCTTTCCATTCGTGTAGAGTTCATAATACTCGTACATAACATCTTTTAAGATTGCCTTCATGCCCAATATCGGGGGCATAAAGTTGAAACTCTCATCCCTCTCAACAACTGAGAATTTCCACTAGTTTGTTGGCATGTCATCTTCAGCAGCCAACAGTAATTTTCTTATGAGTATATCATAACAGTCATAGAGTGAATCCTCACTTTGTCATTTGTGTACACGGCTGGATATCAGTGCTGCATCTTCAGACAGCTAGAGTTTTATGTCCCTGACTTATTGCGCCACATATAGCGCTTCATTTTTCCATGCGAATATTCTTTTTGAACAGATAATCCCAGAAGGACCTAACATACAGATACATTGAAGTTGTATTAGATTCGGTTATTTTACTAACCCATTCATACAGCATTCACTCTTTAACTAAACTGTGTTTCCTTAGCTTCTCTATTCCAGTGCTAACTATTGGGAATAAACCAGTTTGAAAGCGGAATCCATCACGAGCGCATCATTCCCGAGGGCTCTCCACGTAGTTTTGTTGGCAATGATATTGGCTCTGCGGTTCCATGTGGCACGCCTAAACAGAGAAATGGTCTATGGATTATGAGGTTTACCATCCAAAAGAGACTCAAGCTATGAGCACGCCGTGGTGGAGGGCCTAGGATAATTTCGACCGCCTGGGGGTTCTTAACATGCACTGACATTGCACAGTATAGGGGTCTAGCATTTTGCCTCCATTGAAATGCGACTGCTGCCACCAGAACTGAACCAGTGACTTTCAGATCCGCAGCAGAGTCCATAACCACTGAGGCACAGCAGCGGCTACACTGGCAAAGTGTCAGTTTCAAAGTGCCAGCTCATTCTACCTGGAGTTATTACTGTACTGCCTGCACCAGTGCCATGGGCTCCCATGTTTGTTGTAACAACTTTTGATCTCGTGACCTCGTTGCCTTGTGACTGTTACCTCATGACCCTGCAGTTTCCTCCTGTTCACGGAGTGCTTGCCACGTCATTTTCATGCACACTGTGGGGACGCCTTCGTCCCCTGCGTTCACTTTCCCGCACTGCACCCCACTGTTGTTAGCTGCCCCCGAAAAGCACTCCCTTTAGTTAGGTTACTCTAGCTAACAGGGGAGGGCGCTCGCGTCGCAGCGACAGCAGCGCCACGGATGGCGTGTTTTGCCGCTCGCGCGCGGGGGAAAGGCTAGCTCTCTTCTCCCTGGGACAGGATAGCGTGTGGACGTTCACGCGCAAAGCTCCGCTCTGTGCCGCGGGCCTCTCGTGGTTGGAACTTACTCCCGCCACCTCGTCCCGTCGGGCCTCGGAGCTTCCCTTTGCCCTAGCGTGGGCGGACGTTCGCTCGTAGCCGTGCTGGTGAGTCGGACATCCTAGATTCCTCAGTGTATTTTGTTGCTAGCTGGCGTTATTGTTGTTATAGCAATAAATGCCTTGTTTGTGTCAGCCAGTGTGTCGTTCCTTTGTTCCCGTAGAGCACGGCCCGCCGTGGTCGGCGTGCGCTCAGTAGCGTACGCGACCACGGGGTGGGGTCCGCGCGGTTTTGAACTGAGTCAGCCGCGCTTAAACGGGGAGAACGGATTTATCCCCCCCATTTAAACCCCACATTTGGCGCCCAACGTGGGGCCTGCTCTTGGAACATTGGACGACTGTCGGTTCGGTTCGAGGAACGCTCTTTGTCCGGACTTGACAAGTGGTGGGCCTAGTGTGAATTTTGATCGCTAGGACCTGGGCATGCTTTCTTGAGTGCGAGGTGTATTGCGCTGCAGCATGTTTGAACTTTTCGACATGCTCAGCATGTTTTTTTTTGTAAGTTTTCTTCCTGGAGTTTCTTCAAGAACCACTTGGTCCGCATCGAGGGAGCGCGAGGCCTAGCGCCCGCGGAGTTGCCGAGCCCGAAGCGAGTGAGTACGGAAGCCGCGTGGGTGGTCCGAGTTTTCTGTATATATTTTCTCGCTGTCTCTTTTTCGACTCTGGGAGTCGCGGCTCTGGGAGCCGGGTGGCCTGGGGCCACGGGTGCCGTAACGAGCTCGCTGGTATTGCAGCTCGGCACCGGGCGTTCCGACACCGTCCGATACGGTGGGCGCCGATCACTCAGCAGCTGCTTCGTGCAGTGAGCGGGGAGGACCACCCCACAATGCTGATGTCTTTTCGCGGCTGCGCGCACGAAACCCGTTTCGGGTCTTTCTTTTGTTGGGGGTCATCGACCTTCACAGTGGTAGTGAGGCCTAAGGCTATTCATAGCTGCCTGCACCTTGTCAAAAGTGACACGACCACCGGACCGTGGTATTGAGAGGGGGCGCACTTTGCTGGCCCACCCGTTCTTTTTTTAACCTCGCATGAACCGAGCATTCTCGTTCAACTCAAGAAAGGGCTTTGTTCACTCGAACTTTGCGTTGCACGGCCGCCCGACACCTTTTGCTAGCGAGTTGAGCATTGAGCCACGAGGCTCTTGTGTACGCCGTTTCCCCTCCCGTGACCTACGTTAAAGGCATGCGGAGTGTGTTTTGGCAATCTTTCAGATCCAGCGGAGCCACTGCGGCTTGCTGTCTTGTGCACATCGTCTCGCTGCCGCCTGCTGCGACGGAGCGGCCTGTATCCTGTTCGCCGCATCCATCCGGGGCAGCCGTGGGTTTAAATGGGGGGGATAAATCCGTTCTCCCCGTTTAAGCGCGGCTGACTCAGTTCAAAACCGCGCGGACCCCACCCCGTGGTCGCGTACGCTACTGAGCGCACGCCGACCACGGCGGGCCGTGCTCTACGGGAACAAAGGAACGACACACTGGCTGACACAAACAAGGCATTTATTGCTATAACAACAATAACGCCAGCTAGCAACAAAATACACTGAGGAATCTAGGATGTCCGACTCACCAGCACGGCTACGAGCGAACGTCCGCCCACGCTAGGGCAAAGGGAAGCTCCGAGGCCCGACGGGACGAGGTGGCGGGAGTAAGTTCCAACCACGAGAGGCCCGCGGCACAGAGCGGAGCTTTGCGCGTGAACGTCCACACGCTATCCTGTCCCAGGGAGAAGAGAGCTAGCCTTTCCCCCGCGCGCGAGCGGCAAAACACGCCATCCGTGGCGCTGCTGTCGCTGCGACGCGAGCGCCCTCCCCTGTTAGCTAGAGTAACCTAACTAAAGGGAGTGCTTTTCGGGGGCAGCTAACAACAGTGGGGTGCAGTGCGGGAAAGTGAACGCAGGGGACGAAGGCGTCCCCACAACACAGAGCTGTGCGTCTGACAGCTGGTGCACGACACTTTTGCTTCTCTGCATTTCATGTGAGTAGGAAAGTTATGTGGAACGCTGCTTCATTCTGGTAGCAAAATGAAAAAAAAAACCGGCTCGACAAATGCGGCGCAAAACTCGAAACCTTGCTGCTCTCGTCGCATGTCGCTATAGGAGCAAGCTTCATGGCATATAGGTACGGTACTGACTCTTTTTATAAAATCACTGAAAGGGAAAGTCGTTGAGCGTGGATTAAATGAACACGTCAAAAATGGTCTCGGCAGCATGTTGTCTGGCCACAATTTATAGGTCTTTTCACTTAGAACAGCACTTTTTTTCGCATAGCATTGTCAGCGGTGTTGTATATCAGAATACAGATAAGATGTACTAACTAGCAGGCTGGTTAGCTAATATTTAAAAGTTAACTTTTCATCTACTACAGTTTGGCTCATTTATTAAGAAGCGTGTAGCCCACCGTAATATACATATCAGTGTTTAGAATTTTTAAAACGGGGTTGCCCTCGGCACTGTGGCTCATCGAATTTTGGGGGCAAATTTTGGCTACATGCATATATAGCTTTCGAGAAGCTTGCAGGGCAAAGCAACCTCTCCAGTGCAAGTAACTCATAGAAATAGCCAAAATATGTTGGGCCAGAGTGCCAAGGGTACCTCCGTTTCCAAAATTATAAAAACTGATATGGATATTACTTATGGCCGGCTACAGGCCTCTCAAAGGTTAAGGATCCTAACAGTAATAGTTTTCAATATTAATTAACCAGCCTGCTAGTTAGCACGTCTTAGCTGTATTCTGATGTACTACATTGCTGACAACGCTATGCCGAAAAAAGGTGATCTAACTCAAAAAGCCTAATTTAAGAATTGTGGAAAGCCTCAAGTGAAACACCCTGCATAGAGGCCATGTCTAAGCGATTCAGCCGATGCATGCATAGTACGAAATAACACTGAATGCTGTTACTTCCAATTCCCAGGCGAATATCGTCCGAGAACTGCAATGAACCGGCACCAAAAATGAGGACGAACCATGTGCCAAACTCGAAGGAGGGCCTGAAGTCTAACTTTTAAGGAATATTACGAAAGTTTCCCTCCGAATGGCTCTGTCTTTAAACAAAGCGCACGAATGGTACAAAGGAGAAAAACAATCAAGGAGACTCCACTGCACAGACTCTCCCCCTAGTGAATTCTTCCTTGAAAACCTTCCAGGAGAAAACCTGCAGCCCCGAGCAGGATTCAAACCAGCGGGGGGGGGGAAACAGAGCAGCACGATAACCATTGTTTCGGGGGTAGTTGGCTCATAATATAAGATGGGCTACTGCATGGCGCAACACAAAGCACAAAACACAAAGGAAGAAAGGACAAGCGTTATCCAGGGCTAATGGCGCTTATCCTGTCTACCTTTATTTCCCGTGTGCTTTGTGTTGCACTATGCAGTGGTCAGTCATAAATCACAGCAGCATTGTTTCCTCATGCCTTATAGCATATTCAAATCAATGATATGGAGCAGCTTGTCTTGCTCTGCAGAATCGTAGTTGTGTTTCAATGTGCAATTTGAATTAATCTCTTTAGTTATTACGTGCAGAAAGATATCTCGCTCCTTCGCAGATTCAAAGAGCTAATCCTGATTGCAGATTGGAATCACACTGGAAAAGTCTCCCAAACTGCGACTTCCAACTGATAGCCTCTCGCGCTGGGGATTAGATATCTTAATTTTTCATCTGCCCGTTCTGCACCGCGATTGTTCGCGGAGGTGTCTGTAGAGCCGGCAAGCACTATAGCGCTTCAAACAGCAAAAGGGACCCTACAAATGCAGTGAGCAACTTTGCACGCGCTGCCTGCACGAAGAAGAGAAGCAGCTGCACGCTGCTGCGCTTTACAGCCACTGACCAGGGGTCTGGACATTTTAAACAAGCCCAGTGCATAGATGAATCAAAGATCCCCTGTGCAAATTACTAGAGCCATGCGTGCCCCAAAAAGGTGTAACAATTCAAATCAAAGCTCGTTCGCTCTTTCCTTTGAGACGCAAACATCCTCATCCTCTACTCTGGCTCCCGAGCCTTCAAGCTGACGTCATCTTGAAAACCTTTGTGAAACGCATTCCATTGGTGCGTTGTCCTGACTGATGGGCGAAGGTTCGTCACATCGTCTGCTCATTGTGCGCACTCTTTCCCTAGCGCCTTCTGTTTTCGCATACGCATGCAAGCCCCTCCTCTCAAAACAAGGTTTTTAGTTACTTATGCCAGTTCATGTATGCCTCAGTGTGTCCTGTGCATGTGCCGTGTGTTGTAGACCTCCCTCGCTTGCACACTCGACCGTTCCGCACACATTGTCTGCACTGCCATTGTTCTGGTTTTTCTCGGCTCCGTTGAAAGACAGGAACTTAGGAGCAGAGAAACGACACAAACACATAGAACACACAAACACAAACAGAGAAGCGCAAACGTGCATTTCCAAGAAAGGCTGGATGGTGCCCAATGGTTCGCCGTGCATTTTGAACAAACGTGACTCCCGCCCCTCCGGTCGTAAAACTGTGCGGAGGCCTCATAAAAAGAAAAAACATACATGCATGAAAAGGAGGCTAACTGGGGATGTCACTGACAAAAACAGATATATGAAAAGATGTACTCGCTAATTTGCTGAGGTGGTCGAGCTGATCGCGTCTCTCTATCGTTCAGTGTGCGGATAAAATGTGACAACGCTGTTTCATCATTGGATGCGCACGCAGCGACTGGAGTCGAACCACGATCTATTATTATGCCTTGAGTCGTATTATTGAGATTATGCCTTGAGTCGTATCTGGCTCCAACGCATCAGCCTTCTGGACACAATGGTCAAGGATACAGAGGCTTGCGAATAACTACGTCCTTCCGATGACTGCGTCCACGATCCAAGGCTACTTCAGGCATTGAACAGCCCCCTTCAGCTTCGGCTGAAAGAGGCTGGCACGAGGAAGGAGGAAGAAAAAAAACTCGACGAAACACCGCGAGGAGACCCAAGGAGGAATATAGAGAGCGGCGTCCTATAGTTTTTCATGCTGTATACTGGAATATCGCATCCAAATAAGGCAAAAACAAGCACGAATTGCCTTTTTTAGCCGAAATATGCGGCCTGTGCCGCGGGGCACGCCGCGCGGCGCGCCGCCGCCCGTGATTGGTCAAGAGAGGTTGTGACGTCACTTTGAGGACTGGAGAAGCTGCCGATGCGGATCCGGCGCTGCGTTGAGTGCAGATCGCAGCTTTCCGTGTCGTTGCGTTGTATAAGAGCGAATACGGCGACTATTTTTTTTTATTGACATCCGAAGAAAAGGATACTACAGTTTGCTCATTCCACGTATCGCCTGAAACCAAAAAAGACACAAGCAAAAAATTCTACGCCTAGCACAAGCATACGCCAGCGGCAAAGACGCGATGCAGACCATGCGTAAAAGGTGCCAGCACAACCTCGGCTCGTATTCTCGGAAAGAAAGGGGTGCGAACAATACTCAAGTCAATTACCACCGCCGGACGCCTCCTGGCTCGCCCGGAAGAGCGTCATCCTAAAGAAAAGGCCCAAAGCACTGTGTACAAAAAATCCTGTTCTCAGTACCCGGCGTTGCAGGTTGGGGCAAGAAAGTATTTCAAGGAAACAATGAAGGAGCACAAAGTTGATGTCAAAATTAGCGAAGCACAGTGGCCAAGCACTGCGAGGCATGTGACCACAGGACAGTGACGCAATCATTGTGTGCTGGAAACCGAGCCAAATACGCGCACAAGGCTGCTGCTTCACTCGTGGCGCGTTCAGCAGATGCCAGAAAATATTAATCGCTGCCTCGGAAACGTTCGCCCTTCCTAGATTTGCAGTTTAGGTTCAGTGAAGTAGTTGCCAACTATATGTGTGCTTAAAAGCCAGACTAGCTGCAACTCGCCCGCTGCCACAACTTGAAGAAAACCGAGTAAGGTTGCGGTGTTTTTTGCAAAAACTCGGTTGGCATTCATTTCTCTCATAAATTTGCATCCGAAATCAACGTCGAACGCTTTCATTTTAATCGCTTAGCTACTATTAAACGAGATGCCGCATATGAAGAGCTTCGATGCTTGCTTGCTTTGCTTTATTGTGCTTTGCTCTGCTTGCCTGGTTGCTTGCTTGCTTGGACACGTCGAACCGAGTATAGAATCACTAACCGAGTCTTGCTGAGCACGCCTCAGGTGGTCTGGTCATCACCTAAGCTGAGGAGAGTGACACATGCTTAAGCCTCTATAAGGTTTCTTTAGGGGCTGAGTGAGCATATTTCTACTTTTAAAAGAGGCGCTTCTTCGGAATGGTGACACGCCTCTCATGCGCGAGAAAATCGAAGGAACTGTGTCGTGGTTCAGCCGCGCCTTTTCGACACAAATCTCCAGAGGTCACATTAGGGACAAGCTCTGCATGTAGCCGCTCTTATGAAAGTGCTTCGAGCAGAGTAGGCTTGCTTTGGGCAGCTTGAATTCTTCTTCACAGCAGCGAGCGCTTGCGCTGCGAGCTTATGATCTTGCGAAAAACAGTGGAAGACGACACAGTCTCGGCCGTATTTGTTCATGGACACGAACGCAGAGTAGTACCTCGTGTTAAATCTGATTCTCAGGGTCGGCTAACATGCTTTGTACGTCACAACGCTCGCAGCACGAGAAACAACACGCGCTGAAAGCTCGCTCGGGTGCGCCGAAGTATCCCCGGCTCCTCAACGTGACATCACGTTGGCCGACATGGACGAGGTTTCCCTCTCCGCTGTTCTCTCCTACGCTCGCGCGGGGCGCGGGAAATTTGAACATTGCGTTTTTAATTGGTGATTGCGCCACTGTTTTAGCCAAAATCGAAAAAATAATTTCACAGACGTGATCAGCAATGAAACTACTTCAAAACCCTAAAAAATTAGCTGATTCGAAAACCGCCTCAGTATCCCTTTAAAGATGGCGTGACATCATGCCCTATTACGTAAATGCCGCGTTTCGGCTCCTCGGCAAGCCTAAGTCTTGTGACCAAATTTAGGCTGACCTTGACATGATCTTGATGTCCCTGGCTTGACCTTGACTTGACCTGTCCAACTGCTTGACCACTGACCGTCCACCAGTTCTCTAAACTTATAAATTGCAAGGTTTGACATTGGCTGAGCCTTGAAGGTAATCGGCAACTCACTGCAATCTTAGCCTGAGACCTCTAGTAGTGAAGCTATCACTTCAAAATCTCGGGGAGGGGACAGACGAAAAGGAGCATGGCGAAGTAGCATGATTGCAATAGCTATAACTTCGCTATTAATGAGTCTTTTCAAAAAATATTTGTGGCCGCACATTCCAGGGACGCCTCACTACCAGAAAGGTAGAAAAGGGTGGTCAGTGGCCCTTTAAGCACCTGTAGCGACCTTCGTGACTAATACTGGATACGTGCCAAAGAACAGCAGAGGGCACCAGCACGCGGCGATTGTGTGCACTGAACGGCGGAAGCGGCGTTCGGCCGAGGGGAAGTCCCACCGTTCCGCGCAGTGCGTGCTGGCGCCACCTCGCGCACGTCACGCGGGCCGCTACATACCACCCCAGCAAACCAAAAACCTCTCAGAAACGTCTAGCTAGACTAGAGCACTGCACGGGCCTCAATTTGAGGCCCAAGCCCGGCCCGAGACTTGAAGCCCGAGTCCGGCCCAGGTCCGCGGCTTCAAGCCCGGGCCCGGCCCAGGCCCGCTAAATTATCGCTCTAGCGAGCCCGGCCGCGTGTTTATTTTTCAGCGCAAGCCCAGCCAGGCCACTGCTCATTGGCTCGCTGTACTGTGCACGTCACTTCCGCTCCGATCAGTACGCAAGCATTAAAAGTAAATGGCTGTTCTACAAAACTATCTACACAAACGTTTCGTATGCATACAAAATATAATAAATCTTTGAGAAACTAGATTTCAACGTTTAGTTTGGTCACGTGACTAGGCGCACACGAGCAGACGACACCCAAGCATGGAGGAAAAAAAACTGAGGAGGGAGCGTCCGGCGACAACCTTGAAGCCTAGTCTTAACAAGTAAAGATATAGCAAAAAAGAGTGTGCCCCCCCCCCCGTGATCGCAGCACGTGATAGCGTGCGGTAAAGTCTAGCCCCGCTGCGCGCGCGCATGCGCCGATTAGCGCGGCAGACTAACTGTAGATCAACTTCCTTGCTGTAGACGCTCGCGCCGCGGGTCGCGCATACGTGCGCACTAAAACATACCGGAATCAAAACATAAAGGACCGGCTCGGAGAGCGAAAAACAGAGAGAAAACGACTTCAAAACACTCAGCTTGCGAACGCTGGCCGCGTGACGTCATGCTCCATCCTTAGTTTTTTTTTCCTCCATGCACCCAAGAGTGCGATCACGTGATATGACGTCACTTTTTGTCAACAGTCAAAATGGCCGCTCGGTGTCTCGGTGTTTTCGGCGTGGTTTTCGGGCAGTTGTAAGCAAGTAGTTCCAAGGCTAGTGCAAGCCGCCTAGTTGAATCCAGGATGCTTGCCTCTGAATGGTTAAAGTGCGTCGATTCCAAAGTGCTATGTAAGCCGCGCGGTTAGATGCTAGATATGCGTATCTTCAAACCGACGTAGGACCTACGCAGTGGCGATGTCACGAAGCGTTTGTGGCCGTGTTGCAAGCGTTTCTAATTCCTGTGAGTATCACCACGGACAGCGACGAGTAACAGCTGCTCACCTTGGAGAAAGGAGGCTGCTCATAGTGAATTTCCTGTGCGTGCATAAGCTACACAGCACAGTGACAGTGTCCGAGAAGTGAAAGTGATTGCGGTCGGAGCTAGTGCTTCTCCGCCGAGGCAGAGAAGTGCGCACGTGCGAAGGCTCACTACGCACGCAGTGTTTTCCGAATGCTGAAATGAACTTGGCGTTCTGCAGCTAGTCGTACTGGTTGCAGTGATTGCAACCGAAGCGAGCGTTGTTATACGACGTTGTTCTGTTACGTATCCATCACCGATTTTGATCGCGCTTCGTGTAGGTACTGTGCTTCGAAACTGCTGTGTGTGCGACGTGACGCGATCCTGGCTGCGCGGCCGTCGAACTGTTTTCTTCCGCGACAACAACAGCGTCGCCATTCTTCGGCGTGTTGCTGCTTCATGCAGTACATTTTGTGATTATGGATGCTCGGGTTACGACGCGCGAAAACATCGGTGTGTAGTGCAGTGGTCTCTTGCGGAGCGTCGTTTTTTTTTTCCTGCCTGCTGTGTGGACCTATGTCTGCAAAAATATTTGCATGAAGAATTGGTGACAACACAAACTTCTCTGCATGATGGTGGGCTGAGCCAGAGGAGTAGTTCTCGGTTTAGGTTGTGACATAGTGCACTCCGTTTAAAAAGTGCTATAGCATTGTGGGCTGCGGAGAGGCATCTGTGAGCCTATAATGTAAGCTTGCGACTCTGTTCTTTATTGTTAAGCAGCTTAATTTATTTTGTGCAATGAGTAATCTGAGCCAGGATGTGAGTCGCCGAGCACTGACAATGCTTTTGACACCAGAAAAAGAAGTGCTTTGGTATCCAGAAAGTGTTTGAGCAGGAGGAGTCGCTGGGCCTGGCAGTTCATGGGTTAACACAAAACTCTCTGCACACAGTGCGACAAGCAGTATGATGGCAATTACGGTGTGTAAAAAAAGCATATGATTCAGGCTGTGCTTGACTTATCTACTCAAATTCAAGAAGTCTTAACAGTCTTTGCACTCTGCACAATTATGCGACAAAGAGCTGTATTTATTTTCACTCTGTCCACTGTGTTATGAGCGAGTTTTCATGTTATTGAGGTGTGAGTGCATTGAAAAAGTTTTGCCCCCAGAAATACTGTCCATAATTTGAATCCATAATGGGGTCTGTATTAACGAGGCATGACTGTATAAATGAAATTATAGTTATTTTTAGTCCTGATGATGACACAAGTTATTCAGCTGTGTTATTTGCCTAGACGACTTAAGAAGTAAATTTGCCATTGCAAATTATGAAAGCTGATTAAAGTATGGCACAGCAGTTTGGTGGTTGTAGAGTAACAATTGGCTTTACCTGACACCACTTTGAAACAGCGGATAGGAAAACAAGGCCTGTGGAGCTAGTGAAACTACAAAGAACAAAGACGACAGGAAAGAACATCACCACCACCGCACCCAGTAGCCATTCTTGTTCTGTCATTCTCATCCTTAGTACATCGTCGACATGCCGTCTTTCCAGCAGTTTACCCGACAGCACACTTAAGCCCTGTGAATCTTGGAGAATGCAACAGCTGGACAGGACACAGTGTGCACATATCGCGTGTTGCGGAAATATACGCGCCCCGTAAAATGATTCTTTCAGCTAAACGGGCGCATTGTTCGAGCTCAAATTTCGCACAGAAATGGCATTTGGTCGGCAGAATTGTTTAATACCACGTTTGCTTGAGGTACTTACCTGATTCGAACAGAATAAGTCGGATATTCACATCGTCTGCGGCGACGACGAAGGAAATTAAGCCGCTCTGTCAGCGATCGCACTGGTGGCGCCATCTCGTTTGTTCGCCGCGAAGTTTAAGCAAATGTGGGGGATGTTTGCGGGAAGTTTGAAGGCTCTCTTTCAAATGTTTTTTAATTGGTCACAAAAAACGCAGTTTGGCAAAAACTGCGCGAAATTCGCAACGTGTCGAATGCCTTTAGCAATAAATCTTTTCGAGCTTCGAGTGTCGTCTGCTTTCGTCTGTTCGCTACCGGTGCGGTTTGATGTCGTACACTGCCACAGAATAAACGCTATGAGCGCTCTGACACCCTCCTGAAAGCATTTTTGCATTATTTTATCTGTGTAGATACCATTTGGTTCTCCTTTATTTGCAGAGGATCGGGTAAGGAGTAGCGGCGGTGCGTTAGCTCCCACCAGGCAGGATTTTGGTGGCCCTGATAAGGGCCGTTTCGCGACTTGTTCTTGAGATCCTGTGCAGCTCAGACGTCAAAGTGGCCGCCGTTGGCTTGGATGCACCTCTCCAGGCGCTCTTCATAGTTTCTGAACACGTTTGCCCGCATTTCATCAGTGATCTGGTCAAACGCGTCCTCAATGCGGGCCTTGAGCGCAGCGATGCTCGTCAGTGTGCCGGCGCTGTATACAAGCGATTTTATGAAGCCCCAAACAAAAAAATCGCACGGGGTGAGATCAGGTGACCTCGGAGGCCAGGGCATGTTTTCGGACCCGCGGCCCATCCACTTGCGCGTGAAATTTTCATCCAAAAAACGCCGAACCTTTGAGGCGTAGTGCGCTGGGGCACCGTCGTGCTGGAAAATGCACACCTCTTGCTGCATGTGTCTTTCGTTCAGTTCAGGCAGAACATCGTTCTGCAGCAGCGACAGGTAAGAGTCGGCAGTGACAGTATCACTGAAAAAAAAATGGTCCTACGACCCCTTCTCTCCAAATCCCGCACCAAACTGCCACACCTGGAGAGTGAACAGGACGTGTTGTTGAAAACCTGGGGTTTTCCCGGGACCACTGGCGCGTATTTTGGCTGTTCACTGCGCCGTCAAGATGGAAAATAGATTCATCAGTGAACAGTATGAACTGCAGATGTCCAGGGTCTGCAGCAATTCTTCTCTGTTCTGCGCGACAGAACTCCAATCGTTGTGCCAGGTCCTGGGCGGTAAGCTCTTGGAGCACGCGAACTTTGAAAGGACGCAGCCCTTTCTTCCTAAGGTGTCGGCTCACTGTTGACGCTGTGGTGCCGAACCTGCGCGTCGGCAGGAAAGCCGTGGGTTTGAGTCGAAAGCGCCCTCAATTGCATCAGCAATAAAACTCCTGGAGCTTCCAACATCGCATCTTTTCGTTCTTCCGACAGTTCCAGTTGACAGAAACTTGTCGACCCACCTTTCCAGAGATTCTCGATGCGGCGGTCGACGATGGAACTCCGCACGAAACTTCTTACGCACGAAGCGCATGGAATTGGATGCGCACATCCATGACACGGCCATGGCCTTCTCTTCGTCAGTGTACGGTCTCATTTGTCGGTAGTAAGCTTCCGTACTTTACGAAAGAAGGCAAGACTGAAAGCACAGACTCAGAAGCTGCAGTCGGTAGCGAACAGACGAAAGCAGACGACACTCGAAGCTCGAAAAGATTTATTGCTAAAGGCATTCGAAACGTTGCGAATTTCGCGCAGTTTCTGCCAAACTGCGTTTTTTGTGACCAATTAAAAAACATTTGAAAGAGAGCCTTCAAACTTCCCGCAAACATCCCCCACATTTGCTTAAACTTCGCGGCGAACAAACGAGATGGCGCCACCAGTGCGATCGCTGACAGAGCGGCTTAATTTCCTTCGTCGTCGCCGCAGACGATGTGAATATCCGACTTATTCTGTTCGAATCAGGTAAGTACCCCAAGCAAACGTGGTATTAAACAATTCTGCCGATCAAATGCCATTTCTGTGCGAAATTTGAGCTCGAACAATGCGCCCGTTTAGCTGAAAGAATCATTTTACGGGGCGCGTATATTTCCGCAACAGTCGATATATCTTGTGCATGCCATGAAGATAGCCTCCTGTCTCATCATAGCTTAGCCCCTGTATGTGTCTTGCCAATCATCACCCAGCACCTATGACCCAATTTGTGCCGTTGGCATGTGCGCCCAATTGTAAACATAATTTATACTCTTGTGGTGCTATAATGTTATGGCCAATTAAATTGTTTCATCCAAATTGGCAAGGCTTTAGAAAGCATTCCTGCGATAGCCAACTTGCTCTCATTCTCCCTCAACGGCAACATCCCCCTTAATGCTTTTTTTTCTGGGCTTTGAAAGAGCGTGTGATAAAATCCCTCATTTATATAAATTAGGCGTAATTTCTCATGCTATAACTTGAATCCAGTTGCTATAAACTGATTCCAAGCTTTAACAGCCAGCCGTCAACAGAATTCCCATACGAATTCTTACGCGTCCTGCTTTTTTCCTGTAATCTCGGGTGTCCCCAAGGCATTGCCCTTGGGCCCGAGGTTTTATTAAATACAATATGAGCTTCCTTTCAGTGTTTCCTAACGTGCCTTCATTGACGACTATGGAGTCTGCCCTCTGCAATCAATAACAGTATTTCAGTTCTCAGAACAATATTTCGGATGCTCTCGACTAGCCTGTTTGCTAATGTTATTAAGAATGCACTAACGTTTTTTTACTTTCAGGATAACTACATCTTGCCTACTTAAGGCCTTACTGAGAAAGGCATATTCGCTGCATACTGAAAAAAAAATTGGTTTTTGAGGAAAGGAAATGACGTAACTGTCACATATCTCGGTGGATACCCGAACTGGCTGACAATGTAACATGGTCTCACCTAACAATCCTTCATCATCATCATCATCATCATTTATTGACCCTTAAAGACCCCTGGAGGGGTATAACATAGGGGGGGGGGGGGCAACATCGAAGCAAGTAATGACATTATTAGGTCTAAAAAAATATACATACATACATACATACATACATACATATTTATTTTGTCATATTTACACATGGAAGTATGTGTGCCCGCGGAAGCGCAAGACAGGGCGCTTGTGGGCGGGCCACGGCAATCAAACAAAGTGCAGACTCAGTACAGACAAAATTACATGGTTTGCAATATAAAAGAGAGAAAAAAAAAAACATATTGATAGGAACAACAATCACACTTGTACACACTGAAAAAGTAGGTTAAATACATAGATTATGAGGATGCAACAACAACAACAACAAAAAAGCAACCGTGCTTCGTAACACATATCAACAAGACCTTAAAAGTGTTTCGAGCCATTATGTCAGTGTACCGTTTTAAAGGTTCTAGACGTAACTAGCCAGGATTTTACTTGTGATTTGACCTCTTTGATAGTCTGCAATGATAGTATTTTTGTTGGAAGCTGGTTAAAAAGGAATGGGATGTAGAACATTCGGCACCTTTTTCCATAGTGTGTATATATCTTGGGAAGCTTAAACGACTCTACTTTTCTTAGTATTTTAGGTTTGTTCACAGGAAGCTTAAAGTTATTAGAAAAGTAGTTTCTACTAATTACTACATGTGTAAATAAATCTTGAATGAAGTACACATCAGCTGCAATCATTCTTTCAGCACTATCTAAGGTCTCCTTAGACGTGCCATACAAAATGTTTGCGGAAATTCTGTGTTGTAATCTATCGATTTGGCTCCTTCTAGACAACGCACATGAGCCATAAACAGTGACACCATACCTTAATATAGACTCTCCTATAGCCTTAAACACAAGCTGACGCAACCTAACAGAAGTATTGAATTTCATTCTGTAAAGATACATAGAAGTTACACGGAGTCGTTTGATGATATGCTCAACATGAAAAGACCAAGACATGTTGGCGTCGAGATGAATACCTAGATATTTGCCTCTTTCAGACAAGGGCAGTGAAACACATTGACATCTAGGGCAGAAAGTACCGTGCACAATAACAGATTCCTTTAATGTGACCTTTTTGTGCGGATTTCGAAAACAAACCAGAGCCGTTTTCTGCTTGTTAATGTAAATCTGGTTACCTGAAAACCAATCACACACTTTTTTAACATCCGCTTGTAGCAGCTCTGCAGCCCTGTTGTACGACTCATTCGGAACAAGGAGCGCTGTGTCATCAGCGTACTGGTAGAGTACCGAATTCAGTCTAAGATATGCCAAGTCATTTACATAAATATTGAAAAGGAAAGGTCCTAAAACGGAGCCTTGTGGCACGCCATATAGAAGAGGTTTGAAGTCGCTGAAATTATCTTTGACTCGCACAACCTGAACACGATTTGAAAGGTAGTTTGAGAAAAATATGAGGTAAGGTCCGCGAAATCCAATGTTCTCTAATTTCTGCAACAGAATGCCGTGGTCCACTGTGTCGAAAGCTTTGGTTAAGTCTAAGAACAATCCAAGGACAATCTCATTTCTATCTATATGCATGTTAATATTGTCACAACAATCTTCTAGAAGATCTACAGTGCTAGTCTCGCGCCGGAAGCCATACTGTGTGCCATTTAGGATATCAAATCTGTCACAAAACGACAACATGCTCTGATATACGATTTTCTCCATTAAAATAGTAATGGTAGGCAATATAGCGATTGGTCGGTAGTTCCTTTTATCAGTTTTTTTGCCCGACTTATAGATGGGCCGTATAACGGATATTTTCATACCTTGTGGTATTTCCCCTGTTGAGAAGCAACCGTTAAGAATATGCAGGAGCACAGTTTTTAGTTTGCTGTAATTATTTCTTACATCACGTAGTCTGATCTTATCGTATCCAGGAGGTTTGCTCAGTGGGAGGACCTGAAGAATATTCCATAACTCAGTGTCATCAACCGTCGGTAAGTACGCAGAGTTTGATACGTTTGGACCGTTGTATGGCGCCGGAGGCGCTTGCGGTTGTGCTTTTAAGTCCTTCACAGATGTAGCAAACTGTTCGCTGAACGAGTCCGCCGTAGATTGATTACTTTCACTGCCAAAGGTACGGCTTAATTCAGTATCTAGATTTTTGTTCTTAGTTTTACCCATTATGCCATGAAGAAGTCCCCACGTTTTTTTCATATTACCGCGGCATTTTACAAACTCAGCAGAGTAAAACCGCCGCTTTCCTAATCTTAACTTTGATGTAAGCTTATTCCGAACTGTACGATACAACTTCTGTAACTCAGTGTCGGAGGGACTACTCTTACAAAGTTGCCAAAGCTTGCTTTTTTCAAACGATAACGCCAACATGTCATTTGTTATCCACTTCTTTTCAGGGTTTCTTAGTTTTTGCTTCACCTCTCTCATGGAACATGAGTAAATTTCGTTGAATTTCTTAACAAGCAAATCATATGCGTCCGTGTGATGATGTATTGTTAAGCTTTCCCAGTCAAAGTTCTGGATCAGGCCATTTACACGTCGGTCGTCTAGTATGGTTATTGTACGTAGTCGACATTGGTGTTACAGGTTCGCTGCTGACCAAACAAAGAGCCTGAAAATAATGATCTGCCACTTTTTCTCGTATCACTGCAGCCATTAAGTCTAATGTTGGGCATCTTACAGCAATGTGATCAATACAAGACTGAGTAAGCCGGGCACCAGAAAATTCCTCTCGAGTATAACTACGAATAGTATTGTCAATGCCATAACCAGCTAATAAATCGAGATAATCCTCAACACCACTTTTCTTTGGCTGTAGAATGTTAATGTTAAGGTCTCCCGCTAATATGACATTACTCTGAGAATGTTTGCACAGGAAGCAGGAAAGTTCAGAAAGAAATAATTGCAGGTCAGAGTTAGGCGGACGGTAGACAGTAATAACCACAAAAGATTCATCATGATTACTAACAGAAAGCGCAAGAACCTCTGCAGCCATAAAAGTGCAAGTTAATTCCTCAACAAACCATGCATCTTTAACAAACACTAAGACGCCGCCACCTCTACCTGAGGAACGACAGAGCGAGAATGACTGAAAACCCTGCAATATAAACCCGAGAGCCTCTGGCTTATTTACATTTATTTCAGTTAACACCACAACGTCTAAATGCTTTAATAACTGACACAAGTAGACATTTAGCTGGTCCCAGTGCTTTCTAATGCTCCTGATATTTACATGTACGAGGTCGAGTACAGGTTTTGAACATGACGTCGTGAAGACGCGATCTCTGTGTTTATTCCATTCAGGAAATGAATCAAACTGTTCGCACATGTTCATTGCAGTTTGTTGATATCGTCTTCATTCTGTATCTTTATCACAGTAGAACCCTCCACTTTCCTCATGAACACGTGTCCATTCTTTGCCCAAGCATATTTGTATGATTTTATCTTGGCAGCGTTTTTAGCGAGCCACAGTAGCTTTTTAGTATAGGCAGTTAAGTTCTCATTGATGTAAATGTTCTCGTCACTCAGTGTGTAGCGCTTTCGAAGCCAGAGCTCACGGTCACTCATTGACTTGAATTTGACAAGAATTACAGGAACTTTGCCATCTCTGGCCGGCAATCTGTGTACGGCTTCTACACATTCAACAGTTTCTTCCGGGATTTCCAACCTGTTTGCAAGTGACTTCAATTCAGATACCAGATCCTCCTTGTCTGCTTTCTTAATTCCATGTATCTCAATGTTCTGCCTACGAGAATAAGCTTCGAGATTGTTCACTGTGTTTCTAAGTTCATTTATTACAATAGCTTTCTCTGCTAAACTCTCAGCCTGCTCAACGCAATGCTTTTTTAGTTCAGCTACCTGAGTGTTCTGCGCGGCCAGCGACGTCTTAATTTCCTCATAGTTTGACGAAAGCAGGTCCATCGAAGTTTCGACGCTCTCAATGATTTTGCCCTGCTTGTCAATTGCTTGCTTGCCCTGCTTGTCAGTGAAACAGTCAAAAAAACAGTGATAAAAAAGAATACAGTGAAACATTCGTTGCTTGGGGAAGAGAAAAAAAGAAATACATGTTTATAAATCAGGCAGACAGGTGCAGTAGTAGATCAAACAATCATAACATCAAAATAAAATGCAAAGGCAACAGTTACCCACATTGGGATTTCAAGTGAAATGACAGCAATTGGTGGAATTTAAGAGCATCGCGTTCAGTGACAATACATTCGAGTAGTGAATTCCATTCTTCAATGGCAAGACGCAGAAATGACTTGTTAAATGCGTTTGAGGAGCCATGGAGTCTTAGGATGCTCATGGAGTTGAAAAGACGGCGTGATGTTCGGAGGGGAGGGAGCAGAAGGGAGTCTCGAAGTGAGGGAAAACAATAGTACAATTTATGCAATAATGATAAACGGGCAATTTTACGCCTATGCGCGAGAGGCTCGATGTTGGCAGATAATTTTATTTTGGTAATGCTAGAGCGGGTGTCATAGTTGGAGGAAATAAAGCGGGCTGCACGGTTTTGGACGGCTTCTAGGCTGGCTATTAAGTAGGCTTGATGTAGGTTCCATATTGGGGATGCAAATTCAAGTTTGCTACGGATGAAAGTTTTGTAGGCTTGGCTGCGAATGGAAGAAGGGGAGAAACTGAGGTGACGTCTGATAAAGCCGAGTGTTTTCGATGCATCAGCAGCAATCTTCGTGATGTGCTCGGACCAAGTGAGGTTGCTCGTGATATGGATTCCAAGATACCAGTATGATTCGGCTTTAGTGAGGATGGTTGAACTGAGTGAATACGTGTAGTCGATATTAGTGCACTTGCGTGATACCTGCATGTATTTGCATTTTGTTACATTGAGCGTCATTAGCCATGTGGAACACCAGCTTTCAATCCTGTTTAGGTCGCTTTGGAGCAATTCCTGATACAACTACCTTATACAACTTATACAACTACCCACAGCCCAGGATATTTACACCATAGCATGTCCTTATCACCGTCTTCCATGTTGCTTGCATTCAAAACTCCTGTGCGGCATCAGCAGAATATTGTTATGCCGCATGGCATAAATCTAATTCTTCTCAGATCCTGGGATGAATTCAGAACTGAGCTGCTTGTTTTATTCTCTCAGACTATTGTAGAAGCTCCAGCGTCACAGCACTAAAGATGAATCTTCTAATTTCTTCATCTCATGTAGAAACTGCAGGTTTTTTTTTGCTCTTTACTGTCACATAACCAACTAATCTTTTCCTGCTCATGGTTCCTTCTGCACTAGCTGCACAAGCACTGTCCCTTCCTTAGCTTATGCCATTGCATTTCAAGATTCAATTTGTTTTTGCCACGAAAGGCTAGAATGGTCTTCCATCTCGCAAGGCTATGCTTGCTAACCTCTTGCCCTTCGAACTGGTCACTGTAGAAATCCATGCAGTTAATGACAATGCAAGTCCAATATTTTTGAGGAATCCCCCAGTGTGGAGAACGTTTGTAATAAGGGAGTAATTCATTATCACCCACCCAAGCGTAGCCATACGGCTACAAAAGAAAGCTACTCAGGTTCCACAGAAACTTTGTAGTTAGAGGAAAAGTTACCCTAGTCTGGGGTTCGAACCCGGGACTACTGCCTCACCGGGGCAGTTGCCCTACCAAGTGCGCGAACCGGGATGGCTAGCATATGATGGGGCGAGCTCGAAATGGGAGCGGTGTTGGTCCAATATTTTAGACGAATCCCTCAAGGTTGAAATGATTTCTAATAAGGCAGTCATTACTCATTGGCATCCACCCAAGCACGGCCATACGGCTACAAAAAGAGCTACAAAGCTTTTCTTTGCAGCTGTATGGCTGCGCTTGGATGCTAATGAGTAATTATTCCCTTATTAGTACATTGCAAACTCATCAAGCTCCTACTTGCCTCATCATGTCAAAGTTCACCATTCAGGTATTGCCACTTAGGACCGTTGAGGTATAATAAATATTAAAATAAATTGATCTAATAAAGTGCCTACTGACTCGTTCACTCGGGCAAACGAATAAAATGCTCTATTATGCATAATGTGGTCATCGAGAACTTTCCTCTGTTTCAGGTAATATCACCGCATATAAATATGTCCTTTGCACAGCTGCTTTTAGAAATGTTATCCTTTACTATGATACATGTAATGCCCCTCTGCTAAAGTTTTAACCAGAGGCTGGCAGTGTTCCAAATAAATAAATATATGCGCATAGTAGTTGCATTCAGGCTAACTTGCACACTGCACACGAATCCTCTATCGAGTCGAACACACTGAGTGGAACAAGCCAGGCTGCAGTACAAGCTGCTAACAACCGTCATAATTACTAAATCACATTTTTCAAATAGCTAAGGTTATATATTTTTAATTATTAGTGAGTTATTCAAAATAGCACACAGCAGTGGTTTTACATTTGTGATAGAAAAAAAATTGGCCAGGGGAAGGCGCAAAAAAGGACTATCACGAGAGAAGAGACAGGATGGGACGAGCGTTTCCCTAGCAGTGCACAGTAGTTGTCACTGTAATATGTAAACAGGCTTCCTCCCTGCAGACAGTTATTGCAAAAGAGATATGCGTATAACAACGGTCGCTTCGGTCGCGATCACTGCAACCAGTACGACTAGCTGCACAACGCCAAATTCATTTCAGCATTCGGAACACACTGCATGCGTAGTGAGCCTTCGCATGTGCGCACTTCTCTGCCTCGGCGGAGAAGCACTAGCTCCGACCGCAACCACTTTCACTTCTCGGACACTGTCACTGTGCTGTGTAGCTTATGCTGCACGCACAGGAAATTCACCATGAGCAGCCTCCTTTCTCCAAGGTGAGCAGCTGTTACTCGTCGCTGTCCGTGGTGATCCTCACAGGAATTATAAACGCTTGCAACACGGCCACAAACTCTTCGTTACATCGCCACTGCGTACGTCCTACGAATGCAATACGCATATCTAGCATCCAACCGCGCGGCTTGCAAAGCACCTTGGAATCGGCGCACTTTAACCATTCAGAGGCAAGTATCCTGGATCCAGCTAGGCGGCTTGCACTGGTCTTGGAACCACTTGCGTACAACTGCCCGAAAACACCGTGATACAGTGCTCTAGAACCTGTAACCATGGCACTCTACCGTGACTTGCCGCGACGACCTTTAAAGCGGCCATTTTGACTGTTGACAAAAGTCACGTCATGTCACGTGATTGCAATCTAGTCACGTGACCAAACTAAACGTTCAAATCTAGTTTCTCAAAGATTCATTACATTTTGTATGCATATGAAACGTTTGTGTAGATAGTTCTTTAGAACAGCCATTTACTTTTAATGCTTGCGTACTAATTGGAGCGGAAGTGACGTGCACAGTACAGCGAGCCAGTGGCCTGGCTGGGCTTGCGCTGAAAAATAAACACGAAGCCCGGCCCGGCCCGTGAATCTCGAAGTGAAGCCTAGCCCGGGCCCGGCCCGGCACATTTCACAGTAACGCTTGAGGTATACTGCTCACTCTGAGCAAGTACACTGCTACTAACCGATCAGAAACTGGCCGACAAAGGTTCTAAAACCACAGTTTGGCTTGCAGAAAGTTGCCTCTTTTTACTCCAGAATGAAGTGTTTAAGAGTAGTGCTCGCCAGGCCCGTCTTTTGAACAATGATCTCGTGTAGGTGCGTAAAGATAAACTAAGAAGTTCCGAGCGCCAACTAAAAAAATTGCTCCATACGCGCGTAATAGACTAATATTTGCATTCCCCCATGATTTTAATCAGTTATATTCAGCCGCCCGCGAAGTACAAAACATTAAAGCTGCCTAGCAAGCAGTGGGATGACATTTTTTTAGTGAACGCGATATCACAGGTTGAACTCATAGCCGAACTGGTCGCCTTTCAGCAGAAACGAAAAGCTAAAAGGCTAGAGTATTTCATGGTGTGTGTTTGAAGACCATAAGCGTCCTAAACTAATATGTTCTTCCCGAATGCATTTCTAATAGTGTGTAGATATGTTTTGGGATGACGAACGATAAATGGCCAATTAAGACCGGTTGAATTTTACTCTTACTAGTGCAGCAGAAGATAACGCGCGAAGTACGTAATAACTTACAGGGCAGAACACTTGTCATGACAACCAGGCTGAAGAAGCAAGGAGGGGTAGATGTGGTTATGAGATGAGATTTGCAAACTCTCGCGAGGTTCTGTGGCTATTTCATTTACGAGACGTTCCAGTCAGCTGATCAAAAAAAAAAAAACAAACGCGCTTTAGTTTGTGAATTTTCTCACATGTGTAAAATATAGCTATAAAATAGAAGATACGTTTTTCGGGCTTAAGGGCCCAAGGGGAGTCAGGCTGTGAGAGATACCGAAGCAGAGGGCTCCGGATCATTTCGACCATCTGGGTTCCTTCAACGAGCAATGATACTACAAAGTACATGGCTTAATGTCATGCTTGCCGCTTAAATAAAAATGCGGCCGCCGACGCTAGGAGCAAACCCTGGTTCCCCGGCTCAGTAATCAAGCAACTTGATCACTAAGCCACCGCGGCGTGGAAGTTAGGAAATAAATAAATCAATGAATAAAGCTTGGTTTTTTTTTCTCAGTGCATACTGTAACCCGCAGCTCATCCGTGTCGCTGCTCCAATGCTGCAGTTGTGTACAGTCATAAAATTTATGAGCGTGAACACGGGAGCGCGTGCCGGATACCCTCGACCCCTACTCGTGGCGATACGCGGCGGCCGCTTTCATAAACAAAGTGGAAAGGGAAGCGTGTTCTACCGCTTACCGAAAGCAGGCAAGGCGGTGTAACCCTTTCCACCGCATTTTGGAAAGCAGCCGCCTTGTGCCGCCACAAGTAGGGTTCGAGGCTATCTGCCACGCGCTTCCGTGTTCACGCTCATAAATTTCATGACTGTACTTCACTCTGCAATAATGAATAGTCGGACACCAGCCGTTTCTGTATGGAGCCAAGCCCGGCTCGGGACCGCAGCTTTAAGCCCGAGCCCGGCCCGGGCCCGCAACTTCAGGCCCGGCCCAGGCCCGGCAAAACAGGTCATGTCCCGGCCCAGCCCGGCCCGCGGGCCTGGCCGGGCCCGGGCTTTCAGGCCGGCCCGAGCCCGTGCAGTGCACTAAGCTAGACGTCCCTGGGAGGTTTTTGGTTTGCTGGGCACGAGCAGCGAAAGAAGCCGCGCGCGGGGCCCAGCTTACAAAAATGGCTGATGACGAAGCCTCCTCACAACCCGAGTGCGGCTACCACCATTTATCAGACGTCCTAAAAGCATTCCATGCTTACATCTGCTATTGACGACGAGTTAATTTATTTCCGGGCCTGTGCACTGCGGCACAGCAGAAACAATGAATGTGTCATTGCTGATAAAAAAGGCACCTTGCCTGTTAGGGTTCCAACTCTCGCCGGGCATGTAGTCGGCATAGATGCAAATTGAACGCTGATGGGAGGCAACTGCAGCCCACCCGATGGCCATTGAGCGTCGAGGCAGTTGTCTCGGAGCCCCGCGAGAATCTAAGGCCACTTGGGTTCACGGCTTACCTGGCTGCTGAGACGAGACCGACCACACGTGGACTCTGCCCTTTGTCTCCAATCTCGAGGAATGGCGGACATAGCTCAGGGTGGTTAGCCGCGGAACAAAGATGGACGAAATGCCAGCTCGCATCTGAAACAGGAAGCAGAATAAGAGGCATATCATACCACTGTGCAAAGCAGGCACCCTCACACTGTGGCGTCTATGGCAGCGACAAATAGGTTTACCTGACGTGCCGATGCGAACGCCTTGCATTTAGGAACAGCCACTGATGACTAGCTAAGAACGCCAGCACGCGAGATGGTCACGCGCCCTATCCCGAGAGCTCGCAACCTTTCTCTTTCTCTCTCTGCTTCGATGACATGATGATGATAGTCGTTCGCTGAAATCCGGTTGTGTCGCGCCTACATTTGGGGTTGGTCAAAATTAATCCCGAAAATGACAATTTTGCGCTTCACTAGTTCCTGGTGTGACGCAGCTGTTGTGACTGTGCAAGAGCAGTAGTTATCAGTGTTATATTTTCCTCTACGCCGTTGGCAGAAACGCCCCGTGGAACAGATTTGTTGTTGTTGTTGGCCTCATAAAATGGCACATACCCACGAGAGGTATGTCCTTGGCCAGCGGTAGGAAACTCCGGTTAGTTTTGGTTTCAACTACTACAGCGCACCTGGCGACTGGATGGTAATTGATACTTCAAATTGAATGATTCCTGCCCACGCAAGTAGCGCACGTAGCGCGATAAGGCTTGCGGCCAGGGCCGAGTGGTCTGAGCGACCGCGATATGCGGCTGTTCTCTTGGCGGTGTTCGAATCTGGCTCCGTGATGAAGTTCTTTGTGCTAGATACCTTTGTCGTGAAAAGATACGATGTTCTAGTTGTCTTCCCTCCGGCCGCCATGGGGGTTATTGGCGCTGACATTTGGTGGGCAATGGTGTGGAAGTTTCCTACCCCCGGATTGGCCATGACAATTGGCAGTGACTACCATATTCGCAAATGCATGCAGCAAACATAAGATGATATCATAAGTTTGAGCAACTCAGTTTCCATGACACAGGTGGTTGAGGGTGGTTAGGAGTAGTGAAAAAGAGAAACAGATATAAGAAGAGCAAAAAAGAGGGCCAAAATAATGAATAAAAGGGGCATTACGAAAGCCTATGGTGATAGACGTTTTGATTCCAGACAACAATTTTGAACGGCGGAGCAAACATTCCAATTGGTATGTTCAAGCATAGAAATGCCAAGGGATACAACAACCACATAAGACACGCACAAACCGTTTCTGGAAAGGAACTTCTAACAGTCGCCTCCTTAGCGATGAGTAGCGACGACCATAGAGAAGAAAGTGCTCTACTGTTTCGGGCTCAGCACAATACAGACACATTGGGGTGATCACAAGGCCAGGTCAGTAGAGGTAAAAATTTAGTTGCGGCACAGGGCAACGTAGACACATGAAGGAAACTTCAAGTTTGCGATGTCACCAAGCTTTAAGGCAGGTTCACACTGGTGAGTCGCAAACGTCGCACGACCGATTTCGTGAAATAGGCTACGGCTTTCGAAGTACTGGGAAAGCGGAGAGGGAGCGTAGCAAATCGATTTAAACCTGTCACGCGACCTTTGCAACTCACCAGTGTGAATCCACCTTTACTCCTCCAAGGGAACAGGAGGTGCTGCAAATCGTCCAAGGAAGTATAAGCGCTGATGCGCTAAATTCTCTCATTAAAGTGTACGTACAAAACCGTGCTGCCTTAATGAACGCACAGGTTGGAAGGGGGTCAACGATTGGACCACTCAGGGCTGCTTCGATGAAGCATCAGCTGATTCATTTAAATGAAGGTTCCTGCGTCCTATGACCCAAACAAACCGAACTGATTGGACATCTGGAGGGATGAGGAATTGGAGTATTCAAAATGGCTGCAATTCAGTAGATGTGGATAGGAAAGAGCATAAAGATAATGAGTCCGTAATTATTATTACCACTGAAAAGCAACTGGGTATCTCAAACAGAGCGAGAACCACTGCCAGAAACTCAGCCAAAGAAATGAGGGTAAAATCTCGAAGACAAGAAAAAAAGACCAGCCAAGAAATTGAAAG
This sequence comes from Amblyomma mixtum, assembly GCF_055824585.1. Taxonomy (NCBI): domain Eukaryota; kingdom Metazoa; phylum Arthropoda; class Arachnida; order Ixodida; family Ixodidae; genus Amblyomma; species Amblyomma mixtum. Next base: position 273,678,873 of record NC_143014.1, on the reverse strand, counting down.
AACCCCCCCCCCCCTGCCTTTTCTTCACGCACCGAGGCGTCAGTCGGTTGCAGTTGCAACATGTGAGCAGGAGGTCGTCAAGTAGTCTTGCAGCATATTATTTAACAAAGGGAAATGCATTAATTTGGCATTGCGTGGATGAATATCATTGAAGATGACGTCTACAAATGAGGTGATGGTATTCACACATTTAGTGGCCCAGGCAAGGATTCAACCAAACAGATTTGGGGAGCTTGAAAACGAGACCGTCTGGCATCCAAGAACTCTGCTGGCTGACCAAAGAGAATCAACTGGGACACATGCTGCTCCGAATCGAACTACTTTAAGAAGGTTTGTTCCATCAGCAGGCGAAACCTTGCGGTAAGAGATGGCACCCACACTTCAAGATACAAAACATTGTTGACCACACATTTAGGGAGTCCCAAACTGAGATGCAGTGCTTCTCGCTCTAAGAGCAGAAGAAGGCGCATTTGGTATCCAGCTGCTCCAGAAAACAGAACGCAGCCAAATTATAAGATAGGGCAGATATACATTTTATAAATCATCAGAAGAGTATGTCTGCGCATACCGCAGCGGGGGCTACTCAGCCTGCGCAGCAGACCAACAACCCGCAGACTTGATCTATATGTGTCCGCCAAGAAAGAGAGAGATCTCATGTTACCTCGAGACACTTTACAAAACATACTTGAGGAAACAGATCTGTCTGAAATGGAAGGTTCTGTTTTTTATTTCACACACTTGCCAAAAAGGCATAATTTGGGTTAGCTGTATACTATAGGAAATCACGTAAGGCATTTTCGTGCAGGAAGCGGAGAAGGCTCCTGGTCTTTTTGTTGTTGGTCAGTCACTTGGAGAAATCCTCCTCCCTTGTCACCGTTACTCCCACTTCCTGTACAATCCATGTCCTTGAAGCCCTTGCCCCTGCACAAGTCCACAGAAGGTGGCGAACATTCACCCCTGCAGCTGGTGTGGAGCACCTCGGGCACGTGGTGGGTCCTGCGTCTTCTTAAGAGCCCCATCGGCACCAGACCGATGGGGTAAGGGCCACCCCAGCCCTCATCCTTCAAAGGGATACCTCCTCCAATATCGACAAATAAGGAGGGAAAGGGAAAGTGCATGGAAGAATGAGGACATATGTACTTTTCCTTGAAGAGGATGCTAAGATGGGGAGAGCGGAGCGGGTGTCAAAAGGAAGCCTGGTGCGGGATGCATTAGTGTTTGGAACTTGGTGTGTAAGGTTGTCACTTTTCTCTGCTCAGCGTTTTCATCATCGTTTTGTGTCCAGTGTATCTGGATGCGTATCTTTGTTTTCTTATTGAGTGCATGGGTCTCCTGAGTTGCACATAGTGTATTTGTCACTCTTTTCAGTTGTTTTATGGTGGCTAAAGAGTCTGTATAGATATGGACCTCTGTTATTTATGACCGCCATAGCATCACAGATTGCATATAAGCGGGTCCAGGTGGTCTGATACATATTCATAATGTACGCTTAGCTCTGTGTGTGTCGGGCTAGTGGCTGCTGTTCTACCGCCCCCTATTCTATAACTGACGCGTCCATATATGCAATACATGTTCCCGGGCATACGTCAGCCAGAGGTCGATGTCTTGGCTTCTCTTTATGATGAAGTTTAGTCGTCTTGTTAGTCGTAATTGTTGTGGATTTCCATGGAGGGGGGTCAGCCATTGTAGGCATGTGCACTGTCACCGCATTGTACAAGGATGCTATGGGCATAGTGTACTTTGTTTCAGATTTCTTTTTGCCTCTCACTGATCAATTAATTCTGTGAGTGTATTCAGTCATGCAAATTCCTGGAGAATCTGGATGTGAGTAGGTTTTGGTAAGATCGTGACGGTGCACACTGCATTCATATTTATTGTTTCTGACTCCGCCCACTGTCGCCTCATCAGGCGTTGGAGCCGGGCCTGGTAGAGAATCCTCGGCTGAAGATACAACTGTACAAGACATCTTGCCATCTGCGTTTGGGCTCCTCGCCCCCTAGACGAAATGCATTTGATCATGTTTAAGAAAGTCACTGCTGCTTTTTCACCCTATGGAGCCATTGTGTTCCTTTGCCAGATTTATGAATGTCTAAGCTAAAGACTATCAACTCATCTACCTCTTGCAATGACTGATTTCCAACCTTTGGCCACACTCTTTTAGTTGTCAGTTGCTTTCTTCCATTCTTGTTTTCAACATGAAGGTGAGACGCGGATTCGAGCACGCTCTTCATGAGTATACTGTATAGTTAACGGTGGTCTAGGGCTGATGCACGTGAGGACATCGCAGCCCTGCGGGGTTTCACACAGGCGCTATATTTGGTTTATTGCCCTCTGTGTTGACATGCCAATGGACAGGTTTATTCCAGCCAGGTGAATACCAGCATGAGCATGAGACACGTGCCAGCCACAGCGAGCCTCGCGCAAGCACACGCAGCAGCGCAGCCAAGCTAACCAGCCTAGCCACTGCATGTGGCTACTGCCTACAACATCTCCCCTGACAAAAAAAAATAACTCTTGGGAGGAATGACGCAGCGTCCACACCTGGTATGCTGGTGGGAGGTGTCAGCACAGGTTTTTTGTGAACTTTCTGGAGAAACTGAAGTCCCAGGAAGTGTTAGTGCCTTGTCGTCTTCATGTATGTCGCCATATAGAGGTTCCTCGTATACATCTTGGTTGTCTCTCTCTTCTTCCGCAGGCTTGAGAAAAGGGTTAAGACAGGTTCGATTTCGCCGTATAGTGTCGCTCCCAGTGTCAACTATATATGATCTAGGCTCGCTTGTGGGCACCACCACGTTCCCTTTTCGCTTTTCATCTCCTTGCAGAAGGGTCGGAAGTTGCCGTACGCCATGTCGTCTATCGTAGCCTATGCGCTGCTGTTTGCGGTATTGGGTTTCAAAATTCCAGAGTTTAGTGGCGTTTGGCAAATGGGGAACAAGCCTTCCGGGAGTCGAAGGAATCTTTGTCCGCAACCGCCTCCCCATCAATAGCTCAGAGGGGCTGTAGCCATTTCTCAGTGGATTTGACGTGTAGGACAAGGGGGTCAGGTACAGGTCTTGGGTCTTCTTCATTGAAGTTTTGATGATTTTCACAGCAGCCTCAGCGAGTCCATTGCTCTGAGGTTAGTGTGGGCTTGATGTGACGTGTTTGAACCCGTATTCTTGAGCAAACTTAGCGAAGCAAGAGGACGAGAACTGCGGACCATTATCGGAGACCCCCACCTCTGGAATGCCATGTGGGGCAAAAATTGATTTGCTATGATTGATCACTGTACAAGATGACAGCTTCTCTAGATGAGTCAGTTCCGGCTATCTGGAGTAATAATCAGTCATGATTAACCACCAGTGGCTAATGAAGAAGAACAGGTCCATTGCAACTCTCTCCCACGGTCTTAAAGGAAACTCGGTGGTTTGAAGGGGCATTTTTCGGTTGCTGGACGTCTTGACACATTCTGGACAATGTTTTATGGTGGTTGCAATGTCTTTGGCCACTGTAGGCCACCAAACAGAGTCCTTAGCGCGAGCCTGGGTCTTCATGACGCCGAAGTGACCTTCGTGCAAAAGGCGCAAAATTTCTTTCTTGCACGTGAGTGGGACAACCACAAAGGCAGCGTAGAGTAGCAGATCGTGCTCTATGGTGAGCTGTTGACGACACTAGTAAAAGGATCTCACTTCAGGGGGTAAATCTCGATGAGAAAGCCAATCTTTTGTGCAGAGTTCTCAGAGATACAAGCACACGTGATCTGATTTTTGGAATTCTTTCAGCCACGCAAGGCAGTGCTGCTTGATGAGAAGGGTTGTCCTCACGCAGCGCAAAAAGCCTTGATGTCACTTTCTAGCTCTATGTTGCCAGTCTCCTGCAGAGGCGCTCTGGAAAGTGTGTCGGCCACGATCAGGTCTTTCCCAGGTACATATACCTCTTCGTATTGGTACCTCATCATTCGCATTTTAAGTCTTTGTAGCTGCAGTGTAAGGTCATCAAGACTTTTTGGCATAAAGATAGGTACCAACAGCTTGTGGTCTGTTTCGATTGTGAATTGCTTGCCGACCAGGTAGTCACTGAATTTTCCGCAAGCCCAAACCAAGGCAACAGCCTCTTTCTCTATTTGTGCATAGCGTTTCTCCATGTCAGATAGAAGTCGGGAGGCATAAGCGATGACTGAAAACTTGCCACTGGTCTGTTTCTGTCGAATCACTGCCTCCAGTTCAAAGCAAGCAGAGTCTGTACTGACCACCGTCACCTTAGCAGGATTGTAGAACCCTAGCACTGGGCGAGATGAAAGTAGCTGCTTCCATATGTCGAACGCTTCCTGTTGAGGAATGTCCCAAACGAATTCCTGCTTTTTCGACAGCAAACAAGTAAGCGGCTGGAGCAAGTCCGCAATGCTGGGTACAAAGCGGGAAAAATATGTAGCCATTCCGAGCAGCCTTTGCAACTTGCTTCTATAAGTGGAATTGGCCATTTTTAAGATGGCTTCAACCTTTTTTTCATCGGGTTTGATCCCGTGCTGGCCAAGCTTGTGACCTAGGATAGTGAGCTGGTCGAGGTGAAACAGGCACTTGTTCTCGTTTAGCATGGCACCTGCCTCAGTTAGTAGTTGAAAAACGGTGCGAAGTGTCATTGTGCTCTGTTGCGTCTGAGCCTCAGATAAGGATGTCATCCATATGATATACAACTCTGTTGACATCTTCCAGAATTTTTCACATCTGCTTCTGGAAGTGCTCGGGAGCGGACGCGATGCCAAATGGAATCCTGTTGAAGCAAAACCTCCCGAATGGCGTGAAGAAGGTAGTAAGCTTCTTGCTATCTTCACTGAGTGATATCTGCCAGAACCCTGAATTGGCATTGAGCTTCGAAAACACCTTGGCCCCATGAAGCAGCCGGAGTGTATGCTTGACGGACGGAATCAGATGCAACTCTCTCGGGACGTAACGGTTGAGTTCAGTGAAGTCCATGCAGATTCTAACATCACCGTTCGGTTTTTGGACTACCACCATAGGTGCACACTATTCAGTCAGCTCATCAACAGATGAAATGACGCCAATATTTTCCATTAGCTGCAGTTCAAGCCTTGTTTTCTTGTACAACAGAATTGGTATGCGGCGAGGGGAGCTCAGAGCAAATGGTTTCGCACCTTCACGCAGGCGAATGTGGTGTTCTCTTAGTAGCTTGCCAAGGCCTTGAAACAATGAAGGAAATTTGTCTCTTGGGCTCACCTTCTTTGCGACAGCACTGACGAAGGTTAGCACCTGCAAGTCTTTGCTGGCGGGCTTGCCGAGTAAGGGAGTGTGGACATCTTCCAGCATGTCGACGCCTAGGAGCATTTCACGTCCACGGTAGGCGAGTTGAAGACACACTACGCTCTTAGCTGCGAGAGGTCTCCGATCAGGACCGTAGAGCTGCCGAGGAGCACACAACAATGGAAGCCTATGTCGGAGCATGCTGAAAGTCGTAGGTGGGAGGACAGATTCATAGACGCCTGTGTCGATCTTGAATTTCACAGGTTGGCCTTGCACGAGGACGGTTGTCTCCCGTGTCGATGTATCGAATTGAGACGGCTCCGAGAAATCCACCTTCGCTGTTGGGTCCTGATGCTTCAACAATGTCAACCCGGCGTGACATGCAGATAGATGTGTAGTAGTCCTTCTTATGGCAGCCCTTGCATACCTGTGTCCGTGCTGGGCATAGTGAACGTGGGTGTCATTCTTTTCCAGAACAACCCAATGTCAGAATGCTGTCAGCAGGTCGCGAATGTGGGCTTGATTCAAATGCTCTCGGCCGTCGTTGACATGAGCAGTGTTCGTGGGATGCCCAACTTGCTGTCTGCCAGATGCAACTTTGTTGACGGTTAACGTTTCGGGGTGAAGCTCCACTTGCTCCTAACGTACGCTTTCGACCTGCCTGATAAACTCAAGTGCCTCTGAAGGTAAGGTCAGCATCAAGTTGCAGTCTTGCTGACAATTTCTGGTCTTGAATGCCAACGACCAGTCTGTCTTGAACCAGTTTCTGTCGGAGGGTGCCATACTCACAATGGCTCGAAAGTGTGTGAAGTGCAGTTACGAAGTCTTCCACGGATTCGCCGTCATTTTGGACCCTCGTGTTGAAGTGAGCCCATTACACTCGCTGCGTGATGCGCCGCGGTATGAAGTAGCTGTCGAACTGCTTCAAGACGACTTCTAAGTTCTGGGCGTTCTCTCCGGAGAGTTTGAAGGTTCCGAAGACGTGCTCGGCCTGGTCGCCCATCAAGTAAAGGAGCATGTCGACTTGGTGTGACCCTGACTTGTGGCAGAGAGTGGAAGCCCTTCCTCCATTTCGGCCAGTCAGCAGGAGTCATGAGACAGACGGCCTCGGGTGGTTGATTGACGAAGGACGCCATGTTCTGGCCGCGTAGTCCAGGCCATAGACGCTGCTGTGACGTGTGCCATCGTAGATGGGTATCCAAGTGAAAGGACGCAGCCCAGCTGGGCTTACCATGGGAATTGCGTTACTTCTGACACCATGTTCAGATGTCAACAGGAAAGGTTTATTCCAGCCAGGCGAATACCGGCACGAGCACGACACACGTGCCAGCTGCAGCAAGCCTCGCGCGCTCGCGCACAGCAGTGCAGCCAAGCTAACCGGCCTAGCTACTGCATGTGGCTAATGACTACAACACTCTGCGCGTCTCATAGTTTACCGAGCGTGTTGTGTGTGTCGAAAGAAGTGCAGTCAGCTAGGATTATCTACCACTTCGCGACTCATTTGTAGGAGGGCATCATGGGTAGAGAATTCCCCCGAAACACGTATTAACGCGACAGTGTTAAGGGTCCTTTTCAGCTGAAAATCCAGCATCTTGGCGGCAAGGGCGTGAGTGAAAAATCTCCAGAGAAATCCACATATGTGACCTTGTGACGTCACCACAACCTGTCCACCGTGGCAGGTGGCAACCAAGACCAGAGTGTGAACAAGAAATTCACGATTCACAAGAGCACATAGAAATTATTTGTCGCGAGAGATTGCTTGGGAAATGCAACCTAGGTCTCAAAAATTGGCTGTGGTTTAGCTCTGGTTAAACCTGGAGTGACCCGATAGATACAGCTGGCCGAGTGGAACTCGCTGAGTCGAATTTCAAAGTCAGTCCTTCGCTGCTGCGTTTCGCTGGGCATTCCTTCTTCATCTTCGTCCCTGGAAGTGGATTCACAGTTACTCCATAAATTCCTTCCCTCAAATTCATTTTCTTCATTACGGCCCCTCTGTTTCTTCTTTCACTCGCACTTCGTCCCTTCCTCTACAAACGGATGACGGGTGTCCACCGAGATATGCGTGACAGTTAGTGCGCAATTTCCTTTCCTCAAATACAATTTTCATTTTCTTCATTACGGCCCCTCTTTGTTCTTTCACTTCCACTTCCTCCCTTCCTGTACGGTGCGGTCCGGGTGTCCACCACGGCGGTTGTTAGGCAACCACTCAAGGTAGGTGCGACCACGGCCGAGGTGCAACCACGGCGAAAGTGCGACCATGCTGAAGAGGCGAAGCGGTTGGCATAGAGCTATCGCTACAAAAACCCCACTGGTGGCTATGCTTGCAACAGCCACCAGTGGGGTTTTTGTAGTGATAGCTCTATGCCAACCGCTTCGCCCCCACTGGTGGCTATGCTTGCAACAGCCACCAGCCAGGGCAGCTTAAGCACTGCACCACTGCGCCAGGAGTGATGTGAGGACTCCCACCGATCTATGGATGTAAAGTAGAGAATGACCAATTCTGCATATATGTGGGCATTAACCCATTAACGCTCTTGCATTATCCACTCCAGTTTTCACATGCGTGGTAGGGCGTTGTGCTCGGGCAGCAATTGCGCCATACGTTCGTTGATTACGCATTTCATGAACTTGCCGATGTACGATGTGAGAAAATGGGCCACAGGTTGTCGAGGGACAGTGGCTTGCATGGCTTTGGAATGAGCCTGACGGTCACTTTTTTCCTGTCCGGTGGCCCACACCTTGTTCATGTGTAGCATGAGGGCTGCGAGCTCCGTGTCGATTCATTTCGCAGGAGTTGGTACTGTACTCCATCCGCAACTCGCTGGACTCAGTGGACCTCCACTCTTTCAGCCAAAAAGCCGCCACATTGCGATGGACACTATCTGCTTATCTACTACCTCCACGCCTTTGAGAAAGCAGCTGTATGCACCTAAAAGCGTGAAGCAAGTACGCAGCTGCCAGGGCTCCATAACGACTACAGACATTTTATGAAGTATACTCTAAACACGAAAGGAATGAAAAGAGAGTAAGCTGTTCTCTAGCGCATTTAGGGGCAGGGTATGCTGCCCAATCCCTGGGTAGATTTACATCTCTAAAAATATGAAATACGGTTGGCAACGGAAACAAATTTCTTCTTCAAAACATGCAAATTTCTAGCACTTTCAATAATTTTAACCGAGGTTTCAATCTCATCAATTTGCTAACCTCAGGTGCTGTGTTTAAAAGCTTCCTGCCATTGCTAACTGCATCAAATTATATTATTTGCAATGGAAATATACCTTCCTTGCAAAGAGTAAACATTTCGTATATTTAGTGATCGAAATCTACTCCATAACTTGGGCAACATACCTTGCTCCTAAAAAGAAGCGTGTTAAAGGACAGCTTACTTTTTTTTACTCCCATAGAGGCTTATTCATGTTTACAGTGTATTTTGCTCGTATCACATGACTACTCGCCAAACTTGCAAGGCAAATAAACCATGGAAGCTGAATGCCGGAGCGCCTTCAAACGCAAAGGACCACTTAAAACTCCTCAGCAGTGGTGCGGTTCTTCAATCTCGGTCTCCGTATTGAAGTCTACACTTGCGGATATCGAATCGGCAGAGTCCTAGAATACAATGATGACGAAGAAAAGCACGTCGTCAGTTACGCCAGCTGCCACCTAAAGCCAAAAGGAACTACATCACCACTGAACGTGAATGCTCCGCTGCAATATTCGCGGCCAGGCGATTCCGGGTGTATCCGAGATACCGTTTACAGTCGCCCACGGACAGGTAAGCTTCACATGGTCCATGACAACAAAAATCCCAAGCAGACGCCTTTCACGATGGAGTTTACTTCTTGATGAGTTCGACATCAGCCTCAAACATCGGCCAGGCAGCAAGAACTTCAAAGCATGCGCTCTTTCCCGCCTTCCATACGACGCCGCTTTGACGTCCAAAGAAACGCTGCTGCTCATTGATAACACGCAAAGGGAGAGGGCAGACAAAATCTATGAGGATTACCACTCCCTAAAACAAATTACTATGCACATCAAAAGTTGAAAACCGTGGAGGGGTTGGGCCAGATGAGAATCTGTCTCACAGCAAAATCCCTCAACCTACAGGATGGATCCGAAAAACCACAGCCGAGCCTCTGAAGAGGACAAACTTCGCCATAAAATTCGGCCGTCTTGTCACAACTTAGGGCACGGCATGAGAACATTAAAAAAAAACTTCAACAATGCTACTTCTGGCCAATGATGTTTATTTACACAAAGAGGTACACCCCCCCGTCAAAAGTATATAGCCCAAGGGGCTTGCTTGCAAGGCCTTCAGCATGCCTGGTTATGCCTACTCAGCGACCGTAATCTCTCGAACGATAAATGGCTTCGAGTCCTCAATTCTCCCAAGCTTTGGACTACTAGTTATTCTAGAGAGCCCCGCTAAACAGCTTAGAAGCGAACCTCTTGGGCTGTATACTTTTGACGAGGGCTGTACATTTCACCCTGTCCGGACAGTCAGACCTGTCAAACCCCTACATTGAGAAACTATCCGGTCCTTCCGCATGGACGGTCTCTATGCAGCGGCTCAGAATTGATTTCCTGGGCTCTTCAACACAATCAAGCGGTGATTGGCATGTGGTTGTTTTTATGGACAATCACACTGAGTGTGCGGAAACTTTCGCTGTTCCAGAAGCAACTGCTGGAAATGCAACGAAGGCTTTCCTGGAAGCAGTGGTTCTGCGGCATGCAGAGCCAGGGCAGGTGATAACAGATGGAGGATGCCATTCCTTGGCCTATATAGTAGACAAGCTGTTCTGTCTTACGCATGCGATTCACAGCTGCACCACGGTGTACTACACTCAGACCAATGACCTCTGCAAGAGCTTCACCTGAACACTATCGGAGAGATCAGCACGTAAGTCTCATCCTAGTATCGCTACTGAGACTGATTTCACACTTTCAGAACGTTTGTACACATCTTACCCCTGCACAAAACGACTCGCTACTCTCCATTTTTCCTGCGGTATGAAAATGATCCAACACTGTTCATTGATGCAACGCTGAAGACAAATCCTGGAGAGACAATCGGGTTTGTCAACAAGGAAACTATGTGCTGATGGAACGAAACGCAAGTAAGCAGGCGCAGGAGCGAGAATGAAGAGCCCAAGAAACACATAGCGTATGGTAAAACAATCCGCACGTAGCCATTAACAGTCGGTGACCATGTGTGCGCGTACGCATGCCCGCATCAAAGCGAGGTCAAACGTCGTTTTTCACATCCCTGCCTGAACTTCTACCTTATGTGGCAAACTCCCCCCCCCCCCAAAAAAAAAAAAATATCAGGAACTAGAAAATTCAAATTCGTGGCTTTATTAGCATAAATCGCATTAAACTGTCTGCCGTTCACCAATGTTTTTATCCAGTTAGGAGTGGATACCTGCGAACACCTCCAGCAGCGACTGGCTCGAACAGGACGCGGTTCTGGGTTCGATCCTCGGACCAGAACGCATTTTTCTTCAACTAGAATGTTCCTGTGAAAGCTGTATAGCTTTTCTTTGTAGCTGCCATATGGCTGCGCTTGGGTAGATGCTAATGAGCCACTACACTCCGTTATTCTACTTACTTTGGCTATCATGGACTCTTTAAAAACAAGCCTTCGGGACCACAATCGAAGCCCCAACTTCTGTCACCACAGCCATTCAAGTCCAAAGGCTTGGAGACTTTGTAGCCTTCCAACCTTTCAGCATTTTTAAAGTAAGGCGTGATGAAACTTTAACAAAAAATAGTGAAAATTAAGAACAACCTGACCGTGAAATCGCTCCTATTAATACGATTTGAAGCAACAGTTCACCTTTCTGCTAGCCGATTTCCAATGATCCTTATCGAGACTATCCTCTTGCAGCCTCTTAAGCTGCTATTTTGCTTGGCTATGTAATGCTTGTAAAGCGTTCTCTTCGAGCCTGAGGATGTACCCATGAATATATCATGGCATTTCAGACGGAAGTTTACCGTGACTTTCAGCTATGCTAAAAGAAGTTCCACACGCATCCGACATCTTTCGGCCCTCCACAATCTTTCTATATAACGAAAAACACTCCTTCCATGGGGACACCGCTGCTTGATGTTCGTGCATGTATGTGGTGCATACCGAGTTCGTGTCTTGGCAGACCTTAATTGGGGACAAATGCCTGTTCCAATCAAGGCAAGAGTCCGGACAGTCCTGAAAAATCCGGGACGGTTGGCAACCCTAGTTTTGGCGTACCAGCTGAAGGAAACGTGGATTATGAGGCACGCTATAGCAGAGGGCTCCCAAACAACTGCGACCTCGCTGAGTTCTTTAAAGGAAACTGCAGAGGCTTTAGAATTTGACGAGCTCAAAGGAGTCGAATGTGTGAGACCTCTAGGTAAAACATGCAAAGTTCTTTTGGGCTAGCGTTTGAAATGGTGACGTAATCACCGATTAAAAACGCAATGGCCTTCAAGCCTCTCTGCAGCGCACAGGGGAGGCGGGGAAGGTGTTATTTATAGTACGCATAAACGCGAAAAACCAATGCCACCGAAGGCAAAGCCTGCCAAGCGTTGTTTGGCTACATTCGACGACGCACGGCAAGGTACGGTTGAGGGCACACAGAGAAGTTGAAATCTTCCCATCTGCGACGTCACATCGAGCTTCTCTGCACTCCTCCGGTGCTTCGAGAAAAAGGCTGAGATTCATTTGTCGATTAGTAATTGTCACCATTTTAATTGCAAGCAAAATTGCAAGATGAACATTAAACACTCATTGCAGACGGCAGGCAACATAAATGCTATCGCATTTTCTTCTTCAAGAATGTGGTTAAGAAGGCCCTCAAGTTTTTTTTTTGTTTTGTTGTACAACATATTGTGTTCTATTTGAAGCTCTAGAGCTTTCCAACCGAAACACTTTGCCATATTCAAATATTACAAGAAAAATGTTAGCTAACTTATCCGAAAATAAAGTTGCATTTATCCTAACACAAAATTTCGGCACCGAAAAGACTCGAGTGACAAGTGGTTATGAAAAAAGAAAAGCCGCAGGAACTGTCTCGCTCACAGCTGACATCTAAACCGCCTCGCGAGTGCAGAGATGGAGGGAGTGAAAGCAGGAACAGAAAGATGCCCTGTAGTGGAGGACTCCGGATTAGTTTCGACCACATGGGGACCTTCAATGTGCACTGACATCGCAGAGCATATGGGTGTCTTTTGCATTTTGCCTCCATTGAAACGCGGCCGCCACAGCCGGGATTTGATACCACACCCTCGTGGACAACAGCCGAACACCGCAACCACTGAGCCATTGCAGTGGATACAGAGTTGATGCATATTTGCAAAGTGCAACATTTATTCAACTTTGGTCCAACTCATTTCAGACACATTGCATATCACTCATTGCTTTTGAGAGCAGCACCCTCTTCTTTAACAGCATGTACACTACGCTTTACACTGAAAATGTCATTTTATGAACTACATCACGGCTGCTTTTACGCCTCCATGTACACCTAGATACGTCACGGTTTAAGCTGCAGCTCCTCATTCACTCTGAAAGGTAAGCGCAGTCCCTTCGCCAACGGAACTCGGAACACCCACCTCAGCAAATTTGCTACACTATGGCCTGTTCTTGAATGCGGAGTGGCCGACGAGAGTTGACAGCAATATGGGCTAACGGCCCGCATTTTGCGGAACCGACATACCAAAAACCCTAAACACCTCACGAGTACACAACATAGCATTGCTGTACCGGTGCCCTGCGCATTAAATCATATTAAAAAAACACAACACTAAAGCACAAATGTATGCCTCATCAACATTATCAGCCTGACTACACCCACTGTAGGACAAAGGCCACTCTCATATCTCTCCAATTAACCTTGTACTGTGCACAGAGTGATACACAATTCCCATCAATATAGCAAATAACTTTGGCACATTGAGGTGGGTGTCCGCAGGGACACATACGTACAAGTAAAACAGGAAATGAGCAGCTAACTTACAAATGTCTGCGGTGTTACTGCGTAAAGACTAAATTGCGTCCGCTTGCTCGTTTCAAGAGCGTAACTCACACAACAGCTGAACTAAGGAAGTGCAAAAAGTGCAAGCAACTTCCGTTCCCAGCACGCTGCAATATGTTTGATTATTTTACAGGCGCTCAGGCAATTAATTTTTCTCAAACGCTGCAAGAATCAAACAGAAGCAGCTGCTGCTGCCTTTAGAGCAATGCCTGCTAAGCTGAAGAAGGTGAGGAAGCCGCCGCCATGTCGGCTGTCGCACTGTTATTTTCTTCGCCACTGGATGCACCAGGTGTCCACAGCTTTATCCTCACGCTGCGGCCAAATATCATGTGTCCATTTTTCTTGGCAGCTTCTTGGGCATCGGCTAGGCTAGCGAATGTCATCACGACCTTCCCCGACATCACGCCGTCGGCGTGTCGAACCCGAACCACCAGGTTTGCCTTCGCAGGCCAGAGAAAGTTTTCTATCTGGGCGGCATTGAAAGGCAAGCCCTCGGCGACCACCCTGTGCTGCCCCTCCGACGTCTGAAGGATCGCTTCCAGCTCGTGTGCCTTCGCCAAACGGAAGCCTGTAGTGCCTTCCCATGTGCCGGGCTTTTCTGCAGCACGTCGCACGGTGCCCGACGCTCTGCGAGCGCCAATTCGCGAACCCTTCTTCTCTTCCGCATACGACGCCAGGTTTAAAAGATCCCCTTCTAAGAGCCTGTCAGCGTAGTCTTCTGGTACGAGGCACAGTTCGAGTTTTGGCCCCATTAGCTTCCTTCCATTCATAGCCAATGCTCTTTGGGCTTCGTCGGGGCTCACGAACCGCATGAAAGCCGATCTCTGAGCCCTACCAGAGTTGAATTTCTCACGCTCTACTCGCATCATCTTGCAATGAGAGAAGAGCTCCTTCAGCTTCTCTTCTGTTGCACCCACTGGCAGGTTGCGGACCTGCACAACGGAACTGGATTTGACGTCTTTGTGCAGTGTGCTCAAAGCTGGCCTTCTCGACATAACGTAGCGGCGGACGTCGTCCACTTGTCCCCGGAAGGCCTTGATGTGGTGACCTGACAGCTTGGCACTCTCCCACGCGTAGTTGAGGGCCCTTTCCTGGTCCTCTTTTGAGGCCACCTCGACAAAAGCCCTGCCGGTAGGCAGGTCACCGTTGGTGCGGGTCAAAAGGAGGATGCCTCGCCTGCCCCCAGACACTCTGACACCGGCCTGTTTCAGGTGCCTGGCAACCTGCTCAGCGGTGATGTTTTCGGGAAGGTTATGAATCTTCAGCAAGAACCTGTCAGCGTTGCCGTCCATGTCGCTGTCACTGGTGTCACTATCACTGCCGCTATCGCTGCTGCTGTTGTCACCTTTGGAGGACGAGTCTTTTTTCTGTGCGCGGGCAGCAGACTCCTCTGCCACTTGCCCTGCCTCCTTGCCGTCTTCGAGGTCCTCTCCAGGCTTTTTGCTTCCACTATGGCAGTGCAGAAAAAGAAAAGCAAGACAAAGGTTGACACAACTGGGAAGGCGGAAGCAAGTAAAGCTGTTAATAATGCTGCTTCTACCGTAAAAGCGTAAAGAACAATGTTTTGCGGCGTTCTGGCAGTTTGCGAGCAGTACCACACAGTCTTGACAACTGAAGCAAGCGACCTCACCATGAAAACACGTGGAAAACAGGTACACGTGCAACAGCGCCTGTTGGTAATTGGATGCATGCATCTGTCGTTATTTCCATACGAAGCGGAGCTAAGCGAGCAACTACACTAGGGCACGGCATAGTCGTGGGAATTCAGACGTTTTTCTCTTTTTACCAAGAATAGAAATGATGGAAGTTCGTTGTGGTGAATAAATCTCTATTATTATTATTATTATTATTATTATACTGGATACTCGTGACCAGTTTCTATCACCTCGCAAGAGACGTGAGTCACGTGACTTTGTATCCATGTCGATGGCAGTACTTGTCTCGTTCATTCGCAGTAAATAAGGGCCATCACATGTGAAGATAAGCCACGGTGCACGGAGGCACATAAGAAGCCTATCACAATGCAAACTTCAGCTCAGCTTATGAGTGAGTTTCGGTAGCGGTGGTGTGAGTATCTCAACACAAGCACTTTCCTTACTTCACAAATACATACACCCATTTTTTTTTTGTTGTGAAGAAACCTATCAAATATACAATTACTGCGCCAACATTATTCATACCACCTAAAGAAGGTCCTGATAGGCAGTATGTAAGTATAGGCCCATGAAGTAATAAAAAAAAAGCTATTTTCAGCTCTCAGCCCGCTGTAGATGGGACTGCAGACACACTCTGCAAATAAAAACATATACTGCCAAATGGCTAAGCCTGAGGAAGTGATAAACTCATTCTGGAAGCACAATAAGCCAGCTCCTTCATTTTGCGACTTTGCTTCTTCACTTGTGGCCATAAAGCAGCTTTTATCACTAACCTAAATTTACCGGCCCTGCGGAGTTTCATACTCGGAATTGCCAAACGCATTAGTGCCAGTGGTGCTGCAGCCTCACAGCAGTAGTAAACAATAGCTAGTAGTGTAAATCTGCAGCAGTTTCAGAGTCCCTGCAGACATGACGAATAAATCTTCAGTGCTATCAACAGACAACGAACTACAGTGGACAACGAACTTCAGACAACGAACTAGAGTGGAATTCAGCACGCCAAGGCAAAATACCATGAGCTTTAAAGGAGAGCAATCTATTCACTTGACGTGACGGGCGTCACTTTGGTGTTCAACGCACAGCTTCAACGGTGCAGGCAGGAGCAGGTGATAAGGCGATTAGGCACGGCACGCAGCCTTTCACCATTTTTCGCTGTTCTCCACATACACCAACATGGCGGCCACTGAAAATGCTCCCTAATGAGAGAGGGGGGGATCTTTTTGGCTCCTAGAGAAAGCGTTCCAGTACACTGGTGACGGCCTGCATCATAAAGAGGGCCGGTCACTTTTAGCAGAGAAGGTTGGGAGTGAAGGGGAAGAAGCAATGATGTCAGTTCCAACCTCCCAAGGCTCCTTAACGTGATCTAGAAATGCATCTACTGCAATTCACACACCCCTCAGAGACCGCAGCAACTGCTATTGATCCCGCGCCTCAGCTCAGAAGCACAAGCGGCCATGATGGAACACTTTCTGAAAATTGTGTTAGATTACGTGCTGGCAAGTACCTGATCCAAAAACAGCTGCTTTACAAACAGCAGGCAAGCTACAATCTTGCTCCCATAATATGCTAGCCATTTCCCACGTCTAGTCGTGTTGCTTCACTTGTACAAATTGCACTAATTTCGTACTACTATGATGCCATTTTTACTGCAATCTCGTCATGGTGTACAGATGGCAGCCATTAGCCGGTTTCCTAGAGCGCCACGAGAGGCAGGAGTCAATGAGAGCACTGGGGCAGAGAAAGCCGAGCAAACTCTGTGAGTCACGCGCCTATGGGCTGAAAAGCTGAAAAAGGGCAGCTAATGATGGAGCATTTCGCAATGAAGGTTACAACGCCTAGCCTACAGCAGGGATGAATAATGAGAACAGCTATTACAGTAAAAATGACTGGAAGCGAGCAAACGCCTTTAGAGACGCCGAGGGGCAATTTCTAATCGCCAACAACATTGATCACTGTTAGGAACTGCCTTTAGAAAATTCTTGAATTACACCTCATCCTACAAGTTGTTTGCAGCACTGTAAAATACAGAGCTCTCTTGTCAAATCAGGGTCAAGGAAGACAAAAATACCTCAAATGAAAACAATCGACACAGGTCTGTCTGGCATTCTTTCTAACTTAAATACTTAAAATAATTGAGCAGTACTGCGACTATACGTTTTAAACAGTTATTGCAATACTTGAAAAGGTAGTTCAGGATGGTGTTTTTGAATCTACAGCGAGCGTTTCATTCACTGGTTAAATTAGCAGAGAAAATCCGCACGAACACAGCACTGCAGGGGCCTGCTGCGAAGTGGTACGCCACAATTCGTAAATGTGGCTAACGTGACGCTCGCGGTGTCGGCCGAGTCTCCTGTGTGCACATGTGCGAGGAGCTAGTGTTCCTGTACACATGCAGGCAGGAGCAGGAGGTGATATGGCGATTAGGCATGGTGCATAATGTTCCAGAACACTATTCGAAGCAGCTGGACACTGGTGCTGTTTCTTGCCCAGTGAGGAGGCTGCCAGTCACAGGGTAAGGGGCGCGGTTGACGTTCTGCAGCGCACGCTCTTCTGATCGGCTCAGATGACCGCAACCTTCACAACACTGCAAACTACTTGTGAGATGAAGTACAGGTGATTTTGCAAGCCGTACCCTTCATACTTAACAGATTTTGCATCTATGATGAAAGGTGCTATGGAGTCTCTTTATGTATGCAAATCGTTGCGTTTCAGCAATACAATCATTTCTATTTTAACTAACAGCCCATCCATCCGTTCCTAAATGCTGCCTCCCTATCATGAGCAGCATCAAATTTTCCTGGAAAACTAGGGCTGTCCTCACTTCTTACATCAGGGTGTCTAGCGAGGTACTATTTTCAAGTTCTCTGACTCTTCCAAGCTTTCCCCGACTAATCCAGGTAAAATTCTCTGGCCACAGAAGAGGCGAAAAATTTTAGTGGCTGATGGTATTAGACAGTGCACATGAACTATTCACAGCAAGAAAACTATTTACCGAAATTTTAAACGCTGTATTGAAAACATATTTGCTCTACCTGTTTTACAGAACTCTTTTTTTCCTGAAGGAAGCCCAGCTTCAAGCTGCGACTAACAACGCAATCACTGCTTCTTGTCTTCCAGCTCATTATACAGAGACACTGAGGACTAATTGAAGTTGGCCTGTATCAATAGACTACCGTGCACTGATTAGAAAGACGCTAAGTACTCTAAAGAATGGACCTTTTTATAAACTAGAAGGTGTCAAAAAATCAAATGCAGGAATCGCTGCCACCTATCGTTTTCACAAGCAAACTGCGGTGAGTCAAGGTGGTTTTTCACTTGCAGATCTCTGAATCTAGGTTACACTGCCATTCACTTTCAAATGGTGATCACGGAGGCCTTTACAGGACGTCATGAGTTTGAATTGAGCAGGGCAGAAAATAATCCATATTTAAATCCAATTTTGTTATCATAAATGAGTCGTTTGCAGCCGGAAAAAGCATCACCGTAGTGAGAAAGAGGTAGAGAATCGATTTTTACTACGAACAAAAGTTGGATGGGGCTGTCCTCAGTGCCCCTTTAATAAGAGTGGCTACTTTATTTGACTTCTGAACGTTATATGTTTGCAGTAAGGACGTAAAAGAGAAAGTTTGTTCTGCTTACTACTGGTTTCAGCTTCTTCCATGAAAAATACTTTTGACTGTAGCTTAGTTTCTTGATCAGCACCAAGGAAAACTTAGTGAGTGATGCAGCAGTCAGCACAGAACAAACCAAATATACACAGTGCTCGTTTCATGGACAAAGAGAAAAAGACAGATAAAATTAAGTTTGACAGACCTGATGTCACGCCTTATAACTGTGCAAAGCAAAAAGGTCATGCAAATGTGCATGGACCACATGCTCAGAACTCGCTGTACTGTCACAATTCAGTTCAGATCATGATGTTAATTTCAGTCGGTAGTTATCCCTGAATTGGCTAACTTTTTTGATGCTATCCCTGATGATGCAGGTTTTCCAAGGTTTCCAGATTGCTAGACACCCTGTACATGCATGTCAGCATCGAACTATGCTGCTGAATCTAAAGTTCACTGAGAGTTCCCAACTGGCCCAGCAGTGCGTCGACTTCACAATAACACAACATGTGCAATGTCATCAATTCCTGCGGAACCATCTCATGGTAGCTACGGGCGTATCAGTGGCAAATGACGTGTATGCACCACGAGAACTGATAAGACCATTTTCACTTCAATGGCTATTACGAACTTTACTTTCTTTATTGAAAAGGCTCCCATTAATTTAAACTCTGCCTAATTGAACAAGCATATGACCCCCTTTAAGTATGAGTTATCAAGAGTCTGCATACACTTTTGTGCTGCACAGATGTAAAGTCATGTACATTAATAAATATTTGCAAATAGAAAATCAAAGCATCGTATGTTTTTCAGTTATTAAACTTTACAATCAGAATCTGTTTCTAGCAGTTTGTCCAATGCATAGCAAATAATGAGCTGGGATCAGGATATCGGATTCTTGTCATTTATCTAACGAGTAACAGACAATGAGCTCGGATGAACAGTTACAAGGAACTGTGAATATGTTGAACAGTGTTTGGTCTGTAGAGCATTGAGTCAGCCTGAGCAAATGTAAAAAAATTCTTAATTTACCTGTGCATTCTAGTCCCTTCCAGCTTGGCTTTGGAAACAACAAATCACAAGTGCCCACATATGGCCCGTTAAGAACATTAAGATTTTGAACTCAGCACCGCCGTAGGGTATTTCAACACAAGGTTATATTCCCTGCAGTTACAACCATTTCTGCACATTTGAACTTCGCGGCATGAAAATAATGATGCAGAAACAGAATGCCAAAGCACTGACAAATGAGAACTACAAGCCTGCTTAACAGCTCTACACTTCGTATTTCTGCTAGCTTTTGCATTTATATTCCAAAGGTATTCATTTTTTCTCGGCTATAAATTTCACTGTACAAATACCCTAGCGAGTGCTTCAATAGATAAGCTACCCATTTGTTAACTTTTGTGCTCTCGACATAATTTCGATGCCTTACTGTATCAAACTCACACAATGCAAATAGACCATTAGTAAAGCACTCGCAAGCATACTGCCTGAAAGCTCTGTTTCTAAGTCATTAGAGGCATAACTATTACCGCAATCTCCAGACTATAATCTGCGGACTGTAGATGCTTAAAAGCTCAAATTTCGCATTGTGCAGACTGCCTATGGGAGTGGACTATACAAGCTTAACTTTTTCTAAGATTTTTGGCAAAGCAGAGGAAGCCTAGCATGGCAGTAGAAGTAAAAAAAAAAATGCATGGCCCTACAGCACCTGCGACATTTTACTGCGCTAAATCACATAATAAGATCAGCTCCCATAAGCAATCAGCTTCGATATGCAAGCAAATGCTGCTTGTGGAGGCTGCTTTTCGATCAGAGCTGGGATTTGTGAGCACATCTACAAAACATCAATGAATAACACCTCGTACTATGGCCGCTGAAGAAGGTGTCCGGGAAGTTTGGCTTCACGAAAGCCGGACTTTCTTAGAAACTGCTGCAACAGAGGTGTCTGATTCTGACGGCAATGACACTGGCAAGGCTTTGTCGAATCCGGACAGGCTTGACTTGTTTTATTCTGACAGCACCGGGGAAAGTGGTTTTGACGGCTTTTGGGCCCGACTTCTATGCGGTCTATGAAAGGCACAGAATTTTAATACCTGACAATTAAATTTTTGCTAACCAAATGTATACTGCTTGCTGACAATCTAAAAACCCTATTTTCAGCCAAAATTCATCCCTGCGGACTATTTAAGCAAGAACTTTTTACTTTAAGCGAAATTTGTCCCTGCGGACCGACTATAGTCGGGAAAATACGGTAATCCCTTTATGTGTTTTACACTGTAATAAGTTTCATGATGATATTTTTAGGCATCTCCATCTATTGGACAATAGGAATTCTGAATTTGTGTGAAATGTCATATCATCTGAACTAGAGAGAATGGTTTATCGGGGTTTAACGTCCCAAAGCGACTCAGTCTATGAGGGACGCAGTAGTGAAGGGCTCCGGCAGTTGCGACCACCTGGGGTTCATTAATGTGCTCTGACATCGCACAATACACAGGCCTCTAGAATTTCACCTCCACCAAAATTCGACCTCCACGGCCGGGATCGAACCCACATCTTTCGGGTCAGCAGCCAAGTGCTGTAACCACTGAGCCACTGCAGTGGCAGAGAGAACATATGACAAGCAGACTACAGGCACTATCAGTCACTATAAATAGACTAATAAAGAAAACCATTCAAGCTATGCAGCTTGCGCAGATGAATGAGGTAAGCAAGCTCCACTCGCAGCCAATGCCTCACCAGCATATAGCCAAAACAAAAGAGTAACGTCAGAGAAGTGCGAGAGGGATACAGTTGCAGGGGGACTCAGAGGCATGAAGGAGGTGTTGCCAAGGAAGAAAAATCGCAATACACTCTGCCTCACTAACACTGCACACCACTGTGGGAGCCATGCCTCGCATCAACTTGTTGAAAGCCAAGTTCAAAAAGCTGTTTGCACATAAGTACCATTCGTGATTCACAGCAGCCGGTGCTTAGCCTACCATACCACTAGTTACACACTTGGTTTGTGCATGGCTCACTTGTTCCTGCAAGGAAATAACCTTGTGAACTCATCTCTCAGTTCGCTGACATAATTTCAAGCATCCACACAGCTGAAACTCCAGTAGCAAAATGTCCAGGATCCACAGCTGGCCACTGGTGAAGTGGAAGCTGCACTCTGAATTGGAGGATGGTTCCTCATGCATGAGGACAATGCCAACTAGGTTCTACAGTGTACACTGATGTTGAAAGATTGTTTGCAGAGGCAAAGCTTAGTATGAACTGCCATGAAACAAGATGTTTGAAGTAAACAAAGGTTTAGCACAACTTCCAGAGCAAATTCAATGCAACTTTAAAACCTGTTAAATTTCAGACAATTTAAATGATTTCACATATGCCAGCCAGCCCACTTTACTGAAGGCCGACAATAATACTGCTGCAAGAGGCAGGTTTGTGATAAGGCTTTAATATTTGTGACAAATCTGTATTGCCCTTCTAGATGAAACCTACTGCCTAACCTCCCCTGGCTTTCTTGAAGACAATGTTGTGACTGGGTTTTTGTGGAACAGTCACAAATACTGCTTTGAAGAAGCAGTCCTCCTTAAATGATGATCTAACTAAAGTATATTAATTTAACTAAGGTACTAATTTCTTTTTAGGGCATCATTATATCACAGAAAGCATAATTACATGATGTGTAGTTAATTACTGCCATTTCAAAACACCACATAAGCTGAAATTTCTAATACATGAACATCTGGGGGAGGAGTAAGGCACCAGAAACAGCTGGAACTCCTGTTCTATTGCATGCAGCTTAAAATAAAGTACATCAGGTGTGTTGGCCAAGACAACTCTGTAATCAAGTCAAACTTTCGAAGTTCCACATCCTTCTAATGAAAAATAAATTGACAACACGGTCAGCAAGACATTTTCAAATTCAAATTTGCTGCCTACTAGCCACAGATGTGGTAGCGACAATGGAAGAGAAGAAGAAATGCATCAAATAAGAGTGACAGCAATATGTAACAAATTTCACTTCCAGCCTGAATGCACATTCTATTACACCTCGCTGTAAGCTGACTGATAACAACAGCCTCACTGCAAAAAAAAAAAAAACAGTAAGGTGTACATTCAATTACTGTACATTCAACGCCATGGACACTAATGATACGAGGCATGGCATGGGCCCCTCATGCTAGCAGTGAGGCGTGTTGCTACAACCCAAACTAATCCCTCCTGTGTTGTTGTTCTGCAC
The DNA here is from genome assembly GCF_055824585.1 of Amblyomma mixtum. NCBI lineage: Eukaryota > Metazoa > Arthropoda > Arachnida > Ixodida > Ixodidae > Amblyomma > Amblyomma mixtum. The sequence goes on along the minus strand of NC_143014.1, from coordinate 273,656,124 downwards.
TGCCTGCCACAAGTGCTTCTTTGCACCTCGCTAAAAAGAGAAGCTATTCATTGTGTACGTGGCAATTGACTTCATTCTAGACCTTCCTCAGATGACTTCCTCATTCAGTGTGAGCCAGTATGCTTTGTATACTTCACAGTTCCTCACAAGGATTGCTTCGGAATTTCTGAACACTCTCTAACAAATATGACGCAAGAAATATGAAATAAAGAACATTACAAAAGTCATGCATACGTAAAGGTCTTTTATTCATATTTCTACATAAGCAACGGGCTATGAAATGTCTATCTGCTTCCAGATGACTAGCATATGAAGATAAGAGTTGTTCTGAAAACAGACAAGTTAACAAAGTACTAATGTGTTCTTTGTGTCATAGTGTGAAACTTATTAGATGAAATTAATATATGTGCATTGAAACCGCTATCCCACACTCTGCGGCACTGTCCAATATTAACACCACGAGAGACAGACACAATGATCCATAAAAATACCTTCTTTAACATCCAATGAACAAGACTTCTCGTGTAATCAGCATGTACTCCACAGTCATCCCAGCTGAGCAGGATAACCCTTTGAAAGCTGCCGCCACCATCCTTGGGTTGCATGAAGACAAAGATCCAACTCGGCTCAACTGAGCAAGCTAACAGCCTTATCAGTACTTTGGACTTTTACTCAGAAAAAAAAAAAAAGATGGCTTCTACTAGCACCTTTATAATCCTTACATTAAAGGTACTCAAACTAGCAATCTTCTAGATGAGCACTTGTACTAAATCACAACCCATGTCATAGGTCACAATGTGGCAAAGAGCCTGAGAAGAAAAAAATGCCCTCTGATTTCAATTTTTTAACAGCAGCATTGAACAGTCAGCTTTTGCAAACAACTTTATGTTAATTTCCTCCAAATATTTCTGCTGGCCAACGTGCTCTCAATTCAAGAACCACTCCTGCATGAAGTTAATCTGCTACATACCCTCTTTTTATGGCGTCCTAATGTACACCCTTTAGTGTTTGTGCTACCTTCTTGTGGAAAAAAAGAGTATTAGGTTTATGAAGACGCGCTCACATGGTTTTGATTCCTCCACATGCATCATCTGGTCCTGTGGAGGAGCACAAAAGTTGATTTTTATCTTGAGTGGCACTGTCCTTGGTTCGTTATTACCGACATCCACAAGGTGTTATCACTCTCAGCATTTTTTACTCGGTTTCCTTTGAGTGGTTCAGATGCCTGGAAAAGTTGCTTTACAGTCAGACACACCGTTTTCTATTCGGGCAGTGGTACTGATGGATCTCTACACTTGGATTACAACAGTACCAGCACCAGATCAAACGACCTAAGTCCAGAGGCAAAGCACAGACAGCCCAGAACGACTAACGGCGAACCACTTTCCAAAGAGGGTGCCTCAGACCTCTTCACAAGGCAGCCACACCCAGTGAAGGTGCCATAGCTGACCAAAGCAAGATGGCAGAGCTAATGCTGGAAGAGTTGTGAAGGTGATAGGATGAATGCTATGTGTGTGGCATCAAGTTTGTAAAATATTATGGAAGAATAAAACGAAAAAACGCATGCTTTTGCATTGCAATTGTTTAAAGCAGGTGGTCAGCCATCTTGCTTTCATCGCATGTGACACGTGGAAAAGCTCACATGTGGAATTTCACTTCAGGTCCGAGCCTAGCAGTGCCCAAATGTTATTGGTACATGCATCAAAAAACGACGGAGATGATAGCAAAGAGGCCGCCCTTGAACTGTCTTCTGGACAATTTAAACTCCGCCTTCAGATAATCTGCCCAAATATAGGGGTTTTGCCAAGGTCAGCTTTATGAAAGTCAGCATGGTATTCAATCACCAGCAAATATTAGAAAATTCTTGAATATCAATTTCTCGAATTGAATACAAACCGAACAACAAACAATCAATTCATATTCAATTATTCAAATAATCCCACACCTTAAAATTTATAAAATTTCACCCTTGAAGAGCACTGAGCACAATGCACAGAATTTAGAGTGTTCTGAACACTCCCGCAACACTACGAATAATTACAATGTGTGAGCTGCAAACGCATCTGTGAGCATTAAGCGCTGCCCTAAATGGATTTGTAAGAATGCACTTCGCTTGCTTCAGAACACGGATATCGTTCATTCCCGAGGGTACGAATTTCATGTGATACGAATATTTTTTGTGATCCCATGAGATTCATATCAATGAGATCTCACTATATTACATTATTTACATAAAGAACATGACAATCAGATCTTTTGTTGTATTTGGTAATCAAAATGTATCGAGCCACCTCCCCGACTTTTTTTTCTTCTTCCCCTCCTCCACTGTTAAAAAGCAGCACAGCTAAGCATGATAAATGAAAGACAGATTTATTATGCATTAATTTCATGAACTAGATTATGCTACTAAGAAAGAACTATATTTCTTGCTACCACATTTCTCATTCTTCCAGCAGTTACTTTCACACCATCCAAAACATTTTTACACATTTTCCTGCTTGAGTTAGACCAACAGCCAGCAAATTTACTGCAACTGCCAGCCAAATGAAACAGCAGTCAAAGAGAGCTCTCCATTAGATTAATGGATGGTCTCCTTGTAAACAACCTTAAAACAAGAATAGATGTTTCGTGTGCAAAGGTAAGCAGCACAACATGCACAAGTCAGTGATGGGCATAATTTATTCAATTGCGTACAACACAGCTCCCACAAATGTCTTAACAAAACAAAATAATGAGACAACCTTCAAAAAAATCTTGAGAACAACAAAACTATATATGTAACAAAATTCAACTTATTTTTTTTGCTACCAGGAGACCTTCTAGAGTGACATATGATATCATGCAGTGCATGTTCAGCTGACTACTGTCAGCTCAAAATTAGGTCTTTCTCAACAAACTTTGTAACGAAGTGGCAAAACTGCCATAAATATGATTCATCACTTTGGTTAGTTCTAGCTAGCAGAGCCCTCTGTGATGTCTTGCATCATATCATGCCACACATTCTCCTTACAATACACATTAAAGCCAACACAGATTCTAAAAAAATGACCCCAGCGTATATAAGCATTAAAATCTAACTACTATTGCATATTTATAAAGTTTCTTTGAACGTTCACCTGAGAATATGAATAGAACTAGTGATTCTCAACCATAAATGTGTTGACAATAAAAATAAAAGAGAAAAGAAAAGAGCACAAAAAGAAAAGAGGGGGTGGAAGCACTCCTAAATTATTGTTTGAATAATTTCGGAAGCTGGGGGGGGGGCACTTCTTTTGCACTCCCATAATGTCCACACTCCCAACTAGCCCAATCAGCTAGTCTCCTTATGAGTGCGCTGGTTTTCTCTAGCAAACTGCTGCGAAGTCTAAGAAAGAGGAAGTGAAAGTGCTATGATGACAAAGGACAGATTACGCCACTAGTTGTGACTGTCAACTGAACTTATGTTATGGATATGCAGAGAAGAGAAAAAAATGCTGCATTGGCCGAATGCAGCAACTAATCCATGTGTTGTGCCACGCTTTTCACAGAAAATATATGAGTTTCTGCTTGCAATTCAAATGCATGACTTGAAGAAGCCCAGAAGGGTCCATCAGGTCATGCCATCTAGCAAAAAAGCTACGAGGCTTCACCATAGAGGAAAATCTTCAAACAACCCAGAAATATCATTAAAAACCAGAAAAGGTCAATGGACGCTCACTTGAGAACCACTGGCTTGGACATTTTTGGTGCCTAAACACGGCCTTTCATCCTTAATCGCTTAAAGATTCCTTAGTACTAATATGCATTTGGGAAATTTTTAAATATAAAAAATTCAAAGTAGAGCTCATGGAACAAAGAGCTGTCTTATTGGCACTGCATATCAGTAGCATCAAAACTTACAGTACACTATTATTACTTGAGGCTCTGTGGGTCATGAAGTATAGCGGTTCAAATTGGGAGTTGTGGGGACGCCTTCGTCCCCTGCGTTCGCTTTCCCTCACTCACTAGTTCCCTGTGGTTAGCTTCCCCGCAACGCACTCCCTTTAGTGGGGTTACTTTGAACAGGAGAGGGCGCTCGCGTCGCAGCGACAGCAGCGCCACGGATGGCGTGTTTTGCCGCTCGCGCGCGGGGGAAGGCTATCTCTCTTCTCCCTGGGACCGGGAAGCAAGCGGACGTTTCGCTCGCGGCTTCGCTCTTCGTCGACGGGCGCCTCTTGGTCGGAACTTGCTCCCGCCAAGCCTGTCCCGTCCGGCCTCGAAGTTTTCCCTCTGCCCTACCGTGGGCGAACCCTCACTCGTAGCCGTGCTGGTGAGTCGGACATCCTCGATTCCTCAGTGTATTTTGTTGCTAGCTGGCGTTATTGTTGTTATAGCAATAAATGCCTTGTTTGTGTCAGCCAGTGTGTCGTTCCTTTGTTCCCGCAGAGCAAGGCCCTCCGCGGTCGGCGTGCGCTCAGTAGCGCTCGCGACCACGGGGTGGGGTCCGCGCGGCTTTGAACTGTGTGAGCCGCGGTAAAACGGGGAGAATGTGCATATCTCCCCCAGTTTAAACCCCACAGAGTATAATTTTAAACTTCTTATCAAAAAGCACTTATATTCACTTAAAATGCCTTCTAAAAAGGTCTTCAAAGACAAAGTGAGCATATGCATTTTCTTTGTTAGCTGCACAAAGTGGAATAGAGTAACACTGTTAGCATCTATCGTAACATATACTAGACATTTAATACAGTGAATACCTGTCAATTCAAATTTCATTAATTTGAATTTTTGGACAATTCAAACTGTATGACTTGGTCTTTTAATTGCGAGAATTTCAACATGAATCGGCTCCGTCATCGATAATTTGAACTATGCACTGCTGACTAGGGAGTCTGGGTACACAGCCAGCAGGGCTATACACCCACGAGGCTATACACCCGCAAGGCTGTGCTGCCTCTTCGAAGGAGATAAGGAGAAGATATAACAACAGCGTGCAAGCATCATGGGAGGTAGGAGGATGGGGTGGAGCTCTATCTCTGGGTTCCGCGGCAGTGGCAACTATGCTAGCTGTGTGATCTCCACGACTTGCGACTGAGTGCTTGCCAACGGTCTGGAAGGCTTCAGTAGCTTACTCCATTATCTTTTGTTGTTAGAGGGCAATTCCGGCGGATTTTTGAGCATTTTAAGTACACCGTCACATTATATTTCTTCAACCTCCCTACAATAGTTGTGACGAATAAAGTTCTAAAATCACAAGGAAAAAAATTATAGAAATGTGAAAACACGAAAACAAAGCCAAAACTGACATTCGACCAAAGTAAGTCCCATTATAGCAACAAATGATGTCTTGTATACTGTCACAAAACCTCTCGTATGGGCGCTGAATGGCTTAATTCACAACTGCAAGTGATAGCCTTGATCATTATTTGCCTGAAATGGCCAGAAACTAGCTCGAAATTCTTTCTTTAAGCAAACACAGAGCGAATATAGACGGGCGTGCAGCTGGTGACGTCACATCCCTAAGAGGAAGCAAGATACCATTGCTGCTTGTACAACGATTGGCTTCTCTGTCATTGGGGGACCTCAGATATTGTATATATTTGTGTGCGGACTGCACCAATGTAAGGGCCGCACCCTAAACTTGGCAGCCAGTATTTCTGGGAAAAAAAAACTAAAGAATTGCTTCATGTGTGCATAATCTGCCCACGTGGTAAGTTACACTGGGAGCTGATAGACGATAACTACCTGCAACACTCAGTACGACCACGCACGCGTCATTGTGCGCACTGGACTACACCTGGAACCATGAGCACGGAGTGCCGCAGCGCTGCTACCTTATCGTGTGTGCTCGGCATTCGCACCACAAAGCACAAATCGTTATGCTGAGCAAAAGAAGAACTAGAACGGGGTGCACCCACGCTAGCAGCGCGTTTCTTTGCGGCAACACGCAGCTTACCAGACTCGGGCGCCGTAGTAGCACGCCGTTCACCTGGTGTCATTAGGCCTAGTGTGCTTCGCATCAAAGCCGCACCAAAAGTGCTTTGAATCTAGTCATAGTTTACTATAAAAGGTCTAACCTTGTTACCAGTTCACCAACACACAATAACCTCACATTAAAATGAATGTGTAACTGATTTCTGCAATGCCTTCAACAGTGAAGCGTGCCGAAAAACAGGCCAAGAGAACTCCACCTCACATTGGTGGTGGCGGGTCTCACGCGAGACACGCCTCTCCGAACCATCGGTCAGTAGAGCACCAGATCTTCGGAGGATCTCTCATCTTAGAACCATATGGCGTCTGCCTGTAAATTGATCTAGCAATCTGTTTTACTTTATGCAGTTAATTTGTGGTGGTCGTCCAGCGCACGTCCAATCGCCCATGCTTTCAATGCATTATGTATTTCAAGGGTTCGCAGCGACTGCATTAATTCCTCATAAAAATGCATGTCACAGCATAAAAAAAAAAGGATGCATAATCGAGGCTTCACTGTAGTCGGGAAAATTTAAAGGAATAATGCTGGTCCCGTGTAAGGGCCGCACCCCGTCAGAAGCACAGAAAAAAAGTGTGGCCTTTACATGAGTATAGTATATGGTAATGGCTCTGCTTGTGTGGCAAACATACTTTCCGTCGCAACTGCACTCTTAAGTAGTAGATTTCAAGATACACTTTTTACACTTGGAACTGCCATTGCATTTTTATACTTCCAGCAGCCAATTCTTCAACTGAAATACATAGAATTTAGCATTTTGAGACTGAAATAATAAACTATTCCCTTCATACCAGCATATGACTGCCCATTGGGACCTTTGGGCACAGTTCAATCGTGCCAACAAAAACAAAGGCCAAATTAACTAACACTAAATTAACGGAAGCCAAATGCAGTTCTTTTTTCATCACACATCTCACATTTCCAGAATCTACCATTTTTATAACTACAACACCAGTTTGCTCCATTGTCACCATCTTCTACCCCTTCTATCTGCTGGCTTCTAAAAATTCCTGAGCAGAGGCAAGGTTAAATTGGTAAAATATTAATCTAAGAGCACTCGAAGTTTATTAAGCTATGTAAAGTTACTGATACATCTGGTATGCTATGTACACCCTTTCAATTTTTTTACACGAACACACAAGTGTCGACTACCTGGCGTTGCAGCGCCGGAAGAAGGAGAAGAGAAAGTGTGCGAGGGAAGGGGCACACCCACAATTTGTGCTGCTGGAATAAGCTTCATCTGCTAGGCTGTTCTGGTTAGTGTGAAGCAACCTCCGCCCATCATCAGCTGTTATGCATCGGAGCCCCAAGAAGCTGCGTTTTCATCCACTGCATATAGCGTGAGTGATTCTGAAAAGAGCATACGTTTGGGAATAGCCTAGCATGCAGAAGAAACTAGTTGCAATTGCTACTGACGAAAAACTGATTGAAGAGGACCCTCACTATTGCCACGTTAATTTCGTTAATGTAAATGCTCTCGAGACGCTACCTGCAAATGCAACTGGGGCCTAGAGTCTTGCTTGGAACACTATGCGTTTGCACCAGTCTAGAGCCGCAAACACGCAGCACATAGAACAAGTAACAAACGCTCTCAGAACTCAGCCATAAAACTTTCTTCGCAAGGGTGGCTTCGCACAAAACAGAACAGCCAAGCAGACAACGATAGCCACAGCAGCATGATCGGTGCACATGCTGATTCCCTCTCCCGATTTCTGCTCTGCTGCGCCTCGGCACCACTGCACCAAGCAGTCGATGCTCGCGCGTTCATGTTAAAAAATTGGAAGGGTGTACTATCAACAAGAAATGAAATGCGAACAAGACAACTGAGCCACGGACAGCAAAATAAGAACCTCTCAGATAGGGGAAGCTCAATACTAGCTCAGGTTATTTTAACTTCAAAGGCACGAAGACTGTTCTTGAGAAGTGTTAATCGACCTCGCTTGTATTTGCTCTCCAAGAGCTAATATGTTGGTGTTTTTGTGTTGCCACCTCAGTTTTCTTGTTCAGTTTCATTCGTTGCAGATAGTACATCCATGTGCATTCATACTTGTGAAGTCTCCCAAATTGTCTCCCAAATGAAAAACACTCAGGACATTTCAGTAACCAACAAAGAGTGTAGTTGAGTCTAATTGGAGTAGACTCCGGTCGTAACCAACACAGCAACATTTTCCCTTGCATGTGATGAGCGATGAGGGTAATGTACCTCTATGTCAAAAGTAACTAGGCAACACAGTTTGCTTCTCAGCCATATAGTGGAGCCCATACAGCACCCTTAAAGACGAAAAGGTCTTCAAAGGTGAGAACAAGGGTTCTCCTTACCTTACGCACATTTAGAACTTAAGAGGTGCCATAAGTGCTCCGTGACATGGCTAAAAAACAAACCCCATTGCTTGGTTACTTTTGGCAAAGGCAGTACGTCACTTTTTTAAAAAACTCAGTGTCTATAACACTAAAACTGCTCGCAAGTGTTAAAAAAAAGAACTACAGCACAATCCTACTGCAAGGTTCCAAGGTTATAAAACTGAAAAACACTGCCGCAGCAAACTCTAGATGTAAAACTGAAATAGTCCACCACTCCAGCACAGCTTTGCATGTGCTTTGGCCTCCTCTGGATAAAACTCTTCAATGTGTTTTACAGCTGCTGATTTCAACAGGAATATGAACTAGAAGAATAAAACCACGTATGTGCACAGCTTTTCACATACGATGCAACCGAATAGCAGTACAGCACTTCCTTCTGGTGCTTCCTTCAGAATGCTGCTGCATAAAGCTACAACGGCTAAGGCTGAAGGGCACAGCATTGTGGCAGCACTAACTTTCCCATCAGAAGTCCTTGTAGCTAAGAAGTGATTGGCAAAGGACGAAGGAAGGCACAAAGTAATGCAACAAACCTCAAAGCCAACACATGGGCACAAATGTAGACCAGTGGATGCGAGCGTTCAATTTTCAAGACATGGTGCAAAAAGTAGACGACCTTAAAAACTGCTGTGGACAATGGCACCTACTCTCTGTGGACAAGCCAGTGCCTCCCAGTCTCTGTGAACTTGTTTTCAGGGCCGATGACAGCAACACTTGATGTGCAGCCACCTTCACTGGCACATCTAAGTGAGGAGAGAGAAATCGAGAATACTGTAGTGTTACAGATGAACCTGCACAAGGTCTTGACAAGAGAAAGACACCCGAGTAGAACTAGAATACCACCTCCACAACTGCTGAAACCACACGTCCCCATACTGCATCTTCAGCTCATTAACAAAATCATGGTGCTACACAATCTCTCATAATGTCAAAGCCATAACCACTTGTTTCACACATGTTGCTGCTGAAATTGAAAACATCTAACAGAGGCTTGTCATGACAAAATTGGCCATTTTATTAAAGGGACACTGAGGAGAAATTGAAGTTGGCTTGTATCGACAGAATACCAGCTCCTGATTACAAAAACGCCACTCATATTGACAACAAAGCTCTTGTAACGTAGAAAAGAGCAAGAACCAAAATACAGGTATCGTCGCCACAGGCCAAACTCGCAAGTACAAGCGTGATGACGTCATAGGACAAAACAGTGTTGCTAGAACCAATGGTTCTAGCAACACTAGGACACAAGAAGCCACAAATCACTGAAGCGCAGCCAATGCATGCGCAAATCTCCTTGACGGCGCCAGATGGCGCCACGTATCCGGCAGCTACGCGCGCGCCTGCAGAATCGGGACCAATCAGCGCCTGCAGACCGGCGGTAGGCGGGCTCCCGGTATTCCACTAACGGTAACAAGGTACACGGTATGCTAAAGGTGTCTATTTGCGAGAACTTCGTTGACGACTTCGAGAGCGCGATCCATCGTAAGGCTGGCAAAACGCCGGTGCAAACGTAAACGAAGCGACAGCCGCAATAGCCGATAGATGCCTTCAACGTGCGGCCGGCGGTAGCTTTCTTTTCGGCTGCTGCTAGGCCGCACTGCTGGCCGCCAGAAATCACGGAGTCTGCGTTACGTCATGTGCACGTCATGTTTCACGTCACTTAGTCCTGTGTGGTCATAAGAGAATCCAAAGTTTGAATCAGAGCGGCAGGAAAACTTTTTAAACTTCGAATCCAAATTTCTTAAAAATAAATGCATCTTTCGCTGCCGGCCTAGTGGCAACAAAGCCATGAAATGCCGAACTATCGAATTTTGCTTTTAAAAAGGATATTAATAGAGCTCTCCTCACTGTCCCTTTAACCACATCCCCGTTTAAGGTACTCGGGGAGCCCATAAAAGCACTCCAAGGAATCCCTGGGTTCCACAGAACCCAGTATGAGAACCCCTGAGTTAAGAGCATGCAACAGTCATGCAAGGGAAAGCGTACAAGTTGTAATGCTATCACTTCGAAGTTATTCTCACAAAATGTATCCCTTTCTTTGAAAGCTATTGGTTTAAGTGATGTGAACACCTTGTCTAAACCTTACCATTCCTTAACTCTTTCGCTACCGCGCCATAGGCCATCGTTCGCATATGATTGATTCAAATCGCCCGCGCAAAAAAGCTCATTTTGGAGCGTCGTGGACGTGCTCCGCCATCTATATAGCGAGCACAACAACTGCTCTTTCGATTGCAGCCTTGGTTTTAGTGTTTTGACATGAGGGGGCGCCGTGAAAAATAAAACTTTGAACGGCCGCGGCAGCGTCAGCCGGAGGAAATGGCGTCCGCGTCGCCGCGCGCTCCTCGAAAGCGAAAGCTGACACCGAGCACGTCGGCTGGTTTCGGTTTCGTTTTTTGCGACGAAAGCAGCGGTTATTAGTCGGGCAACAATGTACAAACGTGGGATTTCGGTTTCTACAGCAACACTTCGCCTCGGGAGCCTGGAACGTCAGCGCGTACTTGCATGTAAGTTCTGTTTTCGTTCGCTGTGTGTTTTCTGTGGTGCATACGGTTTGTAATTGATGACAGTGGTTTATTTTTGTGCTTCAGGGTCTTGACAACGTATAGCGAAGACAGTTTGCCAAATGCTCAAGGTTGCGTTGCGTTTTTCAACCAAGACGACAGCTAGGCGTCCATATCGGCACATCGCTGCGGAGCGGCGCTCGGAGATTCACTCGACTTCTCGACTTTTTTTGATGCTCTTCACGGCGGAAATGATGAAGACCGTGTGCGGAAACACTAATAAGTATGCATGGATGAAGATTTTCAGCAAATTCGGCGTGACGGCTCATGGGAAGACGTGAATCTGTTGGATATTCTGATGTTCATTGGAATCATCATATACATTGGAATTGTTGACCAGCCACGACTGTATCTCTACTGAAATACCAGAATAATCTATTCTGGCCCTCTGCCATCAAAAATCATTTCTCAAAATTGGTTTTTCGCTTTTTGTTTGTTTTTTGCACGTAACGGACCCGGATGATTCAGTGGCGGCAGCTTCTATTGGCAAGACTTGGAAAGTGTCCTGGCTTTTGAGCCACATCGATAAAACTTATTTCATCGATCCTGATGTTTTAGAGCTTGCCTAAAATGCCAAATTTTATCAGCTGGCTTTCAGGGAGCAGCTCATTCAAGAAATCTTCGGGTATGATGAGGGAAAAGAAGTCCACGCCCCCAATCCTCTCATAGAATCCATTCAACACCAACCGAAAAGAATGAAAAAAAGAAGAAACTACAAGCTCGGCTATCAGAGAACAAGGGAGGAACAAAGATAAAACCTTATGTGAAGCACTTATCAGTCTACCTCTGCTTCACATCTTCACCCCTGATTGCTCTTCACAGTTGCACCACAGTCATGACCCCTGACTTGACAAGCCATGGAAAGTGCAGTAAATTTTTCTCATAGCTGAAACTGTGAATAATGACAGCTATAAACATGTGCAACAGTTTGTATATTCCAGTTTTCCTCTAATCAAGTTCGGGCTTAGTGCAGCCGGTAATTTTTGTTTTTGCTATATACTTTTTTGTGTTTTTAGCAAATTTCACAAATAAATGTTCATTTACTTTTGCACACACAACTCTTCTGTTTGTTTCATTCAGAAGTGTAACTAATAAGCTACAATTTCATGCATTTAGTTCTTGGGAAAAAATTTTTTCTTTCAGTACACTCCAAATCGTGCCTTTTTCCGCGGTAGCGAAAGAGTTAAACAGAACAATAAAAATGTGCTTTCTCTGGGGTGTTGCAAACACATGCAGAGCGCTCAGACTACCATCAGTTCCACGTGCATGCAACAGTCCTCTGAGCAATATGACAATGTGTTCTCAGAAAGTTCTCCAGCTTCTAGGTGTTCATCACTCACCTCTTGACTGCTGCGATGACATCATCTTTGGTGCTTGAAAATAATCGCTGTCTGTGCTCTTGCTTCATCTCATCGGTGACTCCGTGCAGAAATGCTGCAACTCCACGGTCACCCGGGGTGATGGGCTTGTCAACCTGCGCTCACCAGGATGACAACACCACTTAAACACAGCCCAAAATGACACAACAAAACTCCATCCACCACACAGCAGTTGTACTTCTGCCACCACCACAGAAAGGTTTCATTTTGATTTCCTCGACAACTGCATAAACCCATAACATAAGTTGCGTAAACCCATTACCCATTATGACAGCTGCATAACCCTAAGTCATAACTGCAATGTTTAAAGTAGCCAAGTTAATTGAAGGCACATGAAAGTGTTCCAATATTCAAGTGTGCTAAGTGCAAACTGAACAAGGACTGCACAATTTAAATGCATTAAATCGTAGATAATATGTGGCATGTCAGGAGTCTAAGACTTCAGAAATCATTCCCACTCCATCAGCCTGCGCAAGCATAGAAGACGCCAATGACATCCAGAACTAAATGGTGCACTACTTATCGATTTATATTTTGGTTTTGTGGTTTTATGGGGTTTAACGTCCCAAAGCAACTCAGGCTATGGGGACGTCATAGAGGAGCCAGGCTCCGGATAATTTCGACCACCTGGGGTTCTTTAAGGTGCACGGGTCTCTAGCATTTTGCCTCTATCAAAATGCAACTGCCAAGGCCGGGATCGAACCCGCATCTTTCGGGTCAGCAGCTGAGCACCATAACCACTTTGCCACCACAGTGGCCATCCTCTGTTACTGATGTGAAGGGACGCCAAGATGGCAATTTGGGTGAGTTGGTGCAATGCGAACTGAAACTTAAGGCACAACACAAGACATGGACATGAGAAGGTCAATAGACTCAAAATCGCTAACTTTTAATAGTTTATTATGAACTATAAAGCAAAATACAATACAAGAAACCCATAGCCAAACAAAGCGCGTTCACAAAAAAGTGAAATTTCACACAGCACATGTCACCTGGCCCCTGTTCTTAATAACAACAGTGTGCTTCCCAAATATTCGATCACAACCACACACCATCCAGTGTAAATCAAGAACCCCTCTGCTCTGTTAGTTCAGACTGTAGCAATCTTTCCGTAAGTAATCATTCAGGTGCCTCTCACTTTGGGCACCACGTGACACCTGATGGTGTCACATGGTGGTGACGGCAGTGGGACAGAAAGAGGAAAGCTGAACCGCAGTGGTGGCCTAGTGAGCTCAGCGTCCGTGCACCTTCTCATGTGCGCGGTTCAATCCCCAGTGCTGCTCGGTGCCCACCGGTGATACAGTGGGTACAAGCTTTTCCCTGGTCTGGTGCTCGGCTTATTGAGAGTCAAATGCTTGGGAAATGGGTCTTTGACCCCACCTCGTATAGATGAAAAACACCTCGTGTCATGGCGCTCTTTGACCAAAGCTGCCCTTGCACCATAAACATTTGTCATCATCATCAAGACAGCTGAAGGCTTTCAAAGAAAACTGTTTATTGGGAAAAGCTGTGCCTTCAAATGGACTGAGCTTGATGGAGGTGAAGCAGCAAGCGTGAACAGCGGTTGTCAAAGAAAATAATCACTTCTGCTCTCGGCTGCACTCAGTTAAAAGGTGACGAAGAGCTTGTGATATAAGGTGCCTACAAAATCTGCAACATCTTGAACACTGCAGAGTAAGTTGCGCTCGGCTGCAATAATTCCGGAGAAATCTGATCACCTCTTGCGTGACCAACAAAATGATAACATCGTATGCCAGCACTTCTCAACACAGAACATGAAAAAACAAACATTAGGTTTGATTTATGAGGGTTTAAAGAGGCTCTAATAAAATTGCAGTATGCCTGGGATGCTAAAGCATGCCGTTTCTCGAATATTGTCCAGCAAGAATTTTTTATAAAGGGACACTGAGGAGAAATTCAAGTTGACTTGCATCGACAGAATACCAGCTCCTGATTACAAAAACGCCATTCATACTGACAACAAAGCTCTTGTAACATAGAAAAGAGCAAGAACCAAAATACAGGTATCGCCGCCACAGGCCAAACTCGCAAGTACAAGCTTCATGACGTCATAGGACAAAACAGTGTTGCTAGAACCAATAGTTCTAGCAATACTAGGACACGAGAAGCAACGAACTACTGAGGCGCAGCAAATGCAAGCGCAAATCTTCTTGACGTCGCCAGATGGCGCCACGTACCCGACAGCTACGCGCGCTCCTGCAGCGCCGGGACCAATCAGCGCCTACTCACAGCGGTATGCGGGCTCCCGGTATTCCGCTAATGGTAACAAGGTACACTGTATGCTAAAGGTGTCGATTTGCGAGAACTTCGTTGACGACTTTGAGAACGGGATCCATTGTAACGCTGGCAAAACGCCGTTGCAAACGTGAACGAAGCGAAGGCCGCAATAGCCGATAGATGCCTTAAACGTGCGGCTGGCGGTAGCTTTCTTTTCGGCTGCTGCTGGGCCGCACTGCTGGGCAGCACTGCTGGCCGCCAGAAATCACGGAGTCTGCGTTACGTCATGTGCACGTCATGTTTCACGTCACTTAGTCCTGTGTCGTCATAGGAGAATCCCAAGTTTGAATCGGAGCGGCGGGAAAAACTTTTTCAACTTAGAATCCAAATTTCTTGGAAATAAAGGCTTCTTTCACTGCCGGCCAAGTGGCAACAAAGCCATGAAATGCCGAACTATCGGATTTTGCTATAAAAAAAATATTAATAGAGCTCTCCTCAGTGACCCTTTAATGCACTTTGTAGAAGCTGAGCTATCTGTAGTTGAAATTTGAATTTCAGCGTCTTTGTGCCTTTCCCTCTCCTCTCGTCACTTTTCGCACGTTGGAAGGTTGGCACTCCTCCACCGGACCCACCTCCGGGGGCGGAGCTTCCTGACCCGCCGGAGCTACGAGGCTTATTGGCCGCAGCCATGGTAGCTGCCTGACGTCTGGAAGAATCCAACCAACAGCCATTTCTCAACTTGTATACGCAGGTGAGAGTGATGGAGGGTGTGAGCATGAAAAAGTCACTGGGAAGGGCTCACCAACTTGCGCACGCAATTGTGGGTTCTCTGCTGCACGTAGAAGTGTAATACATGGCTCAGGTGTTCATGACAACACAATGCAGTGATTGAGCAAGTTGATGTGCTCTCCTCGGAAGGTGTTTCAGAGCACATTTAACATCCCAAAGTGACTCAGGCTATGAGGAATGCTGTAGTGAAGGCCTCCGGAAACTTCGACCACCTGGGGTTCTTTAACGTGCACTGACATTGTCCAGTACACGAGCCTCTAGAATTTTGCCGCCATTGAAATTCGACCACCGCGGCCGGAATTGAACCTGCGTCTTTCGGGTCAGCACCCAAGCGCCATAACCACTGAGCCATTGCGTAGGCAAAACAAACATTGCACAGGTTCACGGCACAATGTATTTTCGTGCACAGGTCAGTGGAATATTGTATACAAATGCTAAAATTGTTTTTCCTGCACTCAATAAGCTGCAGAGACTGTGTAGAATGACCAAGCCGAGCCTCTACAGCAAGCTTGGATGCACAATAAAAGACTGGATAAAATTTGTTGAATGCGAAGAATCAGACTCCTACAGTATTTCATTGACCTGTGGATGAAAATACATGGGCCACAGTGAAAGGTGCTTGAAAGAATGCTTTTGGGAGCACTGTTACAATGTAATGAAACAGGGAAGTAATTTTTTTTTTATTTACACTGCGGAACGCCACGTACGCTACCGTAAAACTTCATTAATTCGTTAATTCAAACCCCGTTAAATCAGAAATTCCGACTGTTGCAAGCACCCCGCTCAACAGTAATGTAATTTTGATGCTCGTTAATTTGGATCAACACTGCAAAGCACATACTGGTTAATTCAGATGGGCTCCAGAAGGGGCACTGTGTTGACGTATGACCAGCTAGGCTAGCGACTGTCCAAATATCCGTTGTCAGGCCTTGATCCCCACACACCTCAGACACGCAAGAGAACGCCACCATCTCTAAGCCAAGAAGTCGTCCACCCGCAGTTTGATTTTGGGTGCTTCAGCCGCGCATCAGTCAGCCAGGCAGCTGAGCTCATCTGCACATTGTTAACATGGAGGCTCTGTGGCCGTTTAGAACGCGGGTCAACTTGTTGCTGGTCTTTTGTATTCCCTTTTCAAAGTGTCGCGCTGGTCCAGAGCAAATTCGTGCTGTCCTCACTTTCGTCCAAGCGATTCTTCGTCCCTCCAGTGTGCCAAAACTGCACGCTCATCCCGTGATGTTCGCTGCTGATGCGGTGAAACCTCCTCATGTGCAACGCCACTGCTCGTGAGGAAGCTGCACCAGTAGCGCATCGCACCGTATGGAGAAGTTCTGTTGCTGACACTTCTGATTGTGTGTATATACATTAAAGTATCTGACAGAACCTCAAAAAATAATTGATGCTGTATAGTTTTTGTTTCAAAACCAGACGACCTTTGCCCAGTTTTTCACCAAACAAATTTATTATTGCGTTATCAATTTTTGTTAGCACAATAATGCTTTGTTAGCAAAGCTGGGTACCAAATGGAAACTACCCCACATGCCCTAAGGGTGTTTGCAGCGCATGCAATAAGTGTGCATTAGTGACATTTCTGGTGTGTCTGCAAGAGGACGCTTGCTGCTTTTGCAAGAGCAGAAGGTGGAGAAAGAGTGTGAAGGCACTTACGAAGAGGCCGTAAACAAATGTTTAGCAAAAGAGCGATACTATGAGATGCCGCGCTAAAGCGGTTAGGTGAGGTTCACCAAGCAGAGGTATGTGCTGCATTTGAAGAGTTCAGGCTCAGAATGAAGCTAAAGAAGATAGCTGATTTAGGCCTTCAGAAGGGTCTAAAAGGGGCTGACCTTGTTAAGTGGGTGGACCAGAAATATAAAGAGGTTCACGAAGAGGCGGTGAGAGAAAGACAGCGTGTTATAGAGAAGCTGCTGAGAAAGAGAGAGAGAGAGAGAGAGGAAACGAGAAGAAGCAGAGAGGGCCCAAGAAGCTGTTTAGAAAGAAACAGAATGGCAGAGGAAACAGGCTGAAAGAGAATTTGAAAGAGAGAAAGCAATCTTTTTGAGGCAGCTTGTCGAGGTTCAGCGGTTGAGGAATATAAGTGATCTAACCGAGCTTACCCCCGGTGAAGCAGGGTGGAAGAGTGAAAGCATCAAGTCTCTCGCAGCCACAGAGGAGGTTGTAGCTAGCTAGACAGGTGGTCAGAGTTTGGTTGTGGAACAGCCCGTTCCTGCAACTGCGATTACAGACAGTGAAGACCAGATCGGAGAGTCGCTTCCTCAGGAAAGTGAAAATGTAGCTGCTACCGGGGTAGTAAGCAATGGAGAGAAGGCCACCGTGATGGCTCAGTCAGGGTGTACCTTCAGGAAGCCTCCTGAAGATGAAGAAGGAAGTTAGACATCCATCGAGAAGCCAGAGTGCTGCATATCTGAGAGTTTTAGTGATGACCGAGAGTTTGAGTCAGAAGAAGCTGGTTGTAAAATTGGAAGTGGTTACAAGTGAACTCTCGAGGAACGAGAAGGCTCTTTCTGTTGAGGAAGGTGAAAAAAATTTTGCCTGTGGGGAAGGCAAAAGTGCAGTGCAAGGAATGGAGCACACTGAGGGAAAGCCTTGTGATGACTGCACAGAAACTGACACACTGAAGGAAGAATCTGAGGAAGAAGAATTGAGCAGAAGTGAGGAGAATGAGTATCTGATGGCTAATGAGCCGTGCTTTGAGTCCTGTGCATGAGGAAGGGTCAGGAAAAGAAAAAAAGAAGAAAAAATTGGGCAGGAGAGAAAGTTCAGTCCACGAAGAACGAAAAAGGAGTGGAACAAAGGTTCATCACGAGAGCGCAGCTCGGATGATACATGTGGAAATGAACTAGGGCTTTCCCCCAAAAAAAAATTAAGGAAGAGAGTGAAAAGAGAAGTGAGTCAAACACCACTGATGAAGGTGAAGTCAAACAAGACAGGGCTTTGAAGAAAGGTGAGGAAGAAACTGAAAGAAAGAGAAATAAGTTGAAGACAGTTGGGTTAGGTGCAACCAAACTCGACGAGCATTGCTTCAAAGTGAAGAAGAAACTGAAACAAAAGAAAGGCTAAGCGAAAGCAAAGAGAAAACGAACAGCCGAAGCAGAAAATGTGTATTTAAAAAAGTAGTGTCATTATGACACCAATACAACTAACAGAAGGCAAATCCTTGCACCAGTTCAGCTTAAATCACCTGCAAGCCAAGCAGCTTCCAGAAACAACAGTATACCGAAGAACTGGAGATGAAAGCGCAAAGAAAACAGTGCACGCCGAGAAAAAAGAAGGTATGAGAAGTGGAGCCGTCATAAATGAACTGCCGTTACTTCTGTTCGCAATAGACATGCTAGCCACATGAAAAGAAGGATTCAAAGTCTAGGCAGAAACACAGAAAGTAGTACAAGCAGGGAAAGGAGTCAGAACAGTGTATGGAAGAGAAGCTTGCCTAGGAGGAGGAGCAAAGGAACAAGAGCAGAACTCAAGACAGGAGGAAAAGCTGCAGTCATGTTAGGAAGAGCTATGAGTGCTATCGAAAGCTTGAGAGGGGCAAGTATGTTCTGAGCCAAATGCATGAGCTGAATGCGGAAGTATAGGCGAAAGCATGTCTTGTATTTGTGTACTTCCTGTTGGAAAATAGTGTGACTGTGTTACCGAGTTATCACGCGTTTTGAAGTGTACGTTGACAATTGCCATGTGTCATGTATGTGAATCTCATTGTACATAGTAATGTGTGCATTTTGGCATTTGTCATTTCAGTTTGTGAGTGCATGCATGTGTGCACAATTTTCGTGTGCTGTGAATACTGTTCCACAATATCATTAGAGGAAAGGGCAGTACCATAAAAATCGGCGCACATTTAGAAAGCCGGCAAGGTCCAGAAAGAATCTTGCCCACACGCACCACAGACGATTCGTGAACCTTGCAGAAAATTTCACTCATTGCCGACAGAGAGCGCGCAACCTTGAGAGTGCTATGAGATGCCCTCTCCACTTCACTCACATGTGGCAGCGTCGGGTCAAAAGATGTGACTCGAGCTTTCTGGAAACCTCTCTCCTCACTCGACCAATGGCAACGCAAGTATTGGTGGGAGGGTGAGAGAGCGATTGTATTGTGGATGCTATGCATGTGTGCGCATCTGCTCTGGTGTGAAGTGGCAAACAGACACGGCTCAACCTATATACAGTGAAAGCTCGTTAATTCGACCCCCGTTAATTAGGAAAATCGGATAATTCGACGCGCGCGCGAGGTCCCTACAATTATACATAGGAGTCTATGGGGCGAAACTCTCGTTAATTCGAACAAATTTTGCCGTGCGTCGGTTAATTCGACTTCACTCCGCAGCCCGCCAAGCCGGTTTGCCGAGAGCAAAAAGAAAAAAACACTGCCATGAGCGGCGCTACTGTACGGCTGATAGGCCATCCGTATGGTCATATTATCATCCATCCATCCATCCATCCATCCATCCATCCATCTGAGGAAGCGAGTTAGCGGCGGCCAAAGCGGCTGGCGTCTTTTTTTTTGTGCTTTGTTGTGTCGCAGCAGTCGCTACGGTCGCGGTTATTTACGGCGCCTTTTTTGGTAAATGCGCGCTTTGTCAGCGTGTTTACTGCGCTGCTTGTTGTTGCTGTTTTGTTGCGACTGAGAGAAGGGTGAAAGGAAATTGCAAGGGATTGCCTACTGGCTCAGCCGAGCCACCACCGCTGCCATGTGCAGATAGAGGAGAGTTAAAAGATCAGAGGAAAGATAAAGAGAAAAGATAAGACGCATGTCCCAGCAACAACGCTGTCCCCACGAACGCTGGCTGAAAAAACAGATAAGCGGGGAGCCGCGCTCCCTTCACCTCCTCCCCACCTCCTCCCCGGGCTGCTTTCGGGTGGGTAGCGCGCAGGGCCTGCGGCGCCTCGCCTTTGTGTCCTGTCAGCTGACCGAGGATGAAATAATTAAAAGTGACAGGCGCTGACAACGACGACGATTTACGATTGTGAGCAGTTGTCCCAAATGCCGAAGTGCATGGTGAAAGAAGCCGCAGAAGCCTTGTCCGTGCGGGAGGACTTCTGTGAACAAATCCCTGACGGCGCGTGTGCCGCGGAGCACCTGGCAGCTGTTAGAGCTATCGTAGTCGCTCAAATTCGCTCGAAAAAGCAGACGGTGATTACAGATTTCCTTGCCAAATAAAGGTATACGTCCTGTTGCGGCAAACATTGTTTTTTGTTGTTCATTCGATAATTCGACATTCGGATAATTCGACAATTTTTCGCGGTCCCATCAGTGTCGAATTAACGAGCTTTTACTGTATGAAGGACATTTAGCTCCGTCGGTCAGCCTGTGCTGTAGTTGTAGCTTTAATGAAGCCCACCCACATGACTCTCCTCTGACGCTCAGTCACTGACCAGAGAGGGAGCACACGGCAGTCCTCAGAATGGCTACATCTTGATCCTCCAGTCGTCGGACTGACACAGAGCCCAGTGAACAAATTACGTCTACGTATTTGCCTCACTCTTGTGTTAGCGCACTGTTGTGGCAAGATCTCTCTTGTGTTGCAGCCTCTGTAATGCATTCCTTTGCATATGTTGCATTGTTCTGTAGATCACGTACATGTTCTTACAAGTGATTAGAAGCTCCTCTGTTACATCTATTTGCTATTTAAAGTTTGTTTTATTTGTGAACCTTTGACTCTGGCCTATTCTCTGGCTTGAGAGTGGTGAAAGCTGGGCACCAAACGACCATCCCCTTCTTTGTTACTTGGTGGCTGGTTTCTGGCTGAGCTTGCCACGCCGAGTCTAGGGTATCTCATGAGAGACCAAAACCACTACCCCCACATGCTCGTACGGTGTCTGGGAGTGCACGCAACAAGTGCGCATCGGTGACAATGTTGCATATTGTGAAAGGAACATAAAAGTGAATAGTGAATGCTTTTAGGTCACCACACATATGCACATGCAAGCTTTAGCAACCTTAACAGAAAGTTATGAACTCTCATGCTCAAGCTTTCAAAAAACACCTATGGACCTCCACATAGCCACCACATTTGGCGCTGCTGCTGCGTGGATGGGACAGACTCTGAGAACAGCCAAAGTGCATGCATACGCACACAGAGAAAAAAAGCAGCACAGCAAAGCTCTATGACCTGAACACTACTGTGGTGATTTGAGTAAAAGCAGTGGCCTCAAGGTACACTTCAAGGGCACCGGAATAGCTTGGGTCACTGTTCACATGCCTCTTGCTCCACTACCCCTGATGTTCCACTACCACTGATGTTTTGCAGTTTCAATTGGCAACACCTACAACAGCAGCAAATACTCCTTTCCCAGAGCCACAAAGAAAGAGGCTATTTATTTTAAACACCTTGGATTGCCTAAACAAACAGAGAAGGCAAGTATGCACTTAATGGATGGAATGTGCAAATTTATACGTTAATACTCAGACAAAAATGAATAAAGACAAAAAAGGGTGTTTAGTACTGCATAATGGCCAGACAACTGCAATGGCAGCCAGAGTATACTACCAGTGTACTCCATGTGACTAAGGTGCCTGATGAAAATAACGCATTTACTCAAGTAATTTCTGCCCGCAAGTAATTTGTGCACCCCTAATTTACTGCCCGGATTTATAGAAAACTTTCAGTCGCATATTTTGTGCTCCCTGCTGCGCAAGCACGCCAGCATGCATGCAGGGCAAGATTTGGAAGATTGCCGCCAAAGGTAAGTGAGTGGCGTCAAAGAAAGTCAATAATTTGTTTGTAAATTGGTTTCAGTAAAGAGAAGTCAACTGTGCACCATTTACCCGGCTCTCTCGCGCCAGTGGTCGCTTTCTGGCAACCTCCTTCCAATAACCTTCGGAGCATGAGTCATGCTAGCATCCAGAACTACCAAGCCGTTGGCTGTTCTGTTTACCACTACTCAGCCGCATGCACTGTCATGCCATCACACAGGGGACTACACAACGTGGGTCGGGGTGGGGAACGGAGGAAGGAAAGCTCCAGAGAGGCCCTCGCTATCCGAGCTGCACAGCAAAAAGTGTGCCGGAAGCCATGTGCTTTCGAAGGACTGCTGGGAGTCTTTGGCCGATGGCACAGCCAATAGTAACATCGGGTGCAGCAGTGTCGTCTGCTGCACTGTCTGTTGCGCATGCGCAAGTGAGCTGAGGCAACGGCCAAGTAGGGGGGGGGGGGGGGGGGGGGAGCCTTCATGTCTGGCTTCAAAAACTGTGACGTAACAACCTCCCCTGAATTATTTCGTTCCACCATGGGGTGAGGTATGCATCGATTTATATTTGGAGTCAGCTTTCTTTCTTTTTTTTGCCAGCAAGGGGCACGAGTTGCAGGGTCGACTTATACGTGGCAACATACACCATATACATTGCGCACTATGATCTTTGCAGAGTTTTTTAGGACGTGTTCACGAAATATCCTTGTAATCTGTGCACCCCCTTTGTGAAGCCTTTAGGAAAAAAAGAGGCCAAATTACGCAAGTAAATACGGTATACTTGGCCATTACTTTTCTCTTGATTCTAAACAGAGCTGACATTTATACAGACGAGAAAGAATATCCAAAGAAGAATAAGCACAAATGAGAATGAAATTAGTGAATCTTAAGCAGATTAATTACATAATAAGCAACCCAACACTACTTTTTCCACTCACCCTTGCAAAGCAGGCTAGCTTGGCTTCTTCAAGATCCTCTTCAGTGAATTCTCCTCTTGTGAGCCATGCCACAGAGTCACAAAACACATCCAACGTTTTCTCCATGTTAGGATCCCTTCAGAAAAGGAGAGAAAAAGGCAAAAGCCATCTGTGTACTGACACTGACACTAACTACCCTCTGCCCTGCCTCATTACTTCCAGTACAGAGCATCCAAGCATAAATTTTCAAGCAAGAGTACACACACAAGGTCTCAATTGAGTGCAACATTCTGAGATCTCATCCTAAATGTAGCTTTTACAAAGCATCACTCAAATAATGAAATAAACCAATTCTGATTCCAGCAACAGGACTAAGCAGTCGCCAGTCTGTGTTATCAATATGGCTACTCTCCCCCTTTCCCTTTTCAATACAATTTTCAGCTTCCAGATGCTATTTTCTTTATTGGCTTTGTGCCCAAAATTTCAAGGAGTCCCTGCACTGTGTCTAAAAAGAACAGAGTCCTTTGGCCGCAATACATTTATCGCTTTTCTTGGATTCCCTAATGCTTTATCTGGACAACTGTTTGGCTAAGAGTATTCAATTGGTGCAAATGAATGTGTACATGACAATGAACTGATTAATTCTTTGCAGAGCTTAAAGGGTAACTGAAGAGAAATGTTAATAGAATCAAAAAGGCATGTTAGTCAGGATTTCGATGGAACACCACCTGGTCAGGATTTAGCAAATGGCAACCAAAGGCAAATTGCTTTGTAGCATACTGAAGCATATTGCTTTCAGTCTAGCATACCTTTTAATTCCAAAAAGGTAGATAAGATTTACAGATTAGCCATTAGGAACAAAATCAGTACTTTTTCTGTGCGAACGGTGACTATGTTCCTCAGAAAACCACAAATGAAGCTTCCAGTTTCCTCTCCCTTTTACATTCCTATGCCAAGTGGCCGGTGTTGCATCATTCTCATGATGTGTAGTCCTCTGTGCCCATTGCAAATCACAGAAAACAAACTAAAACAAAACCACTTGGTCTATCGATCAGATGGACCTTTGTTACAAAATTTACCAACAGATAGCCCCAAAATACTGCTTGCCATCCCTAATACCGTATTTACTCGCGTAATAGGCGCACTCGCATAATAGGCGCACTCGCATAATAGGCGCACTCGCATAATAGGCGCACTCGCATAATAGGCGCACCCCTAGTTAGGGCGCGAAAAATCAGATTTTTTTATTTCCGCGCATAATAGGCGCACCCCGAACTCTGCACTGTGATCAATACTGTATTTACACGATTGCAAGCCGACGCCTTGCCACCCCCCGCTTCCCAATCTTTATTTTAACAAAGTTTTTGCTGAACTGACTACTAGTCCCTACTAGTGCTGCTGCCGTCGCAGCTGCTGCGGACCCACAGCACGTACAACGACATCGCGTAGAATAGCCGCACGCAGTTTTCAGGGATGCTCACTTTAAACGTCTGTTTGGAAAGCTTCATCTCCAGCCGGAAACGTTCCCGACTTAGGCCCACGAAAACCTCGGCGCTTGGAGTCGCGTACGAAAATTTAAACATACTTGAAGGAATTGTTGAGCGCTAAAAAACCACGGAAAAAGGACGAACACACGGGACGCCGCAGTCGCAACTGCCGCACTTCTCGGCCACGTCGTATTTTCCGACCTGCCGCATGCTTGCCGTGTTCGAGAGCAAACTCCCAGCCGTGTAGCTGTTAAGGTGCTTGCCCGTCGAGCTAAAACAGCAACGCTCCGCGGCAAAGCCATAAACCACGATAACTATCGCACTACCGCAAATCCCAGCACTTGACAGCAACAACAACAACAACAAAAAAAAAACGAGCTGGAGATCCTGATGGCGATATAGATAGCGAAAGCTCGCGGCGGAGGAAAATGATGATGATGGCGATGATGAGCTTGGCCTTGGGCGCCCTCCGTGGGCGGGGTCTGAAAGCTCCTGTGCACGTGTGTGGCCTCCGCGATCAAGCGCCCGTTGCGCGCAGCCGGAGCCGATCGCGGAGGCCTCGGCGCGTGCATTCCGAAGGCTATTCCCGCGTGTGTCGCGGAAAGTTTCGGTGCGGCCCTTACACGGATCTTTTTTTTTTAGCATTTTCTTCGCGAAAACGGGGTGCGGCCCGTACACGAGTGCGTTTACGCGGTGTGTTCAATTTTGCGAGTCGAAAAATTTCCGGAAATTTTACCCCGCGTAATAGGCGCACCCCGAACTTTGAGCCGGATTTTCTGGCAAAAAAGTGCGCCTATTATGCGAGTAAATACGGTACTTTAAAGTTATTCTCTCAACATGACAGCACTGCTGCTTGAAAAGAGCATGAATAATCCAGAGTATCCAGAACAAGAAGGCATTGTCATGGCAGTGGGCCATCCTAACTGGGCACCCCCATGGTGATAGCGCTGAAAGCAGATGGCAAGGGCATCGATTTGAGGTGATAACAGCCTGGTCTGAATTCGGCAGTGATGACAGCACAGTACCCATTTCCCAAAAGAGAAAACTTTTGCATCCTTGCAAAGTGAGGTCAAGTTCGTCAAGTTAAACTACTGTTAGGAAGTCCCACACTCTTTCATAGGATGAAGGAAGTCCTCCACGTCACCCCTAGCACATCTGCATGTGTGGATGACACTTTCGCGACAGGCAGAGCTGACACTGAGCACCTCTGAAACCAGAGCCAAGTTCTGCAAAGGATCTATGCATTAGGGCTCAAAATCACACAGGAGATGTGTGAGTTTTCAAAACAGTCTTTTTTAAACTCTGGTCTTAAGATCAATGCAGCTGGACTCCAGGCACTGAAGAAAAAAAAAGATGGCCGATTTGCTAAGTCAGGCCAAATGAGAATTAGGTGCGCTAGCAATTCGGTTCCGGTGTTCAGGTCCAGTGTTCACAGATGGCAGCTGGTCGAACTGTGATACTGGATTTATGTCCATATACCGTATATATGTACTTGTGTGTATATACGGCCACACTATAGCCACACTTTTTTTTCATAAAATTTTCTCAGGTGCGGGTTATACACAAATCAGGCCTATATTAGCACACTGTAGTGCCATTGTGACTACTTTGTTAGATAATTAAAAAGCTGGTGACAGATATGAGCATTTTATTTCACCATTCATCACCACTTTGGCACTAATCGCTGTCGGACGAGCTCAGCTCATTGGCACTCTCACTGCTGTCAGACGAGCTCACCTCATTGGCGAGCTCCCAAAGCTGGTCCCCCCCTGTGCCATCCACGGCGTTTGACAGCCCCGTGACACTAAAACTCTTTGAGATGGTGTCCGCTGACAACGAACGCCATGCGTGTGGAATACAAGCGCAAACTTGCTGGAGGGACGTTCACTTCAGCCACCCTGTCAGAGTTGTCCCGTGGCTGCCTGCGGCCATCCACTCGGTGTAGCAGCACCAAAATTCCGTCTTGAATGGCCGGCTAACGCAAACATCGAGAGGCTGCAGCACACTTGTCAGGCCACCAGGAATTATGCCCAAGTCCGTTTGGCAGTCTGCCAGCAGAGTCTTCACTCGGTCTGTTTAGGTGCCCTCTAAAGCTGTCGAGCACAAGAAGGACTTTGCAGCGTAGTAGGCCTCCTGGTCGGTTCTGCCACACTGTTTTCATTTCGGCACAGCAAATATCGCTGCTCCATGGAGCCATCCAGGATCAATGTTTAATCCCGATCTGCCATTGGAACAGACAACTCGCGCTCCCATTTTGCCAGTGGAATACGATTGCTCCAAACAGAGCAGAAAAACTTGATCCAGATCTACCATTGGAATTCAACATGTTTTTTTTTTTTTTCATTTTTGCAGCCGAAAGTGGGGGGTGCAGGCTATACAGGAGGGCGGCTTATACACGAGTATATACGGTATGCAGAATTGGTCATTCTCTCTAATCATAGATCCCTGAGAGTTTTCCTACTGCTCCTGGTGCAGTGTTGCAGTGATCAAGCAATGTCCCACTGCCCTTCTATGGCAGGTGCTGCCATTGGTGGGACTTGGGTTGCTTGGGGGTTGGGTTGCGACCCAGGTTGCTCTTCCCTAGCAGCCTGTCATGATGAAATGAGCTGCCACTTGACACGGTGGGCAGGTTGCTAGGTAATACACCTGGGCACGTTGCTCACCACCCGGTGGGGAGGGGAACAGCCTGCCACAAAACTGGCTTCAGACAAACACACAACGGCTAAATGTAGAGAATGGCCACTATAAGAGCTAGCGAACTAAAACACAGAAGCCAACATTCAAGTATCCAAGCCCAAGGAGTCGGTGAGCAGAGCAAAACCGTACACTAGACTCCTCTTGCACTACGAAAAATTTCTCCTAACCCTACCCATACTCGTGGTACATTTATATGCACTGCTACACAAGAACAGCTGCTGGTGGTGGACAGATGAGGAACAAAAAGCTTTCGTCAAAAGCAAAGAAGCCATCCCACAAGCAAAAGTGCTGCTGCACTATGACCCATCAAGAGAACTTGTGCCAGCCAGTGATAAGTCACCATATGGTGCTGGTGCAGTGCTTTCACACTTGAATGAATCCTCACACAACTAAAGTGAAACTACTTGCACCTGGGAAAGGAGTCACTAGCTATAATTTCTGGTATCAAACTCTTCAGGGACTACCTGCTAAGGCACAGCTTTGTCCTGATCATTGACTGCAAGTTGCTGGTGAGCACCTTTCATGGAGACAAGGAACTTCCAGCCATGACAGCTTCAAGCCTCCAATGCTCGGCACTCCTTCTAGAAGCTTACATGTATATCATGGAGCACCTACCACAACGCCCAAGTGGAAATGCAAATGCTACGAACGGCCTGCAACTGAGAGTGCTATATGCAAAGATGTACCAGAGCCACCACAGCTGCTCATCTCAATTTCACAGCTGGAAGAGCTGACAGTGCGAGTCAAGCAACTGAAACAGTACCCTCACTAGAATTGATCTAACTCTAAGCAAAACGCTGCAGTGGGTCAAAGAAGGATGGCCATAAAACATCCCAGTCATCATGCTACTTCCAACACAGAATCATATCTTTGACCTCCTATATGAGACCCACCAGGGGATGGTCAACATGAAAGGCATGGCAAGGTCATTGGTCTGGTGGCCTGGGGTGAATGCTGAGATAGAAAACTGTGCTCAGTAGTGTGCACAGTGCCTGCTGGTCTCTGCAGTGATACAAAAGGCAGAACCAGTCCCCTAGTAAATACTGGGAACAGGTGCACCTAGACAATGCAGGACCCTTTGAGGGAAAGATGCTCCTTGAACTAGTAGATGCCAGAGGAGGACAAATGCTCTCATTATTGCCTCTTCTCCTTCACCCTCATAACTAATTCCTTGATCTTCCCTTGCCCTTACCCTCAGTCTGTTACCCCCCCTCCCCCCCCTCATCCTCACAAACAGCACTGTTGTAAGACAGGCTTCGGCTCCCGAACCTTCAGTATTCAGCTCTCGTCGTCTTCTTCCTTGAGCGCCAGCCGCTGAAGGAACCTTCAGCAGCTGGTGCTCAAGCAAGAAGACGACGACAAGCGCTGAATGCTCCGAAGCTCATGCGTGCTCCGGACTGATCGCAGGACTTCTGCTAGTTGTTCGCGACACAGCGTGATGTAAGACGTCTTTACTCCCCTGTTAACATTCGAGTTACTTTTCCTTATTACCGATAAGTGCCGAAGTTACTGAGTTGCACTAGGCACAAACTACTGTTCACTTCGTCTGCTTTCGAGCTGTGTGGATCTTGCTTACCACTTCGAAGTTTTCAGTAGCCAAGCACGGTTGCAAGAAACAACACAGAGATTATGGTCATGCTGTAGCCGATCATTGCTAAGAGCCGAATCAGTCTGGTACATCCAGCAGCTGCTAAACTGAACTGTGCTGGGAGATTCAGGGCCATGAAGAGCGCAGAAAAATTCTCACAATGCCCTAACAAGCAAATATGAGGAGAGTGCCAGAAGAATTGCAGCCACGAAATTCTCCTGGTTGCCGGTAGAATATACACTGCATAATTAATCGGGCTGACCTGCCCGACCTGCTGCACACTCCATAACTTTGGAGGGGGCAGAGGGACAAAATACTCCACCCCACATGCGGAAGATGGGAGATTCGAACTGCTGATCGGCGACAGGTTACACATCATTAGCCGCTGACCAGAGGCAGGGAGCAAAGACAGCAAATTGGACTACAAAAAAAATTGTCCCCATTTACCATTTACATGCAGGTTGTTTGGCTTTGGAACCTGTCGAAGGACCGGCTTCATCTATGATTTACCATTTGCTGCACTGTACATTCGTCCAGTGGCTTTATCTTTTGCCTCTTCTTTCTGAGATCTGTATGTGCACGCAACCACATGTCTCACTCTTCATCTTCATGCCTCCTCTCCACTCGGCTGCAGCTGGCGCAACACTCCTCCGAGCTTACTCGAGTTACTCTGAAGCTTCACCCGCATGCCACAGCTTTTTCACTAGTGACCTACCTATATATAGTGCTAGCACACTAAAAACTTTACTCTGAATAAAGTTGCAACAAATGACTATCATGCACAGCACTTAAGAGTAACAACATAATGTCCAAAAAGGCAAGGCAGTGGAGCATATACGACTGATGAATTACCAAGTCAGATAGATAGCACAAAAGAGAGGGTATGGTGAAACCAACATATAAGTAACACCGATGTAATGGTCAAAAAAAGAAGCACAAATGTACAGAATGTTCTATGACAGAATGAAGTTACACAAACTACAAGATGAGGTACAGAGATCGAGCTACACAAAGAAATAGTTTACAGACTACAAGATGAGATACAGAGATCAATCTACACAAAGAAAGAGTTTGGGAAAGCGTGGGGAAACGGCGGCTTATCTGCGGACTGGAAAGGTACGGTTGCAAGGAATGCCGCCGGGCTGCAGATGATTGCTGTGGAGCAGATGCGGCATTGCATATGCAACGAGCTCGAGCCGTGCATCGGCGGGACCTCTGTCACCGCACTCAACATATCAGACCCCGGCAGGCCAATCACTTGCCTGCCACATCCTCGGCTGGCTTCACTGCCATCACATGCACAGATTTCCTCCAAGCAATGTGCCCAGCTTGTGTTTTTCCTGCTACCGCATCCTTGTGGTAAAGAAATATGATCAAAAGAGATGGCGCAAAAACACTAAAGCTAGGTCTCGAAAGGAAAGCGAAGAGGTCAGAGGAGAGACTGGACACAGTGAGGGACACGCGTATGGATGAGCGCTGACTTGCAACTGAAGAGTTATTCTGTACAGTTAGATGCGGAGATGGGGAGGGC
The DNA here is from genome assembly GCF_055824585.1 of Amblyomma mixtum. NCBI lineage: Eukaryota > Metazoa > Arthropoda > Arachnida > Ixodida > Ixodidae > Amblyomma > Amblyomma mixtum. The sequence goes on along the minus strand of NC_143014.1, from coordinate 273,625,931 downwards.
GACAAAGGACATGATTGCATAGGAGAATAGGAGACGAGACCCAACAAAAGCAACAAAAACAACAAAAGTGCAGGACAAAACCCCACACAAGTGGCACTTCTCAATGGCCTGCCCCGAAAAAAAAAAAAAAAAACGTCAGGTAACCCACCCGGGAAGGGCTCGGAAGAGGTTGGATGAGGTGGAAAAAGTTCTCCGCCAACACTACCTCAGTGTTCAACTTAGGAGCGTTAGACACTGGACCTTCAAGTGCTTACATGGTGTGCTCAGCAAACGTGGAAAATACCAAATCTAAACATCCACAAATGTTTTCTTTCCAAAAATATCCCTTCTAATACACAAGCAGTGCCTCTACCCTATGGATTTTGCACTACTATATTTCAATTTATAGCCACCTTCGCTATATCTGGTATATTTCCTCGTTATATCAGTAATATATAAACGTGCGCATCACAACACGACGAATCATTTGACACCATCCTGGACCTCCTGCGACAAACGGTTCGGCCGTAATGGCCGTCTGAAGGTTCTCAAATGCATAGTTTGGGGGCGGAAAGGCCGTCATTGCGAAATCTCACACATATTTTTGGCTTCATCGCAATTAGTAATTTTATCCTTAGGAACATGCCAAGTCATTTGACACCACTTCGAACATTCTGTGTCCAATGGGTAGCCCCCAAATTTTATGCAAATGGTGGTCCTGCAAAGGGGGGAGAGGGTGTCCCACTTCGAATGCCGCTCTATTGGCACATATATAACGGATCGAGAGTATTGGTATCAATTGAGGCACTACGCGCCCACTGTTGCTATGTAATGTAGTGTGGTCACGTGGTTACTATTTTAGTCAATTTGACCTTCATTGCAGACACAACGGGTCCTTGACAAACGTAAGTAGTAAGAGCTAACGCTCTTAAAGAACAGCAACAACTGAGAAATTTACAGCCAATCAATTGGACTGATGCAAAGGAAATGCAATGGCATTCTCCTTTCATCGCCAATCTATACCAATTTTGATTCTATTCCAAATCTGAATCCGATATAGAAAAGATGCCATCTTTTCCTCTAGCGGTTCCTTTTTGCACTCCTTGTCATTTCTGGTTGTCTGATAACTCTGTCTGTGGTAACTACGCAAACCATGCAACGTTAAAAGATCGCAATGGCAATGAGTCCTCATACCACTGCCACCGCAGTGGTGCCGTGGTTAAGCGATGCGCCACTGCCCCGGCAGGTGGCTGTTTCAAACAGACCAATCGGTGGGGCTTGAGAGACCAGGTTGCTCTTCCTGAGCAATGTGGAGAAGGAATATCTCTTGCAAGCCTCATTTTTGCACAGGCAGTTCTTCAGGAAGCTGTCGTATTTTGCATATAGGCTTGCTGTTGTCCAAGTAATTTTAGTTTTTGCTGAGTCATTCTTAGTCCAACATCTCCCTCCTCTCCCCTACCAGTGGAGATGGGGAGGGGAGACGTTTGGCAGGTGGAAACTTCGCAGATGCTGACGCCAGACAGTTTTTACGTTCGTAGGCCTCTGAATGCTAACACTTTAAAAACAATACAAGAAAGATGGGAACAGGAGACTGAAAAACCTATTGTAGTCGACGTGTTAATCTTAAATAAAATGAAAATATGTAGGTTCATTACTTTGATAGCATTTAGGTTGTCTCACAAAAAATTTGTAGCTTCTTTGTCATGAAATTCCCTCATTCCTCTAGAGAGGTCACATGAATGTTTTGCATCAACAAATTAAGAAAGATTCAAGAGCTCATACTGTTTAAGGTAGCTCATTACACGGAATTCTTTCCGGTCCAAGACAGTACCTTAACATCTGTAAACCGAAATTCAAATTCTGCTGCAAAATTTGTTTCACAGTGGACAAAAATTGGTAGATGCCAGCAAAAGAACAAAGACGGAAGAATATGCAAAGTCATAAGAAATGTGCACACCAATGCCAGAGCAAGGAGCGCAACAGCTCATGGGCTTACCTGTACGAGTAGAAGCTGAGACATCCACCAGGGCGAACGGCAACACCCACACCATAAGCACCGCCCTTCTCTCTGAAAAGTGAACAAAACAGGAAAAAATACAACAACTATGGGAATGCACGCCCAAGATATCAGATATCGTATTTATCCAAATTAACGCGACTACAGTTGAAAAGCAAGATTTGCTTTTGTGGGCATGAAACGGGAAAAAGAAAAAGTAAACAAATGTAACACGAGCAGCAAGACCATAGTATAAAGGAAGTTGGGTAGAAATTTATAAACAAAAGTAGTTCCAAGACAGCTTTTCTGTAGCTAGACTTCAAAGGAAAGCGAGGTTGCCTTCAAAGATTACCATGGTAGGGCAGTTGCTACTACTGTTACTGCACGAAGGTTTCGCGCACCCTTTCTTTTTTAAGAGAAGTGCACAAAAGATTCACAGATAAAAATGGTATGAAGATAACCTGCCACCCCGTCACTACAACGACCATGCACTTTAGAGGCTGCGTCATGGTCTAACTGTGGTCTAAGACCCTTTTCCCAAGCATCTCTCCCTAGATGAGCCGAGCACCAGGCCAGGGGAAATCTTGTACCCATTAAAGAAACCGGTGGGTACCCAGCGGCACTGGGGATCGAACCCAGCACCTCCCGAATGCGAGGCAGATGCTCTACCACAAGACCACGCTAAGGTGGCGAAAAAAAACTGCGGAAAAGAAACTTCTCCCAATTACTCAACCATGCAGCCAGTCATGCCTCCTTCCTGAACATTGGTGGTCATTCTTAGCAGCATTTAAACGAGTTGTACATGCGGAGCTGTTGAAAATCTGCGCGACAGCACACGAGTTCGATGTTGCCAAAAAGTGCGCCAGATACCTATACCAAGGGAAGCAGCAATTTCAACGAAAACTTTAATGGATCCGAAACAAATTACTACTGTTGTATGCGACATAGGCAACACTGCCGACATTGAGAGTGTCTACCGAACATGAATAGAAAGAAATGAAGGCCTTTATGTCTTACATGTTATGTTAGTTTGTCATTGCTTCACCGCAGCTATGATGTGTGATGCTCCGTACCTGTCACCTAGTTCAATATTTGTGGCTTGGAGTTCGCACTGGCCAACCAATACAGCAATTCTCAGTGGTTTATTTTTGTTTCGTTTTTTTTTTTCACCTCCCAAAGTTGGGGGCCAACCTGCACGACGCATCAACCAATGTGCGAATAAATTCAGGCCAACGCACCTTACTTCTACTTTTAGGAAAAGCACTCGTGTTACATTCAAGCAAACACAGTACACTACAGCCAGGAAGCAAGGAAGAAATGGGAACAAAACAGCGCAACGAATGAACAATGAAACAAAAGAAACTGCTAGCATGGGCACCTAAAAAATATGAACTGGGGCTTTAAGTATTAAGGATTATGATGAATACTAATATGTGGAAGCCACATCCATAATTGCAGACTTGGGATGAAAGGAATGCATTCCTCAGGCTGGTAAGACACATGACCCAAAGGGAACATAGCCAATATTTAGCTTCTTTCTTTTTGCAATTTTACTACTACATCTTGCAGCTTGACATCCTTTATCAGTTCAGGCCTTTGAAACTAGGGACTCTTCAAACTCTTTCCTGCATAAAGTTTCTTCGTCTGAAAAATGTAAATGAATCATAAACCTTTAATGAACTTAGATAAGCCCAGCTCATTTTCGGCCATAACCTCTTTCTTGGCTTTCGACAAATCTACCTTGCCACATATATTCCCATTATTTCTGCAATGCTACTATTATATAGCAGCTTTCAAAGAAGCTGATGCAATGTTTGCAGTACAACCAATAAAGCCTGTTTTACTGCGGTGAAACAGTGCATAGCTGGCGGTAACAGTCAAGGTAAAGGATCAAGGACCATTATGACATTTTGGTCACAACTGTTGGCCATTAAGGAATTAATGGCACACTAAGGCCTTGCAGCACTGGCAGAAGGAACCAGTCCGCAGGGCAAGAAAGATCAAGGCTTTTTAAATCTGCATGCAGACAAAACATGCAGATGCTCATTATAAGGGCCTGGTTCTAGCCAGAGCATTCTACGTACCACAAAATACCATATGTCCCAGCTAAAAGTAACCAAGATTTTAAAAAGAAAGCAGTCTCCTAGGCAAATAAAATTAATTCAGTGCTGTTGAGAGTTGCACGGCCTAGCCGGCAATATTTTCCTTTGCTCTGGAAACTTGCTTAGTCAAAACAAATTAGCTAACATTTAAACAATGGTTTTGTGAAGAAGTGTCAATGAGGAAGTCGTAGATCACCTTGGAAAACAGCTGGTCAAAATGTTTGGCAAGGTACCATTTGCATAAAGTAGCTTTTTTTACCGGCCTTAAAATAACGCTCCCAAAATACAAAAGCTACCACGTGACAGAGGTGCTACTTCAGCATCCCATGACGTGTCTCAGAGAAAAAAAAAAAATCTGCTTTTCTATAGACAACTGTCCCCGGTGGGGCTTTGCACGCACACTGGGTGAGAGATATGCACTAACAACTGTCATGTGGTAGCTTTAAATCTGCAAAATACAAAAGCTGCACTTATGCAACTGCACTTATGAGCTGCTGCTACCACACAAAACAGAGCTGCAGACAAGGCATTAATGATTCAGTAGAGCAGGATCTTGGGCAGGCTTATCATGGTCACCCCCAGGGCAGATCGGCAGAATTACAGTCGAGCCCGCTTATAATGAACACCACAGTCATGCGCCGTTCATTCGTTATATGGGGATATTCACAGTAAGTGGAAGAGCCATAATATAGATGACAGCCACGAGGCGGACTCCTACAGTGTGCTGATCACATAGCATCTGCGAGTCGCCACTGGCCCAGCCAAGTTCTTATGCCGGCTGACCCATTTTCACATGTCACGATCAGTGGGACTTACTGTGCGTTTAGATCTAGAGCATCACGCGATGAAAAGTCACTTCTAAGTATCGGGCAAGTATCAGCCAGACGCGAAATCTGTAACAGCCAAAATGGCCACTGCTGTGTCTATGGCGCTTAGGTTCATCTGGATGCTGTCTTTGCTATAGGCTAATCAACCGGCGACAGCCTCTCTCGGAAGATCACACTGACGCTGCGTACGGGTGCAGCAGCAGCAGTGGCCAATTTTCACGTACACGAAACATTCCACATCATCCAAGATTCAGTCTTAGCTAGAGTCAATTTATTGGCCAAACAAAGCGCAGAGGCACTTGGCGAGCCTAGCACGGACACAGTGCAAGAGAAAGGCCTTTTTTGGAAGCTTGTATGCAGCGCTAATGTCTGCGAGGCATAACCACCTATCTGCTCCTCGCCGGGAGGCATACAAGTACACAGATGTAATGAAGCAGGCGTTCGAGCTCTTTCAGCTTTTAACGTTTAATCTGGCTTCTAATCAGTGATCAGTGAATGCAGGGCAGGCGATAACTCGTGCAACTGACGAACGCACTCCAGTGCAAGCTGAGATCGCGCTCTTCTCCTAGTTCTGTTTAGGCCGGATAAGATCTTGTTGTGACCTGCTATAAAATAATCGCAGGGTCCTGCGCTTGAAACGGAAGAGAGATATCGTTGACAACCCACAAGACTGCTGCCCCTCCTCTGCCACAAGCTGATCAAGTGCATGGAAGCCAATGCGAGTTTGCGCACCAGCGGCAGACTTGCTTTTACTTTTTTTTTTCCTCTTTACTTCACGCAACCTGCACTCTTTTCATAGCCTTCACGCAAAAAGCAAAAGCAGTATCGATGCTCGTGTAGGACCGCGGTGAAGAGCGCACAGTGTTCGCCGGAGCGCAAGCTCCTGGCACCTGCATGTTCACTGCAAGCAAATTTTGGGGTCTTGGATGTTTGTTCAATTTGAAATTCAGCGCCATAACTTTAATGCAAAATTTAATGGTCACGTTGCCTTTGTTCATACTAATCAAGTGTTCATTATAAGCGGGACCATCATGAGTAGGCTTGACTTTATTTACACTAGTTTCAATGCTGCACAGCTCCTTCACACATCTCCTTCAATGTTTGAATGATCAGCAAAGCTCATCACCATTCATCAGCAAAGTTTGTCCGCTTCCCACCATCTATATGATGACACGTGATGCATAGAGCAATTTAACGAAGTTGATGCAGCTCAAGGCCTTTGCCAACATATTGAAAAAAAAGAAGAAATCTGCACAGAAGAAAATAAGCAAGCAAGGTGAAATGGCAGTTTAAAGCCGCAAAACATGTATGCCAGATGCAGGGTAGTCGTAGAGAGAAACCATACAGGTTGCCAACTTTGGACTTAGCATTCTCCAAAACTGCTGTCGGAGCAAAGCAAGCGCAGTGACACACCAGGAACCTCGGAGGTTGCAACTAAAGCCAACAAATTATCTGAGCAGAGGTGCACTGACTACCTGAACTATCTAATATAATTTATAGTGTAAACTTTGCAACTGCAGAAGAATCTACAAATTAACTCAGAGCGCAAATTAAGCAATTTTGAACTAAGGAGGTTTTTACTCAGGGGTTCTAAAAATGTATTTTTAAAAATACATGGTGCACACATGACTGCGCCTTGCATATAAATTCGCACAAGACTTCACATGCGTCCCTTGAAACTTTTGCTGCACAAGCCAAAAACATAAACCCTAGTCATCAATTAAAGAATGAAAGGAGTTTTAAACAGAAAAGAGCCAATCATTTGTAAGCAACACTGGACAACTAATATAAACACATGACAAAGATTTCTCAAGATTTGAATAGAGTACAGGAAGTCTGAAGACAATTAACAAAAATATTTATGATGGCTTCCAACTCAAGCTCTATAGTCAGCACATTCAGGCAGCCTAACATTCAGGCAGCCCCAAGATGTGAAGCAAATACTGACCTCACTTCTCGCAGCAGGTACTTGAACGACAGCAACTGAGATGCAATTTGAAGACTGCAGAAAAGAAGAAAAGCATTCACACAAACCATATTAGTCAAGTACAAAGTGCACACACGTCAGCAAAGCGCATTAATCCAGTTCTTAATATGCCCAACGAAACTGTCAGCGAAGAGCATGAGCACAAAAAAAAACAATGCAATGTTTACGCTACCGATGTGTATAAATAGTTGAACTTGGCAAAACCTTGGTACACAGAGAGATAGCGCACAGCACCCCCTGGTGTTTATGATTCCGTACACCACTCCTTACATCCGTGTTCTGACATCGCTTCTCTCTCGTATCCACATCGCTTCCCATTGGTTCATGCAGCGTACACAAGTGACCCTACATGCACCTATGGAAACCCATTCACACCACCCGTTTACAGGTATGATGCCAGTATGCCGTAGACCTGTGCACACGCTCATTGGCACACAGAGCACAGGCACATATGCTGTTCACGCCATCTCTCACCCTCCACCACAGTCATCATAATGCAAGTGCAATGCCAAGCAAGCACACTACTCCTCTCACCAGTGCAAACCTCTTCCCCCTCTCACCTGACTCCATCTGCTACACAATATTCACACTATTGCTGTGTAAATCGTTAACTCAGTAAGAGCTTGCCAATTTGCCCCTCCGCACTCTTACATTCACTCCATCTGTGATTTGCTATTTCTGACGCGAGCGCCCCCCCACACTGCCATCCCATGGTGGAGCCGCTAAAGTGTGCTGCACGCAGCGCCCCTCATGTACGCCGTGCTAACTAGTGTCTGTGGTGCGACATAGCTACATCTGCTGTTTCGTAGAAAGCTTCCCATAAACAGCTTTTGCAAAATTGTTAACCAAATAATTTGTCGCCAACACATGCTTCTATATGTTCAGACAAAAGAAAAATCTTTTCTGAATGAAAGAGGAAAATAAACTTATTGCAGCCTATTCCCATTCCCTTCTTTTTCTGCTTCCTCAAATCAACCTCCAGAAAACACTGGCTATTAATATTTAGCAGCAATGATTTCATTCAATATATGAAAGCAAGTTGTGACATGTGCAGATCAGTAGTAGTCACATGGTATTTATTTTTATTGCCAAAGTGAATTCTTTTACAATTTCTATTGCTATACATGACAATGGTGGTGGTAGTAAAATGGGTATTGACAACAGGGAGGGAGAAAAAATTGGCTGTGGCTTAGCTTGGTTAAGCCCGGTAATTGTGAAAGCAATATCCGTAGCTACGCCATGGTTCAGCTGGTAGTGTAGCTGGTGGTGGTGCTTGTGGTGATGCATCGGTTATACAATCCAATACAATCCAATTCAATCAAATGCAATCCAATCAAATCCAATCCAATGCAATGCAATCAAATCAAATCCGCTAGGCGCGCCACGCGCGGCAGGCGCAGGAGTTAGGCAGCAGCTACCAAGCGCAGCCTCTGCAGCTCGCCACTCTCTTTTACACGCATTACGATGAGCTTCCCTAGTGGTAGGCGGCATCGCCGCGAAGCAATGTTAACTCTTTCGCTACCGCGCCATAGGCGATCATTCGCATATGATCGATTCAAATCGCCCGCGCAAAAAAGCTAATTTTGGAGCGTTGTGGACGTGCTCCGCCATCTAGTTAGCGAGCTCAACAACTGCTCTTTCGATTGCAGCCTTGGTTTCAGTGTTTTGACATGAGGGGGCGCCGTGAAAAATAAAACTTTGAACGGCCGCAGCACCGTCAGCCGGAGAAAATGGCGTCCGCGTCGCCGCGCGCTCCTCGGAAGCAAAAGCTGACACCGAGCACATCGGCCGGTTTCGGTTTCGTTTTTTGCGACGAAAGCAGCGGTTATTAGTCGGGCAACAATGTACAAATGTTGTATTTCGGTTTCGGCAGCGAGACTTCGCCTCGGGAGCCTGGAACGTCAGCGCGTACTTGCATGTAAGTTCTGTTTTCGTTCGCTGTGCGTTTTCTGCGGTGAATACTGTTTGTAATTGATGACAGCGGTTTATTTTTGTGCTTCAGGGTCTTGACAACGTATGGCGAAGACAGTTTGCCAAATGCTCAAGGTCGCGTCGCGTTTTTCAACCAAGACGACAGCTAGGTGTCCATATCGGCACATCGCTGCGGAGCGGCGCTCGGAGATTCGCTCGACTTCTCGACTTTTTTTTGATGCTCTTCACGGCGGAAATGATGAAGATCGTGTGCAGAAACACTAATAAGTATGCATGGATGAAGATTTTCAGCAAATTCGGCATGACGGCTCATGGGAAGACGTGAATCTGTTGGAGATTCTGATGTTCATTGGAATCATGATATACATTGGAATTGTTGACCTGCCACGACTGTATCTCTACTTAAATACCAGAATAATCTATTCTGGCCCTCTGCCATCAAAAATCATTTCTCAAAATTGGTTTTTCGCTTTTTTTGTTTTTGTTTTTTTTTTGCATGTAACGGACCCGGATGATTCAGTGGCGGCAGCTTCTATTGGCAACACTTGAAAAGTGTCCTGGCTTTTGAACCACATCGATAAAACTTATTTCATCGATCCTGATGTTTTAGAACTTGCCTAAAATGCCAAATTTTATCAGCTGGCTTTCGGGGAGCAGCTCATTCAAGAAATCTTCGGGTATGATGAGGGAAAAGAAGTCCACGCCCCCAATCCTCTCATAGAATCCATTCAACACCAACCGAAAAGAATGAAAAAAAGAAGAAACTACAAGCTCGGCTATCAGAGAACAAGGGAGGAACAAAGATAAAACCTTATGTGAAGCATTTGTCAGTCTACCTCTACTTCACATCTTCACCTCTGATTGCTCTTCACAGTGGCACCACAGTCATGACCCCTGACCTGACAAGCCATGGAAAGTGCAGTAAATTTTTCTCATAGCTGAAACTGTGAATATGACAGCTATAAACATGTGCAACAGTTTGTATATTCCAATTTTCCTCTAATCAAGTTCGGGCTTAGTGCAGCCGGTAATTTTTGTTTTTGCTATTTACTTTTTTGTGTTTTTAGCAAATTTCACAAATAAATGTTAATTTACTTTTGCACACACAACTCTGGTGTTTGTTTCATTCAGAAGTGTAACTAATAAGCTACAATTTCATGCATTGCAATATGTGCTGGGTGTATTAGTTCTTGAGAAAAAAAATTTTCTTTCAGTACGCTCCAAATCGTGCATTTTTCTGCGGTAGCGAAAGAGTTAAGCCGCTGGTGGTTGGCACAGCTACTGCTTTCTAGCAGCGTGAGTCGAGCCTAATCTCTTCAGCGTAATGCCACAATCGCGCTCCTAGCGGAGAGCGCAGGAGTTAGGCGCCGGTGGTGGCACCGCCGCGGCTTGCGACAGCGCGAGTCGGTCGTCCTTCTCTTCGGCGTGACGTCACAACACATGTTAAGCTCCTAGCGGAGAGCGCAGGAGTTAGGCGCCGGTGGTGGCACTGCCGCGGCTTTCGACGGCGCGAGTCGGTCGCCCTTCTCTTCGGCGTGATGTCACACATGACTTCACACAGAGGTCAACTAAAGGTTAATGGTGGCGCCACGGCAAAGGCTGAAAGTGCAAGTAGTATTGCATTCCCAATAAAAAAAAAAAGCCAATTCCGCAGGTGGAGCCTCCAGTCCAGGGCCCCTAGAATGCAGTAGCTGCCTCAGCCCTAGCCACCAACCAGTACTGGTTAGTGGCCAATGTGTTGGTCAGCTGCTCCACCCAGGAGCTGAGAGACCAGTCAGAGACATGGGTGAGGGCGAGGCTGCTCTGGAATCACAAGACCACATGGATTAGGGTGGAGCAGGACCCACAATGGGGTCACCCAAGAGGGTAAGGAATAGAAAATGAGTTGGGCTGGAGTTGGGGCCACACTACTGCTTGTAATGGGTCCGGAAAGAATGAGGGGAGGGGAAACGGGTACACCTGTTCCAGTACGAAATTGGTATGGACTGTCACTAGAGTCTCCGGAGGACCGGATGGTGAGCTCTCAGGCAAACTTATAAGCGCATGCATTACCAGTAGGAGTGTGCAAATACTGGAATTTTTGAATACGAACACGACGAAAAAAATGGCTTTGAATATCGAATATCTGTTCGGGATGAAAAAAAAATTCAGGAAAAGATAAATAGGCAAACCCTGTCATTTCTTGTCATTCTTTTTAAATAGTGTATGGTCTTTGCAACTGAAATTAAACAAAACAAGACAGAATAAGCAATAAAAATTTTTTAAATGACATGCACAGAAATGTGTACTGCTTGATTAGACAGCATAACAGTAGGCAACCTGTAAGTGGCCATGCATAATAGTAAGTGACGAAATGAAACCCCTGAACTGACATACGACAGCTAAAGATAACATGATGGGGTAGTAAAAACTGATTAATTTGGACTTCAAGGGACTGGAAAAAAATGTCCGAATTAACTGAAGCCCAAATTATCAAATGCCCCTTCCCCATCCCCAGAAAAAAGAAAGAACTGCCGAAAACGCAAAAATTGACTGAAGCTTTGTGAGAAGGCTCCACCACACAAACAGTGAATGGCCCGTGACGAGCGCACAGCTTTGGCATGCTGGAAGAACAATGTGGACATAATTGGGGGGAACACACACTGGCATCAGAATGGCAAGACTTCTTCTAAAACAAAAACGAAATGTCCGGCGATGCACCAGTTGGCATCGCATCAAAACTGGTGTGCTGCTGGGTTTGGACTGCTTGCTCAGAAACCAAAACTATGCCTATGTGGCCAGGGTACTTTTTGGCCTAGAGGTAGGGGCCCTCCTATCATGGTCACGCCTTTCGTTATGCACACGTCAGAGGTGTAATGCACTGTGCAAAAGGTGGGCTGAAACACATTATGGAAAGATGAAACAAGAAACTGTGCAGTTTCACACTGTGATTGTTTGAAGCAGGTGGTTGGCCATCTTGTTTGCATTGTGTAGCTGTGGGAAAGCCCATTTGGGGGATTTCGCATGAGGCCCAAGCCCAGCAGTACGTGCCGAAATGTGAGTTGTCCATGTGAGAAATCACGGAGAAGAAAGCGAAGAGGACGCTTTTGTACTGTTGTCCTGACACTTCAAACTCGATTTTGGATAAATAATCTGACCAGATAACGTGGGTTTTCCACAGTCGGATTTATGAAAGTAGGCAGCATTTGACCACTGCCAATATCCAGGAATTTTCAAATATCCATTTCTCGAATCGAATATGAGCTGAACAACAAACTCTAACATTCGCACACCCCTAACTGCCAGGGAAGCCTGCATGACCAGGCAGGCCCATCAGAGTAACAAAGAGATCTAAGCTGGGCATGATCAGTCATGAACATGATTTAGTGGTATATATTATTATTTCAATGTGTGTATGCTTCTGTTAAGCAAACCACAGGGGCACTTCCATTGTATATGAAAACCACCACCCTTGAACAGGAAATATTCCCATCTCACCTCCGTAAGCCAACTTGTCAACTTGACATAGCCAAATTAAGTTGCTATATAAATTTAGCTTGTTTATTGTTTGTTTATGGGGTTTTAACATCTTAAGGCACTTCATGCCATGAGGGACACCATAGCGGAGGGCTCCGGATAATTCGAACCACCTGGGGTTCTTCAACCCTTTTAGGGTCGAATTATTTTGAAGAAAACTTTCCCAGGTGGTCAAATTACTTTATTGCGGATCTTGAATCTACAAAATGTATATAATCGAGAATAAATAGTAAAAAAAAATTAGGAACAGTACTTTGGTGACAGCATCACCCACAACTGGAAAATGTTCAATAGAATTTCACGAGCGACGGTGATAAACAAGCTAAGAGCAGCACCAATAAAGATAGAAATCAACTTCCGCCGCCTCTGCAAGAGAGTGCCCAAAAAGAGAAAACACGTTTCACGCGACTCCGTTGCGATCCCGCGGCGAAATCAAAACCGCGTAGGCGCTTTGCCGCAGAGAGCGAGAATACCTCGCGAGCAACGGTGATAAGCAAGCTAAGAGCAGTGCCAATAAAGACAGAAATCAACTTCGGCAGCCCCTGCAAGATAGTGCTGACAAAAAGAAAACTCAAATTTCGCGCGACTCCGTTGCGATCACGCGGCGAAGCCAAAACTGCAAAAGGGGTGTTACCGCAGTCTGTGCCACCGCACTAAAGCTAGACATAAGTTCAGCTTATATCCGTAAGAAAGCAGCACAATATTCAAACACTTCTTGTAAGTCCTAAGAGGTGGCAGCACCCCCCAGTGAGCACGCATTGTTCTTTTGGCGCAAAATTTCAAACGGAAGATCGAAACCGTACCCATACGGCAAAGACCTTGCGGGACAGAAAACCGCCGCCGTACATATACGGCAAAAATCTTCAAAGGGTTAATGTGCGCTGACATCACACGGTGCACAGGCCTCTAGCATTTTGCTTCCATCGAAATGCGACTGCCACAGTTGGGATCGAACCCTCGTCTTTCAGGTCAGCAGCTGAGTACCATAACCATTCAGCTACCGCGGCTGCTGCTAAAAATTTAGCCGCCTACACAAATTTGTTATAGCAAATGGATGTTAAAAGTTAATGAAAGTTTATTGCCCCATGTTTACAGCCAGAGGTTTCTTTTTTTTTTCAACAACTTGATCAGTACATAAATATAAAAGCATCCAGAATTTCATGGCAATAAAATGTCCTTTATAGTTTCAGCTGTAGTCTCTAACCAGGCTGCTGCTTTTCTACATTAGCACTCAGCAACTAATTGTAATGGCAAACAAAGCCTACTTGCCTAGAGTAATCAGGGTGGATGTAAGGCACTCCATTGAAGCTCTTTGCACAGAAGTTGACACTGAAAGGGAATACCATGTGGATCTTGCGCTCTTTTGCATAAAAGTCAGGATCCTGCAGAGTAATAAAGAAAAAGAGAGCCCACAGTTTTTGAAATAGTTACTATGTACTCCACAAAGATTGTGTTTTAGTGGCACAAATGCCAGCAGCGATTGCAGCCAAAGTAATGCAGTGTTCAGGTGAGATATAGAATTGAGACTTTATGATTATAGCCAGCCTTAGAGAAAGTAGTAGAGACAACAAACAGGAAGTTAGGATAGCCCATATGGTGCTCTACTAATCGAGCAGTGGCAGTTCTTTTTTCTGTTTAGGTTTGTATGCACACAAAACGTAACATAGTGTTAAGTTTGTCACCCGTTGCCACCACAAAACCGCTGCAGCTGATGTGGAACTAGACTGGCAAGTGCAGCACGCAAATTGAAAAGCCCAAGGGTCAGCCACAGCATTCAATGCAAGAAACACAACACATGAAAATCTAAATTTCTCACTTCATTCAAACACTATCCAGTGAATTACAGATATCCATGATACATCCTTAAATGTCCTATTTCAAATTTGTCAGATGTGTGTAAGTCAAAGGGAATTATTTGGACACTTTCAGCAGTGCACACAGCTCACATTCGTATCAAGGGGGCAAAAATTAAAAGCAGTAAGCGTACTTTCAACCTTTCACATTTTAGGTATGGCGTTCTAAATTTAATCATTCGCGGCTATTCGGACAAACCCTTTGCATGAACACACGATAGTAACCTGGAGAGCTAAAGTCTGCTCAGCCATAAACCAGCTGAATTTTGGTGCGGGTAACTTGAAAACCATGAACAGCATAAAAGGCAATTTTGTCGGACATAAAAAAAGTCCACTGCACTTACAATGAAGCGTGTTACTTATCAACAACCTTTTGTTGGGAACACCTAGTAATTTCAATTGTGCCTTGCAACCACCCTTTGCATTCCTTAGTTGCCATAGTAGTTGGCCTCTTTCATTCATATCTTTACAGAGCCACTTAGTTTCCCTGTTCACTTGATTACGATAGTAATGCCACTTTAGTAGGGCAAAGATAGAGCCCTATGTTTCTGGGTTTTGTTTTCACTGGAATTCGGGGGGTAAAAATCAGGCACTAATTTCTGAGTTGAAACTCCGGTAGAAATCAAGTTACTTAAAAATTTTCATAATTCGCGTTTTTTGGGGCTATTTTTCCTCCGCAAAAATAAGTGACTACTATTAGGTCACACTGCTGCTTGGTACACAAATAACCCATCTACACTCATTACTTTCATAAACAGTCCAAAAATGACAGCTTGCAGCGAGAAAAGTGCTCTTCACGGCAGATATGTTCCTTTTTTGTGTAATTACGATTTATTTAATCGCATACGTCACCATTCTCATATGCACAACTTCCGCATCTCTGCTATACAGTTGGACACATCCCGAGAATGAAGCACCGAATGCCCATCAAAGGAGGCCCTCCAGCCAATGGCGTCCACCAGCTGTCAAGACATCCTGCTTAATCCCCTTGCACCCACTAGCGAGAGACACTGTGGAGGCGTTCAGGTGCAAGGGGATTAAACACGGTTTAAGTGGATTAAAAATGCTGCTATGAGAACAGGGCAATGCCGCTGACTGGGGGGGGCCTGCTTAGAGCGGCTTTGTTCTTGAGCTGTATCCGACTACAGACCTGCTTGCTTTTGTGCATTGAGAAAACATTCGACATCACAATGGCCATTTGCCTTTTGCTAGCATGGGTAATGCTTGATGCGATGACACAGATAAAGTGTCTTGTCAGTAACTGTGTTGGCTTTTTCACTTCTAAGACTTACTTTTCTAACCTATTAATGGACTAAACCATGCCCAAAATTTAGCAGCTTAGCACAAAATGGAAATTTTGTGCTAAGCAGGGTGGAAAGGGGCTTTAATGACCGAGTACACTTTACTTGTGTGTGTGCCTTACAAACATATTCAGTCGTGCTGTTGTGGCATTTCAGTAGCTAGCATGAACCAGAGCATGTGCAAAAGTTCGAACTGTTGATGCTTACCATTTTTGTTTTTGTTTTGTATATGGGGAAACAGAGTTAATGGTGAGTATGGTGCGTGCATGTGCAATACTATTCGTGACACAATCAGACATGCGCACACCATGTTGCTTAATTTACAGGCAAGAATGCAGCCTGAACATCAGAGCAAGCTCTGTTTACACTTCTGTAGTATATGCGTACAGTCTGCATCACCCTTGCACAAAATTTTCAAGTGGTGCACTCCCTAGAAACTGCTGGATTCCAGAGGCAATGCTTGCGCGAAAGGGGAGCCCATAGGCTTACAAGCCAGGTGGGCACGGAAACCCTGGAAATACCTGGAAAATATTGGCTGCTCTCTAATATCAGTTTTTGATTTTGGTGCACACTGCTTAAGCGCTCTATACAAGGGTGACACAGACTGTACATGCAGGTGTTCTTCCAGCCTGGTAAAGCAATGCTGTATTGTCAGTGCACATGAAAGCAGCATAAAATAAAGCACAGCCCACTCTACAAACATACTAACAGTCCCCTCATGAGCAGGAGGGCCATGAGCAGTCTTTAGCAAACGTAAGAATTTCAAAGTTGCATAAATGGCAAAACAAACATTCACATGCAATAAAAGCTGCAGTATACACTGCGAGATACAGAATGTGTGGAAGGGTTCATATTCTTTGCTACATACAGAAGACAATGTTGTGATCCCTTTTCTTGCTGCTAGCCCTGTCTGATTTAATGTGCACCTTATTGCTCATTAAAGATATATGCAGATGTCATCCAAACTATTCACCACCTTCTTGCACCCAATGGTGTGGTTTGGTTTGGTTTATGGGGTTTAGTGTCCCGCAGTGATTCAGGCTGTGAGGAATGCCGCTGTGAAGGGCTCTGGATAATTTCAACCATTTGGGGTTCTTTAATGAGCACTGGCATCGCACAGTACACGGGCCTCTAGCATTTCACCTCCACTGAAATGCGAATGCCGCAGCCAGGGTTGAACCAGCATCTTTCGGGTCAGCAGCTGAGCACCATAACCACTGAGCCATCGCAGCGGCAGTTACACCTAATAAATACAACTTACCAAAGACGAGGAAAAGGTTTCCTCAGGTTTCAATAGAGCATGCCTAAAACTGAAAAAAACATAACACGTGCAGTCAGATAGTTCAGAAAAATGCTGCACACACTCACAGCAACATAGTCAGGACACCCCGTTGTGCATGCACCAGGAATGGATGAGAGAAGACCACCAAGGCAGTTTTCAGCTGCTGAGAGACCCGTCGAGCTGGCATTAAGGGAACACCTGGGATCACAGTGCAGATTAATAACAGAATGCATGAAATGAAAAGAATCTTGGCAAAATGTGCAGCAATTTTCAGATGAAATTCCATACCGTAATATTAGAGTAACCAAATGACATGAAAATTCCAGAACTTTGCACTCATCCAACAAAATGAGGTCAATTTCAAGCAGGAAACAAACATGGCAGAGCTTAAAGGGGCTCTGAAAGGGGCTCTAATAAAGTTGCGCATTCCTGGGATGTTAAAGCACACCACTTCACGAATGTTGTCCAACAAAAATTTTTATAATGTGCTTCGTTGAAGCTGAGCTATCTGTAGTCAAAATGTGAATTTCAACATGTTCGCGCTTTTTCCTCTCCTCTCGTCACTTTTTGCACGCTGGAAAATCACTGCTCCTTCCCCAGCCCCACCTCCGGGAGCGGAGTTTCCTGACCCGCCGTAGCTATGTGGCTTATTGGCCGCGGTCATGGTAGCTGCCTGACGTCTGAAAGAATGTAACCAACAGCCACCTCTCAACTTGTATACACAGGTGTGAGCGACGGAGGAGGGTGCGAGCATGAAAAAGTCGCCGAGAAGGCCTCGGCAACTTTCGCGCGTGATTGTGGGTCCTCTGCTACATGTAGAAGTGTATGATTTGGCTCTGGTTTTGATGACAACACAATGTAGCGATTGAGCGAGTTTATGTGCTCTCCTCGGAAGGTGTTTCAGAGCCCCTTTAAAAGAGACACTAGACAATTCTGTGCAATGCAGCATCACTTGCTTCAAAAAGCTCAAGTTCAGTATCCCAAGTTCTCGCACATTTCCTGCTCCCCACCCCCTCAAAAAGCATTTTGAAATAAGCCATTTGCATTTCCTGAGCTCTCAAAACCATCAACGACATTTATAACGAGTTAGAGTGCCAGGAGAAAGGCACACAGAGACTGATGAGACAATGTGCCACCCACTGTCCCACCCACATTTGTGTATCCTTCTTTTTGGCACTGCACACTCATCATGAATGACCGCCAACAAGCCAGTAAAAAGTACTTTGGGGCAGTATCACTTTGCACCTGAAAGTGAAACAAACTGCTGCAGAAAAGTGATGCCACAGCTTGCTTTTCATAATAGAAAGGCTCTCTGATGTAACAGAGGTCTCAAAATACATAGTGTAACAATTTTTGGAGAAAAAAAACATTGGAAAAAATTTCTTCATGATTTATGCTTTTTATTATTGCATTTGTCCAGAGCAGCTGCTCATGCTGTTGATATTGGCAGCGAAATGAAGAGACTCCAACAACACCTGTACAGAGTGCACTTGGATGTCAGTGACGTCACCAGTCACATGGCCAGTAATGTGACGGTGACGTCACAGTCATGTCACGCCAACGATACCACCACTCACACCACAAGTAAGCCACTAACAGCTGTGCTGTAAGACAACCGTAGTGATGTCGAACACAGAAAGCAAAAACGTCACAATGTCAATCAGTGGCATGAAAGATATTTTACATGTCACAGCACTATTTCACATGATGTTTTGCTGGGATCACCAACATCATCGAATGGCTTTTCTATATATTTCTGCATTCCTCACCCAATGTCCTGTCACATTCTTTTCTTAATAAATCCATTCATTCATTCACATTTCTGCATTTTATAAATAAAGATTCTGGAGCTCAGATGAAAGGCCAAACAAGTAGTGGCCTTTGGAGCTTATTTTACATGTAGCAATATGTGAAGCTCACTCACTTCAGTGTCTCTATAAAAGAGCAAAACTTGAAGGAACCATGAAAATGTGCTCGTCCCATCACAAGCTAACCTTAACTCAAGTGCCCTAAAAAAAAGAAATGTGAACATGCTAAGTGTGTCCAAATATATGTTATATGAAAACAATGAATAAAATGGCCTTTCAACGAGAGGATAATTGCAAATAGAGCATTTATTGCACTTTGCATGAGGTGAGATGAAGAGCAACGGCATGAAAAATGCTTACATTATCATACCTTTAAAACAGGATTGGTCTAGTTTTCGTTGACTCTCATAGGTAATAGCTCTTTTTCTCTCTATCTTCCGCAGCAACTGCTACGTGTGGTTTTTATTTCTAACTTTTGTTTTCCCTACGGTTCCCAAGCACGTTTAAGATGCTTAGTTTGGTAGCTGCTTCTCGCGCCGTGCGCAATGCAGCTGTTAACTCTACAGGCAGGTCCACCATGCGTCTTTCCATCGACCACAGGCGATGTGCATGCAGTGCCAATATTTGGCCATTCCAATGCTCCGCTAATGCATGCTGCAACGCCATATCAGCTGAAAGTTCGGCACCCAACTATTGAAGTCCTAAGTCAACAAGCAGATGCACTCTGCACCCATGCACCTTTTAGTCTCCTGAAAGAAGACCATGTCAGATCTCTGCGCACAAAGGTTCTCACAGTCATTTGGCTGAGGAGATTCACTGCTTTCAGGGCCTCTCTGAAGTTACCAGGCATGTTCTGGACGATCTTGTGCCACCAGCAGTGTAGTGGACACAGTTACCTGCAAGACTGTTATCTGCGCGCAGGCAGGAGTGAAGGTACGCTGCCTTTTCTGCACCAGCAAAAAAGATTTCCCTGAAGAAAGCGCGCCCCCACATGGCAGTATCCCTGCATTTTTGTGCAAAGGTGCATGGAAGCTATCTTGTGGGGGTACGCTTTCTTGCATAGAAGCGTTTTATATAGTTTTTCTTCCTTCAACTGAGCCCCATAGACACCCTGCCAGTGCCGTTATGTGGGGTCACCGTGATTCACAGTCGCTGTGAAAGTTCCGTCTTAACTGAAGCACATAGGAAAGAGTTCGTCTTAAGTGAACTTTTTTTTACACTGCATCTTATGGGAAGCCTGCCAAACGGTATCACACTGTTCATCTTATTCGAGAATTTATCTTAACCGAGCTCACCCTAGCAGGACTCTACTGACTTCAATTACCCCGTCAAATAACTAAGAGAACCTGATGACCTTGCATCTCCACGAAGGCAGTCTTTTAAAACCACATCACACCCACCATCATGAATGTGCAAACACAGCTCTTAGCTCCCTCCTTACAGTGGAAAAACAGGCTATTTCAGAGTGGTGTGCATAAAATTTTTTGCACCCATTATTTTAAAAATTCCTCTTCATTGCAGCACATCATACTGTAGCTAACAGATTTCTCTTTTCAATGATACGTTTGCACCATAAAACTCAATATAACGAACAATTTTCAATGATACAAAAAAAAAATATGTTGCTTACAAAAGAACAACATTTTTGTTTGGCAAAATTTGAGAGACTCATGCCAATAATCACAAAAATATTAAATATATCTGGTCAAAAAATAGGACAAAATAATCTAGAATATTCGCTTTGTGCGCTACTTTGCCAAAAGTGCGATGTCAGTGCACATTAAAGAAACTCAAGTGGTCGAAATTTCCGGAGCCCTCCACTACGACGTCCCTCATAGCCTGAGTCGCTGTGGGACGTTAAACCCCATAAACCAAACCAAACCAAAAGTGAGTATTTAAAGTAACAGAACTCTTCATGCTAAACTTTCCAGTCTTAAAAAAAAAAGAAAAAAAAATCAATTGCTCGCACACAGCACTTTGGGCTGCACCACAGTTGCAGTGCCAAGGCATACCCCAGGCCGTCATGTAGATAACTGTGTCCACTACACTGCTGGTGGCACAGATCTGTTCAGAACATGTCTGGTAATTTCATAGAAGCCCTGAAACAGTGAATCTCCTCAGCAACAGCAGAAACACAAGTTACAGATGGGCACACGTCGATAGTGCGGGCTGGGAGGAGTTATCATCTCTGTCTGAAATAAAATAAGATGAATGGATGTCATCTTTTCACACAAAGCTGTCATTTGCACCCGCAGGGTCAAGCGTCGATGCTGTGAAATTGTGAGAACACCGTCGTTGCTGAGCAGGGTCAGTGTGAGAAGAAGACACCACCTTGGGCGCCAAGCTTCGGTGATTGCTCCGTGCTGACAGGTTTCATGCAAAATATACTCCCTCATGCAGCTGACGAAAGAACCAATTCCATAACTGAAGTACAGTCGTGTTGCAGCATGCTGAGAGGCATTACTTGTCCAGAAGCGACTCATATTGCTCAGAATGAGCGTTTTGCGCCATCGTTCCATCTGAACAATTTGAATAGGCATGGTACCGAAAGAGTTAAGCTTGCTGAAATTCATTTGTTACCAGCACTTAACAAAAGGGAGGAGCAGGTTACTCTGGAGTTACACACCCATCTATAGACTACAGCATCAGCAATGTGCATGCAGGCCCACAAAATGAACTTGCAGCAAAGTCATCAGCCATACCTTTGAGAACACACTATTCAAGCACTTCACTTGTAAAAATCGTAACCAACACATACGTTGTGCTTGGCACATGATGGCCTTAGCTGCCTATGTGCCATTAAACCCAACACAACAACAACCAACACATACGCTGCAAAGGAATTTCACTTCATGACCTGCTACAGTCGTTTCTCAGCACAACAAATCCAGATGTAAAAATTCAGCCATGATAATGCAAGTAGACATTCTCATGCAGACCTTGGTACATGCAGAAAGTGGATTAAATTCAGTCACAAACAACTTGAATGCAATAGTGAACTTGTACATACATACGTCATATATAATTCTAAAAGTTACTTCATTGGTCAATGAGGCTAAAGGAGCCACCCAGCAAACCAAAAACCTCTCAGAGACGTCTAGCTAGACGTCTCTCGAGAGGTTTTTGGTTTGCTGGGCAGGTTATGCGCTTTGATGAAAGAAATTTGCAGCAAAAAGATAAAAACTGAAATATTTGTGCAAGTTTTCTCAGCCAATGACCTTAAGAGAGCACATCTACTACATCTAGCCACTTATAATAATTAGTGGCCTTCCAGTACGATCGAAGCAAGCAAGCACGTGTGCATTCCTCATGGAAGAAGTGCAAACAAAGAGGACGCAAGAACAGGGTTGACATAATCTTCCTTCTTGTGTCCTCGTCTCTTGTGTTACTTCCATGATGAATCCAATCTAACTCGCCTAGCTCTCCACCTTACTGCAGCAAGCCTGTGTAACTTCCAATTATGACAAAATTTTCCTTTCTGGCATGTCAACATGCATGTGCTCCCGTCTTCATTCACTCGACAGTGCTCGCGTCCCTTTGCCCACAAGCTGTGCGCACCTGTCTATGCAACATGCTGAGTAACCTGCTCAAGTTTCCACACCAACTTTGTTGTATTGAATGGTGGGGTTTAATGTCCCGAAGCGACACAAGGGCTATGAGGGATATTGCAATGGAGGGCTCCAGATTAATTTCGACCACCAAGGGTTCTTCAACGTGAGCTGACATCGCACAGCACACAGATGCCTTGTGTGTTACGCCTCCATCGAAATGCGGTCGCTGCGGCCGTAGCCAAGCTCAGTAGCCGAGCACCCTAGCCACTAAGCCATCAAGGCCGGTACACCAACTATCTTAAAAGGGACACTAAGGACAAACTTAAGTTGGCTTGTATCAGTAGATTACAACATTCTCATGAAAAGACTCTACTTAATTTCACTGAATATGTTGCTTTTATAAGCTAAAAAAGGCCAAAAAAAGAAATGCAGGTGTCACCATCACTGGCCAATTTCACAAGTAAATGCGGTGTGTAGACGCGGTTTTTTGGGTTCAGATCCCAGAAGCTAGCCTATACTACTATTCACTTCAAAACTGTGATCACAAAGCCCTTTCCAGCGTAGACATCACAAATTTGAAGCGAGTGGCAGGAAGATTTTGGAATGCAATTTTCTCAGCAATAAATGCATTTTTTGCTGGTGGAAAAACATAAACATAGCCAGAAAAAGCCACAGGACTGATTTTTACTCAGGACAAAAATTCAAAGGAGTTTTCCTCAGTGTCCTTCTAAAGCCCATGCCACTCTGTGAAAACACCAGTCACATCAACCAAATATGTCTGCCAGCAAGCCGTCAACAAGTTGCAAAACCAACGCGTTCCCCAATACCTTGTCACATTGCACGAACGGCAGAGAAACAAGACAGGATGCTGCCGCGTTGTCCCGATATGACAGCTTTCTGGAACCAGAACTAGAAACAAACTGCGTTCTTCAACACGGTTTGGCCTGTTCGCTGGCTGGGTGAATTTCCTGGCGAGAATACAACAGCCAAAGCATACACTTAGCAGTGAATGACCGCTTTTGTGCCTTTCCTGATCGCAAACGTCATTTGCAAAACGCTTCCCTTCATCGCATTGTTCTCTGCTGCAGTGCAGCGTCTTGCAGGCGGGCGAATGCCACCGTGCAGGCTACTGTCATCGACACCGCTGGCTGCCTTGTGGCTGCTTGCCTCGATCCCGCTCACACCTCCATTGGAGCCGCCTAGGAGGAGCACCATCCAGTCCCAGTCCCAGTCCCATCCTTGTGTGCAAATTAGCGTACACTCCTGAAGAGCGTGGCTTTCCAAAAAGCCCCTTTGTTCTCTGGCGCAGCCCCCCTCTGACTGTAGTGACAGTTCTGTCAGTTCCGTCTTCTGCGGTTTCAATGGCGCCGGCCAGGCTACTAGCAGGGCTGAGAGCAATAGCCAGCAACAACTCTGCGAGGGTGCCGGCAGATGAGTGTGCGAGATGCTCGCGCAAGATGCTTGCGCGAACACGCCGCTGTTTTTTTTTTGCCCAAGACAGTGAGCTATCGCGGTGGTCGACGTGAAGCAATTCTTGTAGGACGTAACAGAGGAGGTACTATCACCGTGAGCCCAAGGATAGATCATTAGAAGAGATCGCAACAAAGTTGGGATTGGATTTCAAAGGTGACCACAAGTTATTTGTCCACGTGTCCTGAAAACCGAAGCTAACAAATGAGTAATGTTAGGTTGTTTCTTTGAAATCATTTGATGGGGCATGTTTCAAGCAGGCATTTCAGTTTGTAGCGCACTCGTTTCAGAAGTGACACGGAGCAATGTGTAGGCGCATTTTCTGTCATATCTATGCGTCGTCAGAGCCAGAATCGAAGAAACAAAACATCGTCATAACTACAGCTGCAGCAGCCGCACATGGCAGTTATTTATCCTACATCTTCACTGCCAAACGCACAAGCCACTCGGCAGCGTAAGGCGTCTCCAGTTTCCGTGGCTGTGTATGGAAAGAGGCGGCGGAGAAGCGCCACCCAAATTGTTTTTCCGCTGTGGCAAGGAGCTCGCCAACAGTTGTCGCAAGTTTCCGATACGTGTTCCAGGACAAAAGGGACATGTTCCCAACGAGTTAATGTTGATGTGTTGTGACAGGGTCGGCAGCACTACGGAAACGTTGTGCTGGCACACAGAGTTTGCCGACTGTTTCCGCAGAGTGACTCTGCCTTAAGTAGCTCATCCCACCATGAATCTTTGAGGCTGTGTGCATACCTGTATTCGTCAACTCTGACCAGCACTACCCCGCCTCACTACACTTACTGTGTGCATTTATAGGGTGCGCGGTCAGCACAACTCCACCACCTTTTATCAAATGGCCACTCTTGCAACACCACTCCTGGCTTTGCGGCTATGCCTCTGTGTTGTGTACGGCTGTGCCATGCCTGTTATAGAGCTTCGTATGGATAGATGGCACAGCGGTAGCCAGGTAAATATGAAGTACAGGGCCACAAGCAAACTGCATTCGCGCACCCCCTATCAGCAAATGCTAACTCACTGGCACCCCTGCAAATGTGTGTCTGCTACCTGTGGAGGGCTACATTTTCATTTTCATTCTGGCATTATAAGCTTCGACAACAATGCAGTACTCCTTCAGTAAACCACCAGATGCTCCATTCCCACAGGTGGGAAGCACTGACAGCTTTGGCATGGCAGCACAGGTGAGGCGTGCATTGAAAGTATGACCAAATAATGCTAACTATGTGTGATGCAGCACCTGGTGGCATCTCTCAAAGGAACTCTGTAAGGCTCATGAACCTTGAGATACAAAGGTAAAAATGAAAGCAACGTCTTCCAAGCATGCACTGGAAGATGTGCCTATGTGTTCCAAACAGTGCCGAAGGTAGTGCAAAGATGCACTCTGACTAACCACCACAGCACTCTGCATTATTCTGGCCTCTTCACGCGATTTGACAAAAGAACCGGCGCACCTGTCCTATTTCCTGTGGTCAGAATGTATTTTCTCCCTGTGCACCAGTGTCCCTCTGTCAAGCCAAAGTTTCCAGCTGGACTACAGCATAATTTTTTGTACCCAGTGAGCCATGTGGAAACTACAATTTTGGTGCACGAAGCAGTGCCAATGACTCCAAATTTTTCCTTCTCAAGGCACGACCACACTAGAGGGAGAATGCACAAAATAACTCATTCACAATAACAAGTCAACAGAGACACTCAAGACTGCGCACGTGTGAGAAGGCGTAAGCCTGTCCACTCACTTTGAGAATGCAGTCGCCACGCCCTGCGGCGGGACGTAACTCGATGCCACGCAGCTAGCAATTTTTCCTCTGCATGGCTCTGCGTAGCCACCGCACGCCTTCTGATCTGCGCGCTAACTTTATAAAGGTAGTTGCCACCGTACCGCAGCCCACGCTCTGCCTTAAGGGTATGACCCGATAGCGTTATTGGGTTAATGCCCATATATGCAGAGTTGGCCTTCCTCTATTCAACAATCATAGATCCCCGGAAGTCCCCATACCACTCCTGGTGCAGTGGTGCAGCAGTTAAGCGGTGCGCCACTGCCCTGGGATGGCAGGTGCTGCCACAGGTAGAATTTGTGTGATCCGGGTTGCTCTTCATAAGCAACCTCACATGACCAATCATTAATTTAACTACCACCTGCCAGGTGGCATGAGGACGCCATCTTTTACGGGTATGATCGAGTGTTATCTCTCTCTCTCACGCACGCACGCACGCATGCACACACACACAGACAGAGACACGTTTTCGCTCAATGGGGAAAGTAAGGCTTCCGCCTTAAAAAGCAACATCTTCAGAGAAGTCAAAGTTTGATACTTTGCCCCTTCAGCAGGCACATGACAGCTCCCTCAACTCTACTCAGCAGTAGCTGTGAGGGAAGCAAAGTGGGGCCAGCTAAGGCACTGGCTGTAGTCAAGTCACTGCCTGCAACTAGATTAGGCAGTGGAAGGACCTCACTTTGCGGCAAACCGTGAACAGTTTCACGACCCATTTGAGAGCAGGAAAAAATCTTTCCATTTTTTAGAAGTGGCAAGGTGCGTTTGGTTGCACTCATTTTCACACTAGTGTGGCTGCAACTTTATGCTCTTGTTAGAGCAATTTTTCAGTAAAACACTACTTAGGAGAACAAGTGCCCAGGGGCTCATTCTTGGCACAAATCAGTGCAAATGGTACGGCAATTCTACCATTTTAAAAATGCTGGGTAATCTGTCATTTACTCTGGCACTAGAAACCTCCTCTAACTACTAACAACATCTGTAAACAAAAATTTCCAGCCTCTACATTGAGTGAGCTGCTCCACGTGGATCACGCTCACCTGATGGAATCCTTTTTAAGCAAAGCATCAGCCAGGGCTCTCAACTGTGGCAGCAGAAATTTGAGGCTTGGCGCTTCAGCCAATGTTTTCATCTGTGTTATCTGGAAATAAAAAACACAGCATTCCTTATTCATCGAAAATTTCAGCAGCTCACAAAAAATGCTGTTTACCACCCACATCTTGTGCGACAGAAGACCGCTGTGGAGATGAATGTGGTTAATAATGAATTCTCAGGTATACCAAACATGACACCCTTCAGACGGTCTTCCAAAGACTCATTGTAACACTACACATTTCGCAGGACTTTGTAAAATGTATCTTAAAAAGTTAGCCTGCCACAATATATGTGCGAAAAAGTGTGACAGCACTTTGCAGCACAAACGATACAGTGAAAGCCAGGAATAAATTTCCTTTCACTGACTTTGTTTCAGCACTGGTACAGCCGGCCAAATCTTAAGCTGGCGTGCGCGACGGCTGCTTTTTCGGCGCTCCTGCGCTTTGTGGCGAAGCAAACTTGGGGAAAGCTCAATATTTAGCAAGGGTTTAGTGAGCCTCTGCTTAAATTTGATATCTTAGCAAGTTTGCGCCATCATAAGCTGCAAGAGCACGGAAAATGCCGCCGTCGCGCACGCCAGCTAAAGATTTGGCCGGCTGTACATCTGACAAGCATACTTTTTCTCAGTCCTCAGCATATATTACTATGAAAATGTGCATTTACCAACAGAAATTTTAAACTGTACACTGTGATGCAACTCAGAGACAGTAGCTGACTTTTGATACAATTAACTTCAATAATAACAAATGAAATTCATGGTACTGGAGGCTTTCATTTCCTTTTGGATCCACACATTTTTCTCAGTTCAACAAAAAAAAGTATCCTCCCACAGTTTTAATTTGCTGGATTGCTCACATAATACTTATCAAATGCTGCATCACTCCGCAAGACATGTATAAGTAAATGCTTCCCTCACCTAAACTGAGAGCTCATCTGTGGTAAAATTTCATGCACAGAGGTGGCATTCAATGGTTGGTTTTATTTGACACCAGCGGTTTAGCCAGGAGAAGCACTATTTGGCTTCCTGGGCAAGGCAGCACTCATAACACACACCAGCAGCTCCCAGGGAAAGCAAAAGGAAAAGCACAGCAGAGATAGTTTCACCTCTACCGTATTTTCCGGTGTATAAGACACGGCTTTTTTTCAAAAATTTTGCTGGTGCGTCCTATACAAGGGTGCGTCTTATATGCAAATTTTTCGTTGTTTTTTTTTGCGAGCTCAGAAGTTACTCAGGTTCATGTTCAAGCTTTTTCGCTGAAAAAATCTCGAAAAAAAATACTTCAATACCGAGACGGCCGTGCGCAACTTTTTTAGGTGAACTTTATCATGAAACGGCAGAAATGACGACTTCCGGGATCACACACATATGGTTGTTTCGGAGGCCCCAAGCAAAAGTAATGTGAAATGCCAAAAGATGGCGACAATCGCGCTTCTCGCCATTGTCAAGAAAAGCTAAGACAAGCCGGCATTCTTTTTAGTCAACCTTTGCAACTTTGCTCCGTAGTGCAAAGAGAATGTTTCAGCCGCGTTGCCTCCAGAAACGGGTGAACTTTTTGATAGCGCATCCGAAGATGAAGACTTCGAAGGTTTTAAGTAAAAATAAAATGTTGTTATGGGCATCAGGAGAGTTCTTTCGTTTTTCTTTCTCTTTTGCTAAAACATGGGCGGCTATGGCGCGAGTGTTGCCTTTTTCGGTAACTTAGCGTTACTTAACTTCTCACAGGTACGGTGCATTTTGCAATGGTCACGCAAGCGTGTTTAATTAAGCCTCGCTAGCCTAACTGGGTAAATTGGGGTGCATCTTATACACGGGTGCGTCTTATATACCAACTTTTTCAATGACAGCCTGCATTTATGGCGGGTGCGTCGTATACAAGGGTGCGTGTTATACACCGGAAAATACGGTATATCCACATGCATTTGTGAACAAAGGTAAGCAGGACATGAAAGCAGCAAGCCAACCGCATCACTGCACTATATTTCTGCCCGGCACTTCGTCAAGGCGAACACTGAAAGTACTGCCTTCGTGCTCACAGAAATTATTTGGAACATAGTATGGGGAGCAGGCATGATCACCTGTAAGGTGAAAATTGCAGTCAAGTCTGGCTTTGCATTTTGATCAACTTGCAAGAGTGATGTCATCATTTAATGGTCAAAACACAACATAGCAGAGAAAGTGTGACAAATATGGCCTTTGTCATCTGGTGGCAGCCACAGACTGATGGCAGTGGCCTCCAAGTTTAATGGTGCAGCTGCATAACAGTGACTCAGTTTCATTTAATACTATAATTTTATTCAGAAAAATGCATTTACAGTATCTTAGAAGAATTCGGAGAATGTGGAAAATAGTTCGTATTAAATGATTTGTTTTCCTTTTCTGTTTTCTGCTTAAAACATAAATTCTTCAGATTAAGATTACTGCAATTCCCTTCAGTATGCAGCCTACGGATGAAAAAATTTTAGCTGCCAATAAATAGTTGCCTGCTAGTTCCAAGGCTGTCATTAGTTTTTATGTAACTAGGTTCTACATTAGCCTTCAGCTATAGAGACAATGAAATTATGTTTTTCATATATAACCTCTTTTTGTGCCACCTTTTTATGCCACTTTTTGTGCCATGGTTGTTTACTTTTGAGATGAAAAATGACTTCCGCCACTCATGTTCCATGAGTGTAAATGGGGGAGGGGATCAGGGACTTCATTTGCATTTTTCTTAGCAATGCGGTCATCTTTCATGCAAAAAAAAAAATAAGCTGGTAGTGTTCACTAAGCATAATCTGTCAGTCTAGCATAGCATTGTGTTCCTGTAAACATTTCTCTTTAATGGTCCTTTTAACTCTCATATCTCAGGAAGAATCTTTTTCTGCAAAATATGCGACGTTTAAAATAACATGAAATGCAAGCAAATGAAGCTAATGAAATGCACTTTCACATATTTTAACAAAAGAATGCAGTCTGAATGACACAAAAAAACTGATGAAAACACAAAAAACCCTTAGAAAAAATCTGAATTCACTAGGTAATATCACCCAGAGAAAAATATTTTAAAAATTCCAGAACTTAAAAAGTTACAGATTTATTTGGCAACTACAAAAAGAATAAAATTATTACACAAAAACCTTTTGACCGACAGAAATGTTTCCGACCCGTTGTGAAAGAAGCGTGTTTTCAGTGGGTCCTTGGACAAATTCTGTCAGGGCCGCAAATGACCCCTAAACTTTGCATAATATGAGATGGAACAGCATTCTGCCTAACCACCTAATAAAAGCAGAAGGAGCATTTCAGAACAAAATCTCACATGAGATATGCCTGTGAACTCTTCTTGGAGTTGAGCGCAGGCATTCAGGTAGCTTTCAGCTTGGGCCATGGCATACTGGTGGCCAGAATCAGCCAGTGTTTGTGCCAAGCCAGCCGCACACATCTGAACAAGCTGCATCAAGCGCTCATCATCCTCCAGCTTCAGCCTGCATAAACAGGGTACAGCAGCTGTTATGACACCAGAGAAACATGCGCCGTCAAATATGATCAGTTCTCAACTGCAACATGGCTAAGGGAAGTGGTGCATGGCACTGCATTAGGCTTCAACAGCACAGATGCTCTCAATTGAACCGCAGCACTTTTCTCAGCGTGCCAAAGCAAACTAGTAAAGAAAGAAACATGAAGGGAGTCGGATCAACTGCAGCATAAACTCTTAAGCATCCTAAGCTCATGACCACAATGTACACTTGATGAACATAAATAACATGCTGTTTTGCTCTCTGAAGTACGCCGAAGCTGTTTCAAGACCACTGTGTGATGCAGTTTTTATTATTGGTTATTATTAACCCACTCATGTATAGCCTTGCATTTAAACGACACCTGTCCGGTCAATACTACAACATGCTATGTTGCAAACATAACTCAGTACCTACATGACATCAATATAAAGCAAAACAAAATGTCTGCACAGAGAGGCAACAAGGTTCATTCACAACAAACAACAATACAACTTCCCTTAAGGGCAGACTCGGGTCATGAAATGGTAAAAAAAAAATGCTAAAATTTAGCAGCGGCGAAAACACTCTGAGTCAGTCAGGTCGAGCACAGACATATGTGGTGATAGTAATACGGCTGAAGCACAGGGCCACCTTCGTCTTTGCCACGAGTGTGTGTCTTCTTTATAATACTCTAAGTACCTACCAAAAGTTTCAAGGCCATAGTATTCAACCTCCAACTACTAAAACAACGAAACATTTGACGCCTCTGAAGAGCCAAAATGGCGAGTTTGGAGCAAAATGTGGCAGCACTTCGCCCCTTTCACTTCCCACAACTGCATTCCCCCGATGGCCGCCATCTTGGTCTTAATCGAAAGCTGGTGCCCTTACCGTAAACACTGGTATTACTCACTATTGTAAAATCGTCTTGGAATGTCCAATTTCACAGACTTCTGAGGCTTCTACAACGACCTCCGAGTGGCTGGCATGTGCGCTTCAAATGCCATTTTTTCAGCTTCGCATTTTTTGCTTTGCGGAAGTCTTTGTTATGTTTTTACGGTGAAATCTCAACTCACCTTATACCTTTGAAATCAGAAAGAACTGAACTATGGAGCTATGCTATTTTTTATGGCTGAGTCAACATATCAAATTTTCTGAAAAATGATGTCACCTTATTATATTTCGTAATTATGTAGCTTCGACATAACTGAACATTTTTATACAATGATGTATATCAGTAACAATATAAATAGCATAGCTCTACATGGCAGGTCTTTGGCTACAGTTCCATTTCAATCAGAACCAAACAATATTGAGGGAAAGTGTCTTAACGACCCATAAGAAGTTACCTAATTAGGCTTCAGTTATTTTCCCATATTATGAGAACTAAGTGGAGCATACGAAAACTAATTACATTGTTACACAGCTCAAGGCAAGGACGATGCAAGGACGACTCGGTCACAGTGCACAGGCCGAGAGCGCACAACCCGCCAACCCACACAGGACACACAGCAGACAGCACATATGCCCAGATCCCATACGCCGCCGAGACACTTCGTTCACTTCACTTCCATTCGTGTTATACGTTGCAATAGTGACAAAGTGACATGAGTAGACCTCTGGTTCCGTTCACCATTTGAAAACACGAGGAAGAAATACACCCACCTAATTCCATTACAATATCTCTAACAATAAAAATTATCGTTTAAGACCAACATCTCCCCTTAAACCTTAGGATACCACACCTTCGTATGCAATTACTTTCATGTATTGATTTAGACTCGCCTACTTAATAACGAACCTGACTGTCAGGCAGACTGAGTTCAATGTATCCAAAGTTCATTGTATTGTGAGTGAACTTCCCGTATTGCAGCCAAAAATACTAACCCAACAAATAAGGCATCTACGTCGCACAAAAGTGTGTTATGTGTGTCTACTTCCTCAATGCAGACACTATTGTGGTGCTTTCCTAACTCCCCAGCACAGTCATGCTCTCACCGAGAGCCTTGGTGCCAACAATACGGTTTAGAGACATGATATAACTACCAATCGCAGTTGAAACGTTCACGACACCTTGTCGCAAGTCAGCCTCTTTAATCATTCCTAACAGTCGGGGAGCGCTCATACTTCACATAGAATGGCTTCTTTTAAGCACGGTCCTGCGATGTTGGTATCTAAAACAACGCAGTCATTCCAGGCAACATCTGACCAGCTGTGCATTAACAATGTATTGCCACAAATTGCGTCAGGTCGCATGTGTTTTCCCCAGTGTCACATCTGTTGTTTCGGGGTCCATGCAGCAACAAAGGTAGCACAGTGCACAGAGTATCAGCTGCAATGCTTGCCATCTACACTCTTCCTGTGTGTGTTAGCAGCACCAAAGCTGGAGAGCCGACTCAGCAGGTAGTGCATACCACGTGACACGTAGGGCCAGCAAGCCATTCAAACCTCAAATTGCCACCACTGTTCAATTCCAGACTGTGTGCAGTACCTTCACTTTCCACGCTATCCCTGTCTCATACCCTCAGCATAAAATCCTTCTACTTTGGAGGCTTTGACCAGCCAGCACACTCACATGCAATAATCGACCTTATACGCCCTCTGTGCGCACTTGGTCGACAGTTATCGGCAGTTTCAAAATGCCTTTTTTCATTAACTTTTTTGGGTAGCACGTTCATTCCGGGGTGGCGTCATGGGGGCTGAGAGACACTCTTCAGTCTCTGCACTAGCTGGAAGCGGGCGTTTTTCGAATGCGGGGCCGAGTTTGCGGCTTTTCCTCATTCACTATAACCAAGTGATGCGGCCAGAGTTGCAGCCATTGCCCTAATACATACTTTGATGATTGCACTGCCCTCATTTGTAATAGGTCAGTGTTCATTACATCTGTGACCATTATATGAGGGCTCAACTTAACACCCTTTGTTAAAAGCATGCATGGCACTTTGCAACTAAATTCCATGCTCTGCTGTCAGGCTCCAGTGAGGATGATATCCCTCCATGGCCGTAGAAAGTGAAATTCACTTTAATGCAAGGGTACGGGTTAGCTGGTGAACCAAGACTACAGTACTACAGCAGTTGCTTGTGTGTCTTGTCTTTGTATCGTCTTTTTCAGTGTTGAGCTGTAGTACTAACATTGTAGCAAGTGAGAATACCAATAGTCTTTCTTGACTATCTGCGCCCTCAGAGAGCCAACAGCAAGAAACAAGCCTGAAAGCATGGCCTTGCAAACTGCTCTGGTCAATTTCTGAGTGGCCTGGTATTTGTGACAAAGACTTTACCCCAACATATATTCATAAAATTTATACCAGAAAAAAATGTGGCACTGCTTCAACAGGGACCTAAAGCAACAGTCGCTGAAAGAATATATACTATACCAAACCTGGCAACAAATAAATAAATGCTACAGGCTTTTTTGGTAGAAGTAGCCTAACAGCGCAACTAAGAATGAGCTGCCATATTATAACAGGAATTCAGCACATTCCCTCATATTTTTATACACGTCACAGATCACAGAACTTCTAGATGGATGCTTACAAATGAAAGGTTGAACATTCATAGACAATACCCCTAGCTGCCGGTGCTTGAACATGGGCGTAGCACTATTTCCAGCAACAGTGTGGTTCTGTTTCAAGACAGCAGTCAGTACACAGAATGGCCATATTTACACAAATATAATGCGACCATGAATACAACATGAAAGGGGAGCTTGAGCACTCACAAAAACTAAAAAATAATGCGAGATGCAGTGACAGCTAAGAAGTTATCTATATTTTACGTTGTTTATTATGATTTAACGTCCCAAAGCGACTCAGGCTATGAGAGATGCTGCAGTGAAGGGCTCCGGAAATTTTGACCACCTGAAGTTCTTTAACATGCACTGACATCGCACAGTACACGGGCCTCTAGAATTTCACCTCCATCGAAATTCGATCGCAGCAGCCGGGACCAAACCCATGTCTTTCGGGTTGGCAGCCGAGCGCCGTAACCACTGGGCCATATATTTTACGATATGTAGAGGTAGAGAATATGGAAGTGACTTCATATCTTTATGGTTATATAGCACTCTTCTTAGTTTTCAACATATACTCGTTTTTCAACTAGCTCTCGTTCCATTATATCCATACCTTGGTTTTGAATATAATGCGGGATGCATTTTTAAACAGATGATAAGAAGAAAAAAAAAATCTTGCCGTCGAGAGTAAATATAAGCATGAAATGCACTGCAGGAAAGGCGTACCATATTCTAGGACAGCTCACAGATACTGATAGCCGCACACAAGTCTTGGGGAGCGCCCCTCATCAACCACTTTTCTCTCCTTTAGCTTTCCTTCAAGAGCAACAGTGCACCCAGCTTTCTTTGCTACTTTTATTCTTATACATGGTGACCCGCACGACCAGCACTTGGCACGTACTGAAGTGGGGATGGTGCTGACACATGGTAAACAGAATGCTGGGACACTGCTGCAGCCACCGCCTCCACTGACCACCACATTAGAGACCAAACATTAGAACTAGTTACAGGCCTTGCTGACAGATGGTGCCACGAGACCTGTGCTCTAGGGTTCACAGAAAGAACTGAACTGTGGAGCTATGCTATTTTTGTTTGGCTGAGTCAGACATTTCAAATTTTGTGAACTATAGTGGTCCCAATCAGGAGGAGGAGGGGGGGGGAGGAGAGATCACAGCTCCGAGAGCATGGCTTAGATAGCGAGCGGCGGGCAGCATTGTGCACATGAAAGAATTGACAGCTAGCCCATTAGCTTCAGATTCAGGATACTGAAGGCTATGTAAGCCCTCCTTTTTCCCAGACAGTTTTATTATGAACAAAGGTCCCATATAGTACCTGACACGTTATTTTTGTTTGTTTTTGACTTGGCCAGTGGCACAACCTTCGCCTTGTTATAACTAGTATCTAATCAGCACCAATGACATATAGCACTAAAAATCAAAAATCCACAGTTACTGTTAACATTAAAATATTCCCTCCGAAACAATTGAGCTGTTGCGTAAGTTTGTGCCATTAACACTGCTAGCGCCACCCAAAAGGGATGCCAAGGACAACTCCATCCAATTTTTGTTCGTTGTAAAAATTACTGTTTGGCTCTTTTGCAGCTCTGCTGACACAGCAGCAGTGCCCTCCATCTGCAGTGTCAACACAGGTTTAGAGGTACAATGTCTACAAGCACAGGAACAGGTTTAGGTACAATGCTCGCACGCAGGTGCAAGACTAGCTGTG
The DNA here is from genome assembly GCF_055824585.1 of Amblyomma mixtum. Lineage (NCBI taxonomy): Eukaryota > Metazoa > Arthropoda > Arachnida > Ixodida > Ixodidae > Amblyomma > Amblyomma mixtum. Next base: position 273,590,741 of record NC_143014.1, on the reverse strand, counting down.
GCATGCAGAGCTAGAAACCGGGGCTTCACAACACCGAAAAACCAAAGAACAATCAAAGAGAGAAGTAGCATGTAATGTTGCCCAGGAATATCCATAAAATGTAAGGGGCCAAACAAGGAACAAAAACAACACATGAAAAGGAAATTTTCCCATCTCATTGCTAGTGTGATACATACTAATTACTCTTGACAAAATGCCTCAACAGCCTTCCTAGTAAAATAATACACACTTCAGCAAACCCACTACAGCCTAATAGATACATGCAATAGATAACACTTGCCTCAAAAAAAGCTCTTTCCATAGAGAGAACATGGCTTCTGTGTTGGCTTCCAAACAGTGAGACGAAAGCAATACACCCTGTAAGAAAAATATGCATTATTACTACAATGCAAAGCCCTACATAAGACAAGCAATCAATCAGTAGCAGAAAACCAAATCAGAAACAAAGATAACAGCAACATTTGGTTTATTTATATCACACAGTCACTACCTACAGTCGAACCTTGCTATAGCGAACAGGTAAAAAAATCATAAAATAGCCAAGATGCGTCAAAAACACATGCAAAAGCACTGCAATTCATTCTGTGAAGAGACAGCAATACAGCCGCTACTTACTAGAGAAAAAGGGATATCTTATTCGAAATTTTGGTGCAGTTTCGAAGGCACTCAGGGCGATTTCGAAAGCTGCAAAAAAACAAGCGCCACTTAAGGTGGCTTCCCCGCACAGCACCGCCAGCATGCAACAGCGGTAGACCATGTGCCAGTTAGAGCAGCTTCCCCACATTACAGCTGTGTCACTTGGAAAACTGCGTGTGAGAGTGAAAGCTATCATCGTTTACACCACCTCCGTAACAGCCGAAATGTGCGCACAATGGCTGCTGAAAGGCTACAACCGTCAAAGCCATCGCTTCCGGGGTGCGGTCGACGGGTGGAAGAGGCATAAACAAGTGGCCAGGCCTGGCTACCAACCCTCCACACCACTGTATCTTCCATGCTGCTGTTGGCGAGTGCAAGATAAAAGAGCAAACACCCGTCACAGCACCACCAGTCACTTGTAAAGTGCAGCGAAGTCTGCCGCCTGCCATCCAAGCGGGCACCGCTTGGATGGCAGGTCAGTTCGATACGTCTGTTTTGTGCCTAACCACATTCAATTACGCCTTCCACCACACCTTCGTATGCGGGGCCGGTAAGTGTTTGGCGCTCGTTCACGGCTACATTCAGGATGGCTGGCATTGCTTAGCCGAAGAAACGAACAACTGCATGCCGAGCCACAAGTTTGATGTTCAAGAACGGGTGACGCAGGTGTGGCAGCTGCAGCGAGGCAAAATTTCAAGCTGTTCCACGCAGTGTCATGGTGCGGTTGTTTCTGAAGTGCAGGATTTCACGGCACGCCGACAGACCATGGTTATTTGTGTAATGGGGGATTTCGCTGTACGACAACGTTAGAACGACGCGCTGTGGGACCACAGCAGCGATAACAACGGCAGCACTGCACTCCGTTTCATTCATCATGTGCAACGCTGTCAAAGCTAGCACTCTTGTTTGCAGTGCCTACATCCACAATCAAAAAGTACTGCGTTTCTTTTGCTGCACGAAAAATAGTGAATGCTCTGCTTGCGGGCTTATTGCATGATAGGCTTGTCATAAGTTTGGTTGCACGAGTTGTTATTGCTGACGACAAGCTGTCGCTTTCCCTTTCTTTACACCACTCGGCCACAAAACAAGTGTGGAGTAACAAGTCTCCCTGTATTTTTTCATGCAGACTACTTCTGTACCTTTCACAACACTGCACTTGATGTATGAAACGCAATATACTGAGGAAGATGGCGCTAGTGTGGACGAGTAGTCGAGTGACCAATACATTTTCATTTTGAAGTGTGCCCACGGGCACAGGTTATCTTTTTTTTTTTCATGACATGCGATATGGGGGGGTCGACTAACATTCGAGTCGACTTACATTCATGTAATTACGGTATCTTCACATGTCGCACGCAGTGCTGCACCAATTAAGCTACAGTGGCACAGTCTCCCCTCTACTATCAAATATATCTGTTTTGCATATAGCCTAAACTCAAAAGTATCCATTCAAAAAGCAATGAAAACACGGAGCTCTGCTTATGCAGCGGACAAAACCTCCTCACCAGTCTGTACCTGTTTAAAGGGGTTCAACATATGAAAGAAGCAAACAGTCATTGAAACAAAGGGAAGGAAATGTTACTTTCACTGCGGTACAGTACTCTTTCCACAAAAATCTGTGATGCATGTGTGTGTGAAGCCTCCACCCCCTGTGCACCCACTGGTAAAAATGCATCTCCCACCTATGAGCATCCGCCTACCCCACACCCACCCACCTCCACCCTCCAGAAAGCCTCCACCCACCTGCATGTAGCACCGTAACGAAAAAGCAGCGCTGAAATCAAGCCTCAAGCTTTCACCCACCACCCACACACTCATTTCCACACTCTGCCCATTTTCACCCTCCAGAAGCCCACACTGCAACAGAACGAAAGCAACAACGAAAGCATATTTAAAGACACAGTAGGAGGTGATCATGTAAAAGCAAAAATGTAAAAGCGGAATGTAAAATCAATACTGGTAACACAAATTTGCTGCACCACATCGTATGATCGTGTGTCACTTTTTTTTTTTATGCAACATTTTTTATGCCACATTGACCTTCAAGTCAATAATGATTTTTATGTCATTAGTACTTGCAAAAAAAAATTTAATTTTCAATGCTGACCACGTGCAGGATTACCAAATCAGTGAACTGTGATTTAGGTTGGAGGATCCCACATGGCCTTTAAGGCATTGCTGCTCACAACCTCCATACTGCTTGCTTTGGCATATGAGACCCCGTACATTTTTGCACTACAGTACCTGCTCGAAACGGCCAAGCTCTGTAGGATGGGGTGAGATGTGGACTGAAGTATAGAGACCCCCCGTCTTCAGTTCAGCCGCCTGGGAGAATTGACGGTAGTCCCTGTCCTGAGTGCCCATCCTAAGAAGGGACACAAAGCAGACATGAGGAAAGAAGGGCACACTGGACACAGTGAGCACGCCACACACCACAAAATGAGCCCACCTACACAACCTCCAAGGAAAGGTGGTGAGACACCTGCTCCAATAAAATCTGTCGGCACCTTTCCTGTTTACCTTCACTCATTTCCTCCTTTTCCTTCTTAACCACTTTTTATATTTAAAAAAAAAAAGTTAAGAATGCCAGCACAACTTGGTTTTGTACAGGTGATACTTCAAGGATGGCAGAGAGTAATGTGCTAACAAGACGAATACAAAATACGTTCACAGTGAAGAAAGAGAATGTATGCCATTCAATGTCAATTATTTTTTTATGGCTTCAGTGCCTAAAATGGTAAATTTACCTGTACACTGATAAACATCAATTGAGCTTGTTACTGCTGTCCTTAGAATAGCGGGCCATTCAAGGTAGTCTTCAATCGTAACAGTCTGTACTGCCTTGCAAACTTTAAGGACCCATCAAGCCACCATGCTTGCTGGAGCTTTGTTGCTACTCCAGCAGTGTCATGTCACTCTGATGTAGACTACCTGCACCAAGTGCCTGTCAACTCATCGCCAAGAAATGACCCCGACAATTACGTCTTCTTAAGCCCTACCAGCACCAATGCAGGAGCAACACAAGAACTCCCCCAGGTTAACTCAAAGGAAAGCACACTTCACCACGACCAGCTTTGAAATGCGGGTTTTCATTATGTCTGCATTAATGGCGTCATCATGAAAAAGAACTAGGGGTGTGCGAATATTTGAAATTCCAAATATGAATCGAATATGTTCGCTGGTATTTCACATTCAATTTAAGAAATTTATATTGCTGCGGATCTTTGTAGTGTCTGTTCATTCTTCAAAGCTGCCGGCACGCCGCTTCATCACTTTGAATGTGATGCAAGACGCGACCAGATTTATCTCAACTGATCGTATCCAGGTGGAGCTGATTCTACCGTGTCCCAGAATGTTGTAGTAACTTTGCACGCTTTATCTCGAAAGTTCGCTATCAGCTTTAAACTGAGCACGGCCGAGAGCGGCGGGCATTCTGTTCGACGACCACCAAGTATGCTTGTTGCTACACCCCCGCCGAGTGATTCAGTCCATTGCGGGCGCAAGTCAGCCCAAATAATGAGTTTTGTTTAGAAGCCATTATAGGTGTCTTCCCACTCTCTGGAATACAGTCACCACTACGTGACAAGTATTCAAATATTAGAAAATTCCTGAATAATAAAAAATTTCCGAATATTTGCCAGCAAAAAATACCACGCCAACTTTCACAAACTCAACTGTGGCAAAACAATAATATCTAGGCAAATTATAAAAATATTGAATTTAAAGTACCAGAAAACACAAAGGTATCCTCTTCACTTTCTACTACAGGCAAAATGCGTGGTACGGTGATAGAAGCACTGAAAAATTGCACCAAACGCTCCTTGCTTTCAAAGTAGCTTCCAAAATATTCAAAGTATTTTGGTCTCGACTTCAAGCAGCGAGGTCGGCGCCGGCCACCGCAACATTGCACAACGGAATGTTAAAGAAGAAACGGAAACTTACCCGTCGCGTCACTTCTTTTTTTTTGCCTCGCCTTCTCCTTTTCAAGCTTTCGTTTCAAACTCCAACTTCTTCAGCTCTCCGACTTCTCGTGGGCGAACGTTGAGCTGCGCGCCGCCGCCGGAGCAGATCGCGGCGGCCACGGTTGAGCATACTGTTGTTGTCCGAGCGTAAGCGCTCCCGCGCTCTTTATTTCGCGTTGAGCGAGACGGCATCAGTCTTCTTGCATTCCACTGCACTTCTATATTTGCTTACAAGCTCGATAGAGGTCTTTCTCGTCTTCGGTGAAGTACGCTCGGCCGAGCACGGCACGACAGCCTGCGACCGCACTCAGCGCACACAGCTGGATGGATGGATGATAATGGCTTTACCCTTTGTACCGGGCGGTAGCTTTCGCCACCTAGCCTATACTTCCGGATGGATGGATGATAATGGCTTTACCCTTTGTACCGGGCGGTAGCTTTCGCCACCTAGCCTATACTTCCCCCATTGTTAATTTAATTTTCTTTTCCCTTTCGCTCTTACAATATCTAATCTGTCTATCCTATTACCCTCGAAATTCACGCCTCCCTTGATTTCCGCCACCAATCCTCCAACCTCCCCTTCGTCAATGTCACGCTTTTCCCATCCACTCGCCCGTCCTCCCCAGTAAATCCCAGCGCTATCTCTATGGTCGTTGCTGTCCCCTCTGGGAGGGCTGGGCGGAGTTCTGCGCACCTCAGAACCAAGTGTTCTATGGTCTCCGTTTCCGTTTTACATGCAGAGCACAAAATATCCACTTCTTCAAATTTGGACCTATACGTTTTTGTTCTCAGAGTCCCTGTCCTAGCCTCAAAAAGCAGTGAACTGCCCCGCGAATTATCGAATAATCGCTCTTTTTCGATGTCCTGTTTTCGTGTCCTATATATGCCTAGCGCCGATTTTTCCTGCATTCTTTCTTTCCACATCTTTCTTTCCGACTCCTTTACCTCCACTTTCACGTTAGTCTTTTGTTGCGTCCCATCCCTCACCCGTAAATACTTCGTTCTTAGCTTTCGGGTTCTATTAGTCCATTTTGTGTTAATACTTTTCATGTACAGATACTTGTACACCTTTTTTGCCCACCTTGTTTCCTCCATTTGAGTTAGTCTCTGATCATATTTCAGTTTGCTGATGGCCTCCCGAACCTCGAACGACGCCCAACCCATATCTCCCTGGACTCCCTCATTCGGAGTGTTCCCATGGGCTCCCAAGGCTAGCCTTCCTACACTTCTTTGTCTGACCTCTAGCCCTGACTGTACTTCTGATTTCATGCAAAGGACTGCATTTCCAAATGTGAGGCCCGGTACCATGATTCCCTTCCATACCCCTCTAACCACCTCATACCTATTATAGTTCCATAGTGCTCTATGCTTCATAATGTCTGAATTCCTTTTTCCTTTGTCCTTCAGAATCCTCTCATGCTCTTCCAGATATTTTTTTCCTTCACTTAGCCATACCCCTAGATACTTATACGTACTCACATGGTCTATCATAGTGTCTTGTATTTCTAGTGGGTCCCCCTTCTCATCATTATAGACCATTATCCCTGACTTCTCTCTAATGAACTGGAGTCCTAGCTTGTTGCCCTCCTCACCACAGATTTTAACCAGTTCCTGTAGCTTATCTCGCTTGTCTGCTAGTAGAACAATGTCATCCGCATACATTAGTCCAGCCAACACTTGGTTTACCCTCTGACCATCCTGCATATAACTCACGTCAACTCCTACCCTACACTCTTCCAACCTCTTTTCCATTTGGCTCACATATACCATGAAAAGCAGAGGTGACAGTGGGCAGCCCTGCCTTAACCCTCTCTTAATTTTAGCTGGTTTTGTAGTTTCTCCCTCCCAGGTTACCACGACCTCATTGTCTGAATATATACGTTGGAGATATTCAACCAGATTTCTATCAGCGCCATATCCCTTCAATTGGTCCCAAAGTTTTTCCTGATTCACATTGTCATATGCCCCCTTAATGTCTAAAAATGCCATCCATAGAGGCCTCCGACTTGCCTCAGCTATCTCTATACACTGCGTTATGACAAATAGGGTGCGTTCCAATTCTCTAGACGTCCGACAAGACGTCTAGTGTGACGTCTAGGAAGCCGTCTACTTGTCTACATATTGGAACGTGTCTACTTCACGCACCACCTTGCGGCATATAAACTGAACTAACATTTGGGAATAGTTGCACTCCTATGTTCTTAAAAATTCTTAATAAAACAAGTTAAAAACGCGCTGGTAGTAGTTTGCTAGTAGTTATTTTATTTTATTTTTTCTGCAATAATGGTGCGTTCATCGCTACCGCTTCAGCAGACGATCTCACCTGCATAGCAGACGATCTCACCCGCACGATTTCCTCTCGCTCGATTCACAAATATAATCGTAGGTCCACAAAGACGGCTTTATTTGCCACCAGTTCCTATAAAAATCAACTTAACGGAATGACTGACACTTGAAAGATGGTGCGTCTCCGGGCTCCAGTGCCCGCCAAGAGCACGGCTCACTCAGCTCTGACTGCACCAACTGCTCCGCCATCTTTAGACAGGAAGTTAGCCTGCATCGATGTGGACTTCGGCGAAGCAGTCTTCTTGGACGGCTTCGTGAAAATTGGAACGAGTCTCAAAATGGCCGCTGTCCGGCAAGACGTCTAAGTAGACGTCTACTTGGGAGTATTGGAACGCACCCATAGATTGTCCTCCAACCGTCTGTCCCTTCGGAAACCGTTCTGCAACTCTCCCAAGTACGTGTTGCCCTTGTTGCCAGAGGAGCCTGTTTCTCCGCCGCGTGCAACATTTTTCAAAATTTTCAGCGAGAACGTGAGCAATAGGTGGTGTCCAACTGACGGCGGACATTGCGTCACGGCGCAGCTTTGTCACGTGAATTTGAACTACCGGGTCTTTTCTGTCGTTTGGTTAGCCCTGGACTGAGGGCCCACCCTTGCTCGAAGACTCAAGTCGCCAGCGCCCAAGCAGGACGACCAAGAAGTCTTCATCTCCGCGAATCTCTTGAAAGAGCAATAAAAGTTTTCTCTCTCTCTCTCTCTCTCTCCGTAGGCATTGCTTGCAGACGTGCGGTTTCGGTCTTTCTTTTCTTGATACTGGCGCTCACATTGCTGGAAAAAGGATGTTGTGCGCTGCCGCAACCTGCAGAAACTTCATTGCAACGGAATGCAACATGTTCCGAGTGCCATCAAGTACAGGGAACGGCAAGAACAGTGCGCCGTTGCGATCCGCTGGCAGACTGCCTGCGACGGTCAACCCTATGCTGTGCTTCGAGCATTTTGTTTGCGGCAGAGTTTTGAGAGCGTTGTGGAAGTTGAAGAATTCGGTAAAGTAGGTTGTTTATCTCCTTGAGGAGCACCAATTTCTCGCTCGGAAGACTTCGGCTATGTGCCACAACCGTTCTCACATGACGGCGGCAGCACCGCGCGGGCTATGTTTGCAAATATATGCTGTTCGGCCTCCGTCAGTACAGCGTGACAACTTAAGATGTTAAAGGACAGGACGATTATTCCTAGACATTTGCGCTGAATGCGAGTAGCTCGAATTCATAGCTAATACTTAAGGCGTGTGTTACTGCCGTCAGCTGTCGAAACGGCGACACCGCGGCCACGCACGGCGGCATCTCGTTCGCTGCCACTGCTCTGGTCGCAGTGTTAAGGCATGTTTACGAGCACTTGTAAGAGTTATAAATTGTTCTATGAGGCCATTTTCGCTAATTTCATGCTCAAACTGAAACACGTTTTCACCAGAACACTAGTCGACATGAGCACGCAGCAAGTGTCGAAAATTATAATTAAGCAACCTGTTACACATAAGTTCCCTGTTTGTGTGGACCCGCGTGTTGCAGTAATGTTTCTTCGTTTCCTGTGTGCGGAGAAGGAGGCTGACAGATGAGGTGATCGCATTAGAAAGTGATAAGAATTATTAACCGCCTTTCTTTTCATACTCTGAGTCAGTAAGTTGGGAAAAGCTTCACTTCAGGATAACACAATTAAAAATAAATGGCAGCCAACATAGCCTAGCTGTTTTTCACCTTTCATTGCACAGAACTTAGTAGAATTGACATCTGAGACAAATGCTATAATACTGAACTCTCACTGTGCAGCAAAGTGTCATTCGCACACTGTTTATGTGCTGAACATGCATATGAAGTAAATAAATGTCTATGTCTATAGCTTGCATATGTGATGCATTGTATGTTTGCATGTAGTAATATTGCACTTAATGATTGACTAATTGAGAGGTACATTGGTGATTTCAAGAAGTGCAAGATGCTACAAGGAAGGCAGAGGCTGGTCTAGTGGTCGTTGGGTTCATAACGATCAAGAGTAATAATCATGCTATAAAATTACGTTTTTTTATTAAAAAGCCAAGGAACGCATTGTGTTCAGTCATTCCAGACTTTTTGGTATCACTAGTGTCTTAGGGATGGTTTATCAGTGTGCAAGCTGTGCCGCATTGTTAACGCCAAAGCTAAATCTGGATGCAAATGCCTTTTGTTCAACATTGCACAAGACTTTGTAACAGGGACTTGTAGAAGATTCTGAAAACAACTTGTATCAATCTTCTGTGTGCTGTAAAAGCTGAAGCATGATATTTTTTTTACGCTTGACCATACTATTTATTATAATTTACTATTTGTCACAAAGATCTCCTGCATTAAACTCATTTATTACATGCTGTAGAAAATGCGCTGCGAAAGGTTTTGCAAGACAAAGATATGATGTTATAACTACAGGACAAGAAGAGTTTCTCGTTAATAGCTGAGAAACTTGCTCCTCTTGCAGTTCAACTGTTAAGCTGCCCACGTCAAGAGCTTGTTCTGCTTTTGGCTCCTGTTGCTTACTGTTTTGTCTTTGTGCCTGACTTTGTTTACGTTCAATAAAACTTCTTTTGGGGCTAGTTGGTGCATTTTGAATCTAAGAAAAGGAGCAGCACCAAAGCATGCAAACACAAACAAAGAAAGGAGAAGAGACAAGTGCTGTAGTGCATGTTGTGGTGCCTGTAGTGAAGCTCTGTAGCAGGCTTTGATGCCTTGTTTTGGCTTTAGGTTTTTATTAGGAAAAACAGAAGGCAAGCTCATCTTTTGCCTAGCTGCTAGTGTTGTTACTTACCTACCTTACCTTGAACATTGTGCATACAGTGCGTAAGTTATACATCTCCACATTTCTATACATAGCTATCAACAGCTGAGGTGCCAATCATTGGCGACATCTGTCTGTACACAGGCTGGTGGTTCTCCTTCAACTAGGCTCAGAGCATGAAGTACACGACAGCGAAATGGCTACAGGCTCTCCTCTGCTTTCATGGGAAGCAACATTGATTGTACATCCTTGAAGCTAGTGAATGTTCAAGAGATGACACAAAACAAAGCATTTATTTTTGTACATTTTTTTCATCTACCTAATGCAGCAACCAGCATCGGGAAATCGAGTACAGAAATTCTTAACATTCAGAGGTGCAAGTTAAATGTAAATGGCTTGTAATGTCCCACACCACCATGCAGGGTGTGAAATGCATTGCAGTGCAGTTGCAGTGCATAACTATGCATTGTCAGTTTTGTTTGTGAGAAAAGTTCTTGTGCATCCACCAAAGCTGCAGTAAGTGGACGCCTCTCACTGCTGGAATAGCTGCCATGTAACTTCCCATCTGGGCTCTTGGTGCACATAAGTGGAGGTTTTCAGCCACAAAGTCTCGGTGCATGCTTGTCGGGGCATAATTCGTACAGGCAGAAAGACTACAGTAGTGCTGAAAATTCAACACATTTGTAATGCAGTTGCATTTTTGCATTATAGCTCAACTAAAATTAAATCACATGACAGAATTGTTAAGAATGCCAGCTTCTGCAGTAATTATTCCATAAAGCATAGCAAATATGCAACGAAAGCAATTAAGCTGACAAGTACAGAAACCGACAATAAAACAGATTGTGCCCCTTGCTAAGGTTGTAAAACATTGATAAGTTCACAGACTTTCGAGAGGAGGAGCGACACGTGGGCAGTCAGGGACGCCGTAGTAGAGGCCTCCATATTATTTGGAACCACCGGGAGTTCTTTAACGTGCGCTGACATCGCGCAGCGCACGGGCGCCTTTCGCGCTTCGCCTCCATCGGAAACGCGGCCGCCGAGTCCCGGATCGGGTCCTCCGACTTAGTAGCCGAGCGCCCTAACCGCTAGGCTACCGCGGCGTGTACAGACAGTTGCGCAAATCAGAGAAAATCGAAGAAAAATTCTCTCGGCTTAACCGCGCGTTTGTTCGGGCTCAAATTTCGCACAGAGGTTGCATTTAGTGGTCAGTTTTGTTTTATACTACATTTAGGTGGGGTACTTGCCTGATTCGAGCAGAATTATTTGGAAATCCCCATCGTCTGAGGCGACGGAGAACCAAAATCGAAAGACTTCGCAGCAATGGTACGCGTGGCGCCATCTCGCAGCCATCGGAGAAACGAGCTCTCCACTTAGCACAACTGGGTTTCTCCGGTGGGTGCGAGATGGCGCTACGGGTACCATTGCTGCGATGTCTTTCAGTTTTGGATCGTAGTCGCCACATACGATGGGGATTTCCAAAAAATTCTGACTGAATCAGGCAAGTACCCCACCTAAATGTAGTATAAAACAAAACTGACCACCAAATGCAACCTCTGTGCAAAATTTGAGCCCAAACAAACGCGCGGTTAAGCCGAGAGAATTTTTCTTCGATTTTCTCTGATTTGCGCAACTGTCTGTATAGAAAAAGTACCGAAAGTCCTCCGCGGATTTGCACGGTTCAAGCTCCTTGCCGTCGTAGCCACCCTGCTACAATGTGCGCTCGTACGTAATGCTAGGCTGCGGTTGCTGTTAGTCCATATATTCAGCGCCTGGAAGCGCGAAACCTCTAGGAAATATGTACTCTAATATATATTAGAGAACTATGTAGCAGCCATATGATAACCGTAACAAGAAGCGGACTTTTCAGCGAGTGAATGAAGCGTCCTAAACTTCAGCGCGAACAGACGACGCATGCCGAAACGTTCGCACTTACAACGCTTTTCCGCCCTTAATTCCAATACGGAACGTCGAGCGTGTGCATAATAATGCACGTAGAGCATGCTGACCTGTTTTACGACTTCATTCGCGCGTATTAACTTATTAGGAGCGAATTTAAGCTTGGCAAATCCGCATTTCAAGCAGAGCGCCGAAAGACCCGGAAGTCGGAGTATCCAGCATGCCTTGCGGCTCGTTCAGATTGGCATTGTGCCCGGATATATCCATATGAATGTAGATTCTTAAACGCAATTAGTTATTTTTGTCAAATGTTAGCATATTCTCCATATTTATAGCATATACCCTCGACAGCAGAAGGGTCCTGGGTGGCCCTTAGGGCCAAGGTCAATTGAAATAGGTCGCGAAGCCGGGGCTTGAATGCGGTCCAGAACCAAGTGCTAGCGACATCAAATTAGTGGAACTAAAGCGCCAAATTGAAATGAGTGGACAAACACGACTAGAAGAAGAAAATAATTAGGACATATTTTGTGTTTCAAAAGCATTCAAAAACAATTGCAGTGATTCCTTTTTAAAATGTTTTAGTTTTGTGCATTTTGTTAGAAAGTATAGCGCTTGCTTTGTAAAAATTTTATGACAGCGTTCGCTCAGAGCAGCGGCAATGGCAGCGGGACGATGCCAAGGTTGACGGTGCTCTGATGTAATACCCTGGTAATATCTTTTGACCTTTCTGCTAGCATATTCTAGGCACTATATTTCTGCTTGCTTTTGTTTGAAACTCGATTCTGCTAGCCCATAGAGTTTCTTACTATTACCTAGAGGGAAAGCTGGCAGCCCGTCTATGGGAGTTTGCATGGCGACCCCTCGAGACCACTTCAGCCACCATGGGCGCTCAAAGCATCATGGGGCGGTGAGCTACTTGTTGCGGAACTGCAACTTTTGGCCAAAAAATAATAGAAAAATAAAGCTGTTTGATAACTACAAACGCCCTAACATTCAATATCTTGTCTAACGATTGCAACAAACGAGCAGAAAAGCATTTAAGTGCAAAGTTTGTCCAAAACAAGAGACGATTCGCTCTCCTATTGGCCAAATATTGAACATTATAAAAACTAATATTTTGTGCTCAACAGGCGCACTTTTGAAAGGAAATATGTTTTAAAAAAAATTTAGTTGCTTAAATACTTCAAAAGGTTTTTTAATGGCATTTTAGAAAAGTGAAACCGTTTATTGGCGTTGTGTGTCGTTGCGGTTTCACTACTATGGTTTTTGCACACTGCGTTCGCGCGAAAGTCGTTTGCGCACACACAAACAGCGTTTTCGGAATGAAACGTCTTAGTAGTGTCACTATGTATTCCCGAAAAACTACGATTGTCCCGCAACAAGTAGCTCACCGCCCCATGATGCTTTGGACGTCCATGGTGGCTGAAGTGCAGCGCCGCCAGCTTTCCCTCTAGGTAATAGTAAGAAACTCTATGTTCTAGCCATGGATATAGTGCCTAGAGTATTCTAGGCACTATACCATGGAGGAAGGAAAAAAAGAGGAGAGGCCGTCACGTGACATTTCGTGAAGCCGGAAACAAGCTCGGCGCCATCTTACTCCGGCGGGCTTCTGTTTACATTTCGCCGCCGCGCCGATTGCGCGCGCGTTTCAAAGCCAACGAAGGAGCGTGCTACCGCATGGGCGCAGGCCCCCGCGCGAGTGGCGCTTGGCTGCTTGCCGGTTTAGGGTGCCCTATGTTGGTGTTCGTCAGCGGAAAAGTTAATAAAGCGGAAATACCCGTGTCAGACAGGCGGCTACTTCCAGTTACTGCTTCGTACTGCGTCGTACAATGCTGCCATGCATGACCACACCCCTCCTTAGAGTTCAGCCTGCCTTTTATTGCAGCTCTTGTCGCTGTATGTTGCAATCTGCCTCCATTGTGTATGTTTTGGAAGCTGGCAGTGTCAACAGTGCCTTCTGTTGCAGCACTGAGGATTAGAAAAATTCTGCAGTATTTTTTTGTTGGTGTTGAATACCATACTTATCTTCATTGCATGTTTTCGTGCGGCTGGCCGTGCAAGGAATGCTTTCTCATACAGCAGTGAGGATGGGCAAATATACTAATAAGTTTGAGTTCTTGACCCTGAACACTAAATGTAGTATCATAACGTGTTGTAATGGTGGCCGTGCCAACAATGACTTTTGATTCACAACTCCAAAAGCCATTCATAGAGGCGACAGAAACGGAGAGGGCCAAAGTGCATCAGGGGAGGATTTATGGATGGGGGGTGGGGGGGGGGCGTCGCTTCCCTCCAAAAGACTGAAATTTTACATAGGACAACCATTCTGAACACCTTTGTCTCAATTAAAAATTTCAGAAAATATACGTTTAAAATGTGACTGCCCCCTCCGTAAATCCACCCTTTGTAGCATTGCAACATCGCATATGTTTCACATCCACAGATCTAGTATTGTGCATAATATATATGACCGTAGCTTTTCAGACTTCTAGAAGTTTAGGAGTACCCAGTGGCTGTAGTATAAGTTTCCTGGTGTTGTGCCTCATTTCAATGCTGTGTTTCATATTTAATGTGCAGAGCTGCAGCTGTACGCTCCACTTTTCTCTACTTGGTGAAATACCAGCTTGTAATGTCACTGCATAGTAGCACAGTTTACGTGTGATCGACAATACAGGCAATGAAAGTCGATCTGTTGTACGTAATGAATGCATCAAATTATTTTTTTCAACATAACCGCAGGCCCTTTTGCTGGGCTAGTTGGTGTGACATTATGTTCAGGAAAGTAAAAACAGCATAAATTTTACACAAACCACACAGAAAGATGGACAGGACGGGCGCTGTCCGTCTTTCTGTGTGGTTTGTGTAAAATTTAGCGCTGTTTTTTAACCACCACAAGCATCAATGAAATTCAGCGCACATGCGGATCCTCATTTCACCACGTACTTTTTACGACAAATAACACTATCACAGGACATGGGCACAATAAACGCATGTGAGAAAAGGCCTCCAAATTCAGTTAGAGCTTCGCCTTTTTCGCACTTCTTGACCATGACATCAGCTAGAAAAGCAATTGCAAACCTGCTACAGGAAACCGGTATAAACATAGCGCGTGACCAAAAGCACAGAATTGGCCACGATATTGATACATGCATTCGAAGAGACAGAAGTAGTGCATGCACTAGAAGAGAAAGAACTTAAGAAGAGTTGGCTCTCGCTCGCGCGCGCGTTCGGACCACTGAGGGACCGCCGCAGTTTTTCGTACTCCGGTGTTCGATTTCGCGTTGCACGCTACAATATGAACGAATACACTTGAGGCCGGCACGGGTCAGAGGCAAATAGCTCGCTAGACGCTTCAAACGTTACACGCTTCAAACGGGCATGCAACAAAGTTTCTGTATACTAAGAGCAAACAGCTACTTCCTTTACAATATCGCTCTCCGCCCATGTCATGGCCCCCGCCGCTCAAACAAGCGCAATCGTCGAAAAACGAAAATGACAGTTATACCGACGTCAGTGTCGCTGGAGCGTTGCAAGAACACGCATAGGTAGCAACGAGGTTTCACCGCCGATGTAAACGGGAGCGCGAATGGCACACACACACTGCACGTACAGGACGCGAAACGTCCGCACAATGCGCCGACGACCGCTCTAGCGCACGCCGTATTGAATCACTGGTGAACGAACAGCGCGAATGCAGCGGCGGTCTCCCGACGGCTCCGAGCAGTGACGCAGTAGACGAAATGCCCGTGCGATCGTGGTCGCCGAGCACGTTGAAATCAATGCACGCAACAACGAGAGTTTTGCGGCGAATTCCACCTGAGATATGAGTGAACGGCGCCAACGTCAACCTGTGAGCACGATCAAAAACAAACTCGAGCAGTTGAGGAAAGCACGCCTACGACCTCAAATGCTACGCCGCGGCCGTCTGCTATCGCCCGGTTTGTAAACAGCAACTACAACGCCGTTGCTAAGCTGCCGGAGTAAGATGGCCTCCCAATCGAGAAAAAGCCACGTGATTTCCTCCACACTTTTCTCCCAGGGTGCTGTGTGGAAAGGGCCTCTCCTCTTTTTTTCCTTCCTCCATGCTGCTAGCCCTATTTTTTCCTCGTTGCTTGTTGCTCGAGTTCTTGGTGTGCATCGTTCGTGTACAGTTTCCGCTTTTCCCTTTTGCCAGCGTTTCTGTGTAGTTTCGTTCGGTTGGGGGCGGTTCTGTCGCTTTTGCCCCAAAAGGGCATCGTCTGTGGCCATGGGGCCCCCGTACGTAAAAAAGAGGTGTGCGGTTGCACGATGTGCGAGCGATAACCTGTCTGGCGGCGTCACATTTCATCGCTTCAGCGCTACACCTGCGACATTCAGCAAGACACCTGAGGCGAGGACGAAGGAAAAAGGCACAACGAGAACTGACTACCTAAAAATAGCGTTGGTGGTCGGCACTCGTCGTGTCTTCTTTCTTCGTTCTCGTGTCGGGTGTCGCGCTGAAGCGTCGCGGCGTTCAGCAGTTTATTTTTCCCGCCAAGCAGCACGTGACGTTGACGTCACAAATATGACGTCACTAAAACACGTTACTGACGTCGCGTTTTTGTTTTAATTATGACGTCACTTTTTAGTTGTCCACGCATTTCGAAGACGGCGCTGGCTGCGCACCACAAGCCGCCATGTTTTGAACGCCTACGCTACCATAGTACATCTACCTTGTTAGGGCTCCTTACGTGAGAGAGGGTGAAGTGTGAAGGGAGCTTTCAGAATTCGGGGTGGCCCTCGAAGGGCGCCTTACGTTTAGGGGGCATGAAGGCCTCCTTTGGTAAGGTAAGGAAATGCCGCGCCCGCACGGCGCGCGCAGACACCCGCGAATATCCAGGCGCCCTCTTTCGAAGCTAGCCCCAACGGCGAAACGGGCGAACGCCGCACATAGACTTGGATGGATGGATGGAAAAAACTTTATTGTCAATAAATTGGTGTTCGTGACCCTTACGGGTCACTGGGCGCCGTGGTCGATCCTTGGTCCAGGATGCCGCACTTGACTGCTGCCATCGTGGCTCGGCGCACAAGGAATCGTTGCGCTCACCAATGGAGTTGCGGGAACCAGCTGGATAACTCAATTGAAATGGCAGAGTGAACTGGACTGGCCAGTTAGAAAGAGAGAGGCCTTGGATCGTGGAGCCTCTGTTCCATCCTCGTCCTCGCTGGCCAGCAAGTGCTCCCACTGCATCACACTCGGGTTTATTCTTTAGCAGACACCCGCGAATATCCAGGCGCCCTCTTTCGAAGCTAGCCCCAACGGCGAAACGGGCGAACGCCGCACATAGACTTGGATGGATGGATGGAAAAAACTTTATTGTCAATAAATTGGTGTTCGTGACCCTTACGGGTCACTGGGCGCCGTGGTCGACCCTTGGTCCAGGATGCCGCACTTGACTGCTGCCATCGTGGCTCGGCGCACAAGGAATCGTTGCGCTTCCTCGTCCTCGCTGGCCAGCAAGTGCTCCCACTGCATCACACTCGGGTTTATTCTTGGCTCTAAGTCTGCCTTAGGGCAGGTCCATGTGATATGTTCTAGTGTAGGTTTACCCTGACACCACGAACATTCGTCTGCATATTGTGTAGGGAAAATCTTGTGTAGTTTGTGAAAGTGTGGGTAGGTACCGGTTTGTAGTCTGCGCCAGTCTCATGGAGGTCTACCGCCTCCTCTTTGGTGAGCCTTTTGTGTGGGGCTGGGTAGCGTTTCCGCTGATCCCTGTAATGATCGAGTATATCCGAGTACGTGGGGGTAACTGGGTCAAAGGTGCCTGTGGTGCTGAGTCTGCTCGGTTGACGTATCCTCGAGCTAACTCGTCTGCTGCCACGTTGCCCCTCATCCCCTCATGTCCCGGAACCCACACTATACTATGTTTAGTGTTTTTGTGTCTTCTCGTCGTGTCTAGAATATGATTGGCGATGCTGTCGATCCTGCCTCTTGTGTAGTTTCTACATGCTTGTTTGGAGTCCGTCACTATAGTGAGGTTGTGTCCTGTTGCGTTGCCGTGCGATAGAGCAATGGCGGCTTCTTCAGCTGCTTCTATGTTTGGGTTGTTTATCGTTGCGCTGGTTATTTCTTGCCCTCCTTCGTCTGTTACAACGCTGCTTCTATGTTTGGGTTGTTTATCGTTGCGCTGGTTATTTCTTGCCCTCCTTCGTCTGTTACAACGGCGATCGTTTTGCGTTGGTATCGGTACTTTGCTGCGTCCGTGTAGACTACGTTGGGATTGTCGCTCATGAGTTCCCTGGTGAGTGCTCGGACTCTGGCTTGTCGTCTTTCATGATGTAAATTCGGATCCATGTGTCGTGGTATTGGTCTTACCCGGATGTTGTTTCTGTCTTCATTATTAATCTGTTCCTTGTCTCTTTGTGTACCTAGAGGTAGCCGTAATTTCTCCAGTAGGTGTCTTCCCGTTCTGGTTTGAGTGAGTCTGTCTAATTGCGCACTACGTACGTTGCGCTTCTCGTAGTTCGTCGAAGGTGTTTGATACTCCCAGGGCCATTAGTTTTTCGGTGGGTGTGGACATTGGAAGTTTGAGCGCCGTTTTGTACGCTTTGCGTAGTATGGTGTCGATTTGTAGAGTCTCTTGCTTGTTTAGTTCGTGGTAGGGGAGGCTGTACGTAACCCTTCTCGTGACGAGGCTGTCAATGAGTCTTAGGGTGTCCTGTTCTCTCATCCCCTTCTTTCTACTACACTCTAAGAACTGATACTCTCTATGATAGAGTATACCGGCTACTGTACTCTCTCTAGCAGCAGTTTACTCCGCCCAAACTGCCCAAGGAGTGAAACGACTCCTTCGGTAAGGAGTAAAACTGCGAGCGCACTCCCTCTAGGGCCTGAGGGAGTTGGAGGTTGTTTATTTTCTTAGCTTTTGTACTACAGCGGAGCCATATATATAGTTACCTGTGACTCGCATCTCATGCAAACTAGTGATAAGCAGAAACAACCAAACAAGAAAGTGCGCTGTGCTCCGCCCACAGAGCCAGACCTTGTACATAACCGATACGTGCAGTGTACACTTTGAAGATTATTGCGTTGCATTCATACAGCATATTTGATTTGATTTCAATGGATTTTACGTCCCAAAGCAACTGCACTGACATCGCGACATCCCAAAGCGAAGTGCACTAACATCGCGCAGTGCATGAGGCTTTGGAGTTTCGCATTCATCGAAATGCGACCGCCGCGGGGTTCTGAACAGTCTATACCATTCAGCGAAGTCATGTACTTCCGTAGAATGCGTTTAAGAAGAGACTGTCATGGTAACTGTCGCAATTTATCCTAAACATTAGTTTATTGCTGTGTGAATATATTTTATGCCCTTCGGAACGGCCATTCACATTTTGCAACATCTATTTCAGCACAGCAACCTCCAAGAAAAAGCGGTTCGCAGAAACGAGCGATGCTTCTGTTAAAGGAAAACACTTCTGTCAGATCCCGTAAACCTTCGCGGTCGACGGCGAAACATTAGTCTAAACACTTTATATGGCATTCCTACTAGGGTATGAATGATCGACGAGTGCTCTAGGGAAGCTACACATCATTTTAATACGAATAATAGTGCATCAGGACACCAGTTAACTCGTTCGCGAAGGGCGAGTCAACGTACTGTGCACCATGAAATTGCTGTCGAGTAAAGATTTACCGTGGAGTTGTGGCGTTCAGGTGTTGCCTGTACTGTTTCATCATTTACTGAGCTGTGCCAGCTCTAACCAGCCAGCGATCTACCAATTTAGAGAACAGACCTCGCGACATATACGCACAAAACTGCCGCTGAACTCAAAATGTTAGCATATATAACTACTGAAAAGCATTGCGACTCGTCCCAAGTATAGGCGAGAGGTAGCGCACTCGGCTCGCAATGCAGAGTTTCCTGGTTCGAATCCTCCCTCTGGCGCAGCTTTTTTTTTCCCAGCCATTTGTAATAAAGGAGTGTTTCTACTCCTGCAGAGGGAGTGCGCCTAGCAGGAGTGCGGCGACTCTGGATAAAGGAGTGAAATATGGGACAAGCGTATACTCCATCGAAAGGAGTTCCCCGCACTCCTTTTGTTCTTAGAGTGTACATGCAAGTGTGGGATATAAACTGCTGCGCCGATCTGAAGCAAGTGTGGGATATAATCCCCTACATGCAAGTGTGGGATATAAACTGTTAGATGACTGTACACTACACCGGTATTTGCACTTTTTGAAGAGCAGGCGCACCGGTGCAAAGACTGCGCTTTGTGCTCAAACTCTGACAGCGCAACTTGCGTATGCAGTCCGAAATCACGTTAATCACGGTCCACATTGAGTACAACTAGCCAATTATTCTTAAAACTGCACTAAAGTTACGCGAATCATGAAATTTGTTTCCTGTTGCGAACGCCTCTTCGTTCGGCCTCGGCTGGACACGAGCAACGAATGTTGCCGTCGCGCCATCGCTGCTTATTTCCATGCTGTCTTCGCCATGTTGGTGCATTCCGTTCGCCTTGCCGCTCGCGGCTCGCGCGCATTCTGCCCTTCGCGTCCTGAACACCTCAGCTTGCGCTTGGTGCCGCTCCGCTCGGTGGCGACACAGTCTACAGTTTGTCTACGTGAATTTAACTGTTTCAAGCAAAAATAAATCTTTTTGCAGGTTCTAAATGCTTAGCCTCACATAAAAGTATGAGATACAATTCGTTTATTGTTTTTATGTTGTTGCTTTGTTTTTTTTTTGCATTTTTGGAATGTAGTACTTCGTCTGGCCATTTGGCATTGCAGTCGCTAGCGGTTGCTTGCTACGCGCGCGAAGTGGCCGCTCGCAACGTCTCTCTGCCGTCTTTGTCTCGCGCTTGTAGGCGCTTCACGCTGCTGTTTGCAGTTTTCCCGTGATGTCTTTTACTACCAGGACTGCGCTGAAAAGTGCACCTCGTTTTCCGCAAAAGTCACCTTCCATTTCTCCTGTGTTGAAAGCATCAACCTTACTGCGGCTAAGCCGCCTATGCGCCTGATTCAACCATCGGCTAGTGTGTCCCTCCTTTGGTTTGCAAATCACAAAGCTGTGTCAGCCAGTGTTTTCATACCAGTGTAACGTTCGATGTACGAAAACAAGGCGTTTCCAAGCGTTTGAGTTCTCGTTCAGGGGGTACTGCCATATTGCTCTTGCATATTTAACATCCTCTGTGAGCTGTTTTCTTGCGAAAGTCGTCCATGAATTGGAACTCTAAAAAAATCAGGTGTCATCATTTGTGATATAGCTTCAAAGCGACCGCGCCTTGTTTAAACACAGGTAGGAAAGGCGCGAATTTTTCTACACATTGAAGTCTGCTCGATTGCATCCCGGTAGGATTTTATTGTTGCCAACAACTCTGTTCTAGCCTCGCCAGTGTTCGTATTCAAATTAATTTGATTACTACTAGTGGCACTCGTGTTAATAAGGCGTTGGTACCCATTGCCATGAAGTGATCATGAAACCCGTCGTGGTCGCTGTGTGGCTTTGCGTTCGTTTGCCGATGGCAAGTTATCTGACGCCGGCCGCCGCGGCCGTACGTCGTTGAAGTCGAAATACAGAAACGCCTGTGTGCTGTCTTAAGTAAGCGCACGTTAGAGAACCCCTAGTCCAAATTAATCCTAGGCCCTCCAATACGGCGACCCTCGTTGCCCATATATCGCTTCTGGACGTTAAACCCCGCAATTTCCAAGTAATTATGTAGCGGAAATTCTATTTGTTTGATGAAATTCAGTGACCGCATGCATAAGGCAAGCATAAAAAGAACTCAAGCAATATATTGTGAATGGCTTGTTTTTTTTCAGGTCTTGATGAAAATATGGAAGAATACTTTGTATAATTACTATATTTCTGTTTATTTGAGCAGGGATGCCCTGAGCTCTTTTGTTTCCTGTTTGCACTTGTATATGCCTAGCTGCTAAAGATTATGGAATTGTTGTGTTTTGCCTTAGGTCTTCAGTTGGTTATGAGCCCAGAGAAAAAATAAAGGAGCTGAAGGAACCGTGAAAATCCAGATGCATTACTGCATGGACTTGTTGGACCTGTCAAGCTTTTGTTTGGTTACAATTGACAGCTACGACACTGAGGAAACCTACTCGGTGGTACTGCTCTGTATGTGTGCTGGCTGTTTGACAATGTAAAGTAGCCCCTTGGCAGGCAGGCCTCCTTGAATGTTTTCGTAAGCCGTTGCAGTGTGCACAGCTGGCGTTGTCGATGAATTCACTCTGGCCGCCGCGGTGGCTCAGTGGTTATCGTGCTCGGCTGCTGACCCGAAAGGCGCGGGTTCGATCCCGGCCGCGGCGGTTGAATTTCTTTGGAAGAGAAATTCTAGAGGCTCGTGTACTGTGCGATGTCACTGCACGTTAAAGAACCCCAGGTGGTCGAAATTTCCGGAGCCCTCCACTACGGCGTCTCTCATAGCCTTAGTCGCTTTGGGACGTTAAACCCCATAAACCAAACCAACCAAACCGAATTCACTCTGTACATTTCTTTTTAGGCACAGGCTGTTCAACAGTGGTTTTCAGAGAACCTCCTGGCCTGCTCAACTTCTAAAGTTTTGGTAAGCACTCTTCACAGCTGACACTGTTTTCCCTTCACTTCGTGCTTTCTTGTGCAGGCTGTTAGCAGAAATTTATTTTACGAATTGTGTTGTTTGCTTGGCTTGACCTTTTGGCTTTGTTAGACCTGCTACAGTCTGCCAAAAGCGCAAGGGTTTTGGTTGATTTCAAGGAAGAAATGAAAAAGAGAGAAGGCGGTAATTGCCTCCCCCTCCCCGGCCCTCATTGAAAACTGTGCCTGTGGGGACCTGTCTGAATGAATTACTGCATGAGCACAGGTATGCATGAGAGCAGATTATGAACACTGGAACTTAACATTACATAGTTTGAGTTTTGAAGACAGTAATAACTGGAATACTGAAGGCAAAATAAGAGTGTCTTTATAATGACTCAACCAAGAGAAGTCAACTATGTAAGCCTTTCAGAAATAGCAGTGGTTTATAAAGTGAGGGCATTTGGACTAATCTCATCCAAGTTTCAAAAGTAAAGCGAGATTTCCGTTTTTTTTATTCTTTCACTCTACTTGCAACAGCACGCATAAGAATGATGAATGGAACACGATATACAGTGATCCATGATATGAGAAGTAGCGCAAAATGGGATGAGGGACAAAGAAAGACGCACACAACACAGGCGCTAACTTCCGACTGACAGAAACCTATAGGCAACCAAGACGAATGTGATCCATGAGGGCAAGCAGTTGCATGCGCCCGGAAAAAAAAATGAAAATCAGGTGAACAAGGAACTACGGACACTTACGACTCAGCAATTGTTTAAGAAGGCCAGCTCTCTTTTGGACAGGGAGATAGACTGCTTGCTGACACAGTTATCTTCCAAAGCGGCGATACGAGCTGCTTCAGTAATTTCGCGTGTTCACTGATTCCGGTGTATGGCCACGATCGAGCACTTATCCAAAAGTTGCACACAACTAGCAAAACCAGATTACTGCCATTAAAAGTTTTAAAGTTGATTTTGTGTTCACGAAGCCTCTCATTCAAGCAACGACCAGATTGATCAACGTACCGCTTGCCACAAGAGAGTGGGATATCATAAACAGTGCCTTCAGTACATTTAACAATTTTTTTCGTGTGATTAATGGTGCACTATAGCTTTTGGGGATGTTTGCCGGCGGGCAGAGTTTTTTTGGATAGTGCACTTAGCTTTTCAGGGGCTGAAAAAACCACGCGAACATTCGCTTTCGCCCCAGTTTTCTTGAGATTGTGGTACAGGCAATAAATGTAGGGCTGGTGAGACGCTCTTGGAAGCTCCTGTCAAGATGTGCCAGGTACAGGTCAATAAGTACAGAGGCCAGACAAGACCCAATGCATATTCCCTGTTTCTCAACTTCAAGTCAAGAAACTTCGATCCCTCTGCCAGCTAAGGGATCGAGAAAAGGCAACGGTGTATGCATCCCCGAAGGAGTAGCCCTTCCCGAGGACGTCAACCTGGTGTTGTCCCTTGGACCAACGTTTGCAAGGGAGACTTCGAATACTCCGTATGAGCTACTTTCCTTGGTGCGACGTGTATCTCACCTAGCTGACAGAGGACTTTGGCCGGTTCACCTCCGATGGCGTCGACGTTCTAATGTACTGTAAGCCTCGCCCTTCAAAAGCCATGTTGATTGTGTCGTGTCGAGTCCTTGTGTCGTGTCGTGTCGAGTCGTGAACAGTCGCTTTGCGTCATCACCTCTGACAAAGAGGGCGGTTTTGTTGTCTTTCTCCATGGTGTATTCAATGAAAAAGCCAGGCTTGCCGTAACAGAAGTGTTTAAATGTGGAAGAAACGTTTCACTTCCCAAACTTAAGGCTCAAGCTAAAAAACTTTGCCTCAAGCTCGATCTCGAAGGAGTAGCTAGTAGCATTGAAAATAGCAAGCGCCTCTTCTTAAAAGTGCTTTTCAGCGCAAAAACACATAACGCTGGCGTACCCGTAAGGGTAATCATTTCCGAACAGGACACTTGGCAGAAGTCAATCACTGTGTTTCTAAAAAAAAACTAAATATGTTGACGGTAAATGACCCATTTCTAGTACATAGTGCAGAGGAAGTAAGTGTTAAATGCTGTGAAATCGCTTTCTGACATGAGCCTTCTAGGTTTATCCATCGACGTGAAAGATCTTTGCTACTCCTTGCCCCATCATAACCTGCTTACCATAGTCAAAGATTCCATCCATCATTCCGGCACTGTGTCATTTCAGAATGAATCCGGTTGTGTCCGTCAACAGTTTTTTAGACTTGTTACACTTTTATCTCCGCTCCACCTTCATAAATTGGCGAGGCGCTGCACACATTCAATGCAATGGGTATTGTCTGGTCCCAGTACTTGGTGACCTGTATCTGACATGTCTTGACAGGAGCTTCCAAGAGCGGCTCACCAGCCCACATAAGGTCAGAATCTTTCGGTTTGTTGACGATTTCCTTTTATTTTGGTTGAGTGTACACAATCGCTCTTAGAGCAGGTTGCATCTGGCATTTTAGCTAATGTACAAGTGTTTTTCACCGCTGCTATTGACTAACGAAATGCCAACCGACAACGATATCCGCTTTCTTGATATCCGTTTTAAATTGCTGGACAACCACGTGTGTTGGAGCTATTCCCCTCGCGCTAACAAACCACGGTGGAAGAATATGCCTAGTATATTCTTCCACCGTGGCGTAAGCAATATTACGACAGGTTTCAGCCCGTCGCTTCGGGGCGGCCGCGAGGCACGTTTGGCCTTGAAGGGCTTCGCGAGGCTCAGCGCACAACAGCTGTAGCCGCGCCGCTGCCGAGTGGAGGCGCTGCCCTCGCCGCGCTCTCGCCAGCTGCCGAGTGTGGAGAGGAGGCTGGAGAACGGGGGGGGGGGGTGGTATAAAATGCGTTCGCTCGCTTGCTGCGACGCGCGTCTTTTCTTTCCTTTTTCTCTTTCCTCTTATCTTTTAACTCTCCTCTATCTGCACGTGGCAGCGGTGGTGGCTTGGCTCGAGCCAGTAGCAGGCCCGTGCAATTTCCTCTTCATCCTTCTCTCAGTCACAACAACAACAACAACCGCTCCGTCGTTCTGGTTCTGAGTCTCGCCCGCGCGTCGGAGGAGAGCAGACGCTCTTTCGTCTGCTCTGTCCACCTTCACTCGACGCCCGACCGACCCCCTTCGCCGCGGCAGCGGCCCTCCTCGCCCATCTCGGAGAGGGCGCGCTCCCTCACCCTCGCGCGCCGCCACTGGCGCGCGCGCCATCGCTCCCCTCCACTCCTCGCGGATGCCCCGCCCCCCGGGAAATTTCTGCTCTCGACGTCCCATCACTCGACTCCCAACCTCAAGCGGAGCAAGACGCTCGCCGCCGGGAGCTCGCCCGCTGCTCTCAGCGGGCCGTCGCTTCATCCACAGCCATGTCGGCCTCCCGCTCCACCTTCAGACGCAGCTCCAGCATGGGCTGCGACCCGAAAATGTTCCTGAGACACCTCGAGGACAGCGTCCAATACCTGCTTGCAGAACACAAGCGGAAGCAGCGCCTTTTGGACGCGGCCTCTTCCATGAGGAGGACCAGACCCCGCAGCCCCTCCCCACCGCCCAAGGATCCCGAATTTTCGCCTGCCCTAACAAGGCTCCGTTCTAGGGCAGCGGAATTCCTGAAGACGCCCAAGCCGGCTTCCGTGCCGCCACGGAAAAAGAAGACCAAGGGTAGAAAGGATCCCACACCAGAGGCATCTCTTACACTCAGCCAGTCTGTACTTAGTGGGCCTCTCCAGCCGGCTGCAGACCCGTCGGACGCGCCATCCACCACCTTACCCTCTCCACCATCATCAGTCCCCCTTCCTGTGTGCCCCGACTCAGCCACATCACCCCCTCAAGACACCATCCTTGTGGGAACCAAGGACACCAGCCCAGGAGCCTTGGACCACCCCCCGACCGTCCACTCAGACGGGGATCACCCCTCTACTTGGGCACAAGAAGACGAGGAGGGGTGGACAACCAAGAAACCCCGCAGACCACGTCATCGCCCACTACGCCCTCCCCTCCCACCGGAGACAGTGGACAACTTAGTAGGGACAGTGCTCTTTCGTCCATCTAATAAGGGCACATCCTTCCGAAAGTGCAACAAATTCACCATTGCTGCGGAGCTGTCCTCCACAGAAGGCGTCGCCTCCGTGAGGGTCAACCCTTCACGGAACATCGTAGCCGTGGATGCTGTCACCCCGGAGGCCATCACAGCTCTCCTAGCCCTACACACCCTGGCTGGCATTGCTGTACGAGCGAGACCTGCGGCTGACAAGGGCACCTCTACAGGCTTCATCCATGGCGTCCCTGCTGACCTGGAAAATGCCGATCTCCTACCAGCCCTGGAGTCATCAGTACCCATCTTGAGTATCAGGCGATCCCAGGGCAACGCCCTGCAGCTACGCTTCAGTGCGCCACAGCCACCATCCCATGTGTCGCTCTACAAGCTCAGGATGCCAGTGCGACCAGCCTTCCCACGCCCCATCCAATGTGGTCGTTGCGGCCGTTTAGATCATGTCACAGCCAGCTGCACCCTACCAACCCGCTGTCTCCGCTGTGGCCGCCACCACGAAACCAGCGCCTGTGATGCCAAATCACCACGGTGCACGAACTGCGGAGGACACCATTCCGCAGACACCCCCTCCTGCCCTCGCTGGCAGGAAGAAAGACGAATAGCAGCAGCCGTGGCATCCGCTACCCAACCTGTCTCTCGGAGAGCCATCAGGACTAGCCTCCGAACCCAGGAGCGCACCTACGCACAAGTCGCAAAGGCCTCACCACAGGCACTCCAGCCTGTGCAAGAGTCCTCTGACCCAGGCTCTTCCCATCCCCAGAGGGCCGCAACACCTTCCCCCCTGTGTGGTCAACTTGAGCATCTCACGGCGACCCTGGCTGCAACCCTTCAAGCCCTGACACTGCTCCTCCCAGCAGCTACCCAGCCATCACCAACCGTGGGGCAGGGGCCGCACCACACCAACCAACATGGCTAGCCGACCACTGGCTACCCCTCGTCCACGGGTAATCCAGTGGAATTGCCGTGCCTTCCGCCCCAGAAGAGCGGAGCTCATCAGCCGCCTGGAGGTGGATCCCCTACCCCCAGACGTCCTGGCCCTTCAGGAGGCCTACCTCCGTCCAGACGAGGCGCGGCTTCCGGGCTATGTGGCATACTATAGCAAAACCTCATGTCTCCTTAACACCTGCGAGGCGGACCCCTGCCATGACCACCTCCACCCGCCTGGAAGATCCAGGGCCGTCCTCTTCGTCCGCTCTACCCTCCCCCAGGCAGAAATCCCAGTGAGTGATGGGGTGGTGGCCCCTATGGAGTGTGTATGCGTAAGAGTCAGGCTGTCAGGTGTTGACACGGCTGTCGCAAGTGTCTATGTGCGTCCCACAATCCCATGGGATGCTCAATCCTTGCCACAGCTGGTCAGCCTTATAGGCGGCGACTGTCTGCTGTGCGGAGACCTCAGCGCGGCTCATTCGCGGTGGGGCTCCCGCAGGGCGGACCGCCGTGGCCGAGACCTGATCGCCGCTCTGCGTGGTACATCGCTTCATATACTGAACAATGGGGTTCCCACGTTCGTCCGGAGGGGTGGTGTCCGCTCATGCATAGATCTCAGCATCGTGTCACAACGGTGTGTATATGAGTGGACCCCCTCGCCGGACACGTGGGGTTCTGACCACTACCCCATCGTACTTGCCCCCAAACCTGGGAGGAGGGTGGACGGGCGTATCTGCAGTGTTGTTCACTGGGACCGCTTCCGGAAACTGCTCCACAGCCTCCCGCTCCAGGGAGACGTCCTGGCTCACGTAGAAAGATGTGCCACCGCAGCCTCCATCACCTGCGAGGTCCCACCATCTCAACCTGTCCCAGACCTTAAGCTCCTCCAACTCCGAGCCCAACGGCGCCAAGCTGAGAGGAGAGCCCTACGGACAGAGCGGCCTGAAGACTGGACCACCTACAACCGCCTGGATGCACAGTGCAGACGCACCCACAACCGCCGTCGAGCCGAGTCATGGGAGGGGATCTGCGCATCTCTCGTGGCCACCCGCAGTCCGGCAAAGGCATGGCGCCTCTTCCGCTCGCTACTTGCCCCCCGCATCCAGCTCAACCCACACCTGGCATTCGCTGTTGCAGAGGGAATCACCACTCAGGAGCTGGCGGAACGCCTGGCTAACGTCTTCTTCACCTCGGAAGAACCACCTCCCTTCACACCTGGTCCTCTTCCACTAGGGGCAATACAGACCCCTCCCACTTAGCTGGACAACATAGCTGCTATCTGCAACTCCCCATTGACAATGAGGGAGCTCTCCGCCGTCCTCCAGCGTTCAAGGCGTCACACGGCCCCGGGCATCGACGGTATCACATACCAAATGCTCAGGAACTTGGACAATCACCTCCAGAGCAACCTCCTGACCACTTTCAACACAGTCTGGCAGACTGGTCAGCTCCCAGCCGCCTGGAGGACAGTCTCTGTCGTCCCCGTACTCAAGCCAGGCAAGCCTCCAACAGCACTGTCGTCTTACCGACCAGTGGCCCTAACCTCCGTCCCGGGCAAAGTCTTGGAAGCCATGGCCCTCGACCGTCTAGAGTGGATTGGCCACCTGACCAGCTTCTTCCCGGAGCAGCAGTCAGGTTTCTGGCGTCATCGCTGCACCGCTGACGCCATCGGAGACCTTGTCTCCACACTGGAGGAAGCAAGGCACAAGAAACAAATTGTCTGCTTGGCTCTCCTAGACATCAAAGGCGCATTCGACCACATCCTCCACGGGGCCATTCTTGATGCTCTCACCTCCATGGGCGTCACTGGCCACCTCCTGCAGTATATCAAGGGCTTCCTGTCCGATCGTCAGGCCCTCGTCCGCCTGGGCAACACCACCAGTACGCCACGGCACATCTATCGAGGAGTTCCCCAGGGGAGCATACTCAGCCCCCTACTCTTCAATTCAGTCATGGCCCTTCTACCCAGGCTCCTTCCACAGGACCTCCAGCTGCCAGTCCGCATAGCCATATACGCGGACGACATCGCTATCTGGTGCCAAGGTCCTCGACGACAAAGGGTCCAGACCATACTCAACGTCCAGCGGGCAATCGACACTCTTGCTACCTTCCTTGGAACAGCAGGACTGAGCCTTTCTCCAACAAAGACAGAGGCCATGCTCTTCAACAAGAGAGTGGGCGCCCGCTCTGGCACTACCTTCCTATCCATAGAGGGCCACTCACTTCCATGGAGGAAGGAGGCAAAGTACCTTGGCCTCAGGATCGACAGCCGTCTCACCTGGCGCCCTGCAGTTCAGCACTACCTCAGGCAGGCCTCGAGGGTTCATGGAGCCATCCGTTCACTCCTGGCAAGAGGCAGGGGCATCACCACCAAGCTGGCTCTCCGCCTGTTCTCAGGCATGGCCGTGTCCCAGTACCTCTACTCCCTCCCACTCGTCCATCTCACAGAGGCCCAGTACCTGGCTATTGAGAGGAAGCAGCGGGCCACCATCCGCCTCTGCCTCGGACTCCCCCGTACTTCCCCCGTGGCTGCCACCCTGGCTGAGGCGGGCTTTTGGACCATGGAGCTCCTCTCCAGACGCACAGCCCTTCGTCATGTCGAGCGCCTCCACAACGCCACAGATGGCCGTCCCCTCCTCGACCGCCTCCGCACTAGGCCGCACTCCCGCATGGGCCAGATAACCGAAGCCTTCGATCAACTCGTAGGGGGACAACCTGAGGCAGTACTCCTCCCACCCCGCCCGGACCAGGGCCACCTTTACACGGTACAGCTCTCCCTCCCCGGATCCCGTACCAAAAGCAACACTCCACCATCTGGCCTCCGTCAAGAAGTGGCCGCACTCGAGCACGACCAGCCTGCCGGAGCAGTCCATCTCTATACTGACGGCTCTGTCGTGCCTGGGCCCTGCCCGTCTGCCGCAGCAGCCTGCACTGCCCCCTCCCTCGGCTCCAGCAGAAAGTCCAGGCTACCTTTCGTCGCTTCTTCGACCACAGCGGAACTGGCAGCCATACACCTGGCAGCCGATATCCTTATGGACACACCGGAAGTCCTTGTTGCGGCAGTCTGGACTGACTCCAAAACTGCCCTTCAACTTCTCCAGAGACCCTCCAAAGGCACCCCCATCGTCAAGAGACTAGCGGCCAGGCTGGATGCCATCGTCAATAGAGGGACCACCATACACCTCTGCTGGCTCCCAGGCCATGCTGGAATACCTGGCAACGAGGCAGCTGATGCCCTGGCAAAGGAAGCACACAACCCCTCCACTCCACTCTCAACATCGTTGTGTGCCCTGGACCTGGCCAGGTCAATCACCGACCGCCACCTGCTCCTTGACCACCCCGACCCCAGGGTCGCTGAGGGTCACCCGCCACGGGCACTCCCTTCTTCGGGTCTCACCGTCCAAGAGAGGAGGCTCCTCCTGAAACTTCGTGTGGGCTGCGCCAGCACGGGCTCCAGACTTCACCGCCTCGGCCTCACCCCTTCTCCAGCCTGCAGCTACTGCAACAGCCCTATGGAGTCCCTGGAGCATCTTCTTTGCGAGTGCTCGGCCTTCTCAGCTCACAGAAACAAATTGGCTGCAGGCTTCCGCCTTCTGGGTCTACCCTCCTCCTCGCAGGAAGATCTCCTTTTCCCTGGAGGATACCACCCCATCAAAGCCTTCCAGCTCCTCCTGACCTTCTTGGAGCAGACAGGTCTCCACGGTCGTTTCCAGGCCTAAGGTGCACAGCGAGTGTCATACGACACACTATGCGGCGGCGCGCTCCTCTTCTATCCTCTCTTTTCTCCCCCTCCCCCCTACTACTATCGGCACGCTGGCAATGGGCGTGGTGGTCTGCCACCAGTATATAGGCTCGTGCCCTCCCCCCTTTCCCTCTTCAATCCACTCACTCACTCACTCACTCACCCGCTCCGTCATATCTGTGGCATTCGGCTCGCAGCCTTCGGGCTGCGGCCGTGTATCTGTTTTTTCAGCCAGCGTCCGTTCCGGCGGACGCGGTTGTTGCGACGCGCGTCTTTACTTTCTCTTTTTCTTATCTTTGAACTCTCTTCTATCTGCACGTGGCAGCGGTGGTGGCTCGCCAGGAGCCAGTTGGCAGGCCCGTGCTCTTTTCCTTTTCATTCTTCTCTCAGTCGCAACCAACCAACCAATTGCCGGCTCCGTCGTTATGCTGCCTGATAAACAGAAAGGGAGGCTACGTCGGCTTCACGAAGCCAGGAAACGACAACGGGCTTCGGAGACAGATAAAGAACGCGAACAGCGCCTTGCTAAGCGGCGCGCTCAAGACGCTGCTAGACGGGCGCACCGCGCCTCTATCGAAACCGCATCGTCTACAACCGGTGATGATCCCGAAGGGAACGCTATGGATGCTTACGCAACCTACCACGTTTAACCAAAGCTAAACCCCAGCAATTTTTTTTATGCCCGCTGTGGAGTGCGACTGCAAGCATCTGTGTTGGAGTTATCATGGGAGATGTGGGCTTGATGCCTACTATGTATACAGTAGATGGCTGTCAACTGCTCCAACCAAGTGGCACTTTTTGTTCTTTTGAGGTACTTGTCATGTGCTTTGATTCAACGTGCCACTTTTTTTAATCTTAAGTAGCAGGTATGTTTTATTGACACAATAAAATGTTTGACTCTGACTAAGCCATTTCTTGCTCTTTCTTTGCACTCAGAACATAGCCTGCATTAGGAACCAACTACATTGAATCTTTTTTTTTCTTTAGTCTGAATTTTTGTGGTAGTTTTACTATGAATGCATTTAACACAGTTTGCCTGCCCAAAGCTTTCATCTTGCAGTAAGCATTGCAAGACTATGTCAGATTTGCACAATTTACTTATATTTACGTAGCAGCCAAAGTTAAAGGTGCTTTACGAAGAGCTCATCTTGATGTCTCACGAGCAATAAGAGTTCCGTTTAAGAGAAGATACAGATCTCTTGCATGCTTGGGAGAGAAAAAAATGTGTGTATTGAGGCTGTGTGAAAAAACTTGTTGCTGTGCTCTCTTGTCCCTCTTGCCTCGCATTTGGCCAGTTGTCTACATATTAAAGCAGTGTTTGCACTTAGCAGAGGTCTAGATACCAGGCAGCAAATACATGAAATGATGCAGCAGCTGTTTTTGCACTCTTGATATGCAAAATTTTGTTGCAAAAGAAACTGCTGCATTATCTCATGAATTAATTACCTGGTACCTAGGCTTCTGCTGAAGGAAATATACTTTTAATCTGCAGACAACAAGCTAAATGACAGGCAAGAAGGGCAAGAGACAGCAAAGCAAGAAGTTTTCTCATACACCCTCAATGCACTCATTTTCTCTCCCAAGCATGGAAGAAGTGTGTACTTCAGTTCTTATTGCTTGTGAGACGTCAAGGATGGGCTGTTCGTAAAGTGCCTTTAATTTAGAACCATTGCATTACCCCCGATACAAAATGGCTAAAATATATCTATATACAGCTAGGTAAGAGCTCTTTTAGCCAACTACTAGCATCGGATGCCACAGCTACAGAAGAGCTAAAACGCTTCTTTACAGCTAAACAAGGTATCAGCTAGAAGTCTATAAGGTGTCAAGAAAAAACAGATAGCATTGCATAAGCCTAGGCTACAGGAGGTCTTCAAGACTTCGGACGGCTATATGAAATCTTGGCTATGCTTCTTTAAGACGTCAAAACGTCTTGGTGTAGATGACTTATAGATTTCTTCAATCACTTATTGTGTTTCGTGGTATGCCCAGTGCGGCTGGCCTGTTGTCTACTAGCTTGGATCCGCTGTTGAAGACGTCGCGGAAATCGATCATGTCTTTATTTTATTACAAAACGAGGAGCACAGTAAAACGGTGACGCGAGTAGTACCTTTACTACAGCGCTGGTCAGTTCCGAAGCGCCCTCAGCTGCGGCATCGATGTGAAACAGTTAGGCTTAGCGGCGACTACGGCAGCCAGGGAGCAGCGCAGTTCGTCGCTCGGCGTGTCCGCGGGCGGCGTCGTTGCCGAGAGCTCGACTGTCTCGCTGATTGTTTCAGCGGCTTGCGACTCGCAGTAGCAAGGCTGGAAAATCGAGCAGCGAGCGACTTGCCTGCGCGTCGTCTGCCACTTCTTTCGTGCACGTTAGGGACCCCGACTTTCCGCGGTTCGCCGCTGCGGCGCTGGCGTCGCGCTCCCTAACTTGAGCTTGGGTTCCAGTCACTAACACTGGGCCGCGGTCCGCGGCGTCCTGTATTACTCCGCTGACCAATCGCAACTGTAAACGAAATCAGTTTTTAATGATTGACTATATCAAACAATTCATGTAAAATTCTAGAGCTCATAATTCTTTCTCTAGTGATAAGCTTCTTTTTTATGTAACAAGAAACGTTAAACCAGCGGACTACTTTTTCGTAGTGGAGTGAATTCTCATTCTAGCAGGGGAATCTACCTGACAAGCGTCATGTTTGTAAACAAAGGTGACGCTGCGGTCGGCAGCGACGCGCGGTGTAGGCAAAAACGTAGCATGCCCATCCCGCGCCAAGCGATGCTGCCTTCGAAACCAACTCGCGTACGCGCATATTTCAAAGCGTGCGCGTCGCTTGTGGTTAGAAACATTTTTGCTGGTGACCGGAGAGCAGTTCAGCACTTTTTCAACCTGTTCGCCAGACGGAATTATCTGGCGAAGCGCTGCATAGGCTTCCTTCTGCGCTCCTATATTTGGCAGCAACGACGAGGTTACGGCGGTCGACTAGGTTAATGTTGTGTCCCCTTATTGCTTTTGTGTGTGTGTTACCCCTGCAGTGTCCCGTCCGAACGGCCACTTGCCCCTTCTTCGCGCGCTGTCGCCGATGCCCCCCACGGTGCGCCCCCGCATCCTCCTCCTGTTTTGGGAAGCCACTCCCTCCCGTGGACGCTTCTCCGCTCCCTCCTTTCTTCGGGCGGCCAGTTCGGCTCCTGCCTCGGTCGACGCTGGTCGCACCCTCATCAGCTTTAAATAAACAAAGTCTTAAAGTACCGTGTGCGTCTTTCGCTGCATTGAACACAGCGACCGGACACGACAGTGGCGACGAGAAAGTGGATTCGACCCGCGCTACGCAACGCTATTGACAAGCCATGGCTACGCGAGGGTTTCCCAATCAGATAGCAGAATTCAACGGCTCATCGTGGTCATCGCGGGTTGGACGCCTTCAGTTCTACTTTGAAGCTAACAACATCACAGACCCAGCCTTGAAGAGGGCCAACCTGCTGACGCTGTGCGGGGAGCAGACTTACGACACTGTCTGCGCCCTTATTCAGCCAAGCACACCAGCGGCAGTGTCTTACGACGACATCGTATCAGCACTGCAAAAGCACTACGATCCGAGGCCATCAGAGGTCTACAGCCGGGCTCGCTTCCAACGACGAGATCAACTGGGAGGAGAAACTGTGAGCGCCTACGTAGCCGCGCTCAAGAAGCTCGCTGCCGACTGCAATTTTGGAACGCTGTCGACAACAGCTACCGGGCAGGAGGGAGACGCAGCTTCTTCTGCTAACACCACCATGCTTCCCTTGGACGTGATGTTACGCGACAGATTTGTGTGCGGACTGAGTGACGTCACTGCAGCAGCGCCTGTTTGCTGAGAAGGACCTCACATTCAGCAAAGCTTACGACATCGCCGTTCGAGCGGAGAGCGCCGGTCACCAGCAGAGAGGGATTCGCCGGAACACCGAGCCGGTATACCAAACAAGCAGCCAGGTGCGCAAACCTTCTGTTGTTGCAAAATCGGTTAAAAAGGCACAACGCTGCTGGCGGTGTGACGACCAACACAACCCCCAGGGATGTCGATTCCAGTCAGCCACGTTTAATTTTTGCCACAAGCGAGGGCATATCGAGAGAGCATGCATTACGAAACGGAGACTTGCCAAGATAAAGTCACCTTCCCAGCCTAATCACAGCGTCAACGCCTCAGAGAATACGCCGCTATCTGATCTCCATGGAACAACATCAGCAACACCATCTGTGTTGTACGACCTGCACACCATGAATCTCGGCACGCGACCGAAGATTTTTACAGAAGTAAGCGTACATCACCAGCTGATTAAGTTCGAGGTGGACTCCGGCGCGGCCTGTACTCTGATCAGTGAGGACACGTTCCGAACTTCATGGCCATCTGACGCACCAGCCCTGCAACAAGACGACACGCACCTGGGAACGTGGTCAGGACAGAATCTGCCACTATTGGGCTCTGCCAACGTGCAGGTTAATTACAACGGCCAGACCCATACGCTACCTCTGCTTGTGAAGGGCTCAGGATCAAGCCTTCTAGG
Source organism: Amblyomma mixtum (assembly GCF_055824585.1). Taxonomy (NCBI): domain Eukaryota; kingdom Metazoa; phylum Arthropoda; class Arachnida; order Ixodida; family Ixodidae; genus Amblyomma; species Amblyomma mixtum. The sequence goes on along the minus strand of NC_143014.1, from coordinate 273,555,373 downwards.
GAGAAACTGGTTTTCTCCATTAGGCGTGATGATATGCGGCATACACCAGACGCCGAGCCACAACATGGTTGAGCAACTGCAAGAGAAATACGAAAGAGTATTCTCGGAAGAGATTCCAGGAAACGAAGGGCCCCCGGTCACACTGGAGTTGTTGGACAACGCGCAACCAAAATTTCTGAAGGCCAGGCCGGTGCCGTTTGCTCTCCGAGCTTCAGTTGAAAAAGAGTTAAACAAACTGGAGCAGCAAGGTGTCATCGAGCCGACGCAACATTCACAATGGGCCACACCACTTGTGGTAGTTCGCAAGAAGAACGGCACGTCATACGCCTCTGCGGAGACTACCGGAGCACCGTCAATCTTGCGACTAAAGCGTCCTCGTACCCGCTACCAACACCTGAAGAAGTATTCAGTGTACTACGTGGCGCAAGAGTCTTCAGCACATTGGACCTCACCCAGGTGTATCAGCAGCTCAAGGTGAGCGAATCAACTGCTGAATTATTGGCCATTAACACTCTGAAAGGCTTATACAAAGTCAAGCGACTGCCTTTTAGTGTAGCTGCAGCCCCGGCCATATTTCAAAAATTCATGGAGACAGTGCTTCAGAGCATTCCTGGAGTTTGTGTCTACCTTGACGATGTCATCATCAGTGGCACTTCTTCTGAAGAGCATGCAGCGCGCCTAGAGCTCGTTCTCGGAAGGCTAGCAAACGCTAATTTGTGCATAAGCAAATCGAAGTGCTGTTTTGCGGTGCCAGAGGTGCAATTTCTGGGACACCCAATTGATGCGGAAGGCATTCACCCTACCGAGGACAAAGTGCGAGCGATCACAGAAGCACGAGCACCAACAAACAAGCAGGAGCGACAGGCTTTTCTCGGACTCTTGACGTTCCACGACCGGTTCTTGGAACAAAGAGCTACCGTGGCCAACGACCTATACCAACTCCTTCGGAAAGATGTGACATGGACATGGTCGCCACGCCATCAGCAGTCATTCGATGCCCTGAAAGACCTCATTCGAAGATGTACAGTCCTCCGCCACTACGACGAAAGGAAGCCTCTGCTTTTGGCTTGCGACGCATCTCCGTACGAAGTCGGCGCGGTTCTGTCGCAAACTGACGACCAAGGAAGGGAGGCCCCCATCGCCTTCGCCTCACGTACGTTGTCGCAAGCAGAACGCAACTACGCGCAACTTGACAAAGAAGGGCTAGCCATCGTCTACGCGGCGACACACTTTCATCAGTACATTGCCGGCCGAAAGGTGACATTTATAACCGATCACCGACCGCTATTGGGCATTCTGGGACCACAAAAGCCTATGCCACCAACCTTGTCTCCGCGAATGACACGTTGGTGCATCAAACTCTCAGCGTACGACTACGATCTGGTCTACCGCAATGGGAATAAACATCAAAACGCCGATGCGCTGAGCCGCCTGCCACTAGATGCAACTGTTGACGAACCCTTTCCACCAGGAGACGTTCTGATGTTCGAAGCACTGCCAGAACCTCCGCTTACAGCAGGCACAGTTGCAGCATCTACGCAGAAGTGCGCAGCTCTCCGTCTAGTTTACACAGCTGTTCAACAAGGCAACGTGCATAAACTCAAAGGGGACAACTTCGACGCTTACCGCAGGCGAGCTACTGAGTTGAGCACTCATCGCGGCTGCATCATATTTGGGTCCCGATCGAGTTGTGATTCCGAGTGAACTACGCGCACAGGCTATCCCACGAAACACAAAAAGCGCTAATAGACGTCTAAAAAAAGTCTTGGAAAGAAAAGCTTGACATCTAAAAGAAGTTTCAGCTAAGCAGTTTTTTAGACTTCGACGTTTAGTAGCCCTCTATTAGCTCTAACGCTACGCTTGTATACGGCTAGAAAACTTCTGAGGTAGAACTTTTATAGAATTTTTTTAGACGTTCCTTTTTTTTTCGAAACGGGTGCCTGGATTATTTTACGCATTTGAATACTGATTTCAGTGCTGCGTTTAAACCCTCTAAAGCTTTAAAAATGTTGTTGTTCATTTTTCTGGTATACACAACTCAAAAAAGAACTCAAAGCTGATTTGAAATGACCCGAACAATGAGCCCACATTACAAGGGATGTATGGCTGTAGTAATGAGGCATAAATGCATGTGCTAGCACACTTTTCAGTCACTGCGTTACTCTTTATTGAATCCAGTGCATACACCCACACAAAAAAAGAAAAGGATCAGGAAATTAATGTTAGAAGCCACGGAGGAGGTAGCTTCACTGGGTTGGCTGACGTTACAACGGTAAGCACTTGGATGGCGGGGAAGTGTCGAGCAGCAACCAATTGTTAAATCAAAAATTAATTCGGCCCCGGGCCTTGTTCACAACGGATGCGTTGATGAGCAAGTTGCTGTGACGTGGATGGCACTGAAGAGCTCGCTAGGTGTTCCAAAAATCGCTTTTCTTGCACGGAGGATGCCAACTAGACGGTAACAAGGGGAAGTCAAATCCAGCTCGGTTCAGCAGCCTGCACAAGTGAAAAATATTAGAGTAACCAAAAGCACAGTCAGTCAGGTGCATGTAGAATGGCCAATGAGGAGTCGGAAGCAAATAAGACCAGGAAATGGCAAGGAGTGACAGCACAGGCAATAAAATAAGCTAATTAAAAACATCGATGCATATGATGTCACTGCAAGCGGCATTTCAGCAGAAGGCTACGGCTCACCATAAACTCAAGAAGTCAATCACTGTGGAGGCCTTTAACAGAAGCAAAATCGAAACAGCGTGCATGGACACTGAAAGCCAAGCAGTCAATAGCAAGTGCACTGCCTTACTGTGATGCACACTGTACTCATAGAACCTCCTAAGCTGCATCTTGCAAACAGGCATTCTCTTACCTGCAAGATGTGGCTGAATCAAAAGTGGTTGATGTTTGACATCTTGCACCGTCGCATGAAAACATTGCAGAGATGCTGCTGTCCTGGTAATGCCTGCATCACTTCAGTATACACCAGAGATGTGTTAAATCTTGGACCTTAACTTGACAGCCACACAAGGCACATCTGAAAGATAAGACAATTAAAAGTGCGTGTGTATAAGGTTCCTAACACTGCATTGCCAAAGAAGCCCTTTCTAATCTGTACGATGAAGCTCAAACAGTGGGCAAGAGATTACTTACACCACTGCACAAGAAGCATTAGTCCAGATTCCCACCTCAGAAATGAAACAATCTCCAGGCCAAGTCATCTGAACAAACAGGTACAAGGTGCTGCTATTAATTTGCGTGAAACTAGACCAGATCCTTGCTCCTCCGGCCAACAGTTGGAGTTCTAAAGGACAAACAAATAATGGGGCTTGTGGAATGAACATTAGCAAAGAGCCTAGACATATACAAGAAATCATGAAGTGAAAGAAAAGGTGTCAGCTGCAAAGCGTGCCTACCAAAACTCGAGAAGTTAAGCAAGAAAGGAGGTCCTCTGAAAACCACTGTTGAACAGCCTGTACACAAAACGAAATGTACACAGTGAAGTAGGGTCAACGCCAGCTGTGCACGGTGCAATGGTTTTCCAAAAAATAAAAGCTGCCATGCCTGCAAAGATCCGTAGTACTTCACTGCACTGTCAAACAGCCTGCACACATACAGAGCAGCACCACTGAGTAAACTACCTTTGTGCCGGGGCTCTCAATCGCAATGAAATAAAAGCTTGACGCAGTTAAGATAACCAAAGCCTTTTTAACGCGAGTTTCACTGACGGCAATCACAGCAAGGAGAAATGGAGCACACAGGTGGCCAGATGAGAGTCCTTGGCAAGAATAAAACCCTGCCAGAATGCAATAGAGCACAGACTTTAATCAATGTGTGGGAAAAAATCCGCGCCTTATCAACCTACGCTTAAACAAAGCTGGTTGGTTTGAAGCTTTGTCACGTTCACCTTGTCACCGCCTTGATAAAGCAACTCGCATGCGAGAGCAGCCTAGCTGTATCCACTTAACAAAAGCTCAAATACATGCAAATGCCCTGTTTTAATACATTCAACGCTGCACTTTGGTACGTAAAACACTGGCTGATACTGTTTTGTGATTTGTAAACCAAAGGTTCAATGAGGCGCGTTAGTGGCTTAGCCGGCAAAGCCGACGCTTTCACCACAGAAGAGAAATGGAACGTTACTTACTTTTGCGGAAAACGAGGCTCACATCTCAGTGCAACACTGGTAGTAAACGATACCGCAGAAAAGGGGGAAAATGCAAACTGCAGCGGCGTGAAGTGCCAACCAGCGCGGAAAAAAGTGCGCAGCGAAACATACTACAACGTGCGCAGCAACCGCTTCGCGCGCGTAGCTCAGTAGCTATCGCTAGGCTCTGCAACGCCAAATGACCAAATGAAGTACTAAATTTCTAAACGTAAAAGTAAACAAATCATCAAAGAACCAAAAAACAAATTGAATCTAATACTTTCATGTAAAACTAAGCACTTGCAGCTTCCACTAAGATTTTTTTTTTTGCTTTAAACGGTTAAAACCACTTTGGCAAACTATGCATCGCCACCGTGCGGAGCGACACCAAACAGCAAGCTGCGGCGTGACAGCGTGACTCGAGAAAGATTGCCTCCAAGATACGCCGCCACGAAAAGATAGCGCGCGGGTGATCTGCGCGATAAACCGCACGAGCGAGCTCGGCGTAGGCGGCGGGAAGGCGGCGAAGGCAGCGTGCGCTGCGCCTGTCAATCCGCATGCTGCCGCCAGTTAGCCGAGGCGTAACAGAGGCGTTCGCAACATGAAGCAATTTTTTTCGCTCGCGTAACTACCGTCGGCTTTCAGGGCCATTATATGTTACCTAAATCCAGCCTTACGAGTGGCGGGTTAGCTGCACTCGATGTGGAACGTGATTCGGGCTCCGTAGGAGAAAACGCGCTTTCTGTGTTCGAATACAAAGAGCGACCGGTCTTTGCACCGGCGCGCCTGTTCTTCGAAACGTCAAGCAGGAGGGCCATCTAATTTATGTGCCGTGGTTTACAGCATGTTTAATCCACGGTGGCAACTCTCTGCTGATTGCTGGCGCATCTCCTTGACGTGGTCTCAAGTTCCACGTGTTAGAAACAAGTCTAGAAAACATCTGACTACAGATGTTTCACAGAAGTTTCACAGCAAACGTCTGACTGCAGATGTTTAAGAGACGTCGCAGAGGAAACTTCTTCTTCTCGACATCTATGAGACGTTTGAACACAGCGCAAGACGTTTGTAGTCATTTGAAGCTGTTCCGAGACGTTCGTAAGACGTTTTGTGTTTCGTGGGATGTCTCTCATCCACGCTGGACATCGAGGCATCGTTGCAATGAAAAAGTGTGCCAGAAGCTACATGTGGTGGCCTGGCATTGACAACGACATCGAAACAGTGGTGCGAGAATGCAAGCCTTGCCAGCTGGAACAGCCGGAGCGCCCCGCCGAAAGCTCCTGTCCCAGAATGGGAAAAGCCAGACACACCATGGCACACATTGCACATTGATTTTGCAGGACCAATTGAGGGCTGCACTTTCCTTGTGGTCGTAGACGCCTACACAAAGTGGCTTGAGATAAGGCAAATGGGACAGACGACTTCAGCAGCAGTCATTGACAACCTCCGATCACTATTTGCAACGTTCGGCCTGCCACGCAAGGTAGTATCGGACAACGGAACACCGTTTGTGTCTGCGGAGATTCTCAAGTTTTATCGCGACAACGGGATCTCCTCAGTCACATCGGCCCCCTACCACCCAGCGACAAACGGACAAGCCGAGCGCTACGTAGCCGAGCTAAAACGCGCCCTTGAAAGAGATCAGACAGGCTCGCTGCAGCGCCGCCTTGCGCGCTTTCTCTTCAAGCAGCACACGACGGTTCAGAGCACAACAGGCGAGACCCCCTCGAAAATGATGTTCGAGCGTGAAATGCGAACCCAGCTCACAGCCATCCTCCCCGAGCCAAAGGCAAAGACGTTCCGGGAAGAAAAAGCAATTCCGCGCTGCGGCACGCTTAATGAGGGGCAGCGCGTCCTCGCCCGACAGTTGGCTCGTCAACATACATGGCACAGTAGCACGCCGACATCTCAACCAGCTGCGTAGATTTACGACGCCGTCTGAGAGCTGTCCGCCAGCGGAGAGAACACGTGCACCATCTTCCCACATAGCCTGGCACCTCTCCCCGGAAGAAGAGACTTCGCCCAGGACAGACCTAGGAGACACAGCGAACAACAGCCAGCCTACAAGTGTTTCTCCCCCGAGCGTACAAAGCCAGCGCGCCTCCACGCGTGAGCGCCGACCCCCTGCACGCTACCAGGCAACTTTCTAAGGGGGAAGGAAGTGTTGTGTCCCCTTATTGCTTTTGTGTGTGTGTTACCCCTGCAGTGTCCCGTCCGAACGGCCACTTGCCCCTTCTTCGCGCGCTGTCGCCGATGCCCCACACGGTGCGCCCCCGCATCCTCCTCCTGTTTTGGGAAGCCACTCCCTCCCGTGGACGCTTCTCCGCTCCCTCCTTTCTTCGGGCGGCCAGTTCGGCTCCTGCCTCGGTCGACGTTGGTCGCACCCTCATCAGCTTTAAATAAACAAAGTCTTAAAGTACCGTGTGCGTCTTTCGCTGCATTGAACACAGCGACCGGACACGACAGTTAACTTATTAAATAATGAGCCATGCAAATGCGATCTTCATTGGTAATGTCTGAAAAAAATGCTTTTTTATTTGCTTGGCTTGAAGAGAGGTGCATAGGCGAATAGATAGAAGTTTACCTCGAGCTACAATGAAGTTACGTTTGCTCTGCAGAGCTCAATATTCTGCTTGCAGGCCTTATTCTAGCTGCTTGATAACTGGTTTTGGTCCGGTATTTGCTGTTTTCGCCAGGTTCTGATTGACCAGCAATTGTAAAATTCAGGTAATATGGGATATCGCCACATGATTTTACTGATACCTTAGCGACGTTTAATCGTTTTCTGGGATAGGTGGTCAAAAAACTCACATGTTGAAGCTCGTGGGAGCGAAAATAGAGAAAAAACTATGCTTCGTATATTCCTATATACTACCGGACTACAGTGCTGCTTCAAACGTCGCGCTTAGTGGCCCGACGAGCGCTGAAGGCGACTGGCAGCAGCTGTTTTTCTTTCTTTTTTTCGCGAAGAGATGCCCGGGACGTAGTCCGGGTGATTGCCACCTGAAAACGGTCCCCTGCGTTCAATTTACGGTCACACTTACATGGAATGTCGCGCCCAGACTTCTCATAATGAGAGCCCGACAGAACGCGAACAAGCTGCAGACGTTGATTCTTGTACTGTTCGCCGCGCGACTGAAGAGCAAACATGCGGATTAAGAGACGCAAACTATCATATTTCGATGCAGAAATGCTCCGCGCAGCCAATACGTCGCCTAACTTTTTCCGCTCTACGGCCGCTGCGCATCGCTTTGGCCCATATTTAAATGCGATAAACTTGAGGAAACTTGTGCCGCTGCCTTTATTCCGCATTGCGGTTCAACCACCCGCACCACAACTCGCCGGAATATTGCAAAATGCGTTCAAAAACGCTCAAGCGAGGCATACCCAAGGCACACGGTACCGGCTTTTGCCTACACAACGAAAGTCACTGCTGACTCCAGCGCCGCCGCATCTACGTGACATCACGGCCCGACGCTTGTTCTTTTACCCTCGCACGCAGGCTGCGGGCGCGCTCCTACTCTCGACACCAGTCGCCATCTGTCGGCGCGCGCGGCCCGATGGACTGCGGGTCGCGCAGGCGCCGCGCATGGAACGCGTGTTTACTTGTTCGCTTCTGCCGTTATCATTTAACGTATGAGGGTGTGTGCTGTGCGTCACTACTCATATTTCCCCTCTACCAGACAGTTCTGCGGTTATCTTGCGCGCACTTACTCGTTAACGTGACATCCGAGTGTAGTCGGCCAGGTAGCGTTCGGACTGGAAACCGGTACTTCTAAGCAGACTTTTGCGCTGGCGTGTCGTTTGTTGTCGCCTTTTATGTGCGCTATTATCTATGATAATTTTATGCATCAGAAAGTAGATTTATTGGTGTGACTCAGTGGAGTAGTAAGTGGATAGGCGAGCTGCAGACTAAAGGTTGTTCCGATGAAGCGCGTGTTTTCAGTCACCTGTACGTGTTCAGCATCGTTGCGCTGTACTTGCTCTTAACACATTTCATGCACAGGATTGTAAGCACGACCGCTACCAATTTCAGCAGCTCTTTCCGCACGCATGTCACAGGAATCGGGGGGGGGGGGTAAAAGGTTTACCGTAGTATCTTTCTGCTGTTGGTATCTACCTTAATCATAGGAAAATATGCGCGATTTCATTGCATTCTTTCACACTTAGCCAAACGGCTACGCAAAGCTGTCACACGCGGCGAGAGCTCCCGAATAAAATAAACGCGACTTCAGATCTCAGAATTCGGGAAATTTAGGCTGGATTCGCTGGTCATATCTATATTCAAGCTTTGATAAGCGAAAGTATGTTTTATGCATGGTTTATGCACCAGGTTGCATAAACCATGATGAAATTTATTCTCTGTTCGCGCTGCTACTCGGTTAAGCTCACAGTGGTAATTTGTTGATAAACTGGCACACCACGCACGCGACAAGAAAGCACTTTTTGTGGGGGGTGCTTTATGGCCCGCAGGAAGGATTAATAGTGCTTGGGAATTGGAGCTGCATGCTAGCCACACACCTAATGCTTGATTTGAAGAAAAAGTTCTCTTTGGGGTGGAGCACCACACGGTAGCAATATAAGTAAGAGCTTTTTTTTTCTCTCTTTACCTTCTTCTTCCTGTGTTGTGTTCGCGCTGTTGATACATATAAGTACGAGCGCGCGCTAAGCGCCGGCACAATTAACGTCAATATAAAACTAAATGCCATTATAACTCATCAATGTTATCGCTTTGATAACGTAAGTACTTCCTGCATCACAGCCACGCTGCAGAAGTATGCTCGCGCGGCCGCAGAGCTGCCGCAGCCCCGCAGTTCCCAATGAAACGCCCGCACCGCGGCGCGCCAGTCGGCGGAAAATGGTAGCGCCGGGGAGCGGCTCTGGATTCTGTTCTATTTACGTTTCAAAGAGATAACACTGATGCGCTATAATGGCATTTAGTTTGACATTCATGTTAAATGTGCCGACGCTTAGACCGCGCTCGGGCTTATATCGCTACCGTCTTGCTCCGCCGCAAAGAAAACTTTTTGTTCAATATCAAGCATTAGGTGTGCGACTAGCGTGCAGTTCCAATTCCAACGCACTCTTAATCTTTCCTACCGGCCATAAAGCACCCCTCACAAACAGAGCTTTCTTGTCGCATGCGTGGTGCGCCGGCCGTTTATTAACAAATTACCGCTGTGAGCTCAACTGAGTCGCAGCGCCAACAGAAAACAAATTTTGTCATGGTTTATGCAACCTGGTGCATGAAAACATACTTTCGCTTAATTTATCAAAGCTTGAATAGATATTAGCAGAGAAGCCAGCTTTCACGAATTCTGAAGTACGAAGTCGCATTTATTTTATTCGGGAGCTCTCGCCGCGTGTGAGAGCGTAGCCGTTTGTCTAAGTGTGGAAGAATGTAATGAAATCGCGCATATTTTCCTATGATTAAGGTAGATACCAACAGCAGAAAGATACTACGGTAAACACTTTACCCCCCCCCCCCCCCGATTCCTCTGACATGCGTGCGGAAAGAGCAAGTGAAATTGGTAGCGGTCGTGCTTACAATCCTGTGCATGAAATGTGTTTAATGGGAACAAGAGCAAGCTCAGCGCAAGGATGTTGAACACGCACTGGTGATCGAAAACACGCGCTTCGTCGGGACAACCTTCAGTCTGCAGCTCGCCTATGCAGTTACTACTGCACTGAGTCAAATCAATAGATCTACATTCTGATGCATAAAATTATCACAGATGATAGCGCACGTAAAGGGCGACAACAAACGACACGCCAGCGCAGAAATCTGCTTAGAAGTACCGCGGTTTCCAGTCCGTACCCTACCTGGTCGGCTACCCTCGGATGTCAAGCTAATGAGTAACGTGCAAGATAACCGCAGTATACTCTCTGGAAGAGGGAAAATGTGAGTAGTGACGCACAGCACACACCCTCGTAAGTTAGCTGATGGAGCACAACAACGGCAGAAGCGAACACGTAAACATGCGTTCTAAGCCGGCGCGACCCGTACTCCCTCGGACTATACCCTCGGACCGCGCGCGCCGACAGATGGCGACTGGTGTCGAGAGTAGGAGCTCGCCCGCAGCCTGCGTGCGAGGGTAAAAGAATCTGGTCCATAGGCTCGGCTGAACAGTCTTGCTATGGATAATGCTAAGGAGAAAGCAAGAAGACAGACGGAGGTGAGGAAGAATTAGGCAACGTGCTTTCGCAATCCTTTAAGTAAACCAGAGTTAAACCACAGCCAATTTTTAAAATATTTCCTTCGGGAAAACAGGGTGCGGCCCATACGCGGGTGCGTTTATGTGGTATGTTGAATTTTACGAGTCGAAAAATGTGTGGAAATTTTACTACGCCGCGTACACCCCGCTAGAAGTGCAAAAAGAGCACAAACCCAAGTCGTTCACGGCCACTCTAGTGCAAAGAAATATCTAACGGCAACACAACACGCACTCGAAAACACAAGCGAGGACTACGTGATGTTAGAAATAATCCCAAACAGAAAAGGGGACAACAGTCTCTTTATTGTGAATATATACAACTCACCGGAAAACCGGGGCACAGGGCTGGCGGACCTATTACGCAAAGCCATTAGACTATCTTATAAGAAGGGATTAGTAATCACGGGGGACTCAACGCCCCGCATCAGGCATGGGGATATCGGACGGCCTCCCCTAAGGGAAACAAACTATGGACAGAAATCCAAAACTTAAGGCTCACGCTACTAAACAACCCGCAAGACCCCACGAGGATAGGCAATAGCGTCAGCGTAGACACGTCCCCAGACTTGACGCTAGGCAAAGACCTCGAGGGTGAAAGATGGTCAAACACAGGACACACCTTGGGTAGCGATCACTACATCATAGAGATTGAAACACAAACCAGGCCGATGAAGGGGAAGCTGCGCGAAACGAAGCTGACAGACTGGGACACCCTCCGAAAAGTCTGGGACCTGCTCCGAGGGAGATATCGGATCTAAATCAATGGGTTGAGACACTCAAAAGAGACGTAAACAGTCACACTAGACAGACCCCAACCACCGCACATGACATCACAGACTCGAGGCTGGCCCACATGTGGGAAGCCCACGAGAGCCTCTTGAAGAGGTGGAAAAAACAGAAACACAATAGAAGGCTAAAGAAGAGAATATCGACACTCGAAAAACATATAGAAGACTACACAACGAGCTTCAGCGTCAATACTGGGGACAAATTTGCGATGAAATGAATGGAAAGCTAGGGTGCAAGAACACGTGGCACCTTCTTCGCCACTTACTAGACCCAGGACAAAGTCGGCGGCACAAGGGCAGCTTAAACGATTGATTCACAAATACCAGGGAACAGCCGCGGACCTAATAGAGGAACTGAAGAGCAGGTACCTTAACACAGACAAAGGGGGTTCATCTCCAGCTTACCAAGGAGCAGAGAACACACAGCTAGATGAGGACATCTCGATAGCGGAGGTATGGAGAGCAATGAGTCAACTAAGAACCACGTCGGCAGCGGGGGCAGATAGGGTAACCAACAAAATGCTAAGGAACCTAGATCTAGTCTCGGTCACGGCAGTCACAGATTACCTAAATGAGATATGGAAACGAGGTAGTCTATATACTTCACAATGGAAATATGCCAAAGTAATCTTTATTCCAAAACCCCCGGGAAGAAACCTGAAGTGGGCAACCTCAGGCCGATATCGCTAACGTCCTGCCTGGAGAAGCTGATGAAACATGCCATATTAAACAGACTCCAGGAATACGCAGAGGAAAGGGAGGTATTTCCTGAAACGATGCTAGGCTTCAGGAGCAAGTTGTCCACGCAGGACGTCATGCTCCAGCTCAAAGCAGACATCATAGACCCACCCAACAAAGGGGGCGCCAAAACTATACTGGGCCCAGACCTACATAAAGACTTCGATAACATCAAACACGAGGTCATACTAACTAATCTGGCGGAGATTGCCCCTGGAAAGCGGACCTACGATTACGTAAGGGACTTTCTAACCGGCGGAACCGCAGAAATAAATCTAGGAGACATCCAGTCAGGAACTATTAAGCTGGGAGACAAGGGAACTCCGCAGGGCTCAGTGCTCTCTCCTTTCTTATTCAACCTGGCGTAGAAGAACCTACCGCCGATATTGAAGACTGTCGAAGGTATAAACCATACGCTATATGCGGATGACATAACAATATGGACGCATACAGGAAACGATGGGGAAATAGAACAAAATCTCCAACACGCGATCGATATTGTCCAGGATTACGCGGAATGGGCAGGACTAAAATGCTCGCCAAGCAAATCCGAACTTCTGGTGGTGGTGGTGGTGAAAACTTTTATTTTGTGAAAAAGAGTTTGGGAGCCACAGAGTGGCCCCGCTACATGGTCGGCGTCCCTAGTCCGGGACACCGCACGACGAGGCCCCGTCTCTCGCCCGTTTCACCAGAGCCCTTTGGGACTCAAGCGAGGAGCAGTTGAGGAGGGCAGTCTCCCATGCCTCTCTGGAAGGAGTAGGGGAAGGGGGGAGGTGGGGATTTTGAGTACATGCCCACACCATGTGGAAGATATCACAGGTCTCCCCACAGTGTGGGCATCGCCCATCCGTGTTAAGATCATAATGTTTTATTATTGCAGGACAGAGTAGAGTACCTGTCTGCAGGCGCCATAAAGTTCGCTCCTCCGTCTTACTCAGCCCTTTTGCAGGGGCCGGGAAAAGGCGGTGGTTGTCGCTATAATGTGTTAATATTTCCCTGAATCGCAGCAGCGGCTGGTTAGTCTCCGAGCCAGAAGAGCTGGGATGAGGAGCCCGGTGAGTAAGCGCTCGGGCAGCTGCGTCAGCGGCCTCATTACCTCGTAAGCCCTGGTGGCCAGGAGCCCAAATGATTCGTTTGGGTGTTGGATCAGTGGCAGTCCGTCGTAGAATACAAGCAGCTAAGGGGGAGATCTCCCCTGCCAAGTGATGTTCACATGCTTTTCGGGAGTCCGTGATGATTATTCTCGAATTGGCGTGGGCGGCAGCAAGCGCTGTCGCCAAGGGCGTCCGCAGAATTTTTTTCAGGGGGGGGCCCATTGGTTGTTGGCGCCGGAGGGGGGGGGGGGGTATATTCGTAGCGAAAAGGCACTATTTGCGGAGTAAATTTATTTATTTATATATAAATAAAAAATAAGTAAAATACACACATGAAAGAAAATTACAAGCAGCAAATTAAAGCGCGGATTGTAGAGATACATTGGAGTTTATCAACAAAGAAACAATTAAAATTAATAAAAATGCAAAAAGATACTATCAATACTCGAAGTGCTCAGTCTTACTGCATACGGGTTCTCGACTCACCCGAATTGATGACCAGCACACAGCGCAATATGTTCACAAACACGCAACTACAGTCACTCAGTCAGTCTTCCTTGAACAGCAACTGTAGGCGCCTCGGATTTTTCTGGGCGAATTGCGTAGTTACACGGGTGATAAATTCATTTCTGTGCTTCATTACACGCTCTCAGTGCACAGTCATCATATATATTGATTGGAAAAATGGTTGAACGAGTACGTTGAAAACAAAAGATGACTATATACAACGAAAACTTATTTACAAGATAAATGCACGCTCGCAGCTTCATACACCTCGCTCCATCTTGCTCGCGCATCCGCACAGTCGAGCAACCGCACACACACTGCTCGCCGCTTTCTCGTCCGCTGTCTTGGTTGTTCTCACCTTCGTTGACAACCCGCCACTAAAAACACCGAAGCACAAACACAGAGGCGCGCACATGTGCAAGGGCTTACTTGCCACAATATCCACGAATGCGCACTTTTGGGGTGTAAGGAACGCCGCGCGACTTCCGAGGGGAAGGGACACCCGCAACTAATTCGGTCGGAAAATTTGTTTTTGTGCTTTTATGGGGTTCGGAGCCCCAAAACGACTCAGGCTATAAGGGACGGAGTAGTACAGAGTTTCGGATAATGTCGACCACCTGGGTCTCTTTACCATGCACTGACACGCACAGTACATGGGCGCTGTTGTGATTTGAGGCCCAGCCAGAGGTGACAGGCGAGCCAGGCAGGCGCCATCGGGCTGCGTTGACCAAAGGCGCTGGTTTTCGGAGAAGACGCAAGGAACGCTGGTGTGGGGGCGCCTCTGGAGACTGCGTCGCCGTGAACAAAAGCAGCTAATCCCCTTTGCCGAAGGTTCTGAAAGCGGCGCTTCTACCGCACTGAGCTCTCCCGTGGATCGGAGGAGACAGCGAGCGGCGGCGGCGCCAACTCGTCGCCCGCTTGCCCCTGAGCAGCCCGACAAAGCGGGGGTGGACACGGCTGATTTGTCCTTCCCCCCTCAAGAATTCATCGGTGGCCGGCGTACGAACGTAACCTGATTCTAGCGAGCGACCTGTGCCCTCTTAGCGCGCGAGCGGCGCGAACTTGATTACTTTTGTATTTTGTAAATAGTGTACAAAGCTCTCCCCTGTCCTTTCTCGCTGTCGCTCCCCTCTATACTTCTCCTCAGTATCCTCTCCCTTTCCCTTTCGTTTCCGCCGGCTGCAGCTCGGGTGCTTAAGATATTAGATAGCAATTGCCGCGGCCGGCAACACTCTTTTGCTTCACTTTTTATTTTTATTTTATTTTTTAAATAAACCACTACCACCACCACCACCTGTGCCCTGTGCACTGTCTGCCTCGCTATCTCTCTAGAGATCAAAGAAACAGACACCCATCTCAAGACGGCTCGAAACACATGCTCGCCGGTGCCGCTGCATGTCTGCAACAGGTCGTCCTTCAGCAGAGCTGGCGGTGGCGTGGTTTGAAAACGGCGGAACGACGCGCGCCCGGACGCGGCATTTCGCAGATGTGACCAAGCGTCGAAGCGGGGCTGCTTTTACCCTTTTGGCTGAGCGCACCACCGCCCCTGGCGTGCGGCCATCACTCACGGTTCGAGTGAGTGATTTTCCAGGGGGGTGCAGCCGCCCCCCCTTGCCCCCCCCTCCGGACGCCCATGGCTGTCGCTACTTCCTCGGCCCGCATTGAATTCGGGGCTCGAAAGGAGAGTCCATCAACATGCATTTCCTGGTGAACGACAGCGGCCGAGTAAAATCCCGTGGGCGATGGCCCTGCTACGTCAACATGGTGATCCGGGGGGCTAGCAAACGCGATACCAACGCAGGAGACATTCACGTACTGGTAAATGAGACTCCGGCAGAGTTGACAAAATCACGGTCCTAGGACTTATAATACAGGACAATAGAAAGAAAACAATAAACAGGCTTAAGTCCACAATTAACATGACAACCAGGCTCATATAAGGCGAATAGCTAACAAAAGACGGGGAGTCAAAGAGAAAGCTCTCTGCCGAATGGTTCAGGCTTTCGTGATAAGCAGAATAGTTTACGCCGTTCCCTACCTCAAGCTAGGGCTGGCGGAACAGAACAAAATAGATGGGATCATAAGGCAGGCATATAAAGCAGCATTGGGGCTGCCCCACTGCACTCCTACGGAAAGACTTCTTAAACTGGGGATCTACAACACCACCACGGAACTATGCGAGGCAAATATATTTGCGCAATTAAGGAGGCTTGCGACCTCACCCCCGGGGAGAAAGATCCTGAGCAACCTAGGATTACATGATAGAATTCCGGAAAGAAACGCGCAGGCAAAATTACCGACCAAAGTTAGAAAATTACTCACTATTAAACCACTTCCAAAAAACATGCACCCTGCTTTTCACGAAGGCAGGAGGAGAGCCAGAGGGCCCTTGAAACCAAGCTCGAAGGCTCGGAATACAACCTATGTAGACGCGGCGGAATACGAAGGAGGCGACTCCTTTGTGGTCGTGGCCGTGAACGACTCGGGTGAAACATTAACGGCCGGTTCGGTCAAAACAAAAAACTCAGGGACAGCGGAGGAGGCGGCTATCGCCATGGCAATGGCCAGCACCAAAGCAGTCACCATAATTAGCGACTCCAAGGTGGCTATCAACAATTTTGCGCGGGGTATGATCTCCCAGGAGGCAGAACGAATATTAAGACATCAAGACTGGGACCAAAGAGAGGTGGAACTAATATGGGTGCCGGCACACTCGGGGAACAGGGGAAACGAGTTGGCTATGTCAGCCGAGCAGTGGGCCGGGTTGACTCCCCAAATTTCACGAGAGAATTGCATTCATATCATTTCACGAATACACCAATCAGTTTAAACTGGAAAGGATCGAGATCTATCCGCCACCAAACAAAAAGCTCGACAAAAGCCAGGAGGTAACGTGGCGTCGGCTCCAGACGCGAGCCTTCTTTAGCCCGTCGAGACTAGCACACATGTATCCAACACAATACAACGCTACTTGCAAACAATGCGGCGAGATAACTGGATATGACCACATTTTATGGAGCTGCAAAAAGGCGCCGCCACCAGCGGACCTACTACCAGTCCCTTCTCTAGAGCGGTGGGAGGCTATACTGGCCAGCTCAGACCCGTTGACGCAAGTCCGGGCCACTGAGTGGGCTCACAAGGTCGCCAAGAGCCATGGGCTCGAAGCCACCTAGTATAATGTCCACTAGGGCTCAGTGCTAACAATAAACGTTTTCCAATCCAAATACCCCGCGTAAGAGGCGCACCCCGAACTTTGAGACGGATTTTTTGAAAAAAAAAGTGCGCCTATTATGCGAGCAAATACGGTACAGCTACTAGGCACCATATTTTATATGTTAGGCAATACCAGGTTTCAGATAAAATATGGCAGTGGTTTAGCTCTGGTTAAACCTGGTTGTGTTGCGAAAGCGATGGCTGCCTGGCTGCGCTTAGGATTCACTTGAAGCGAGCGCCGGCGGCGCCATCTGGCGAAGCGCGGCGGTGGCACCTGCTGCGGTTGCTAGGCGACGGCTCGAGTCATTCCTGGAGTCGCAGCCAGTTTCGCCACGGCGACAGTGCGGCCACGCTGAAGAGGCGAAACGGTGGGCGTAGTGTTGCTTTCGCAACAAAAGGCCTTAGGAAGCCTCTTGATCAATGCTTCGAAGATCGACACACACCATTTTAAATAGCATATGTTAGGGCACCTAAAACCGGGAAGAATTTTCGATGTTTGTTGCAACGCTGTACAGTTCTAGAGTGAAAAAAATTCAGGGGGTGCTTTAGCTTTCTTAAGTGCTGCAAGGCAAAAGTGTTGCCTGGCGCAGTTTTTCTTTTTCAATTTTTTTTTCATATCTTTATTTTACTTTTTATTTTCTTATTGTAGTTTTTATTTCGTTTTATTTTGTTTTTTATTTTTTTCTATTTCATTAATTTTATTTATGAAACCCATGCATTCACTAGATGTGCTTTTATTCATGCTCAAACCCTGAGCCTTCATGGCGGTGTGGTAGTCTCCACTTCAAATGCTCCCTGGTTCGATTCCCAGCCTCAACACAGTTGTTTTTTTAAGTAGTGACGCCGAAACGCGGACACACTTACATTCCTTGGTCACGACAGTATCAGGCATTCAAAGCTGTTGCCTTAATATGCAGAATTGGGCCCCCTCCGATTATTCAAATGCGCTGGGAAGTTCGTGTATTAATAGCACAGACCTGGAACTTCAGCACATTCCTCATCTAAGTGTATGTTATACAAATCCCCGAAGCATTTTTTGCAGGTGCTTTTGTTCACGTTTTTTGTACCCCTTCCCAATAAGTTACGCACCCTGCTGCTGCCACTGCCGGCAGATGGCGGAAGTAGGCTGCACATGGCTGAATTTACTTGTCTGATGGGGAAAGGCAGCCAAGAATAACATTTGTTTCAAGGACTTACCTGCTCCTAGCATTTCTAGCATGCTGGAAGGGACGACACTAGCACTTGTGACCAGACAGGGGTGACCCATGACACATTAGCGTGACGCTCCCAACATTCAGCAAGCCATGTGTGCGCCACACGCCATCCCCTCTAGTCACGTAAAGAAGCAGGCCAAACGTGATGTGTTAGATGCTATGATGGGGCACAAGTGAACCTTTAAAATCAGGCAGGTTGAAGGAAATCCGGGAAAGAGCCAAGCTAGGTATTTCCGGATCACCTCCAATGGTAGGGTGTCGCTGCAAAAGAAGTAATCGCCCTGGCTCCGAGCTTCAGAAGAGGAGGAGCCTTCAAGGAAATGTACGGCATCAAGTATTTTCTCTGGAATGGTCTGTAAAACATTAGTAAACATGCATCACATTGTAGAATTTGCCCATACCTGCCAATAATTTATAACTGAATTTCTTCTCCAATCCAATTCGGGTTTTGGTTTCAGCAGCTGAACTGAGACTATGTCACAAGTAGGAATGTGGTTGTGTGAAGCACAAGAGAACTGCAATGCCGTAACTGTTAGCCAACTCTCCATTTTCCAGTCTCCTAGGGTAGGCTGATACAAGAGGAGAGCAAATTAAAACTTCGAAGCAGTAGTTCTTGTATGCCCCATGTAACCTCAGCCCTATTTGTGACGTCACCACTGTTCCAAAGAAAGCGAGCAGTAAAATTTTCGTACCCACTGCGATGGCCTAGTGGCCCAAGGGCACGGGACTGAATCCTGGCACCAGCATTTCGATGAAGGCAAAATGCAAAAGACGCCAATGGGCTGTGCGATGTCTGAGCACATTAAAGAACCCCAAGTGGTTTAAAATAATCTGGAGCCCTCCACTACGGCTGTCGTAGGTACATATGCAGCTTTACCATACCATGCCACACCATAAATCATACCATAACAAAAATTGATGCTTTGCCTTTAATACCAATCATGAATTTATTTGTAAGATAAAATAAAGTGTAAGCCAATAGAACATTCTGACAGAAGATATAAAAACAATGGCCAGAAAGAATGACTCAACCAAAAGACTTTTGTTGTAGAAAATTCCGCCCAGCCAACTAAAAACACCAATAGCACTAAATCACAGCGAATACTAGTAGCCACCCATGCTGGAAAGAACACCACCAGGCATACTGTTGTTGTTGACACCTGTACTCATTATTTTATTATTTCAGGCATAATCATTAATATCGAATTGCGTCATAAATATACTTTCACACTCCACAAACAAAGCAAGAAAGCCCCCACATGCGATCAGCAAGGAGCTCCTCTCTCTGCAAAGAGAAGAAAAGGAAAGGAGGTCAAAACAACATGATGAAGGCAATATAATAGTACGCGTTTGCAATACAATCCTGGATGGATTGCAATGGATGATTTCTCTATGAGCAAGGTTTTGTTTTGAGTTTGACAGATGGCGCTAAGCAACCAGATCATTTAAGATCATCATCATCCTCGGCAAAAGCGCGCGGTCGCCAAGTTTCGTTTCCGTGTCACCTGCGCTCGTGTCTCCGGCGTTTCTCTCGCATTAGACAATAATAATCATGCGGTTATGATAAAGGAAAGATGCGGCAATTGCCCCTCTCACTAGGAGGTTACCCGAGCTGCGCTGTGAGCGAAGGGAAGAAGAGCCGTAGTGAAGGGCTACCACGCCGGCAAATCTCGCATTAAAAGAAGCTGGCTGCATCATGTCGCGATCTGTTGACTTTGTTATCGTCAGCAGTGCCGGCCAATGACGCCGAGATAACGCGAGCAAGCTCCAATATGGCCCTGAAGATCGGCATGCAGCTTTTACACGAGAAAAAAAAAAATCTCATTTTTCGAGGAGAAAATAGGGGCGGGGGGTCATTATGCGAGTGGGTTCATTGCGCGAGTATATACGGTAGATGCCGCAGTTCCTGAGGCGAGAACTTCACCGCCAGCGAAATGTCAAAAGCCTCATTTCTTTCTCGACAATCTCATCAAAGTTTTTATGGAGGTTGTTTATGTGTTGGCGCTCGCTGGTACCGGTGCCGCAGTTTCTGCAATAGCCAGAACCTTTTGCCATTCCTTGCAAAGAGTGATGCCACCCCTATCTGGATTCTCGCTGCACATGGCAAGCACGCAGCCTATTGAGCCGTTAGCGACGCGCACTGCCAGAGTCATTATTCAAAATGTTCTGTACACAATCGAATTCGCCACTTTGCCAACCTGTTTTCATGACATAATTTTGGGTTGGGTCTTTCTGTCGCGCCATAACGCATGCTGAACAGGGGTTCTTTGTGCTCAGCGATTACTTGTCGGCTGCTGCCCCTTCTGCTGCTTCTCCCAAAGCCGTCGTTGCCGAAGACATTCACCTACCTGCGTGCTCTCCTGTTCTTGTGCCCACAATTTGTGACTTCCTTTGCGACGGTAACATACTTTTTAAAGTCACTGCACGCCCCTACCTTACGCTATACTCACCCTCTCAGCTGGACTTATCGCGTTGTTTGTGACCAATACGTCTGTGCGTATCCTTCCGCCATGAGTTGCGGTAGTGTCTCGGAACCGTGCAGCTCATTGATTTCATTCTCCATCGGGATGAGAATGACAATTCGCAGTCCCTCGTCTTCACTCCATCGATGCAACTCTTCCCGCCCCACAACGTACTCAACTTCTTGCGCTGTTTCATCAATTTATCAATTTCGTTTCTCCTTCGATTCACACCAACCCGCTTTAAGCCGCACGTCGACTGTCACCCACCACATCAAAGCGAATGGTCATGCCCCTCTGCGTCAGCGCCCATACTGTGTCTCCGCACTGAGCGCCGTGTTATTAAAACCAGGTTGAAACCATGATTCAGAGCAGCGTGATTCAGGCCTCTTACAATCCACGGGTGCCCACCGTGGTACTCGTGGAGAAGAAAGATGAATTTTTCATTCAGTACCGCTGCCTGAATAAGATAACGCCGAAAGACGTTTTAACCTCTTCTGTGTATTGATGACGCTCTAGACTGCCTACAAGGGGCGGAACTCTTCTCGATTTACGCTCTGGGTACAGGCAGGCCCCCATAGCAGCCGAAGATTGGCCAAAAACCACATTTGTGACCACTGATGGCCTGTATGAATTTACCGTCATGTCTTTCAGCCTCTATAACGCTCCGGCACTTTGAAGCGCATGATGGACACTATTCTGCGCGACCTGAGGTGTACGTCGTATTGTTTGTTGTGTTGGGTTGGGCCAGCATGTTGAACGCAGGGTGGTCACTGAAAAGAGCTCCAACATCTGCATTTGGAGCATGTAAGGGTGACCTGAGCAACACTGAAAATATTAGCACTGTTCCCCTCCCATCTGGAAAATGACCACGCAAAAAAATAAAGACCCCGATTTTGCAATTGCTGCATCTCAGTGCCCGGTGGGCATCAATAAGCCAAAGATATCAACCAAACAACTAAAATTTGGCACGCAGGTCTTTGCATGCAATTAAATACTAAACCAACAGGTGCAGTGCACTGACGCATTCAGTCATCCCAATTTCATTCCAACAGTACAGCGCTTACCAACGATAAACCTGCATTACAAAGATGATGTAAAGAGGTCTGCATCCAACTCACCATGGCAGTGGTGCTGTGGATGCTCGACGAGGCGGTCTCCTCCGAGCACTCCATCACTGTGCTTAGGCGATGCCTCAGCGCGAAGCGCGCCAGAGGGCTACCCCGGGCCCGGGTAAGCACAGATGGAGGCGATGGAAGTAGCGGGGACGTGGTGGTATTGTCCTGCGCCTCCACTGGAGCTGGAAACAACCGACAGTACCAGCAGCATGAGAGGCGAGACCCTCCTAAGTAAAAGAGAATATTAATGATACGAACTTCCTCGCTAAAATGCACTGTACAGCACAATACGTAAGGTGTTCCAAACACTTCACCCCACAGACTTCACTGCTCCCACTGCACACACTACCACCATCTACTCATTGACTTGTGGCCCTTCCAGCAAATGCCATTCCCTGTGACATCTTTATGGCCATCACAAAAGAGTGGGGGCAACGGGAAGCGTTCTCACAGCTGTGCGAGGCTGAAGCTTCGCAAGGAGCGAGAATGTTCAGGAGAAATGCATCATCCCAGCTTTACAGCTTCCAGAGTGCCCTCCTAGTTTACCCTGGGGAAAAACCTGAGCACAATACACTAGGCGTTCATGAATACAAACTTGAAGGAGCAACAAAATTTGTCTTATCAGAAGTTCATCTTAACGGAAGTGTGCCTAAAATACATGTTACATGAAAACAATGAATAAAGTAGCCTTTCACAGAGCCACTGCCAAGATCTGCCAAGTGCGCAATGCCAAGGTCTGACCGTGTCAAGTCTCTGAGCCAGCGCAGGCGTGACGGCGCCCAGTCTTTTCCGTACAAGCAAGAAAACACACTCCCACAAGACTGCTTCCCCACAGTTTTGCTCCAAGATGGAAGATGGTGCACGGAAGTCATCTTGTGGCACTGCACTTTGTTGTGTGGAAGCATTATACATATACATATAGTAGTAAACAGTGCCAAGTCGCCTCCACTTTACAAATCAACAGATTAGCACTTTTCATCTACTGCATATATTGCCATGCATTAGTTCCGTGCTATGATTTGCGGCCATTGCTGAAAACAGGGATGAACGCAGTACCAGGGACAGTCAGTGCTGTCTTGGGGCACGAACCATGGGCACTATTGGTGGACACTGTGTGCGAGTGTTATTTAGTCCCGTAGTTTGTAACAATAAGAGATTGGACCATTGAACCGGATCATTTAGTTTTGATCCGGAATCTCAATACTAGTCTGGAAAATTGCCAGGTGCCAAGATGGAGAAGTGTTAAAAGTCTGATGGCAATGAAACAGGCGTACAGGTTTCATTGCATCATCAAAAAAAGGAATTCATAATTGCAATTCTATCGCGGTACAGTCATGACAGCAGTGCTTAATTTCTGCGCAGGAAATTGAGAAAAACAACAGAGAAGAAAACAAATCATTACAGCCCACCATCGACCCAAGCATCCAAAACCAGCTAGTCTTATTCCAAGCTCTTTGGCTCAGCTGCGTGCATTGATGACGTAAGATGACCGCCACAAATGGTGGCTATGCAGTTGCAGAAAGCAATGAGTGCATTGTAGGTGGTCAAGAGATGAACTGCTTTGAAAACTATAAAATGAGCAGCTGTTGCCAGCCTTTACAACCAGAGCTGCGCAAAGTGTCTTGCTCCACAACATCTTACGGTGTCGAGGAGCGCAAAAACCGGCCCTCTACGAAGGCGATGCTAGGATTGTTTACACTCTGCTGTACACTGAAAAAGGCAGTACACTGTGCGGCTTGTTACATCTGCCAAAGTACCTACTGACCAATAAACCTCTTCTCAAAAGGTTGCACATATAAATGATAAGTAGGGGTGTGCTAACATTCGAATACATGTATTTGGTATTCAGCTTATATTCATATTAAAGGCACTGATATTAGAGACTTTCTGAATATTCTCCAGCGACCGCATACCATGCAGACTTTCATAAATTCGACTATGGCAAATCCGCAGTATCGAAGCAAACTACCTGGCAATCGAGTTTGAAGTGCCAGGAAAACAATATGTAGCTTCCGTTTACTTTCTTTGTCGTATATCGCGTGACCCGATCACAATCAGATGCTGCTGGGCTTTATGTCATGAAATTTCATAAGTGGGCATCCCCACATATAGCACACGATGCGAACAAGACTGCCTACCACTCACTTCAAACAATCCCAACGAGAATGCACACTTTTTTTTTTGTTGCATCCTTCTATAATGTGTTCCATACTTCACACCCGCTCCCATGGAATTCATCCTGTTGCCTTCATAACTCTCTTCGTGTGAGCTTCGCCATCTTGTTTCGGTCAACCGCAATATTCGGGCAAGTCCACTCAGATATTTGCACGAGGCTCCCAACGGGGCAATTGGCGCTACAACGGGGCAAGCAACACTGTAAAAATTCTGCCTACTGCAAGGTACATTGTAACCTGCGCGCCTTTTATAAGTGCGCATAATGACAGGCAAGAAAACTGCCGGAGAGTCTCTGTAGCTAGGCCAAAAAATAGTCTCCCCGCATAGTTTTGGTTTCAGCGCTTTGCCGCTCGCGTGCGGCGATGGCAGCTGTTGGCCTTACATTCGCCGATCCAAACCCAGCTCCATGCCACTTTTGGACACAGACTGGCGTGCCGCTGGTCGTTTCTTTTAATGTGAAAGCACTACTTCGCTAGCAAAGCTGAAAAACCGAGGCTATGTGTTAAGCCTTAAACTCTGATTGTGGCTTAGCGCCAGCGGACTTGCGCAGCTGCTCCAGCAACGTGCGGAACAGCACTCCGAAACAGGGCGCTCTTCACCAGCTTAC
This sequence comes from Amblyomma mixtum, assembly GCF_055824585.1. Lineage (NCBI taxonomy): Eukaryota > Metazoa > Arthropoda > Arachnida > Ixodida > Ixodidae > Amblyomma > Amblyomma mixtum. The sequence continues at coordinate 273,531,107 of NC_143014.1, read as the reverse complement.
ATGCATTTGCACAATGGAACTGCCTGATAAGGCTTTACCACATCTTCGGCAGTTTTTTTCTTTTTTTGGGAAAGGCGGGGGCCACAAGGGCATTTTATAATTCAGCCTGTGGATAACCTGGGTACTTCTTTCTGTCCTTTGAACAGCGAATTAACGAGGTTTACCAGTCATCACGTTATTTTTAGTTGCCAGTCAGGTATCGTTCTATGGATTTCATTTTGCACGATCAAATTGCAGGTTGGATACTGCTATGCTGTCTAATCAAGTACATCGTATACAATTCTGTGGACAACAAGACTTTTTTATATGGTGCCGAGTCAGTGTGGTTTTGTTAATTACACGAAGCATAAGGAGCTCGTCGGCCCAAAAAGCAGCGCAAGTGTTGCACGCAGCGCGCTGCTTGCGCCCCCGCCCAACCATAAAGAGGATCCGGTGCTCTCTGAGGAGGAGCCGGACCATTGGTGCGATAGGGCCCCAGTTGGTGGACTGAAAGTATGACGTTATGCCACCTCCATGCGGGACTGCATCAGTGTGAGCCTCTGACATAGGGAGTGCCCCGACAAGCGACGGAGCCCAAGCCAGGTCCTTCGCGGGAGCCAACGACAGTGGTGATGCGCACCACGGCTCCCAAGTTGAACCAGCAGTCATGCGAGAATGCAGGCGTTCACGATGGCAAAGCAGGGGCAAGTTGGGAGAGGAGGCAATGTGATCCGACACTGAATAAGAACGCCGACCACGTGTGAGGGAAGCGCAAGATGGACCCAGAACTCCCACATAGTGAAGCGAAGGAGTGCCAAGCGTGGTGCAAGGCAGTTTTGAGATAGCGATGAACATCTTCCAGCGGGCAAACCATGCAACAAATAAAAAAAACGACGGGAGATTTTAACTATTACGTTAAATTATCGTTAGTGTGCATTCTATACTATCGCATTCTGTGGTGGGCTGGGCGCTCAGAATATCTCAAATTTTGCAGGTGCAATGACCATATTCTATTTTTATAAGTAAAAAAAAAGGGGGGCGCAGTATCATATTTGGAGATATTTCTCACTGAACTGATATTAGCTTCGTTATTCGGAGTTATTTTTTTCTTCATATTCATTGTGGAAAACTTAATTTTTGCATGCCCCTAATAAAAAAATAGCCTGATGGCAAGGTGGAAAGGAAAGCAAAAAAAAGATTGAGGCATGGCTACCTGAACCGAGGCTATTACAGTGTATGTCCTTTGGCTGCGACGGCAACAATTGTGAAAGCAGGAAAAAAAAAAACTTACCATCCCATCGAGCTGAGACCATGGTGGCAGTAAAAGCCCCAAATCTCGCGTCGATGAGTGCCGGCTGCCTGGCATCCACGAGGAGGCTCTCCTCCATTATAGGCACCTGCACACAGACAATGCACGGGCAGTTTTCTTCGGTCCTTTGCTCGCCTGCTCACACACATTCGAACAATGACACATGCATGCAGACACCACCAACAAAGTCTGAAAAAAACAAAACAAATCGCCCCATATCTGCAGTTGGCTTGCATTTTTTTATTGCCAGGTTCAATAGCTGCCCTTGAAGGAACACATTTCTCTCAATGCAAACACTGAGGAAATGTTGGTGCCCTGAAAACCCTGTTGGCCACCTAAACTGTTCACTTAGCTTGCAGGACCAAAACGTGAAGATATAATTTTGAATCATCAAGAACTTGCACCAACGGCAATATTTCTCAAAGCCAGCATGTTGAGCGCAGGGTGGTCACTGAAAAGAGCTCCAACATCTGCATTTGGAGCATGTAAGGGTGACCTGAGCAACACTGAAAATATTAGCACTGTTCCCCTCCCATCTGGAAAATGACCACGCAAAAAAATAAAGACCCCGATTTTGCAATTGTTGCATCTCAGTGACCGGCGGGCATCAATAAGCCAAAGATATCAACCAAACAACTAAAATTTGGCACGCAGGTCTTTGCATGCAATTAAATACTAAACCAACAGGTGCAGTGCGCTGACGCATTCAGTCATCCCAATTTCATTCCAACAGTACAGCGCTTACCAACGATAAACCTGCATTACAAAGATGATGTAAAGAGGTCTGCATCCAACTCACCATGGCAGTGGTGCTGTGGATGCTCGAGGAGGCGGTCTTCTCCGAGCACTCCATCACTGTGCTTAGGCGATGCCTCAGCGCGAAGCGCGCCAGAGGGCTACCCCGGGCCCGGGTCAGCACAGATGGAGGCGATGGCAAAAGCGGAGACGTGGTGGTAATGTCCTGCGCCTCCACTGGAGCTGGAAACAACCAACAGTACCAGCAGCATGAGAGGCGAGACCCTCCTAAGTAAAAGAGAATATTAGTGATAGGAACTTCCTCGCTAAAATGCACTGTACAGCACAATACGTAAGGTGTTCCAAACACTTCACACCCCACAGACTTCACTGCTCCCACTGCACACACTACCACCATCTACTCATTGACTTGTGGCCCTTCCAGCAAATGCCATTCCCTGTGACATCTTTATGGCCATCACAAAAGAGTGGGGGCAACGGGAAGCGCTCTCACAGCTGTGCGAGGCTGAAGCTTCGCAAGGAGCGAGAATGTTCAGGAGAAATGCATCATCCCAGCTTTACAGCTTCCAGAGTGCCCTCCTAGTTTACCCTGGGGAAAAACCTGAGCACAATACACTAGGCGTTCATGAATACAAACTTGAAGGAGCAACAAAATTTGTCTTATCAGAAGTTCATCTTAACGGAAGTGTGCCTAAAATACATGTTACATGAAAACAATGAATAAAGTAGCCTTTCACAGAGCCACTGCCAAGATCTGCCAAGTGCGCAATGCCAAGGTCTGACCGTGTCAAGTCTCTGAGCCAGCGCAGGCGTGACGGCGCCCAGTCTTTTCCGTACAAGCAAGAAAACACACTCCCACAAGACTGCTTCCCCACAGTTTTGCTCCAAGATGGAAGATGGTGCACGGAAGTCATCTTGTGGCAGTGCACTTTGTTGTGTGGAAGCATTATACATATACATATAGTAGTAAACAGTGCCAAGTCGCCTCCACTTTACAAATCAACAGATTAGCACTTTTCATCTACTGCATATATTGCCATGCATTAGTTCCGTGCTATGATTTGCGGCCATTGCTGAAAACAGGGATGAACGCAGTACCAGGGACAGTCAGTGCTGTCTTGGGGCACGAACCATGGGCACTATTGGTGGACACTGTGTGCGAGTGTTATTTAGTCCCGTAGTTTGTAACAATAAGAGATTGGACCATTGAACCGGATCATTTAGTTTTGATCCGGAATCTCAATACTAGTCTGGAAAATTGCCAGGTGCCAAGATGGAGAAGTGTTAAAAGTCTGATGGCAATGAAACAGGCGTACAGGTTTCATTGCATCATCAAAAAAAGGAATTCATAATTGCAATTCTATCGCGGTACAGTCACGACAGCAGTGCTTAATTTCTGCGCAGGAAATTGAGAAAAACAACAGAGAAGAAAACAAATCATTACAGCCCACCATCGACCCAAGCATCCAAAACCAGCTAGTCTTATTCCAAGCTCTTTGGCTCAGCTGCGTGCATTGATGACGTAAGATGACCGCCTCAGATGGTGGCTATGCAGTTGCAGAAAGCAATGAGTGCATTGTAGGTGGTCAAGAGATGAACTGCTTTGAAAACTATAAAATGAGCAGCTGTTGCCAGCCTTTACAACCAGAGCTGCGCAAAGTGTCTTGCTCCACAACATCTTACGGTGTCGAGGAGCGCAAAAACCGGCCCTCTACGAAGGCGATGCTAGGATTGTTTACACTCTGCTGTGCACTGAAAAAGGCAGTACACTGTGCGGCTTGTTACACCTGCCAAAGTACCTACTGACCAATAAACCTCTTCTCAAAAGGTTGCACATATAAATGATAAGTAGGGGTGTGCTAACATTCGAATACATGTATTTGGTATTCAGCTTATATTCATATTAAAGGCACTGATATTAGAGACTTTCTGAATATTCTCCAGCGACCGCATACCATGCAGACTTTCATAAATTCGACTATGGCAAATCCGCAGTATCGAAGCAAACTACCCGGCAATCGAGTTTGAAGTGCCAGGAAAACAATATGTAGATTCCGTTTACTTTCTTTGTCGTATATCGCGTGACCCGATCACAATCAGACGCTGCTGGGCTTGATGTCATGAAATTTCATAAGTGGGCTTCCCCACATATAGCACACGATGCGAACAAGACTGCCTACTACTCACTTCAAACAATCCCTACGAGAATGCACACTTTTTTTTTTTGCATCCTTCTATAATGTGTTCCATACTTCACACCCGCTCCCATGGAATTGATCCTGTTGCCTTCATAACTCTCTTAGTGTGAGCTTCGCCATCTTGTTTCGGTCAACCGCAATATTCGGGCAAATCCACTCACACATATTTGCACGAGGCTCCCAACGGGGCAATTGGCGCTACAATGGGGCAAGCAACACTGTAAAAATTCTGCCTACTGCAAGGTGCATTGTAACCTGCGCATCTTTTATAAGTGCGCATAACGACAGGCAAGAAAACTGCCGGAGAGTCTCTGTAGCTAGGCCAAAAAATAGTCTCCCCGCATAGTTTTGGTTTCAGCGCTTGGCCGCTCGCGTGCGGCTATGGCAGCTGTCGGCCTTACATTCGCCGATCATCCAAACCCAGCTCCATGCCACTTTTGGACACAGACTGGCGTGCCGTTGGTCGTTTCTTTTAATGTGAAAGCACTACTTCGGTAGCAAAGCTGAAAAACCGAGGCTATGTGTGAAGCCTTAAACTCTGATTGTGGCTTAGCGCCAGCGGACTTGCGCAGCTGCTCCATCAACGTGCGGAACAGCACTCCGAAACAGGGCGCTCTTCACCAGCTTACATGCATTTGCACAATGGAACTGCCTGATAAGGCTTTACCACATCTTCGGCAGTTTTTTTCTTTTTTTGGGAAAGGCGGGGGCCACAAGGGCATTTTATAATTCAGCCTGTGGATAACCTGGGTACTTCTTTCTGTCCTTTGAACAGCGAATTAACGAGGTTTACCAGTCATCACGTTATTTTTAGTTGCCAGTCAGGTATCGTTCTATGGATTTCATTTTGCACGATCAAATTGCAGGTTGGATACTGCTATGCTGTCTAATCAAGTACATCGTATACAATTCTGTGGACAACAAGTCTTTTTTATATGGTGCCGAGTCAGTGTGGTTTTGTTAATTACACGAAGCATAAGGAGCTCGTCGGCCCAAAAAGCAGCGCAAGTGTTGCACGCAGCGCGCTGCTTGCGCCCCCGCCCAACCATAAAGAGGATCCGGTGCTCTCTGAGGAGGAGCCGGACCATTGGTGCGATAGGGCCCCAGTTGGTGGACTGAAAGTATGACGTTATGCCACCTCCATGCGAGACTGCATCAGTGTGAGCCTCTGACATAGGGAGTGCCCCGACAAGCGACGGAGCCCAAGCCAGGTCCTTCGCGGGAGCCAACGACAGCGGTGATGCGCACGTACGGCTCCCAAGTTGAACCAGCAGTCATGCGAGAATGCAGGCGTTCACGATGGCAAAGCAGGGGCAAGTTGGGAGAGGAGGCAATGTGATCCGACACTGAATAAGAACGCCGACCACGTGTGAGGGAAGCGCAAGATGGACCCAGAACTCCCACATAGTGAAGCGAAGGAGTGCCAAGCGTGGTGCAAGGCAGTTTTGAGATAGCGATGAACATCTTCCAGCGGGCAAACCATGCAACAAATAAAAAAAACGACGGGAGATTTGAACTATTACGTTAAATTATCGTTAGTGTGCATTCTATACTGTCGCATTCTGTGGTGGGCTGGGCGCTCAGAATCTCAAATTTTGCAGGTGCAATGACCATATTCTATTTTTATAAGTAAAATAAAAGGGGGGCGCAGTATCATATTTGGAGATATTTCTCACTGAACTGATATTAGCTTCGTTATTCGGAGTTATTTTTTTCTTCATATTCATTGTGGAAAACTTAATTTTTGCATGCCCCTAATAAAAAAATAGCCTGATGGCAAGGTGGAAAGGAAAGAAGAAAAACATTTAGGCATGGCTACCTGAACCGAGGCTATTACAGTGTATGTCCTTTGGCTGCGACGGCAACAATTGTGAAAGCAGGAAAAAAAAAAACTTACCATCCCATCGAGCTGAGACCATGGTGGCAGTAAAAGCCCCAAATCTCGCGTCGATGAGTGCCGGCTGCCTGGCATCCACAAGGAGGCTCTCCTCCATTAGAGGCTCCTGCACACAGACAATGCACGGGCAGTTTTCTTCGGTCCTTTGTTCGCCTGCTCACACACATTCGAACAATGACACATGCATGCAGCCACCACCAATAAAGTCTGAAAAAAAAAAAAACAAATCGCCCCATATCTGCAGTTGGCTTGCATTTTTTTTATTGCCAGGTTCAATAGCTGCCCTTGAAGGAACACATTTCTCTCAACGCAAACACTGAGCAAATGTTGGTGCACTGAAAACCTAGTTGGCCACCTAAACTGTTCACTTAGCCTGCAGGACCAAAACGTGAAGATATCAGTTTGAATCATCAAGAACTTGCACCAACGGCAATATTTCTCAAAGCCAGCATGTTGAACGCAGGGTGGTCACTGAAAAGAGCTCCAACATCTGCATTTGGAGCATGTAAGGGTGACCTGAGCAACACTTAAAGTATTAGCACTGTTCCCCTCCCATCTGGAAAATGACCAGGCAAAAAAAGAACCCGATTTTGCAATTGTTGCATCTCAGTGACCGGCGGGCATCAATCAGCCAAAGATATCAACCAAACAACTAAAATTTGGCACGCAGGTCTTTGCATGCAATTAAATACTAAACCAACAGGTGCAGTACGCTGACGCATTCAGTCATCCCAATTTCATTCCAACAGTACAGCGCTTACCAACACTTAACCTGCATTACAAAGATGATGTAAAGAGGTCCGCATCCAACTCACCATGGCAGTGGTGCTGTGGATGCTCGAGGAGGCGGTCTCCACGGTGCTCAGGCGATGCCTCAGCGCAAAGCGCACCAGAGGGCCTGCCCGGGCCCGGGTCAGCACAGAGGGAGGCGATGGAAGCAGCAGAGACCTGGTGGTACTGTCTCGCGCCTCCACTGAGCTGGAAATAACCAACAGTACCAGCAGCATGAGAGGTGAGACCCTCCCAAGTAAAAGAGAATATTAATGATACGAACTTCCTCGCTAAAATGCACTGTACAGCACAATACGTAAGGTGTTGCAAAACACTTCACCCCACAGACTTCACTGCTGCCACTGCCCACACTACCACCATCCACTCATTGACTTGTGGCCCTTCCAGCAAGTGCCATTCAGTGTGGCATCTTTACAGGCCACCACAAAGGAGTGGGGGCAACGGGAAGCATTCTCACAGCTACGCCAGGCTGAAGCTTCGCAAAGAGCGAGAATGTTCACGAGAAATGCATCATGCCAGCTTTACGGCCTCCAGAGTGCCCTCCTAGTTTACCTCGGGAAAAACCTGAGCACAATACAGTAGGCATTCATGAATAAGAACTGGAAAGAGCCACAAAATTTCTCTTATCAGAAGTTCATCTTAACGAAAGTGCGCCTAAAAAAACATGTTACATGAAAACAATGAATAAAGTAGCCTTTCACAGAGCCAATGCCAAGATCTGCCAAGTGCGGAATGCCAAGGTCTGACCGTGTCAGGTCTCTGAGCCAGCGCAGGCGTGACGGCGCTCAGTCTTTTCCGTACAAGCAAGAAAACGCACTCCCACAAGACTGCTTCCCCACAGTTTTGCTCTAAGATGGAAGATGGTGCGCGGAAGTCATCTTGTGGCAGTGCATTTTCTTGCGTAGAAGCATTATACATATACATATAGTACCGTATTTACCCAATTCCAACGCGCACCTTTTTTCGGGGAAAATACGTCTCAAAATCGCATGCGCGTTGGATTCGAGTGCAAACCGAAACTGCCCAATAGCTGCCCATCGTCATCGCCATTATACGATGTGCATTAACTTGTAACAGCATACTACTCCACGTGCTAGATCTCGACCTTCTGAAGGAGTCCTCGAAACACTGGGTTGGAATGCAGTCCAATCATGCATCGTTGTTGCTGAGCATTGTGGGATTTTTTTTTGAACGCTGATAATTTAGGGAGTGGCATAATTCCCCGAAACACGCATTCTTTGATTTCCAAGCTTGATGGAGTGGCGAGGTGTTGTCAGGAATGACTGCAGCAAACCACAAGTGATCGGCAACATCTACACCTTTGCATCTGCAAACAAGCTCCAGCCTGCAGTGCGCAGCATGTTCAAAATATAACAGCGTACCCTCAGAGCGAACAGACGAAGATGGTAAAACATGTGCAAAATAAGCACCCAAGCCGTACAGAGCCAAAAGCGACAACACGACACCCGGCAAACCAAGGTTAAGGGTGGTTGGCTTGCAATATCTCACAAATGGAACATACCGCCATCAAGGCGCCATTCCTGCAACCCTTCCCTATAGGTCTTTTTTTTAGCGCGGTTTTCTTGTTTTTTGCTCTGTGCAAATAAGCCGAAATTTTCAAGGAGCCAATCGAATTTTCTCCTATTAGCTTTGTTGAGCGAATCAATAGTCCAAGTTCAATATCATTCGAAATGATTCTAACCTGTTCTCAGGTTCTTCAGTACTTTCCAGATTATTGGCACAAAATTCGAATTTGGAACATCAGTTTTTTTCAACAATTGTTTTAAAAACAGCACACTCCGGCGCCACACTGCACGCTCCCGCGATTTCTCTGCATGCTGGAAAAAGTCGTCCAGCGAGGAGAAGGGCTCCGCGTTAATACGCGGTCCATTCCATTTGTGTGGAGTTCATAATACTCGTACATAACATCTTTTCAGATTGCCTTCATGCCCAATATCGGGGGCATAAAGTTGAAACTCTCATCCCTCTCAACAAGTGACAATTTCCACTAGTTTGTTGGCATGTCATCTTCAGCAGCCAACAGTAATTTTCTTATGAGTATAACATAACAGTCATAGAGTGAATCCTCACTTTGTCATTTGTGTACACGGCTGGATATCAGTGCTGCATCTTCAGACAGCTAGAGTTTTATGTCCCTGACTTGTTGCGCCACCTATAGCGCTTCATTTTTCCATGCAAATATTCTTTTTGAACAGATAATCCCAGAAGGACCTATCATACACAGATACATTCAAGTTGTATTAGATTCGGTTATTTTACTAACCCATTCATACAGCATTCACTCTTTAACTACACTGTGTTTCCTTAGCTTCTCTATTCCAGTGCTAACTATTGGGAATAAACCAGTTTGAAAGCGGAATCCATCACGAGCGCATCATTCCCGAGGGCTCTCCACGTAGTTTTGTTGGCAATGATATTGGCTCTGCGGTTCCACGTGGCACGCCTAAACAGACAAATGGTCTATGAATTATGAGGTTTACCATCCAAAAGAGACTCAAGCTATGAGGATGCCGTGGTGGAGGGCCTAGGATGATTTCGACCGCCTGGGGGTTCTCTAACGTGCACTGACATTGCACAGTATATGGGTCTAGCATTTTGCCTCCATCGAAACGTGACTGCTGCCACCAGAACTGAACCAGTGTCTTTCAGATCCGCAGCAGAGTCCATAACCACTGAGGCACAGCAGCGGCTACACTGGCAAAATGTCAGTTTCAAAGTGCCAGCTCATTCTACCTGGAGTTGTTACTGTACTGCCTGCACCAGTGCCATGGGCTCCCATGTTTGTTGTAACAACTTTTGATCTCGTGACCTCGTTGCCTTGTGACTGTTACCTCATGACCCTGCAGTTTCCTCCTGTTCATGGAGTGCTTGCCACGTCATTTTCATGCACACAGAGCTGCGCGTCTGACAGCTGGTGCACGACACTTTTGCTTCTCTGGATTTCATGCGAGTAGGAAAGTTATGTGGAACGCTGCTTTGTTCTGGTAGCAAAATGAAAAGTAAACCGGCTCGACAAATGCGGCGCAAAACTCGAAACCTTGCTGCTCCTGTCGCATGTCGCTATAGGGGCAAGCTTCATGGCATATAGGTACGGTACTGACTCTTTTTATAAAATCACTGAAAGGGAAAGTCGTTGAGCGTGGATTAAATGAACACACCAAAAATGGTCTCGGCAGCATGTTGTCTGGCCACAATTTATAGGTCTTTTCACTTAGAACAGCACTTTTTTTGGCATAGCATTGTCAGCGGTGTAGTATATCAGAATACAGATAAGATGTACTAACTAGCAGGCTGGTTAGCTAATATTTAAAAGTTAACTTTTCATCTACTACAGTTTGGCTCATTTATTAAGAAGCGTGTAGCCCACCGTAATATACATATCAGTGTTTAGAATTTTTAAAACGGGGTTACCCTCGGCACTGTGGCTCATCGAATTTTGGGGGCAAATTTTGGCTACATAGCTTTCGAGAAGCTTGCAGGGCAAAGCAACCTCTCCAGTGCAAGTAACTCATAGAAATAGCCAAAATTTGTTGGGCCAGAGTGCCAAGGGTACCTCAGTTTCCAAAATTATAAAAACTGATATGGATATTACTTACGGCCGGCTACATGCCTCTCAAAGGTTAAGGATCCTAACAGTAATAGTTTTCAATATTAATTAACCAGCCTGCTAGTTAGCACGTCTTAGCTGTATTCTGATGTACTACATTGCTGACAATGCTATGCCGAAAAAAGGTGATCTAACTCAAAAAGCCGAATTTAAGAATTGTGGAAAGCCTCAAGTGAAACACCCTACATAGAGGCCATGTCTAAGCGATTCAGTCGATGCGCGCATAGTACGAAATAACACTGAATGCTGTTACTTCCAATTCCCAGGCGAATATCGTCCGAGAACTGCAATGAACCGGCACCAAAAATGAGGACGAACCATGTGCCAAACTCGAAGGAGGGCCTGAAGCCTAACTTTTACGGAATATTACGAAAGTTTCCGTCCGAATGGCTCTGTCTTGAAACAAAGCGCACGAATGGTACAAAGGAGAATAACAATCAAGGAGACTCCACTGCACAGACTGTCCCCCTGGTGAATTCTTCCTTGAAAACCTTCCAGGAGAAAACCTGCAGCCCCGAGCAGGATTCCAACCAGCGGGGGGAAACAGAGCAGCACGGTAACCATTGTTTAGGGGGTAGTTGGCTCATAATATAAGATGGGCTACTGCATGGCGCAACACAAAGCACAAAACACAAAGGAAGAAAGGACAAGCGTTATCCAAGGCTAATGGCGCTTATCCAGTCTACCTTTATTTCCCGTGTGCTTTGTGTTGCACTATGCAGTAGTCAGTCATAAATCACAGCAGCATTGTTTCCTCATGCCTTATAGCATATTCAAATCAATGATATGGAGCAGCTTGTCTTGCTCTGCAGAATCGTAGTTGTGTTTCAATGTGCAATTTGAATTAATCCCTTTAGTTATTACGTGCAGAAGGATATCTCGCTCCTTCGCAGATTCAGAGAGCTAATCCTGATTGCAGATTGGAATCACACTGGAAAAGTCTCCCAAACTGCGACTTCCAACTGATAGCCTCTCGCGCTGGGGATTAGATATCTTAATTTTTCATCTGCCCGTTCTGCACCGCGATTGTTCGCGGAGGTGTCTGTAGAGCCGGCAAGCACTATAGCGCTTCAAACAGCAAGAGGGACCCTACAAATGCAGTGAGCAACTTTGCATGCGCTGCCTGCACGAAGAAGAGGGTTGAGTTGAGTTGAGTTTATTGGCGCATAAGTGACTAAGGCTATCATGCGCCAAGCTCCGGGTATAGAAAATTCGAGATAGATGCTATACAAAAGTCTAAATGAACGGCGGTGTAAAGGGCCTAAAAAGTTATCTCGTGCAACTTAGTAAAAATATGACAAAATTTTAGAAGAGACTTATGGTAAATGCTTCAAAAAGGGTTGGCAACCTCAGCAGCCATCCTTGGCTGTGCAAGGATCTCGAGGTCCCCAACACATGTAATAGTGACCTCAGCCGTCTTCTCGCGATGGGAGGGTGGCTGAGGTGCGTCAATAAATTGTAAAGCACAGGGTAAAAATTTAGAGTTTTTCTAGTACATTGGCTTCTTTTAAAAAGTTAAAAACACTTGACTTATCAATAAGAGCTACTTCACCTAAAATCAATGATGGCTGAAAAGGGATGTGTTGGTTGTAAAACGGGGTAAAAAACTTGTTTCTGAGTGTTTCAAGTTCTATGCATGAGATTAAAATATGAGTTACTGTGAGTTCATCTCCGCATTTTTCACAGGTAGGTTTGTCTTGTTTTGTTAGTAGAAAGTTGTGGGTAAGGTGCGTGTGTCCAATACGTAAACGACATAAAATAACTTAAAAAAAGCGTTCCTGATGTGTGCATGATTTCCATTCTCTTAATATTGGTTTTATTAAGTGTAGCTTGTTATTTATCTGACTATTCCATATGCTCTGCCATTTTTTCCTCAGTCTGCTCTGAACTAGCTTCATGCAATCATTTTGTGGCATGCTTATTTTCTGTATTTCCTTGTTGTGGGCTTGAGCAGCGCATGCGTCCGCTCTCTCATTACCATCAATTCCAACAGGGCTTGGAACCCAACATAATTTTATGTTATGCCCTTGTGTTACGATCCTTGTTATGTTATGGAAGACCTTACCTATTGATGGCATGACTGCATTTCTGGACTGTAGTGCTTTCAGTACACTGAGGGAGTCTGTGTAGATAATACTGTTTTCGATGTTGTCGCTTATTATTTTCTCCGTAACAAGAAACAGAGCATAACACTCGGCTGTAAAAACTGATGCACACTGAGGAAGCCTTACTATTTTTTCCCAGTTCCCTTCCACTACTGCACTTCCAACATAACCTGTAGTTTTCGATCCGTCTGTGTAGAACGCGGTGTAGCTATCATATTTTTCCTTTAATGTAAGGAACTCTTATATGATGTGTTCTGGTGGAGTTTGTCTCTTGTTGAACTGTGTAAGACTTATATCACAGACCGATGGAAAACTGTACCAAGGGGGAAATGCGTCGCAACGTTCTGCAACATTTGGTAATGTTTCTGATAAGTCAAGTTCTCGGCAGATCTCCTCAAACCGCATTAGCAAAGGCCTGATTGCTTGGAGCTTATTTGTAAATATTATTCGAGAAGGACATGTTGTGACGATTGAATAACACACGTGTTTTGTTCGCGACCTAATTCTAAGAATGTATGAGCATGTAAGTGCTTTTCTTCTATCTTCTAGTGATGGCTCATTTGCTTCAACATGAAGGCTCATTACCGGAGATGTTCTGTATGCTCCACAAGAAAGGCGGATACCTAGATTATGAACTGGGTCTAATCTTTATAGATATGAAGGCCTTGCCGAGCCGTACACTATACTCCCATTATGGGAGACATGAGCGCACTAGAGAACGGTAGATGTGAAGGAGGCATGCTCTGTCAGATCCCCAGCGTTTCCTTGAGAGTACTTTAAGGATATTCATTGCACGGGAGGCCTTTACTTTCAAGTTGTTTATGTGCGGCAGAAATGTAAGTTTTTTATCAAATGTTATTCCTAAAAATTTATGCTCTTGTTTTACCGGTAGTGCGGCTCCATTTAGGTGTAAGTTTGGATAGATCTGCAAGCCTCTTTTAAGCGAGAAAGCAACAGCTACTGTTTTCTGTGGAGAGAACTTGAACCCATTTTTGTCAGCCCAGATTGCTAGCTTGTTTAATTTGAGTTGTACCTGCCTCTCATACGTTGACAGGCTGGAGGACGTGCAAGCAATCTGAAGGTCGTCGACATACACGGAATACATAATGGAGCTGGGAATTATTTTCGCTATAGAATTCATTTTCACGACAAAAAGTGTAGTACTTAAGATACAGCCCTGCGGTACCCCATTCTCCTGGACAAAGCTCTTCGAAAGGGTAGCACCCAAGCGCACCTGAAAAGACCAGTCTGACAGGAAATCCTTCAGGCAGTTCAACATCCTACCCCGGATGCCAAGATCTGCTAAGTCGCGTAGAATCCCATATCTCCATGTAGTATCGTACGCCTTCTCCATGTCAAAGAAGACTGCCAGACAGTGTTGTTGATGTATGAACGCCTCTCGAACTGTGGTTTCTAAGCGGACGAGATGGTCAGTTGTCGAACATCCTTTTTTAAATCCGCACTGGTGGATGTCAAGGAGTTCACGTGATTCAAGAATGAACATGAGCCTAACGTTGAGCACACTTTCAAATGATTTTGCTATACAACTTGTAAGAGCTATCGGCCTATAACTATTAGGGGAGGTGGGCGGTTTTTCAGGTTTTAAGAACGGTACGATAACTGCTTTTTTCCAAGCCTTTGGCATCTTTCCGGACATCCATATTTTGTTGAAAAATTGCGAAAGTGCCCCTACTGCAGCTTTGGACAGGTGAGCAAGCATTTCATAATGTACATCATCCGGGCCAGGTGCTGTCCGTTTACCGGAGGACAGTACGTTTTGGATCTCCTGAATTGTAAATAATGTATTGTACGTTTCATTTGTACTGCCAGTCGGAAGTTTCTGCTTTTCAGTTGTGTTTTTGTGTTTTAAGAATGACTGTGTGTAGTGTGAAAAGCTTGAAACGTCAGAGAAATGTTGTCCTAGTATGTCAGCCTGTTCATCTATACTTGTTTGTGTACCAGGTGTTGTTAAAAGGGGGATTGTGAAGGGTGAGTACCTGCCGCTTAGTTTTCGCACCTGCTCCCACATTTGTTTTGATGTGGTTGAGCTGTTTATAGAAGAGACATAAGCTTGCCATGATGTTTTCTCGGCCTTGCGCCGAATATACCGCGCTTGCGCTCTTGCCTTTTTGAAAATCATAAGGTTCTCGTGTGTGGAATATCTGCGAAATACTCTCCATGCTTTATTTTGTTGTTTTTTAGCCTGTTTGCATTCTTCTGTGTACCACAATTTGTGGTTCTGGCGGACCACTCCTGAGGATTTCAGAATTGATAGGTGCGCGGCAGAAAGAATGCATGTTGTGACCATTTCATTTATTTCATCTATGGTATGATTTTCTAAAATTATATCCTCCAAATTGGACATTTTCCTAAACAATTCCCAGTTAGCTAAATGTAGCTTCCAACGCCGTGGTTTCGTGGGAACGACTGTTGGTGACGATGAGAGACTTATTATGACAGGGAGATGATCGCTTCCATATGGATTGTCTAAAACACTCCAGTTAAAATCGCTAAAAACAGACGGTGAACTAAAAGACAAATCTAAAACACTCATTTTCCCTGAGGTTGGGGAGCAGTACGTGGGTTTACCCGAGTTAAGTAAACAGATGCTACTGCATAGAATAAAATCCTCAATAAGATGGCCTCTAACGTCAGTTTTTTTGCTTCCCCAAAAGCATGAATGCGCATTAAAGTCTCCAACTAACAGGTATGGCTCTGGTAGCTGGTCTACAAGAACCTCTAAATCATGAAGTGTTACCTTAAGGTGTGGATCGATATATAGAGAGCATACTGTAATGGTTTTATATGTAAGCAGAGTGGCTGCGACAGCTTTGAGTCTTGTTTTTAGTTTAAGCTCTCGAGCTGGGACACCGTTCTTCACTATGATGGCTACGCCTCCCGACAGCCTGCTCGCCTGCTCTCGATCGCAGCGGAAAACAGTATAATTCGTAAGAAAGTTATTTTTTTTGAGACCTAAATTTGTCTCTTGTAGACATAAGGCAACAGGAGCGTGCGCTCCTAGTATGTCTTTTATATCACTGTAGTTCTTTAGAAGTCCTCTACAGTTCCATTGTATTATGAAAGTCATCTTAATTTTGTGTTTCTATAGGGTGAAAAGGTAGATCAAGTTGTCGATGGCCCCGTGACTCGGGGCCTGTCTTTTTTTGACCGATCCAGGAAGCTCCGCCGACCGTCCGACGTGGACGGCACGGAGCTGTCCTGGGTCGTGTCCATCGCCTCTGTGGAGGCGCTGGACGACCGTGCAGGAGGTATGTTGATTTTCGAGTTTGACCTCGACCTGTGGGAAGAGGTCTTGAGGCCCGCCGACCCGGGGGTCTGCGTTGCCTCCTTTGGGGTTTGCAGAGTAGCGCTAGCTACTCCACATGGGGGCGCGGGTGGCCCCGCCACAGGCACACTGCGTGTGGCCTGGACAAGTGCCGAAGCCTGGTGTGGTGTGCCGCGCCCACGCACCACATCAGCGAAGTTTGTTTTTGCACTGAAAGAGAATGTGTTCGTTTGAGCATATCGCCTTCTTGCTTCCTTGAAAGAAATGTTTGCCGTAGTCTTGAGAGTAATTATTTCCTTTTCTTTCTTCCAAGAAGGACAAGCTCTGGAGTAGGCAGCATGGTCTCCTTCACAGTTTGCACACCGCGGTGTAGCAACACATTCTTCAGATTGGTGTTCCTTTGACGAGCATTTTGCGCAAGTTTTGCGGCCGTGACAACTCTGTGAGTCATGGCCGAATCTCTGACAGTTAAAACATCTTCGTGGGTTGGGTATATATGGTCTTACATTTATTTTCAGATAACCAGCTTCAATGCTTTCAGGCAGTGTGCTGGTATTGAAAGTGAGGATCAGGTGCTTTGTGTCTATTTTCCTTGTTATCTGCCCGTTCTGCACCGCGATTGTTCGCGGAGGTGTCTGTAGAGCCGGCAAGCACTATAGCGCTTCAAACAGCAAAAGGGACCCTACAAATGCAGTGAGCAACTTTGCACGCGCTGCCTGCACGAAGAAGAGAAGCAGCTGCACGCTGCTGCGCTTTACACCCACTGACCAGGGGTCTGGACATTTTAAACAAGCCCAGTGCATAGATGAATCAAAGATCCCCTGTGCAAATTACTAGAGCCATGCATGCCCCAAAAAGCTGTAAAAATTCAAATCAAAGCCCGTTCGCTCTTTCCTTTGAGACGCAAACATCCTCATCCTCTACTCTGGCTCCAGAGCCTTCAAGCTGACGTCATCTTGAAAACCTTTGTGAAAGGCATTCCATTGGTGCGTTGTCCTGACTGATGGGCGAAGGTTCATCGCATCGTCTGCTCACTGTGCGCACTATTTCCGTTACGCCTTCTGTTTTCGCACACGCTTGCAAGCCCCTCCTCTCAAAACAAGGTTTTTAGTTACTGATGCCAGTTCATGTATGCCTCAGTGTGTCCTGTGCATGTGCCGTGTGTTGTAGACCTCCCTCGCTTGCACACTCGACCGTTCCGCACACATTGTCTGCACTGCCATTGTTCTGGTTTTTCTCGGCTCCGTTGAAAGACAGGAACTTAGGAGCAGAGAAACGACACAAACACATAGAACACACAAACACAAACAGAGAAGCGCAAACGTGCATTTCCAAGAAAGGCCGGATGGTGCCCGATGGTTCGCCGTGCATTTTGAACAAACGTGACTCCCGCCCCTCCGGTCGTAAAACTGTGCGGAGGCCTCATAAAAAGAAAAAACATACATGCATGAAAAGGAGGCTAACTGGGGATGTCACTGACAAAAACAGATATATGAAAAGATGTACTCGCTAATTTGCTGAAGTGGTCGAGCTGATCGCGTCTCTCTATCGTTCAGTGTGCGGATAAAATGTGACAACGCTGTTTCTTCGTTGGATGCGCACGCAGCGACTGGAGTCGAACCACGATCTATTATTATGCCTTGAGTCGTATCTGGCTCCAACGCATCAGCCTTCTGGACACAATGGTCAAGGATACAGAGGCTTGCGAATAACTATGTCCTTCCGATGACTGCGTCCACGATCCAAGGCTACTTCAGGCAATGAACAGCCCCCTTCAGCTTCGGCTGAAAGAGGCTGGCACGAGGAAGGAGGAAGAAAAAAAACTCGACGAAACACCGCGAAGAGACCCAAGGAGCAATATAGAGAGGGTATTGGGAGACCCCCCCCCATGATGAATTATCCTGGTAGTAAAAAGCAAGAAAAGAATTCTTTTTAGGGTGGGGCCATGATGTAGAAATGAGATGTACTCCACCAGACACCATGGCTCCCGCTAACATCGGAACAGGAAGGGTGAATTTCTCTTGGGGAGCCTACTCAACGAGGCACGAGAGAGAAAAATTAAC
The DNA here is from genome assembly GCF_055824585.1 of Amblyomma mixtum. NCBI lineage: Eukaryota > Metazoa > Arthropoda > Arachnida > Ixodida > Ixodidae > Amblyomma > Amblyomma mixtum. The sequence goes on along the minus strand of NC_143014.1, from coordinate 273,513,094 downwards.
AGTGCTTTAGCTTTGGTTAAACCGAGTGAGAAGCGGCAGCTTCACGATGGTTTAGTCTGGAAAATACCAACCCTTCTTCAGCACCGGACTCCATGGCTCTGACTGCTAGGCGACTCTGCAGCTGCTATTTATGTTCACCTGAATGCATGACGTCACAGCCAAGCAAGTGAACACCTCATGTGGACTTCGTGCCAGGCGTGCCGGTGCTACTTCCATTATGTACTCGGTTCAGGAGACCATGACATACTGCCTAGCACGTGACCATTGCATGACGACTTATTCCTAGGCATGCCGGCACTCCTTCAGTCATGTATTTGGTTAAAGATGGCGTGACATCATGCCCTATTACGTAAATGCCGCGTTTCAGCTCCTCGGCAAGCCTAAGTCTTGTGACCAAATTTAGGCTGACCTTGACATGATCTTGATGTCCCCGGCTTGACCTTGACTTGACCTGTCCAACTGCTTGACCACTGACCTTCCACCAGTTCTCTAAACTTATCAATTGAAGGTTTGACATTGGCTGAGCCTTGAAGGTAATCGGCAACGCACTGCAATCTTAGCCTGAGACCTCTAGTAGTGAAGCTATCACTTCAAAATCTCGGGGAGGGGACAGACAAAAATGAGCATGGTGAAGTAGCATGATTGCACTGGCTATAACTTCGCTATTAATGAGTCTTTTCAAAAAATATTTGTGGCCGCACATTCCAGGGACGCCTCACTACCAGAAAGGTAGAAAAGGGTGGTCAGTGGCCCTTTAAGCACCTGTAGCGACCTTCGTGACTAGTACTGGATACGTGCCAAAGAACAGCAGAGGGCACCAGCACGCGGCGCTTGTGTGCACTGAACGGTGGAAGCCCCACCGTTCCGCGCAGTGCGTGCTGGCGCCACCTCGCGCACGTCACGCGGGCCGCTACATACCACGTACCCCAGCAAACCAAACACCTCTCAGAAACGTCTAGCTAGACTAGAGCACTGCACGGGCCTCAATTTGAGGCCCAAGCCCGGCCCGAGCCCGAGACTTGAAGCCCGAGTTGAAGCCCGAGACTTGAAGCCCGAGCCCGGCCCAGGCCCGCGGCTTCAAGCCCGGCCCAGGCCCGCTAAATTATCGCTCTAGCGAGCCCGGCCCGGCCCGTGAATCTCGCAGTGAAGCCCAGCCCGGGCCCGGCCCGGCACATTTCACAGTAACGCTTGATGTATACTGCTCACTCTGAGCAAGTATACTGCTATTAACCGATAAGAAACTGGCAGACAAAGGTTCTGAAACCACAGTTTGGCTTGCAGAAAGTTGCCTCTTTTTACTCCAGAATGAAGTGTTTAAGAGTAGTGCTCGCCAGGCCCGTCTTTTGAACAGTGATCTCGTGTAGTGCGTAAAGATAAACTAGGAAGTTCCGAGCGCCAACTAAAAAAATTGCTCCATACGCGCGTAATAGACTAATTTGCATTCCCCCATGATTTTAATCAGTTATATTCAGCCGCCTGCGAAGTACAAAACATTAAAGCTGCCTAGCAAGCAGTGGGATGACATTTTTTAGTGAACGCGATCTCATTAACTCATAGCCGAACTGGTCGCCTTTCAGCAGAAACGAAAAGCTAAAAGGATAGAGTATTTCACGGTGTGTGTTTGAAGACCATAAGCGTCCTAAACTAATATGTTCTTCCCAAATGCATTTCTAATAGTGTGTAGATATGTTTTGGGATGACGAACGATAAATGGCCAATTAAGACGGGTTGAATTTTACTCTTACTAGTGGAGCAGAAGATAACGCGCGAACCACGTGATAACTTACAGGGCAGAACACTTGTCATGACAACCAGGCTGAAGAAGCAAGGAGGGGTAGATGTGGTTATGAGATGAGATTTACAAACTCTCGCGAGCTTCTGTGGCTATTTCATTTACGAGACGTTCCATTCAGCTGATCAAAAAAAAACCAAACGCGCTTTAGTTTGTGAATTTTCTCACATGTGTAAAATATATAGCTATAAAATAGAAGATACGTTTTTCGGGCTTAAGGGCCCAAGGGGAGTCAGGCTGTGAGAGATACCGAAGCAGAGGGCTCCGGATCATTTCGAACATCTGGGTTCCTCCAACGAGCAATGATACTACAAAGCACATGGCTTAATGTCCTGCTTGCCGCTTAAATAAAAATGCGGCCGCCGACGCTAGGAGCAAACCCTGGTTCCCCGGCTCAGTAATCAAGCGACTTGATCACTAAGCCACTGCGGCGTGGAAGTAAGGAAATAAATAAATCAATGAATAAAGCTTAGTTTTTTTTTTCTCAGTGCGTACTATAACCCGCAGCTCATCCGTGTCGCTGCTCCAATGCCGCAGTTGTGTACTTCAAAACTGCAAATAGTGAATGAATAGTCGGACACCAGCCGTTTCTGTAAGGACCCAAGCCCGGCTCGGGACCGCAGCTTTAAGCCCGAGCCCGGCCCGGGCCCGGAACTTCAGGCCCGGGCCCGGCCCAGGCCCGGCAAAACAGGCATGTCCCGGCCCAGCCCGGCCAGCGGGCCTGGCCGGGCCCGGGCTTTCGGGCCGGCCCGAGCCCGTGCAGTGCACTAAGCTAGACGTCCCTGGGAGGTTTTTGGTTTGCTGGGCACGAGCAGCGAAAGAAGCCGCGCGCGGGGCCCAGCTTACAAAAATGGCTGATGACGAAGCCTCCTCACAACCCGAGTGCGGCTACCACCATTTATCAGACGTCCTAAAAGCATTCCATGCTTACATCTGCTATTGACGACGAGTTAATTTATTTCCGGGCCTGTGCACTGCGGCACAGCAGAAACAATGAATGTGATCATTACTGATAAAAAAAGGCACCTTGCCTGTTAGGGTTCCAACTCTAGCCGGGCATGTAGTCGGCATAGTGCAAATTGAACGCTGATGGGAGGCAACTGCAGCCCACCCGATGGCCATTGAGCGTCGAGGCAGTTGTCTCGGAGCCCCGCGAGAATCTAAGGCCACTTGGGTTCACGGCTTACCTGGCTGCTGAGACGAGACCGACCACACGTGGACTCTGCCCTTTGTCTCCAATCTCGAGGAATGGCGGCCGCGGAACAGAGATGGACGAAATGCCAGCTCGCATCTGAAACAGGAAGCAGAATAAGAGGCATATCACACCACTGTGCAAAGCAGGCACCCTCACGCTGTGGCGTCTATGGCAGCGACAAATAGGTTTACCTGACATGCCGATGAGAACGCCTTTCATTTAGGATCGATCAGCCACTGATGACTAGCTAAGAACGCCAGCACGCGAGATGGTCACGCGCCCTAACCCGAGAGCTCGCGACCTTTATCTTTCTCTCTCTCTCTGCTTTGATGACATGATGATGATAGTCGTTCGCTAAAATCCGGTTGTGTCGCGCCTACATTTGGCGCTGGTCAAAATTAATCCCGAAAATGACAATTTTGCGCTTCACTAGTTCCTGGTGTGACGCAGCTGTTGTGACTGTGCAAGAGCAGTACTTATCAGTGTTATATTTTGCTCTACGCCGTTGGCAGAATTAAACGCCCCGTGAAACAGATTTGTTGTTGTTGTTGGCTTCATAAAATGGCACATACCCACGAGAGGGATTGGCCAGCGGTAGGAAACTCCGGCTAGTTTTGGTTTCAACTACTACAGCGCACCTGGCGACTGGATGGTAATTGATACTTCAAACTGAATGATTCCTGCCCACCCAAGTAGCGCGATAAGGCTTGCGGCCATGGCCGAGTGGTCTGAGCGACCGCGATATGCGGCTGTTCTCTTGGCGGTGTTCGAATCTGGCTCCGGGATGAAGTTCTTTGTGCTAGATACCTTTGTCGTGACAACGATACGATGCTCTAGTTGTCTTCCCTCCGGCCGCCATGGGGGTTATTGGCGCTGACATTTGGTGGCCAATGGTGTGTATGGAAGTTTCCTACACCTGGATTGGCCATGACAATTGGCAGTGACTACCATATTCGCAAATGCATGCAGCAAACATAAGATGATATCATAAGTTTGAGCAACTCAGTTTCCATGACACAGGTGGTTGAGGGTGGTTAGGAGTAGTGAAAAAGAGAAACAGATATAAGAAGAGCAAAAAAAGAGGGCCAAAAGGGGCATTACGAAAGCCTATGGTGATAAGACGTTTTGATTCTAGACAAAAATTTTGAACGGCGGAGCAAACATTCCAGTTGGTATGTTCGAGCATAGAAATGCCAAGGGATACAACAACCGCATTAGACAGGCACAAACCGTTACTGAAAAGGAACTTCTAACAGTCGCCTCCTTAGCGATGAGTAGCGACGACCATAGAGAAGAAAGTGCTCTACTGTTTCGGGCTCAGCACAATACAGACACATTGGGGTGATCACAAGGGCAGGTCAGTAGAGGTAAAAATTTAGTTGCGGCACAGGCCAACGTAGACACATGAAGGAAACTTCAAGTTTGCGATGTCACCAAGTTTTAAGGCAGGTTCACACTGATGAGTCGCAAACGTCGCACGACCGATTTCGTGAAATAGGCTACGGTTTTCGAAGTACTGGGAAAGCGGAGAGGGAGCGTAGAAAATCGATTTAAACCTGTCACGCGACCTTCGCGACTCACCAGTGTGAATCCGCCTTTACTCCTCCAAGGGAGCAGGAGGTGCTGCAAATCCTCCAAAGAAGTATAAGTGCTGATGCACTAAATTCTCTCATTAAAGTGTACGTACAAAACCGTGCTGCCTTAATGAACGCACAGGTTGGAAGGGGGTCCACGATTGGACCACTCAGGGCTGCTTAGATAAAGCATCAGCTGATTCATTTAAATGAAGGCTCCTGCGTCCTATGACCCAAACAAACCGAACTGATTGGACATGTGGAGGGATCAGGAATTGGAGTATTCAAAATGGCTGCAATTCAGTAGATGTGGATAGGAAAGTGCATAAAGATAATGAGTCCGTAATTATTATTACCGCTGAAAAGCAACTGGGTATCTCAAGCAGAGCGAGAACCACTGCCAGAAACTCAGCCAAAAAAATGAGGGTAAAATCTCGAAGACAAGAAAAAAAGACCAGCCAAGGAATTGAAAGAAACCCCCCCCCCTTACCTTTTCTTCACGGACCGAGGCGTCAGTCGGTTGCAGTTGCAACATGTGAACAGGAGGTCATCAAGTAGTCTTGCAGCATATTATTTAACAAAGGAAAATGCATTATTTTGGCATTGCGTGGATGAATATAATTGAAGGTGACATCTACAACTGAGGTGATGGACTACAATAGAACAATTTCAGGTATTCACACATTTAGTGGCCCAGGCAAGGATTCAACCAAACAGATTTGGGGAGCTTGAAAACGAGACCGTCCAGCATCCAAGAACTCTGCTGGCTGACCAAAGACAATCAACTGGGACACATGCTGCTCCGAATCGCACAACTTTAAGAAGGTGTACCGTCAGCAGGCGAAACCTTGCGGTAAGAGATGGCACCCACACTTCAAGATACAAAACAGTGTTGACCACACATTAGGGAGTCCCAAACTGAGATGCGGTGCTTCTCGCTCTAAGAGCAGAAGAGGGCGCATTTGGTATGCAGCTGCTCCAGAAAACAGAACGCAGCCAAATTATAAGATAGGGCAGATATACATTTTATCAATCATCAGAAGAGTATGTCTGCGCATACCGCAGCGGGGGCTACTCAGCCTGCGCAGCAGACCAACAACCCGCAGACCTGATCTATACGTGTCCGCCAAGAAAGAGAGAGATGTCATATGTTACCTCGAGACACTTTACAAAACATACTTGAGGAAACAGATCTGTCTGAAACGGAAGGTTCTGTTTTTTATTTCGCACACTTGCCAAAAAGGCATAATTTGGGTTAGCTGTATACTATAGGAAATCATGTAAGGCATTTTCGTGCAGGAAGCGGAGAAGGCTCCTGGTCTTTTTTTTGTTGGTCAGTCACTTGGGAGAAATCCTCCTCCCTTGTCACCGTTACTCCCACTTCCTGTACAATCCATGTCCTTGAAGCCCTTGCCCCTGCACAAGTCCACAGAAGGTGGCGAACATTCGCCCCTGCAGCCGGTGTGGAGCACGTCGGGCACGTGGTGGGTCCTGCGTCTTCTTAAGAGCCCCATCGGCACCAGACCGATGGGGTAAGGGCCATCCCAGCCCTTATCCTTCAAAGGGATACCTCCTCCAATATTGACAAATAAGGAGGGAAGGGGAAAGTGCATGGAAGAATGAGGACATATGTACTTTTCCTTGAAGAGGATGCTAAGATGGGGAGAGTGGAGCGGGTGTCAAAAGGAAGCCTGGTGAGGGATGCATTAGTGTTTGGAACTTAGTGTGTAAGGTTGTCACTTTTCTCTGCTCAGCGTTTTCATCATCGTTTTGTGTCCTGTGTATCTGGATGCGTATCTTTGTTTTCTTATTGAGTGCATGGGTCTCCTGAGTTGCACATAGTGTATTTGTCACTCTCTTCAGTTGTTTTATGGCGGCTAAAGAGTCTGTATAGATATGGACCTCTGTTATTTATGACCGCCATAGCATCACAGATTGCATATAAGCAGGTCCAGGTGGTCTGATACATATTCATAATGTACGTTTAGCTCTGTGTGTCGGGCTAGTGGCTGCTGTTCTACCGCCCCCTATTCTATAACTGAGGCGTCCATATATGCAATACATGTTCCCGGGCATACGTCAGCCAGAGGTCGATGTCTTGGCTTCTCTTTATGATGAAGGTTAGTCGTTTTGTTTGTCGTAATTGTTGTGGATTTCCATGGAGGGGGGTCAGCCATTGTAGGCATGTGCACTGTCACCGCATTGTACAAGGATGCTATGGGCATAGTGTACTTCGTTTCAGATTTCTTTTTGCCTCTCACTGATCAATTAATTCTGTGAGTGTATTTAGTCATGCAAATTCCTGGAGAATCTGGATGTGAGTAGGTTTTGGTAAGATCGTGACGGTGCACACTGCATTCATATTTATTGTTTCTGACTCCGCCCACTGTCGCCTCATCAGGCGTTGGAGCCGGGCCTGGTAGAGAATCCTCAGCTGAAGCAACAACTGTACAAGACATCTTGCCATCTGCGTTTGGGCTCCTCGCCCTCCAGACGAAATGCATTTGATCCTGTTTAAGAAAGTCACTGCTGCTTTTTCATCCTATGGAGCCATTGTGTTCCTTTGCCAGATTTATGAATGTCTAAGCTAAAGACTATCAACTCATCTACCTCTTGTAATGACTGATTTCCAACCTTTGGATACACTCTTTTAGTTGTCAATTGCTTTCTTCCATTCTTGTTTTCAACATGGTGAGACGCGGATTTGAGCATGCTCTTCATGAGTATACTGCATAGTTAACGGTGGTCTAGAGCTGATGCACGTGAGGACATCGCAGCCCTGCGGGGTTTCACACAGGCGCTATATTTGGTTTATTGTCCTCTGTGTTGACATGCCAACGGACAGGTTTATTCCAGCCAGGCGAATACCGGCATGAGCATGAGACACGTGCCAGCCGCAGCGAGCCTCGCGCAAGCACACGCAGCAGCGCAGCCAAGCTAACCAGCCTAGCCACTGCATGTGGCTACTGCCTACAACATCTCCCCTGACAAAAAAAATAACTCTTGGGAGGATTGATGCAGTGTCCACACCTGGTGTGCTGGTGAGAGACGTCAGCTCAGGTTTTTTGTGAACCTTCTGGAGAAACTGAAGTCCCAGGGAGCGTTAGTGCCTTGTCTTCATGTATTTATTTATTTATTTATTTAGAACATACTGCAGGCCTACAGTAGGCCCAAGCAGGAGGGGCGAATACATAATATATGCAAAAAAGAACAGGTTTAGCTTGTGGGCATCATGTATGTCGCCATATAGAGGTTCCTCGTATACAAGGTCTTGGTTGTCTCTCTCTCCTTCCGCAGGCTTGAGAAAAGGGTTAAGACAGGTTCGATTTCGCCGTATAGTGCCCTTCCCAGTGTCAACTATATATGATCTAGGCTCGCTTGTGGGCATCACCACGTTCCCTTTTCGCTTTTCATCTCCTTGCAGAAGGGTCGGAAGTTGCCGTACACCATGTCGTCTATCGTAGCCTATGCGCTGCTGTTTGCGGTATTGGGTTTCAAAATTCCAGAGTTTAGTGGCGTCTGGCAAATGGGGAACAAGCCTTCCGGGAGTCGAAGGAATCTTTGTCCGCAACCGCCTCCCCATCAATAGCTCAGAGGGGCTGTAGCCATTTCTCAGTGGATTTGACGTGTAGGACAAGGGGGTCAGGTACAGGTCTTGGGTCTTCTTCATTGAAGTTTTGATGATTTTCACAGCAGCCTCAGCGAGTCCGTTGCTCTGAGGTTAGTGTGGGCTTGATGTGACGTGTTTGAACCCGTATTCTTGAGCAAACTTAGCGAAGCAAGAGGACGAGAACTGCGGACCATTATCGGAGACCCCCACCTCTGGAATGCCATGTGGGGTGAAAATTGATTTGCTATGATTGATCACTGTACAAGATGACAGCTTCTCTACATGAGTCAGTTCCGGCTATCTGGAGTAATAATCAGTCATGATTAACCACCAGTGGCTAATGAAGAAGAACAGGTCCATTGCAACTCTCTCCCATGGTCTTGAAGGAAACTCGGTGGTTTGAAGGGGTATTTTTCGGTTGCTGGACGTCTTGACACATTCTGGACAATGTTTTATGGTGGTTGCAATGTCTTTGGCCACTGTAGGCCACCAAACAGAGTCCTTAGCGCGAGCCTGGGTCTTCATGACGCCGAAGTGACCTTCGTGCAAAAGGCGCAAAATTTTTTTCTTGCACATGAGTGGGACAACCACAAAGGCAGCGTAGAGTAGCAGATTGTCCTCTATGGTGAGCTGTTGACGACACTAGTAAAAGGATCTCACTTCAAGGGGTAAATCTCGATGAGAAAGCCAATCTTTTGTGCAGAGTTCTCAGAGATACAAGCACACGCGATCTGATTTTTGGAATTCTTTCAGCCACTCAAGGCAGTGCTGCTTGATGAGAAGGGTTGTCCTCACACAGCGCAAAAAGCCTTGATGCTACTTTCTAGCTCTATGTCGCCAGTCTCCTGCAGAGGCGCTCTGGAAAGTGTATCGGCCGCAATCAGTTCTTTCCCAGGTACATATACCTCTTCGTATTGGTACCTCATCATTCGCATTTTAAGTCTTTGTAGCCGCAGTGTAAGGTCATCAAGACTTTTTGACATAAAGATAGGTACCAACGGCTTGTGGTCTGTTTCGATTGTGAATTGCTTGCCGACCAGGTAGTCACTGAATTTTCCGCAAGCCCAAACCAAGGCAACAGCCTCTTTCTCTATTTGTGCATTGCGTTTCTCCATGTCAGATAGAAGTCGGGAGGCATAAGCGATGACTGAAAACTTGCCACTGGTCTGTTTCTGTCGAATCACTGCCTCCAGTTCAAAGGAAGCAGAGTCTGTACTGACCACCGTCTCCTTAGCAGGATTGTAGAAGCCTAGCACTAGGCGAGATGAAAGTAGCTGCTTCCATTTGTCGAACGCTTCCTGTTGAGGAATGTCCCAAACGAATGCCTGCTTTTTAGACAGCAAACAAGTAAGCGGCTGGAGCAAGTCCACAAGGTTGGGTACAAAGTGGGAAAGATATGTAGCCATTCCGAGCAGCCTTTGCAACTTGCTTCTATTAGTGGAATTGGCCATTTTTAAGATGGCTTCAACCTTTTTTCATCGGGTTTGATCCCATGCTGGCCAAGCTTGCGACGTAGGATAGTGAGCTGGTCGAGGTGAAACAGCCACTTGTTCTCGTTTAGCATGGCACCTGCCTCAGTTAATAGTTGAAAAACGGTGCGAAGTGTCTCATTGTGCTCTGTTTCGTCTGAGCCCGAGATAAGGATGTCATCCATATGATATACAACTCTGTTGACATCTTCCACAATGTTTCACATCTGCTTCTGGAAGTGCTCGGGAGCGGACGCGATGCCAAATGGAATCCTGTTGAAGCAAAACCTCCCGAATGGCGTGAAGGTAGTAAGCATCTTGCTATCTTCACTGAGTGATATCTGCCAGAACCCTGAATTGGCATTGAGCTTCGAAAACACCTTGACCCCGTGAAGCAGCCGGAGTGTATGCTTGACGGACGGAATCAGATGCCACTCTCTCGGGATGTAATGGTTGAGTTCAGTGAAGTCCATGCAGATTCTAACATCACCGTTCAGTTTTTGGACTACCACCATAGGTGCACACTATTCAGTCAGCTCATCAACAGGTGAAATGACGCCAATATTTTCCATTAGCTGCAGTTCAAGCCTTGTTTTCTTGTACAGCAGAATTGGTATGCGGCGAGGGGAGCTCAGAGCAAATGGTTTCGCACCTTCACGCAGGCGAATGTGGTGTTCTCTTAGTAGCTTCCCAAGGCCTTGAAACAATGAAGGAAATTCGTCTCTTGGGCTCACCTTCTTTGCGACGGTGCTGACGAAGGTTAGCACCTGCAAGTCTTTGCTGGCGGGCTTGCCGAGTAAGGGAGTGTGGACATCTTCCAGCATGTCGACGCCTTGGAGCGTTTCACGTCCACGGTAGGTGAGTTGAAGACACACTACGCTCTTAGCTGCGAGAGGTCTCTGATCAGGACCGTAGAACTGCCAAGGAGCACACCACAATGGAAGCCGATGTCGGAGCATGCTGAAAGTCGTAGGTGGGAGGACAGATTCATAGACGCCTGTGTCGATCTTGAATTTGACAGGTTGGCCTTGCACGAGGACGGTTGTCTCCCATGTCGATGTATCGAATTGAGAGACGGCTCCGAGAAATCCACCTTCGCTGTTGGGTCCTGATGCTTCAACAATGTCAACCTGGCGTGACATGCAGACAGACGTGTAGTAGCCCTTCTTCTGGCAGCCCTTGCATACCTGTGTCCGTGCTGGGCATAGTGAACGTGGGTGCCATTCTTTTCCACACGAACAACCCAATGTCAGAATGCTGTCAGCAGGACGCGGATGTGGGCTTGATTCAAATGCTCTCGGCCGTCGTTGACATGAGCAGTGTTCGTGGGATGCCCAACTTGCTGTCTGCCTGATGCAACTTTGTTGACGGTTAACGTTTCGGGGTGAAGCTCCACTTGCTCCTGACGTACGCTTTCGACCTGCCTGATAAACTCAAGTGCCTTCTGAAGGTAAGATCAGCATCAAGTTGCAGTCTTGCTGACAATTTCTAGTCTTGAATGCCAACGACCAGTCTGTCTTGAACCAGTTTCTGTCGGAGGGTGCCATACTCACAATGGCTCGAAAGTGTGTGAAGTGCAGTTACGAAGTCTTCCACGGATTCGCCGTCATTTTGGACCCTCGTGTTGAAGTGAGCCCATTACACTCGCTGCGTGATGCGCCGCGGTATGAAGTAGCTGTCGAACTGCTTCAAGACGACTTCTAAGTTCTGGGCGTTCTCTCCAGAGAGTTTGAAGGTTCCGAAGACGTCCTCGGCCTGGTCGCCCATGAAGTAAAGGAGCCCGTCGACTTGGTGTGACCCTGACTTGTGGCAGAGACTGGAAGCCCTTCCTCCATTTCGGCCAGTCGGCAGGAGTCATGAGGCAGACAGCCTCGGGTGGTTGATTGACGAAGGACGCCATGTTCTGGCCGCGTAGTCCAGGCCATAGACGCTGCTGTGACGTGTGCCATCGTAGATGGGTATCCAAGTGAAAGGACGCAGCCCCAGCTGGGCTTACCATGGGAATTGCGTTACTTCTGACACCACGTTCAGATGCCAACAGGACAGGTTTATTCCAGCCAGGCGAATACCGGCACGAGCACGACACACGTGCCAGCCGCAGCAAGCCTCGTGCACAGCAGTGCAGCCAAGCTAACCGGCCTAGCTACTGCATGTGGCTAATGCCTACAACACTCTGCACGTCTAATAGTTTACCGAGTGTGTTGTGTGTGTCGAAAGAAAGAAGTGCAGTCAGCTAGGATTATCTACCACTTCGAGACTCATTTGTAGGAGGGCATCATGGGTAGAGAATTCCCCCGAAAGACGTATTAACGCGACAGTGTTAAGGGTCCTGTTCAGCTGAAAATCCGGCTTCTTGGCGGCAAGGGCGTGAGCGAAAAATCTCCAGAGAAATCCACATATGTGACCTTGTGACGTCATCACAACCTGTCCACCGTGGCAGGAGGCAACCAAGACCAGCGTGTGAACAAGAAATTCACGATTCACAAGAGCACATAGAAATTAATTACTGGTCGCGAGAGGTTGCTTGGGAAATGCAACCTAGGTCTCAAAAATTGGCTGTGGTTTAGCTCTGGTTAAACCTGGAGTGACCCGATAGCTACAGTTGGCCGAGTGGAACTCGCTGAGTCGAACTGCAAAGTCAGTCCTTCGCTGCTGCGTTTCGCTGGGCATTCCTTCTTCACCTTCGTCCCTGGACGTGGATTCACAGTTATTCCATAAATTCCTTCCCTCAAATTCATTTTCTTCATTATGGCCCCTCTGTTTCTTCTTTCACTCGTACTTCGTCCCTTCCTCTACAAACGGATGACGGGTGTCCACCGAGGTATGCGTGACAGTTAGTGCGCAATTTCCTTTCCTCAAATACAATTTTCATTTTCTTCATTAAGGCTCCTCTTTCTGTCACTCCCACTTCCTCCCTTCCTGTACGGTGCGGTTCAGGTGTCCACCGAGATGACAGAGAATTACTGCATCATTAATTAGCGAACTACAGGTCATGAATACGCTTAGGCTTCACTGTGGTTAAGCGATGTAATGCTACTGATGATTTACTTGGGTAATCTCTGACGTCATCAAATGGATGATGGGTATCCACCGAGATATGCGAGACAGTTACTGCACAATTTCCTTACCACAAATAAAATTTTCATTTTCTTCATTACGGCCCCTCTTTGTTCTTTCACTTCCACTTCCTGTACGGTGCGGTCCGGGTGTCCACCACGGCGGTTGTTAGGCAACCACTCAAGGTAGATGCGACCACGGCCGAGGTGCAACCACGGCGAAAGTGCGACCATGCTGAAGAGGCGAAGCGGTTGGCATAGAGCTATCGCTACAAAAACCCCACTGGTGGCTGTGCTTGCAACAGCCACCAGTGGGGTTTTTGTAGCGATAGCTCTATGCCAACCGCTTCGCCCCCACTGGTGGCTGTGCTTGCAACAGCCACCAGCCAGGGCAGCTTAAGCACTGCACCACTGCGCCAGGAGTGATGTGAGGACTCCCACCGATCTATGGATGTAAAGTAGAGAATGACCAATTCTGCATATATGTGGGCATTAACCCATTAACGCTCTTGCATTATCCCCTCCAGTTTTCACATGCGTGGTAGGACGTCGTGCTCAGGCAGCGATTGCGCCATACGTTTGTTGATTACGCATTTCATGAACTTGCCGACGTACGATGTGAGAAAGTGGGCCACAGGTTGTCGAGGGACAGCGGCTTGCATGGCTTTGGAATGAGCGTGACGGTCACTTGTTTCCTGTCCGGTGGCCCACACCTTGTTCATGTGTAGCGTGAGGGCTGCGAGCTCAGTGTCGATTCATTTCGGAGGAGTTGGTACTGTACTCCATCTGCAACTCACTGGACTCAGTGGACCTCCACTCTTTCAGCCAAAAAGCCGCCACATTGCGACGGACAGTATCTGCTTATCTACTACCTCCATGCCTTTGAGAAAGCAGCTGTATGCACCTAAAAGCGTGAAGCAAGTACGCAGCTGCCAGGGCTCCATAACGACTACAGACATTTTATGAAGTATACTCTAAACACGAAAGGAATGAAAAGAGAGTAAGCTGTTCTCTAGCGCATTTAGGGGCAGGGTATGCTGCCCAATCCCTGGGGTAGATTTACATCTCTAAAAATATGAAATACGGTTGGCAACGGAAACAAATTTCTTCTTCAAAACAGGCAAATTTCTAGCACTTTCAATAATTTTAACCGAGGTTTCAATCTCATCAATTTGCTAACCTCAGGTGCTGCGTTTAAAAGCTTCCTGCCATTGCTAAATGCATCAAATTATATTATTTGCAATGGAAATATACCTTCCTTGCAAAGAGTAAACATTTCGTATATTTAGTGATCGAAATCTACTCCATAACTTGGGCAACATACCTTGCTCCTAAAAAGAAGCGTGTTAAAGGACAGCTTACTTTTTTTTACTCCCATAGAGGCTTATTCATGTTTACAGTGTATTTTGCTCGTATCACATGACCACTCGCCAAACTTGCAAGGCAAATAAACCATGGAAGCTGAATGCCGGAGCGCCTTCAAACGCAAAGGAGCACTTAAAACTCCTCAGCAGTGGTGCGGTTCTTCAATCTCGGTCTCCGTATTGAAGTCTACACTTGCGGATATCGAATCGGCAGAGTCCTTGAATACAATGATGACGAAGAAAAGCACGTCGTCAGTTACGCCAGCTGCCACCTAAGGCCAAAAGGAACTACATCACCACTGAACGTGAATGCCCCGCTGCAATATTCACGGCCAGGCAATTCCGGGTGTATCCGAGATACCATTTACAGTCGCCCACGGACAGGTAAGCTTCACATGGTCCATGACAACAAAAATCCCAAGCAGACGCCTTTCACGATGGAGTTTACTTCTTGATGAGTTCGACATCAGCCTCAAACATCGGCCAGGCAGCAAGAACTTCAAAGCATGCACTCTTTCCCGCCTTCCATATGACGCCGCTTTGACGTCCAAAGAAACGCTGCTGCTCATTGATAACACGCAAAGGGAGAGGGCAGACAAAATCTATGAGCATTACGACTCCCTAAAACAAATTACTGTGCACATCAAAAGTTGAAAACCGTGGAGGGGCTGGGCCAGATGAGAATCTGTCTCACAGCAAAATCCTTCAACCTACAGGATGGATCCGAAAAACCACAGCCGAGCCTCTGAAGAGGACAAACATTGCCATAAAATTCGGCCGTCTTGTCACAACTTAGGGCACGGCATGAGAACATTAAAAAAAAAAACTTCAACAATGCTACTTCTGGCCAATGATGTTTATTTACACAAAGAGGTACACCCCCCCCGTCAAAAGTATATAGCCCAAGGGGTTTGCTTGCAAGGCCTTCAGCATGCCTGGTTATGCCTACTCAGCGACCGTAATCTCTCGAACGATAAATGGCTTCGAGTCCTCAATTCTCCCAAGCTTTGGACTACTAGTTATTCTAGAGAGCCCCGCTAAACAGCTTAGAAGCGAACCTCTTGGGCTGTATACTTTTGATGAGGGCTGTACATTTCACCGTGTCCAGACAGTCAGACCTGTCAAACCCCTACATTGAGAAACTATCCGGTCCTTCCGCATGGACGGTCTCTATGCAGCGGCTCAGAATTGATTTCCTGGGCTCTTCAACACAATCAAGCGGTGATCGGCATGTGGTTGTTTTTATGGACAATCACACTGAGTGTGCGGAAACTTTCGCTGTTCCAGAAGCAACTGCTGGAAATGCAACGAAGGTTTTCCTGGAAGCAGTGGTTCTGCGGCATGCAGAGCCAGGGCAGGTGATAACAGATGGAGGGTGCCATTCCTTGGCCTATATAGTAGACAAGCTGTTCTGTCTTACGCATGCGATTCACAGCTGCACCACGGTGTACTACACTCAGACCAATGACCTCTGCAAGAGCTTCACCCGAACACTATCGGAGAGATCAGCACGTAAGTCTCATCCTAGTATCGCTACTGAGACTGATTTCACACTTTCAGAACGTTTGTACACAACTTACCCGTGCACAAAACGACTCGCTACTCTCCATTTTTCCTGCGGTATGAAAATGATCCAACACTGTTCATTGATGCAACGCTGAAGACAAATCCTGGAGAGACAATCGGGTTTGTCAACAAGGAAACTATGTGCTGATGGAACGAAACGCAAGGAAGCAGGCGCAGGAGCGAGAATGAAGAGCCCAAGAAACACATAGCGTATGGTAAAACAATCCGCACGTAGCCATTAACAGTCGGTGATCATGTGTGCGCGTACGCATGCCCGCATCAAAGCGAGGTCAAACGTCGTTTTTCACATCCCTGCCTGAACTTCTACCTTATGAGGCAAACTCCCCCCCCCCCCCAAAAAAATATCAGGAACTAGAAAATTCACAAATTCGTGGCTTTATTAGCATAAATCGCATTAAACCGTCTGCCGTTCACCAATGTTTTTGTCCAGTTAGGAGTGGATACCTGCGAACACCTCCAGCAGCGACTGGCTCAAACAGGACGCGGTTCTGGGTTCGATCCTCGGACCAGAACGCATTTTTCTTCAACTATAATGTTCCTGTGAAAGCTGTATAGCTTTTCTTTGTAGCTGCCATATGGCTGCGCTTGGGTAGATGCTAATGAGCCACTACACTCCGTTATTCTACTTACTTTGGCTATCATGGACTCTTTAAAAACAAGCCTTCGGGACCACAATCGAAGCCCCAACTTCTGTCACCACAGCCATTCAAGTCCAAAGGCTTGGAAACTTTGTAGCCTTCCAACCTTTCAGCATTTTTAAAGTAAGGCGTGATGAAACTTTAACAAAAAATAGTGAAAATTAAGAACAATTAAGAACAACCTGACCGTGAAATCGCTCCTATTAATACGATTTGAAACAACAGTTCACCTTTCTGCTAGCTGATTTCCAATGGTCCTTATCGAGACTATCCTCTTGCAGCCTCTTAAGCTGCTATTTTGCTTGGCTATGCAATGCTTGTAAAGCGTTCTCTTCGAGCCTGAGGATGTACCCATGAATATATCATGGCATTTCAGGCGGAAGTTTACCGTGACTTTCAGCTATGCTAAAAGAAGTTCCACACGCATCCGACATCTTTCGGCCCTCCACAATCTTTCTATATAACGAAAAACACTCCTTCCATGGGGACACCGCTGCTTGATGTTCGTGCATGTATGTGGTGCATACCGAGTTCGTGTCTTGGCAGACCTTAATTGGGGACAAATGCCTGTTCCAATCAAGGCAAGAGTCCGGACAGTCCTGAAAAATCCGGGACGGTTGGCAACCCTAGTTTTGGCGTACCAGCTGAAGGAAACGTGGATTATGAGGCACGCTATAGCAGAGGGCTCCCAAACAACTGCGACCTCGCTGAGTTCTTTAAAGGAAACTGCAGAGGCTTTAGAATTTGACGAGCTCAAAGGAGTCGAATGTGTGAGACCTCTAGGTAAAACATGCAAAGTTCTTTTGGGCTAGCGTTTGAAATGGTGACGTAATCACCGATTAAAAACGCAATGGCCTTCAAGCCTCTCTGCAGCGCACAGGGGAGGCGGGGAAGGTGTTATTTATAGTACGCATAAACGCGAAAAACCAATGCCACCGAAGGCAAAGCCTGCCAAGCGTTGTTTGGCTACATTCGACGACGCACGGCAAGGTATGGTTGAGGGCACACAGAGAAGTTGAAATCTTCCCATCTGCGACGTCACATCGAGCTTCTCTGCACTCCTCCGGTGCTTCGAGAAAAAGGCTGAGATTCATTTGTCGATTAGTAATTGTCACCATTTTAATTGCAAGCAAAATTGCAAGATGAACATTAAACACTCATTGCAGACGGCAGGCAACATAAATGCTATCGCATTTTCTTCTTCAAGAATGTGGTTAAGAAGGCCCTCAAGTTTTTTTTTGTTTTGTTGTACAACATATTGTGTTCTATTTGAAGCTCTAGAGCTTTCCAACCGAAACACTTTGCCATATTCAAATATTACAAGAAAAATGTTAGCTAACTTATCCGAAAATAAAGTTGCATTTATCCTAACACAAAATTTCGGCACCGAAAAGACTCGAGTGACAAGTGGTTATGAAAAAAGAAAAGCCGCAGGAACTGTCTCGCTCACAGCTGACATCTAAACCGCCTCGCGAGTGCAGAGATGGAGGGAGTGAAAGCAGGAACAGAAAGATGCCCTGTAGTGGAG
The DNA here is from genome assembly GCF_055824585.1 of Amblyomma mixtum. Lineage (NCBI taxonomy): Eukaryota > Metazoa > Arthropoda > Arachnida > Ixodida > Ixodidae > Amblyomma > Amblyomma mixtum. The sequence continues at coordinate 273,495,281 of NC_143014.1, read as the reverse complement.
GACTCCGGATTAGTTTCGACCACATGGGGATCTTCAATGTGCACTGACATCGCAGAGCATATGGGTGTCTTTTGCATTTTGCCTCCATTGAAACGCGGCCGCCACAGCCGGGATTTAATACCACACCCTCGTGGACAACAGCCGAACACCGCAACCACTGAGCCATTGCAGTGGATACAGAGTTGATGCATATTTGCAAAGTGCAACATTTATTCAACTTTGGTCCAACTCATTTCAGACACATTGCATATCACTCATTGCTTTTGAGAGCAGCACCCTCTTCTTTAACAGCATGTACACTACGCTTTACTCTGAAAATGTCATTTTATGAACTACATCACGGCTGCTTTTACGCCTCCATGTACACCTAGATACGTCACGGTTTAAGCTGCAGCTCCTCATTCACTCTGAAAGGTAAGCGCAGTCCCTTCGCCAACGGAACTCGGAACACCCACCTCAGCAAATTTGCTACACTATGGCCTGTTCTTGAATGCGGAGTGGCCGACGAGAGTTGACAGCAATATGGGCTAACGGCCCGCATTTGGCGGAACCGACATACCAAAAACCCTAAACACCTCACGAGTACACAACATAGCATTGCTGTACCGGTGCCCTGCGCATTAAATCATATTAAAAAAAACACAACACTAAAGCACAAATGTATGCCTCATCAACATTATCAGCCTGACTACACCCACTGCAGGACAAAGGCCACTCTCATATCTCTCCAATTAACCTTGTACTGTGCACAGAGTGATACACAATTCCCATCAATATAGCAAATAACTTTGGCACATTGAGGTGGGTGTCCACAGGGACACATACGTACAAGTAAAACAGGAAATGAGCAGCTAACTTACAAATATCTGCGGTGTTACTGCGTAAAGACTAAATTGCGTCCGCTTGCTCGTTTCAAGAGCGTAACTCACACAACAGCTGAACTAAGGAAGTGCAAAAAGTGCAAGCAACTTCTGTTCCCAGCACGCTGCAATATGTTTGATTATTTTACAGGCGCTCAGGCAATTAATTTTTCTCAAACGCTGCAAGAATCAAACAGAAGCAGCTGCTGCTGCCTTTAGAGCAATGCCTGCTAAGCTGAAGAAGGTGAGGAAGCCGCCGCCATGTCGGCTGTCGCACTGTTATTTTTTTCGCCACTGGATGCACCAGGTGTCCACAGCTTTATCCTCACGCTGCGGCCAAATATCATGTGTCCATTTTTCTTGGCAGCTTCTTGGGCATCGGCTAGGCTAGCGAATGTCATCACGACCTTCCCCGACATCACGCCGTGGGCGTGTCGAACCCGAACCACCAGGCTTGCCTTCGCAGGCCAGAGAAAGTTTTCTATCTGGGCGGCATTGAAAGGCAAGCCCTCGGCGACCACCCTGTGCTGCCCCTCCGACGTCTGAAGGATCGCTTCCAGCTCGTGTGCCTTCGCCAAACGGAAGCCTGTAGTGCCTTCCCGTGTGCCGGGCTTTTCTGAAGCACGTCGCACGGTGCCCGACGCTCTGCGAGCGCCAATTCGCGAACCCTTCTTCTCTTCCGCATACGACGCCAGGTTTAAAAGATCCCCTTCTAAGAGCCTGTCAGCGTAGTCTTCTGGTACGAGGCACAGTTCGAGTTTTCGCCCCATTAGCTTCCTTCCATTCATAGCCAATGCTCTTTGGGCTTCGTCGGGGCTCACGAACCGCATGAAAGCCGATCTCTGAGCCCTACCAGAGTTGAATTTCTCACGCTCTACTCGCATCATCTTGCAATGAGAGAAGAGCTCCTTCAGCTTCTCTTCTGTTGCACCCACTGGCAGGTTGCGGACCTGCACGACGGAACTGGATTTGACATCTTTGTGCAGTGTGCTCAAAGCTGGCCTTCTCGACATAACGTAGCGGCGGACGTCGTCCACTTGTCCCCGGAAGGCCTTGATGTGGTGACCTGACAGCTTGGCACTCTCCCACGCGTAGTTGAGGGCCCTTTCCTGGTCCTCTTTTGAGGCCACCTCGACAAAAGCCCTGCCGGTAGGCAGGTCACCGTTGGTGCGGGTCAAAAGGAGGATGCCTCGCCTGCCCCCCGACACTCTGACACCGGCCTGTTTCAGGTGCCTGGCAACCTGCTCAGCGGTGACGTTTTCGGGAAGGTTATGAATCTTCAGCAAGAACCTGTCAGCGTTGCTGTCCATGTCGCTGTCACTGGTGTCACTATCACTGCCGCTATCGCTGCTGCTGTTGTCACCTTTGGAGGACGAGTCTTTTTTCTGTGCGCGGGCAGCAGACTCCTCTGCCACTTGCCCTGCCTCCTTGCCGTCTTCGAGGTCCTCTCCAGGCTTTTTGCTTCCACTATGGCAGTGCAGAAAAAGAAAAGCAAGACAAAGGTTGACACAACTGGGAAGGCGGAAGCAAGTAAAGCTGTTAATAATGCTGCTTCTACCGTAAAAGCGTAAAGAACAATGTTTTGCGGCGTTCTGGCGGTTTGCGAGCAGTACCACACAGTCTTGACAACTGAAGCAAGCGACCTCACCATGAAAACACGTGGAAAACAGGTACACGTGCAACAGCGCCTGTTGGTAATTGGATGCATGCATCTGTCGTTATTTCCATACGAAGCGGAGCTAAGCGAGCAACTACACTAGGGCACGGCATAGTCGTGGGAATTCAGACGTTTTTCTCTTTTTACCAAGAATAGAAATGATGGAAGTTCGTTGTGGTGAATAAATCTCTATTATTATTATTATTATTATTATTATTATACTGGATACTCGTGACCAGTTTCTATCACCTCGCAAGAGACGTGAGTCACGTGACTTTGTATCCATGTCGATGGCAGTACTTGTCTCGTTCATTCGCAGTAAATAAGGGCCATCACATGTGAAGATAAGCCACGGTGCACGGAGGCACATAAGAAGCCTATCACAATGCAAACTTCAGCTCAGCTTATGAGTGAGTTTCGGTAGCGGTGGTGTGAGTATCTCAACACAAGCACTTTCCTTACTTCACAAATACATACACCCATTTTTTTTTTGTTGTGAAGAAACCTATCAAATATACAATTACTGCGCCAACATTATTCATACCACCTAAAGAAGGTCCTGATAGGCAGTATGTAAGTATAGGCCCATGAAGTAATAAAAAAAAAGCTATTTTCAGCTCTCAGCCCGCTGTAGATGGGACTGCAGACACACTCTGCAAATAAAAACATATACTGCCAAATGGCTAAGCCTGAGGAAGTGATCAACTCATTCTGGAAGCACAATAAGCCAGCTCCTTCATTTTGCGACTTTGCTTCTTCACTTGTGGCCATAAAGCAGCTTTTATCACTAACCTAAATTTACCGGCCCTGCGGAGTTTCATACTCGGAATTGCCAAACGCATTAGTGCCAGTGGTGCTGCAGCCTCACAGCAGTAGTAAACAATAGCTAGTAGTGTAAATCTGCAGCAGTTTCAGAGTGACTGCAGACATGATGAATAAAACTTCAGTGCTATCAACAGACAACGAACTACAGTGGACAACGAACTTCAGACAACGAACTAGAGTGGAATTCAGCACGCCAAGGCAAAATACCATGACCTTTAAAGGAGAGCAATCTATTCACTTGACGTGACGGGCGTCACTTTGGTGTTCAACGCACAGCTTCAACGGTGCAGGCAGGAGCAGGTGATAAGGCGATTAGGCACGGCACGCAGCCTTTCATCATTTTTTGCTGTTCTCCACATACACCAACATGGCGGCCACTGAAAATGCTCCCTAATGAGAGAGGGGGGGATCTTTTTGGCTCCTAGAGAAAGCGTTCCAGTACACTGGTGACGGCCTGCATCATAAAGAGGGCCGGTCACTTTTAGCAGAGCAGGTTGGGAGTGAAGGGGAAGAAGCAATGATGTCAGTTCCAACCTCCCAAGGCTCCTTAACGCGATCTAGAAAGGCATCTACTGCAATTCACACACCCCTCAGAGACCACAGCAACTGCTATTGATCCCGCGCCTCAGCTCAGAAGCACAAGCGGCCATGATGGAACACTTTCTGAAAATTTTGTTAGATTACGTGTTGGCAAGTACCTGATCCAAAAACAGCTGCTTTACAAACAGCAGGCAAGCTACTATCTTGCTCCCATAATATGCTGCCATTTCCCACGTCTAGTTGTGTTGCTTCACTTGTACAAATTGCACTAATTTCGTACTACTATGATGCCATTTTTACTGCAATCTCGTCATGGTGTACAGATGGCAGCCATTAGCCGGTTTCCTAGAGTGCCACGAGAGGCAGGAGTCAATGAGAGCACTGGGGCAGAGAAAGCCGAGCAAACTCGGTGAGTCACGCGCCTATGGGCTGAAAAGCTGAAAAAGGGCAGCTAATGATGGAGCATTTCGCAATGAAGGTTACAACGCCTAGCCTACAGTAGGGATGAATAATGAGAACAGCTATTACAGTAAAAATGACTGGAAATGAGCAAACGCCTTTGGAGACGCCGAGGGGAAATTTCTAATCGCCAACAACATTGATCACTGTTAGGAACTGCCTTTAGAAAATTCTTGAATTACACCTCATCCTACAAGTTGTTTGCAGCACTGTAAAATACAGAGCTCTCTTGTCAAATCAGGGTCAAGGAAGACAAAAATGGCTGAGGCTTAGCTTAGGTTAAGCCTAGTCAGATGCGAAGCATATTGTCGCCGAGTTGCATATCGAGCACGCCGCTTGGCTAGACATTCTTCACGCTCTTCATCAGTCTCTGTAGCACGCCGCAACTTTTGCTTCTCATTCCAACGAGCAGCCCTGTCTCCAGGAGGCATCTCTATCCCGTGTACGCCTAGCAGAGGCAGGCGCACCCCCTTGTATACCGCCGCTCTAGCATCACGTGTTCACTACAGCGCACCTAGCGGCAGAAGCAGGAAACACATTGGTCGCGACGCCTCGCGCGGCGGCGCGAGCTGGGGCCCCGTTTCTCCTATGTCGTTACGTCACGCATCACGTGGTCCTCCTTGGTCGCGACGCCTCGCGCGACGGCGCGAGCTGGGCCCCCGTTTCTCATCTGCTGTGACGTCACGCACCACGTGGTCATCCTTGGTCACGACGCCTCGCGCGACGGCGCGAGTTGGGCCCCCGTTTTTCATCTGCTGTGACGTCACGCATCACGTGGTATGACATGGAGGTCACGAAAGGTCAACGGTAACGACACCGCCGCGCTCGAGGAGCTGGGTTGAGCTATTTTAGTATGCTTCGCATAAAAATAGCTCAAATGAAAACAATCGACGCAGGTCTGTCTGATTGGCATTCTTTCTAACTTAAATACTTAAAATAATTGAGCAGTACTGCGACTATACGTTTTAAACAGTTATTGCAATACTTGAAAAGGTAGTTCAGGATGGTGTTTTTGAATGTACAGCGAGCGTTTCATTCACTGGTTAAATTAGCAGAGAAAATCCGCACGAACACAGCACTGCAGGGGCCTGCTGCGAAGTGGTACGCCACAATTCGTAAATGTGGCTAACGTGACGCTCGCGGTGTCGTCCGAGTCTCCTGTGTGCACATGTGCGAGGAGCTAGTGTTCCTGTACACATGCAGGCAGGAGCAGGAGGTGATATGGCGATTAGGCATGGTGCATAGTGTTCCAGAACACTATTCGAAGCAGCTGGACACTGGTGCTGTTTCTTGCCCAGTGAGGAGGCTGCCAGTCACAGGGTAAGGGGCGCGGTTGACAACGTTTTGCAGCGCACGCTGTTCTGATCGGCTCAGATGACCGCAACCTTCACAACATTGCAAACTACTTGTGAGATGAAGTACAGGTGATTTTGCAAGCCGTACCCTTCATACTTAACAGATTTTGCATCTATGATGAGAGGTGCTATGGAGTCTCTTTATGTACGCAAATCGTTGCGTTTCAGCAATACAATCATTTCTATTTTAACTGACAGCCCATCCATCCATTCCTAAATGCTGCCTCCCTATCATCAGCAGCATCAAATTTTCCTGGAAAACTAGGGCTGTCCTCACTTCTTACATCAGGGTGTCTAGCGAGGTACTATTTTCAAGTTCTCTGACTCTTCCATGCTTTCCCCGACTAATTCAGGTAAAATTCTCTGGCCACAGAAGAGGCGAAAAATTTTAGTGGCTGATGGTATTGGACAGTGCACATGAACTATTCACAGCAAGAAAACTATTTACCGAAATTTTAAACGCTGTATTGAAAACAGATTTGCTCTACCTGTTTTACAGAACTCTTTTTTTTCCTGAAGGAAGCCCAGCTTCAAGCTGCGACTAACAACGCAATCACTGCTTCTTGTCTTCCAGCTCATTATAAAGAGACACTGAGGACTAATTGAAGTTGGCCTGTATCAATAGACTACCGTGCACTGATTAGAAAGACGCTAATTACTCTAAAGAATGGACCTTTTTATAAACTAGAAGGCGTCAAAAAATCAAATGCAGGAATCGCTGCCACCTATCGTTTTCACAAGCAAACTGCGGTGAGTCAAGGTGGTTTTTCACTTGCAGATCTCTGAAGCTAGGTTACACTGCCATTCACTTTCAAATGGTGATCACGGAGGCCTTTACAGGACGTCATGAGTTTGAATTGAGCAGGGCAGAAAATAATCCATATTTAAATCCAATTTTGTTATCAATAAATGAGTCGTTTGCTGCCGGAAGAAGCATCATCGTAGTGAGAAAGAGGTAGAGAATCGATTTTTACTACGAACAAAAGTTGGACGGGGCTGTCCTCAGTGCCCCTTTAATAAGAGTGGCTACTTTATTTGATTTCTGAACGTTATATGTTTGCAGTAAGGACGTAAAAGAGAAAGTTTGTTCTGCTTACTACTGGTTTCAGCTTCTTCCATGAAAAATACTTTTGAATGTAGCTTAGTTTCTTGATCAGCACCAAGGAAAACTTAGTGAGTGATGCAGCAGTCAGCACAGAACAAACCAAATATACACAGTGCTCGTTTCATGGACAAAGAGAAAAAGACAGATAAAATTAAGTTTGACAGACCTGATGTCACGCCTTATAACTGTGCAAAGCAAAAAGGTCATGCAAATGTGCATGGACCACATGCTCAGAACTCGCTGTACTGTCACAATTCAGTTCAGATCATGATGTTAATTTCAGTCGGTAGTTATCCCTGAATTGGCTAACTTTTTTGATGCTATCCCTGATGATGCAGGTTTTCCAAGGTTTCCAGATTGCTAGACACCCTGTACATGCATGTCAGCATCGAACTATGCTGCTGAATCTAAAGTTCACTGAGAGTTCCCAACTGGCCCAGCAGTGCGTCGACTTCACAATAACACAACATGTGCAATGTCATCAATTCCTGCGGAACCATCTCATGGTAGCTACGGGCGTATCAGTGGCAAATGACGTGTATGCACCACGAGAACTGATAAGACCATTTTCACTTCAATGGCTATTACGAACTTTACTTTCTGTATTGAAAAGGCTCCCATTAATTTAAACTCTGCCTAATTGAACAAGCACATACAACCCTTTGAGTATGAATTATCAAGAGTCTGCATACACTTTTGTGCTGCAGAGATGTAAAGTCATGCACATTAATAAATAATTCCAAATAGAAAATCAAAGCATCGTATGTTTTTCAGTTATTAAACTTTACAATCAGAATCTGTTTCTAGCAGTTTGTCCAATGCATAGCAAATAATGAGCTGGGATCAGGATATCGGATTCTTGTCATTTATCTAACGAGTGACAGACAATGAGCTCGGATGAACAGTTACAAGGAACTGTGAATATGTTGAACAGTGTTTGGTCTGTAGAGCATTGAGTCAGCCTGAGCAAATGTAAAAAAATTCTCAATTTACCTGTGCATTCTAGTCCCTTCCAGCTTGGCTTTGGAAACAACAAATCACAAGTGCCCACATATGGCCCGTTAAGAACATTAAGATTTTGAACTCAGCACCGCCGTAGGGTATTTGAACACAAGGTTATATTCCCTGCAGTTACAACCATTTCTGCACCTTTGAACTTCACGGCATGAAAATAATGATGCAGAAACAGAATGCCAAAGCACTGACAAGTGAGAACTACAAGCCTGCTTAACAGCTCTACACTTCGCATTTCTGCTAGCTTTTGCATTTATATTCCAAAGGTATTAATTTTTTCTCGGCTATAAATTTCACTGTACAAATACCCTAGCGAGTGCTTCAATACATAAGCTACCCATTTGTTAACTTTTGTGCTCTCGACATAATTTCGATGCCTTACTGTATCAAACTCACACAATGCAAACAGACCATTAGTAAAGTACTCACAAGCATACTGCCTGAAAACTCTGTTTCTAAGTCATTAGAGGCATAACTATTACCGCAATCTCCAGACTATAATCTGCGGACAATAGATGCTTAAAAGCTCAAATTTCGCATTGTGCAGACTGCCTATGGGAGTGGACTATACAAGCTTAACTTTTTCTAAGATTTTTGGCAAAGCAGAGGAAGCCTAGCATGGCAGTAGAAGTAAAAAAAAAAATGCATGGCCCTACAGCACCTGCGACATTTTACTGCGCTAAATCACATAATAAGATCAGCTCCCATAAGCAATCAGCTTCGATATGCAAGCAAATGCTGCTTGTGGAGGCTGCTTTTCGATCAGAGCTGGGATTTGTGAGCACATCTACAAAACATCAATGAATAACACCTCGTACTATGGCCGCTGAAGAAGGTGTCCGGGAAGTTTGGCTTCACGAAAGCCGGACTTTCTTAGAAACTGCTGCAACAGAGGTGTCTGATTCTGACGGCAATGACACTGGCAAGGCTTTGTCGAATCCGGACAGGCTTGACTTGTTTTATTCTGACAGCACCGGGGAAAGTGGTTTTGACGACTTTTGGGCCCGACTTCTATGCGGTCTATGAAAGGCACAGAATTTTAATACCTGACAATTAAATTTTTGCTAACCAAATGTATACTGCTTGCTGACAATCTAAAAAACCTATTTCCAGCCAAAATTCATCCCTGCGGACTATTTAAGCAAGAACTTTTTACTTTAAGCGAAATTTGTCCCTGCGGACTGACTATAGTCGGGAAAATACGGTAATCCCTTTATGTGTTTTACACTGTAATAAGTTTCATGATGATATTTTTAGGCATCTCCATCTATTGGACAATAGGAATTCTGATTTTGTGTGAAATGTCATATCATCTGAACTAGAGAGAATGGTTTATCGGGGTTTAACGTCCCAAAGCGACTCAGTCTATGAGGGACGCAGTAGTGAAGGGCTCAGGCAGTTGCGACCACCTGGGGTTCATTAATGTGCTCTGACATCGCACAATACACAGGCCTCTAGAATTTCACCTCCACCAAAATTCGACCTCCACGGGCGGGATCGAACCCACATCTTTCGGGTCAGCAGCCAAGTGCTGTAACCACTGAGCCACTGCAGTGGCAGAGAGAACATATGACAAGCAGACTACAGGCACTATCAGTCACTATAAATAGACTAATAAAGAAAACCATTCAAGCTATGCAGCTTGCGCAGATGAATGAGGTAAGCAAGCTCCACTCACAGCCAATGCCTCACCAGCATATAGCCAAAACAAACGAGTAACGTCAGAGAAGTGCGAGAGGGATACAGTTGCAGGGGGACTCAGAGGCATGAAGGAGGTGTCGCCAAGGAAGAAAAATCGCAATACACTCTGCCTCACTAACACTGCACACCACTGTGGGAGCCATGCCTCGCATCAACTTGTTGAAAGCCAAGTTCAAAAAGCTGTTTGCACATAAGTACCATTCGTGATTCACAGCAGCCGGTGCTTAGCCTACCATACCACTAGTTACACACTTGGTTTGTGCATGGCTCACTTGTTCCTGCAAGGAAATAACCTTGTGAACTCATCTCTCAGTTCGCTGACATAATTTCAAGCATCCACACAGCTGAAACTCCAGTAGCAAAATGTCCAGGATCCACAGCTGGCCACTGGTGAAGTGGAAGCTGCACTCTGAATTGGAGGATGGTTCCTCATGCATGAGGACAATGCCAACTAGGTTCTACAGTGTACACTGATGTTGAAAGATTGTTTGCAGAGGCAAAGCTTAGTATGAACTGCCATGAAACAAGATGTTTGAAGTAAACAAAGGCTTAGCACAACTTCCAGAGCAAATTCAATGCAACTTTAAAACCTGTTAAATTTCAGACAATTTAAATGATTTCACATATGCCAGCCAGCCCACTTTACTGAAGGCCGACAATAATACTGCTGCAAGAGGCAGGTTTGTGTAAAGGCTTTAATATTTGTGACAAATCTGTATTGCCCTTCTAGATGAAACCTACTGCCTAACCTCCCCTGGCTTTCTTGAAGACAATGTTGTGACTGGGTTTTTGTGGAACAGTCACAAATACTGCTTTGAAGAAGCAGTCCTCCTTAAATGATGATCTAACTAAAGCATATTAATTTAACTAAGGTACTAATTTCTTTTTAGGGTATCATTATATCACAGAAAGCATAATTACATGATGTGTAGTTAATTACTGCCATTTCAAAACACCACATAAGGTGAAATTTCTAATACATGAACATCTGGGGGAGGAGTAAGGCACCAGAAACAGCTGGAACTCCTGTTCTATTGCATGCAGCTTAAAATAAAGTACATCAGGTGTGTTGGCCAAGACAACTCTGCAATCAAGTCAAACTTTAGAAGTTCCACATCCTTCTAATGAAAAATAAATTGACAACACGGTCAGAAAGACATTTTCAAATTCAAATTTGCTGCCTACTAGCCACAGATGTGGTAGCGACAATGGAAGAGAAGAAGAAATGCATCAAATAAGAGCGACAGCATTATGTAACAAATTTCACTTCCAGCCTGAATGCACATTCTATTACACCTCGCTGTAAGCTGACTGATAACAACAGGCTCACTGCAAAAAAAAAAAAACAGTAAGGTGTACATTCAATTACTGTACATTCAACGCCATGGACACTAATAATACGAGGCATGGCATGGGCCCCTCATGCTTGCAGTGAGGCGTGTTGCTACAACCCAAACTAATCCCTCCTGTGTTGTTGTTCTGCACTGCCTGCCACAAGTGCCTCTTTGCACCTCGCTGAAAAGAGAAGCTATTCATTGTGTACGTGGCAATTGACTTCATTCTAGACCTTCCTCAGATGACTTCCTCATTCAGTGTGAGCCAGTATGCTTTGTATACTTCACAGTTCCTCACAAGGATTGCTTCGGAATTTCTGAACACTCTCTAACAAATATGACGCAAGAAATATGAAATAAAGAACATTACAAAAGTCATGCATACGTAAAGGTCTTTTATTCATATTTCTACATAAGCAACGGGCTATGAAATGTCTATCTGCTTCCAGATGACTAGCATATGAAGATAAGAGTTGTTCTGAAAACAGACAAGTTAACAAAGTACTAATGTGTTCTTTGTGTCATAGTGTGAAACTTATTAGATGAAATTAATATATGTGCATTGAAACCGCTATCCCACACTCTGTGGCACTGTCCAATATTAACACCACGAGAGACAGACACAATGATCCATAAAAATACCTTCTTTAACATCCAATGAACAAGACTTCTCGTGCAATCAGCATGTACTCCACAGTCATCCCAGCTGCGCAGGATAACGCTTTGAAAGCTGCCGCCACCATCCTTGGGTTGCATGAAGACAAAGATCCAACTCGACTCAACTAAGCAAGCTAACAGCCTTATCAGTACTTTGGACTTTTACTCAGAAAAAAAAAAAAAAAAGATGGCTTCTACTAGCACCTTTATAATCCTTACATTAAAGGTACTCAAACTAGCAATCTTCTAGATGAGCACTTGTACTAAATCACACCCCATGGCTAGTTCAAAATCAAAAAGAAATGGATCAAAAGTACTTTCATAGGTCACAATGTGGCAAAGAGCCTGGGAAGAAAAAAATGCCCTCTGATTTCAATTTTTTAACAGCAGCATTGAACAGTCAGCTTTTGCAAACAACTTTATGTTAATTTCCTCCAAATATTTCTGCTGGCCAACGTGCTCTCAATTCAAGAACCACTCCTGCATGAAGTTAATCTGCTACATACCCTCTTTTTATGGCGTCCTAATGTACACCCTTTAGTGTTTGTGCTACCTTCTTGTGGAAAAAAAGAGAATTAGGTTTATGAAGACGTGCTCACATGGTTTTGATTCCTCCACATGCATCATCTGGTCCTGTGGAGGAGCACAAAAGTTGATTTTTATCTTGAGTGGCACTGTCCTTGGTTCGTTATTACCGACGTCCACAAGGTGTTATCACTCTCAGCATTTTTTACTCGGTTTCCTTTGAGTGGTTCAGATGCCTGGAAAAGTTGCTTTACAGTCACACACACCATTTTCTATTCGGGCAGTGGTAGTGATGGATCTCTACACTTGGATTACAACAGTACCAGCACCAGATCAAACGACCTAAGTCCAGAGGCAAAGCACAGACAGCCCAGAACGACTAACGGCGAACCACTTTCCGAAGAGGGTGCCTCAGACCTCTTCACAAGGCAGCCACACCCAGTGAAGGTGCCATGTGTATGTGGTGCCATAGCTGACCAAAGCAAGATGGCAGAGCTAATGCTGGAAGAGTTGTGAAGGTGATAGGATGAATGCTATGTGTGTGGCATCAAGTTTGTAAAATATTATGGAAGAATAAAACGAAAAAACGCATGCTTTTGCATTGCAATTGTTTAAATCGGGTGGTCAGCCATCTTGCTTTCATCGCATGTGACACGTGGAAAAGCTCACATGTGGAATTTCACTTCAGGTCCGAGCCTAGCAGTGCCCAAATGTTATTGGTACATGCATCAAAAAACGACGGAGATGATAGCAAAGAGGCCGCCTTTGAACTGTCTTCTGGACAATTTAAACTCCGCCTTCAGATAATCTGCCCAAATATAGGGGTTTTGCCAAGGTCAGCTTTATGAAAGTCAGCATGGTATTCAATCACCAGCAAATATTAGAAAATTCTTGAATATCAATTTCTCGAATTGAATACAAACCGAACAACAAACAATCAATTCATATTCAATTATTCAAATAATCCCACACCTTAAAATTTATAAAATTTCACCCTTGAAGAGCACTGAGCACAATGCACAGAATTTAGCGTGTTCTGAACACTCCCGCAACACTACGAATAATTACAATGTGTGAGCCGCAAACGCATCTGTGAGCATTAAGCGCTGCCCTAAATGGATTTGTAAGAATGCACTTCGCTTGCTTCAGAACACGGATATCGTTCATTCCCGAGGGTACGAATTTCATGTGATACGAATATTTTTTGTGATCCCATGAGATTCATATCAATGAGATCCCACTATATTATATTATTTACATAAAGAAAATGACAATCAGATCTTTTGTTGTATTTGGTAATCATAATGTATCGAGCCACCTCCCCGACTTTTTTTTATTCTTCCCCTCCTTCACTGTGTTACAAATCAGCACAGCTAAGCATGATAAATGAAAGACAGATTTATTATGCATTAATTGCATGAACTAGATTATGCTACTAAGAAAGAACTATATTTCTTGCTACCACATTTCTCATTCTTCCAGCAGTTACTTTCACACCATCCAAAACATTTTTACACATTTTCCTGCTTGAGTTAGACCAACAGCCAGCAAATTTACTGCAACTGCCAGCCAAATGAAACAGCAGTCAAAGAGAGCTCTCTATTAGATTAATGGATGGTCTCCTTGTAAACAACCTTAAAACAAGAATAGATGTTTCGTGTGCAAAGGTAAGCAGCACAACATGCACAAGTCAGTGATGGGCATAATTTATTCAATTGCGTACAACACAGCTCCCACAAATGTCCTAACAAAACAAAATAATGAGACAACCTTCAAAAAAAATCTTGAGAACAACAAAACTATATATGTAACAAAATTCAACTTATTTTTTTTTGCTACCAGGAGACCTTCTAGAGTGACATATGATATCATGCAGTGCATGTTCAGCTGACTGCTGTCAGCTCAAAATTAGGTCTTTCTCAACAAACTTTGTAACGAAGTGGCAAAACTGCCATAAATATGATTCATCACTTTGGTTAGTTCTAGCTAGCAGAGCCCTCTGTGATGTCTTGCATCATATCATGCCACACATTCTCCTTATAATACACATTAAAGCCAGCACAGATTCTAAAAAAATGACCCCAGCGTATATAAGCATTAAAATCTAACTACTATTGCATATTTATAAAGTTTCTTTGAACGTTCACCTGAGAATATGAATAGAACTAGTGATTCTCAACCATAAATGTGTTGACAATAAAAAGAAAAGAGAAAAGAAAAGAGCACAAAAAGAAAAGAGGGGGGTGGGAGCACTCCTAAATTATTGTTTGAATAATTTCGGAAGCTGGGGGGGGGGGGCACTTCTTTTGCACTCCCATAATGTCCACACTCCCAACTAGCCCAATCAGCTAGTCTCCTTATGAGTGCGCTGGTTTTCTCTAGCAAACTGCTGTGAAGTCTAAGAAAGAGGAAGTGAAAGTGCTATGATGACAAAGGACCGATTACGCCACTAGTTGTGACTGTCAACTGAACTTATGTTATGGATATGCAGAGAAAAGAAAAAAATGCTGCATTGGCTGAATGCAGCAACTAATCCATGTGTTGTGCCATGCTTTTCACAGAAAATATATGAGTTTCTGCTTGCAATTCAAATGCATGACTTGAAGAAGCCCAGAAGGGTCCATCAGGTCATGCCATCTAGCAAAAAAGCTACGAGGCTTCACCATAGAGGAAAATCTTCAAACAACCCAGAAATATCATTAAAAAGCAGAAAAGGTCAATGGACGCTCACTTGAGAACCACTGGCTTGGACATTTTTGGTGCCTAAACACGGCCTTTCATCCTTAACCGCTTAAAGATTCCTTAGCACTAATATGCATTTGGGAAATTTTTAAATATAAAAAATTCAAAGTAGAGCTCATGGAACAAAGAGCTGTCTTATTGGCACTGCATATCAGTAGCATCAAAACTTACAGTACACTATTATTACTTGAGGCTCTGTGGGTCATGAAGTATAGCGGTTCAAATTGGGAGTTGTGGGGACGCCTTCGTCCCCTGCGTTCGCTTTCCCTCAACTCACTAGTTCCCTGTGGTTAGCTTCCCCGCAACGCACTCCCTTTAGTGGGGTTACTTTTAACTAACAGGGGAGGGCGCTCGCATCGCAGCGACAGCAGCGCCACGGATGGCGTGTTTTGCCGCTCGCGCGCGGGGGAAGGCTATCTCTCTTCTCCCTGGGACCGGGAAGCAAGCGGACGTTTCGCTCGCGGCTTCGCTCTTCGTCGACGGGCGCCTCTTGGTCGGAACTTGCTCCCGCCAAGCCTGTCCCGTCCGGCCTCGAAGTTTTCCCTCTGCCCTACCGTGGGCGAACGTTCGCTCGTAGCCGTGCTGGTGAGTCGGACATCCTCGATTCCTCAGTGTATTTTGTTGCTAGCTGGCGTTATTGTTGTTATAGCAATAAATGCCTTGTTTGTGTCAGCCAGTGTGTCGTTCCTTTGTTCCCGCAGAGCAAGGCCCTCCGCGGTCGGCGTGCGCTCAGTAGCGCTCGCGACCACGGGGTGGGGTCCGTGCGGCTTTGAACTGTGTCAGCCGCGGTAAAACGGGGAGAATGTGCATATCTCCCCCAGTTTAAACCCCACAGAGTATAATTTTAAACTTCTTATCAAAAAGCACTTATATTCACTTAAAATGCCTTCTAAAAAGGTCTTCAAAGACAAAGTGAGCATATGCATTTTCTTTGTTAGCTGCACAAAGTGGAATAGAGTAACACTGTTAGCATCTATCGTAACACATACTAGATATTTAATACAGTGAATACCTGTCAATTCAAATTTCATTAATTTGAATTTTTGGACAATTCAAACTGTATGACTTGGTCTTTTAATTGCGGGAATTTCAACATGAATCGGCTCCGTCATCGATAATTTGAACTATGCACTGCTGACTAGGGAGTCTGGGTACACAGCCAGCAGGGCTATACACCCACGAGGCTATACACCCGCAAACCTGTGCTGCCTCTTCGAAGGAGATGAGGAGAAGATATAACAACAGCGTGCAAGCATCATGGGAGGTAGGAGGATGGGGTGGAGCTCTATCTCTGGGTTCCGCGCCAGTGGCAACTATGCTAGCTGTGTGATCTCCAGGACTTGCGACTGAGTGCTTGCCAACGGTCTAGAAGGCTTCAGTAGCTTACTCCATTATCTTTTGTTGTTAGAGGGCAATTCCGTCGGATTTTTGAACATTTTAAGTACACCGTCACATTATATTTCTTCAACCTCCCTACAATAGTTGTGATGAATAAAGTTCTAAAATCACAAGGAAAAAAATTATAGAAATGTGAAAACACGAAAACAAAGCCAAAACTGACATTCGACCAAAGTAAGTCCCATTACAGCAACAAATGATGTCTCGTATACTGTCACAAAACCTCTCGTGTGGGCGCTGAATGGCTTAATTCACAACTGCAAGTGATAGCCTTGATCATTATTTGCCTGAAATGGCCAGAAACTAGCTCGAAATTCTTTCTTTAAGCAAACACAGAGCGAATATAGACGGGCGTGCTACTGGTGACGTCACATCCCTAAGAGGAAGCAAGATACCATTGCTGCTTGTACAACGATTGGCTTCTCTGTCATTGGGGGACCTCAGATATTGTATATATTTGTGTGCGGACTGCACCAATGTAAGGGCCGCACCCTAAACTTGGCAGCCAGTATTTCGGGGAAAAAAAAACTAAAGAATTGCTTCATGTGTGCATAATCTGCCCACGTGGTAAGTTACACTGGGAGCTGATAGACGATAACTACCTGCAACACTCAGTACGACCATGCACGCGTCATTGTGCGCACTGGACTACACCTGGAACCATGAGCACGGAGTGCCGCAGCGCTGCTACCTTATCGTGTGTGCTCGGCATTCGCACCACAAAGCACAAATCGTTATGCTGAGCAAAAAAAAACTAGAACGGGGTGCACCCACGCTAGCAGCGCGTTTCTTTGCGGCAACACGCAGCTTACCAGACTCGGGCGCCGTAGTAGCGCGCCGTTCACCTGGTGTCATTAGGCCTAGTGTGCTTCGCATCAAAGCCGCACCAAAAGTGCTTTGAATCTAGTCATAGTTTACTATAAAAGGTCTAACCTTGTTACCAGTTCACCAACACACAATAACCTCACATTAAAATGAATGTGTAACTGATTTCTGCAATGCCTTCAACAGTGAAGCGTGCCGAAAAACAGGCCAAGAGAACGCCACCTCACATTGGTGGTGGCGGGTCTCACGCGAGACACGCCTCTCCAAACCATCGGTCAGTAGAGCACCAGATCTTCGTAGGATCTCTCATCTTAGAATCATATGGCGTCTGCCTGTAAATTGATCTAGCAATCTGTTTTACTTTATGCAGTTAATTTGTGGTGGTTGTCCAGCGCACGTCCAATCGCCCATGCTTTCAATGCATTATGTATTTCAAGGGTTCGCAGCGACTGCATTAATTCCTCATAAAAATGCATGTCACAGCATAAAAAAAAGGATGCATAATCGAGGCTTCACTGTAGTCGGGAAAATTTAAAGGAATAATGCTGGTCCCGTGTAAGGGCCGCACCCCGTCAAAAGCACAGAAAAAAAGTGTGGCCTTTACATGAGTATAGTATATGGTAATGGCTCTGCTTGTGTGGCAAACATACTTTCCGTCGCAACTGCACTCTTAAGTAGTAGATTTCAAGATACACTTTTTACACTTGGAACTGCCATTGCATTTTTATACTTCCAGCAGCCAATTCTTCAACTGAATTACATAGAATTTAGCATTTTGAGACTGAAATAATAAACTATTCCCTTCATACCAGCATATGACTGCCCATTGGGACCTTTGGGCACAGTTCAATCGTGCCAACAAAAACAAAGGCCAAATTAACTAACACTAAATTAACGGAAGCCAAATGAAGTTCTTTTTTCATCACACATCTCACATTTCCAGAATCTACCATTTTTATAACTACAACACCAGTTTGCTCCATTGTCACCATCTTCTACCCCTTCTATCTGCTGGCTTCTAAAAATTCCTGAGCCGAGGCAAGGTTAAATTGGTAAAATATTAATCTAAGAGCGCTCAAAGTTTATTAAGCTATGTAAAGTTACTGATACATCTGGTATGCTATGTACACCCTTTCAATTTTTTTACACGAACACACAAGTGTCGACTACCTGGCGTTGCAGCGCCGGAAGAAGGAGAAGAGAAAGTGTGCGAGGGAAGGGGCACACCCACAATTCGTGCTGCTGGAATAAGCTTCATCTGCTAGGCTGTTCTGGTTAGTGTGAAGCAACCTCCGCCCATCATCAGCTGTTATGCATCGGAGCCCCAAGAAGCTGCGTTTTCATCCACTGCATATAGCGTGGGTGATTCTGAAAAGAGCATACGTTTGGGAATAGCCTAGCATGCAGAAGAAACTAGTTGCAATTGCTACTGACGAAAAACTGATTGAAGAGGACCCTCACTATTGCCACGTTAATTTCGTTAATGTAAATGCTCTCGAGACGCTACCTGCAAATGCAACTGGGGCCTAGAGTCTTGCTTGGAACACTATGCGTTTGCACCAGTCTAGAGCCGCAAACACGCAGCACATAGAACAAGTAACAAACGCTCTCAGAACTCAGCCATAAAACTTTCTTCGCAAGGGTGGCTTCGCACGAAACAGAACAGCCAAGCAGACAACGATAGCCACAGCAGCATGATTGGTGCACATGCTGATTCCCTCTCCCGATTTCTGCTCTGCTGCGCCTCGGCACCACTGCACGAAGCAGCCGATGCTCGCGCGTTCATGTTAAAAAATTGGAAGGGTGTACTATCAACAAGAAATGAAATGCGAACAAGACAACTGAGCCACGGACAGCAAAATAAGAACCTCTCAGATAGGGGAAGCTCAATACTAGCTCACGTTATTTTAACTTCAAAGGCACGAAGACTGTTCTTCAGAAGTGTTAATCGACCTCGCTTGTATTTGCTCTCCAAGAGCTAATACGTTGGTGTTTTTGTGTTGCCCCCTCAGTTTTCTTGTTCAGTTTCATTCGTTGCAGATAGTACATCCATGTGCATTCATACTTGTGAAGTCTCCCAAATTGTCTCCCAAATGAAAAACACTCAGGACATTTCAGTAACCAACAGAGTGTAGTTGAGTCTAATTGGAGTAGACTCCCCGCACCACTAGTGTATCGCGGGTAGTAACCAACACAGCAACATTTTCCCTTGCATGTGATGAGCGATGAGGGTAATGTACCTCTATGTCAAAAGTAACTAGGCAACACAGTTTGCTTCTCAGCCATATAGTGGAGCCCATACAGCACCCTTAAAGACGAGAAGGTCTTCAAAGGTGAGAACACGGGTTCTCCTTACCTTACGCACATTTAGAACTTAAGAGGTGCCATAAGTGCTCCGTGACATGGCTAAAAAACAAACCCCATTACTTGGTTACTTTTGGCAAAGGCAGTACGTCACTTTTTTAAAAAACTCAGTGTCTATAACACTAAAACTGCTCGCAAGTGTTAAAAAAAAGAAATACAGCACAATCCTACTGCAAGGTTCCAAGGTTATAAAACTGAAAAACACTGCCGCAGCAAACTCTAGATGTAAAACTGAAATAGTCCACCACTCCAGCACAGCTATGCATGTGCTTTGGCCTCCTCTGGATAAAACTCTTCAATGTGTTTTACAGCTGCTGATTTCAACAGGAACATGAACTAGAAGAATAAAACCACGTATGTGCACAGCTTTTCACATAGGATGCAACCGAATAGCAGTACAGCACTTCTTTCTGATGCTTCCTTCAGAATGCTGTTGCATAAAGCTACAATGGCTAAGGCTGAAGGGCACAGCATTGTGGCAGCACTAACTTTCCCATCAGAAGTCCTTGTAGCTAAGAAGTGATTGGCAAAGAACAAAGGAAGGCACAAAGTAATGCAACAAACCTCAAAGCCAACACATGGGCACAAATGTAGACCAGTGGATGCGAGAGTTCAATTTTCAAGACATGGTGCAAAAAGTAGACGACCTTAAAAACCCTGTGGACAATGGCACCTACTCTCTGTGGACAAGCCAGTGCCTCCCAGTCTCTGTGAACTTGTTTTCAGGGCCGATGACAGCAACACTTGATGTGCAGCCACCTTCACTGGCACATCTAAGTGAGGAGAGAGAAATCGAGAATACTGTAGTGTTACAGATGAACCTGCACAAGGTCTTGACAAGAGAAAGACACTCGAGTGGAACTAGAATACCACCTCCACAACTGTTGAAATCACACGTCCCCATACTGCACCTTCAGCTCATTAACAAAATCATGGTGCTACACAATTTCTCATAATGTCAAAGCCATAACCACTTGTTTCACACATGTTGCTGCTGAAATTGAAAACATCTAGCAGAGGCTTGTCATGGCAAAATTGGCCATTTTATTAAAGGGACACTGAGGAGAAATTGAAGTTGGCTTGTATCGACAGAATACCAGCTCCTGATTACAAAAACGCCACTCATATTGACAACAAAGCTCTTGTAACGTAGAAAAGAGCAAGAACCAAAATACAGGTATCGTCGCCACAGGCCAAACTCGCAAGTACAAGCGTGATGACGTCATAGGACAAAACAGTGTTGCTAGAACCAATGGTTCTAGCAACACTAGGACACAAGAAGCCACAAATCACTGAAGCGCAGCCAATGCATGCGCAAATCTCCTTGACGGCGCCAGATGGCGCCACGTATCCGGCAGCTACGCGCACGCCTGCAGAATCGGGACCAATCAGCGCCTGCAGACCGGCGGTAGGCGGGCTCCCGGTATTCCACTAACGGTAACAAGGTACACGGTATGCTAAAGGTGTCTATTTGCGAGAACTTCGTTGACGACTTCGAGAGCGGGATCCATCGTAAGGCTGGCAAAACGCCGGTGCAAACGTAAACGAAGCGACAGCCGCAATAGCCGATAGATGCCTTCAACGTGCGGCCGGCGGCAGCTTTCTTTTCGGCTGCTGCTAGGCCGCACTGCTGGCCGCCAGAAATCACGGAGTCTGCGTTACGTCATGTGCACGTCATGTTTCACGTCACTTAGTCCTGTGTGGTCATAAGAGAATCCAAAGTTTGAATCAGAGCGGCAGGAAAACTTTTTCAACTTCGAATCCAAATTTCTTAGAAATAAATGCATCTTTCGCTGCCGGCCTAGTGGCAACAAAGCCATGAAATGCCGAACTATCGAATTTTGCTTTTAAAAAAAATATTAATAGAGCTCTCCTCACTGTCCCTTTAACCACATCCCCGTTTAAGGTACTCGGGGAGCCCATAAAAGCACTCCAAGGAATCCCTGGGTTCCACAGAACCCAGTATGAGAACTCCTGAGTTAAGAGCATGCAACAGTCATGCAAGGGAAAGCGTACAAGTTGTAATGCTATCACTTCGAAGTTATTCTCACAAAATGTATCCCTTTCTTTGAAAGCTATTGGTTTAAGTGATGTGAACACCTTGTCTAAACCTTACCATTCCTTAACTCTTTCGCTACCGCGCCATAGGCCATCGTTCGCATATGATCGATTCAAATCGCCCGCGCAAAAAAGCTCATTTTGGAGCGTCGTGGACGTGCTCCGCCATCTATATAGCGAGCACAACAACTGCTCTTTCGATTGCAGCCTTGGTTTTAGTGTTTTGACATGAGGGGGCGCCGTGAAAAATAAAACTTTGAACGGCCGCGGCAGCGTCAGCCGGAGGAAATGGCGTCCGCGTCGCCGCGCGCTCCTCGAAAGCGAAAGCTGACACCGAGCACGTCGGCTGGTTTCGGTTTCGTTTTTTGCGACGAAAGCAGCGGTTATTAGTCGGGCAACAATGTACAAACGTGGGATTTCGGTTTCTACAGCAACACTTCGCCTCGGGAGCCTGGAACGTCAGCGCGTACTTGCATGTAAGTTCTGTTTTCGTTCGCTGTGTGTTTTCTGTGGTGCATACGGTTTGTAATTGATGACAGTGGTTTATTTTTGTGCTTCAGGGTCTTGACAACGTATAGCGAAGACAGTTTGCCAAATGCTCAAGGTTGCGTTGCGTTTTTCAACCAAGACGACAGCTAGGCGTCCATATCGGCACATCGCTGCGGAGCGGCGCTCGGAGATTCACTCGACTTCTCGACTTTTTTTGATGCTCTTCACGGCGGAAATGATGAAGACCGTGTGCGGAAACACTAATAAGTATGCATGGATGAAGATTTTCAGCAAATTCGGCGTGACGGCTCATGGGAAGACGTGAATCTGTTGGATATTCTGATGTTCATTGGAATCATCATATACATTGGAATTGTTGACCAGCCACGACTGTATCTCTACTGAAATACCAGAATAATCTATTCTGGCCCTCTGCCATCAAAAATCATTTCTCAAAATTGGTTTTTCGCTTTTTGTTTGTTTTTTGCACGTAACGGACCCGGATGATTCAGTGGCGGCAGCTTCTATTGGCAAGACTTGGAAAGTGTCCTGGCTTTTGAGCCACATCGATAAAACTTATTTCATCGATCCTGATGTTTTAGAGCTTGCCTAAAATGCCAAATTTTATCAGCTGGCTTTCAGGGAGCAGCTCATTCAAGAAATCTTCGGGTATGATGAGGGAAAAGAAGTCCACGCCCCCAATCCTCTCATAGAATCCATTCAACACCAACCGAAAAGAATGAAAAAAAGAAGAAACTACAAGCTCGGCTATCAGAGAACAAGGGAGGAACAAAGATAAAACCTTATGTGAAGCACTTATCAGTCTACCTCTGCTTCACATCTTCACCCCTGATTGCTCTTCACAGTTGCACCACAGTCATGACCCCTGACTTGACAAGCCATGGAAAGTGCAGTAAATTTTTCTCATAGCTGAAACTGTGAATAATGACAGCTATAAACATGTGCAACAGTTTGTATATTCCAGTTTTCCTCTAATCAAGTTCGGGCTTAGTGCAGCCGGTAATTTTTGTTTTTGCTATATACTTTTTTGTGTTTTTAGCAAATTTCACAAATAAATGTTCATTTACTTTTGCACACACAACTCTTCTGTTTGTTTCATTCAGAAGTGTAACTAATAAGCTACAATTTCATGCATTTAGTTCTTGGGAAAAAATTTTTTCTTTCAGTACACTCCAAATCGTGCCTTTTTCCGCGGTAGCGAAAGAGTTAAACAGAACAATAAAAATGTGCTTTCTCTGGGGTGTTGCAAACACATGCAGAGCGCTCAGACTACCATCAGTTCCACATGCATGCAACAGTCCTCTGAGCAATATGACAATGTGTTCTCAGAAAGTTCTCTAGCTTCTAGCTGTTCATCACTCACCTCTTGACTGCTGCGATGACATCATCTTTGGTCCTTGAAAATAATCGCTGTCTGTGCTCTTGCTTCATCTCATCGGTGACTCCGTGCAGAAATGCTGCAACTCCACGGTCACCCGGGGTGATGGGCTTGTCAACCTGCGCTCACCAGGATGACAACACCACTTAAACACAGCCCAAAATGACACAACAAAACTCCATCCACCACACAGCAGTTGTACTTCTGCCACCACCACAAAAAGGTTTCATTTTGATTTCCTCGACAACTGCATAAACCCATAACATAAGTTGCGTAAACCCATTACCCATTATGACAGCTGCATAACCCTAAGTCATAACTGCAATGTTTAAAGTAGCCAAGTTAATTGAAGGCACATGAAAGTGTTCCAATATTCAAGTGTGCTAAGTGCAAACTGAACAAGGACTGCACAATTTAAATGCATTAAATCGTAGATAATATGTGGCATGTCAGGAGTCTAAGACTTCAGAAATCATTCCCACTCCATCAGCCTGCGCAAGCATAGAAGACGACAATGACATCCAGAACTAAATGGTGCACTACACATCGTTTTATATTTTGGTTTTGTGGTTTTATGGGGTTTAACGTCCCAAAGCAACTCAGGCTATGGGGACGTCATAGAGGAGCCAGGCTCCGGATAATTTCGACCACCTGGGGTTCTTTAAGGTGCACGGGTCTCTAGCATTTTGCCTCTATCAAAATGCAACTGCCAAGGCCGGGATCGAACCCGCATCTTTCGGGTCAGCAGCTGAGCACCATAACCACTTTGCCACCACGGTGGCCATCCTCTGTTACTGATGTGAAGGGACACCAAGATGGCAATTTGGGTGAGTTGGTGCAATGCGAACTGAAACTTAAGGCACAACACAAGACATGGACATGAGAAGGTCAATAGACTCAAAATCGCTAACTTTTAATAGTTTATTATGAACTATAAAGCAAAATACAACACAAGAAACCCATAGCCAAACAAAGCGCGTTCACAAAAAAGTGAAATTTCACACAGCACATGTCACCTGGCCCCTGATCTTAATAACAACAGTGTGCTTCCCAAATATTCGATCACAACCACACACCATCCAGTGTAAATCAAGAACCCCTCTGCTCTGTTAGTTCAGACTGCAGCAATCTTTCCGTAAGTAATCATTCAGGTGCCTCTCACTTTGGGCACCACGTGACAACTGATGGTGTCACGTGGTGGTGACGGCAGTGGGACAGAAAGAGGAAAGCTGAACCGCAGTGGTGGCCTAGTGAACTCAGCGTCCGTGCACCTTCTCATGTGCGCGGTTCAATCCCCAGTGCTGCTCGGTACCCACCGGTGATACAGTGGGTACAAGCTTTTCCCTGGTCTGGTGCTCGGCTTATTCAGAGTCAAATGCTTGGGAAATGGGTCTTTGACCCCACCTCGTATAGATGAAAAACACCTCGTGTCATGGCGCTCTTTGACCAAAGCTGCCCTTGCACCATAAACATTTGTCATCATCATCAAGACAGCTGAAGGCTTTCAGAGAAAACTGTTTATTGGGAAAAGCTGTGCCTTCAAATGGACTGAGCTTGATGGAGATGAAGCAGCAAGCGTGAACAGCGGTTGTCAAAGAAAATAATCACTTCTGCTCTCGGCTGCACTCAGTTAAAAGGTGACGAAGAGCTTGTGATATAAGGTGCCTACAAAATCTGCAACATCTTGAACACTGCTGAGTAAGTTGCGCTCAGCTGCAATAATTCCGGAGAAATCTGATCACCTCTTGCGTGACCAACAAAATGATAACATCGTATGCCAGCACTTCTCAACACAGAACATGAAAAAACAAACATTAGGTTTGATTTATGAGGGCTTAAAGAGGCTCTAATAAAATTGCAGTATGCCTGGGATGCTAAAGCATGCCGTTTCTCGAATATTGTCCAGCAAGAATTTTTTTTAAAGGGACACTGAGGAGAAATTGAAGTTGGCTTGTATCGACAGAATACCAGCTCCTGATTACAAAAACGCCACTCATATTGACAACAAAGCTCTTGTAACGTAGAAAAGAGCAAGAACCAAAATACAGGTATCGTCGCCACAGGCCAAACTCGCAAGTACAAGCGTGATGACGTCATAGGACAAAACAGTGTTGCTAGAACCAATGGTTCTAGCAACACTAGGACACAAGAAGCCACAAATCACTGAAGCGCAGCCAATGCATGCGCAAATCTCCTTGACGGCGCCAGATGGCGCCACGTATCCGGCAGCTACGCGCGCGCCTGCAGAATCGGGACCAATCAGCGCCTGCAGACCGGCGGTAGGCGGGCTCCCGGTATTCCACTAACGGTAACAAGGTACACGGTATGCTAAAGGTGTCTATTTGCGAGAACTTCGTTGACGACTTCGAGAGCGGGATCCATCGTAAGGCTGGCAAAACGCCGGTGCAAACGTAAACGAAGCGACAGCCGCAATAGCCGATAGATGCCTTCAACGTGCGGCCGGCGGCAGCTTTCTTTTCGGCTGCTGCTAGGCCGCACTGCTGGCCGCCAGAAATCACGGAGTCTGCGTTACGTCATGTGCACGTCATGTTTCACGTCACTTAGTCCTGTGTGGTCATAAGAGAATCCAAAGTTTGAATCAGAGCGGCAGGAAAACTTTTTCAACTTCGAATCCAAATTTCTTAGAAATAAATGCATCTTTCGCTGCCGGCCTAGTGGCAACAAAGCCATGAAATGCCGAACTATCGAATTTTGCTTTTAAAAAAAATATTAATAGAGCTCTCCTCACTGTCCCTTTAACCACATCCCCGTTTAAGGTACTCGGGGAGCCCATAAAAGCACTCCAAGGAATCCCTGGGTTCCACAGAACCCAGTATGAGAACCCCTGAGTTAAGAGCATGCAACAGTCATGCAAGGGAAAGCGTACAAGTTGTAATGCTATCACTTCGAAGTTATTCTCACAAAATGTATCCCTTTCTTTGAAAGCTATTGGTTTAAGTGATGTGAACACCTTGTCTAAACCTTACCATTCCTTAACTCTTTCGCTACCGCGCCATAGGCCATCGTTCGCATATGATCGATTCAAATCGCCCGCGCAAAAAAGCTCATTTTGGAGCGTCGTGGACGTGCTCCGCCATCTATATAGCGAGCACAACAACTGCTCTTTCGATTGCAGCCTTGGTTTTAGTGTTTTGACATGAGGGGGCGCCGTGAAAAATAAAACTTTGAACGGCCGCGGCAGCGTCAGCCGGAGGAAATGGCGTCCGCGTCGCCGCGCGCTCCTCGAAAGCGAAAGCTGACACCGAGCACGTCGGCTGGTTTCGGTTTCGTTTTTTGCGACGAAAGCAGCGGTTATTAGTCGGGCAACAATGTACAAACGTGGGATTTCGGTTTCTACAGCAACACTTCGCCTCGGGAGCCTGGAACGTCAGCGCGTACTTGCATGTAAGTTCTGTTTTCGTTCGCTGTGTGTTTTCTGTGGTGCATACGGTTTGTAATTGATGACAGTGGTTTATTTTTGTGCTTCAGGGTCTTGACAACGTATAGCGAAGACAGTTTGCCAAATGCTCAAGGTTGCGTTGCGTTTTTCAACCAAGACGACAGCTAGGCGTCCATATCGGCACATCGCTGCGGAGCGGCGCTCGGAGATTCACTCGACTTCTCGACTTTTTTTGATGCTCTTCACGGCGGAAATGATGAAGACCGTGTGCGGAAACACTAATAAGTATGCATGGATGAAGATTTTCAGCAAATTCGGCGTGACGGCTCATGGGAAGACGTGAATCTGTTGGATATTCTGATGTTCATTGGAATCATCATATACATTGGAATTGTTGACCAGCCACGACTGTATCTCTACTGAAATACCAGAATAATCTATTCTGGCCCTCTGCCATCAAAAATCATTTCTCAAAATTGGTTTTTCGCTTTTTGTTTGTTTTTTGCACGTAACGGACCCGGATGATTCAGTGGCGGCAGCTTCTATTGGCAAGACTTGGAAAGTGTCCTGGCTTTTGAGCCACATCGATAAAACTTATTTCATCGATCCTGATGTTTTAGAGCTTGCCTAAAATGCCAAATTTTATCAGCTGGCTTTCAGGGAGCAGCTCATTCAAGAAATCTTCGGGTATGATGAGGGAAAAGAAGTCCACGCCCCCAATCCTCTCATAGAATCCATTCAACACCAACCGAAAAGAATGAAAAAAAGAAGAAACTACAAGCTCGGCTATCAGAGAACAAGGGAGGAACAAAGATAAAACCTTATGTGAAGCACTTATCAGTCTACCTCTGCTTCACATCTTCACCCCTGATTGCTCTTCACAGTTGCACCACAGTCATGACCCCTGACTTGACAAGCCATGGAAAGTGCAGTAAATTTTTCTCATAGCTGAAACTGTGAATAATGACAGCTATAAACATGTGCAACAGTTTGTATATTCCAGTTTTCCTCTAATCAAGTTCGGGCTTAGTGCAGCCGGTAATTTTTGTTTTTGCTATATACTTTTTTGTGTTTTTAGCAAATTTCACAAATAAATGTTCATTTACTTTTGCACACACAACTCTTCTGTTTGTTTCATTCAGAAGTGTAACTAATAAGCTACAATTTCATGCATTTAGTTCTTGGGAAAAAATTTTTTTTTTTCAGTACACTCCAAATCGTGCCTTTTTCCGCGGTAGCGAAAGAGTTAAACAGAACAATAAAAATGTGCTTTCTCTGGGGTGTTGCAAACACATGCAGAGCGCTCAGACTACCATCAGTTCCACATGCATGCAACAGTCCTCTGAGCAATATGACAATGTGTTCTCAGAAAGTTCTCTAGCTTCTAGCTGTTCATCACTCACCTCTTGACTGCTGCGATGACATCATCTTTGGTCCTTGAAAATAATCGCTGTCTGTGCTCTTGCTTCATCTCATCGGTGACTCCGTGCAGAAATGCTGCAACTCCACGGTCACCCGGGGTGATGGGCTTGTCAACCTGCGCTCACCAGGATGACAACACCACTTAAACACAGCCCAAAATGACACAACAAAACTCCATCCACCACACAGCAGTTGTACTTCTGCCACCACCACAAAAAGGTTTCATTTTGATTTCCTCGACAACTGCATAAACCCATAACATAAGTTGCGTAAACCCATTACCCATTATGACAGCTGCATAACCCTAAGTCATAACTGCAATGTTTAAAGTAGCCAAGTTAATTGAAGGCACATGAAAGTGTTCCAATATTCAAGTGTGCTAAGTGCAAACTGAACAAGGACTGCACAATTTAAATGCATTAAATCGTAGATAATATGTGGCATGTCAGGAGTCTAAGACTTCAGAAATCATTCCCACTCCATCAGCCTGTGCAAGCATAGAAGACGACAATGACATCCAGAACTAAATGGTGCACTACACATCGTTTTATATTTTGGTTTTGTGGTTTTATGGGGTTTAACGTCCCAAAGCAACTCAGGCTATGGGGACGTCATAGAGGAGCCAGGCTCCGGATAATTTCGACCACCTGGGGTTCTTTAAGGTGCACGGGTCTCTAGCATTTTGCCTCTATCAAAATGCAACTGCCAAGGCCGGGATCGAACCCGCATCTTTCGGGTCAGCAGCTGAGCACCATAACCACTTTGCCACCACGGTGGCCATCCTCTGTTACTGATGTGAAGGGACACCAAGATGGCAATTTGGGTGAGTTGGTGCAATGCGAACTGAAACTTAAGGCACAACACAAGACATGGACATGAGAAGGTCAATAGACTCAAAATCGCTAACTTTTAATAGTTTATTATGAACTATAAAGCAAAATACAACACAAGAAACCCATAGCCAAACAAAGCGCGTTCACAAAAAAGTGAAATTTCACACAGCACATGTCACCTGGCCCCTGTTCTTAATAACAACAGTGTGCTTCCCAAATATTCGATCACAACCACACACCATCCAGTGTAAATCAAGAACCCCTCTGCTCTGTTAGTTCAGACTGCAGCAATCTTTCCGTAAGTAATCATTCAGGTGCCTCTCACTTTGGGCACCACGTGACAACTGATGGTGTCACGTGGTGGTGACGGCAGTGGGACAGAAAGAGGAAAGCTGAACCGCAGTGGTGGCCTAGTGAACTCAGCGTCCGTGCACCTTCTCATGTGCGCGGTTCAATCCCCAGTGCTGCTCGGTACCCACCGGTGATACAGTGGGTACAAGCTTTTCCCTGGTCTGGTGCTCGGCTTATTCAGAGTCAAATGCTTGGGAAATGGGTCTTTGACCCCACCTCGTATAGATGAAAAACACCTCGTGTCATGGCGCTCTTTGACCAAAGCTGCCCTTGCACCATAAACATTTGTCATCATCATCAAGACAGCTGAAGGCTTTCAGAGAAAACTGTTTATTGGGAAAAGCTGTGCCTTCAAATGGACTGAGCTTGATGGAGATGAAGCAGCAAGCGTGAACAGCGGTTGTCAAAGAAAATAATCACTTCTGCTCTCGGCTGCACTCAGTTAAAAGGTGACGAAGAGCTTGTGATATAAGGTGCCTACAAAATCTGCAACATCTTGAACACTGCTGAGTAAGTTGCGCTCAGCTGCAATAATTCCGGAGAAATCTGATCACCTCTTGCGTTACCAACAAAATGATAACATCGTATGCCAGCACTTCTCAACACAGAACATGAAAAAATAAACATTAGGTTTGATTTATGAGGGCTTAAAGAGGCTCTAATAAAATTGCAGTATGCCTGGGATGCTAAAGCATGCCGTTTCTCGAATATTGTCCAGCAAGAATTTTTTTTAAAGGGACACTGAGGAGAAATTGAAGTTGACTTGCTCGACAGAATACCAGCTCCTGATTACAAAAACGCCATTCATACTGACAACAAAGCTCTTGTAACATAGAAAAGAGCAAGAACCAAAATACAGGTATCGCCGCCACAGGCCAAACTCGCAAGTACAAGCTTCATGACGTCATAGGACAAAACAGTGTTGCTAGAACCAATAGTTCTAGCAACACTAGGACACGAGAAGCAACGAACTACTGAGGCGCAGCAAATGCATGCGCAAATCTTCTTGCCACGTACCCGACAGCTACGCGTGCTCCTGCAGCGCCGGGACCAATCAGCGCCTACTCACAGCGGTATGCGGGCTCCCGGTATTCCGCTAATGGTTTGGTTTGGTTTGGTTTATGGGGTTTAACGTCCCAAAGCGACTAAGGCTATGAGAGACGCCGTAGTGGAGGGCTCCGGAAATTTCGACCACCTGGGGTTCTTTAACGTGCACTGACATCGCACAGTACACGGGCCTCTAGAATTTCTCCTCCAAAGAAATTCTAGCCGCCGCGGCCGGGATCGAACCCGCGTCTTTTGGGTCAGCAGCCGAGCACCATAGCCGCTGAGCCACCGCGGCGGCGGTATTCCGCTAATGGTAACAAGGTACACTGTATGCTAAAGGTGTCTATTTGCGAGAACTTCGTTGACGACTTCGAGAACGGGGTCCATTGTAACGCTGGCAAAACGCCGTTGCAAACGTAAACGAAGCGAAGGCCGCAATAGCCGATAGATGCCTTAAACGTGCGGCTGGCGGTAGCTTTCTTTTCGGCTGCTGCTGGGCCGCACTGCTGGCCGCCAGAAATCACGGAGTCTGCGTTACGTCATGTGCACGTCATGTTTCACGTCACTTAGTCCTGTGTCGTCATAGGAGAATCCCAAGTTTGAATCGGAGCGGCGGGAAAAACTTTTTCAACTTAGAATCCAAATTTCTTGGAAATAAAGGCATCTTTCACTGCCGGCCAAGTGGCAACAAAGCCATGAAATGC
The DNA here is from genome assembly GCF_055824585.1 of Amblyomma mixtum. NCBI lineage: Eukaryota > Metazoa > Arthropoda > Arachnida > Ixodida > Ixodidae > Amblyomma > Amblyomma mixtum. The sequence continues at coordinate 273,464,217 of NC_143014.1, read as the reverse complement.
CGAACTATCGGATTTTGCTATAAAAAAAATGTTAATAGAGCTCTCCTCAGTGACCCTTTAATGCACTTTGTAGAAGCTGAGCTATCTGTAGTTGAAATTTGAATTTCAGCGTCTTTGTGCCTTTCCCTCTCCTCTCGTCACTTTTCGCACGTTGGAAGGTTGGCACTCCTCCACAGGACCCACCTCCGGGGGCGGAGCTTCCTGACCCGCCGGAGCTACGAGGCTTATTGGCCGCAGCCATGGTAGCTGCCTGACGTCTGAAAGAATCCAACCAACAGCCATTTCTCAACTTGTATACGCAGGTGAGAGTGATGGAGGGTGTGAGCATGAAAAAGTCACTGGGAAGGGCTCACAAACTTGCGCGCGCAATTGTGGGTTCTCTGCTGCACGTAGAAGTGTAATACATGGCTCAGGTGTTCATGACAACACAATGCAGTGATTGAGCAAGTTGATGTGCTCTCCTCGGAAGGTGTTTCAGAGCACCTTTAACATCCCAAAGTGACTCAGGCTATGAGGAATGCTGTAGTGAAGGCCTCCGGAAACTTCGACCACCTGGGGTTCTTTAACGTGCACTGACATTGTCCAGTACACGAGCCTCTAGAATTTTGCCGCCATTGAAATTCGACCACCGCGGCCGGAATTGAACCTGCGTCTTTCGGGTCAGCACCCAAGCGCCATAACCACTGAGCCATTGCGTAGGCAAAACAAACATTGCACAGGTTCACGGCACAATGTATTTTCGTGCACAGGTCAGTGGAATATTGTATACAAATGCTAAAATTGTTTTTCCTGCACTCAATAAGCTGCAGAGACTGTGTAGAATGACCAAGCCGAGCCTCTACAGCAAGCTTGGATGCACAATAAAAGAGTGGATAAAATTTGTTGAATGCAAAGAATCAGACTCCTACAGTATTTCATTGACCTGTGGATGAAAATACATGGGCCACAGTGAAAGGTGCTTGAAAGAATGCTTTTGGGAGCACTGTTACAATGTAATGAAACAGGGAAGTAATTTTTTTTTTTATTTACACTGCGGAACGCCACGTACGCTACCGTAAAACTTCATTAATTCGTTAATTCAAACCCCGTTAAATCAGAAATTCCGACTGTTGCGAGCACCCCGCTCAACAGTAATGTAATTTTGATGCTCGTTAATTTGGATTAACACTGCAAAGCACATACTGGTTAATTCAGACGGGCTTCAGAAGGGGCACTGTGTTGACGTATGACCAGCTAGGCCTTGATCCCCGCACACCTCAGACACGCAAGAGAACGCCACCATCTCTAAGCCAAGAAGTCATCCACCCGCAGTTTGATTTTGGGTGTTTCAGCCGCGCATCAGTCAGCCAGGCAGCTGAGCTCATCTGCACATTGTTAACATGCAGGCTCTGTGGCCATTTAGAATGCGGGTCAACTTGTTGCTGGTCTTTTGTATTCCCTTTTCAAAGTGTCGCGCTGGTCCAGAGCAAATTCGTGCTGTCCTCGCTTTCGTCCAAACGATTCTTCGTGCCTCCAGTGTGCCAAAACTGCACGCTCATCCCGTGATGTTCACTGCTGATGCAGTGAAACCTCCTCATGTGCAACGCCACTGCTCGTGAGGAAGCTGCACCAGTAGCGCATCGCACCGTATGGAGAAGTTCTGTTGCTGACACTTCTGATTGTGTGTATATACATTAAAGTATCTGACAGAACCTCAAAAAATAATTGACGCTGTGTTTTGTTTCAAAAGCAGACGACCTTTGCCCAGTTTTTCACCAAACAAATTTATTATTGCGTTAGCAATTTTTGTTAGCACAATAATGCTTTGTTAGCAAAGCTGGGTACCAAATGGAAACTACCCCACATGCCCTAAGGGTGTTTGCAGCGCATGCAATAAGTGTGCATTAGTGACATTTCTGGTGTGTCTGCAAGAGGACGCTTGCTGCTTTTGCAAGAGCAGAGGGTGGAGAAAGAGTGTGAAGGCACTTACGAAGAAGTCGTAAACAAATGTTCAGCAAAAGAGCGATACTATGAGATGCCGCGCTAAAGCGGTTAGGTGAGGTTCACCAAGCAGAGGTATGTGCTGCATTTGAAGAGTTCAGGCTCAGAATGAAGCTAAAGAAGATAGCTGATTTAGGCCTTCAGAATGGTCTAAAAGGGGCTGACCTTGTTACGTGGGTGGACCAGAAATATAAAGAGGTTCACGAAGAGGCGGTGAGAGAAAGACAGCGTGTTATAGAGAAGCTGCTGAGAAAGAGAGAGAGGAAACGAGAAGAAGCAGAGAGGGCCCAAGAAGCTGTTTAGAAAGAAACAGAATGGCAGAGGAAACAGGCTGAAAGAGAATTTGAAAGAGAGAAAGCAATCCTTTTGAGGCAGCTTGTCGAGGTTCAGCGGTTGAGGAATATAAGTGATTTAATTGAGCTTACCCCCCCTGAAGCAGGGTGGAAGAGTGAAAGCATCAAGTCTCTAGCAGCCACAGAGGAGGTTGTAGCTAGCTCGACAGGTGGTCAGAGTTTGGTTGTGGAACAGCCCGTTCCTGCAACTGCAATTACATACAGTGAAGACCAGATTGGAGAGTCGCTTCCTCAGGAAAGTGAAAATGTAGCTGCTACTGGGGTAGTAAGCAATGGAGAGAAGGCCACCGTGATGGCTCAGTCAGGGTGTACCTTCAGGAAGCCTCCTGAAGATGAAGAAGGAAGTTAGACATCCATCGAGAAGCCAGAGTGCTGCATATCTGAGAGTTTTAGTGATGACCGAGAGTTTGAGTCAGAAGAAGCTGGTTGTAAAATTGGAAGTGGTTACAAGTGAACTCTCGAGGAACGAGAAGGCTCTTTCTGTTGAGGAAGGTGAAAAAAATTTTGCCTGTGGGGAAGGCAAAAGTGCAGTGCAAGGAACGGAGCACACTGAGGGAAAGCCTTGTGATGACTGCACAGAAACTGACACACTGAAGGAAGAATCTGACGAAGAAGAATTGAGCAGAAGTGAGGAGAATGAGTATCTGATGGCTAATGAGCCGTGCTTTGAGTCCTGTGCATGAGGAAGGGTCAGGAAAAGAAAAAAGAAGAAAAAATTGGGCAGGAGAGAAAGTTCAGTCCACGAAGAACAAAAAAGGAGTGGACCAAAGGTTCACCACGAGAGCGCAGCTCGGATGATACATGTGCAAATGAACTAGGGCTTTCCCCCAAAAAAAAGTAAGGAAGAGAGTGAAAAGAGAAGTGAGTCAAACACTACTGATGAAGGTGAAGTCAAACAAGACAGGGCTTTGAAGAAAGGTGAGGAAGAAACTGAAAGAGAAATAAGTTGAAGACAGTAGGGTTAGGTGCAACCAAACTCGACGAGCATTGCTTCAAAGTGAAGAAGAAACTGAAACAAAAGAAAGGCTAAGCGAAAGCAAAGAGAAAACGAACAGCCGAAGCAGAAAACGTGCATTTAAAAAAGTAGTGTCATTATGACACCAATACAACTAACAGAAGGCAAATCCTTGCACCAGTTCAGCTTAAATCACCTGCAAGCCAAGCAGCTTCCAGAAACAACAGCATACCAAAGAACTGGAGATGAAAGCGCAAAGAAAACAGTGCACACCGAGAAAAAAGAAGGTATGAGAAGTGGAGCCGTAACTGGCGTTACTTCTGTTCGCAATAGACGCGCTAGCCACATGAAAAGAAGGATTCGAAGTCTAGGCAGAAACACGGAAAGTAGTACAAGCAGGGAAAGGAGTCAGAACAGTGTATGGAAGAGAAGCTTGACTAGGAAGAGGAGCAAAGGAACAAGAGCAGAACTCAAGACAGGAGGAAAAGCTGTAGTCATGTTAGGAAGAGCTATGAGTGCTATCGAAAGCTTGAGAGGGGCAAGTATGTTCCGAGATAAATGCATGAGCTGAATGCGGAAGTATAGGCGAAAGCATGTCTTGTATTTGTGTACTTCCTGTTGGAAGATAGTGTGACTGTGTTACCGAGTTATGACGCGTTTTGAAGTGTACGTTGACAACTGCCATGTGTCATGTATGTGAATCTCACTGTAGTAATATGTGCATTTTGGCATTTGTCATTTCAGTTTGTGAGTGCATGCATGTGTGCACAATTTTCGTGTGCTGTGAATACTGTTCCACAATATCATTAGAGGAGGGGGCAGTACCATAAAAATCGGCGCACATTTAGAAAGCCGGCAAGGTCCAGAAAGAATCTTGCCCACGCGCACCACAGACGATTTGTGAACCTTGCAGAAAATTTCACTCATTGCCGATAGAGAGCGCGCAACCTTGAGAGTGCTATGAGATGCCCTCTCCACTTAGCTCGCATGCGGCAGCGTCGGGTCGAAAGATGTGACTCGAGCTTTCTGGAAACCTCTCTCCTCACTCGACCAATGGCAACGCGAGTATTGGTGGGAGGGTGATAGAGCGATTGTACTGTGGATGCTATGCATGTGTGAGCATCTGCCCTGGTGTGAAGTGGCAAACAGACACGGCTCACCCCATACATGAAGGACATTTAGCCCGGTCGGTCAGCCTGTGCTGTAGTTGTAGCTTTAATGAAGCACACCCACATGACTCACAGGTCAACGCCTCTGACGCTCAGTCACTGACCAGAAAGGGAGCCCACGGCAGTCCTCAGAATGGCTACATCTTGATCCTCCAGTCGTCGGACTGACACAGAGCCCAGTGAACAAATTACGTCTACGTATTTGCCTCACTCTTGTGTTAGTGCACTGTTGTGGCAAGATCTCTCTTGTGTTGCAGCCTCTGTTATGCATTCCTTTGCATATGTTGCATTGTTCTGTAGATCACGTACGTTTTCTTACGAGTGATTAGAAGCTCCTCTGTTACATCTATTTGCTATTTAAAGTTTGTTTTATTTGTGAACCTTTGACTCTGGCCTATTCTCTGGCTTGAGAGTGGTGAAAGCTGGGCACCAAACAACCATCCCCCTCTTTGTTACTTGGTGGCTGGTTTCTGGCTGAGCTTGCCACGCCGAGTCTAGGGTGTCTCATGAGAGACCAAAACCGCTACCCCCACATGCTCGTACGGTGTCTGGGAGTGCACGCAACAAGTGCGCATCGGTGACAATGTTGCATATTGTGAAACGAACATAAGAGTGAACAGTGAATGCTTTTAGGTCACTACACATATGCACATGCAAGTTTTGGCTTAGCCTTATAACAGGTTCCAGCTCTCAACCTTAACAGAAAGTTATGAACTCTCATGCTCAAGCTTTCAAAAAACACCTATGGACCTCCACATAGCCACCACATTTGGCGCTGCTGCTGCGTGGATGGGACAGACTCTGAGAACAGCCAAAGTGCATGCATACGCACACAGAGAAAAAAAGCAGCACAGCAAAGCTCTATGACCTGAACACTACTCTAGTGATTGGAGTAAAAGCAGTGGCCTCAAGGTACACTTCAAGGGCACCGGAATAGCTTGAGTCACTGTTCACATGCCCCTAGCTCCACTACCCCTGATGTTCCACTACCACTGATGTTTTGCAGTTTCAATTGGCAACACCTACAACAGCAGCAAATACTCATTTCCCAGAGCCACAAAGAAAGAGGCTATTTATTTTAAACACCTTGGATTGCCTAAACAAACAGAGAAGGCAAGTATGCACTTAATGGATGGAATGTGCAAATTTATACGTTAATACTCAGACAAAAATGAATAAAGACAAAAAAGGGTGTTTAGTACTGCATAGTGGCCAGACAGCTGCAATGGCAGCCAGAGTATACTACCAGTGTACTCCATGTGACTACGGTGCCTGATGAAAATAACGCATTTACTCAAGTAATTTCTGCCCGCAAGTAATTTGTGCACCCCTAATTTACTGCCCGGATTTATAGAAAACTTTCACTCGCATATTTTGTGCTCCCTGCTGCGCAAGCATGCCAGCATGCATGCAGGGCAAGATTTGGAAGATTGCCACCAAAGGTAAGTGAGTGGCGTCAAAGAAAGTCAATAATTTGTTTGTAAATTGGTTTCAGTAAAGAGAAGTCAACTGTGCACCATTTACCCGGCTCTCTCACGCCAGTGGTCGCTTTCTGGCAACCTCCTTCCAATAACCTTCGGAGCATGAGTCACGCTAGCATCCAGAACTACCAAGCCGTTGGCTGTTCTGTTTACCACTACTCAGCCGCATGCACTGTCATGCCATCACACAGGGGACTACACAACGTGGGTCGGGGTGGGGAACGGAGGAAGGAAAGCTCCAGAGAGGCCCTCGCTATCCGAGCTGCACAGCAAAAAGTGTGCCGGAAGCCATGTGCTTTCGGAGGACTACTGGGAGTCTTTGGCCGATGGCACAGCCAATAGTAACATCGGGTGCAGCAGTGTCGTCTGCTGCACTGTCTGTAGCGCATGCGCAAGTGAGCTGAGGCGGCGGCAAAGTAGGGGGGGGGGGGAGCCTTCATATCTGGCCTCAAACACTGTGACGTAACAGCCTCCCCTGAATTATTTCGTTCCACCATGGGGTGGGGTATGCATAGCTTTATATTTGGAGTCAGCTTTCTTTCTTTTTTTGTCAGCAAGGGGCACGAGATGCAGGGTCGACTTATACGTGGAAATATATACCATATACATTGCGCATTATGATCTTTGTTGAGTTTTTTAGGACGTGTTCACGAAATATCCTTGTAATCTGTGCACCCCCTTTGTGAGGCCTTTAGGAAAAAAAAAAGAGGCCAAATTACGCAAGTAAATACGGTATACTTGGCCATTACTTTTCTCTTGATTCTAAACAGAGCTGACATTTATACAGATGAGAAACAATATACAAAGAAGAATAAGCACAAATGAGAATGAAATTAGTGAATCTTAAGCAGATTAAGTACATAATAAGCAACCCAACACTACTCTTTCCACTCACCCTTGCAAAGCAGGCTAGCTTGGCTTCTTCAAGATCCTCTTCAGTGAATTCTCCTCTTGTGAGCCATGCCACAGAGTCACAAAACACATCCAACGTTTTCTCCATGTTAGGATCCCTTCAGAAAAGGAGAGAAAAAGGCAAAAGCCATCTGTGTACTGACATTGACACTAACTACCCTTTGCCCTGCCTCATTACTTCCAGTACAGAGCATCCAAGCATAAATTTTCAAGCAAGAGTTGCGGGTTTCTGAGTGGACACAGGCCACCGCGGGTTCTGGCTTCGCGCGAGCCAAGGGCCCCGATCAGCCGTCACCACACACACACCCTGGGGCACCGCTGCGGCGCACTCAACCTCCGCAGGGAGGAGAGTGACTCGCCGCAAAGAAATAGGCCTCCAAGTCCACAAAGGTGCACCGGTGCAGAGGCATGCGGCACGTACACCAACAAAGTTGGGGCTTTGGCTGCACGCTGCTCAACAGTGCCATCCCGGAAGAGGTACGCTGAACCGAAACCACACGAAGCAAGCATTCCAGAAATGTTATTCGCTACAGATGAATACTTTATTATTCGGCTGAATATTTGCACACCCCTAATTAACGAGCTCTTACTGTACTTGCATTCTTTGCACACACACTCACTCTTGAAACCAACCACAGTAGCCTTCACAGTTAATGGAGAGTCATTAGAGATGGAGCTAGATTTAGGACCTCCTTCTTGCTGACCTCTGAAGACACCTTCAGGCAATACCTGGGTACCTGCCCAGGCTAATCAAACCTGACATCAAACTCAAATGTAAACTAGAAACTACACCTGCACAGGAAACTGTTGCTGCTGATGTACACCTCGGCAAGACTACAGCTCAGTAGACACTCTTGGCAGTTGCCTGAAAAAATTGCCGTTGATTACATTACTTCCTAATGTGAAATTTGAGCACGGCTCATCAGCTGTTTCAGCTTATTGATTGATTGAGGCAAAGAATTTGAGCAAGACATGCATGTACAATTACAGACAACTTGTTATTGTTCACACATATTCCTTCTTCAAGAAACACTCCACTAACAGTTCTTGATTGCCACGAAGGAAGCTTTGTGGTCAGAGAAATAGATGGATATATGCTCGAATTGCTGCACCAATGCCTCGTTCTCAAAGACGAGGTCTATGCAAGTATTTCGCGAGGTTGTCACAGCCGTGGGAGGTGTTACGAGCGAGAGGAACTGGATGTTCGCCAACATAAGCGGTGAGAAATTCCTGTTTGTCTTTATATCTACATTAAAGTCCCCTGCCACCCTGGCAGGTGGCAGTTAATGGTCGATCGCGAGAGTTCGCTCACCGTTGTCAGCACTAATGCATACAGTCCACATCTCTCTCTCATCAACCCACATACCTATAAACGCGATTCAGGCACCCACTGACCCAGGGAGCCAGTTATGCGCACTTCCTTTCCTTAAAATCATCGGAGTGTAAAACGTTGTCAACGCCAACACCAGTGAACACAACGAACGCAGACGGCCTATGGGTTCAGCGCTGCGTTTCTGGCACAATGCTGTCAATGCCAATGCCAACGCATGCAGCGCACATCTGTCACCACTGCCACGTAGCTTAAAGCACGATTGAGGTGTCCACTGTTCCAAGAGGGCAGTTATGCGCCTTCCCTGTGGTTCAGGTGTCCACCGAGATGTGTGAGACAGATACTCTGCCATTTCCTTTCCTCAAGAAACAATTTACCAATTTTACCCTCTGCTTTCCAAGCTCCCGCTCCATTGGTATCGCAGCTTAAAGCGCGACTAAGGTGTCCACAGCTGGTTACAACGGGCGACGGCAATGGTGACGCCGCGAAACGCAGAAACGGGCGCCAAAGAGCTGTGCTCTAAAAGAGCTAATTTGTGTGGCAGACAGCAGCTGATCCCATATGATTTGCTGTAATGCCAAGTAAACTCAGCATAAGTGGAGGAATGCGGCATTAAAGGCAAAGTTCTGGAAATGCTCCAGGAGTTTGAAGAGTTCTTCACGTCGGGTTGTGGTGCGTTGAAAGAACAACAGGACACGCCAACATTTGACCGGATGAATAGCCACAGTTCTTCAGATCCCATTGGAGACAAGGTGAAGCAAGCACTTTAGTATCCAGAACAAGAAGGCATTGTCATGGCAGTGGGACATCCTAACTGGGCACCCCCATGGTGATAGCACTGAAAGCAGATGGCAAGGACATCGATTTGAGGTGATAACAGCCTGGTCTGAATTCGGCAGTGATGACAGCACAGTACCCATTTCCCAAAAGAGAAAACTTTTGCACCCTTGCAAAGTGAGGTCAAGTTCGTCAAGTTAAACTACTGTTAAGAAGTCCCACACTCTTTCAAAGGATGAAGGAAGTCCTCCACGTCATTCCTAACACATCTGCGTGTGTGGACGACACTTTCGCGACAGGCAGAGCTGACACTGAGCACCTCTGAAACCAGAGCCAAGTTCTGCAAAGGATCTCTGTATTAGGGCTCAAGCTCACACAGGAGATGTGTGAGTTCTCAAAACAGTCTTTTGTTAACTCTGGTCTTAAGATCAATGCAGCTGGACTCCAGGCACTGAAGAAAAAAAAAAGATGGCCGATTTGCTAAGTTAGGCCAAATGAGAATTGGGTGCGCTAGCAATTCGGTTCCGGTGTTCAGGTCCAGTGTTCACAGATGGCAGCTGGTCGAACTGTGATACTGGATTTATGTCCATATACCGTATATATGTACTTGTGTGTATATACGGCCACACTATAGCCACACTTTTTTTCATAAAATTTTCTCAGGTGCGGGTTATACACAAATCAGGCCTATATTAACACACTGTGGTGCCACTGTGACTACTTTGTTAGATAATCAAAAAGCTGGTGACAGATATGAGCATTTTATTTCACCATTCATCACCACTTTGGCACTAATCGCTGTCGGACGAGCTCAGCTCATTGGCGAACTCCCAAAGCTGGTCCCCCCCTGTGCCGTCCACGGCGTTTGACAGCCCCGTGACACTAAAACTCTTTGAGATGGTGTCCGCTGACAACGAACGCCATGCGTGTGGAATACAAGCGCAAACTTGCTGGAGGGACGTTCACTTCAGCCACCCTGTCAGAGTTGTTCCGTGGCTGCCTGCGGCCATCTACTCGGTGTAGCAGCACCAAAATTCCATCTTGAATGGCCGGTTAACGCAAACATCGAGAGGCTGCAGCACACTTGTCAGGCCATGAGGAATTATGCCCAAGTCCGTTTGGCAGTCTGCCAGCACAGTCTTCAATCGGTCTGTTAGGTGCCCTCTAAAGCTGTCGAGCACAAGAAGGACTTTGCAGCGTAGTAGGCCTCCTGGTCGGTTCTGCAACACTGTTTTCATTTCGGCACAGCAAATATCGCTGCTCCACGGAGCCATCCGGGATCAATGTTTAATCCCGATCTGCCATTGGAACAGACAACTCGCGCTCCCAAAACTTGATCTGGATCTACCATTGGAATTCAACATTAGTTTCTTTTTTTTTTTTTTTCATTTTTGCAGCCGAAAGTGGGGGGTGCAGGCTATACAGGAGGGCGGCTTATACACAAGTATATATGGTATGCGGAATTGGTCATTCTCTCTAATCATAGATTTCAGAGAGTTTTCCTACCACTCCTGGTGCAGTGTTGCAGTGATCAAGCAATGTCCCACTGCCCTGCTATGGCAGGTTCTGCCATTGGTGGGACTTGGGTTGCTTGGGGGGTTGGGTTGCTACTCAGGTTGCTCTTCCCTAGCAGCCTGTCATGATGAAATGAGCTGCCACTTGACACGGTGGGCAGGTTGCTAGGTATACACCTGGGCACGTTGCTCACCACCCAGTGGGGAGGGGAACAGCCTGCCACAAAACTGGCTTCAGACAAACACACAACGGCTAAATGGAGAGAATGGCCACTATAAGTGCTAGCGACCTAAAACACAGAAGCCAACATTCAAGTATCCAAGCCCAAGGAGTCGCTGAGCAGAGTAAAACCCTATACTAGACTCCTCTTGCACTATAGAAAATTTCTCCTAACCCTACCCATACTCGTGGTACATTTATATGCACTGCTACACAAGAACAGCTGCTGGTGGTGGACAGATGAGGAACAAAAAGCTTTCGTCAAAAGCAAAGAAGCCATCCCACAAGCAAAAGTGGTGCTGCACTATGACCCATCAAAAGAACTTGTGACAGCCAGTGATAAGTCACCATATGGTGCTGGTGCAGTGCTTTCACACTTGAATGAATCCTCACACCAGTAAAGTGAAACTACTTGCACCTGGGAAAGGAGTCACTAGCTATAATTTCTGATATCAAACTCTTCAGGGACTACCTGCTAAGGCGCAGCTTTGTCCTGATCATTGACTGCAAGTTGCTGGTGAGCATCTTTCATGGAAACAAGGAAATTCCAGCCATGACAGCTTCAAGCCTCCAATGCTCGGCACTCCTTCTAGAAGCTTACATGTATATCATGGAGCACCTACCACAACGCCCAAGTGGAAATGCAAATGCTACAAATGGCCTGCAACTGAGAGTGCTATATACAAATATGTACCTGAGCTACCACAGCTGCTCATCTAAATTTCACAGCTGGAAGAGCTGACAGTGCGAGTCAAGCAACTGAAACAGTACCCTCACTAGAATTGATCTAACTCTAAGCAAAACACTGCAGTGGGTCAAAGAAGGACGGCCATAAAACATCCCAGTCATCATGCTACTTCCTACACAGAATCATATCTTTGACCTCCTATATGAGAGCCACCAAAGGATGGTCATCGTGAAAGGCATGGCAAGGTCATTGGTCTGGTGGCCTGGGGTGAATGCTGAGATAGAAAACTGTGCTCAGTAGTGTGCACAGTGCCTGCAGTCTCTGCAGTGATACAAAAGGCAGAACCAGTCCCCTAGTAAATACTGGGAACACGTGCACCTAGACAATGCAGGACCCTTTGAGGGAAAGATGCTCCTTGAACTAGTAGATGCCAGAGGAGGGCAAATGCTCTCATTTTTGCCTTTCGTCCCTCACCCCCATAATTAATTCCTTGACGACCTTCCCTTACACTTACCCTCAGTTTGCTAACCCCCCCTCACCCTCACAAACGGCACTGTTGTAAGACAGGCCTTCGGCTCCGGAACCTCCAGTACTCGAGCGCCTGTCGTCTTCTTCCTTGAGCACTAGCCACTGAAGAAACCTTCAGCAGCTGGTGCTCAAGCAAGACGACGACGATGACAAGCGCTGAATGCTCCGAAGCTCATGCGTGCTCCGGACTGATCGCAGGACTTCTGCTAGTTGTCCACGACACAGCGTGCTGTAAGATGTCTTTACTCCCCTGTTAACATTCGAGTAAATTTTCCTTATTACAGATAAGTGTCAAAGTTACTGAGTCGCACTAGGCGCAATCTACTGCTCACTGCGTCTGCTTTCCAGCTGTGTGGATCTTGCTTACCACTTCGAAGTTCTCTGTAGCCAAGCACGGTTGCAAGAAACAACACAGAGACTATGGTCATACTGTAGCCGATCGCTGCTAAGAGCCGAATCAGTCTGGTACATCCAGCAGCTGCTAAAATGAACTGTGCTGGGAGATTCAGGGCCATGAAGAGCACAGAAAAATTCTCACAATGCCCTAAGAAGCAAATAAGAAGAGAGCGCCAGAAGAATTGCAGCCACGAAATTCTCCTGGTTGCCGGTAGAATATACACTGCATAATTAATTGGGCCGACCTGCCCGACCTGCGGCACACTCCATAACTTTGGAGGGGGCAGAGTGACAAACTACTCCACCCCACGTGCGGAAGATTCGAACTGCTGATCGGCGACAGGTTACACATCATTAGCCGCTGATCAGAGGCATGGAGCACAGACAGCAAATTGGAGTACAAAAAAAAATTGCCCCCATTCACCACTTATATGCAGGTTGTTTGGCTTCGGAATCTGTCGAAGGACCGGCTTCATCTATGATTTACCATTTGCTGCACTGTACATTCGTCCAGCGGCTTTATCTTTTGCCACTTCTTTCTTAGATCTGCATAATCACGCAACCACATGTCTCACTCTTCATCTTCATGCCTCCTCTCCACTCGGCTGCAGCTGGCGCAATACTCCTCCGAGCTTACCCGAGTTACTCCGAGGCTTCACCCGCATGCCACAGCTTTTTCACTAGTGACCTACCTATATAGTGCTAGCACACTAAAAACTTTATTCTGAATCAAGTTGCAACAAATGACTATCACGCATAGTGCTTAAGAGTAACAACATAATGTCCCAAAAGGCAAGGCAGTGGAGCATATACGACTGATGAATTCCCAAGTCAGATAGATAGCACAAAAGAGAGGGTATTGTGAAACCAACATATGAGTAACATCGATGTAATGGTCAAAAAAAGAGGCACAAACGTACACAATGTTCTATGACAGAATGAAGTTACACAAACTACAAGATGAGCTACACAAAGAAAGAGTTTGGGAGAGCGTGGGGAAACGGTGGGTTATCTGCGGACTGGAAAGGTACGGTTGCAAGGAATGCCGCCGGGCTGCAGATGATTGCTGTGGAGCAGATGCGGCATTGCATATGCAGCGAGCTTGAGCCGTGCATCGGCGGGACCTCTGTCACCGCACTGAACGTATCAGACCCCGGCAAGTGAATCACTTGCCTGCCACATCCTCGGCTGGCTTCACTGCCATCGCATGCACAGATTTCCTCCAAACAATGTGCCCAGCTCGTGTTTTTCCTGCTACCGCATCCCCGTGGTAAAGAAAGACGATCAAAAGGAATGGCGCGAAAACGCTAAAGCTAGGTCTCGAAAGGAAAGCGAAGAGGTCAGAGGAGAGACTGGACACAGTGAGGGACATGCGTATGGTTGAGTGCTGACTTGCAACTGAAGAGTTATTCTGTACAGTTAGATGAGGAGATGGGGAGGGCGACAAAGGACATGACTGCTTAGGAGACGAGACCCAACAAAAGCAACAGAAAACAACAAAAGTGCGGGACAAAACCCCACACAAGTGGCACTTCTCAGTGGCCTGCCACGAAAAAAACGTCAATTAACCCACCCGGGAAGGGCTGGGAAGAGGTTGGATGAGGTGCAAAAAAGTTCTCCGCCAACACTGCCTCAGTGTTCGAATTAAGAGCGTTAGACACTGGAGCTTCAAGTGTTTACATGGTGTGCTCAGCAAATGTGGAGAAGACCAAACTTAAACATCCACGAATGTTTTCTTTCGAAAATATCCCTTCTAATACACAAGCAGCGCCTCTACCCTATGGATTTTGCACTACTATATTCCGATTTACAGCCACCTTCGCTATATCCGGTATATTTCCTCGTTATATCAGTATAAATTTTATAAATGTGTGCATCACAACACGACGAATCATTTGACACCATCCTGGACCTCCTGCGACAAACGGTTTGGCCGTAATGGCCGTCTGAAGGTTCTCGAATGCACAGTTTGGGGGCGGAAAGGCCGTCATTGCGAAATCTCACACATATTTTTGGCTTCATCGCAATTAGTAATTTTATCCTTAGGAACATGCCAAGTCATTTGACACCACTTCGAACATTCTGTGTCCAATGGGTAGCCCCCAAATTTTATGCAAATGGTGGTCCTGCAAAGGGGGGAGAGGGTGTCCCACTTCGAACGCCGCTCTGTTGGCACATATATAACGGATCGAGAGTATTGGTATCAATTGAGGCACTACGCGCCCACTGTTGCTATGTAATGTAGTGTGGTCACGTGGTTACTATTTTAGTCAATTTGACCTTCATTGCAGACACAACGGGTCCTTGACAAACGTAAGTAGTAAGAGCTAACGCTCTTAAAAAACAGCAACAACTGAGAAATTTACAGCCAATCAATTGGACTGATGCAAAGGAAATGCAATGGCATTCCCCTTTCATCGCCAATCTATACCAATTTTGATTCTATTCCAAATCTGAATCCGATATAGAAAAGATGCCATCTTTTCCTCTACCAGTTCACCAATGACAATGAGTCCTCATACCACTGCCATCGCAGTGGTGCCGTGGTTAAGCGATGCGCCACTGCCCCGGCAGGTGGCTGTTTCAAACACAGCAATCGGTGGGGCTTGAGAGACCAGGTTGCTCTTCCTGAGCAATGTGGAGAAGGAATATCTCTTGCAAGCCTCATTTTTGCACAGGCAGTTCTTCAGGAAGCTGTCGTATTTTGCATATAGGCTTGCTGTTGTCCAAGTAATTTTAGTTTTTGCTGAGTCATTCTTAGTCCAACATCTCCCTCCTCTCCCCTACCAGTGGAGATGGGGAGGGGAGATGTTTGGCAGGTGGAAACTTCACAGACGCTGACGCCAGACAGGTTTTACGTCTGTAGGCCTCCTAATGCTACCACGTTAAAAACAATACAAGAAAGATGGGAACAGGAGACTGAAAAACCTATTGTAGTTGACATGTTAATCTTAAATAAAATGAAAATATGTAGGTTCATTACTTTGATAGCATTTAGGTTGTCTCACAAAAAATTTGCAGCTCCTTTGTCATGAAATTCCGATTCATCAAGAGAGGTCACGTGAATGTTTTGCATCATCAAATTAAGAAACATTCAAGAGTTCATACTGTTTAAGGTAGTTCATTAACACGGAATTCTTTCCGGTCCAAGACAGTACCTTAACATCTGTAAATCGAAATTCAAATTCTGCTGCAAAATTTGTTTCACAGTGGATAAAAATTGGTAGATGCCAGCAAAAGAACAAAGACGGAAGAATATGCACAGTCATAAGAAATGTGCACACCAATGCCAGAGCAATGAGTGCAACAGCTCATGGGCTTACCTGTACGAGTAGAAGCTGAGACATCCACCAGGGCGAACGGCAACACCTACACCATAAGCACCGCCCTTCTCTCTGAAAAGTGAACAAAACAGGAAAAAATACAACAACTATGGGCATGCACGCCCAAGACATCAGATATCGTATTTATCCAAATTAACGCGACTACAGTTGAAAAGCAAGATTTGCTTTTGTGGGCATGAAACGGGAAAAAGAAAAAGTAAACAAATGTAACACGAGCAGCAAGACCATAGTATAAAGGAAGTTGGGTAGAAATTTATAAACAAAAGTAGTTCCAAGACAGCTTTTCTGTAGCTAGACTTCAAAGGAAAGCGAGGTTGCCTTCAAAGATTACCATGGTAGGGAAGTTGCTACTACTGTTACTGCACGAAGGTTTCGCGCACCCTTTCTTTTTTAAGAGAAGTGCACAAAAGATTCACAGATAAAAATGGTATGAAGATAACCTGCCACCCCGTCACTACAACGACCATGCACTTTAGAGGCTGCGTCATGGTCTAACTGTGGTCTAAGACCCTTTTCCCAAGCATCTCTCCCTAGATGAGCCGAGCACCAGGCCAGGGGAAATCTTGTACCCATTAAAGAAACCGGTGGGTACCCAGCGGCACTGGGGATCGAACCCAGCACCTCCCGAATGCGAGGCAGATGCTCTACCACAAGACCACGCTAAGGTGGCGAAAAAAAACTGCGGAAAAGAAACTTCTCCCAATTACTCAACCATGCAGCCAGTCATGCCTCCTTCCTGAACATTGGTGGTCATTCTTAGCAGCATTTAAACGAGTTGTACATGCGGAGCTGTTGAAAATCTGCGCGACAGCACACGAGTTCGATGTTGCCAAAAAGTGCGCCAGATACCTATACCAAGGGAAGCAGCAAGAGTGTGCCTTTTTGCATGCAATTTCAACGAAAACTTTAATGGATCCGAAACAAATTACTACTGTTGTATGCGACATAGGCAACACTGCCGACATTGAGAGTGTCTACCGAACATGAATAGAAAGAAATGAAGGCCTTTATGTCTTACATGTTCTGTTAGTTTGTCATTGCTTCACCGCAGCTATGATGTGTGATGCTCCGTACCTGTCACCTAGTTCAATATTTGTGGCTTGGAGTTCGCACTGGCCAACCAATACAGCAATTCTCAGTGGTTTATTTTTGTTTCGTTTTTTTTTCACCTCCCAAAGTTGGGGGCCGACCTGCACGACGCATCAACCAATGTGCGAATAAATTCAGGCCAACGCACCTTACTTCTACTTTTAGGAAAAGCACTCGTGTTACATTCAAGCAAACACAGTACACTACAGCCAGGAAGCAAGGAAGAAATGGGAACAAAACAGCGCAACGAATGAACAATGAAACAAAAGAAACTGCTAGCATGGGCACCTAAAAAATATGAACTGGGGCTTTAAGTATTAAGGATTATGATGAATACTAATATGTGGAAGCCACATCCATAATTGCAGACTTGGGATGAAAGGAATGCATTCCTCAGGCTGGTAAGACACATGACCCAAAGGGAACATAGCCAATATTTAGCTTCTTTCTTTTTGCAATTTTACTACTACATCTTGCAGCTTGACATCCTTTATCAGTTCAGGCCTTTGAAACTAGGGACTCTTCAAACTCTTTCCTGCATAAAGTTTCTTCGTCTGAAAAATGTAAATGAATCATAAACCTTTAATGGACTTAGATAAGCCCAGCTCATTTTCGGCCATAACCTCTTTCTTGGCTTTCGACAAATCTACCTTGCCACATATATTCCCATTATTTCTGCAATGCTACTATTATATAGCAGCTTTCAAAGAAGCTGATGCAATGTTTGCAGTACAACCAATAAAGCCTGTTTTACTGCGGTGAAACAGTGCATAGCTGGCGGAAACAGTCAAGGTAAAGGATCAAGGACCATTATGACATCATTTTGGTCACAACTGTTGGCCATTAAGGAATTAATGGCACACTAAGGCCTTGCAGCACTGGCAGAAGGAACCAGTCCGCAGGGCAAGAAAGATCAAGGCTTTTTAAATCTGCATGCAGACAAAACATGCAGATGCTCATTATAAGGGCCTGGTTCTAGCCAGAGCATTCTACGTACCACAAAATACCATATGTCCCAGCTAAATGTAACCAAGATTTTAAAAAGAAAGCAGTCTCCTAGGCAAATAAAATTAATTCAGTGCTATTGAGAGTTGCACGGCCTAGCCGGCAATATTTTCCTTTGCTCTGGAAACTTGCTTAGTCAAAACAAATTAGCTAACATTTAAACAATGGTTTTGTGAAGAAGTGTCAATGAGGAAGTCGTAGATCACCTTGGAAAACAGCTGGTCAAAATGTTTGGCAAGGTACCATTTGCATAAAGTAGCTTTTTTTACCGGCCTTAAAATAACGCTCCCAAAATACAAAAGCTACCACGTGACAGAGGTGCTACTTCAGCATCCCATGACGTGTCTCAGAGAAAAAAAAAAATCTGCTTTTCTATAGACAACTGTCCCCGGTGGGGCTTTGCACGCACACTGGGTGAGAGATATGCACTAACAACTGTCATGTGGTAGCTTTAAATCTGCAAAATACAAAAGCTGCACTTATGCAACTGCACTTATGAGCTGCTGCTACCACACAAAACAGAGCTGCAGACAAGGCATTAATGATTCAGTAGAGCAGGATCTTGGGCAGGCTTATCATGGTCACCCCCAGGGCAGATCGGCAGAATTACAGTCGAGCCCGCTTATAACGAACACCACAGTCATGCGCCGTTCATTCGTTATATGGGGATATTCACAGTAAGTGGAAGAGCCATAATATAGATGACAGCCACGAGGCGGACTCCTACAGTGTGCTGATCACATAGCATCTGCGAGTCGCCACTGGCCCAGCCAAGTTCTTATGCCGGCTGACCCATTTTCACATGTCACGATCAGTGGGACTTACTGTGCGTTTAGATCTAGAGCATCACGCGATGAAAAGTCACTTCTAAGTATCGGGCAAGTATCAGCCAGACGCGAAATCTGTAACAGCCAAAATGGCCACTGCTGTGTCTATGGCGCTTAGGTTCATCTGGATGCTGTCTTTGCTATAGGCTAATCAACCGGCGACAGCCTCTCTCGGAAGATCACACTGACGCTGCGTACGGGTGCAGCAGCAGCAGTGGCCAATTTTCACGTACACGAAACATTCCACATCATCCAAGATTCAGTCTTAGCTAGAGTCAATTTATTGGCCAAACAAAGCGCAGAGGAACTTGGCGAGCCTAGCACGGACACAGTGCAAGAGAAAGGCCTTTTTTGGAAGCTTGTATGCAGCTCTAATGTCTGCGAGGCATAACCACCTATCTGCTCCTCGCCGGGAGGCATACAAGTACACAGATGTAATGAAGCAGGCGTTCGAGCTCTTTCAGCTTTTAACGTTTAATCTGGCTTCTAATCAGTGATCAGTGAATGCAGGGCAGGCGATAACTCGTGCAACTGACGAACGCACTCCAGTGCAAGCTGAGATCGCGCTCTTCTCCTAGTTCTGTTTAGGCCGGATAAGATCTTGTTGTGACCTGCTATAAAATAATCGCAGGGTCCTGCGCTTGAAACGGAAGAGAGATATCGTTGACAACCCACAAGACTGCTGCCCCTCCTCTGCCACAAGCTGATCAAGTGTATGGAAGCCAATGCGAGTTTGCGCACCAGCGGCAGACTTGCTTTTACTTTTTTTTTTCCTCTTTACTTCACGCAACCTGCACTCTTTTCATAGCCTTCACGCAAAAAGCAAAAGCAGTATCGATGCTCGTGTAGGACCGCGGTGAAGAGCGCACAGTGTTCGCCGGAGCGCAAGCTCCTGGCACCTGCATGTTCACTGCAAGCAAATTTTGGGGTCTTGGATGTTTGTTCAATTTGAAATTCAGCGCCATAACTTTAATGCAAAATTTAATGGTCACGTTGCCTTTGTTCATACTAATCAAGTGTTCATTATAAGCGGGACCATCATGAGTAGGCTTGACTTTATTTACACTAGTTTCAATGCTGCACAGCTCCTTCACACATCTCCTTCAATGTTTGAATGATCAGCAAAGCTCATCACCATTCATCAGCAAAGCTTGTCCGCTTCCCACCATCTATATGATGACACGTGATGCATAGAGCAATTTAACGAAGTTGATGCAGCTCAAGGCCTTTGCCAACATATTGAAAAAAAAAGAAGAAATCTGCACAGAAGAAAATAAGCAAGCAAGGTGAAATGGCAGTTTAAAGCCGCAAAACATGTATGCCAGATGCAGGGTAGTCGTAGAGAGAAACCATACAGGTTGCCAACTTTGGACTTAGCATTCTCCAAAACTGCTGTCGGAGCAAAGCAAGCGCAGTGACACACCAGGAACCTCGGAGGTTGCAACTAAAGCCAACAAATTATCTGAGCAGAGGTGCACTGACTACCTGAACTATCTAATATAATTTATAGTGTAAACTTTGCAACTGCAGAAGAATCTACAAATTAACTCAGAGCGCAAATTAAGCAATTTTGAATTAAGGAGGTTTTTACTCAGGGGTTCTAAAAATGTATTTTTAAAAATACATGGTGCACACATGACTGCGCCTTGCATATAAATTCGCACAAGACTTCACATGCGTCCCTTGAAACTTTTGCTGCACAAGCCAAAAACATAAACCCTAGTCATCAATTAAAGAATGAAAGGAGTTTTAGACAGAAAAGAGCCAATCATTTGTAAGCAACACTGGACAACTAATATAAACACATGACAAAGATTTCTCAAGATTTGAATAGAGTACAGGAAGTCTGAAGACAATTAACAAAAATATTTATGATGGCTTCCAACTCAAGCTCTATAGTCAGCACATTCAGGCAGCCTAACATTCAGGCAGCCCCAAGATGTGAAGCAAATACTGACCTCACTTCTCGCAGCAGGTACTTGAACGACAGCAACTGAGATGCAATTTGAAGACTGCAGAAAAGAAGAAAAGCATTCACACAAACCATATTAGTCAAGTACAAAGTGCACACACGTCAGCAAAGCGCATTAATCCAGTTCTTAATATGCCCAACGAAACTGTCAGCGAAGAGCATGAGCACAAAAAAAAACAATGCAATGTTTACGCTACCGATGTGTATAAATAGTTGAACTTGGCAAAACCTTGGTACACAGAGAGATAGCGCACAGCACCCCCTGGTGTTTATGATTCCGTACACCACTCCTTACATCCGTGTTGTGACATCGCTTCTCTCTCGTATCCACATCGCTTCCCATTGGTTCATGCAGCGTACACAAGTGACCCTACATGCACCTATGGAAACCCATTCACACCACCCGTTTACAGGTATGATGCCAGTATGCCGTAGACCTGTGCACACGCTCATTGGCACACAGAGCACAGGCACATATGCTGTTCACGCCATCTCTCACCCTCCACCACAGTCATCATAATGCAAGTGCAATGCCAAGCAAGCACACTACTCCTCTCACCAGTGCAAACCTCTTCCCCCTCTCACCTGACTCCATCTGCTACACAATATTCACACTATTGCTGTGTAAATCGTTAACTCAGTAAGAGCTTGCCAATTTGCCCCTCCGCACTCTTACATTCACTCCATCTGTGATTTGCTATTTCTGACGCGAGCGCCCCCCCACACTGCCATCCCATGGTGGAGCCGCTAAAGTGTGCTGCACGCAGCGCCCCTCATGTACGCCGTGCTAACTAGTGTCTGTGGTGCGACATAGCTACATCTGCTGTTTCGTAGAAAGCTTCCCATAAACAGCTTTTGCAAAATTGTTAACCAAATAATTTGTTGCCAACATGTTCAGACAAAATGTCAATTTTGTCAATTTGTCGCCAATATGTTCAATTTGTTCAATGTCAATTTGTCGCCAATATGTTCAGACAAAAGAAAAATCTTTTCTGAATGAAAGAGGAAAATAAACTTATTGGAGCCTATTTCCATTCCCTTCTTTTTCTGCTTCCTCAAATCAACCTCCAGAAAACACTGGATATTAATATTTAGCAGCAATGATTTCATTCAATATATGAAAGCAAGTTGTGACATGTGCAGATCAGTAGTAGTCACATGGTATTTATTTTTATTGCCAAAGTGAATTCTTTTACAATTTCTATTGCTATACATGACAATGGTGGTGGTAGTAAAATGGGTATTGACAACAGGGAGGGAGAAAAAATTGGCTGTGGCTTAGCTTGGTTAAGCCCGGTAATTGTGAAAGCAATATCCGTAGCTACGCCATGGTTCAGCTGGTAGTGTAGCTGGTGGTGGTGCTTGTGGTGATGCATCGGTTATACAATCCAATACAATCCAATTCAATCAAATGCAATCAAATGCAATCAAATGCAATCCAATCAAATCCAATCCAATGCAATGCAATGCAATGCAATGCAATCAAATCCGCTAGGCGCGCCACGCGCGGCAGGCGCAGGAGTTAGGCAGCAGCTACCAAGCGCAGCCTCTGCAGCTCGCCACTCTCTTTTACGCGCATTACGATGAGCTTCCCTAGTGGTAGGCGGCATCGCCGCGAAGCAATGTTAACTCTTTCGCTACCGCGCCATAGGCGATCATTCGCATATGATCGATTCAAATCGCCCGCGCAAAAAAGCTAATTTTGGAGCGTTGTGGACGTGCTCCGCTATCTAGTTAGCGAGCTCAACAACTGCTCTTTCGATTGCAGCCTTGGTTTCAGTGTTTTGACATGAGGGGGCGCCGTGAAAAATAAAACTTTGAACGGCCGCAGCACCGTCAGCCAGAGAAAATGGCGTCCGCGTCGCTGCGCGCTCCTCGGAAGCAAAAGCTGACACCGAGCACATCGGCCGGTTTCGGTTTCGTTTTTTGCGACGAAAGCAGCGGTTATTAGTCGGGCAACAATGTACAAATGTTGTATTTCGGTTTCGGCAGCGAGACTTCGCCTCGGGAGCCTGGAACGTCAGCGCGTACTTGCATGTAAGTTCTGTTTTCGTTCGCTGTGCGTTTTCTGCGGTGAATACTGTTTGTAATTGATGACAGCGGTTTATTTTTGTGCTTCAGGGTCTTGACAACGTATGGCGAAGACAGTTTGCCAAATGCTCAAGGTCGCGTCGCGTTTTTCAACCAAGACGACAGCTAGGTGTCCATATCGGCACATCGCTGCGGAGCGGCGCTCGGAGATTCGCTCGACTTCTCGACTTTTTTTGATGCTCTTCACGGCGGAAATGATGAAGATCGTGTGCAGAAACACTAATAAGTATGCATGGATGAAGATTTTCAGCAAATTCGGCATGACGGCTCATGGGAAGACGTGAATCTGTTGGAGATTCTGATGTTCATTGGAATCATGATATACATTGGAATTGTTGACCTGCCACGACTGTATCTCTACTTAAATACCAGAATAATCTATTCTGGCCCTCTGCCATCAAAAATCATTTCTCAAAATTGGTTTTTCGCCTTTTTTGTTTTTGTTTTTTTTTGCATGTAACGGACCCGGATGATTCAATGGCGGCAGCTTCTATTGGCAACACTTGAAAAGTGTCCTGGCTTTTGAACCACATCGATAAAACTTATTTCATCGATCCTGATGTTTTAGAACTTGCCTAAAATGCCAAATTTTATCAGCTGGCTTTCAGGGAGCAGCTCATTCAAGAAATCTTCGGGTATGATGAGGGAAAAGAAGTCCACGCCCCCAATCCTCTCATAGAATCCATTCAACACCAACCGAAAAGAATGAAAAAAAGAAGAAACTACAAGCTCGGCTATCAGAGAACAAGGGAGGAACAAAGATAAAACCTTATGTGAAGCATTTGTCAGTCTACCTCTACTTCACATCTTCACCTCTGATTGCTCTTCACAGTGGCACCACAGTCATGACCCCTGACCTGACAAGCCATGGAAAGTGCAGTAAATTTTTCTCATAGCTGAAACTGTGAATATGACAGCTATAAACATGTGCAACAGTTTGTATATTCCAATTTTCCTCTAATCAAGTTCGGGCTTAGTGCAGCCGGTAATTTTTGTTTTTGCTATTTACTTTTTTTGTGTTTTTAGCAAATTTCACAAATAAATGTTAATTTACTTTTGCACACACAACTCTGGTGTTTGTTTCATTCAGAAGTGTAACTAATAAGCTACAATTTCATGCATTGCAATATGTGCTGGGTGCATTAGTTCTTGAGAAAAAAAATTTTCTTTCAGTACGCTCCAAATCGTGCATTTTTCTGCGGTAGCGAAAGAGTTAAGCCGCTGGTGGTTGGCACAGCTACTGCTTTCTAGCAGCGTGAGTCGAGCCTAATCTCTTCAGCGTAACGCCACAACCGCGCTCCTAGCGGAGAGCGCAGGAGTTAGGCGCCGGTGGTGGCACCGCCGCGGCTTGCGACAGCGCGAGTCGGTCGTCCTTCTCTTCGGCGTGACGTCACAACACATGTTAAGCTCCTAGCGGAGAGCGCAGGAGTTAGACGCCGGTGGTGGCACTGCCGCGGCTTTCGACGGCGCGAGTCGGTCGCCCTTCTCTTCGGCGTGATGTCACACATGACGTCACACAGAGGTCAACTAAAGGTTAATGGTGGCGCCACGGCAAAGGCTGAAAGTGCAAGTAGTATTGCATTCCCAATAAAAAAAAAAAGCCAATTCCGCAGGTGGAGCCTCCAGTCCAGGGCCCCTAGAATGCAGTAGCTGCCTCAGCCCTAGCCACCAACCAGTACTGGTTAGTGGCCAATGTGTTGGTCAGCTGCTCCACCCAGGAGCTGAGAGACCAGTCAGAGACATGGGTGAGGGCGAGGCTGCTCTGGAATCACAAGACCACATGGAGTAGGGTGGAGCAGGACCCACAATGGGGTCACCCAAGAGGGTAAGGAATAGAAAATGAGTTGGGCTGGAGTTGGGGCCACACTACTGCTTGTAATGGGTCCGGAAAGAATGAGGGGAGGGGAAACGGGTACACCTGTTCCAGTACGAAATTGGTATGGACTGTCACTAGAGTCTCCGGAGGACCGGATGGTGAGCTCTCAGGCAAACTTATAAGCGCATGCATTACCAGTAGGAGTGTGCAAATACTGGAATTTTTGAATACGAACACGACGAAAAAAATGGCTTTGAATATCGAATATCTGTTCGGGATGAAAAAAAAATTCAGGAAAAGATAAATAGGCAAACCCTGTCATTTCTTGTCATTCTTTTTAAATAGTGTATGGTCTTTGCAACTGAAATTAAACAAAACAAGACAGAATAAGCAATAAAAACTTTTTAAATGACATGCACAGAAATGTGTACTGCTTGATTAGACAGCATAACAGTAGGCAACCTGTAAGTGGCCATGCATAATAGTAAGTGACGAAATGAAACCCCTGAACTGACATACGACAGCTAAAGATAACATGATGGGGTAGTAAAAACTGATTAATTTGGACTTCAAGGGACTGGAAAAAAATGTCCGAATTAACTGAAGCCCAAATTATCAAATGCCCCTTCCCCATCCCCAGAAAAAAGAAAGAACTGCCGAAAACGCAAAAATTGACTGAAGCTTTGTGAGAAGGCTCCACCACACAAACAGTGAATGGCCCGTGACGAGCGCACAGCTTTGGCATGCTGGAAGAACAATGTGGACATAATTGGGGGGAACACACACTGGCATCAGAATGGCAAGACTGCTTCTAAAACAAAAACGAAATGCCCGGCGATGCACCAGTTGGCATCGCATCAAAACTGGTGTGCTGCTGGGTTTGGACTGCTTGCTCAGAAACCAAAACTATGCCTATGTGGCCAGGGTACTTTTTGGCCTAGAGGTAGGGGCCCTCCTATCATGGTCACGCCTTTCGTTATGCACACGTCAGAGGTGTAATGCACTGTGCAAAAGGTGGGCTGAAACACATTATGGAAAGATGAAACAAGAAACTGTACAGTTTCACACTGTGATTGTTTGAAGCAGGTGGTTGGCCATCTTGTTTGCATTGTGTAGCTGTGGGAAAGCCCATTTGGGGGATTTCGCATGAGGCTCAAGCCCAGCAGTACGTGCCGAAATGTGAGTTGTCCATGTGAGAAATCACGGAGAAGAAAGCGAAGAGGACGCTTTTGTACTGTTGTCCTGACACTTCAAACTCGATTTTGGATAAATAATCTGACCAGATAACGTGGGTTTTCCACAGTCGGATTTATGAAAGTAGGCAGCATTTGACCACTGCCAATATCCAGGAATTTTCAAATATCCATTTCTCGAATCGAATATGAGCTGAACAACAAACTAACATTCGCACACCCCTAACTGCCAGGGAAGCCTGCATGACCAGGTAGGCCCATCAGAGTAACAAAGAGATCTAAGCTGGGCATGATCAGTCATGAACATGATTTAGTGGTATATATTATTATTTCAATTTGTGTACGCTTCTGTTAAGCAAACCACAGGGGCACTTCCATTGTATATGAAAACCACCACCCTTGAACAGGAAATATTCCCATCTCACCTCCGTAAGCCAACTTGTCAACTTGACATAGCCAAATTAAGTTGCTATATAAATTTAGCTTGTTTATTGTTTGTTTATGGGGTTTTAACATCTTAAGGCACTTCATGCCATGAGGGACACCATAGCGGAGGGCTCCGGATAATTCGAACCACCTGGGGTTCTTCAACCCTTTTAGGGTCGAATTATTTTGAAGAAAACTTTCCCAGGTGGTCAAATTACTTTATTGCGGATCTTGAATCTACAAAATGTATATAATCGAGAATAAATAGTAAAAAAAAATTAGGAACAGTACTTTGGTGACAGCATCACCCACAACTGGAAAATGTTCAATAGAATTTCACGAGCGACGGTGATAAACAAGCTAAGAGCAGCACCAATAAAGATAGAAATCAACTTCCGCCGCCTCTGCAAGAGAGTGCCCAAAAAGAGAAAACACGTTTCACGCGACTCCGTTGCGATCCCGCGGCGAAATCAAAACCGCGTAGGCGCTTTGCCGCAGAGAGCGAGAATACCTCGCGAGCAACGGTGATAAGCAAGCTAAGAGCAGTGCCAATAAAGACAGAAATCAACTTCGGCAGCCCCTGCAAGATAGTGCTGACAAAAAGAAAACTCAAATTTCGCGCGACTCCGTTGCGATCACGCGGCGAAGCCAAAACTGCAAAAGGGGTGTTACCGCAGTCTGTGCCGCCGCACTAAAGCTAGACATAAGTTCAGCTTATATCCGTAAGAAAGCAGCACAATATTCAAACACTTCTTGTAAGTCCTAAGAGGTGGCAGCACCCCCCAGTGAGCACGCATTGTTCTTTTGGCGCAAAATTTCAAACGGAAGATCGAAACCGTACCCATACGGCAAAGACCTTGCGGGACAGAAAACCGCCGCCGTACATATACGGCAAAAATCTTCAAAGGGTTAATGTGCGCTGACATCACACAGTGCACAGGCCTCTAGCATTTTGCTTCCATCGAAATGCGACTGCCACAGTTGGGATCGAACCCTCGTCTTTCAGGTCAGCAGCTGAGTACCATAACCATTCAGCTACCGCGGCTGCTGCTAAAAATTTAGCCGCCTACACAAATTTGTTATAGCAAATGGACGTTAAAAGTTAATGAAAGTTTATTGCCCCATGTTTACAGCCAGAGGTTTCTTTTTTTTTTTTCAACAACTTGATCAGTACATAAATATAAAAGCATCCAGAATTTCATGGCAATAAAATGTCCTTTATAGTTTCAGCTGTAGTCTCTAACCAGGCTGCTGCTTTTCTACATTAGCACTCAGCAACTAATTGTAATGGCAAACAAAGCCTACTTGCCTAGAGTAATCAGGGTGGATGTAAGGCACTCCATTGAAGCTCTTTGCACAGAAGTTGACACTGAAAGGGAATACCATGTGGATCTTGCGCTCTTTTGCATAAAAGTCAGGATCCTGCAGAGTAATAAAGAAAAAGAGAGCCCACAATTTTTGAAATAGTTACTATGTACTCCACAAAGATTGTGTTTTAGTGGCACAAATGCCAGCAGCGATTGCAGCCAAAGTAATGCAGTGTTCAGGTGAGATATAGAATTGAGACTTTATGATTATAGCCAGCCTTAGAGAAAGTAGTAGAGACAACAAACAGGAAGTTAGGATAGCCCATATGGTGCTCTACTAATTGAGCAGTGGCAGTCCTTTTTT
Source organism: Amblyomma mixtum (assembly GCF_055824585.1). Taxonomy (NCBI): domain Eukaryota; kingdom Metazoa; phylum Arthropoda; class Arachnida; order Ixodida; family Ixodidae; genus Amblyomma; species Amblyomma mixtum. The sequence goes on along the minus strand of NC_143014.1, from coordinate 273,436,480 downwards.
CTGTTTAGGTTTGTATGCACACAAAACGTAACATAGTGTTAAGTTTGTCACCCGTTGCCACCACAAAACCACTGCAGCTGATGTGGAACTAGACTGGCAAGTGCAGCACGCAAATTGAAAAGCCCAAGGGTCAGCCACAGCATTCAATGCAAGAAACACAACACATGAAAATCTAAATTTCTCACTTCATTCAAACACTATCCAGTGAATTACAGATATCCATGATACATCCCTAATGTCCTATTTCACATTTGTCAGATGTGTGTAAGTCAAAGGGAATTATTTGGACACTTTCAGCAGTGCACACAGGTCACATTCGTATCAAGGGGGCAAAAATTAAAAGCAGTAAGCGTACTTTCAACCTTTCACATTTTAGGTATGGCGTTCTAAATTTAATCATTCGCGGCTATTCGGACAAACCCTTTGCATGAACACACGATAGTAACCTGGAGAGCTAAAGTCTGCTCAGCCATAAACCAGCTGAATTTTGGTGCGGGTAACTTGAAAACCATGAACAGCATAAAAGGCAATTTTGTCGGACATAAAAAAAGTCCACTGCACTTACAATGAAGCGTGTTACTTATCAACAACCTTTTGTTGGGAACTCCTAGTAATTTCAATTGTGCCTTGCAACCACCCTTTGCATTCCTTAGTTGCCATAGTAGTTGGCCTCTTTCATTCATATCTTTACAGAGCCACTTAGTTTCCCTGTTCACTTGATTACGATAGTAATGCCACTTTAGTAGGGCAAAGATAGAGCCCTATGTTTCTGGGTTTTGTTTTCACTGGAATTCGGGGGGTAAAAATCAGGCACTAATTTCTGAGTTGAAACTCCGGTAGAAATCAAGTCACTTAAAAATTTTCATAATTCGCGTTTTTTGGGGCTATTTTTCCTCCGCAAAAATAAGTGACTACTATTAGGTCACACTGCTGCTTGGTACACAAATAACCCATCTACACTCATTACTTTCATAAACAGTCCAAAAATGACAGCTTGCAGCGAGAAAAGTGCTCTTCATGGCAGATATGTTCCTTTTTTGTGTAATTACGATTTATTTAATCGCATACGTCACCATTCTCATATGCACAACTTCCGCATCTCTGCTATACAGTTGGACACATCCCGAGAATGAAGCACCGAATGCCCATCAAAGGAGGCCCTCCAGCCAATAGCGTCCACCAGCTGTCAAGACATCCTGCTTAATCCCCTTGCACCCACTAGCGAGAGACACTGTGGAGGCGTTCAGGTGCAAGGGGATTAAACACGGTTTAAGTGGATTAAAAATGCTGCTATGAGAACAGGGCAATGCCGCTGACTGGGGGGGGCCTGCTTAGAGCGGCTTTGTTCTTGAGCTGTATCCGACTACAGACCTGCTTGCTTTTGTGCATTGAGAAAACATTCGACATCACAATGGCCATTTGCCTTTTGCTAGCATGGGTAATGCTTGATGCGATGACACAGATAAAGTGTCTTGTCAGTAACTGTGTTGGCTTTTTCACTTCTAAGACTTACTTTTCTAACCTATTAATGGACTAAACCATGCCCAAAATTTAGCAGCTTAGCACAAAATGGAAATTTTGTGCTAAGCAGAGTGGAAAGGGGCTTTAATGACCGAGTACACTTTACTTGTGTGTGTGCCTTACAAACATATTCAGTCGTGCTGTTGCGGCATTTCAGTAGCTAGCATGAACCAGAGCATGTGCAAAAGTTCGAACTGTTGATGCTTACCATTTTTGTTTTTGTTTTGTATATGGGGAAACAGAGTTAATGGTGAGTATGGTGCGTGCATGTGCAATACTATTCGTGACACAATCAGACATGCGCACACCATGTTGCTTAATTTACAGGCAAGAATGCAGCCTGAACATCAGAGCAAGCTCTGTTTACACTTCTGTAGTATATGCGTACAGTCTGCATCACCCTTGCACAAAATTTTCAAGTGGTGCACTCCCTAGAAACTGCTGGATTCCAGAGGCAATGCTTGCGCGAAAGGGGAGCCCATAGGCTTACAAGCCAGGTGGGCACGGAAACCCTGGAAATACCTGGAAAATATTGGCTGCTCTCTAATATCAGTTTTTGATTTTGGTGCACACTGCTTAAGCGCTCTATACAAGGGTGACACAGACTGTACATGCAGGTGTTCTTCCAGCCTGGTAAAGCAATGCTGTATTGTCAGTGCACATGAAAGCAGCATAAAATAAAGCACAGCCCACTCTACAAACATACTAACAGTCCCCTCATGAGCAGGAGGGCCATGAGCAGTCTTTAGCAAACGTAAGAATTTCAAAGTTGCATAAATGGCAAAACAAACATTCACATGCAATAAAAGCTGCAGTATACACTGCGAGATACAGAATGTGTGGAAGGGTTCATATTCTTTGCTACATACAGAAGACAATGTTGTGATCCCTTTTCTTGCTGCTAGCCCTGTCTGATTTAATGTGCACCTTATTGCTCATTAAAGATATATGCAGATGTCATCCAAACTATTCACCACCTTCTTGCACCCAATGGTGTGGTTTGGTTTGGTTTATGAGGTTTAGTGTCCCGCAGTGATTCAGGCTGTGAGGAATGCCGCTGTGAAGGGCTCTGGATAATTTCAACCATTTGGGGTTCTTTAATGAGCACTGGCATCGCACAGTACACGGGCCTCTAGCATTTCACCTCCACTGAAATGCGAATGCCGCAGCCAGGGTTGAACCAGCATCTTTCGGGTCAGCAGCTGAGCACCATAACCACTGAGCCATCGCAGCGGCAGTTACACCTAATAAATACAACTTACCAAAGACGAGGAAAAGGTTTCCTCAGGTTTCAATAGAGCATGCCTAAAACTGAAAAAAACATAACACGTGCAGTCAGATAGTTCAGAAAAATGCTGCACACACTCACAGCAACATAGTCAGGACACCCCGTTGTGCATGCACCAGGAATGGATGAGAGAAGACCACCAAGGCAGTTTTCAGCTGCTGAGAGACCCGTCGAGCTGGCATTAAGGGAGCACCTGGGATCACAGTGCAGATTAATAACAGAATGCATGAAATGAAAAGAATCTTGGCAAAATGTGCAGCAATTTTCAGATGAAATTCCATACCGTAATATTAGAGTAACCAAATGACATGAAAATTCCAGAACTTTGCACTCATCCAACAAAATGAGGTCAATTTCAAGCAGGAAACAAACATGGCAGAGCTTAAAGGGGCTCTGAAAGGGGCTCTAATAAAGTTGCGCATTCCTGGGATGTTAAAGCACACCACTTCACGAATGTTGTCCAACAAAAATTTTTATAATGTGCTTCGTTGAAGCTGAGCTATCTGTAGTCAAAATGTGAATTTCAACATGTTCGCGCTTTTTCCTCTCCTCTCGTCACTTTTTGCACGCTGGAAAATCACTGCTCCTTCCCCAGCCCCACCTCCGGGAGCGGAGTTTCCTGACCCGCCGTAGCTACGTGGCTTATTGGCCGCGGCCATGGTAGCTGCCTGACGTCTGAAAGAATGTAACCAACAGCCACCTCTCAACTTGTATACACAGGTGTGAGCGACGGAGGAGGGTGCGAGCATGAAAAAGTCGCCGAGAAGGCCTCGGCAACTTTCGCGCGTGATTGTGGGTCCTCTGCTACATGTAGAAGTGTATGATTTGGCTCTGGTTTTGATGACAACACAATGTAGCGATTGAGCGAGTTTATGTGCTCTCCTCGGAAGGTGTTTCAGAGCCCCTTTAAAAGAGACACTAGACAATTCTGTGCAATGCAGCATCACTTGCTTCAAAAAGCTCAAGTTCAGTATCCCAAGTTCTCGCACATTTCCTGCTCCCCACCCCCTCAAAAAGCATTTTGAAATAAGCCATTTGCATTTCCTGAGCTCTCAAAACCATCAACGACATTTATAACGAGTTAGAGTGCCAGGAGGAAGGCACACAGAGACTGATGAGACAATGTGCCACGCACTGTCCCACCCACATTTGTGTATCCTTCTTTTTGGCACTGCACACTCATTATGAATGACCGCCAACAAGCCAGTAAAAAGTACTTTGGGGCAGTATCACTTCGCACCTGAAAGTGAAACAAACTGCTGCAGAAAAGTGATGCCACAGCTTGCTTTTCATAATAGAAAGGCTCTCTGATGTAACAGAGGTCTCAAAATACATAGTGTAACAATTTTTGGAGAAAAAAAACATTGGAAAAAATTTCTTCATGATTTATACTTTTTATTATTGCATTTGTCCAGAGCAGCTGCTCATGCTGTTGATATTGGCAGCGAAATGAAGAGACTCCAACAACACCTGTACAGAGTGCACTTGGATGTCAGTGACGTCACCAGTCACATGGCCAGTAATGTGACGGTGACGTCACAGTCATGTCACGCCAACGATACCACCACTCACACCACAAGTAAGCCACTAACAGCTGTGCTGTAAGACAACCGTAGTGATGTCGAACACAGAAAGCAAAAACGTCACAATGTCAATCAGTGGCATGAAAGATATTTTACATGTCACAGCACTATTTCACATGATGTTTTGCTGGGATCACCAACATCATCGAATGGCTTTTCTATATATTTCTGCATTCCTCACCCAATGTCCTGGCACATTCTTTTCTTAATAAATCCATTCATTCATTCACATTTCTGCATTTTATAAATAAAGATTCTGGAGCTCAGATGAAAGGCCAAACAAGTAGTGGCCTTTGGAGCTTATTTTACATGTAGCAATATGTGAAGCTCACTCACTTCAGTGTCTCTATAAGGGAGCAAAACTTGAAGGAACCATGAAAATGTGCTCGTCCCATCACAAGCTAACCTTAACTCAAGTGCCCTAAAAAAAAGAAATGTGAACATGCTAAGTGTGTCCAAATATATGTTATATGAAAACAATGAATAAAATGGCCTTTCAACGAGAGGATAATTGCAAATAGAGCATTTATTGCACTTTGCATGAGGTGAGATGAAGAGCAACGGCATGAAAAATGCTTACATTATCATACCTTTAAAACAGGATTGGTCTAGTTTTCGTTGACTCTCATAGGTAATAGCTCTTTTTCTCTCTATCTTCCGCAGCAACTGCTACGTGTGGTTTTTATTTCTAACTTTTGTTTTCCCTACGGTTCCCAAGCACGTTTAAGATGCTTAGTTTGGTAGCTGCTTCTCGCGCCGTGCGCAATGCAGCTGTTAACTCTACAGGCAGGTCCACCATGCGTCTTTCCATCGACCACAGGCGATGTGCATGCAGTGCCAATATTTGGCCATTCCAATGCTCCGCTTATGCATGCTGCAACGCCATATCAGCTGAAAGTTCGGCACCCAACTATTGAAGTCCTAAGTCAACAAGCAGATGCACTCTGCACCCATGCACCTTTTAGTCTCCTGAAAGAAGACCATGTCAGATCTCTGCGCACAAAGGTTCTCACAGTCATTTGGCTGAGGAGATTCACTGCTTTCAGGGCCTCTCTGAAGTTACCAGGCATGTTCTGGACGATCTTGTGCCACCAGCAGTGTAGTGGACACAGTTACCTGCAACACTGTTATCTGCGCGCAGGCAGGAGTGAAGGTACGCTGCCTTTTCTGCACCAGCAAAAAAGATTTCCCTGAAGAAAGCGCGCCCCCACATGGCAGTATCCCTGCATTTTTGTGCAAAGGTGCATGGAAGCTATCTTGTGGGGGTATGCTTTCTTGCATAGAAGCGTTTTATATAGTTTTTCTTCCTTCAACTGAGCCCCATAGACACCCTGCCAGTGCCGTTATGTGGGGTCACCGTGATTCACAGTCGCTGTGAAAGTTCCGTCTTAACTGAAGCACATAGGAAAGAGTTCATCTTAAGTGAACTTTTTTTTACACTGCATCTTATGGGAAGCCTGCCAAACGGTATCACACTGTTCATCTTATTCGAGAATTTATCTTAACCGAGCTCACCCTAGCAGGACTCTACTGACTTCAATTACCCCGTCAAATAACTAAGAGAACCTGATGACCTTGCATCTCCACGAAGGCAGTCTTTTAAAACCACATCACACCCACCATCATGAATGTGCAAACACAGCTCTTAGCTCCCTCCTTACAGTGGAAAAACAGGCTATTTCAGAGTGGTGTGCATAAAATTTTTTGCACCCATTATTTTAAAAATTCCTCTTCATTGCAGCACATCATACTGTAGCTAACAGATTTCTCTTTTCAATGATACGTTTGCACCATAAAACTCAATATAACGAACAATTTTCAATGATACAAAAAAAAAATATGTTGCTTACAAAAGAACAACATTTTTGTTTGGCAAAATTTGAGAGACTCATGCCAATAATCACAAAAATATTAAATATATCTGGTCAAAAAATAGGACAAAATAATCTAGAATATTCGCTTTGTGCGCTACTTTGCCAAAAGTGCGATGTCAGTGCACATTAAAGAAACTCACGTGGTCGAAATTTCCGGAGCCCTCCACTACGACGTCCCTCATAGCCTGAGTCGCTGTGGGACGTTAAACCCCATAAACCAAACCAAACCAAAAGTGAGTATTTAAAGTAACAGAACTCTTCATGCTAAACTTTCCAGTCTTAAAAAAAAAAGAAAAAAAAATCAATTGCTCGCACACAGCACTTTGGGCTGCACCACAGTTGCAGTGCCAAGGCATACCCCAGGCCGTCATGTAGATAACTGTGTCCACTACACTGCTGGTGGCACAGATCTGTTCAGAACATGTCTGGTAATTTCATAGAAGCCCTGAAACAGTGAATCTCCTCAGCAACAGCAGAAACACAAGTTACAGATGGGCACACGTCGATAGTGCGGGCTGGGAGGAGTTATCATCTCTGTCTGAAATAAAATAAGATGAATGGATGTCATCTTTTCACACAAAGCTGTCATTTGCACCCGCAGGGTCAAGCGTCGATGCTGTGAAATTGTGAGAACACCGTCGTTGCTGAGCAGGGTCAGTGTGAGAAGAAGACACCACCTTGGGCGCCAAGCTTCGGTGATTGCTCCGTGCTGACAGGTTTCATGCAAAATATACTCCCTCATGCAGCTGACGAAAGAACCAATTCCATAACTGAAGTACAGTCGTGTTGCAGCATGCTGAGAGGCATTACTTGTCCAGAAGCGACTCATATTGCTCAGAATGAGCGTTTTGCGCCATCGTTCCAGCTGAACAATTTGAATAGGCATGGTACCGAAAGAGTTAAGCTTGCTGAAATTCATTTGTTACCAGCACTTAACAAAAGGGAGGAGCAGGTTACTCTGGAGTTACACACCCATCTATAGACTACAGCATCAGCAATGTGCATGCAGGCCCACAAAATGAACTTGCAGCAAAGTCATCAGCCATACCTTTGAGAACACACTATTCAAGCACTTCACTTGTAAAAATCGTAACCAACACATACAGTGGAACCTCGATTATACGACGTTCAGGGGACCGCGCGAAACCGTCGTATAATCCGGGTGTCGTATAATCGAAAATCAAAGAATGCGGCCAGTGGCGCTTGGCCTTGCGCCGAAAACTGTTGACCGGCTTCAAGCCCGCGGCAAGTACGCCAATCAGATTAAAAAAGGCAAAACCCAGCATTTATTTGAAACAGATTTGCAAAAAAATCTTTATTACCGTTTAAAAAAAATCGGTAATTTTTTTTTTTTGCACCTTTGCCCAACCTCGGCGCATCAACTTTCTTTCAAGGGCTGCCACGTCCGGCAGTAGGTCGCCAACATCGTCGCGCGCGCAAGCAAAGCGCCGGATGTTGTCGACGCTCTGCAACACGTCCGCGTAACTAGGAATGGGAGCGCAAACCTCTGCATCGTTGTCCACTTCCTCTTCGTCGGAAGTTTTATCGTGGGGCACAAGCATCCATTACTTCCATTACAAAAAGCGCCGTGGACGCCGCTGTCCTCGCTTGGGCGAGCGCGGCCTCGCCCGCTTATCTGTTTTTTCATCAGCGTCGGCTCCTGCGGACGCATCTGTTGCTGCGACCGACGCGCGTCTTATCTTTTCTCTTTATCTTTCCTCTGATCTTTTAACTCTCCTCTCAGCAGCGGTGGTGGCTTGGCTCACGCCAGTAGGCGGGCCCGTGCGCTTTCCTTTTCATCCTTCTCTCAGTCGCAACAACAACACGCAGGCCGCGCCTCCTTGGGACTCCGACTGCACAGGCTCGACGAAAAAGAGAGCAAGTGCACTTGGCGGCCTCGGCAACGCTCTCTTCCGCGCAAAAACGGGGGTGCTTAGATTCGCATGCAGTCTTTTTTTTTTCAGAAATTTTTTTCCGAAAATAGGGGGGTGCTTAGAATCGCGAAAATACGGCACATCCCGGCCTGCGTTTGCTGACGACCTTTTTTGACGGACGGTACGAGCCAGCCGTCGTACGAAGCGGGGTCCTTCTAAAATTGCGTCGTATAACCTAGGTTTTTAATGCATTGTCTCTATGGGGGTTTTGCCGGGACCGCACAAATTCGTCGTAAAATGCGGGTCGTCGCATGACCGGGGGACGTATAATCGAGGTTCCACTGTACGTTGTGCTTGGCACATGATGGCCTTAGCTGCCTATGTGCCATTAAACCCAACACAACAACAACCAACACATACGCTGCAAAGGAATTTCACTTCATGACCTGCTACAGTCGTTTCTCAGCACAACAAATCCAGATGTAAAAATTCAGCCATGATAATGCAAGTAGACATTCTCATGCAGACCTTGGTACATGCAGAAAGTGGATTAAATTCAGTCACAAACAACTTGAATGCAATAGTGAACTTGTACATACATACGTCATATATAATTCTAAAAGTTACTTCATTGGTCAATGAGGCTAAAGGAGCCACCCAGCAAACCAAAAACCTCTCAGAGACGTCTAGCTAGACGTCTCTCGAGAGGTTTTTGGTTTGCTGGGCAGGTTATGCGCTTTGATGAAAGAAATTTGCAGCAAAAAGATAAAAACTGAAATATTTGTGCAAGTTTTCTCAGCCAATGACCTTAAGAGAGCACATCTACTACATCTAGCCACTTATAATAATTAGTGGCCTTCCAGTACGATCGAAGCAAGCAAGCACGTGTGCATTCCTCATGGAAGAAGTGCAAACAAAGAGGACGCAAGAACAGGGTTGACATAATCTTCCTTCTTGTGTCCTCGTCTCTTGTGTTACTTCCATGATGAATCCAATCTAACTCGCCTAGCTCTCCACCTTACTGCAGCAAGCCTGTGTAACTTCCAATTATGACAAAATTTTCCTTTCTGGCATGTCAACATGCATGTGCTCCCGTCTTCATTCACTCGACAGTGCTCGCGTCCCTTTGCCCACAAGCTGTGCGCACCTGTCTATGCAACATGCTGAGTAACCTGCTCAAGTTTCCACACCAACTTTGTTGTATTGAATGGTGGGGTTTAATGTCCCGAAGCGACACAAGGGCTATGAGGGATATTGCAATGGAGGGCTCCAGATTAATTTCGACCACCAAGGGTTCTTCAACGTGAGCTGACATCGCACAGCACACAGATGCCTTGTGTGTTACGCCTCCATCGAAATGCGGTCGCTGCGGCCGTAGCCAAGCTCCGTAGCCAAGCTCAGTAGCCGAGCACCCTAGCCACTAAGCCATCAAGGCCGGTACACCAACTATCTTAAAAGGGACACTAAGGACAAACTTAAGTTGGCTTGTATCAGTAGATTACAACATTCTCATGAAAAGACTCTACTTAATTTCACTGAATATGTTGCTTTTATAAGCTAAAAAAGGCCAAAAAAAGAAATACAGGTGTCACCATCACTGGCCAATTTCACAAGTAAATGCGGTGTGTAGACGCGGTTTTTTGGGTTCAGATCCCAGAAGCTAGCCTATACTACTATTCACTTCAAAACTGTGATCACAAAGCCCTTTCCAGCGTAGACATCACAAATTTGAAGCGAGTGGCAGGAAGATTTTGGAATGCAATTTTCTCAGCAATAAATGCATTTTTTGCTGGTGGAAAAACATAAACATAGCCAGAAAAAGCCACAGGACTGATTTTTACTCAGGACAAAAATTCAAAGGAGTTTTCCGTCCTTCTAAAGCCCATGCCACTCTGTGAAAACACCAGTCACATCAACCAAATATGTCTGCCAGCAAGCCGTCAACAAGTTGCAAAACCAACGCGTTCCCCAATACCTTGTCACATTGCACGAACGGCAGAGAAACAAGACAGGATGCTGCCGCGTTGTCCCGATATGACAGCTTTCTGGAACCAGAACTAGAAACAAACTGCGTTCTTCAACACGGTTTGGCCTGTTCGCTGGCTGGGTGAATTTCCTGGCGAGAATACAACAGCCAAAGCATACACTTAGCAGTGAATGACCGCTTTTGTGCCTTTCCTGATCGCAAACGTCATTTGCAAAACACTTCCTTTCATCGCATTGTTCTCTGCTGCAGTGCAGCGTCTTGCAGGCGGGCGAATGCCACCGTGCAGGCTACTGTCATCGACACCGCTGGCTGCCTTGTGGCTGCTTGCCTCGATCCCGCTCACACCTCCATTGGAGCCGCCTAGGAGGAGCACCATCCAGTCCCAGTCCCAGTCCCATCCTTGTGTGCAAATTAGCGTACACTCCTGAAGAGCGTGGCTTTCCAAAAAGCCCCTTTGTTCTCTGGCGCAGCCCCCCTCTGACTGTAGTGACAGTTCTGTCAGTTCCGTCTTCTGCGGTTTCAATGGCGCCGGCCAGGCTACTAGCAGGGCTGAGAGCAATAGCCAGCAACAACTCTGCGAGGGTGCCGGCAGATGAGTGTGCGAGATGCTCGCGCAAGATGCTTGCGCGAACACGCCGCTGTTTTTTTTTTGCCCAAGACAGTGAGCTATCGCGGTGGTCGACGTGAAGCAATTCTTGTAGGACATAACAGAGGAGGTACTATCACCGTGAGCCCAAGGATAGATCATTAGAAGAGATCGCAACAAAGTTGGGATTGGATTTCAAAGGTGACCACAAGTTATTTGTCCACGTGTCCTGAAAACCGAAGCTAACAAATGAGTAATGTTAGGTTGTTTCTTTGAAATCATTTGATGGGGCATGCTTCAAGCAGGCATTTCAGTTTGTAGCGCACTCGTTTCAGAAGTGACACGGAGCAATGTGTAGGCGCATTTTCTGTCATATCTATGCGTCGTCCGAGCCAGAATCGAAGAAACAAAACATCGTCATAACTACAGCTGCAGCAGCCGCACATGGCAGTTATTTATCCTACATCTTCACTGCCAAACGCACAAGCCACTCGGCAGCGTAAGGCGTCTCCAGTTTCCGTGGCTGTGTATGGAAAGAGGCGGCGGAGAAGCGCCACCCAAATTGTTTTTCCGCTGTGGCAAGGAGCTCGCCAACAGTTGTCGCAAGTTTCCGATACGTGTTCCAGGACAAAAGGGACATGTTCCCAACGAGTTAATGTTGATGTGTTGTGACAGGGTCGGCAGCACTACGGAAACATTGTGCTGGCACACAGAGTTTGCCGACTGTTTCCGCAGAGTGACTCTGCCTTAAGTAGCTCATCCCACCATGAATCTTTGAGGCTGTGTGCATACCTGTATTCGTCAACTCTGACCAGCACTACCCCGCCTCACTACACTTACTGTGTGCATTTATAGGGTGCGCGGTCAGCACAACTCCACCACCTTTTATCAAATGGCCACTCTTGCAACACCACTCCTGGCTTTGCGGCTATGCCTCTGTGTTGTGTACGGCTGTGCCATGCCTGTTATAGAGCTTCGTATGGATAGATGGCACAGCGGTAGCCAGGTAAATATGAAGTACAGGGCCACAAGCAAACTGCATTCGCGCACCCCCTATCAGCAAATGTTAACTCACTGGCACCCCTGCAAATGTGTGTCTGCTACCTGTGGAGGGCTACATTTTCATTTTCATTCTGGCATTATAAGCTTCGACAACAATGCAGTACTCCTTCAGTAAACCACCAGATGCTCCATTCCCACAGGTGGGAAGCACTGACAGCTTTGGCATGGCAGCACAGGTGAGGCGTGCATTGAAAGTATGACCAAATAATGCTAACTATGTGTGATGCAGCACCTGGTGGCATCTCTCAAAGGAACTCTGTAAGGCTCATGAACCTTGAGATACAAAGGTAAAAATGAAAGCAACGTCTGCCAAGCATGCACTGGAAGATGTGCCTATGTGTTCCAAACATTGCCGAAGGTAGTGCAAAGATGCACTCTGACTAACCACCACAGCACTCTGCATTATTCTGGCCTCTTCACGCGATTTGACAAAAGAACCGGGGCACCTGTCCTATTTCCTGTGGTCAGAATGTATTTTCTCCCTGTGCACCAGTGTCCCTCTGTCAAGCCAAAGTTTCCAGCTGGACTACAGCATAATTTTTTGTACCCAGTGAGCCATGTGGAAACTACAATTTTGGTGCACGAAGCAGTGCCAATGACTCCAAATTTTTCCTTCTCAAGGCACGACCACACTAGAGGGAGAATGCACAAAATAACTCATTCACAATAACAAGTCAACAGAGACACTCAAGACTGCGCACGTGTGAGAAGGCGTAAGCCTGTCCACTCACTTTGAGAATGCAGTCGCCACGCCCTGCGGCGGGACGTAACTCGATGCCACGCAGCTAGCAATTTTTCCTCTGCATGGCTCTGCGTAGCCACCGCACGCCTTCTGATCTGCGCGCTAACTTTATAAAGGTAGGTGCCACCGTACCGCAGCCCACGCTCTGCCTTAAGGGTATGACCCGATAGCGTTATTGGGTTAATGCCCATATATGCAGAGTTGGCCTTCCTCTATTCAACAATCATAGATCCCCGGAAGTCCCCATACCACTCCTGGTGCAGTGGTGCAGCAGTTAAGCGGTGCGCCACTGCCCTGGGATGGCAGGTGCTGCCACAGGTAGAATTTGTGTGATCCGGGTTGCTCTTCATAAGCAACCTCACATGACCAATCATTAATTTAACTACCACCTGCCAGGTGGCATGAGGACGCCATCTTTTACGGGTATGATCGAGTGTTATCTCTCTCTCTCACGCACGCACGCACGCATGCACACACACACAGACAGAGACACGTTTTCACTCAATGGGGAAAGTAAGGCTTCCGCCTTAAAAAGCAACATCTTCAGAGAAGTCAAAGTTTGATACTTTGCCCCTTCAGCAGGCACATGACAGCTCCCTCAACTCTACTCAGCAGTAGCTGTGAGGGAAGCAAAGTGGGGCCAGCTAAGGCACTGGCTGTAGTCAAGTCACTGCCTGCAACTAGATTAGGCAGTGGAAGGACCTCACTTAGCGGCAAACCGTGAACAGTTTCACGACCCATTTGAGAGCAGGAAAAAATCTTTCCATTTTTTAGAAGTGGCAAGGTGCGTTTGGTTGCACTCATTTTCACACTAGTGTGGCTGCAACTTTATGCTCTTGTTAGAGCAATTTTTCAGTAAAACACTACTTAGGAGAACAAGTGCCCAGGGGCTCATTCTTGGCACAAATCAGTGCAAATGGTACGGCAATTCTACCATTTTAAAAATGCTGGGTAATCTGTCATTTACTCTGGCACTAGAAACCTCCTCTAACTACTAACAACATCTGTAAACAAAAATTTCCAGCCTCTACATTGAGTGAGCTGCTCCACGTGGATCACGCTCACCTGATGGAATCCTTTTTAAGCAAAGCATCAGCCAGGGCTCTCAACTGTGGCAGCAGAAATTTGAGGCTTGGCGCTTCAGCCAATGTTTTCATCTGTGTTATCTGGAAATAAAAAACACAGCATTCCTTATTCATCGAAAATTTCAGCAGCTCACAAAAAATGCTGTTTACCACCCACATCTTGTGCGACAGAAGACCGCTATGGAGATGAATGTGGTTAATAATGAATTCTCAGGTATACCAAACATGACACCCTTCAGACGGTCTTCCAAAGACTCATTGTAACACTACACATTTCGCAGGACTTTGTAAAATGTATCTTAAAAAGTTAGCCTGCCACAATATATGTGCGAAAAAGTGTGACAGCACTTTGCAGCACAAACGATACAGTGAAAGCCAGGAATAAATTTCCTTTCACTGACTTTGTTTCAGCACTGGTACAGCCGGCCAAATCTTAAGCTGGCGTGCGCGACGGCTGCTTTTTCGGCGCTCCTGCGCTTTGTGGCGAAGCAAACTTGGGGAAAGCTCAATATTTAGCAAGGGTTTAGTGAGCCTCTGCTTAAATTTGATATCTTAGCAAGTTTGCGCCATCATAAGCTGCAGGACTACGGAAAATGCCGCCGTCGCGCACGCCAGCTAAAGATTTGGCCGGCTGTACATCTGACAAGCATACTTTTTCTCAGTCCTCAGCATATATTACTATGAAAATGTGCATTTACCAACAGAAATTTTAAACTGTACACTGTGATGCAACTCAGAGACAGTAGCTGACTTTTGATACAATTAACTTCAATAATAACAAATGAAATTCATGGTACTGGAGGCTTTCATTTCCTTTTGGATCCACACATTTTTCTCAGTTCAACAAAAAAAAGTATCCTCCCACAGTTTTAATTTGCTGGATTGCTCACATAATACTTATCAAATGCTGCATCACTCCGCAAGACATGTATAAGTAAATGCTTCCCTCACCTAAACTGAGAGCTCATCTGTGGTAAAATTTCATGCACAGAGGTGGCATTCAATGGTTGGTTTTATTTGACACCAGCGGTTTAGCCAGGAGAAGCACTATTTGGCTTCCTGGGCAAGGCAGCACTCATAACACACACCAGCAGCTCCCAGGGAAAGCAAAAGGAAAAGCACAGCAGAGATAGTTTCACCTCTACCGTATTTTCCGGTGTATAAGACGCGGCTTTTTTTCAAAAATTTTGCTGGTGCGTCCTATACAAGGGTGCGTCTTATATGCAAATTTTTCGTTGTTTTTTTTTTGCGAGCTCAGAAGTTACTCAGGTTCATGTTCAAGCTTTTTCGCTGAAAAAATCTCGAAAAAAAATACTTCAATACCGAGACGGCCGTGCGCAACTTTTTTAGGTGAACTTTATCATGAAACGGCAGAAATGACGACTTCCGGGATCACACACATATGGTTGTTTCGGAGGCCCCAAGCAAAAGTAATGTGAAATGCCAAAAGATGGCGACAATCGCGCTTCTCGCCATTGTCAAGAAAAGCTAAGACAAGCCGGCATTCTTTTTAGTCAACCTTTGCAACTTTGCTCCGTAGTGCAAAAAGAATGTTTCAGCCGCGTTGCCTCCAGAAACGGGTGAACTTTTTGATAGCGCATCCGAAGATGAAGACTTCGAAGGTTTTAAGTAAAAATAAAATGTTGTTATGGGCATCAGGAGAGTTCTTTCGTTTTTCTTTCTCTTTTGCTAAAACATGGGCGGCTATGGCGCGAGTGTTGCCTTTTTCGGTAACTTAGCGTTACTTAACTTCTCACAGGTACGGTGCATTTTGCAATGGTCACGCAAGCGTGTTTAATTAAGCCTCGCTAGCCTAACTGGGTAAATTGGGGTGCGTCTTATACACGGGTGCGTCTTATATACCAACTTTTTCAATGACAGCCTGCATTTATGGCGGGTGCGTCGTATACAAGGGTGCGTGTTATACACCGGAAAATACGGTATATCCACATGCATTTGTGAACAAAGGTAAGCAGGACATGAAAGCAGCAAGCCAACCGCATCACTGCACTATATTTCTGCCCGGCACTTCGTCAAGGCGAACACTGAAAGTACTGCCTTCGTGCTCACAGAAATTATTTGGAACATAGTATGGGGAGCAGGCATGATCACCTGTAAGGTGAAAATTGCAGTCAAGTCTGGCTTTGCATTTTGATCAACTTGCAAGAGTGATGTCATCATTTAATGGTCAAAACACAACATAGCAGAGAAAGTGTGACAAATATGGCCTTTGTCATCTGGTGGCAGCCACAGACTGATGGCAGTGGCCTCCAAGTTTAATGGTGCAGCTGCATAACAGTGATTCAGTTTCATTTAATACTATAATTTTATTCAGAAAAATGCATTTACAGTATCTTAGAAGAATTCGGAGAATGTGGAAAATAGTTCGTATTAAATGATTTGTTTTCCTTTTCTGTTTTCTGCTTAAAACATAAATTCTTCAGATTAAGATTACTGCAATTCCCTTCAGTATGCAGCCTACGGATGAAAAAATTTTAGCTGCCAATAAATAGTTGCCTGCTAGTTCCAAGGCTGTCATTAGTTTTTATGTAACTAGGTTCTACATTAGCCTTCAGCTATAGAGACAATGAAATTATGTTTTTCATATATAACCTCTTTTTGTGCCACCTTTTTATGCCACTTTTTGTGCCATGGTTGTTTACTTTTGAGATGAAAAATGACTTCCGCCACTCATGTTCCATGAGTGTAAATGGGGGAGGGGATCAGGGACTTCATTTGCATTTTTCTTAGCAATGCGGTCATCTTTCATGCAAAAAAAAAAATAAGCTGGTAGTGTTCACTAAGCATAATCTGTCAGTCTAGCATAGCATTGTGTTTCTGTAAACATTTCTCTTTAATGGTCCTTTTAACTCTCATATCTCAGGAAGAATCTTTTTCTGCAAAATATGCGACGTTTAAAATAACATGAAATGCAAGCAAATGAAGCTAATGAAATGCACTTTCACATATTTTAACAAAAGAATGCAGTCTGAATGACACAAAAAAACTGATGAAAACACAAAAAACCCTTAGAAAAAATCTGAATTCACTAGGTAATATCACCCAGAGAAAAATATTTTAAAAATTCCAGAACTTAAAAAGTTACAGATTTATTTGGCAACTACAAAAAGAATAAAATTATTACACAAAAACCTTTTGACCGACAGAAATGTTTCCGACCCGCTGTGAAAGAAGCGTGTTTTCAGTGGGTCCTTGGACAAATTCTGTCAGGGCCGCAAATGACCCCTAAACTTTGCATAATATGAGATGGAACAGCATTCTGCCTAACCACCTAATAAAAGCAGAAGGAGCATTTCAGAACAAAATCTCACATGAGATATGCCAGTGAACTCTTCTTGGAGTTGAGCGCAGGCATTCAGGTAGCTTTCAGCTTGGGCCATGGCATACTGGTGGCCAGAATCAGCCAGTGTTTGTGCCAAGCCAGCCGCACACATCTGAACAAGCTGCATCAAGCGCTCATCATCCTCCAGCTTCAGCCTGCATAAACAGGGTACAGCAGCTGTTATGACACCAGAGAAACATGCGCCGTCAAATATGATCAGTTCTCAACTGCAACATGGCTAAGGGAAGTGGTGCATGGCACTGCATTAGGCTTCAACAGCACAGATGCTCTCAATTGAACCGCAGCACTTTTCTCAGCGTGCCAAAGCAAACTAGTAAAGAAAGAAACATGAAGGGAGTCGGATCAACTGCAGCATAAACTCTTAAGCATCCTAAGCTCATGACCACAATGTACACTTGATGAACATAAATAACATGCTGTTTTGCTCTCTGAAGTACGCCGAAGCTGTTTCAAGACCACTGTGTGATGCAGTTTTTATTATTGGTTATTATTAACCCACTCATGTATAGCCTTGCATTTAAACGACACCTGTCCGGTCAATACTACAACATGCTATGTTGCAAACATAACTCAGTACCTACATGACATCAATATAAAGCAAAACAAAATGTCTGCACAGAGAGGCAACAAGGTTCATTCACAACAAACAACAATACAACTTCCCTTAAGGGCAGACTCGGGTCATGAAATGGTAAAAAAAAAATGCTAAAATTTAGCAGCGGCGAAAACACTCTGAGTCAGTCAGGTCGAGCACAGACATATGTGGTGATAGTAATACGGCTGAAGCACAGGGCCACCTTCGTCTTTGCCACGAGTGTGTGTCTTCTTTATAATACTCTAAGTACCTACCAAAAGTTTCAAGGCCATAGTATTCAACCTCCAACTACTAAAACAACGAAACATTTGACGCCTCTGAAGAGCCAAAATGGCGAGTTTGGAGCAAAATGTGGCAGCACTTCGCCCCTTTCACTTCCCACAACTGCATTCCCCCGATGGCCGCCATCTTGGTCTTAATCGAAAGCTGGTGCCCTTACCGTAAACACTGGTATTACTCACTATTGTAAAATCGTCTTGGAATGTCCAATTTCACAGACTTCTGAGGCTTCTACAACGACCTCCGAGTGGCTGGCATGTGCGCTTCAAATGCCATTTTTTCAGCTTCGCATTTTTTGCTTTGCGGAAGTCTTTGTTATGTTTTTACGGTGAAATCTCAACTCACCTTATACCTTTGAAATCAGAAAGAACTGAACTATGGAGCTATGCTATTTTTTTATGGCTGAGTCAACATATCAAATTTTCTGAAAAATGATGTCACCTTATTATATTTCGTAATTATGTAGCTTCGACATAACTGAACATTTTTATACAATGATGTATATCAGTAACAATATAAATAGCATAGCTCTACATGGCAGGTCTTTGGCTACAGTTCCATTTCAATCAGAACCAAACAATATTGAGGGAAAGTGTCTTAACGACCCATAAGAAGTTACCTAATTAGGCTTCAGTTATTTTCCCATATTATGAGAACTAAGTGGAGCATACGAAAACTAATTACATTGTTACACAGCTCAAGGCAAGGACGATGCAAGGACGACTCGGTCACAGTGCACAGGCCGAGAGCGCACAACCCGCCAACCCACACAGGACACACAGCAGACAGCACATATGCCCAGATCCCATACGCCGCCGAGACACTTCGTTCACTTCACCTCCATTCGTGTTATACGTTGCAATAGTGACAAAGTGACATGAGTAGACCTCTGGTTCCGTTCACCATTTGAAAACACGAGGAAGAAATACACCCACCTAATTCCATTACAATATCTCTAACAATAAAAATTATCGTTTAAGACCAACATCTCCCCTTAAACCTTAGGATACCACACCTTCGTATGCAATTACTTTCATGTATTGATTTAGACTCGCCTACTTTATAACGAACCTGACTGTCAGGCAGACTGAGTTCAATGTATCCAAAGTTCATTGTATTGTGAGTGAACTTCCCATATTGCAGCCAAAAATACTAACCCAACAAATAAGGCATCTACGTCGCACAAAAGTGTGTTATGTGTGTCTACTTCCTCAATGCAGACACTATTGTGGCGCTTTCCTAACTCCCCAGCACAGTCATGCTCTCACCGAGAGCCTTGGTGCCAACAATACGGTTTAGAGACATGATATAACTACCAATCGCAGTTGAAACGTTCACGACACCTTGTCGCAAGTCAGCCTCTTTAATCATTGCTAACAGTCGGGGAGCGCTCATACTTCACATAGAATGGCTTCTTTTAAGCACGGTCCTGCGATGTTGGTATCTAAAACAACGCAGTCATTCCAGGCAACATCTGACCAGCTGTGCATTAACAATGTATTGCCACAAATTGCGTCAGGTCGCATGTGTTTTCCCCAGTGTCACATCTGTTGTTTCGGGGTCCATGCAGCAACAAAGGTAGCACAGTGCACAGAGTATCAGCTGCAATGCTTGCCATCTACACTCTTCCTGTGTGTGTTAGCAGCACCAAAGCTGGAGAGCCGACTCAGCAGGTAGTGCATACCACGTGACACGTAGGGCCAGCAAGCCATTCAAACCTCAAATTGCCACCACTGTTCAATTCCAGACTGTGTGCAGTACCTTCACTTTCCACGCTATCCCTGTCTCATACCCTCAGCATAAAATCCTTCTACTTTGGAGGCTTTGACCAGCCAGCACACTCACATGCAATAATCGACCTTATACGCCCTCTGTGCGCACTTGGTCGACAGTTATCGGCAGTTTCAAAATGCCTTTTTTCATTAACTTTTTTGGGTAGCACGTTCATTCCGGGGTGGCGTCATGGGGGCTGAGAGACACTCTTCAGTCTCTGCACTAGCTGGAAGCGGGCGTTTTTCGAATGCGGGGCCGAGTTTGCGGCTTTTCCTCATTCACTATAACCAAGTGATGCGGCCAGAGTTGCAGCCATTGCCCTAATACATACTTTGATGATTGCACTGCCCTCATTTGTAATAGGTCAGTGTTCATTACATCTGTGACCATTATATGAGGGCTCAACTTAACACCCTTTGTTAAAAGCATGCATGGCACTTTGCAACTAAATTCCATGCTCTGCTGTCAGGCTCCAGTGAGGATGATATCCCTCCATGGCCGTAGAAAGTGAAATTCACTTTAATGCAAGGGTACGGGTTAGCTGGTGAACCAAGACTACAGTACTACAGCAGTTGCTTGTGTGTCTTGTCTTTGTATCGTCTTTTTCAGTGTTGAGCTGTAGTACTAACATTGTAGCAAGTGAGAATACCAATAGTCTTTCTTGACTATCTGCGCCCTCAGAGAGCCAACAGCAAGAAACAAGCCTGAAAGCATGGCCTTGCAAACTGCTCTGGTCAATTTCTGAGTGGCCTGGTATTTGTGACAAAGACTTTACCCCAACATATATTCATAAAATTTATACCAGAAAAAAATGTGGCACTGTTTCAAACCTGGCAACAAATAAATAAATGCTACAGGCTTTTTTGGTAGAAGTACAGTGAAAGCTCGTTAATTCGACCCCCGTTAATTCGGCAAATCGGATAATTCGACGCGCGCGCGAGGTCCCTACAATTATACATAGGAGTCTATGGGGCGAAACTCTCGTTAATTCGAACAAATTCTGCCGTGCGTCGGTTAATTCGACTTCACTCCGCAGCCCGCCAAGCCGGTGTGCCGAGAGCAAAAAGAAAAAAACACTGCCATGAGCGGCGCTACTGTACGGCTGATAGGCCATCCCTATGGTCATATCATCCATCCATCCGTCCATCCATCCGAGGAAGCGAGTCAGCGGCGGCCGAAGCGGCTGGCGTCTTTTTATTTTTGTGCTTTGTTGTGTCGCAGCAGTCGCTATCACGGTTATTTACGGCGCCTTTTTTGGTAAATGCGCGCTTTGTCAGCGTGTTTACTGCGCTACTTGTTGCTGTTTTGTTGCGACTGAGAGAAGGGTGAAAGGAAATCGCAAGGGATTGCCTACTGGCTCAGCCACCGCCGCTGCCATGTGCAGATAGAGGAGAGTTAAAAGATCAGAGAAAAAGATAAAGAAAAGATAAGACACCCGTCCACAGGCCCCGTGCAGATAAGAGGAGAGTTAAAAGATCAGAGGAAAGATAAGACGGGCGTCCCAGCAACAACGCTGTCCCCGCGGACGCTGGTTGAAAAAACAGATAAGCGGGGAGCGGTGCTCCCTTCACCTCCTCCCCGCGCTGCTTTCCGGTGGGTAGCGCGCAGGGCCTGCGCGCCGCCTCGCGCCTTCGTGTCCTGTCAGCTGACCGAGGATGAAATAATTGAAGTGACAGGCGCTGACAACGACGACGATTTACGATTGTGAGCAGTTGCACCAAATGCCGAAGTGCACGGTGAAAGAAGCCGCAGAAGCCTTGTCCGAACAAATCCCTGACGGCGCGTGTGCCGCGGAGCACCTGGCAGCTGTTAGAGCTATCGTAGTCGCTCAAATTCGCTCGAAAAAGCGGACGGTGATTACAGATTTCCTTGCCAACTAAAGGTATACGTCCTGTTGCGGCAAACATTGTTTTTTGTTGTTCATTCGATAATTCGACATTCGGATAATTCGACAATTTTTCGCGGTCCCGTCAGTGTCGAATTAACGAGCTTTTACTGTAGCCTAACAGCGCAACTAAGAATGAGCTGCCATATTATAACAGGAATTCAGCACATTCCCTCATATTTTTATACACGTCACAGATCACAGAACTTCTAGATGGATGCTTACAAATGAAAGGTTGAACATTCATAGACAATACCCCTAGCTGCCGGTGCTTGAACATGGGCGTAGCACTATTTCCAGCAACAGTGTGGTTCTGTTTCAAGACAGCAGTCAGTACACAGAATGGCCATATTTACACAAATATAATGCGACCATGAATACAACATGAAAGGGGAGCTTGAGCACTCACAAAAACTAAAAAATAATGCGAGATGCAGTGACAGCTAAGAAGTTATCTATATTTTACGTTGTTTATTATGATTAACGTCCCAAAGCGACTCAGGCTATGAGAGATGCTGCAGTGAAGGGCTCCGGAAATTTTGACCACCTGAAGTTCTTTAACATGCACTGACATCGCACAGTACACGGGCCTCTAGAATTTCACCTCCATCGAAATTCGATCGCAGCAGCCGGGACCAAACCCATGTCTTTCGGGTTGGCAGCCGAGCGCCGTAACCACTGGGCCATATATTTTACGATATGTAGAGGTAGAGAATATGGAAGTGACTTCATATCTTTATGGTTATATAGCACTCTTCTTAGTTTTCAACATATACTCGTTTTTCAACTAGCTCTCGTTCCATTATATCCATACCTTGGTTTTGAATATAATGCGGGATGCATTTTTAAACAGATGATAAGAAGAAAAAAAAAATCTTGCCGTCGAGAGTAAATATAAGCATGAAATGCACTGCAGGAAAGGCGTACCATATTCTAGGACAGCTCACAGATACTGATAGCCGCACACAAGTCTTGGGGAGCGCCCCTCATCAACCACTTTTCTCTCCTTTAGCTTTCCTTCAAGAGCAACAGTGCACCCAGCTTTCTTTGCTACTTTTATTCTTATACATGGTGACCCGCACGACCAGCACTTGGCACGTACTGAAGTGGGGATGGTGCTGACACATGGTAAACAGAATGCTGGGACACTGCTGCAGCCACCGCCTCCACTGACCACCACATTAGAGACCAAAAATTAGAACTAGTTACAGGCCTTGCTGACAGATGGTGCCACGAGACCTGTGCTCTAGGGTTCACAGAAAGAACTGAACTGTGGAGCTATGCTATTTTTGTTTGGCTGAGTGAGACATTTCAAATTTTGTGAACTATAGTGGTCCCAATCAGGAGGAGGAGGGGGGGGGGAGGAGAGATCACAGCTCTGAGAGCATGGCTTAGATAGCGAGCGGCGGGCAGCATCGTGCACATGAAAGAATTGACAGCTAGCCCATTAGCTTCAGATTCAGGATACTGAAGGCTATGTAAGCCCTCCTTTTTCCCAGACAGTTTTATTATGAACAAAGGTCCCATATAGTACCTGTCACGTTATTTTTGTTTGTTTTTGACTTGGCCAGTGGCACAACCTTCGCCTTGTTATAACTAGTATCTAATCAGCACCAATGACATATAGCACTAAAAATCAAAAATCCACAGTTACTGTTAACATTAAAATATTCCCTCCGAAACAACTGAGCTGTTGCGTAAGTTTGTGCCATTAACACTGCTAGCGCCACCCAAAAGGGATGCCAAGGACAACTCCATCCAATTTTTGTTCGTTGTAAAAATTACTGTTTGGCTCTTTTGCAGCTCTGCTGACACAGCAGCAGTGCCCTCCATCTGCAGTGTCAACACAGGTTTAGAGGTACAATGTCTACAAGCACAGGAACAGGTTTAGGTACAATGCTCGCACGCAGGTGCAAGACTAGCTGTGGCATGCAGAGCTAGAAACCGGGGCTTCACAACACCGAAAAACCAAAGAACAATCAAAGAGAGAAGTAGCATGTAATGTTGCCCAGGAATATCCATAAAATGTAAGGGGCCAAACAAGGAACAAAAACAACACATGAAAAGGAAATTTTCCCATCTCATTGCTAGTGTGATACATACTAATTACTCTTGACAAAATGCCTCAACAGCCTTCCTAGTAAAATAATACACACTTCAGCAAACCCACTACAGCCTAATAGATACATGCAATAGATAACACTTGCCTCAAAAAAAGCTCTTTCCATAGAGAGAACATGGCTTCTGTGTTGGCTTCCAAACAGTGAGACGAAAGCAATACACCCTGTAAGAAAAATATGCATTATTACTACAATGCAAAGCCCTACATAAGACAAGCAATCAATCAGTAGCAGAAAACCAAATCAGAAACAAAGATAACAGCAACATTTGGTTTATTTATATCACACAGTCACTACCTACAGTCGAACCTTGCTATAGCGAACAGGTAAAAAAATCATAAAATAGCCAAGATGCGTCAAAAACACATGCAAAAGCACTGCAATTCATTCTGTGAAGAGACAGCAATACAGCCGCTACTTACTAGAGAAAAAGGGATATCTTATTCGAAATTTTGGTGCAGTTTCGAAGGCACTCAGGGCGATTTCGAAAGCTGCAAAAAAACAAGCGCCACTTAAGGTGGCTTCCCCGCACAGCACCGCCAGCATGCAACAGCGGTAGACCATGTGCCAGTTAGAGCAGCTTCCCCACATTACAGCTGTGTCACTTGGAAAACTGCGTGTGAGAGTGAAAGCTATCATCGTTTACACCACCTCCGTAACAGCCGAAATGTGCGCACAATGGCTGCTGAAAGGCTACAACCGTCAAAGCCATCGCTTCCGGGGTGCGGTCGACGGGTGGAAGAGGCATAAACAAGTGGCCAGGCCTGGCTACCAACCCTCCACACCACTGTATCTTCCATGCTGCTGTTGGCGAGTGCAAGATAAAAGAGCAAACACCCGTCACAGCACCACCAGTCACTTGTAAAGTGCAGCGAAGTCTGCCGCCTGCCATCCAAGCGGGCACCGCTTGGATGGCAGGTCAGTTCGATACGTCTGTTTTGTGCCTAACCACATTCAATTACGCCTTCCACCACACCTTCGTATGCGGGGCCGGTAAGTGTTTGGCGCTCGTTCACGGCTACATTCAGGATGGCTGGCATTGCTTAGCCGAAGAAACGAACAACTGCATGCCGAGCCACAAGTTTGATGTTCAAGAACGGGTGACGCAGGTGTGGCAGCTGCAGCGAGGCAAAATTTCAAGCTGTTCCACGCAGTGTCATGGTGCGGTTGTTTCTGAAGTGCAGGATTTCACGGCACGCCGACAGACCATGGTTATTTGTGTAATGGGGGATTTCGCTGTACGACAACGTTAGAACGACGCGCTGTGGGACCACAGCAGCGATAACAACGGCAGCACTGCACTCCGTTTCATTCATCATGTGCAACGCTGTCAAAGCTAGCACTCTTGTTTGCAGTGCCTACATCCACAATCAAAAAGTACTGCGTTTCTTTTGCTGCACGAAAAATAGTGAATGCTCTGCTTGCGGGCTTATTGCATGATAGGCTTGTCATAAGTTTGGTTGCACGAGTTGTTATTGCTGACGACAAGCTGTCGCTTTCCCTTTCTTTACACCACTCGGCCACAAAACAAGTGTGGAGTAACAAGTCTCCCTGTATTTTTTCATGCAGACTACTTCTGTACCTTTCACAACACTGCACTTGATGTATGAAACGCAATATACTGAGGAAGATGGCGCTAGTGTGGACGAGTAGTCGAGTGACCAATACATTTTCATTTTGAAGTGTGCCCACGGGCACAGGTTATCTTTTTTTTTTTCATGACATGCGATATGGGGGGGTCGACTAACATTCGAGTCGACTTACATTCATGTAATTACGGTATCTTCACATGTCGCACGCAGTGCTGCACCAATTAAGCTACAGTGGCACAGTCTCCCCTCTACTATCAAATATATCTGTTTTGCATATAGCCTAAACTCAAAAGTATCCATTCAAAAAGCAATGAAAACACGGAGCTCTGCTTATGCAGCGGACAAAACCTCCTCACCAGTCTGTACCTGTTTAAAGGGGTTCAACATATGAAAGAAGCAAACAGTCATTGAAACAAAGGGAAGGAAATGTTACTTTCACTGCGGTACAGTACTCTTTCCACAAAAATCTGTGATGCATGTGTGTGTGAAGCCTCCACCCCCTGTGCACCCACTGGTAAAAATGCATCTCCCACCTATGAGCATCCGCCTACCCCACACCCACCCACCTCCACCCTCCAGAAAGCCTCCACCCACCTGCATGTAGCACCGTAACGAAAAAGCAGCGCTGAAATCAAGCCTCAAGCTTTCACCCACCACCCACACACTCATTTCCACACTCTGCCCATTTTCACCCTCCAGAAGCCCACACTGCAACAGAACGAAAGCAACAACGAAAGCATATTTAAAGACACAGTAGGAGGTGATCATGTAAAAGCAAAAATGTAAAAGCGGAATGTAAAATCAATACTGGTAACACAAATTTGCTGCACCACATCGTATGATCGTGTGTCACTTTTTTTTTTTATGCAACATTTTTTATGCCACATTGACCTTCAAGTCAATAATGATTTTTATGTCATTAGTACTTGCAAAAAAAAATTTAATTTTCAATGCTGACCACGTGCAGGATTACCAAATCAGTGAACTGTGATTTAGGTTGGAGGATCCCACATGGCCTTTAAGGCATTGCTGCTCACAACCTCCATACTGCTTGCTTTGGCATATGAGACCCCGTACATTTTTGCACTACAGTACCTGCTCGAAACGGCCAAGCTCTGTAGGATGGGGTGAGATGTGGACTGAAGTATAGAGACCCCCCGTCTTCAGTTCAGCCGCCTGGGAGAATTGACGGTAGTCCCTGTCCTGAGTGCCCATCCTAAGAAGGGACACAAAGCAGACATGAGGAAAGAAGGGCACACTGGACACAGTGAGCACGCCACACACCACAAAATGAGCCCACCTACACAACCTCCAAGGAAAGGTGGTGAGACACCTGCTCCAATAAAATCTGTCGGCACCTTTCCTGTTTACCTTCACTCATTTCCTCCTTTTCCTTCTTAACCACTTTTTATATTTAAAAAAAAAAAGTTAAGAATGCCAGCACAACTTGGTTTTGTACAGGTGATACTTCAAGGATGGCAGAGAGTAATGTGCTAACAAGACGAATACAAAATACGTTCACAGTGAAGAAAGAGAATGTATGCCATTCAATGTCAATTATTTTTTTATGGCTTCAGTGCCTAAAATGGTAAATTTACCTGTACACTGATAAACATCAATTGAGCTTGTTACTGCTGTCCTTAGAATAGCGGGCCATTCAAGGTAGTCTTCAATCGTAACAGTCTGTACTGCCTTGCAAACTTTAAGGACCCATCAAGCCACCATGCTTGCTGGAGCTTTGTTGCTACTCCAGCAGTGTCATGTCACTCTGATGTAGACTACCTGCACCAAGTGCCTGTCAACTCATCGCCAAGAAATGACCCCGACAATTACGTCTTCTTAAGCCCTACCAGCACCAATGCAGGAGCAACACAAGAACTCCCCCAGGTTAACTCAAAGGAAAGCACACTTCACCACGACCAGCTTTGAAATGCGGGTTTTCATTATGTCTGCATTAATGGCGTCATCATGAAAAAGAACTAGGGGTGTGCGAATATTTGAAATTCCAAATATGAATCGAATATGTTCGCTGGTATTTCACATTCAATTTAAGAAATTTATATTGCTGCGGATCTTTGTAGTGTCTGTTCATTCTTCAAAGCTGCCGGCACGCCGCTTCATCACTTTGAATGTGATGCAAGACGCGACCAGATTTATCTCAACTGATCGTATCCAGGTGGAGCTGATTCTACCGTGTCCCAGAATGTTGTAGTAACTTTGCACGCTTTATCTCGAAAGTTCGCTATCAGCTTTAAACTGAGCACGGCCGAGAGCGGCGGGCATTCTGTTCGACGACCACCAAGTATGCTTGTTGCTACACCCCCGCCGAGTGATTCAGTCCATTGCGGGCGCAAGTCAGCCCAAATAATGAGTTTTGTTTAGAAGCCATTATAGGTGTCTTCCCACTCTCTGGAATACAGTCACCACTACGTGACAAGTATTCAAATATTAGAAAATTCCTGAATAATAAAAAATTTCCGAATATTTGCCAGCAAAAAATACCACGCCAACTTTCACAAACTCAACTGTGGCAAAACAATAATATCTAGGCAAATTACAAAAATATTGAATTTAAAGTACCAGAAAACACAAAGGCATCCTCTTCACTTTCTACTACAAGCAAAATGCGTGGTACGGTGATAGAAGCACTGAAAAATTGCACCAAACGCTCCTTGCTTTCAAAGTAGCTTCCAATATATTCAAAGTATTTTGGTCTCGACTTCAAGCAGCGAGGTCGGCGCCGGCCACCGCAACATTGCACAACGGAATGTTAAAGAAGAAACGGAAACTTACCCGTCGCGTCACTTCTTTTTTTTTGCCTCGCCTTCTCCTTTTCAAGCTTTCGTTTCAAACTCCAACTTCTTCAGCTCTCCGACTTCTCGTGGGCGAACGTTGAGCTGCGCGCCGCCGCCGGAGCAGATCGCGGCGGCCACTGTTGAGCATACTGTTGTTGTCCGAGCGTAAGCGCTCCCGCGCTCTTTATTTCGCGTTGAGCGAGACGGCATCAGTCTTCTTGCATTCCACTGCACTTCTATATTTGCTTACAAGCTCGATAGAGGTCTTTCTCGTCTTCGGTGAAGTACGCTCGGCCGAGCACGGCACGACAGCCTGCGACCGCACTCAGCGCACACAGCTGGATGGATGGATGGATGGATGGATGATAATGGCTTTACCCTTTGTACCGGGCGGTAGCTTTCGCCACCTAGCCTATACTTCCGGATGGATGGATGGATGGATGGATGGATGATAATGGCTTTACCCTTTGTACCGGGCGGTAGCTTTCGCCACCTAGCCTATACTTCCCCCATTGTTAATTTATTTTCTTTTCCCTTTCGCTCTTACAAAATCTAATCTGTCTATCCTTTTACCCTCTAAATTCACGCCTCCCTTGATTTCCGCCACCAATCCTCCAACCTCCCCTTCGTCAATGTCACGCTTTTCCCATCCACTCGCCCGTCCTCCCCATTAAATCCCAGCGCTATCTCCATGGTCGTTGCTGTCCCCTCTGGGAGGGCTGGGCGGAGTTCTGCGCACCTCAGAACCAAGTGTTCCATGGTCTCCGTTTCCGTTTTACATGCAGAGCACAAAATATCCACTTCTTCAAATTTGGACCTATACGTTTTTGTTCTCAGAGTCCCTGTCCTAGCCTCAAAAAGCAGTGAACTGCCCCGCGAATTATCGAATAATCGCTCTTTTTTGATGTCCTGTTTTCGTGTCCTATATATGCCTAGCGCCGATTTTTCCTGCATTCTTTCTTTCCACATCTTTCTTTCCGACTCCTTTACCTCCACTTTCACGTTAGTCTTTTGTTGCGTCCCATCCCTCACCCGTAAATACTTCGTTCTTAGCTTTCGGGTTCTATTAGTCCATTTTGTGTTAATACTTTTCATGTACAGATACTTGTACACCTTTTTTGCCCACCTTGTTTCCTCCATTTGAGTTAGTCTCTGATCATATTTCAGTTTGCTAATGGCCTCCGGAACCTCGAACGACGCCCAACCCATATCTCCCTGGACTCCCTCATTCGGAGTGTTCCCATGGGCTCCCAAGGCTAGCCTTCCTACACTTCTTTGTATTTTTCAAAATTTTCAGCGAGAACGTGACGGCGGACATTGCGTCACGGCGCAGCTTTGTCACGTGAATTTGAACTTCCGGGTCTTTTCTGTCGTTTGGTTTCCGTAGGCATTACTTGCAGACGTGCGGTTTCGGTCTTTCTTTTCTTGATACTGGCGCTCACATTGCTGGAAAAAGGATGTTGTGCGCTGCCGCAACCTGCAGAAACTTCATTGCAACGGAATGCAACATGTTCCGAGTGCCATCAAGTACAGGGAACGGCAAGAACAGTGCGCCGTTGCGATCCGCTGGCAGACTGCCTGCGACGGTCAACCCTATGCTGTGCTTCGAGCATTTTGTTTGCGGCAGAGTTTTGAGAGCGTTGTGGAAGTTGAAGAATTCGGTAAAGTAGGTTGTTTATCTCCTTGAGGAGCACCAATTTCTCGCTCGGAAGACTTCGGCTATGTGCCACAACCGTTCTCACATGACGGCGGCAGCACCGCGCGGGCGATGTTTGCAAATATATGCTGTTCGGCCTCCGTCAGTACAGCGTGACAACTTAAGATGTTAAAGGACAGGACGATTATTCCTAGACATTTGCGCTGAATGCGAGTAGCTCGAATTCATAGCTAATACTTAAGGCGTGTGTTACTGCCGTCAGCTGTCGAAACGGCGACACCGCGGCCACGCACGGCGGCATCTCGTTCGCTGGCACTGCTCTGGTCGCAGTGTTAAGGCATGTTTACGAGCACTTGTAAGAGTTATAAATTGTTCTATGAGGCCATTTTCGCTAATTTCATGCTCAAACTGAAACACGTTTTCACCAGAACACTAGTCGACATGAGCACGCAGCAAGTGTCGAAAATTATAATTAAGCAACCTGTTACACATAAGTTCCCTGTTTGTGTGGACCCGCGTGTTGCAGTAATGTTTCTTCGTTTCCTGTGTGCGGAGAAGGAGGCTGACAGATGAGGTGATCGCATTAGAAAGTGATAAGAATTATTAACCGCCTTTCTTTTCATACTCTGAGGTTGGGAAAAGCTTCACTTCAGGATAACACAATTAAAAATAAATGGCAGCCAACATAGCCTAGCTGTTTTTCACCTTTCATTGCACAGAACTTAGTAGAATTGACATCTGAGACAAATGCTATAATACTGAACTCTCACTGTGCAGCAAAGTGTCATTCGCACACTGTTTATGTGCTGAACATGCATATGAAGTAAATAAATGTCTACGTCTATAGCTTGCATATGTGATGCATTGTATGTTTGCATGTAGTAATATTGCACTTAAGCCGCCGCGGTGGCTCAGTGGCTATGGTGCTCGGCTACTGACCCGAAAGACGTGGGTTCGATCCCGGCCGCGGCGGCTGGAATTTCTTTGGAGGAGAAATTCTAGAGGCCTGTGTACTGTGCGATGTCAGTGCACGTTAAAGAACCCCAGGTGGTCGAAATTTCCGGAGCCCTCCACTACGGCGTCTCTCATAGCCTTAGTCGCTTTGGGACGTTAAACCCCATAAACCAAACCAAACCAATATTGCACTTAATGATTGACTAATTGAGAGGTACATTGGTGATTTCAAGAAGTGCAAGATGCTACAAGGAAGGCAGAGGCTGGTCTAGTGGTCGTTGGGTTCATAACGATCAAGAGTAATAATCATGCTATAAAATTACGTTTTTTTATTAAAAAGCCAAGGAACGCATTGTGTTCAGTCATTCCAGACTTTTTGGTATCACTAGTGTCTTAGGGATGGTTTATCAATGTGCAAGCTGTGCCGCATTGTTAACGCCAAAGCTAAAACTGGATGCAAATGCCTTTTGTTCAACATTGCACAAGACTTTGTAACAGGGACTTGTAGAAGATTCTGAAAACAACTTGTATCAATCTTCTGTGTGCTGTAAAAGCTGAAGCATGATATTTTTTTTACGCTTGACCATACTATTTATTATAATTTACTATTTGTCACAAAGATCTCCTGCATTAAACTCATTTATTACATGCTGTAGAAAATGCGCTGCGAAAGGTTTTGCAAGACAAAGATATGATGTTATAACTACAGGACAAGAAGAGTTTCTCGTTAATAGCTGAGAAACTTGCTCCTCTTGCAGTTCAACTGTTAAGCTGCCCACGTCAAGAGCTTGTTCTGCTTTTGGCTCCTGTTGCTTACTGTTTTGTCTTTGTGCCTGACTTTGTTTACGTTCAATAAAACTTCTTTTGGGGCTAGTTGGTGCATTTTGAATCTAAGAAAAGGAGCAGCACCAAAGCATGCAAACACAAACAAAGAAAGGAGAAGAGACAAGTGCTGTAGTGCATGTTGTGGTGCCTGTAGTGAAGCTCTGTAGCAGGCTTTGATGCCTTGTTTTGGCTTTAGGTTTTTATTAGGAAAAACAGAAGGCAAGCTCATCTTTTGCCTAGCTGCTAGTGTTGTTACTTACCTACCTTACCTTGAACATTGGGCATACAGTGCGTAAGTTATACATCTCCACATTTCTATACATAGCTATCAACAGCTGAGGTGCCAATCATTGGCGACATCTGTCTGTACACAGGCTGGTGGTTCTCCTTCAACTAGGCTCAGAGCACGAAGTACACGACAGCAAAATGGCTACAGGCTCTCCTCTGCTTTCATGGGAAGCAACATCGATTGTACATCCCTGAAGCTAGTGAATGTTCAAGAGATGACACAAAACAAAGCATTTATTTTTGTACATTTTTTTCATCTACCTAATGCAGCAACCAGCATCGGGAAATCGAGTACAGAAATTCTTAACATTCAGAGGTGCAAGTTAAATGTAAATGGCTTGTAATGTCCCACACCACCATGCAGGGTGTGAAATGCATTGCAGTGCAGTTGCAGTGCATAACTATGCATTGTCAGTTTTGTTTGTGAGAAAAGTTCTTGTGCATCCACCAAAGCTGCAGTAAGTGGACGCCTCTCACTGCTGGAATAGCTGCCATGTCCATCTGGGCTCTTGTGCACATAAGTGGAGGTTTTCAGCCACAAAGTCTCGGTGCATGCTTGTCGGGGCATAATTCGTACAGGCAGAAAGACTACAGTAGTGCTGAAAATTCAACACATTTGTAATGCAGTTGCATTTTTGCATTATAGCTCAACTAAAATTAAATCACATGACAGAATTGTTAAGAATGCCAGCTTCTGCAGTAATTATTCCATAAAGCATAGCAAATATGCAACGAAAGCAATTAAGCTGACAAGTACAGAAACCGACAATAAAACAGATTGTGCCCCTTGCTAAGGTTGTAAAACATTGATAAGTTCACAGACTTTCGAGAGGAGGAGCGACACGTGGGCAGTCAGGGACGCCGTAGTAGAGGCCTCCATATTATTTGGAACCACCGGGAGTTCTTTAACGTGCGCTGACATCGCGCAGCGCACGGGCGCCTTTCGCGCTTCGCCTCCATCGGAAACGCGGCCGCCGAGTCCCGGATCGGGTCCTCCGACTTAGTAGCCGAGCGCCCTAACCGCTAGGCCACCGCGGCGTGTATAGAAAAAGTACCGAAAGTCCTCCGCGGATTTGCACGGTTCAAGCTCCTTGCCGTCGTAGCCACCCTGCTACAATGTGCGCTCGTACGTAATGCTAGGCTGCGGTTGCTGTTAGTCCATATATTCAGCGCCTGGAAGCGCGAAACCTCTAGGAAATATGTACTCTAATATATATTAGAGAACTATGTAGCAGCCATATGATAACGGTAACAAGAAGCGGACTTTTCAGCGAGTGAATGAAGCGTCCTAAACTTCAGCGCGAACAGACGACGCATGCCGAAACGTTCGCACTTACAACGCTTTTCCGCCCTTAATTCCAATACGGAACGTCGAGCGTGTGCATAATAATGCACGTAGAGCATGCTGACCTGTTTTACGACTTCATTCGCGCGTATTAACTTATTAGGAGCGAATTTAAGCTTGGCAAATCCGCATTTCAAGCAGAGCGCCGAAAGACCCGGAAGTCGGAGTATCCAGCATGCCTTGCGGCTCGTTCAGATTGGCATTGTGCCCGGATATATCCATATGAATGTAGATTCTTAAACGCAATTAGTTATTTTTGTCAAATGTTAGCATATTCTCCATATTTATAGCATATACCCTCGACAGCAGAAGGGTCGCGAAGCCGGGGCTTGAATGCGGTCCAGAACCAAGTGCTAGCGACATCAAATTAGTGGAACTAAAGCGCCAAATTGAAATGAGTGGACAAACACGACTAGAAGAAGAAAATAATTAGGACATATTTTGTGTTTCAAAAGCATTCAAAAACAATTGCAGTGATTCCTTTTTAAAATGTTTGAGTTTTGTGCATTTTGTTAGAAAGTATAGCGCTTGCTTTGTAAAAATTTTATGACAGCGTTCGCTCAGAGCAGCGGCAATGGCAGCGGGACGATGCCAAGGTTGACGGTGCTCTGATGTAATACCCTGGTAATATCTTTTGACCTTTCTGCTAGCATATTCTAGGCACTATATTTCTGCTTGCTTTTGTTTGAAACTCGATTCTGCTAGCCCATAGAGTTTCTTACTATTACCTAGAGGGAAAGCTGGCAGCCCGTCTATGGGAGTTTGCATGGCGACCCCTCGAGACCACTTCAGCCACCATGGGCGCTCAAAGCATCATGGGGCGGGGAGCTACTTGTTGCGGAACTGCAACTTTTGGCCAAAAAATAATAGAAAAATAAAGCTGTTTGATAACTACAAACGCCCTAACATTCAATATCTTGTCTAACGATTGCAACAAACGAGCAGAAAAGCATTTAAGTGCAAAGTTTGTCCAAAATAAGAGACGATTCGCTCTCCTATTGGCCAAGTATTGAACATTATAAAAACTAATATTTTGTGCTCAACAGGCGCACTTTGGAAGGAAATATGTTTTAAAAAAAATTTAGTTGCTTAAATACTTCAAAAGGTTTTTTAATGGCATTTTAGAAAAGTGAAACCGTTTATTGGCGTTGTGTGTCGTTGCGGTTTCACTACTATGGTTTTTGCACACTGCGTTCGCGCGAAAGTCGTTTGCGCACACACAAACAGCGTTTTCGGAATGAAACGTCTTAGTAGTGTCACTATGTATTCCCGAAAAACTACGATTGTCCCGCAACAAGTAGCTCACCGCCCCATGATGCTTTGGACGTCCATGGTGGCTGAAGTGCAGCGCCGCCAGCTTTCCCTCTAGGTAATAGTAAGAAACTCTATGTGCTAGCCATGGATATAGTGCCTAGAGTATTCTAGGCACTATACCATGGAGGAAGGAAGAAAAGAGGAGAGGCCGTCACGTGACATTTTGTGAAGCCGGAAACAAGCTCGGCGCCATCTTACTCCGGCGGGCTTCTGTTTACATTTCGCCGCCGCGCCGATTGCGCGCGCGTTTCAAAGCCAACGAAGGAGCGTGCTACCGCATGGGCGCAGGCCCCCGCGCGAGTGGCGCTTGGCTGCTTGCCGGTTTAGGGTGCCCTATGTTGGTGTTCGTCAGCGGAAAAGTTAATAAAGCGGAAATACCCGTGTCAGACAGGCGGCTACTTCCAGTTACTGCTTCGTACTGCGTCGTACAATGCTGCCATGCATGACCACACCCCTCCTTAGAGTTCAACCTGCCTTTTATTGCAGCTCTTGTCGCTGTATGTTGCAATCTGCCTCCATTGTGTATGTTTTGGAAGCTGGCAGTGTCAACAGTGCCTTCTGTTGCAGCACTGAGGATTAGAAAAATTCTGCAGTATTTTTTTGTTGGTGTTGAATACCATACTTATCTTCATTGCATGTTTTCGTGCGGCTGGCCGTGCAAGGAATGCTTTCTCATACAGCAGTGAGGATGGGCAAATATACTAATAAGTTTGAGTTCTTGACCCTGAACACAAAATGTAGTATCATAACGTGTTGTAATGGTGGCCGTGCCAACAATGACTTTTGATTCACAACTCCAAAAGCCATTCATAGAGGCGACAGAAACGGAGAGGGCCAAAGTGCATCAGGGGAGGATTTATGGATGGGGGGTGGGGGGGGGCGTCGCTTCCCTCCAAAAGGCTGAAATTTTACATAGGACAACCATTCTGAACACCTTTGTCTCAATTAAAAATTTCAGAAAATATACGTTTAAAATGTGACTGCCCCCTCCGTAAATCCACCCTTTGTAGCATTGCAACATCGCATATGTTTCACATCCACAGATCTAGTATTGTGCATAATATATATGACCGTAGCTTTTCAGACTTCTAGAAGTTTAGGAGTACCCAGTGGCTGTAGTATAAGTTTCCTGGTGTTGTGCCTCATTTCAATGCTGTGTTTCATATTTAATGTGCAGAGCTGCAGCTGTACGCTCCACTTTTCTCTACTTGGTGAAATACTAGCTTGTAATGTCACTGCATAGTAGCACAGTTTACGTGTGATCGACAATACAGGCAATGAAAGTCGATCTGTTGTACGTAATGAATGCATCAAATTATTTTTTTCAACATAACCGCAGGCCCTTTTGCTGGGCTAGTTGGTGTGACATTATGTTCAGGAAAGTAAAAACAGCATAAATTTTACACAAACCACACAGAAAGATGGACAGGACGGGCGCTGTCCGTCTTTCTGTGTGGTTTGTGTAAAATTTAGTGCTGTTTTTTAACCACCACAAGCATCAATGAAATTCAGCGCACATGCGGATCCTCATTTCACCACGTACTTTTTACGACAAATAACACTATCACAGGACATGGGCACAATAAACGCATGTGAGAAAAGGCCTCCAAATTCAGTTAGAGCTTCGCCTTTTTCGCACTTCTTGACCATGACATCAGCTAGAAAAGCAATTGCAAACCTGCTACAGGAAACCGGTATAAACATAGCGCGTGACCAAAAGCACAGAATTGGCCACGATATTGATACATGCATTCGAAGAGACAGAAGTAGTGCATGCACTAGAAGAGAAAGAAGAGTTGGCTCTCGCTCGCGCGTTCGGACCACTGTGGGACCGCCGCAGTTTTTCGTACTCCGGTGTTCGATTTCGCGTTGCACGCTACAATATGAACGAATACACTTGAGGCCGGCACGGGTCAGAGGCAAATAGCTCGCTAGACGCTTCAAACCTTACACGCTTCAAACGGGCATGCAACAAAGTTTCTGTATACTAAGAGCAAACAGCTACTTCCTTTACAATATCGCTCTCCGCCCATGTCATGGCCCCCGCCGCTCAAACAAGCGCAATCGTCGAAAAACGAAAATGACAGTTATACCGACGTCAGTGACAATCGCTGGAGCGTTGCAAGAACACGCATAGGTAGCAACGAGGTTTCACCGCCGATGTAAACGGGAGCGCGAATGGCACACACACACTGCACGTACAGGACGCGAAACGTCCGCACAATGCGCCGACGACCGCTCTAGCGCACGCCGTATTGAATCACTGGTGAACGAACAGCGCGAATGCAGCGGCGGTCTCCCGACGGCTCCGAGCAGTGACGCAGTAGACGAAATGCCCGTGCGATCGTGGTCGCCGAGCACGTTGAAATCAATGCACGCAACAACGAGAGTTTTGCGGCGAATTCCACCTGAGATATGAGTGAACGGCGCCAACGTCAACCTGTGAGCACGATCAAAAACAAACTCGAGCAGTTGAGGAAAGCACGCCTACGACCTCAAATGCTACGCCGCGGCCGTCTGCTATCGCCCGGTTTGTAAACAGCAACTACAACGCCGTTGCTAAGCTGCCGGAGTAAGATGGCCTCCCAATCGAGAAAAAGCCACGTGATTTCCTCCACACTTTTCTCCCAGGGTGCTGTGTGGAAAGGGCCTCTCCTCTTTTTTTCCTTCCTCCATGCTGCTAGCCCTACTTTTTCCTCGTTGCTTGTTGCTCGAGTTCTTGGTGTGCATCGTTCGTGTACAGTTTCCGCTTTTCCCTTTCGCCAGCGTTTCTGTGTAGTTTCGTTCGGTTGGGGGCGGTTCTGTCGCTTTTGCCCCAAAAGGGCATCGTCTGTGGCCATGGGGCCCCCGTACGTAAAAAAGAGGTGTGCGGTTGCACGATGTGCGAGCGATAACCTGTCTGACGGCGTCACATTTCATCGCTTCAGCGCTACACCTGCGACATTCAGCAAGACACCTGAGGCGAGGACGAAGGAAAAAGGCACAACGAGAACTGACTACCTAAAAATAGCGTTGGTGGTCGGCACTCGTCGTGTCTTCTTTCTTCGTTCTCGTGTCGGGTGTCGCGCTGAAGCGTCGCGGCGTTCAGCAGTTTATTTTTCCCGCCAAGCAGCACGTGACGTTGACGTTACAAATATGACGTCACTAAAACACGTTACTGACGTCGCGTTTTTGTTTTAATTATGACGTCACTTTTTAGTTGTCCACGCATTTCGAAGACGGCGCTGGCTGCGCACCACAAGCCGCCATGTTTTGAACGCCTACGCTACCATAGTACATCTACCTTGTTAGGGCTCCTTACGTGAGGGAGGGTGAAGTGGTGTGAAGGGAGCTTTCAGAATTCGGGGTGGCCCTCGAAGGGCGCCTTACGTTTAGGGGGCATGAAGGCCTCCTTTGGTAAGGTAAGGAAATGCCGCGCCCGCACGGCGCGCGCAGACACCCGCGAATATCCAGGCGCCCTCTTTCGAAGCTAGCCCCAACGGCGAAACGGGCGAACGCCGCACATAGACTTGGATGGATGGATGGAAAAAACTTTATTGTCAATAAATTGGTGTTCGTGACCCTTACGGGTCACTGGGCGCCGTGGTCGATCCTTGGTCCAGGATGCCGCACTTGACTGCTGCCATCGTGGCTCGGCGCACAAGGAATCGTTGCGCTCACCAATGGAGTTGCGGGAACCAGCTGGATAACTCAATTGAAATGGCAGAGTGAACTGGACTCCAATTGAAAGCTGAGCAACCAATTGGACTGGCCAGTTAGAAAGAGAGAGGCCTTGGATCGTGGAGCCTCTGTTCCATCCTCGTCCTCGCTGGCCAGCAAGTGCTCCCACTGCATCACACTCGGGTTTATTCTTTAGCAGACACCCGCGAATATCCAGGCGCCCTCTTTCGAAGCTAGCCCCAACGGCGAAACGTGCGAACGCCGCACATAGACTTGGATGGATGGATGGAAAAAACTTTATTGTCAATAAATTGGTGTTCGTGACCCTTACGGGTCACTGGGCGCCGTGGTCGATCCTTGGTCCAGGATGCCGCACTTGACTGCTGCCATCGTGGCTCGGCGCACAAGGAATCGTTGCGCTTCCTCGTCCTCGCTGGCCAGCAAGTGCTCCCACTGCATCACACTCGGGTTTATTCTTGGCTCTAAGTCTGCCTTAGGGCAGGTCCATGTGATATGTTCTAGTGTAGGTTTACCCTGACACCACGGACATTCGTCTGCATATTGTGTAGGGAAAATCTTGTGTAGTTTGTGAAGGTGTGGGTAGGTACCGGTTTGTAGTCTGCGCCAGTCTCATGGAGGTCTACCGCCTCCTCTTTGGTGAGCCTTTTGTGTGGGGCTGGGTAGCGTTTCCGCTGATCCCTGTAATGATCGAGTATATCCGAGTACGTGGGGGTAACTGGGTCAAAGGTGCCTGTGGTGCTGAGTCTGCTCGGTTGACGTATCCTCGAGCTAACTCGTCTGCTGCCACGTTGCCCCTCATCCCCTCATGTCCCGGAACCCACACTATACTATGTTTAGTGTTTTTGTGTCTTCTCGTCGTGTCTAGAATATGATTGGCGATGCTGTCGATCCTGCCTCTTGTGTAGTTTCTACATGCTTGTTTGGAGTCCGTCACTATAGTGAGGTTGTGTCCTGTTGCGTTGCCGTGCGATAGAGCAATGGCGGCTTCTTCAGCTGCTTCTATGTTTGGGTTGTTTATCGTTGCGCTGGTTATTTCTTGCCCTCCTTCGTCTGTTACAACGGCGATCGTTTTGCGTTGGTATCGGTACTTTGCTGCGTCCGTGTAGACTACGTTGGGATTGTCGCTCATGAGTTCCCTGGTGAGTGCTCGGACTCTGGCTTGTCGTCTTTCATGATGTAAATTCGGATCCATGTGTCGTGGTATTGGTCTTACCCGGATGTTGTTTCTGTCTTCATTATTAATCTGTTCCTTGTCTCTTTGTGTACCTAGAGGTAGCCGTAATTTCTCCAGTAGGTGTCTTTCCGTTCTGGTTTGAGTGAGTCTGTCTAATTGCGCACTACGTACGTTGCGCTTCTCGTAGTTCGTCGAAGGTGTTTGATACTCCCAGGGCCATTAGTTTTTCGGTGGGTGTGGACATTGGAAGTTTGAGCGCCGTTTTGTACGCTTTGCGTAGTATGGTGTCGATTTGTAGAGTCTCTTGCTTGTTTAGTTCGTGGTAGGGGAGGCTGTACGTAACCCTTCTCGTGACGAGGCTGTCAATGAGTCTTAGGGTGTCCTGTTCTCTCATCCCCTTCTTTCTACTACATGCAAGTGTGGGATATAAACTGCTGCGCCGATCTGAAGCAAGTGTGGGATATAATCCCCTACATGCAAGTGTGGGATATAAACTGTTAGATGACTGTACACTACACCGGTATTTGCACTTTTTGAAGAGCAGGCGCACCGGTGCAAAGACTGCGCTTTGTGCTCAAACTCTGACAGCGCAATTTGCGTATGCAGTCCGAAATCACGTTAATCACGGTCCACATTGAGTACAACTAGCCCATTATTCTTAAAACTGCACTAAAGTTACGCGAATCATGAAATTTGTTTCCTGTTGCGAACGCCTCTTCGTTCGGCCTCGGCTGGACACGAGCAACGAATGTTGCCGTCGCGCCATCGCTGCTTATTTCCATGCTGTCTTCGCCATGTTGGTGCATTCCGTTCGCCTTGCCGCTCGCGGCTCGCGCGCATTCTGCCCTTCGCGTCCTGAACACCTCAGCTTGCGCTTGGTGCCGCTCCGCTCGGTGGCGATACAGTCTACAGTTTGTCTACGTGAATTTAACTGTTTCAAGCAAAAATAAATCTTTTTGCAGGTTCTAAATGCTTAGCCTCACATAAAAGTATGAGATACAATTCGTTTATTGTTTTTATGTTGTTGCTTTGTTTTTTTTTGCATTTTTGGAATGTAGTACTTCGTCTGGCCATTTGGCATTGCAGTCGCTAGCGGTTGCTTGCTACGCGCGCGAAGTGTCCGCTCGCAACGTCTCTCCTCCGTCTTTGTCTCGCGCTTGTAGGCGCTTCACGCTGCTGTTTGCAGTTTTCCCGCGATGTCTTTTACTACCAGCACTGCGCTGAAAAGTGCACCTCGTTTTCCGCAAAAGTCACCTTCCATTTCTCCTGTGTTGAAAGCATCAACCTTACTGCGGCTAAGCCGCCTATGCGCCTGATTCAACCATCGGCTAGTGTGTCCCTCCTTTGGTTTGCAAATCACAAAGCTGTGTCAGCCAGTGTTTTCATACCAGTGTAACGTTCGATGTACGAAAACAAGGCGTTTCCAAGCGTTTGAGTTCTCGTTCAGGGGGTACTGCCACATTGCTCTTGCATATTTAACATCCTCTGTGAGCTGTTTTCTTGCGAAAGTCGTCCATGAATTGGAACTCTAAAAAAATCAGGTGTCATCATTTGTGATATAGCTTCAAAGCGACCGCGCCTTGTTTAAACACAGGTAGGAAAGGGGCGAATTTTTCTACACATTGAAGTCTGCTCGATTGCATCCCGGTAGGATTTTATTGTTGCCAACAACTCTGTTCTAGCCTCGCGAGTGTTCGTATTCAAATTAATTTGATTACTACTAGTGGCACTCGTGTTAATAAGGCGTTGGTACCCATTGCCATGAAGTGATCATGAAACCCGTCGTGGTCGCTGTGTGGCTTTGCGTTCGTTTGCCGATGGCAAGTTATCTGACGCCGGCCGCCGCGGCCGTACGTCGTTGAAGTCGAAATACAGAAACGCCTGTGTGCTGTCTTAAGTAAGCGCACGTTAGAGAACCCCTAGTCCAAATTAATCCTAGGCCCTCCACTACGGCGACCCTCGTTGCCCATATATCGCTTCTGGACGTTAAACCCCGCAATTTCCAAGTAATTATGTAGCGGAAATTCTATTTGTTTGATGAAATTCAGTGACCGCATGCATAAGGCAAGCATAAAAAGAACTCAAGCAATATATTGTGAATGGCTTGTTTTTTTTCAGGTCTTGATGAAAATATGGAAGAATACTTTGTATAATTACTATATTTCTGTTTATTTGAGCAGGGCTGCCCTGAGCTCTTTTGTTTCCTGTTTGCACTTGTATATGCCTAGCTGCTAAAGATTATGGAATTGTTGTGTTTTGCCTTAGGTCTTCAGTTGGTTATGAGCCCAGAGAAAAAATAAAGGAGCTGAAGGAACCGTGAAAATCCAGATGCATTACTGCATGGACTTGTTGGACCTGTCAAGCTTTTGTTTGGTTACAATTGACAGCTACGACACTGAGGAAACCTACTCGGTGGTACTGCTCTGTATGTGTGCTGGCTGTTTGACAATGTAAAGTAGCCCCTTGGCAGGCAGGCCTCCTTGAATGTTTTCGTAAGCCGTTGCAGTGTGCACAGCTGGCGTTGTCGATGAATTCACTCTGGCCGCCGCGGTGGCTCAGTGGTTATCGTGCTCGGCTGCTGACCCGAAAGGCGCGGGTTCGATCCCGGCCGCGGCGGTTGAATTTCTTTGGAAGAGAAATTCTAGAGGCTCGTGTACTGTGCGATGTCACTGCACGTTAAAGAACCCCAGGTGGTCGAAATTTCCGGAGCCCTCCACTACGGCGTCTCTCATAGCCTTAGTCGCTTTGGGACGTTAAACCCCATAAACCAAACCAACCAAACCGAATTCACTCTGTACATTTCTTTTTAGGCACATGCTGTTCAACAGTGGTTTTCAGAGAACCACCTGGCCTGCTCAACTTCCAAAAGTTTTGGTAAGCACTCTTCACAGTTGACACTGTTTTCCCTTCACTTCGTGCTTTCTTGTGCAGGCTGTTAGCAGAAATTTATTTTACGAATTGTGTTGTTTGCTTGGCTTGACCTTTTGGCTTTGTTAGACCTGCTACAGTCTGCCAAAAGAGCAAGGGTTTTGGTTGATTTCAAGGAAGAAATGAAAAAGAGAGAAGGCGGTAATTGCCTCCCCCTCCCCGGCCCTCATTGAAAACTGTGCCTGTGGGGACCTGTCTGAATGAATTACTGCATGAGCACAGGTATGCATGAGAGCAGATTATGAACACTGGAACTTAACATTACATAGTTTGAGTTTTGAAGACAGTAATAACTGGAATACTGAAGGCAAAATAAGAGTGTCTTTATAATGACTCAACCAAGAGAAGTCAACTATGTAAGCCTTTCAGAAATAGCAGTGGTTTATAAAGTGAGGGCATTTGGACTAATCTCATCCAAGTTTCAAAAGTAAAGCGAGATTTCCGTTTTTTATTCTTTCACTCTACTTGCAACAGCACGCATAAGAATGATGAATGGAACACGATATACAGTGATCCATGATATGAGAAGTAGCGCAAAATGGGATGAGGGACAAAGAAAGACGCACACAACACAGGCGCTAACTTCCGACTGACAGAAACCTATAGGCAACCAAGACGAATGTGATCCATGAGGGCAAGCAGTTGCATGCGCCCGGAAAAAAAAATGAAAATCAGGTGAACAAGGAACTACGGACACTTACGACTCAGCAATTGTTTAAGAAGGCCAGCTCTCTTTTGGACAGGGAGATAGACTGCTTGCTGACACAATTATCTTCCAAAGCGGCGATACGAGCTGCTTCAGTAATTTCGCGTGTTCACTGATTCCGGTGTATGGCCACGATCGAGCACTTATCCAAAAGTTGCACACAACTAGCAAAACCAGATTACTGCCATTAAAAGTTTTAAAGTTGATTTTGTGTTCACGAAGCCTCTCATTCAAGCAACGACCAGATTGATCAACGTACCGCTTGCCACAAGAGAGTGGGATATCATAAACAGTGCCTTCAGTACATTTAACAAATTTTTTCGTGTGATTAATGGTGCACTATAGCTTTTGGGGATGTTTGCCGGCGGGCAGAGTTTTTTTGGATAGTGCACTTAGCTTTTCAGGGGCTGAAGAAACCACGCGAACATTCGCTTTCGCCCCAGTTTTCTTGAGATTGTGGTACAGGCAATAAATGTAGGGCTGGTGAGACGCTCTTGGAAGCTCCTGTCAAGATGTGCCAGGTACAGGTCAATAAGTACAGAGGCCAGACAAGACCCAATGCATATTCCCTGTTTCTCAACTTCAAGTCAAGAAACTTCGATCCCTCTGCCAGCTAAGGGATTGAGAAAAGGCAACGGTGTATGCATCCCCGAAGGAGTAGCCCTTCCCGAGGACGTCAACCTGGTGTTGTCCCTTGGACCAACGTTTGCAAGGGAGACTTCGAATACTCCGTATGAGCTACTTTCCGTGGTGCGACGTGTATCTCACCTAGCTGACAAAGAGGACTTTGGCCGGTTCACCTCCGATGGCGTCGACGTTCTAATGTACTGTAAGCCTCGCCCTTCAAAAGCCATGTTGATTGTGTCGTGTCGAGTCCTTGTGTCGTGTCGTGTCGAGTCGTGAACAGTCGCTTTGCGTCATCACCTCTGACAAAGAGGGCGGTTTTGTTGTCTTTCTCCATGGT
The DNA here is from genome assembly GCF_055824585.1 of Amblyomma mixtum. NCBI lineage: Eukaryota > Metazoa > Arthropoda > Arachnida > Ixodida > Ixodidae > Amblyomma > Amblyomma mixtum. Next base: position 273,392,639 of record NC_143014.1, on the reverse strand, counting down.
GTATTCAATGAAAAAGCCAGGCTTGCCGTAACAGAAGTGTTTAAATGTGGAAGAAACGTTTCACTTCCCAAACTTAAGGCTCAAGCTAAAAAACTTTGCCTCAAGCTCGATCTCGAAGGAGTAGCTAGTAGCATTGAAAATAGCAAGCGCCTCTTCTTAAAAGTGCTTTTCAGCGCAAAAACACATAACGCTGGCGTACCCGTAAGGGTAATCATTTCCGAACAGGACACTTGGCAGAAGTCAATCACTGTGTTTCTAAAAAAAAACTAAATATGTTGACGGTAAATGACCCATTTCTAGTACATAGTGCAGAGGAAGTAAGTGTTAAATGCTGTGAAATCGCTTTCTGACATGAGCCTTCTAGGTTTATCCATCGACGTGAAAGATCTTTGCTACTCCTTGCCCCATCATAACCTGCTTACCATAGTCAAAGATTCCATCCATAATTTCGGCACTGTGTCATTTCAGAATGAATCCGGTTGTGTCCGTCAACAGTTTTTTAGACTTGTTACACTTTTATCTCCGCTCCACCTTCATAAATTGGCGAGGCGCTGCACACATTCAATGCAATGGGTATTGTCTGGTCCCAGTACTTGGTGACCTGTATCTGGCATGTCTTGACAGGAGCTTCCAAGAGCGGCTCACCAGCCCACATAAGGTCAGAATCTTTCGTTTTGTTGACGATTTCCTTTTATTTTGGTTGAGTGTACACAATCGCTCTTAGAGCAGGTTGCATCTGGCATTTTAGCTAATGTACAAGTGTTTTTCACCGCTGCTATTGACTAACGAAATGCCAACCGACAACGATATCCACTTTCTTGATATCCGTTTTAAATTGCTGGACAACCACGTGTGTTGGAGCTATTCCCCTCGCGCTAACAAACCTCTACTCCCCCTACACTTCGACACATTCTAAACCCGTAAAACGAGGCATTATTAAGTTATGCTTGAAAAATGCCCTGTAAAAGTCATGCCTCCTCCTCATCAGCCACCGCTTTCACGAACTACTCGCAAGGTTCAATGAAGCGGGTTACCCAGCTGATATCTCTGTTTCTTTCGCTGAAGGCATACTGAAGAAAAAGCGCCGGGAAGATCAACTACCGTCTGTGCCTTCAGAAAGGAAGAAAGGCAAAATTGCTGTCATTCCCTACATTCATTGCCTGCTTCACAATCTCAAGAAAATTGAGATGAAAGAGAATGTTCGCGTGGTTTTTTCAGCCCTTGAAAAACTAAGTGCGCTTTCCAAAAATGCTTTGCCCGCCGGTAAACATCCCACACACATCACACGAAAATCACTCACGAAAAAATTCGTTAAATGTACTGAAGGCATTGTTTATGATATCCCACTATCTTGCGGCAAGCGGCATGTTCGTTAGTCTGGTCGTTGCTTGAATGAGAGGCTTCGTGAACACAAAAAGAACTTGAACACTTCTAATGGCAGTAATCTGGTTTTGCACTTTAAGGAGTGTGGTTGTGTGCCATTTTTGGATAATTGCTCGATCGTGGCCAGACACCGTGATCAGTGAACACGTGAAATTATTGATCGCTGCTTTGGACCATAAATGTGTCAGCAAGCCGTCTATCTCCCTGTCCGAAAGAGATCTGGCTTTCTTAAACAATCGCTGAGTTGCACGCGCCCGTATATAGTTCCTCGTTCACCTAATCTTCATTATTTTTTCCGGGCGCATGCGGCTGTTTGCCCTCACGGATCACGTTTGTCTTGGGCAGTCAGAGTTAGCGCCTGTGTTGTGTGCGTCTTTCTCTCTGGGCGTTTACATGAGCCCGACAGAAGTCGGGTTAAGCAGGCTGTCGGGCCGAGAACCGCTTGTCGGGCTCATGTATACGCTAGGGGGTCGAGCTAAGGGACCGTCGGGACGAGCGGGGCCAGCCCGACTGCAGGGGGTGGGTTGACTCTGCCCGACCCGGTTGGAAGGAGCATGTATACGCTGCCGCATCGGCTTAACGCCTCCTCTCCTACCTCCTCTCTGGTCTGGCTGGCGCTGTGCAGTAACTCGGAGCACTCGACGCGCGCGCTTTCTTATGGCCTGTGCATGGGGGGCAGTTGCTACCTATCGCTGCAACTCTCCGGGGACTGGTTCGGTTACTTTGCACATATTGCTGAACGGCTGCTCCGAGTACTGAACAAGAACTTGACAACCATATCTTAGGCAGCCACTGCTATCGGCACGCAAAGCAGGAAACTAGTAGATGGATCTCAAAACATTGAAGTCGGCATGCAATGATGGCGCATAGTATTAGCGGATAGGGCTGTATCATTTGCGACTAGCAGGAATAAAAGTGAGGCAAGGTATTACAGGGAGAAGCCACGGTTAGGAAAACATTTATTTTCATCTTCAGGGCTGGCACAGTCTCTGTGGATACCTGGGAATGTATGAACAAAATAATAGCACTTGCCGTTTGAAAATATTTGAAGTATCTGTGCCATCTGTTCTCAATGCGTGAAACACACCAGCTCAGAAAAATCCTTTGCTCTTTGGAATTTCAATATCGTTTCACATACTTCGAAGGACTGAAAACAATAACAGGCGCTGCTTGTAATGACCTATACAACATTGTCGTGCGGCTCACAGTTCAAGGGATGTCAGTTACAGCCTTAAATGCTTTCGCGTTGGCTTGTGGATGAAACAGACGGCTTGTCATTTTGGTTTGTCAATTTCTTTGTGTAGTTGACGAGAAGAATCCGGAGAAACTTTCAGAAATGAGGTGTGTTAAGCATTTGGTGTGGCTTCTGTCAACCCCTTCCGGGCAGCATAGGAAGGGTGAATCTTCTAGATGTGGTTCAACGATTAGTTACAAGGCTTCGAGAATTTTCGATCGTGGGAGATACTTGACCGCCTTTTCAAAAAAAAAAAAAACGCCGAAATCACTAGAAACCCCGGCTTTGGATAGTGGTGTTCACCATTCTCTTGAGTACGCAGAAGTTTGTACAGAGGACTGCTAGAGTTGTTCGTCTTCACAAGCACTCAAGCAAGGCGCGCGAAGCATGAGGCAGGCGCATAGATGACATCACGTGGCAAACCTTTCGTACACGCGTTTAAGTACAGCGACGCAGCAGTGCACGATATGCGCAGCTTCACTTTCGTCCACGAGCTAAACACAGCGACAAAACCAACACGTGAAAAAATGGGCCCGTGCGCGCCGACTGCGCGCGTCGAGACCGGCCGTGCTTGGAGATATTTTTTCCGGCAGGGGAGACAGCGAGCCGCTGCCAGCCTTGAAGAGAGCGCGCACGTGAACGGGCAAACCAACCGACCGGAAACAGCAGCAGTCGGGAAAGGGAACTTTTCGTCTGTGCGTTCCTCCTCCTCTAGCATGCGTGTGGTTTGCTTGCTCGACGCTAGGGGTAGCGACGATCTCTGCCCGACTAGTGACTTTATGCCCGCGAGAAAACCGGTTCATGTAAACGAGGTAGGGTCGGGCTGGTCAGCCCGACATCTGGCGCACTCCGACCCGACCCGCAATGTCGGGCTCCATGTATACGAGGCTTCTGTCCCTTGTCCCATTTTGCGCTACCTCTCATACCACAGATCACCGTTACTGACTCGCAAAGCTTTCTACCCTTGTGAACGATACACAGTTAATATTAGTTGCTGGCTGTCTTGCGTATATTTTATCTGTTTACATGCGCACAGTGAGACGCAAATATTGAGTGCTGAAAATTGACATTAATTTTTCTGTTCACCCAGTAACCATGGCCTTTTATTGCGTAAGCAATATTACGACAGGTTTCAGCCCGTCGCGTCGGGGCGGCCGCGAGGCACGTTTGGCCTTGAAGGGCTTCGCGAGGCTCAGCGCACAACAGCTGTAGCCGCGCCGCTGCCGAGTGGAGGCGCTGCCCTCGCCGCACTCTCGCCAGCTGCCGAGTGTGGAGAGGAGGCTGGAGAACGGGGGGGGGGGGGGGGTATAAAATGCGTTCGCTCGCTTGCCCGCTCCGTCATATCTGTGGCATTCGGCTCGCAGCCTTCGGGCTGCGGCCGTGTATCTGTTTTTTCAGCCAGCGTCCGTTCCGGCGGACGCGGTTGTTGCGACGCGCGTCTTTACTCTCTCTTTTTTCTTATCTTTGAACTCTCTTCTATCTGCACGTGGCAGCGGTGGTGGCTCGCCAGGAGCCAGTTGGCAGGCCCGTGCTCTTTTCCTTTTCATTCTTCTCTCAGTCGCAACCAACCAACCAACCAATTGCCGGCTCCGTCGTTATGCTGCCTGATAAACAGAAAGGGAGGCTACGTCGGCTTGACGAAGCCAGGAAACGACAACGGGCTTCGGAGACAGATAAAGAACGCGAACAGCGCCTTGCTAAGCGGCGCGCTCAAGACGCTGCTAGACGGGCGCACCGCGCCTCATCGAAACCGCATCGTCTACAACCGGTGATGATCCCGAAGGGAACGCTATGGATGCTTACGCAACTTACCACGTTTAACCAAAGCTAAACCCCAGCAATTTTTTTTATGCCCGCTGTGGAGTGCGACTGCAAGCATCTGTGTTGGAGTTATCATGGGAGATGTGGGCCTGATGCCTACTATGTATACAGTAGATGGCTGTCAACTGCTCCAACCAAGTGGCACTTTTTGTTCTTTTGAGGTACTTGTCATGTGCTTTGATTCAACGTGCCACTTTTTTTAATCTTAAGTAGCAGGTATGTTTTATTGACACAATAAAATGTTTGACTCTGACTGAAGCCATTTCTTGCTCTTTCTTTGCACTCAGAACAGAGCCTGCATTAGGAACCAACTACATTGATTCCTTTTTTTTCTTTAGTCTGAATTTTTGTTGTAGTTTTACTATGAATGCATTTAACACAGTTTGCCTGCCCAAAGCTTTCATCTTGCAGTAAGCATTGCAAGACTATGTCAGATTTGCACAATTTACTTATATTTACGTAGCAGCCAAAGTTAAAGGTGCTTTACGAAGAGCTCATCTTGATGTCTCACGAGCAATAAGAGTTCCGTTTAAGAGAAGATACAGATCTCTTGCATGCTTGGGAGAGAAAAAAATGTGTGTATTGAGGCTGTGTGAAAAAACTTGTTGCTGTGCTCTCTTGTCCCTCTTGCCTCGCATTTGGCCAGTTGTCTACATATTAAAGCAGTGTTTGCACTTAGCAGAGGTCTAGATACCAGGCAGCAAATACATGAAATGATGCAGCAGCTGTTCTTGCACTCTTGATATGCAAAATTTTGTTGCAAAAGAAACTGCTGCATTATCTCATGAATTAATTACCTGGTACCTAGGCTTCTGCTGAAGGAAATATACTTTTAATCTGCAGACAACAAGCCAAATGACAGGCAAGAAGGGCAAGAGACAGCAAAGCAAGAAGTTTTCTCATACACCCTCAATGCACTCATTTTCTCTCCCAAGCATGGAAGAAGTGTGTACTTCAGTTCTTATTGCTTGTGAGACGTCAAGGATGGGCTGTTCGTAAAGTGCCTTTAATTTAGAACCATTGCATTACCCCCGATACAAAATGGCTAAAATATATCTATATACAGCTAGGTAAGAGCTCTTTTAGCCAACTACTTGCATCGGATGCCACAGCTACAGAAGAGCTAAAACGCTTCTTTACAGCTAAACAAGGTATCAGCTAGAAGTCTATAAGGTGTCAAGAAAAACCTCTTGTAGCCGACAGATAGCATTGCATAAGCCTAGGCTACAGGAGGTCTTCAAGACTTCGGACGGCTATATGAAATCTTGGCTATGCTTCTTTAAGACGTCAAAACGTCTTCGTGTAGATGACTTATAGATTTCTTCAATCACTTATTGTGTTTCGTGGTATGCCCAGTGCGGCTGGCCTGTTGTCTACTAGCTTGGATCCGCTGTTGAAGACGTCGCGGAAATCGATCATGTCTTTATTTTATTACAAAACGAGGAGCACAGTAAAACGGTGACGCGAGTAGTACCTTTACTACAGCGCTGGTCAGTTCCGAAGCGCCCTCAGCTGCGGCATCGATGTGAAACAGTTAGGCTTAGCGGCGACTACGGCAGCCAGGGAGCAGCGCAGTTCGTCGCTCGGCGTGTCCGCGGGCGGCGTCGTTGCCGAGAGCTCGACTGTCTCGCTGATTGTTTCAGCGGCTTGCGACTCGCAGTAGCAAGGCTGGAAAATCGAGCAGCGAGCGACTTGCCTGCGCGTCGTCTGCCACTTCTTTCGTGCACGTTAGGGACCCCGACTTTCCGCGGTTCGCCGCTGCGGCGCTGGCGTCGCGCTCCCAAACTTGAGCTTGGGTTCCAGTCACTAACACTGGGCCGCGGTCCGCGGCGTCCTGTATTACTCCGCTGACCAATCGCAACTGTAAACGAAATCAGTTTTTAATGATTGACTATATCAAACAATTCATGTAAAATTCTAGAGCTCATAATTCTTTCTCTGGTGATAAGCTTCTTTTTTATGTAACAAGAAATGTTAAACCAGCGGACTACTTTTTCGTAGTGGAGTGAATTCTCATTCTAGCAGGGGAATCTACCTGACAAAGCGTCATGTTTGTAAACAAAGGTGACGCTGCGGTCGGCAGCGACGCGCGGTGTAGGCAAAAACGTAGCATGCCCATCCCGCGCCAAGCGATGCTGCCTTCGAAACCAACTCGCGTACGCGCATATTTCAAAGCGTGCGCGTCGCTTGTGGTTAGAAACATTTTTGCTGGTGACCGGAGAGCAGTTCAGCACTTTTTCAACCTGTTCGCCAGACGGAATTATCTGGCGAAGCGCTGCATAGGCTTCCTTCTGCGCTCCTATATTTGGCAGCAACGACGCGGTTACGGCGGTCGACTAGGTTAATGTTGTGTCCCCTTATTGCTTTTGTGTGTGTGTTACCCCTGCAGTGTCCCGTCCGAACGGCCACTTGCCCCTTCTTCGCGCGCTGTCGCCGATGCCCCACACGGTGCGCCCCCGCATCCTCCTCCTGTTTTGGGAAGCCACTCCCTCCCGTGGACGCTTCTCCGCTCCCTCCTTTCTTCGGGCGGCCAGTTCGGCTCCTGCCTCGGTCGACGCTGGTCGCACCCTCATAAGCTTTAAATAAACAAAGTCTTAAAGTACCGTGTGCGTCTTTCGCTGCATTGAACACAGCGACCGGACACGACAGTGGCGACGAGAAAGTGGATTCGACCCGCGCTACGCAACGCTATTGACAAGCCATGGCTACGCGAGGGTTTCCCAATCAGATAGCAGAATTCAACGGCTCATCGTGGTCATCGTGGGTTGGACGCCTTCAGTTCTACTTTGAAGCTAACAACATCACAGACCCAGCCTTGAAGAGGGCCAACCTGCTGACGCTGTGCGGGGAGCAGACTTACGACACTGTCTGCGTCCTTATTCAGCCAAGCACACCAGCGGCAGTGTCTTACGACGACATCGTATCAGCACTGCAAAAGCACTACGATCCGAGGCCATCAGAGGTCTACAGCCGGGCTCGCTTCCAACGACGAGATCAACTGGGAGGAGAACAAGGGCGTCCGCAGAATTTTTTTCAGGGGGGGGCCCATTGGTTGTTGGCGCCGGAGGGGGGGGGGGGGGTATATTCGTAGCGAAAAGGCACTATTTGCGGAGTAAATTTATTTATTTATATATAAATAAACAATAAGTAAAATACACACATGAAAGAAAATTACAAGCAGCAAATTAAAGCGCGGATTGTAGAGATACATTGGAGTTTATCAACAAAGAAACAATTAAAATTAATAAAAATGCAAAAAGATACTATCAATACTCGAAGTGCTCAGTCTTACTGCATACGGGTTCTCGACTCACCCGAATTGATGACCAGCACACAGCGCAATATGTTCACAAACACGCAACTACAGTCACTCAGTCAGTCTTCCTTGAACAGCAACTGTAGGCGCCTCGGATTTTTCTGGGCGAATTGCGTAGTTACACGGGTGATAAATTCATTTCTGTGCTTCATTACACGCTCTCAGTGCACAGTCATCATATATATTGATTGGAAAAATGGTTGAACGAGTACGTTGAAAACAAAAGATGACTATATACAACGAAAACTTATTTACAAGATAAATGCACGCTCGCAGCTTCATACACCTCGCTCCATCTTGCTCGCGCATCCGCACAGTCGAGCAACCGCACACACACTGCTCGCCGCTTTCTCGTCCGCTGTCTTGGTTGTTCTCACCTTCGTTGACAACCCGCCACTAAAAACACCGAAGCACAAACACAGAGGCGCGCACATGTGCAAGGGCTTACTTGCCACAATATCCACGAATGCGCACTTTTGGGGTGTAAGGAACGCCGCGCGACTTCCGAGGGGAAGGGACACCCGCAACTAATTCGGTCGGAAAATTTGTTTTTGTGCTTTTATGGGGTTCGGAGCCCCAAAACGACTCAGGCTATAAGGGACGGAGTAGTACAGAGTTTCGGATAATGTCGACCACCTGGGTCTCTTTACCATGCACTGACACGCACAGTACATGGGCGCTGTTGTGATTTGAGGCCCAGCCAGAGGTGACAGGCGAGCCAGGCAGGCGCCATCGGGCTGCGTTGACCAAAGGCGCTGGTTTTCGGAGAAGACGCAAGGAACGCTGGTGTGGGGGCGCCTCTGGAGACTGCGTCGCCGTGAACAAAAGCAGCTAATCCCCTTTGCCGAAGGTTCTGAAAGCGGCGCTTCTACCGCACTGAGCTCTCCCGTGGATCGGAGGAGACAGCGAGCGGCGGCGGCGCCAACTCGTCGCCCGCTTGCCCCTGAGCAGCCCGACAAAGCGGGGGTGGACACGGCTGATTTGTCCTTCCCCCCTCAAGAATTCATCGGTGGCCGGCGTACGAACGTAACCTGATTCTAGCGAGCGACCTGTGCCCTCTTAGCGCGCGAGCGGCGCGAACTTGATTACTTTTGTATTTTGTAAATAGTGTACAAAGCTCTCCCCTGTCCTTTCTCGCTGTCGCTCCCCTCTATACTTCTCCTCAGTATCCTCTCCCTTTCCCTTTCGTTTCCGCCGGCTGCAGCTCGGGTGCTTAAGATATTAGATAGCAATTGCCGCGGCCGGCAACACTCTTTTGCTTCACTTTTTATTTTTATTTTATTTTTTAAATAAACCACTACCACCACCACCACCTGTGCCCTGTGCACTGTCTGCCTCGCTATCTCTCTAGAGATCAAAGAAACAGACACCCATCTCAAGACGGCTCGAAACACATGCTCGCCGGTGCCGCTGCATGTCTGCAACAGGTCGTCCTTCAGCAGAGCTGGCGGTGGCGTGGTTTGAAAACGGCGGAACGACGCGCGCCCGGACGCGGCATTTCGCAGATGTGACCAAGCGTCGAAGCGGGGCTGCTTTTACCCTTTTGGCTGAGCGCACCACCGCCCCTGGCGTGCGGCCATCACTCACGGTTCGAGTGAGTGATTTTCCAGGGGGGTGCAGCCGCCCCCCCTTGCCCCCCCTCCGGACGCCCATGGAGGAGAAACTGTGAGCGCCTACGTAGCCGCGCTCAAGAAGCTCGCTGCCGACTGCAATTTTGGAACGCTGTCGACAACAGCTACCGGGCAGGAGGGAGACGCAGCTTCTTCTGCTAACACCACCATGCTTCCCTTGGACGTGATGTTACGCGACAGATTTGTGTGCGGACTGAGTGACGAGTCACTGCAGCAGCGCCTGTTTGCTGAGAAGGACCTCACATTCAGCAAAGCTTACGACATCGCCGTTCGAGCGGAGAGCGCCGGTCACCAGCAGAGAGGGATTCGCCGGAACACCGAGCCGGTATACCAAACAAGCAGCCAGGTGCGCAAACCTTCTGTTGTTGCAAAATCGGTTAAAAAGGCACAACGCTGCTGGCGGTGTGACGACCAACACAACCCCCATGGAAGTCGATTCCAGTCAGCCACGTTTAATTTTTGCCACAAGCGAGGGCATATCGAGAGAGCATGCATTACGAAACGGAGACTTGCCAAGATAAAGTCACCTTCCCAGCCTAATCACAGCGTCAACGCCTCAAGAGAATACGCCGCTATCTGATCTCCATGGAACAACATCAGCAACACCATCTGTGTTGTACGACCTGCACACCATGAATCTCGGCACGCGACCGAAGATTTTTACAGAAGTAAGCGTACATCACCAGCTGATTAAGTTCGAGGTGGACTCCGGCGCGGCCTGTACTCTGATCAGTGAGGACACGTTCCGAACTTCATGGCCATCTGACGCACCAGCCCTGCAACAAGACGACACGCACCTGGGAACGTGGTCAGGACAGAATCTGCCACTATTGGGCTCTGCCAACGTGCAGGTTAATTACAACGGCCAGACCCATACGCTACCTCTGCTTGTTGTGAAGGGCTCAGGATCAAGCCTTCTAGGGAGAAACTGGTTTTCTCCATTAGGCGTGATGATATGCGGCATACACCAGACGCCGAGCCACAACATGGTTGAGCAACTGCAAGAGAAATACGAAAGAGTATTCTCGGAAGAGATTCCAGGAAACGAAGGGCCCCCGGTCACACTGGAGTTGTTGGACAACGCGCAACCAAAATTTCTGAAGGCCAGGCCGGTGCCGTTTGCTCTCCGAGCTTCAGTTGAAAAAGAGTTAAACAAACTGGAGCAGCAAGGTGTCATCGAGCCGACGCAACATTCACAATGGGCCACACCACTTGTGGTAGTTCGCAAGAAGAACGGCACGTCATACGCCTCTGCGGAGACTACCGGAGCACCGTCAATCTTGCGACTAAAGCGTCCTCGTACCCGCTACCAACACCTGAAGAAGTATTCAGTGTACTACGTGGCGCAAGAGTCTTCAGCACATTGGACCTCACCCAGGTGTATCAGCAGCTCAAGGTGAGCGAATCAACTGCTGAATTATTGGCCATTAACACTCTGAAAGGCTTATACAAAGTCAAGCGACTGCCTTTTAGTGTAGCTGCAGCCCCGGCCATATTTCAAAAATTCATGGAGACAGTGCTTCAGAGCATTCCTGGAGTTTGTGTCTACCTTGACGATGTCATCATCAGTGGCACTTCTTCTGAAGAGCATGCAGCGCGCCTAGAGCTCGTTCTCGGAAGGCTAGCAAACGCTAATTTGTGCATAAGCAAATCGAAGTGCTGTTTTGCGGTGCCAGAGGTGCAATTTCTGGGACACCCAATTGATGCGGAAGGCATTCACCCTACCGAGGACAAAGTGCGAGCGATCACAGAAGCACGAGCACCAACAAACAAGCAGGAGCGACAGGCTTTTCTCGGACTCTTGACGTTCCACGACCGGTTCTTGGAACAAAGAGCTACCGTGGCCAACGACCTATACCAACTCCTTCGGAAAGATGTGACATGGACATGGTCGCCACGCCATCAGCAGTCATTCGATGCCCTGAAAGACCTCATTCGAAGATGTACAGTCCTCCGCCACTACGACGAAAGGAAGCCTCTGCTTTTGGCTTGCGACGCATCTCCGTACGAAGTCGGCGCGGTTCTGTCGCAAACTGACGACCAAGGAAGGGAGGCCCCCATCGCCTTCGCCTCACGTACGTTGTCGCAAGCAGAACGCAACTACGCGCAACTTGACAAAGAAGGGCTAGCCATCGTCTACGCGGCGACACACTTTCATCAGTACATTGCCGGCCGAAAGGTGACATTTATAACCGATCACCGACCGCTATTGGGCATTCTGGGACCACAAAAGCCTATGCCACCAACCTTGTCTCCGCGAATGACACGTTGGTGCATCAAACTCTCAGCGTACGACTACGATCTGGTCTACCGCAATGGGAATAAACATCAAAACGCCGATGCGCTGAGCCGCCTGCCACTAGATGCAACTGTTGACGAACCCTTTCCACCAGGAGACGTTCTGATGTTCGAAGCACTGCCAGAACCTCCGCTTACAGCAGGCACAGTTGCAGCATCTACGCAGAAGTGCGCAGCTCTCCGTCTAGTTTACACAGCTGTTCAACAAGGCAACGTGCATAAACTCAAAGGGGACAACTTCGACGCTTACCGCAGGCGAGCTACTGAGTTGAGCACTCATCGCGGCTGCATCATATTTGGGTCCCGATCGAGTTGTGATTCCGAGTGAACTACGCGCACAGGCTATCCCACGAAACACAAAAAGCGCTAATAGACGTCTAAAAAAAGTCTTGGAAAGAAAAGCTTGACATCTAAAAGAAGTTTCAGCTAAGCAGTTTTTTAGACTTAGACGTTTAGTAGCCCTCTATTAGCTCTAACGCTACGCTTGTATACGGCTAGAAAACTTCTGAGGTAGAACTTTTACAGAATTTTTTTAGACGTTCCTTTTTTTTCGAAACGGGTGCCTGGATTATTTTACGCATTTGAATACTGATTTCAGTGCTGCGTTTAAACCCTCTAAAGCTTTAAAAATGTTGTTGTTCATTTTTCTGGTATACACAACTCAAAAAAGAACTCAAAGCTGATTTGAAATGACCCGAACAATGAGCCCACATTACAAGGGATGTATGGCTGTAGTAATGAGGCATAAATGCATGTGCTAGCACACTTTTCAGTCACTGCGTTACTCTTTATTGAATCCAGTGCATACACCCACACAAAAAAAGAAAAGGATCAGGAAATTAATGTTAGAAGCCACGGAGGAGGTAGCTTCACTGGGTTGGCTGACGTTACAACGGTAAGCACTTGGATGGCGGGGAAGTGTCGAGCAGCAACCAATTGTTAAATCAAAAATTAATTCGGCCCCGGGCCTTGTTCACAACGGATGCGTTGATGAGCAAGTTGCTGTGACGTGGATGGCACTGAAGAGCTCGCTAGGTGTTCCAAAAATCGCTTTTCTTGCACGGAGGATGCCAACTAGACGGTAACAAGGGGAAGTCAAATCCAGCTCGGTTCAGCAGCCTGCACAAGTGAAAAATATTAGAGTAACCAAAAGCACAGTCAGTCAGGTGCATATGTAGAATGGCCAATGAGGAGTCGGAAGCAAATAAGACCAGGAAATGGCAAGGAGTGACAGCACAGGCAATAAAATAAGCTAATTAAAAACATCGATGCATATATGATGTCACTGCAAGCGGCATTTCAGCAGAAGGCTACGGCTCACCATAAACTCAAGAAGTCAATCACTGTGGAGGCCTTTAACAGAAGCAAAATCGAAACAGCGTGCATGGACACTGAAAGCCAAGCAGTCAATAGCAAGTGCACTGCCTTACTGTGATGCACACTGTACTCATAGAACCTCCTAAGCTGCATCTTGCAAACAGGCTTTCTCTTACCTGCAAGATGTGGCTGAATCAAAAGTGGTTGATGTTTGACATCTTGCACCGTCGCATGAAAACATTGCAGAGATGCTGCTGTCCTGGTAATGCCTGCATCACTTCAGTATACACCAGAGATGTGTTATATCTTGGACCTTAACTTGACAGCCACACAAGGCACATCTGAAAGATAAGACAATTAAAAGTGCGTGTGTATAAGGTTCCTAACACTGCATTGCCAAAGAAGCCCTTTCTAATCTGTACGATGAAGCTCAAACAGTGGGCAAGAGATTACTTACACCACTGCACAAGAAGCATTAGTCCAGATTCCCACCTCAGAAATGAAACAATCTCCAGGCCAAGTCATCTGAACAACCAGGTACAAGGTGCTGCTATAAATTTGCGTGAAACTAGACCAGGTCCTTGCTCCTCCGGCCAACAGTTGGAGTTCTAAAGGACAAACAAATAATGGGGCTTGTGGAATGAACATTAGCAAAGAGCCTAGACATATACAAGAAATCATGAAGTGAAAGAAAAGGTGTCAGCTGCAAAGCGTGCCTACCAAAACTCGAGAAGTTAAGCAAGAAAGGAGGTCCTCTGAAAACCACTGTTGAACAGCCTGTACACAAAACGAAATGTACACAGTGAAGTAGGGTCAACGCCAGCTGTGCACGGTGCAATGGTTTTCCAAAAAATAAAAGCTGCCATGCCTGCAAAGATCCGTAGTACTTCACTGCACTGTCAAACAGCCTGCACACATACAGAGCAGCACCACTGAGTAAACTACCTTTGTGCCGGGGCTCTCAATCGCAATGAAATAAAAGCTTGACGCAGTTAAGATAACCAAAGCCTTTTTAACGCGAGTTTCACTGACGGCAATCACAGCAAGGAGAAATGGAGCACACAGGTGGCCAGATGAGAGTCCTTGGCAAGAATAAAACCCTGCCAGAATGCAATAGAGCACAGACTTTAATCAATGTGTGGGAAAAAATCCGCGCCTTATCAACCTACGCTTAAACAAAGCTGGTTGGTTTGAAGCTTTGTCACGTTCACCTTGTCACCGCCTTGATAAAGCAACTCGCATGCGAGAGCAGCCTAGCTGTATCCACTTAACAAAAGCTCAAATACATGCAAATGCCCTGTTTTAATACATTCAACGCTGCACTTTGGTACGTAAAACACTGGCTGATACTGTTTTGTGATTTGTAAACCAAAGGTTCAATGAGGCGCGTTAGTGGCTTAGCCGGCAAAGCCGACGCTTTCACCACAGAAGAGAAATGGAACGTTACTTACTTTTGCGGAAAACGAGGCTCACATCTCAGTGCAACACTGGTAGTAAACGATACCGCAGAAAAGGGGGAAAATGCAAACTGCAGCGGCGTGAAGTGCCAACCAGCGCGGAAAAAAGTGCGCAGCGAAACATACTACAACGTGCGCAGCAACCGCTTCGCGCGCGTAGCTCAGTAGCTATCGCTAGGCTCTGCAACGCCAAATGACCAAATGAAGTACTAAATTTCTAAACGTAAAAGTAAACAAATCATCAAAGAACCAAAAAACAAATTGAATCTAATACTTTCATGTAAAACTAAGCACTTGCAGCTTCCACTAAGATTTTTTTTTTTGCTTTAAACGGTTAAAACCACTTTGGCAAACTATGCATCGCCACCGTGCGGAGCGACACCAAACAGCAAGCTGCGGCGTGACAGCGTGACTCGAGAAAGATTGCCTCCAAGATACGCCGCCACGAAAAGATAGCGCGCGGGTGATCTGCGCGATAAACCGCACGAGCGAGCTCGGCGTAGGCGGCGGGAAGGCGGCGAAGGCAGCGTGCGCTGCGCCTGTCAATCCGCATGCTGCCGCCAGTTAGCCGAGGCGTAACAGAGGCGTTCGCAACATGAAGCAATTTTTTTCGCTCGCGTAACTACCGTCGGCTTTCAGGGCCATTATATGTTACCTAAATCCAGCCTTACGAGTGGCGGGTTAGCTGCACTCGATGTGGAACGTGATTCGGGCTCCGTAGGAGAAAACGCGCTTTCTGTGTTCGAATACAAAGAGCGACCGGTCTTTGCACCGGCGCGCCTGTTCTTCGAAACGTCAAGCAGGAGGGCCATCTAATTTATGTGCCGTGGTTTACAGCATGTTTAATCCACGGTGGCAACTCTCTGCTGATTGCTGGCGCATCTCCTTGACGTGGTCTCAAGTTCCACGTGTTAGAAACAAGTCTAGAAAACATCTGACTACAGATGTTTCACAGAAGTTTCACAGCAAACGTCTGACTGCAGATGTTTAAGAGACGTCGCAGAGGAAACTTCTTCTTCTCGACATCTATGAGACGTTTGAACACAGCGCAAGACGTTTGTAGTCATTTGAAGCTGTTCCGAGACGTTCGTAAGACGTTTTGTGTTTCGTGGGATGTCTCTCATCCACGCTGGACATCGAGGCATCGTTGCAATGAAAAAGTGTGCCAGAAGCTACATGTGGTGGCCTGGCATTGACAACGACATCGAAACAGTGGTGCGAGAATGCAAGCCTTGCCAGCTGGAACAGCCGGAGCGCCCCGCCGAAAGCTCCTGTCCCAGAATGGGAAAAGCCAGACACACCATGGCACACATTGCACATTGATTTTGCAGGACCAATTGAGGGCTGCACTTTCCTTGTGGTCGTAGACGCCTACACAAAGTGGCTTGAGATAAGGCAAATGGGACAGACGACTTCAGCAGCAGTCATTGACAACCTCCGATCACTATTTGCAACGTTCGGCCTGCCACGCAAGGTAGTATCGGACAACGGAACACCGTTTGTGTCTGCGGAGATTCTCAAGTTTTATCGCGACAACGGGATCTCCTCAGTCACATCGGCCCCCTACCACCCAGCGACAAACGGACAAGCCGAGCGCTACGTAGCCGAGCTAAAACGCGCCCTTGAAAGAGATCAGACAGGCTCGCTGCAGCGCCGCCTTGCGCGCTTTCTCTTCAAGCAGCACACGACGGTTCAGAGCACAACAGGCGAGACCCCCTCGAAAATGATGTTCGAGCGTGAAATGCGAACCCAGCTCACAGCCATCCTCCCCGAGCCAAAGGCAAAGACGTTCCGGGAAGAAAAAGCAATTCCGCGCTGCGGCACGCTTAATGAGGGGCAGCGCGTCCTCGCCCGACAGTTGGCTCGTCAACATACATGGCACAGTAGCACGCCGACATCTCAACCAGCTGCGTAGATTTACGACGCCGTCTGAGAGCTGTCCGCCAGCGGAGAGAACACGTGCACCATCTTCCCACATAGCCTGGCACCTCTCCCCGGAAGAAGAGACTTCGCCCAGGACAGACCTAGGAGACACAGCGAACAACAGCCAGCCTACAAGTGTTTCTCCCCCGAGCGTACAAAGCCAGCGCGCCTCCACGCGTGAGCGCCGACCCCCTGCACGCTACCAGGCAACTTTCTAAGGGGGAAGGAAGTGTTGTGTCCCCTTATTGCTTTTGTGTGTGTGTTACCCCTGCAGTGTCCCGTCCGAACGGCCACTTGCCCCTTCTTCGCGCGCTGTCGCCGATGCCCCACACGGTGCGCCCCCGCATCCTCCTCCTGTTTTGGGAAGCCACTCCCTCCCGTGGACGCTTCTCCGCTCCCTCCTTTCTTCGGGCGGCCAGTTCGGCTCCTGCCTCGGTCGACGTTGGTCGCACCCTCATCAGCTTTAAATAAACAAAGTCTTAAAGTACCGTGTGCGTCTTTCGCTGCATTGAACACAGCGACCGGACACGACAGTTAACTTATTAAATAATGAGCCATGCAAATGCGATCTTCATTGGTAATGTCTGAAAAAAATGCTTTTTTATTTGCTTGGCTTGAAGAGAGGTGCATAGGCGAATAGATAGAAGTTTACCTCGAGCTACAATGAAGTTACGTTTGCTCTGCAGAGCTCAATATTCTGCTTGCAGGCCTTATTCTAGCTGCTTGATAACTGGTTTTGGTCCGGTATTTGCTGTTTTCGCCAGGTTCTGATTGACCAGCAATTGTAAAATTCAGGTAATATGGGATATCGCCACATGATTTTACTGATACCTTAGCGACGTTTAATCGTTTTCTGGGATAGGTGGTCAAAAAACTTACATGTTGAAGCTCGTGGGAGCGAAAATAGAGAAAAAACTATGCTTCGTATATTCCTATATACTACCGGACTACAGTGCTGCTTCAAACGTCGCGCTTAGTGGCCCGACGAGCGCTGAAGGCGACTGGCAGCAGCTGTTTTTCTTTCTTTTTTTCGCGAAGAGATGCCCGGGACGTAGTCCGGGTGATTGCCACCTGAAAACGGTCCCCTGCGTTCAATTTACGGTCACACTTACATGGAATGTCGCGCCCAGACTTCTCATAATGAGAGCCCGACAGAACGCGAACAAGCTGCAGACGTTGATTCTTGTACTGTTCGCCGCGCGACTGAAGAGCAAACATGCGGATTAAGAGACGCAAACTATCATATTTCGATGCAGAAATGCTCCGCGCAGCCAATACGTCGCCTAACTTTTTCCGCTCTACGGCCGCTGCGCATCGCTTTGGCCCATATTTAAATGCGATAAACTTGAGGAAACTTGTGCCGCTGCCTTTATTCCGCATTGCGGTTCAACCACCCGCACCACAACTCGCCGGAATATTGCAAAATGCGTTCAAAAACGCTCAAGCGAGGCATACCCAAGGCACACGGTACCGGCTTTTGCCTACACAACGAAAGTCACTGCTGACTCCAGCGCCGCCGCATCTACGTGACATCACGGCCCGACGCTTGTTCTTTTACCCTCGCACGCAGGCTGCGGGCGCGCTCCTACTCTCGACACCAGTCGCCATCTGTCGGCGCGCGCGGCCCGATGGACTGCGGGTCGCGCAGGCGCCGCGCATGGAACGCGTGTTTACTTGTTCGCTTCTGTCGTTATCACTTAACGTATGAGGGTGTGTGCTGTGCGTCACTACTCATATTTCCCCTCTACCAGACAGTTCTGCGGTTATCTTGCGCGCACTTACTCGTTAACGTGACATCCGAGTGTAGTCGGCCAGGTAGCGTTCGGACTGGAAACCGGTACTTCTAAGCAGACTTCTGCGCTGGCGTGTCGTTTGTTGTCGCCTTTTATGTGCGCTATTATCTATGATAATTTTATGCATCAGAAAGTAGATTTATTGATGTGACTCAGTGGAGTAGTAAGTGGATAGGCGAGCTGCAGACTAAAGGTTGTTCCGATGAAGCGCGCGCGTTTTCAGTCACCTGTACGTGTTCAGCATCGTTGCGCTGTACTTGCTCTTAACACATTTCATGCAGAGGATTGTAAGCACGACCGCTACCAATTTCAGCAGCTCTTTCCGCACGCATGTCACAGGAATCGGGGGGGGGGGGGGGGTAAAAGGTTTACCGTAGTATATATCTTTCTGCTGTTGGTATCTACCTTAATCATAGGAAAATATGCGCGATTTCATTGCATTCTTTCACACTTAGCCAAACGGCTACGC
The DNA here is from genome assembly GCF_055824585.1 of Amblyomma mixtum. Taxonomy (NCBI): domain Eukaryota; kingdom Metazoa; phylum Arthropoda; class Arachnida; order Ixodida; family Ixodidae; genus Amblyomma; species Amblyomma mixtum. Next base: position 273,373,997 of record NC_143014.1, on the reverse strand, counting down.
AAAGCTGTCACACGCGGCGAGAGCTCCCGAATAAAATAAACGCGACTTCGGATCTCAGAATTCGGGAAATTTAGGCTGGATTCGCTGGTCATATCTATATTCAAGCTTTGATAAGCGAAAGTATGTTTTATGCATGGTTTATGCACCAGGTTGCATAAACCATGACGAAATTTATTCTCTGTTCGCGCTGCTACTCGGTTAAGCTCACAGTGGTAATTTGTTGATAAACTGGCACACCACGCACGCGACAAAAAAGCACTTTTTGTGGGGGGTGCTTTATGGCCCGCAGGAAGGATTAATAGTGCTTGGGAATTGGAACTGCATGCTAGCCACACACCTAATGCTTGATTTGAAGAAAAAGTTCTCTTTGGGGTGGAGCACCACACGGTAGCGATATAAGTAAGAGCTTTTTTTTTCTCTCTTTACCTTCTTCTTCCTGTGTTGTGTTCGCGCTGTTGATACATATAAGTACGAGCGCGCGCTAAGCGCCGGCACAATTAACGTCAATATAAAACTAAATGCCATTATAACTCATCAATGTTATCGCTTTGATAACGTAAATACTTCCTGCATCACAGCCACGCTGCAGAAGTATGCTCGCGCGGCCGCAGAGCTGCCGCAGCCCCGCAGTCCCCAAAGAAACGCCCGCACCGCGGCGCGCCAGTCGGCGGAAAATGGTAGCGCCGGGGAGCGGCTCTGGATTCTGTTCTATTTACGTTTCAAAGAGATAACACTGATGCGCTATAATGGCATTTAGTTTGACATTCATGTTAAATGTGCCGACGCTTAGACCGCGCTCGGGCTTATATCGCTACCGTCTTGCTCCGCCGCAAAGAAAACTTTTTGTTCAATATCAAGCATTAGGTGTGCGGCTAGCGTGCAGTTCCAATTCCAACGCACTCTTAATCTTTCCTACCGGCCATAAAGCACCCCTCACAAACAGAGCTTTCTTGTCGCATGCGTGGTGCGCCGGCCGTTTATTAACAAATTACCGCTGTGAGCTCAACTGAGTCGCAGCGCCAACAGAAAACAAATTTTGTCATGGTTTATGCAACCTGGTGCATGAAAACATACTTTCGCTTAATTTATCAAAGCTTGAATAGATATTAGCAGAGAAGCCAGCTTTCACGAATTCTGAAGTACGAAGTCGCATTTATTTTATTCGGGAGCTCTCGCCGCGTGTGAGAGCGTAGCCGTTTGTCCAAGTGTGGAAGAATGTAATGAAATCGCGCATATTTTCCTATGATTAAGGTAGATACCAACAGCAGAAAGATACTACGGTAAACCCTTTACCCCCCCCCCCCCCCCCCCGATTCCTCTGACATGCGTGCGGAAAGAGCAAGTGAAATTGGTAGCGGTCGTGCTTACAATCCTGTGCATGAAATGTGTTTAATGGGAACAAGAGCAAGCTCAGCGCAAGGATGTTGAACACGCACTGGTGATCGAAAACACGCGCTTCGTCGGGACAACCTTCAGTCTGCAGCTCGCCTATGCAGTTACTACTGCACTGAGTCAAATCAATAGATCTACATTCTGATGCATAAAATTATCACAGATGATAGCGCACGTAAAGGGCGACAACAAACGACACGCCAGCGCAGAAATCTGCTTAGAAGTACCGCGGTTTCCAGTCCGTACCCTACCTGGTCGGCTACCCTCGGATGTCAAGCTAATGAGTAACGTGCAAGATAACCGCAGTATACTCTCTGGAAGAGGGAAAATGTGAGTAGTGACGCACAGCACACACCCTCGTAAGTTAGCTGATGGAGCACAACAACGGCAGAAGCGAACACGTAAACATGCGTTCTAAGCCGGCGCGACCCGTACTCCCTCGGACTATACCCTCGGACCGCGCGCGCCGACAGATGGCGACTGGTGTCGAGAGTAGGAGCTCGCCCGCAGCCTGCGTGCGAGGGTAAAAGAATCTGGTCCATAGGCTCGGCTGAACAGTCTTGCTATGGATAATGCTAAGGAGAAAGCAAGAAGACAGACGGAGGCGAGGAAGAATTAGGCAACGTGCTTTCGCATTCCTTTAAGTAAACCAGAGTTAAACCACAGCCAATTTTTAAAATATTTCCTTCGGGAAAACAGGGTGCGGCCCATACGCGGGTGCGTTTATGTGGTATGTTGAATTTTACGAGTCGAAAAATGTGTGGAAATTTTACTACGCCGCGTACACCCCGCTAGAAGTGCAAAAAGAGCACAAACCCAAGTCGTTCACGGCCACTCTAGTGCAAAGAAATATCTAACGGCAACACAACACGCACTCGAAAACACAAGCGAGGACTACGTGATGTTAGAAATAATCCCAAACAGAAAAGGGGACAACAGTCTCTTTATTGTGAATATATACAACTCACCGGAAAACCGGGGCACAGGGCTGGCGGACCTATTACGCAAAGCCATTAGACTATCTTATAAGAAGGGATTAGTAATCACGGGGGACTCAACGCCCCGCATCAGGCATGGGGATATCGGACGGCCTCCCCTAAGGGAAACAAACTATGGACAGAAATCCAAAACTTAAGGCTCACGCTACTAAACAACCCGCAAGACCCCACGAGGATAGGCAATATATCGTCAGCGTAGACACGTCCCCAGACTTGACGCTAGGCAAAGACCTCGAGGGTGAAAGATGGTCAAACACAGGACACACCATGGGTAGCGATCACTACATCATAGAGATTGAAACACAAACCAGGCCGATGAAGGGGAAGCTGCGCGAAACGAAGCTGACAGACTGGGACACCCTCCGAAAAGTCTGGGACCTGCTCCGAGGGAGATATCGGATCTAAATCAATGGGTTGAGACACTCAAAAGAGACGTAAACAGTCACACTAGACAGACCCCAACCACCGCACATGACATCACAGACTCGAGGCTGGCCCACATGTGGGAAGCCCACGAGAGCCTCTTGAAGAGGTGGAAAAAACAGAAACACAATAGAAGGCTAAAGAAGAGAATATCGACACTCGAAAAACATATAGAAGACTACACAACGAGCTTCAGCGTCAATACTGGGGACAAATTTGCGATGAAATGAATGGAAAGCTAGGGTGCAAGAACACGTGGCACCTTCTTCGCCACTTACTAGACCCAGGACAAAGTCGGCGGCACAAGGGCAGCTTAAACGATTGATTCACAAATACCAGGGAACAGCCGCGGACCTAATAGAGGAACTGAAGAGCAGGTACCTTAACACAGACAAAGGGGGTTCATCTCCAGCTTACCAAGGAGCAGAGAACACACAGCTAGATGAGGACATCTCGATAGCGGAGGTATGGAGAGCAATGAGTCAACTAAGAACCACGTCGGCAGCGGGGGCAGATAGGGTAACCAACAAAATGCTAAGGAACCTAGATCTAGTCTCGGTCACGGCAGTCACAGATTACCTAAATGAGATATGGAAACGAGGTAGTCTATATACTTCACAATGGAAACATGCCAAAGTAATCTTTATTCCAAAACCCCCGGGAAGAAACTTGAAGTGGGCAACCTCAGGCCGATATCGCTAACGTCCTGCCTGGAGAAGCTGATGAAACATGCCATATTAAACAGACTCCAGGAATACGCAGAGGAAAGGGAGGTATTTCCTGAAACGATGCTAGGCTTCAGGAGCAAGTTGTCCACGCAGGACGTCATGCTCCAGCTCAAAGCAGACATCATAGACCCACCCAACAAAGGGGGCGCCAAAACTATACTGGGCCCAGACCTACATAAAGACTTCGATAACATCAAACACGAGGTCATACTAACTAATCTGGCGGAGATTGCCCCTGGAAAGCGGACCTACGATTACGTAAGGGACTTTCTAACCGGCAGAACCGCAGAAATAAATCTAGGAGACATCCAGTCAGGAACTATTAAGCTGGGAGACAAGGGAACTCCGCAGGGCTCAGTGCTCTCTCCTTTCTTATTCAACCTGGCGTAGAAGAACCTACCGCCGATATTGAAGACTGTCGAAGGTATAAACCATATGCTATATGCGGATGACATAACAATATGGACGCATACAGGAAACGATGGGGAAATAGAACAAAATCTCCAACACGCGATCGATATTGTCCAGGATTACGCGGAATGGGCAGGACTAAAATGCTCGCCAAGCAAATCCGAACTTCTGGTGGTGGTGGTGGTGAAAACTTTTATTTTGTGAAAAAGAGTTTGGGAGCCACAGAGTGGCCCCGCTACATGGTCGGCGTCCCTAGTCCGGGACACCGCACGACGAGGCCCCGTCTCTCGCCCGTTTCACCAGAGCCCTTTGGGACTCAAGCGAGGAGCAGTTGAGGAGGGCAGTCTCCCATGCCTCTCTGGAAGGAGTAGGGGAAGGGGGGAGGTGGGGATTTTGAGTACATGCCCACACCATGTGGAAGATATCACAGGTCTCCCCACAGTGTGGGCATCGCCCATCCGTGTTAAGATCATAATGTTTTATTATTGCAGGACAGAGTAGAGTACCTGTCTGCAGGCGCCATAAAGTTCGCTCCTCCGTCTTACTCAGCCCTTTTGCAGGGGCCGGGAAAAGGCGGTGGTTGTCGCTATAATGTGTTAATATTTCCCTGAATCGCAGCAGCGGCTGGTTAGTCTCCGAGCCAGAAGAGCTGGGATGAGGAGCCCGGTGAGTAAGCGCTCGGGCAGCTGCGTCAGTGGCCTCATTACCTCGTAAGCCCTGGTGGCCAGGAGCCCAAATGATTCGTTTGGGTGTTGGATCAGTGGCAGTCCGTCGTAGAATACAAGCAGCTAAGGGGGAGATCTCCCCTGCCAAGTGATGTTCACATGCTTTTCGGGAGTCCGTGATGATTATTCTCGAATTGGCGTGGGCGGCAGCAAGCGCTGTCGCCAAGGGCGTCCGCAGAATTTTTTTCAGGGGGGGGCCCATTGGTTGTTGGCGCCGGAGGGGGGGGGGGGTATATTCGTAGCGAAAAGGCACTATTTGCGGAGTAAATTTATTTATTTATATATAAATAAAAAATAAGTAAAATACACACATGAAAGAAAATTACAAGCAGCAAATTAAAGCGCGGATTGTAGAGATACATTGGAGTTTATCAACAAAGAAACAATTAAAATTAATAAAAATGCAAAAAGATACTATCAATACTCGAAGTGCTCAGTCTTACTGCATACGGGTTCTCGACTCACCCGAATTGATGACCAGCACACAGCGCAATATGTTCACAAACACGCAACTACAGTCACTCAGTCAGTCTTCCTTGAACAGCAACTGTAGGCGCCTCGGATTTTTCTGGGCGAATTGCGTAGTTACACGGGTGATAAATTCATTTCTGTGCTTCATTACACGCTCTCAGTGCACAGTCATCATATATATTGATTGGAAAAATGGTTGAACGAGTACGTTGAAAACAAAAGATGACTATATACAACGAAAACTTATTTACAAGATAAATGCACGCTCGCAGCTTCATACACCTCGCTCCATCTTGCTCGCGCATCCGCACAGTCGAGCAACCGCACACACACTGCTCGCCGCTTTCTCGTCCGCTGTCTTGGTTGTTCTCACCTTCGTTGACAACCCGCCACTAAAAACACCGAAGCACAAACACAGAGGCGCGCACATGTGCAAGGGCTTACTTGCCACAATATCCACGAATGCGCACTTTTGGGGTGTAAGGAACGCCGCGCGACTTCCGAGGGGAAGGGACACCCGCAACTAATTCGGTCGGAAAATTTGTTTTTGTGCTTTTATGGGGTTCGGAGCCCCAAAACGACTCAGGCTATAAGGGACGGAGTAGTACAGAGTTTCGGATAATGTCGACCACCTGGGTCTCTTTACCATGCACTGACACGCACAGTACATGGGCGCTGTTGTGATTTGAGGCCCAGCCAGAGGTGACAGGCGAGCCAGGCAGGCGCCATCGGGCTGCGTTGACCAAAGGCGCTGGTTTTCGGAGAAGACGCAAGGAACGCTGGTGTGGGGGCGCCTCTGGAGACTGCGTCGCCGTGAACAAAAGCAGCTAATCCCCTTTGCCGAAGGTTCTGAAAGCGGCGCTTCTACCGCACTGAGCTCTCCCGTGGATCGGAGGAGACAGCGAGCGGCGGCGGCGCCAACTCGTCGCCCGCTTGCCCCTGAGCAGCCCGACAAAGCGGGGGTGGACACGGCTGATTTGTCCTTCCCCCCCTCAAGAATTCATCGGTGGCCGGCGTACGAACGTAACCTGATTCTAGCGAGCGACCTGTGCCCTCTTAGCGCGCGAGCGGCGCGAACTTGATTACTTTTGTATTTTGTAAATAGTGTACAAAGCTCTCCCCTGTCCTTTCTCGCTGTCGCTCCCCTCTATACTTCTCCTCAGTATCCTCTCCCTTTCCCTTTCGTTTCCGCCGGCTGCAGCTCGGGTGCTTAAGATATTAGATAGCAATTGCCGCGGCCGGCAACACTCTTTTGCTTCACTTTTTATTTTTATTTTATTTTTTAAATAAACCACTACCACCACCACCACCTGTGCCCTGTGCACTGTCTGCCTCGCTATCTCTCTAGAGATCAAAGAAACAGACACCCATCTCAAGACGGCTCGAAACACATGCTCGCCGGTGCCGCTGCATGTCTGCAACAGGTCGTCCTTCAGCAGAGCTGGCGGTGGCGTGGTTTGAAAACGGCGGAACGACGCGCGCCCGGACGCGGCATTTCGCAGATGTGACCAAGCGTCGAAGCGGGGCTGCTTTTACCCTTTTGGCTGAGCGCACCACCGCCCCTGGCGTGCGGCCATCACTCACGGTTCGAGTGAGTGATTTTCCAGGGGGGTGCAGCCGCCCCCCCTTGCCCCCCCCTCCGGACGCCCATGGCTGTCGCTACTTCCTCGGCCCGCATTGAATTCGGGGCTCGAAAGGAGAGTCCATCAACATGCATTTCCTGGTGAACGACAGCGGCCGAGTAAAATCCCGTGGGCGATGGCCCTGCTACGTCAACATGGTGATCCGGGGGGCTAGCAAACGCGATACCAACGCAGGAGACATTCACGTACTGGTAAATGAGACTCCGGCAGAGTTGACAAAATCACGGTCCTAGGACTTATAATACAGGACAATAGAAAGAAAACAATAAACAGGCTTAAGTCCACAATTAACATGACAACCAGGCTCATATAAGGCGAATAGCTAACAAAAGACGGGGAGTCAAAGAGAAAGCTCTCTGCCGAATGGTTCAGGCTTTCGTGATAAGCAGAATAGTTTACGCCGTTCCCTACCTCAAGCTAGGGCTGGCGGAACAGAACAAAATAGATGGGATCATAAGGCAGGCATATAAAGCAGCATTGGGGCTGCCCCACTGCACTCCTACGGAAAGACTTCTTAAACTGGGGATCTACAACACCACCACGGAACTATGCGAGGCACATATATTTGCGCAATTAAGGAGGCTTGCGACCTCACCCCCGGGGAGAAAGATCCTGAGCAACCTAGGATTACATGATAGAATTCCGGAAAGAAACGCGCAGGCAAAATTACCGACCAAAGTTAGAAAATTACTCACTATTAAACCACTTCCAAAAAACATGCACCCTGCTTTTCACGAAGGCAGGAGGAGAGCCAGAGGGCCCTTGAAACCAAGCTCGAAGGCTCGGAATACAACCTATGTAGACGCGGCGGAATACGAAGGAGGCGACTCCTTTGTGGTCGTGGCCGTGAACGACTCGGGTGAAACATTAACGGCCGGTTCGGTCAAAACAAAAAACTCAGGGACAGCGGAGGAGGCGGCTATCGCCATGGCAATGGCCAGCACCAAAGCAGTCACCATAATTAGCGACTCCAAGGTGGCTATCAACAATTTTGCGCGGGGTATGATCTCCCAGGAGGCAGAACGAATATTAAGACATCAAGACTGGGACCAAAGAGAGGTGGAACTAATATGGGTGCCGGCACACTCGGGGAACAGGGGAAACGAGTTGGCTATGTCAGCCGAGCAGTGGGCCGGGTTGACTCCCCAAATTTCACGAGAGAATTGCATTCATATCATTTCACGAATACACCAATCAGTTTAAACTGGAAAGGATCGAGATCTATCCGCCACCAAACAAAAAGCTCGACAAAAGCCAGGAGGTAACGTGGCGTCGGCTCCAGACGCGAGCCTTCTTTAGCCCGTCGAGACTAGCACACATGTATCCAACACAATACAACGCTACTTGCAAACAATGCGGCGAGATAACTGGATATGACCACATTTTATGGAGCTGCAAAAAGGCGCCGCCACCAGCGGACCTACTACCAGTCCCTTCTCTAGAGCGGTGGGAGGCTATACTGGCCAGCTCAGACCCGTTGACGCAAGTCCGGGCCACTGAGTGGGCTCACAAGGTCGCCAAGAGCCATGGGCTCGAAGCCACCTAGTATAATGTCCACTAGGGCTCAGTGCTAACAATAAACGTTTTCCAATCCAAATACCCCGCGTAAGAGGCGCACCCCGAACTTTGAGACGGATTTTTTGAAAAAAAAAGTGCGCCTATTATGCGAGCAAATACGGTACAGCTACTAGGCACCATATTTTATATGTTAGGCAATACCAGGTTTCAGATAAAATATGGCAGTGGTTTAGCTCTGGTTAAACCTGGTTGTGTTGCGAAAGCGATGGCTGCCTGGCTGCGCTTAGGATTCACTTGAAGCGAGCGCCGGCGGCGCCATCTGGCGAAGCGCGGCGGTGGCACCTGCTGCGGTTGCTAGGCGACGGCTCGAGTCATTCCTGGAGTCGCAGCCAGTTTCGCCACGGCGACAGTGCGGCCACGCTGAAGAGGCGAAACGGTGGGCGTAGTGTTGCTTTCGCAACAAAAGGCCTTAGGAAGCCTCTTGATCAATGCTTCGAAGATCGACACACACCATTTTAAATAGCATATGTTAGGGCACCTAAAACCGGGAAGAATTTTCGATGTTTGTTGCAACGCTGTACAGTTCTAGAGTGAAAAAAATTCAGGGGGTGCTTTAGCTTTCTTAAGTGCTGCAAGGCAAAAGTGTTGCCTGGCGCAGTTTTTCTTTTTCAATTTTTTTTTCATATCTTTATTTTACTTTTTATTTTCTTATTGTAGTTTTTATTTCGTTTTATTTTGTTTTTTATTTTTTTCTATTTCATTAATTTTATTTATGAAACCCATGCATTCACTAGATGTGCCTTTATTCATGCTCAAACCCTGAGCCTTCATGGCGGTGTGGTAGTCTCCACTTCAAATGCTCCCTGGTTCGATTCCCAGCCTCAACACAGTTGTTTTTTTAAGTAGTGACGCCGAAACGCGGACACACATTCCTTGGTCACGACAGTATCAGGCATTCAAAGCTGTTGCCTTAATATGCAGAATTGGGCCCCCTCCGATTATTCAAATGCGCTGGGAAGTTCGTGTATTAATAGCACAGACCTGAAACTTCAGCACATTCCTCATCTAAGTGTATGTTATACAAATCCCCGAAGCATTTTTTGCAGGTGCTTTTGTTCACGTTTTTGTACCCCTTCCCAATAAGTTACGCACCCTGCTGCTGCCACTGCCGGCAGATGGCGGAAGTAGGCTGCACATGGCTGAATTTACTTGTCTGATGGGGAAAGGCAGCCAAGAATAACATTTGTTTCAAGGACTTACCTGCTCCTAGCATTTCTAGCATGCTGGAAGGGACGACACTAGCACTTGTGACCAGACAGGGGTGACCCATGACACATTAGCGTGACGCTCCCAACATTCAGCAAGCCATGTGTGCGCCACACGCCATCCCCTCTAGTCACGTAAAGAAGCAGGCCAAACGTGATGTGTTAGATGCTATGATGGGGCACAAGTGAACCTTTAAAATCAGGCAGGTTGAAGGAAATCCGGGAAAGAGCCAAGCTAGGTATTTCCGGATCACCTCCAATGGTAGGGTGTCGCTGCAAAAGAAGTAATCGCCCTGGCTCCGAGCTTCAGAAGAGGAGGAGCCTTCAAGGAAATGTACGGCATCAAGTATTTTCTCTGGAATGGTCTGTAAAACATTAGTAAACATGCATCACATTGTAGAATTTGCCCATACCTGCCAATAATTTATAACTGAATTTCTTCTCCAATCCAATTCGGGTTTTGGTTTCAGCAGCTGAACTGAGACTATGTCACAAGTAGGAATGTGGTTGTGTGAAGCACAAGAGAACTGCAATGCCGTAACTGTTAGCCAACTCTCCATTTTCCAGTCTCCTAGGGTAGGCTGATACAAGAGGAGAGCAAATTAAAACTTCGAAGCAGTAGTTCTTGTATGCCCCATGTAACCTCAGCCCTATTTGTGACGTCACCACTGTTCCAAAGAAAGCGAGCAGTAAAATTTTCGTACCCACTGCGATGGCCTAGTGGCCCAAGGGCACGGGACTGAATCCTGGCACCAGCATTTCGATGAAGGCAAAATGCAAAAGACGCCAATGGGCTGTGCGATGTCTGAGCACATTAAAGAACCCCAAGTGGTTTAAAATAATCTGGAGCCCTCCACTACGGCTGTCGTAGGTACATATGCAGCTTTACCATACCATGCCACACCATAAATCATACCATAACAAAAATTGATGCTTTGCCTTTAATACCAATCATGAATTTATTTGTAAGATAAAATAAAGTGTAAGCCAATAGAACATTCTGACAGAAGATATAAAAACAATGGCCAGAAAGAATGACTCAACCAAAAGACTTTTGTTGTAGAAAATTCCGCCCAGCCAACTAAAAACACCAATAGCACTAAATCACAGCGAATACTAGTAGCCACCCATGCTGGAAAGAACACCACCAGGCATACTGTTGTTGTTGACACCTGTACTCATTATTTTATTATTTCAGGCATAATCATTAATATCGAATTGCGTCATAAATATACTTTCACACTCCACAAACAAAGCAAGAAAGCCCCCACATGCGATCAGCAAGGAGCTCCTCTCTCTGCAAAGAGAAGAAAAGGAAAGGAGGTCAAAACAACATGATGAAGGCAATATAATAGTACGCGTTTGCAATACAATCCTGGATGGATTGCAATGGATGATTTCTCTATGAGCAAGGTTTTGTTTTGAGTTTGACAGATGGCGCTAAGCAACCAGATCATTTAAGATCATCATCATCCTCGGCAAAAGCGCGCGGTCGCCAAGTTTCGTTTCCGTGTCACCTGCGCTCGTGTCTCCGGCGTTTCTCTCGCATTAGACAATAATAATCATGCGGTTATGATAAAGGAAAGATGCGGCAATTGCCCCTCTCACTAGGAGGTTACCCGAGCTGCGCTGTGAGCGAAGGGAAGAAGAGCCGTAGTGAAGGGCTACCACGCCGGCAAATCTCGCATTAAAAGAAGCTGGCTGCATCATGTCGCGATCTGTTGACTTTGTTATCGTCAGCAGTGCCGGCCAATGACGCCGAGATAACGCGAGCAAGCTCCAATATGGCCCTGAAGATCGGCATGCAGCTTTTACACGAGAAAAAAAAAAATCTCATTTTTCGAGGAGAAAATAGGGGCGGGGGGTCATTATGCGAGTGGGTTCATTGCGCGAGTATATACGGTAGATGCCGCAGTTCCTGAGGCGAGAACTTCACCGCCAGCGAAATGTCAAAAGCCTCATTTCTTTCTCGACAATCTCATCAAAGTTTTTATGGAGGTTGTTTATGTGTTGGCGCTCGCTGGTACCGGTGCCGCAGTTTCTGCAATAGCCAGAACCTTTTGCCATTCCTTGCAAAGAGTGATGCCACCCCTATCTGGATTCTCGCTGCACATGGCAAGCACGCAGCCTATTGAGCCGTTAGCGACGCGCACTGCCAGAGTCATTATTCAAAATGTTCTGTGCACAATCGAATTCGCCACTTTGCCAACCTGTTTTCATGACATAATTTTGGGTTGGGTCTTTCTGTCGCGCCATAACGCATGCTGAACAGGGGTTCTTTGTGCTCAGCGATTACTTGTCGGCTGCTGCCCCTTCTGCTGCTTCTCCCAAAGCCGTCGTTGCCGAAGACATTCACCTACCTGCGTGCTCTCCTGTTCTTGTGCCCACAATTTGTGACTTCCTTTGCGACGGTAACATACTTTTTAAAGTCACTGCACGCCCCTACCTTACGCTATACTCACCCTCTCAGCTGGACTTATCGCGTTGTTTGTGACCAATACGTCTGTGCGTATCCTTCCGCCATGAGTTGCGGTAGTGTCTCGGAACCGTGCAGCTCATTGATTTCATTCTCCATCGGGATGAGAATGACAATTCGCAGTCCCTCGTCTTCACTCCATCGATGCAACTCTTCCCGCCCCACAACGTACTCAACTTCTTGCGCTGTTTCATCAATTTATCAATTTCGTTTCTCCTTCGATTCACACCAACCCGCTTTAAGCCGCACGTCGACTGTCACCCACCACATCAAAGCGAATGGTCATGCCCCTCTGCGTCAGCGCCCATACTGTGTCTCCGCACTGAGCGCCGTGTTATTAAAACCAGGTTGAAACCATGATTCAGAGCAGCGTGATTCAGGCCTCTTACAATCCACGGGTGCCCACCGTGGTACTCGTGGAGAAGAAAGATGAATTTTTCATTCAGTACCGCTGCCTGAATAAGATAACGCCGAAAGACGTTTTAACCTCTTCTGTGTATTGATGACGCTCTAGACTGCCTACAAGGGGCGGAACTCTTCTCGATTTACGCTCTGGGTACAGGCAGGCCCCCATAGCAGCCGAAGATTGGCCAAAAACCACATTTGTGACCACTGATGGCCTGTATGAATTTACCGTCATGTCTTTCAGCCTCTATAACGCTCCGGCACTTTGAAGCGCATGATGGACACTATTCTGCGCGACCTGAGGTGTACGTCGTATTGTTTGTTGTGTTGGGTTGGGCCAGCATGTTGAACGCAGGGTGGTCACTGAAAAGAGCTCCAACATCTGCATTTGGAGCATGTAAGGGTGACCTGAGCAACACTGAAAATATTAGCACTGTTCCCCTCCCATCTGGAAAATGACCACGCAAAAAAATAAAGACCCCGATTTTGCAATTGCTGCATCTCAGTGCCCGGTGGGCATCAATAAGCCAAAGATATCAACCAAACAACTAAAATTTGGCACGCAGGTCTTTGCATGCAATTAAATACTAAACCAACAGGTGCAGTGCACTGACGCATTCAGTCATCCCAATTTCATTCCAACAGTACAGCGCTTACCAACGATAAACCTGCATTACAAAGATGATGTAAAGAGGTCTGCATCCAACTCACCATGGCAGTGGTGCTGTGGATGCTCGACGAGGCGGTCTCCTCCGAGCACTCCATCACTGTGCTTAGGCGATGCCTCAGCGCGAAGCGCGCCAGAGGGCTACCCCGGGCCCGGGTAAGCACAGATGGAGGCGATGGAAGTAGCGGGGACGTGGTGGTATTGTCCTGCGCCTCCACTGGAGCTGGAAACAACCGACAGTACCAGCAGCATGAGAGGCGAGACCCTCCTAAGTAAAAGAGAATATTAATGATACGAACTTCCTCGCTAAAATGCACTGTACAGCACAATACGTAAGGTGTTCCAAACACTTCACCCCACAGACTTCACTGCTCCCACTGCACACACTACCACCATCTACTCATTGACTTGTGGCCCTTCCAGCAAATGCCATTCCCTGTGACATCTTTATGGCCATCACAAAAGAGTGGGGGCAACGGGAAGCGTTCTCACAGCTGTGCGAGGCTGAAGCTTCGCAAGGAGCGAGAATGTTCAGGAGAAATGCATCATCCCAGCTTTACAGCTTCCAGAGTGCCCTCCTAGTTTACCCTGGGGAAAAACCTGAGCACAATACACTAGGCGTTCATGAATACAAACTTGAAGGAGCAACAAAATTTGTCTTATCAGAAGTTCATCTTAACGGAAGTGTGCCTAAAATACATGTTACATGAAAACAATGAATAAAGTAGCCTTTCACAGAGCCACTGCCAAGATCTGCCAAGTGCGCAATGCCAAGGTCTGACCGTGTCAAGTCTCTGAGCCAGCGCAGGCGTGACGGCGCCCAGTCTTTTCCGTACAAGCAAGAAAACACACTCCCACAAGACTGCTTCCCCACAGTTTTGCTCCAAGATGGAAGATGGTGCACGGAAGTCATCTTGTGGCACTGCACTTTGTTGTGTGGAAGCATTATACATATACATATAGTAGTAAACAGTGCCAAGTCGCCTCCACTTTACAAATCAACAGATTAGCACTTTTCATCTACTGCATATATTGCCATGCATTAGTTCCGTGCTATGATTTGCGGCCATTGCTGAAAACAGGGATGAACGCAGTACCAGGGACAGTCAGTGCTGTCTTGGGGCACGAACCATGGGCACTATTGGTGGACACAGTGTGCGAGTGTTATTTAGTCCCGTAGTTTGTAACAATAAGAGATTGGACCATTGAACCGGATCATTTAGTTTTGATCTGGAATCTCAATACTAGTCTGGAAAATTGCCAGGTGCCAAGATGGAGAAGTGTTAAAAGTCTGATGGCAATGAAACAGGCGTACAGGTTTCATTGCATCATCAAAAAAAGGAATTCATAATTGCAATTCTATCGCGGTACAGTCAGGACAGCAGTGCTTAATTTCTGCGCAGGAAATTGAGAAAAACAACAGAGAAGAAAACAAATCATTACAGCCCACCATCGACCCAAGCATCCAAAACCAGCTAGTCTTATTCCAAGCTCTTTGGCTCAGCTGCGTGCATTGATGACGTAAGATGACCGCCACAAATGGTGGCTATGCAGTTGCAGAAAGCAATGAGTGCATTGTAGGTGGTCAAGAGATGAACTGCTTTGAAAACTATAAAATGAGCAGCTGTTGCCAGCCTTTACAACCAGAGCTGCGCAAAGTGTCTTGCTCCACAACATCTTACGGTGTCGAGGAGCGCAAAAACCGGCCCTCTACGAAGGCGATGCTAGGATTGTTTACACTCTGCTGTACACTGAAAAAGGCAGTACACTGTGCGGCTTGTTACATCTGCCAAAGTACCTACTGACCAATAAACCTCTTCTCAAAAGGTTGCACATATAAATGATAAGTAGGGGTGTGCTAACATTCGAATACATGTATTTGGTATTCAGCTTATATTCATAATAAAGGCACTGATATTAGAGACTTTCTGAATATTCTCCAGCGACCGCATACCATGCAGACTTTCATAAATTCGACTATGGCAAATCCGCAGTATCGAAGCAAACTACCTGGCAATCGAGTTTGAAGTGCCAGGAAAACAATATGTAGCTTCCGTTTACTTTCTTTGTCGTATATCGCGTGACCCGATCACAACCAGATGCTGCTGGGCTTTATGTCATGAAATTTCATAAGTGGGCATCCCCACATATAGCACACGATGCGAACAAGACTGCCTACTACTCACTTCAAACAATCCCAACGAGAATGCACACTTTTTTTTTTGTTGCATCCTTCTATAATGTGTTCCATACTTCACACCCGCTCCCATGGAATTCATCCTGTTGCCTTCATAACTCTCTTCGTGTGAGCTTCGCCATCTTGTTTCGGTCAACCGCAATATTCGGGCAAGTCCACTCAGATATTTGCACGAGGCTCCCAACGGGGCAATTGGCGCTACAACGGGGCAAGCAACACTGTAAAAATTCTGCCTACTGCAAGGTACATTGTAACCTGCGCGCCTTTTATAAGTGCGCATAATGACAGGCAAGAAAACTGCCGGAGAGTCTCTGTAGCTAGGCCAAAAAATAGTCTCCCCGCATAGTTTTGGTTTCAGCGCTTTGCCGCTCGCGTGCGGCGATGGCAGCTGTTGGCCTTACATTCGCCGATCCAAACCCAGCTCCATGCCACTTTTGGACACAGACTGGCGTGCCGCTGGTCGTTTCTTTTAATGTGAAAGCACTACTTCGCTAGCAAAGCTGAAAAACCGAGGCTATGTGTTAAGCCTTAAACTCTGATTGTGGCTTAGCGCCAGCGGACTTGCGCAGCTGCTCCAGCAACGTGCGGAACAGCACTCCGAAACAGGGCGCTCTTCACCAGCTTACATGCATTTGCACAATGGAACTGCCTGATAAGGCTTTACCACATCTTCGGCAGTTTTTTTCTTTTTTTGGGAAAGGCGGGGGCCACAAGGGCATTTTATAATTCAGCCTGTGGATAACCTGGGTACTTCTTTCTGTCCTTTGAACAGCGAATTAACGAGGTTTACCAGTCATCACGTTATTTTTAGTTGCCAGTCAGGTATCGTTCTATGGATTTCATTTTGCACGATCAAATTGCAGGTTGGATACTGCTATGCTGTCTAATCAAGTACATCGTATACAATTCTGTGGACAACAAGACTTTTTTATATGGTGCCGAGTCAGTGTGGTTTTGTTAATTACACGAAGCATAAGGAGCTCGTCGGCCCAAAAAGCAGCGCAAGTGTTGCACGCAGCGCGCTGCTTGCGCCCCCGCCCAACCATAAAGAGGATCCGGTGCTCTCTGAGGAGGAGCCGGACCATTGGTGCGATAGGGCCCCAGTTGGTGGACTGAAAGTATGACGTTATGCCACCTCCATGCGGGACTGCATCAGTGTGAGCCTCTGACATAGGGAGTGCCCCGACAAGCGACGGAGCCCAAGCCAGGTCCTTCGCGGGAGCCAACGACAGTGGTGATGCGCACCACGGCTCCCAAGTTGAACCAGCAGTCATGCGAGAATGCAGGCGTTCACGATGGCAAAGCAGGGGCAAGTTGGGAGAGGAGGCAATGTGATCCGACACTGAATAAGAACGCCGACCACGTGTGAGGGAAGCGCAAGATGGACCCAGAACTCCCACATAGTGAAGCGAAGGAGTGCCAAGCGTGGTGCAAGGCAGTTTTGAGATAGCGATGAACATCTTCCAGCGGGCAAACCATGCAACAAATAAAAAAAACGACGGGAGATTTGAACTATTACGTTAAATTATCGTTAGTGTGCATTCTATACTATCGCATTCTGTGGTGGGCTGGGCGCTCAGAATATCTCAAATTTTGCAGGTGCAATGACCATATTCTATTTTTATAAGTAAAAAAAAAGGGGGGCGCAGTATCATATTTGGAGATATTTCTCACTGAACTGATATTAGCTTCGTTATTCGGAGTTATTTTTTTCTTCATATTCATTGTGGAAAACTTAATTTTTGCATGCCCCTAATAAAAAAATAGCCTGATGGCAAGGTGGAAAGGAAAGCAAAAAAAAGATTGAGGCATGGCTACCTGAACCGAGGCTATTACAGTGTATGTCCTTTGGCTGCGACGGCAACAATTGTGAAAGCAGGAAAAAAAAAAACTTACCATCCCATCGAGCTGAGACCATGGTGGCAGTAAAAGCCCCAAATCTCGCGTCGATGAGTGCCGGCTGCCTGGCATCCACGAGGAGGCTCTCCTCCATTATAGGCACCTGCACACAGACAATGCACGGGCAGTTTTCTTCGGTCCTTTGCTCGCCTGCTCACACACATTCGAACAATGACACATGCATGCAGACACCACCAACAAAGTCTGAAAAAAACAAAACAAATCGCCCCATATCTGCAGTTGGCTTGCATTTTTTTATTGCCAGGTTCAATAGCTGCCCTTGAAGGAACACATTTCTCTCAATGCAAACACTGAGGAAATGTTGGTGCCCTGAAAACCCTGTTGGCCACCTAAACTGTTCACTTAGCTTGCAGGACCAAAACGTGAAGATATAATTTTGAATCATCAAGAACTTGCACCAACGGCAATATTTCTCAAAGCCAGCATGTTGAGCGCAGGGTGGTCACTGAAAAGAGCTCCAACATCTGCATTTGGAGCATGTAAGGGTGACCTGAGCAACACTGAAAATATTAGCACTGTTCCCCTCCCATCTGGAAAATGACCACGCAAAAAAATAAAGACCCCGATTTTGCAATTGTTGCATCTCAGTGACCGGCGGGCATCAATAAGCCAAAGATATCAACCAAACAACTAAAATTTGGCACGCAGGTCTTTGCATGCAATTAAATACTAAACCAACAGGTGCAGTGCGCTGACGCATTCAGTCATCCCAATTTCATTCCAACAGTACAGCGCTTACCAACGATAAACCTGCATTACAAAGATGATGTAAAGAGGTCTGCATCCAACTCACCATGGCAGTGGTGCTGTGGATGCTCGAGGAGGCGGTCTTCTCCGAGCACTCCATCACTGTGCTTAGGCGATGCCTCAGCGCGAAGCGCGCCAGAGGGCTACCCCGGGCCCGGGTCAGCACAGATGGAGGCGATGGCAAAAGCGGAGACGTGGTGGTAATGTCCTGCGCCTCCACTGGAGCTGGAAACAACCAACAGTACCAGCAGCATGAGAGGCGAGACCCTCCTAAGTAAAAGAGAATATTAGTGATAGGAACTTCCTCGCTAAAATGCACTGTACAGCACAATACGTAAGGTGTTCCAAACACTTCACACCCCACAGACTTCACTGCTCCCACTGCACACACTACCACCATCTACTCATTGACTTGTGGCCCTTCCAGCAAATGCCATTCCCTGTGACATCTTTATGGCCATCACAAAAGAGTGGGGGCAACGGGAAGCGCTCTCACAGCTGTGCGAGGCTGAAGCTTCGCAAGGAGCGAGAATGTTCAGGAGAAATGCATCATCCCAGCTTTACAGCTTCCAGAGTGCCCTCCTAGTTTACCCTGGGGAAAAACCTGAGCACAATACACTAGGCGTTCATGAATACAAACTTGAAGGAGCAACAAAATTTGTCTTATCAGAAGTTCATCTTAACGGAAGTGTGCCTAAAATACATGTTACATGAAAACAATGAATAAAGTAGCCTTTCACAGAGCCACTGCCAAGATCTGCCAAGTGCGCAATGCCAAGGTCTGACCGTGTCAAGTCTCTGAGCCAGCGCAGGCGTGACGGCGCCCAGTCTTTTCCGTACAAGCAAGAAAACACACTCCCACAAGACTGCTTCCCCACAGTTTTGCTCCAAGATGGAAGATGGTGCACGGAAGTCATCTTGTGGCACTGCACTTTGTTGTGTGGAAGCATTATACATATACATATAGTAGTAAACAGTGCCAAGTCGCCTCCACTTTACAAATCAACAGATTAGCACTTTTCATCTACTGCATATATTGCCATGCATTAGTTCCGTGCTATGATTTGCGGCCATTGCTGAAAACAGGGATGAACGCAGTACCAGGGACAGTCAGTGCTGTCTTGGGGCACGAACCATGGGCACTATTGGTGGACACTGTGTGCGAGTGTTATTTAGTCCCGTAGTTTGTAACAATAAGAGATTGGACCATTGAACCGGATCATTTAGTTTTGATCCGGAATCTCAATACTAGTCTGGAAAATTGCCAGGTGCCAAGATGGAGAAGTGTTAAAAGTCTGATGGCAATGAAACAGGCGTACAGGTTTCATTGCATCATCAAAAAAAGGAATTCATAATTGCAATTCTATCGCGGTACAGTCAGGACAGCAGTGCTTAATTTCTGCGCAGGAAATTGAGAAAAACAACAGAGAAGAAAACAAATCATTACAGCCCACCATCGACCCAAGCATCCAAAACCAGCTAGTCTTATTCCAAGCTCTTTGGCTCAGCTGCGTGCATTGATGACGTAAGATGACCGCCTCAGATGGTGGCTATGCAGTTGCAGAAAGCAATGAGTGCATTGTAGGTGGTCAAGAGATGAACTGCTTTGAAAACTATAAAATGAGCAGCTGTTGCCAGCCTTTACAACCAGAGCTGCGCAAAGTGTCTTGCTCCACAACATCTTACGGTGTCGAGGAGCGCAAAAACCGGCCCTCTACGAAGGCGATGCTAGGATTGTTTACACTCTGCTGTGCACTGAAAAAGGCAGTACACTGTGCGGCTTGTTACACCTGCCAAAGTACCTACTGACCAATAAACCTCTTCTCAAAAGGTTGCACATATAAATGATAAGTAGGGGTGTGCTAACATTCGAATACATGTATTTGGTATTCAGCTTATATTCATATTAAAGGCACTGATATTAGAGACTTTCTGAATATTCTCCAGCGACCGCATACCATGCAGACTTTCATAAATTCGACTATGGCAAATCCGCAGTATCGAAGCAAACTACCCGGCAATCGAGTTTGAAGTGCCAGGAAAACAATATGTAGATTCCGTTTACTTTCTTTGTCGTATATCGCGTGACCCGATCACAATCAGACGCTGCTGGGCTTGATGTCATGAAATTTCATAAGTGGGCTTCCCCACATATAGCACACGATGCGAACAAGACTGCCTACTACTCACTTCAAACAATCCCTACGAGAATGCACACTTTTTTTTTTTGCATCCTTCTATAATGTGTTCCATACTTCACACCCGCTCCCATGGAATTGATCCTGTTGCCTTCATAACTCTCTTAGTGTGAGCTTCGCCATCTTGTTTCGGTCAACCGCAATATTCGGGCAAATCCACTCACACATATTTGCACGAGGCTCCCAATGGGGCAATTGGCGCTACAATGGGGCAAGCAACACTGTAAAAATTCTGCCTACTGCAAGGTGCATTGTAACCTGCGCATCTTTTATAAGTGCGCATAACGACAGGCAAGAAAACTGCCGGAGAGTCTCTGTAGCTAGGCCAAAAAATAGTCTCCCCGCATAGTTTTGGTTTCAGCGCTTGGCCGCTCGCGTGCGGCTATGGCAGCTGTCGGCCTTACATTCGCCGATCATCCAAACCCAGCTCCATGCCACTTTTGGACACAGACTGGCGTGCCGTTGGTCGTTTCTTTTAATGTGAAAGCACTACTTCGGTAGCAAAGCTGAAAAACCGAGGCTATGTGTGAAGCCTTAAACTCTGATTGTGGCTTAGCGCCAGCGGACTTGCGCAGCTGCTCCATCAACGTGCGGAACAGCACTCCGAAACAGGGCGCTCTTCACCAGCTTACATGCATTTGCACAATGGAACTGCCTGATAAGGCTTTACCACATCTTCGGCAGTTTTTTTCTTTTTTTGGGAAAGGCGGGGGCCACAAGGGCATTTTATAATTCAGCCTGTGGATAACCTGGGTACTTCTTTCTGTCCTTTGAACAGCGAATTAACGAGGTTTACCAGTCATCACGTTATTTTTAGTTGCCAGTCAGGTATCGTTCTATGGATTTCATTTTGCACGATCAAATTGCAGGTTGGATACTGCTATGCTGTCTAATCAAGTACATCGTATACAATTCTGTGGACAACAAGTCTTTTTTATATGGTGCCGAGTCAGTGTGGTTTTGTTAATTACACGAAGCATAAGGAGCTCGTCGGCCCAAAAAGCAGCGCAAGTGTTGCACGCAGCGCGCTGCTTGCGCCCCCGCCCAACCATAAAGAGGATCCGGTGCTCTCTGAGGAGGAGCCGGACCATTGGTGCGATAGGGCCCCAGTTGGTGGACTGAAAGTATGACGTTATGCCACCTCCATGCGGGACTGCATCAGTGTGAGCCTCTGACATAGGGAGTGCCCCGACAAGCGACGGAGCCCAAGCCAGGTCCTTCGCGGGAGCCAACGACAGCGGTGATGCGCACGTACGGCTCCCAAGTTGAACCAGCAGTCATGCGAGAATGCAGGCGTTCACGATGGCAAAGCAGGGGCAAGTTGGGAGAGGAGGCAATGTGATCCGACACTGAATAAGAACGCCGACCACGTGTGAGGGAAGCGCAAGATGGACCCAGAACTCCCACATAGTGAAGCGAAGGAGTGCCAAGCGTGGTGCAAGGCAGTTTTGAGATAGCGATGAACATCTTCCAGCGGGCAAACCATGCAACAAATAAAAAAAACGACGGGAGATTTGAACTATTACGTTAAATTATCGTTAGTGTGCATTCTATACTGTCGCATTCTGTGGTGGGCTGGGCGCTCAGAATCTCAAATTTTGCAGGTGCAATGACCATATTCTATTTTTATAAGTAAAATAAAAGGGGGGCGCAGTATCATATTTGGAGATATTTCTCACTGAACTGATATTAGCTTCGTTATTCGGAGTTATTTTTTTCTTCATATTCATTGTGGAAAACTTAATTTTTGCATGCCCCTAATAAAAAAATAGCCTGATGGCAAGGTGGAAAGGAAAGAAGAAAAACATTTAGGCATGGCTACCTGAACCGAGGCTATTACAGTGTATGTCCTTTGGCTGCGACGGCAACAATTGTGAAAGCAGGAAAAAAAAAAACTTACCATCCCATCGAGCTGAGACCATGGTGGCAGTAAAAGCCCCAAATCTCGCGTCGATGAGTGCCGGCTGCCTGGCATCCACAAGGAGGCTCTCCTCCATTAGAGGCTCCTGCACACAGACAATGCACGGGCAGTTTTCTTCGGTCCTTTGTTCGCCTGCTCACACACATTCGAACAATGACACATGCATGCAGCCACCACCAATAAAGTCTGAAAAAAAAAAAAACAAATCGCCCCATATCTGCAGTTGGCTTGCATTTTTTTTATTGCCAGGTTCAATAGCTGCCCTTGAAGGAACACATTTCTCTCAACGCAAACACTGAGCAAATGTTGGTGCACTGAAAACCTAGTTGGCCACCTAAACTGTTCACTTAGCCTGCAGGACCAAAACGTGAAGATATCAGTTTGAATCATCAAGAACTTGCACCAACGGCAATATTTCTCAAAGCCAGCATGTTGAACGCAGGGTGGTCACTGAAAAGAGCTCCAACATCTGCATTTGGAGCATGTAAGGGTGACCTGAGCAACACTTAAAGTATTAGCACTGTTCCCCTCCCATCTGGAAAATGACCAGGCAAAAAAAGAACCCGATTTTGCAATTGTTGCATCTCAGTGACCGGCGGGCATCAATCAGCCAAAGATATCAACCAAACAACTAAAATTTGGCACGCAGGTCTTTGCATGCAATTAAATACTAAACCAACAGGTGCAGTACGCTGACGCATTCAGTCATCCCAATTTCATTCCAACAGTACAGCGCTTACCAACACTTAACCTGCATTACAAAGATGATGTAAAGAGGTCCGCATCCAACTCACCATGGCAGTGGTGCTGTGGATGCTCGAGGAGGCGGTCTCCACGGTGCTCAGGCGATGCCTCAGCGCAAAGCGCACCAGAGGGCCTGCCCGGGCCCGGGTCAGCACAGAGGGAGGCGATGGAAGCAGCAGAGACCTGGTGGTACTGTCTCGCGCCTCCACTGAGCTGGAAATAACCAACAGTACCAGCAGCATGAGAGGTGAGACCCTCCCAAGTAAAAGAGAATATTAATGATACGAACTTCCTCGCTAAAATGCACTGTACAGCACAATACGTAAGGTGTTGCAAAACACTTCACCCCACAGACTTCACTGCTGCCACTGCCCACACTACCACCATCCACTCATTGACTTGTGGCCCTTCCAGCAAGTGCCATTCAGTGTGGCATCTTTACAGGCCACCACAAAGGAGTGGGGGCAACGGGAAGCATTCTCACAGCTACGCCAGGCTGAAGCTTCGCAAAGAGCGAGAATGTTCACGAGAAATGCATCATGCCAGCTTTACGGCCTCCAGAGTGCCCTCCTAGTTTACCTCGGGAAAAACCTGAGCACAATACAGTAGGCATTCATGAATAAGAACTGGAAAGAGCCACAAAATTTCTCTTATCAGAAGTTCATCTTAACGAAAGTGCGCCTAAAAAAACATGTTACATGAAAACAATGAATAAAGTAGCCTTTCACAGAGCCAATGCCAAGATCTGCCAAGTGCGGAATGCCAAGGTCTGACCGTGTCAGGTCTCTGAGCCAGCGCAGGCGTGACGGCGCTCAGTCTTTTCCGTACAAGCAAGAAAACGCACTCCCACAAGACTGCTTCCCCACAGTTTTGCTCTAAGATGGAAGATGGTGCGCGGAAGTCATCTTGTGGCAGTGCATTTTCTTGCGTAGAAGCATTATACATATACATATAGTACCGTATTTACCCAATTCCAACGCGCACCTTTTTTCGGGGAAAATACGTCTCAAAATCGCATGCGCGTTGGATTCGAGTGCAAACCGAAACTGCCCAATAGCTGCCCATCGTCATCGCCATTATACGATGTGCATTAACTTGTAACAGCATACTACTCCACGTGCTAGATCTCGACCTTCTGAAGGAGTCCTCGAAACACTGGGTTGGAATGCAGTCCAATCATGCATCGTTGTTGCTGAGCATTGTGGGATTTTTTTTTGAACGCTGATAATTTAGGGAGTGGCATAATTCCCCGAAACACGCATTCTTTGATTTCCAAGCTTGATGGAGTGGCGAGGTGTTGTCAGGAATGACTGCAGCAAACCACAAGTGATCGGCAACATCTACACCTTTGCATCTGCAAACAAGCTCCAGCCTGCAGTGCGCAGCATGTTCAAAATATAACAGCGTACCCTCAGAGCGAACAGACGAAGATGGTAAAACATGTGCAAAATAAGCACCCAAGCCGTACAGAGCCAAAAGCGACAACACGACACCCGGCAAACCAAGGTTAAGGGTGGTTGGCTTGCAATATCTCACAAATGGAACATACCGCCATCAAGGCGCCATTCCTGCAACCCTTCCCTATAGGTCTTTTTTTTAGCGCGGTTTTCTTGTTTTTTGCTCTGTGCAAATAAGCCGAAATTTTCAAGGAGCCAATCGAATTTTCTCCTATTAGCTTTGTTGAGCGAATCAATAGTCCAAGTTCAATATCATTCGAAATGATTCTAACCTGTTCTCAGGTTCTTCAGTACTTTCCAGATTATTGGCACAAAATTCGAATTTGGAACATCAGTTTTTTTCAACAATTGTTTTAAAAACAGCACACTCCGGCGCCACACTGCACGCTCCCGCGATTTCTCTGCATGCTGGAAAAAGTCGTCCAGCGAGGAGAAGGGCTCCGCGTTAATACGCGGTCCATTCCATTTGTGTGGAGTTCATAATACTCGTACATAACATCTTTTCAGATTGCCTTCATGCCCAATATCGGGGGCATAAAGTTGAAACTCTCATCCCTCTCAACAAGTGACAATTTCCACTAGTTTGTTGGCATGTCATCTTCAGCAGCCAACAGTAATTTTCTTATGAGTATAACATAACAGTCATAGAGTGAATCCTCACTTTGTCATTTGTGTACACGGCTGGATATCAGTGCTGCATCTTCAGACAGCTAGAGTTTTATGTCCCTGACTTGTTGCGCCACCTATAGCGCTTCATTTTTCCATGCAAATATTCTTTTTGAACAGATAATCCCAGAAGGACCTATCATACACAGATACATTCAAGTTGTATTAGATTCGGTTATTTTACTAACCCATTCATACAGCATTCACTCTTTAACTACACTGTGTTTCCTTAGCTTCTCTATTCCAGTGCTAACTATTGGGAATAAACCAGTTTGAAAGCGGAATCCATCACGAGCGCATCATTCCCGAGGGCTCTCCACGTAGTTTTGTTGGCAATGATATTGGCTCTGCGGTTCCACGTGGCACGCCTAAACAGACAAATGGTCTATGAATTATGAGGTTTACCATCCAAAAGAGACTCAAGCTATGAGGATGCCGTGGTGGAGGGCCTAGGATGATTTCGACCGCCTGGGGGTTCTCTAACGTGCACTGACATTGCACAGTATATGGGTCTAGCATTTTGCCTCCATCGAAACGTGACTGCTGCCACCAGAACTGAACCAGTGTCTTTCAGATCCGCAGCAGAGTCCATAACCACTGAGGCACAGCAGCGGCTACACTGGCAAAATGTCAGTTTCAAAGTGCCAGCTCATTCTACCTGGAGTTGTTACTGTACTGCCTGCACCAGTGCCATGGGCTCCCATGTTTGTTGTAACAACTTTTGATCTCGTGACCTCGTTGCCTTGTGACTGTTACCTCATGACCCTGCAGTTTCCTCCTGTTCATGGAGTGCTTGCCACGTCATTTTCATGCACACAGAGCTGCGCGTCTGACAGCTGGTGCACGACACTTTTGCTTCTCTGGATTTCATGCGAGTAGGAAAGTTATGTGGAACGCTGCTTTGTTCTGGTAGCAAAATGAAAAGTAAACCGGCTCGACAAATGCGGCGCAAAACTCGAAACCTTGCTGCTCCTGTCGCATGTCGCTATAGGGGCAAGCTTCATGGCATATAGGTACGGTACTGACTCTTTTTATAAAATCACTGAAAGGGAAAGTCGTTGAGCGTGGATTAAATGAACACACCAAAAATGGTCTCGGCAGCATGTTGTCTGGCCACAATTTATAGGTCTTTTCACTTAGAACAGCACTTTTTTTGGCATAGCATTGTCAGCGGTGTAGTATATCAGAATACAGATAAGATGTACTAACTAGCAGGCTGGTTAGCTAATATTTAAAAGTTAACTTTTCATCTACTACAGTTTGGCTCATTTATTAAGAAGCGTGTAGCCCACCGTAATATACATATCAGTGTTTAGAATTTTTAAAACGGGGTTACCCTCGGCACTGTGGCTCATCGAATTTTGGGGGCAAATTTTGGCTACATAGCTTTCGAGAAGCTTGCAGGGCAAAGCAACCTCTCCAGTGCAAGTAACTCATAGAAATAGCCAAAATTTGTTGGGCCAGAGTGCCAAGGGTACCTCAGTTTCCAAAATTATAAAAACTGATATGGATATTACTTACGGCCGGCTACATGCCTCTCAAAGGTTAAGGATCCTAACAGTAATAGTTTTCAATATTAATTAACCAGCCTGCTAGTTAGCACGTCTTAGCTGTATTCTGATGTACTACATTGCTGACAATGCTATGCCGAAAAAAGGTGATCTAACTCAAAAAGCCGAATTTAAGAATTGTGGAAAGCCTCAAGTGAAACACCCTGCATAGAGGCCATGTCTAAGCGATTCAGTCGATGCGCGCATAGTACGAAATAACACTGAATGCTGTTACTTCCAATTCCCAGGCGAATATCGTCCGAGAACTGCAATGAACCGGCACCAAAAATGAGGACGAACCATGTGCCAAACTCGAAGGAGGGCCTGAAGCCTAACTTTTACGGAATATTACGAAAGTTTCCGTCCGAATGGCTCTGTCTTGAAACAAAGCGCACGAATGGTACAAAGGAGAATAACAATCAAGGAGACTCCACTGCACAGACTGTCCCCCTGGTGAATTCTTCCTTGAAAACCTTCCAGGAGAAAACCTGCAGCCCCGAGCAGGATTCCAACCAGCGGGGGGGGGGGGGGGGGGGGGAAACAGAGCAGCACGGTAACCATTGTTTAGGGGGTAGTTGGCTCATAATATAAGATGGGCTACTGCATGGCGCAACACAAAGCACAAAACACAAAGGAAGAAAGGACAAGCGTTATCCAAGGCTAATGGCGCTTATCCAGTCTACCTTTATTTCCCGTGTGCTTTGTGTTGCACTATGCAGTAGTCAGTCATAAATCACAGCAGCATTGTTTCCTCATGCCTTATAGCATATTCAAATCAATGATATGGAGCAGCTTGTCTTGCTCTGCAGAATCGTAGTTGTGTTTCAATGTGCAATTTGAATTAATCCCTTTAGTTATTACGTGCAGAAGGATATCTCGCTCCTTCGCAGATTCAGAGAGCTAATCCTGATTGCAGATTGGAATCACACTGGAAAAGTCTCCCAAACTGCGACTTCCAACTGATAGCCTCTCGCGCTGGGGATTAGATATCTTAATTTTTCATCTGCCCGTTCTGCACCGCGATTGTTCGCGGAGGTGTCTGTAGAGCCGGCAAGCACTATAGCGCTTCAAACAGCAAGAGGGACCCTACAAATGCAGTGAGCAACTTTGCATGCGCTGCCTGCACGAAGAAGAGGGTTGAGTTGAGTTGAGTTTATTGGCGCATAAGTGACTAAGGCTATCATGCGCCAAGCTCCGGGTATAGAAAATTCGAGATAGATGCTATACAAAAGTCTAAATGAACGGCGGTGTAAAGGGCCTAAAAAGTTATCTCGTGCAACTTAGTAAAAATATGACAAAATTTTAGAAGAGACTTATGGTAAATGCTTCAAAAAGGGTTGGCAACCTCAGCAGCCATCCTTGGCTGTGCAAGGATCTCGAGGTCCCCAACACATGTAATAGTGACCTCAGCCGTCTTCTCGCGATGGGAGGGTGGCTGAGGTGCGTCAATAAATTGTAAAGCACAGGGTAAAAATTTAGAGTTTTTCTAGTACATTGGCTTCTTTTAAAAAGTTAAAAACACTTGACTTATCAATAAGAGCTACTTCACCTAAAATCAATGATGGATGAAAAGGGATGTGTTGGTTGTAAAACGGGGTAAAAAACTTGTTTCTGAGTGTTTCAAGTTCTATGCATGAGATTAAAATATGAGTTACTGTGAGTTCATCTCCGCATTTTTCACAGGTAGGTTTGTCTTGTTTTGTTAGTAGAAAGTTGTGGGTAAGGTGCGTGTGTCCAATACGTAAACGACATAAAATAACTTAAAAAAAGCGTTCCTGATGTGTGCATGATTTCCATTCTCTTAATATTGGTTTTATTAAGTGTAGCTTGTTATTTATCTGACTATTCCATATGCTCTGCCATTTTTTCCTCAGTCTGCTCTGAACTAGCTTCATGCAATCATTTTGTGGCATGCTTATTTTCTGTATTTCCTTGTTGTGGGCTTGAGCAGCGCATGCGTCCGCTCTCTCATTACCATCAATTCCAACAGGGCTTGGAACCCAACATAATTTTATGTTATGCCCTTGTGTTACGATCCTTGTTATGTTATGGAAGACCTTACCTATTGATGGCATGACTGCATTTCTGGACTGTAGTGCTTTCAGTACACTGAGGGAGTCTGTGTAGATAATACTGTTTTCAATGTTGTCGCTTATTATTTTCTCCGTAACAAGAAACAGAGCATAACACTCGGCTGTAAAAACTGATGCACACTGAGGAAGCCTTACTATTTTTTCCCAGTTCCCTTCCACTACTGCACTTCCAACATAACCTGTAGTTTTCGATCCGTCTGTGTAGAACGCGGTGTAGCTATCATATTTTTCCTTTAATGTAAGGAACTCTTATATGATGTGTTCTGGTGGAGTTTGTCTCTTGTTGAACTGTGTAAGACTTATATCACAGACCGATGGAAAACTGTACCAAGGGGGAAATGCGTCGCAACGTTCTGCAACATTTGGTAATGTTTCTGATAAGTCAAGTTCTCGGCAGATCTCCTCAAACCGCATTAGCAAAGGCCTGATTGCTTGGAGCTTATTTGTAAATATTATTCGAGAAGGACATGTTGTGACGATTGAATAACACACGTGTTTTGTTCGCGACCTAATTCTAAGAATGTATGAGCATGTAAGTGCTTTTCTTCTATCTTCTAGTGATGGCTCATTTGCTTCAACATGAAGGCTCATTACCGGAGACGTTCTGTATGCTCCACAAGAAAGGCGGATACCTAGATTATGAACTGGGTCTAATCTTTATAGATATGAAGGCCTTGCCGAGCCGTACACTATACTCCCATTATGGGAGACATGAGCGCACTAGAGAACGGTAGATGTGAAGGAGGCATGCTCTGTCAGATCCCCAGCGTTTCCTTGAGAGTACTTTAAGGATATTCATTGCACGGGAGGCCTTTACTTTCAAGTTGTTTATGTGCGGCAGAAATGTAAGTTTTTTATCAAATGTTATTCCTAAAAATTTATGCTCTTGTTTTACCGGTAGTGCGGCTCCATTTAGGTGTAAGTTTGGATAGATCTGCAAGCCTCTTTTAAGCGAGAAAGCAACAGCTACTGTTTTCTGTGGAGAGAACTTGAACCCATTTTTGTCAGCCCAGATTGCTAGCTTGTTTAATGTGAGTTGTACCTGCCTCTCATACGTTGACAGGCTGGAGGACGTGCAAGCAATCTGAAGGTCGTCGACATACACGGAATACATAATGGAGCTGGGAATTATTTTCGCTATAGAATTCATTTTCACGACAAAAAGTGTAGTACTTAAGATACAGCCCTGCGGTACCCCATTCTCCTGGACAAAGCTCTTCGAAAGGGTAGCACCCAAGCGCACCTGAAAAGACCGGTCTGACAGGAAATCCTTCAGGCAGTTCAACATCCTACCCCGGATGCCAAGATCTGCTAAGTCGCGTAGAATCCCATATCTCCATGTAGTATCGTACGCCTTCTCCATGTCAAAGAAGACTGCCAGACAGTGTTGTTGATGTATGAACGCCTCTCGAACTGTGGTTTCTAAGCGGACGAGATGGTCAGTTGTCGAACATCCTTTTTTAAATCCGCACTGGTGCATGTCAAGGAGTTCACGTGATTCAAGAATGAACATGAGCCTAACGTTGAGCACACTTTCAAATGATTTTGCTATACAACTTGTAAGAGCTATCGGCCTATAACTATTAGGGGAGGTGGGCGGTTTTTCAGGTTTTAAGAACGGTACGATAACTGCTTTTTTCCAAGCCTTTGGCATCTTTCCGGACATCCATATTTTGTTGAAAAATTGCGAAAGTGCCCCTACTGCAGCTTTGGACAGGTGAGCAAGCATTTCATAATGTACATCATCCGGGCCAGGTGCTGTCCGTTTACCGGAGGACAGTACGTTTTGGATCTCCTGAATTGTAAATAATGTATTGTACGTTTCATTTGTACTGCCAGTCGGAAGTTTCTGCTTTTCAGTTGTGTTTTTGTGTTTTAAGAATGACTGTGTGTAGTGTGAAAAGCTTGAAACGTCAGAGAAATGTTGTCCTAGTATGTCAGCCTGTTCATCTATACTTGTTTGTGTACCAGGTGTTGTTAAAAGGGGGATTGTGAAGGGTGAGTACCTGCCGCTTAGTTTTCGCACCTGCTCCCACATTTGTTTTGATGTGGTTGAGCTGTTTATAGAAGAGACATAAGCTTGCCATGATGTTTTCTCGGCCTTGCGCCGAATATACCGCGCTTGCGCTCTTGCCTTTTTGAAAATCATAAGGTTCTCGTGTGTGGAATATCTGCGAAATACTCTCCATGCTTTATTTTGTTGTTTTTTAGCCTGTTTGCATTCTTCTGTGTACCACAATTTGTGGTTCTGGCGGACCACTCCTGAGGATTTCAGAATTGATAGGTGCGCGGCAGAAAGAATGCATGTTGTGACCATTTCATTTATTTCATCTATGGTATGATTTTCTAAAATTATATCCTCCAAATTGGACATTTTCCTAAACAATTCCCAGTTAGCTAAATGTAGCTTCCAACGCCGTGGTTTCGTGGGAACGACTGTTGGTGACGATGAGAGACTTATTATGACAGGGAGATGATCGCTTCCATATGGATTGTCTAAAACACTCCAGTTAAAATCGCTAAAATCAGACGGTGAACTAAAAGACAAATCTAAAACACTCATTTTCCCTGAGGTTGGAGAGCAGTACGTGGGTTTACCCGAGTTAAGTAAACAGATGCTACTGCATAGAATAAAATCCTCAATAAGATGGCCTCTAACGTCAGTTTTTTTGCTTCCCCAAAAGCATGAATGCGCATTAAAGTCTCCAACTAACAGGTATGGCTCTGGTAGCTGGTCTACAAGAACCTCTAAATCATGAAGTGTTACCTTAAGGTGTGGATCGATATATAGAGAGCATACTGTAATGGTTTTATATGTAAGCAGAGTGGCTGCGACAGCTTCGAGTCTTGTTTTTAGTTTAAGCTCTCGAGCTGGGACACCGTTTTTCACTATGATGGCTACGCCTCCCGACAGCCTGCTCGCCTGCTCTCGATCGCAGCGGAAAACAGTATAATTCGTAAGAAAGTTATTTTTTTTGGGACCTAAATTTGTCTCTTGTAGACATAAGGCAACAGGAGCGTGCGCTCCTAGTATGTCTTTTATATCACTGTAGTTCTTTAGAAGTCCTCTACAGTTCCATTGTATTATGAAAGTCATCTTAATTTTGTGTTTCTATAGGGTGAAAAGGTAGATCAAGTTGTCGATGGCCCCGTGACTCGGGGCCTGTCTTTTTTTGACCGATCCAGGAAGCTCCGCCGACCGTCCGACGTGGACGGCACGGAGCTGTCCTGGGTCGTGTCCATCGCCTCTGTGGAGGCGCTGGACGACCGTGCAGGAGGTATGTTGATTTTCGAGTTTGACCTCGACCTGTGGGAAGAGGTCTTGAGGCCCGCCGACCCGGGGGTCTGCGTTGCCTCCTTTGGGGTTTGCAGAGTAGCGCTAGCTACTCCACATGGGGGCGCGGGTGGCCCCGCCACAGGCACACTGCGTGTGGCCTGGACAAGTGCCGAAGCCTGGTGTGGTGTGCCGCGCCCACGCACCACATCAGCGAAGTTTGTTTTTGCACTGAAAGAGAATGTGTTCGTTTGAGCATATCGCCTTCTTGCTTCCTTGAAAGAAATGTTTGCCGTAGTCTTGAGAGTAATTATTTCCTTTTCTTTCTTCCAAGAAGGACAAGCTCTGGAGTAGGCAGCATGGTCTCCTTCACAGTTTGCACACCGCGGTGTAGCAACACATTCTTCAGATTGGTGTTCCTTTGACGAGCATTTTGCGCAAGTTTTGCGGCCGTGACAACTCTGTGAGTCATGGCCGAATCTCTGACAGTTAAAACATCTTCGTGGGTTGGGTATATATGGTCTTACATTTACTTTCAGATAACCAGCTTCAATGCTTTCAGGCAGTGTGCTGGTATTGAAAGTGAGGATCAGGTGCTTTGTGTCTATTTCCTTGTTATCTGCCCGTTCTGCACCGCGATTGTTCGCGGAGGTGTCTGTAGAGAAGGCAAGCACTATAGCGCTTCAAACAGCAAAAATGACCCTACAAATGCAGTGAGCAACTTTGCACGCGCTGCCTGCACGAAGAAGAGAAGCAGCTGCACGCTGCTGCGCTTTACAGCCACTGACCAGGGGTCTGGACATTTTAAACAAGCCCAGTGCATAGATGAATCAAAGATCCCCTGTGCAAATTACTAGAGCCATGCATGCCCCAAAAAGCTGTAAAAATTCAAATCAAAGCCCGTTCGCTCTTTCCTTTGAGACGCAAACATCCTCATCCTCTACTCTGGCTCCAGAGCCTTCAAGCTGACGTCATCTTGAAAACCTTTGTGAAAGGCATTCCATTGGTGCGTTGTCCTGACTGATGGGCGAAGGTTCATCGCATCGTCTGCTCATTGTGCGCACTATTTCCGTTACGCCTTCTGTTTTCGCACACGCATGCAAGCCCCTCCTCTCAAAACAAGGTTTTTAGTTACTGATGCCAGTTCATGTATGCCTCAGTGTGTCCTGTGCATGTGCCGTGTGTTGTAGACCTCCCTCGCTTGCACACTCGACCGTTCCGCACACATTGTCTGCACTGCCATTGTTCTGGTTTTTCTCAGCTCCGTTGAAAGACAGGAACTTAGGAGCAGAGAAACGACACAAACACATAGAACACACAAACACAAACAGAGAAGCGCAAACGTGCATTTCCAAGAAAGGCCGGATGGTGCCCGATGGTTCGCCGTGCATTTTGAACAAACGTGACTCCCGCCCCTCCGGTCGTAAAACTGTGCGGAGGCCTCATAAAAAGAAAAAACATACATGCATGAAAAGGAGGCTAACTGGGGATGTCACTGACAAAAACAGATATATGAAAAGATGTACTCGCTAATTTGCTGAGGTGGTCGAGCTGATCGCGTCTCTCTATCGTTCAGTGTGCGGATAAAATGTGACAACGCTGTTTCTTCGTTGGATGCGCACGCAGCGACTGGAGTCGAACCACGATCTATTATTATGCCTTGAGTCGTATCTGGCTCCAACGCATCAGCCTTCTGGACACAATGGTCAAGGATACAGAGGCTTGCGAATAACTATGTCCTTCCGATGACTGCGTCCACGATCCAAGGCTACTTCAGGCAATGAACAGCCCCCTTCAGCTTCGGCTGAAAGAGGCTGGCACGAGGAAGGAGGAAGAAAAAAAACTCGACGAAACACCGCGAAGAGACCCAAGGAGCAATATAGAGAGGGTATTGGGAGACCCCCCCCCATGATGAATTATCCTGGTAGTAAAAAGCAAGAAAAGAATTCTTTTTAGGGTGGGGCCATGATGTAGAAATGAGATGTACTCCACCAGACACCATGGCTCCCGCTAACATCGGAACAGGAAGGGTGAATTTCTCTTGGGGAGCCTACTCAACGAGGCACGAGAGAGAAAAATTAACAGTGCTTTAGCTTTGGTTAAACCGAGTGAGAAGCGGCAGCTTCACGATGGTTTAGTCTGGAAAATACCAACCCTTCTTCAGCACCGGACTCCATGGCTCTGACTGCTAGGCGACTCTGCAGCTGCTATTTATGTTCACCTGAATGCATGACGTCACAGCCAAGCAAGTGAACACCTCATGTGGACTTCGTGCCAGGCGTGCCGGTGCTACTTCCATTATGTACTCGGTTCAGGAGACCATGACATACTGCCTAGCACGTGACCATTGCATGTCGACTTATTCCTAGGCATGCCGGCACTCCTTCAGTCATGTATTTGGTTAAAGATGGCGTGACATCATGCCCTATTACGTAAATGCCGCGTTTCAGCTCCTCGGCAAGCCTAAGTCATGTGACCAAATTTAGGCTGACCTTGACATGATCTTGATGTCCCCGGCTTGACCTTGACTTGACCTGTCCAACTGCTTGACCACTGACCTTCCACCAGTTCTCTAAACTTATCAATTGAAGGTTTGACATTGGCTGAGCCTTGAAGGTAATCGGCAACGCACTGCAATCTTAGCCTGAGACCTCTAGTAGTGAAGCTATCACTTCAAAATCTCGGGGAGGGGACAGACAAAAATGAGCATGGTGAAGTAGCATGATTGCACTGGCTATAACTTCGCTATTAATGAGTCTTTTCAAAAAATATTTGTGGCCGCACATTCCAGGGACGCCTCACTACCAAAAAGGTAGAAAAGGGTGGTCAGTGGCCCTTTAAGCACCTGTAGCGACCTTCGTGACTAGTACTGGATACGTGCCAAAGAACAGCAGAGGGCACCAGCACGCGGCGCTTGTGTGCACTGAACGGTGGAAGCCCCACCGTTCCGCGCAGTGCGTGCTGGCGCCACCTCGCGCACGTCACGCGGGCCGCTACATACCACGTACCCCAGCAAACCAAACACCTCTCAGAAACGTCTAGCTAGACTAGAGCACTGCACGGGCCTCAATTTGAGGCCCAAGCCCGGCCCGGGCCCGAGACTTGAAGCCCGAGTTGAAGCCCGAGACTTGAAGCCCGAGCCCGGCCCAGGCCCGCGGCTTCAAGCCCGGCCCAGGCCCGCTAAATTATCGCTCTAGCGAGCCCGGCCCGGCCCGTGAATCTCGAAGTGAAGCCCAGCCCGGGCCCGGCCCGGCACATTTCACAGTAACGCTTGATGTATACTGCTCACTCTGAGCAAGTATACTGCTATTAACCGATAAGAAACTGGCAGACAAAGGTTCTGAAACCACAGTTTGGCTTGCAGAAAGTTGCCTCTTTTTACTCCAGAATGAAGTGTTTAAGAGTAGTGCTCGCCAGGCCCGTCTTTTGAACAGTGATCTCGTGTAGTGCGTAAAGATAAACTAGGAAGTTCCGAGCGCCAACTAAAAAAATTGCTCCATACGCGCGTAATAGACTAATTTGCATTCCCCCATGATTTTAATCAGTTATATTCAGCCGCCTGCGAAGTACAAAACATTAAAGCTGCCTAGCAAGCAGTGGGATGACATTTTTTAGTGAACGCGATCTCATAGGTTGAACTCATAGCCGAACTGTCGCCTTTCAGCAGAAACGAAAAGCTAAAAGGATAGAGTACTTCACGGTGTGTGTTTGAAGACCATAAGCGTCCTAAACTAATATGTTCTTCCCAAATGCATTTCTAATAGTGTGTAGATATGTTTTGGGATGACGAACGATAAATGGCCAATTAAGACGGGTTGAATTTTACTCTTACTAGTGGAGCAGAAGATAACGCGCGAACCACGTGATAACTTACAGGGCAGAACACTTGTCATGACAACCAGGCTGAAGAAGCAAGGAGGGGTAGATGTGGTTATGAGATGAGATTTACAAACTCTCGCGAGCTTCTGTGGCTATTTCATTTACGAGACGTTCCATTCAGCTGATCAAAAAAAAACCAAACGCGCTTTAGTTTGTGAATTTTCTCACACGTGTAAAATATATAGCTCTAAAATAGAAGATACGTTTTTCGGGCTTAAGGGCCCAAGGGGAGTCAGGCTGTGAGAGATACCGAAGCAGAGGGCTCCGGATCATTTCGAACATCTGGGTTCCTCCAACGAGCAATGATACTACAAAGCACATGGCTTAATGTCCTGCTTGCCGCTTAAATAAAAATGCGGCCGCCGACGCTAGGAGCAAACCCTGGTTCCCCGGCTCAGTAATCAAGCGACTTGATCACTAAGCCACTGCGGCGTGGAAGTAAGGAAATAAATAAATCAATGAATAAAGCTGTTTTTTTTTTCTCAGTGCGTACTATAACCCGCAGCTCATCCGTGTCGCTGCTCCAATGCCGCAGTTGTGTACTTCAAAACTGCAAATAGTGAATGAATAGTCGGACACCAGCCGTTTCTGTAAGGACCCAAGCCCGGCTCGGGACCGCAGCTTTAAGCCCGAGCCCGGCCCGGGCCCGGAACTTCAGGCCCGGGCCCGGCCCAGGCCCGGCAAAACAGGCATGTCCCGGCCCAGCCCGGCCAGCGGGCCTGGCCGGGCCCCCGTGCAGTGCACTAAGCTAGACGTCCCTGGGAGGTTTTTGGTTTGCTGGGCACGAGCAGCGAAAGAAGCCGCGCGCGGGGCCCAGCTTACAAAAATGGCTGATGACGAAGCCTCCTCACAACCCGAGTGCGGCTACCACCATTTATCAGACGTCCTAAAAGCATTCCATGCTTACATCTGCTATTGACGACGAGTTAATTTATTTCCGGGCCTGTGCACTGCGGCACAGCAGAAACAATGAATGTGATCATTACTGATAAAAAAAGGCACCTTGCCTGTTAGGGTTCCAACTCTAGCCGGGCATGTAGTCGGCATAGTGCAAATTGAACGCTGATGGGAGGCAACTGCAGCCCACTCGATGGCCATTGAGCGTCGAGGCAGTTGTCTCGGAGCCCCGCGAGAATCTAAGGCCACTTGGGTTCACGGCTTACCTGGCTGCTGAGACGAGACCGACCACACGTGGACTCTGCCCTTTGTCTCCAATCTCGAGGAATGGCGGCCGCGGAACAGAGATGGACGAAATGCCAGCTCGCATCTGAAACAGGAAGCAGAATAAGAGGCATATCACACCACTGTGCAAAGCAGGCACCCTCACGCTGTGGCGTCTATGGCAGCGACAAATAGGTTTACCTGACATGCCGATGAGAACGCCTTTCATTTAGGATCGATCAGCCACTGATGACTAGCTAAGAACGCCAGCACGCGAGATGGTCACGCGCCCTAACCCGAGAGCTCGCGACCTTTATCTTTCTCTCTCTCTCTGCTTTGATGACATGATGATGATAGTAGTTCGCTAAAATCCGGTTGTGTCGCGCCTACATTTGGCGCTGGTCAAAATTAATCCCGAAAATGACAATTTTGCGCTTCACTAGTTCCTGGTGTGACGCAGCTGTTGTGACTGTGCAAGAGCAGTACTTATCAGTGTTATATTTTGCTCTACGCCGTTGGCAGAATTAAACGCCCCGTGAAACAGATTTGTTGTTGTTGTTGGCTTCATAAAATGGCACATACCCACGAGAGGGATTGGCCAGCGGTAGGAAACTCCGGCTAGTTTTGGTTTCAACTACTACAGCGCACCTGGCGACTGGATGGTAATTGATACTTCAAACTGAATGATTCCTGCCCACCCAAGTAGCGCGATAAGGCTTGCGGCCATGGCCGAGTGGTCTGAGCGACCGCGATATGCGGCTGTTCTCTTGGCGGTGTTCGAATCTGGCTCCGGGATGAAGTTCTTTGTGCTAGATACCTTTGTCGTGACAACGATACGATGCTCTAGTTGTCTTCCCTCCGGCCGCCATGGGGGTTATTGGCGCTGACATTTGGTGGGCAATGGTGTGTATGGAAGTTTCCTACACCTGGATTGGCCATGACAATTGGCAGTGACTACCATATTCGCAAATGCATGCAGCAAACATAAGATGATATCATAAGTTTGAGCAACTCAGTTTCCATGACACAGGTGGTTGAGGGTGGTTAGGAGTAGTGAAAAAGAGAAACAGATATAAGAGCAAAAAAAGAGGGCCAAAAGGGGCATTACGAAAGCCTATGGTGATAGACGTTTTGATTCTAGACAAAAATTTTGAACGGCGGAGCAAACATTCCAATTGGTATGTTCGAGCATAGAAATGCCAAGGGATACAACAACCGCATTAGACAGGCACAAACCGTTACTGGAAAGGAACTTCTAACAGTCGCCTCCTTAGCGATGAGTAGCGACGACCATAGAGAAGAAAGTGCTCTACTGTTTCGGGCTCGGCACAATACAGACACATTGGGGTGATCACAAGGGCAGGTCAGTAGAGGTAAAAATTTAGTTGCGGCACAGGCCAACGTAGACACATGAAGGAAACTTCAAGTTTGCGATGTCACCAAGTTTTAAGGCAGGTTCACACTGATGAGTCGCAAACGTCGCACGACCGATTTCGTGAAATAGGCTACGGTTTTCGAAGTACTGGGAAAGCGGAGAGGGAGCGTAGAAAATCGATTTAAACCTGTCACGCGACCTTCGTGACTCACCAGTGTGAATCCGCCTTTACTCCTCCAAGGGAACAGGAGGTGCTGCAAATCCTCCAAAGAAGTATAAGTGCTGATGCACTAAATTCTCTCATTAAAGTGTACGTACAAAACCGTGCTGCCTTAATGAACGCACAGGTTGGAAGGGGGTCCACGATTGGACCACTCAGGGCTGCTTAGATAAAGCATCAGCTGATTCATTTAAATGAAGGCTCCTGCGTCCTATGACCCAAACAAACCGAACTGATTGGACATGTGGAGGGATCAGGAATTGGAGTATTCAAAATGGCTGCAATTCAGTAGATGTGGATAGGAAAGTGCATAAAGATAATGAGTCCGTAATTATTATTACCGCTGAAAAGCAACTGGGTATCTCAAGCAGAGCGAGAACCACTGCCAGAAACTCAGCCAAAAAAATGAGGGTAAAATCTCGAAGACAAGAAAAAAAGACCAGCCAAGGAATTGAAAGAAACCCCCCCCCCCCCCCCCTTACCTTTTCTTCACGGACCGAGGCGTCAGTCGGTTGCAGTTGCAACATGTGAACAGGAGGTCATCAAGTAGTCTTGCAGCATATTATTTAACAAAGGAAAATGCATTATTTTGGCATTGCGTGGATGAATATAATTGAAGGTGACATCTACAACTGAGGTGATGGACTACAATAGAACAATTTCAGGTATTCACACATTTAGTGGCCCAGGCAAGGATTCAACCAAACAGATTTGGGGAGCTTGAAAACGAGACCGTCCAGCATCCAAGAACTCTGCTGGCTGACCAAAGACAATCAACTGGGACACATGCTGCTCCGAATCGCACAACTTTAAGAAGGTGTACCGTCAGCAGGCGAAACCTTGCGGTAAGAGATGGCACCCACACTTCAAGATACAAAACAGTGTTGACCACACATTAGGGAGTCCCAAACTGAGATGCAGTGCTTCTCGCTCTAAGAGCAGAAGAGGGCGCATTTGGTATGCAGCTGCTCCAGAAAACAGAACGCAGCCAAATTATAAGATAGGGCAGATATACATTTTATCAATCATCAGAAGAGTATGTCTGCGCATACCGCAGCGGGGGCTACTCAGCCTGCGCAGCAGACCAACAACCCGCAGACCTGATCTATACGTGTCCGCCAAGAAAGAGAGAGATGTCATATGTTACCTCGAGACACTTTACAAAACATACTTGAGGAAACAGATCTGTCTGAAACGGAAGGTTCTGTTTTTTATTTCGCACACTTGCCAAAAAGGCATAATTTGGGTTAGCTGTATACTATAGGAAATCATGTAAGGCATTTTTGTGCAGGAAGCGGAGAAGGCTCCTGGTCTTTTTTTTGTTGGTCAGTCACTTGGGAGAAATCCTCCTCCCTTGTCACCGTTACTCCCACTTCCTGTACAATCCATGTCCTTGAAGCCCTTGCCCCTGCACAAGTCCACAGAAGGTGGCGAACATTCGCCCCTGCAGCCGGTGTGGAGCACGTCGGGCACGTGGTGGGTCCTGCGTCTTCTTAAGAGCCCCATCGGCACCAGACCGATGGGGTAAGGGCCATCCCAGCCCTTATCCTTCAAAGGGATACCTCCTCCAATATTGACAAATAAGGAGGGAAGGGGAAAGTGCATGGAAGAATGAGGACATATGTACTTTTCCTTGAAGAGGATGCTAAGATGGGGAGAGTGGAGCGGGTGTCAAAAGGAAGCCTGGTGAGGGATGCATTAGTGTTTGGAACTTAGTGTGTAAGGTTGTCACTTTTCTCTGCTCAGCGTTTTCATCATCGTTTTGTGTCCTGTGTATCTGGATGCGTATCTTTGTTTTCTTATTGAGTGCATGGGTCTCCTGAGTTGCACATAGTGTATTTGTCACTCTCTTCAGTTGTTTTATGGCGGCTAAAGAGTCTGTATAGATATGGACCTCTGTTATTTATGACCGCCATAGCATCACAGATTGCATATAAGCAGGTCCAGGTGGTCTGATACATATTCATAATGTACGTTTAGCTCTGTGTGTCGGGCTAGTGGCTGCTGTTCTACCGCCCCCTATTCTATAACTGAGGCGTCCATATATGCAATACATGTTCCCGGGCATACGTCAGCCAGAGGTCGATGTCTTGGCTTCTCTTTATGATGAAGGTTAGTCGTTTTGTTTGTCGTAATTGTTGTGGATTTCCATGGAGGGGGGTCAGCCATTGTAGGCATGTGCACTGTCACCGCATTGTACAAGGATGCTATGGGCATAGTGTACTTCGTTTCAGATTTCTTTTTGCCTCTCACTGATCAATTAATTCTGTGAGTGTATTCAGTCATGCAAATTCCTGGAGAATCTGGATGTAAGTAGGTTTTGGTAAGATCGTGACGGTGCACACTGCATTCATATTTATTGTTTCTGACTCCGCCCACTGTCGCCTCATCAGGCGTTGGAGCCGGGCCTGGTAGAGAATCCTCGGCTGAAGCAACAACTGTACAAGACATCTTGCCATCTGCGTTTGGGCTCCTCGCCCCTAGACGAAATGCATTTGATCATGTTTAAGAAAGTCACTGCTGCTTTTTCATCCTATGGAGCCATTGTGTTCCTTTGCCAGATTTATGAATGTCTAAGCTAAAGACTATCAACTCATCTACCTCTTGTAATGACTGATTTCCAACTTTTGGATACACTCTTTTAGTTGTCAATTGCTTTCTTCCATTCTTGTTTTCAACATGAAGGTGAGACGCGGATTCGAGCACGCTCTTCATGAGTATACTGCATAGTTAACGGTGGTCCAGGGCTGATGCACGTGAGGACATCGCAGCCCTGCGGGGTTTCACACAGGCGCTATATTTGGTTTATTGCCCTGTGTTGACATGCCAACGGACAGGTTTATTCCAGCCAGGCGAATACCGGCATGAGCATGAGACACGTGCCAGCCGCAGCGAGCCTCGCGCAAGCACACGCAGCAGCGCAGCCAAGCTAACCAGCCTAGCCACTGCATGTGGCTACTGCCTACAACATCTCCCCTGACAAAAAAAATAACTCTTGGGAGGATTGATGCAGCGTCCACACCTGGTGTGCTGGTGAGAGACGTCAGCTCAGGTTTTTTGTGAACCTTCTGGAGAAACTGAAGTCCCAGGGAGTGTTAGTGCCTTGTCTTCATGTATTTATTTATTTATTTATTTAGAACATACTGCAGGCCTACAGTAGGCCCAAGCAGGAGGGGCGAATACATAATATATGCAAAAAAGAACAGGTTTAGCTTGTGGGCATCATGTATGTCGCCATATAGAGGTTCCTCGTATACAATGTCTTGGTTGTCTCTCTCTCCTTCCGCAGGCTTGAGAAAAGGGTTAAGACAGGTTCGATTTCGCCGTATAGTGCCCTTCCCAGTGTCAACTATATATGATCTAGGCTCGCTTGTGGGCATCACCACGTTCCCTTTTCGCTTTTCATCTCCTTGCAGAAGGGTCGGAAGTTGCCGTACACCATGTCGTCTATCGTAGCCTATGCGCTGCTGTTTGCGGTATTGGGTTTCAAAATTCCAGAGTTTAGTGGCGTCTGGCAAATGGGGAACAAGCCTTCCGGAAGTCGAAGGAATCTGTCCACAACCGCCTCCCCATCAATAGTTCAGAGGGGCTGCAGCCATTTCTCAGTGGATTTGACGTGTAGGACAAGAGGGTCAGGTACAGGTCTTGGGTCTTCTTCATTGAAGTTTTGATGATTTTCATTGCAGCCTCAGCAAGTCCGTTGCTCTGAGGGTAGTGTGGGCTTGATGTGACGTGTTTGAACCCGTATTCTTGAGCAAACTTAGCGAAGCAAGAGGACGAGAACTGCGGACCATTATCGGAGACCCCCACCTCTGGAATGCCATGTGGGGTGAAAATTGATTTGCTATGATTGATCACTGTACAAGATGACAGCTTCTCTACATGAGTCAGTTCCGGCTATCTGGAGTAATAATCAGTCATGATTAACCACCAGTGGCTAATGAAGAAGAACAGGTCCATTGCAACTCTCTCCCATGGTCTTGAAGGAAACTCGGTGGTTTGAAGGGGTATTTTTCGGTTGCTGGACGTCTTGACACATTCTGGACAATGTTTTATGGTGGTTGCAATGTCTTTGGCCACTGTAGGCCACCAAACAGAGTCCTTACCGCGAGCCTGGGTCTTCATGACGCCGAAGTGACCTTCGTGCAAAAGGCGCAAAATTTCTTTCTTGCACATGAGTGGGACAACCACAAAGGCAGCGTAGAGTAGCAGATCGTCCTCTATGGTGAGCTGTTGACGACACTAGTAAAAGGATCTCACTTCAAGGGGTAAATCTCGATGAGAAAGCCAATCTTTTGTGCAGAGTTCTCAGAGATACAAGCACACGCGATCTGATTTTTGGAATTCTTTCAGCCACTCAAGGCAGTGCTGCTTGATGAGAAGGGTTGTCCTCACGCAGCGCAAAAAGCCTTGATGCTACTTTCTAGCTCTATGTCGCCAGTCTCCTGCAGAGGCGCTCTGGAAAGTGTATCGGCCGCAATCAGTTCTTTCCCAGGTACATATACCTCTTCGTATTGGTACCTCATCATTCGCATTTTAAGTCTTTGTAGCCGCAGTGTAAGGTCATCAAGACTTTTTGACATAAAGATAGGTACCAACGGCTTGTGGTCTGTTTCGATTGTGAATTGCTTGCCGACCAGGTAGTCACTGAATTTTCCGCAAGCCCAAACCAAGGCAACAGCCTCTTTCTCTATTTGTGCATTGCGTTTCTCCATGTCAGATAGAAGTCGGGAGGCATAAGCGATGACTGAAAACTTGCCACTGGTCTGTTTCTGTCGAATCACTGCCTCCAGTTCAAAGGAAGCAGAGTCTGTACTGACCACCGTCTCCTTAGCAGGATTGTAGAAGCCTAGCACTAGGCGAGATGAAAGTAGCTGCTTCCATTTGTCGAACGCTTCCTGTTGAGGAACGTCCCAAACGAATTCCTGCTTTTTAGACAGCAAACAAGTAAGCGGCTGGAGCAAGTCCACAAGGTTGGGTACAAAGTGGGAAAGATATGTAGCCATTCCGAGCAGCCTTTGCAACTTGCTTCTATTAGTGGAATTGGCCATTTTTAAGATGGCTTCAACCTTTTTTTCATCGGGTTTGATCCCATGCTGGCCAAGCTTGCGACGTAGGATAGTGAGCTGGTCGAGGTGAAACAGCCACTTGTTCTCGTTTAGCATGGCACCTGCCTCAGTTAATAGTTGAAAAACGGTGCGAAGTGTCTCATTGTGCTCTGTTTCGTCTGAGCCCGAGATAAGGATGTCATCCATATGATATACAACTCTGTTGACATCTTCCACAATGTTTCACATCTGCTTCTGGAAGTGCTCGGGAGCGGACGCGATGCCAAATGGAATCCTGTTGAAGCAAAACCTCCCGAATGGCGTGAAGGTAGCAAGCATCTTGCTATCTTCACTGAGTGATATCTGCCAGAACCCTGAATTGGCATTGAGCTTCGAAAACACCTTGACCCCGTGAAGCAGCCGGAGTGTATGCTTGACGGACGGAATCAGATGCCACTCTCTCGGGATGTAACGGTTGAGTTCAGTGAAGTCCATGCAGATTCTAACATCACCGTTCAGTTTTTGGACTACCACCATAGGTGCACACTATTCAGTCAGCTCATCAACAGGTGAAATGACGCCAATATTTTCCATTAGCTGCAGTTCAAGCCTTGTTTTCTTGTACAGCAGAATTGGTATGCGGCGAGGGGAGCTCAGAGCAAATGGTTTCGCACCTTCACGCAGGCGAATGTGGTGTTCTCTTAGTAGCTTCCCAAGGCCTTGAAACAATGAAGGAAATTCGTCTCTTGGGCTCACCTTCTTTGCGACAGTGCTGACGAAGGTTAGCACCTGCAAGTCTTTGCTGGCGGGCTTGCCGAGTAAGGGAGTGTGGACATCTTCCAGCATGTCGACGCCTTGGAGCGTTTCACGTCCACGGTAGGTGAGTTGAAGACACACTACGCTCTTAGCTGCGAGAGGTCTCTGATCAGGACCGTAGAACTGCCAAGGAGCACACCACAATGGAAGCCGATGTCGGAGCATGCTGAAAGTCGTAGGTGGGAGGACAGATTCATAGACGCCTGTGTCGATCTTGAATTTGACAGGTTGGCCTTGCACGAGGACGGTTGTCTCCCATGTCGATGTATCGAATTGAGAGACGGCTCCGAGAAATCCACCTTCGCTGTTGGGTCCTGATGCTTCAACAATGTC
Source organism: Amblyomma mixtum (assembly GCF_055824585.1). Lineage (NCBI taxonomy): Eukaryota > Metazoa > Arthropoda > Arachnida > Ixodida > Ixodidae > Amblyomma > Amblyomma mixtum. The sequence continues at coordinate 273,329,276 of NC_143014.1, read as the reverse complement.
AACCCGGCGTGACATGCAGACAGACGTGTAGTAGCCCTTCTTCTGGCAGCCCTTGCATACCTGTGTCCGTGCTGGGCATAGTGAACGTGGGTGCCATTCTTTTCCACACGAACAACCCAATGTCAGAATGCTGTCAGCAGGACGCGGATGTGGGCTTGATTCAAATGCTCTCGGCCGTCGTTGACATGAGCAGTGTTCGTGGGATGCCCAACTTGCTGTCTGCCTGATGCAACTTTGTTGACGGTTAACGTTTCGGGGTGAAGCTCCACTTGCTCCTGACGTACGCTTTCGACCTGCCTGATAAACTCAAGTGCCTTCTGAAGGTAAGATCAGCATCAAGTTGCAGTCTTGCTGACAATTTCTAGTCTTGAATGCCAACGACCAGTCTGTCTTGAACCAGTTTCTGTCGGAGGGTGCCATACTCACAATGGCTCGAAAGTGTGTGAAGTGCAGTTACGAAGTCTTCCACGGATTCGCCGTCATTTTGGACCCTCGTGTTGAAGTGAGCCCATTACACTCGCTGCGTGATGCGCCGCGGTATGAAGTAGCTGTCGAACTGCTTCAAGACGACTTCTAAGTTCTGGGCGTTCTCTCCAGAGAGTTTGAAGGTTCCGAAGACGTCCTCGGCCTGGTCGCCCATGAAGTAAAGGAGCCCGTCGACTTGGTGTGACCCTGACTTGTGGCAGAGACTGGAAGCCCTTCCTCCATTTCGGCCAGTCGGCAGGAGTCATGAGGCAGACAGCCTCGGGTGGTTGATTGACGAAGGACGCCATGTTCTGGCCGCGTAGTCCAGGCCATAGACGCTGCTGTGACGTGTGCCATCGTAGATGGGTATCCAAGTGAAAGGACGCAGCCCCAGCTGGGCTTACCATGGGAATTGCGTTACTTCTGACACCATGTTCAGATGCCAACAGGACAGGTTTATTCCAGCCAGGCGAATACCGGCACGAGCACGACACACGTGCCAGCCGCAGCAAGCCTCGTGCACAGCAGTGCAGCCAAGCTAACCGGCCTAGCTACTGCATGTGGCTAATGCCTACAACACTCTGCACGTCTAATAGTTTACCGAGCGTGTTGTGTGTGTCGAAAGAAAGAAGTGCAGTCAGCTAGGATTATCTACCACTTCGCGACTCATTTGTAGGAGGGCATCATGGGTAGAGAATTCCCCCGAAAGACGTATTAACGCGACAGTGTTAAGGGTCCTGTTCAGCTGAAAATCCGGCTTCTTGGCGGCAAGGGCGTGAGCGAAAAATCTCCAGAGAAATCCACATATGTGACCTTGTGACGTCATCACAACCTGTCCACCGTGGCAGGAGGCAACCAAGACCAGCGTGTGAACAAGAAATTCACGATTCACAAGAGCACATAGAAATTAATTACTGGTCGCGAGAGGTTGCTTGGGAAATGCAACCTAGGTCTCAAAAATTGGCTGTGGTTTAGCTCTGGTTAAACCTGGAGTGACCCGATAGCTACAGTTGGCCGAGTGGAACTCGCTGAGTCGAACTGCAAAGTCAGTCCTTCGCTGCTGCGTTTCGCTGGGCATTCCTTCTTCACCTTCGTCCCTGGACGTGGATTCACAGTTATTCCATAAATTCCTTCCCTCAAATTCATTTTCTTCATTATGGCCCCTCTGTTTCTTCTTTCACTCGTACTTCGTCCCTTCCTCTACAAACGGATGACGGGTGTCCACCGAGGTATGCGTGACAGTTAGTGCGCAATTTCCTTTCCTCAAATACAATTTTCATTTTCTTCATTAAGGCTCCTCTTTCTGTCACTCCCACTTCCTCCCTTCCTGTACGGTGCGGTTCAGGTGTCCACCGAGATGACAGAGAATTACTGCATCATTAATTAGCGAACTACAGGTCATGAATACGCTTAGGCTTCACTGTGGTTAAGCGATGTAATGCTACTGATGATTTACTTGGGTAATCTCTGACGTCATCAAATGGATGATGGGTATCCACCGAGATATGCGAGACAGTTACTGCACAATTTCCTTACCACAAATAAAATTTTCATTTTCTTCATTACGGCCCCTCTTTGTTCTTTCACTTCCACTTCCTGTACGGTGCGGTCCGGGTGTCCACCACGGCGGTTGTTAGGCAACCACTCAAGGTAGATGCGACCACGGCCGAGGTGCAACCACGGCGAAAGTGCGACCATGCTGAAGAGGCGAAGCGGTTGGCATAGAGCTATCGCTACAAAAACCCCACTGGTGGCTGTGCTTGCAACAGCCACCAGTGGGGTTTTTGTAGCGATAGCTCTATGCCAACCGCTTCGCCCCCACTGGTGGCTGTGCTTGCAACAGCCACCAGCCAGGGCAGCTTAAGCACTGCACCACTGCGCCAGGAGTGATGTGAGGACTCCCACCGATCTATGGATGTAAAGTAGAGAATGACCAATTCTGCATATATGTGGGCATTAACCCATTAACGCTCTTGCATTATCCCCTCCAGTTTTCACATGCGTGGTAGGACGTCGTGCTCAGGCAGCAATTGCGCCATACGTTTGTTGATTACGCATTTCATGAACTTGCCGACGTACGATGTGAGAAAGTGGGCCACAGGTTGTCGAGGGACAGCGGCTTGCATGGCTTTGGAATGAGCGTGACGGTCACTTGTTTCCTGTCCGGTGGCCCACACCTTGTTCATGTGTAGCGTGAGGGCTGCGAGCTCAGTGTCGATTCATTTCGGAGGAGTTGGTACTGTACTCCATCTGCAACTCACTGGACTCAGTGGACCTCCACTCTTTCAGCCAAAAAGCCGCCACATTGCGACGGACAGTATCTGCTTATCTACTACCTCCATGCCTTTGAGAAAGCAGCTGTATGCACCTAAAAGCGTGAAGCAAGTACGCAGCTGCCAGGGCTCCATAACGACTACAGACATTTTATGAAGTATACTCTAAACACGAAAGGAATGAAAAGAGAGTAAGCTGTTCTCTAGCGCATTTAGGGGCAGGGTATGCTGCCCAATCCCTGGGGTAGATTTACATCTCTAAAAATATGAAATACGGTTGGCAACGGAAACAAATTTCTTCTTCAAAACAGGCAAATTTCTAGCACTTTCAATAATTTTAACCGAGGTTTCAATCTCATCAATTTGCTAACCTCAGGTGCTGCGTTTAAAAGCTTCCTGCCATTGCTAAATGCATCAAATTATATTATTTGCAATGGAAATATACCTTCCTTGCAAAGAGTAAACATTTCGTATATTTAGTGATCGAAATCTACTCCATAACTTGGGCAACATACCTTGCTCCTAAAAAGAAGCGTGTTAAAGGACAGCTTACTTTTTTTTACTCCCATAGAGGCTTATTCATGTTTACAGTGTATTTTGCTCGTATCACATGACCACTCGCCAAACTTGCAAGGCAAATAAACCATGGAAGCTGAATGCCGGAGCGCCTTCAAACGCAAAGGAGCACTTAAAACTCCTCAGCAGTGGTGCGGTTCTTCAATCTCGGTCTCCGTATTGAAGTCTACACTTGCGGATATCGAATCGGCAGAGTCCTTGAATACAATGATGACGAAGAAAAGCACGTCGTCAGTTACGCCAGCTGCCACCTAAGGCCAAAAGGAACTACATCACCACTGAACGTGAATGCCCCGCTGCAATATTCACGGCCAGGCAATTCCGGGTGTATCCGAGATACCATTTACAGTCGCCCACGGACAGGTAAGCTTCACATGGTCCATGACAACAAAAATCCCAAGCAGACGCCTTTCACGATGGAGTTTACTTCTTGATGAGTTCGACATCAGCCTCAAACATCGGCCAGGCAGCAAGAACTTCAAAGCATGCACTCTTTCCCGCCTTCCATATGACGCCGCTTTGACGTCCAAAGAAACGCTGCTGCTCATTGATAACACGCAAAGGGAGAGGGCAGACAAAATCTATGAGCATTACGACTCCCTAAAACAAATTACTGTGCACATCAAAAGTTGAAAACCGTGGAGGGGCTGGGCCAGATGAGAATCTGTCTCACAGCAAAATCCTTCAACCTACAGGATGGATCCGAAAAACCACAGCCGAGCCTCTGAAGAGGACAAACATTGCCATAAAATTCGGCCGTCTTGTCACAACTTAGGGCACGGCATGAGAACATTAAAAAAAAAAACTTCAACAATGCTACTTCTGGCCAATGATGTTTATTTACACAAAGAGGTACACCCCCCCCGTCAAAAGTATATAGCCCAAGGGGTTTGCTTGCAAGGCCTTCAGCATGCCTGGTTATGCCTACTCAGCGACCGTAATCTCTCGAACGATAAATGGCTTCGAGTCCTCAATTCTCCCAAGCTTTGGACTACTAGTTATTCTAGAGAGCCCCGCTAAACAGCTTAGAAGCGAACCTCTTGGGCTGTATACTTTTGATGAGGGCTGTACATTTCACCGTGTCCAGACAGTCAGACCTGTCAAACCCCTACATTGAGAAACTATCCGGTCCTTCCGCATGGACGGTCTCTATGCAGCGGCTCAGAATTGATTTCCTGGGCTCTTCAACACAATCAAGCGGTGATCGGCATGTGGTTGTTTTTATGGACAATCACACTGAGTGTGCGGAAACTTTCGCTGTTCCAGAAGCAACTGCTGGAAATGCAACGAAGGTTTTCCTGGAAGCAGTGGTTCTGCGGCATGCAGAGCCAGGGCAGGTGATAACAGATGGAGGGTGCCATTCCTTGGCCTATATAGTAGACAAGCTGTTCTGTCTTACGCATGCGATTCACAGCTGCACCACGGTGTACTACACTCAGACCAATGACCTCTGCAAGAGCTTCACCTGAACACTATCGGAGAGATCAGCACGTAAGTCTCATCCTAGTATCGCTACTGAGACTGATTTCACACTTTCAGAACGTTTGTACACAACTTACCCGTGCACAAAACGACTCGCTACTCTCCATTTTTCCTGCGGTATGAAAATGATCCAACACTGTTCATTGATGCAACGCTGAAGACAAATCCTGGAGAGACAATCGGGTTTGTCAACAAGGAAACTATGTGCTGATGGAACGAAACGCAAGGAAGCAGGCGCAGGAGCGAGAATGAAGAGCCCAAGAAACACATAGCGTATGGTAAAACAATCCGCACGTAGCCATTAACAGTCGGTGATCATGTGTGCGCGTACGCATGCCCGCATCAAAGCGAGGTCAAACGTCGTTTTTCACATCCCTGCCTGAACTTCTACCTTATGAGGCAAACTCCCCCCCCCCCCCCAAAAAAATATCAGGAACTAGAAAATTCACAAATTCGTGGCTTTATTAGCATAAATCGCATTAAACCGTCTGCCGTTCACCAATGTTTTTGTCCAGTTAGGAGTGGATACCTGCGAACACCTCCAGCAGCGACTGGCTCAAACAGGACGCGGTTCTGGGTTCGATCCTCGGACCAGAACGCATTTTTCTTCAACTATAATGTTCCTGTGAAAGCTGTATAGCTTTTCTTTGTAGCTGCCATATGGCTGCGCTTGGGTAGATGCTAATGAGCCACTACACTCCGTTATTCTACTTACTTTGGCTATCATGGACTCTTTAAAAACAAGCCTTCGGGACCACAATCGAAGCCCCAACTTCTGTCACCACAGCCATTCAAGTCCAAAGGCTTGGAAACTTTGTAGCCTTCCAACCTTTCAGCATTTTTAAAGTAAGGCGTGATGAAACTTTAACAAAAAATAGTGAAAATTAAGAACAATTAAGAACAACCTGACCGTGAAATCGCTCCTATTAATACGATTTGAAACAACAGTTCACCTTTCTGCTAGCCGATTTCCAATGGTCCTTATCGAGACTATCCTCTTGCAGCCTCTTAAGCTGCTATTTTGCTTGGCTATGTAATGCTTGTAAAGCGTTCTCTTCGAGCCTGAGGATGTACCCATGAATATATCATGGCATTTCAGGCGGAAGTTTACCGTGACTTTCAGCTATGCTAAAAGAAGTTCCACACGCATCCGACATCTTTCGGCCCTCCACAATCTTTCTATATAACGAAAAACACTCCTTCCATGGGGACACCGCTGCTTGATGTTCGTGCATGTATGTGGTGCATACCGAGTTCGTGTCTTGGCAGACCTTAATTGGGGACAAATGCCTGTTCCAATCAAGGCAAGAGTCCGGACAGTCCTGAAAAATCCGGGACGGTTGGCAACCCTAGTTTTGGCGTACCAGCTGAAGGAAACGTGGATTATGAGGCACGCTATAGCAGAGGGCTCCCAAACAACTGCGACCTCGCTGAGTTCTTTAAAGGAAACTGCAGAGGCTTTAGAATTTGACGAGCTCAAAGGAGTCGAATGTGTGAGACCTCTAGGTAAAACATGCAAAGTTCTTTTGGGCTAGCGTTTGAAATGGTGACGTAATCACCGATTAAAAACGCAATGGCCTTCAAGCCTCTCTGCAGCGCACAGGGGAGGCGGGGAAGGTGTTATTTATAGTACGCATAAACGCGAAAAACCAATGCCACCGAAGGCAAAGCCTGCCAAGCGTTGTTTGGCTACATTCGACGACGCACGGCAAGGTACGGTTGAGGGCACACAGAGAAGTTGAAATCTTCCCATCTGCGACGTCACATCGAGCTTCTCTGCACTCCTCCGGTGCTTCGAGAAAAAGGCTGAGATTCATTTGTCGATTAGTAATTGTCACCATTTTAATTGCAAGCAAAATTGCAAGATGAACATTAAACACTCATTGCAGACGGCAGGCAACATAAATGCTATCGCATTTTCTTCTTCAAGAATGTGGTTAAGAAGGCCCTCAAGTTTTTTTTTTGTTTTGTTGTACAACATATTGTGTTCTATTTGAAGCTCTAGAGCTTTCCAACCGAAACACTTTGCCATATTCAAATATTACAAGAAAAATGTTAGCTAACTTATCCGAAAATAAAGTTGCATTTATCCTAACACAAAATTTCGGCACCGAAAAGACTCGAGTGACAAGTGGTTATGAAAAAAGAAAAGCCGCAGGAACTGTCTCGCTCACAGCTGACATCTAAACCGCCTCGCGAGTGCAGAGATGGAGGGAGTGAAAGCAGGAACAGAAAGATGCCCTGTAGTGGAGGACTCCGGATTAGTTTCGACCACATGGGGATCTTCAATGTGCACTGACATCGCAGAGCATATGGGTGTCTTTTGCATTTTGCCTCCATTGAAACGCGGCCGCCACAGCCGGGATTTAATACCACACCCTCGTGGACAACAGCCGAACACCGCAACCACTGAGCCATTGCAGTGGATACAGAGTTGATGCATATTTGCAAAGTGCAACATTTATTCAACTTTGGTCCAACTCATTTCAGACACATTGCATATCACTCATTGCTTTTGAGAGCAGCACCCTCTTCTTTAACAGCATGTACACTACGCTTTACACTGAAAATGTCATTTTATGAACTACATCACGGCTGCTTTTACGCCTCCATGTACACCTAGATACGTCACGGTTTAAGCTGCAGCTCCTCATTCACTCTGAAAGGTAAGCGCAGTCCCTTCGCCAACGGAACTCGGAACACCCACCTCAGCAAATTTGCTACACTATGGCCTGTTCTTGAATGCGGAGTGGCCGACGAGAGTTGACAGCAATATGGGCTAACGGCCCGCATTTTGCGGAACCGACATACCAAAAACCCTAAACACCTCACGAGTACACAACATAGCATTGCTGTACCGGTGCCCTGCGCATTAAATCATATTAAAAAAAACACAACACTAAAGCACAAATGCATGCCTCATCAACATTATCAGCCTGACTACACCCACTGCAGGACAAAGGCCACTCTCATATCTCTCCAATTAACCTTGTACTGTGCACAGAGTGATACACAATTCCCATCAATATAGCAAATAACTTTGGCACATTGAGGTGGGTGTCCGCAGGGACACATACGTACAAGTAAAACAGGAAATGAGCAGCTAACTTACAAATATCTGCGGTGTTACTGCGTAAAGACTAAATTGCGTCCGCTTGCTCGTTTCAAGAGCGTAACTCACACAACAGCTGAACTAAGGAAGTGCAAAAAGTGCAAGCAACTTCTGTTCCCAGCACGCTGCAATATGTTTGATTATTTTACAGGCGCTCAGGCAATTAATTTTTCTCAAACGCTGCAAGAATCAAACAGAAGCAGCTGCTGCTGCCTTTAGAGCAATGCCTGCTAAGCTGAAGAAGGTGAGGAAGCCGCCGCCATGTCGGCTGTCGCACTGTTATTTTCTTCGCCACTGGATGCACCAGGTGTCCACAGCTTTATCCTCACGCTGCGGCCAAATATCATGTGTCCATTTTTCTTGGCAGCTTCTTGGGCATCGGCTAGGCTAGCGAATGTCATCACGACCTTCCCCGACATCACGCCGTCGGCGTGTCGAACCCGAACCACCAGGCTTGCCTTCGCAGGCCAGAGAAAGTTTTCTATCTGGGCGGCATTGAAAGGCAAGCCCTCGGCGACCACCCTGTGCTGCCCCTCCGACGTCTGAAGGATCGCTTCCAGCTCGTGTGCCTTCGCCAAACGGAAGCCTGTAGTGCCTTCCCGTGTGCCGGGCTTTTCTGAAGCACGTCGCACGGTGCCCGACGCTCTGCGAGCGCCAATTCGCGAACCCTTCTTCTCTTCCGCATACGACGCCAGGTTTAAAAGATCCCCTTCTAAGAGCCTGTCAGCGTAGTCTTCTGGTACGAGGCACAGTTCGAGTTTTCGCCCCATTAGCTTCCTTCCATTCATAGCCAATGCTCTTTGGGCTTCGTCGGGGCTCACGAACCGCATGAAAGCCGATCTCTGAGCCCTACCAGAGTTGAATTTCTCACGCTCTACTCGCATCATCTTGCAATGAGAGAAGAGCTCCTTCAGCTTCTCTTCTGTTGCACCCACTGGCAGGTTGCGGACCTGCACGACGGAACTGGATTTGACATCTTTGTGCAGTGTGCTCAAAGCTGGCCTTCTCGACATAACGTAGCGGCGGACGTCGTCCACTTGTCCCCGGAAGGCCTTGATGTGGTGACCTGACAGCTTGGCACTCTCCCACGCGTAGTTGAGGGCCCTTTCCTGGTCCTCTTTTGAGGCCACCTCGACAAAAGCCCTGCCGGTAGGCAGGTCACCGTTGGTGCGGGTCAAAAGGAGGATGCCTCGCCTGCCCCCCGAGACTCTGACACCGGCCTGTTTCAGGTGCCTGGCAACCTGCTCAGCGGTGACGTTTTCGGGAAGGTTATGAATCTTCAGCAAGAACCTGTCAGCGTTGCTGTCCATGTCGCTGTCACTGGTGTCACTATCACTGCCGCTATCGCTGCTGCTGTTGTCACCTTTGGAGGACGAGTCTTTTTTCTGTGCGCGGGCAGCAGACTCCTCTGCCACTTGCCCTGCCTCCTTGCCGTCTTCGAGGTCCTCTCCAGGCTTTTTGCTTCCACTATGGCAGTGCAGAAAAAGAAAAGCAAGACAAAGGTTGACACAACTGGGAAGGCGGAAGCAAGTAAAGCTGTTAATAATGCTGCTTCTACCGTAAAAGCGTAAAGAACAATGTTTTGCGGCGTTCTGGCGGTTTGCGAGCAGTACCACACAGTCTTGACAACTGAAGCAAGCGACCTCACCATGAAAACACGTGGAAAAGAGGTACACGTGCAACAGCGCCTGTTGGTAATTGGATGCATGCATCTGTCGTTTATCCATACGAAGCGGAGCTAAGCGAGCAACTACACTAGGGCACGGCATAGTCGTGGGAATTCAGACGTTTTTCTCTTTTTACCAAGAATAGAAATGATGGAAGTTCGTTGTGGTGAATAAATCTCTATTATTATTATTATTATTATACTGGATACTCGTGACCAGTTTCTATCACCTCGCAAGAGACGTGAGTCACGTGACTTTGTATCCATGTCGATGGCAGTACTTGTCTCGTTCATTCGCAGTAAATAAGGGCCATCACATGTGAAGATAAGCCACGGTGCACGGAGGCACATAAGAAGCCTATCACAATGCAAACTTCAGCTCAGCTTATGAGTGAGTTTCGGTAGCGGTGGTGTGAGTATCTCAACACAAGCACTTTCCTTACTTCACAAATACATACACCCATTTTTTTTTGTTGTGAAGAAACCTATCAAATATACAATTACTGCACCAACATTATTCATACCACCTAAAGAAGGTCCTGATAGGCAGTATGTAAGTATAGGCCCATGAAGTAATAAAAAAAAAAGCTATTTTCAGCTCTCAGCCCGCTGTAGATGGGACTGCAGACACACTCTGCAAATAAAAACATATACTGCCAAATGGCTAAGCCTGAGGAAGTGATCAACTCATTCTGGAAGCACAATAAGCCAGCTCCTTCATTTTGCGACTTTGCTTCTTCACTTGTGGCCATAAAGCAGCTTTTATCACTAACCTAAATTTACCGGCCCTGCGGAGTTTCATACTCGGAATTGCCAAACGCATTAGTGCCAGTGGTGCTGCAGCCTCACAGCAGTAGTAAACAATAGCTAGTAGTGTAAATCTGCAGCAGTTTCAGAGTGACTGCAGACATGATGAATAAAACTTCAGTGCTATCAACAGACAACGAACTACAGTGGACAACGAACTTCAGACAACGAACTAGAGTGGAATTCAGCACGCCAAGGCAAAATACCATGAGCTTTAAAGGAGAGCAATCTATTCACTTGACGTGACGGGCGTCACTTTGGTGTTCAACGCACAGCTTCAACGGTGCAGGCAGGAGCAGGTGATAAGGCGATTAGGCACGGCACGCAGCCTTTCACCATTTTTTGCTGTTCTCCACATACACCAACATGGCGGCCACTGAAAATGCTCCCTAATGAGAGAGGGGGGGATCTTTTTGGCTCCTAGAGAAAGCGTTCCAGTACACTGGTGACGGCCTGCATCATAAAGAGGGCCGGTCACTTTTAGCAGAGCAGGTTGGGAGTGAAGGGGAAGAAGCAATGATGTCAGTTCCAACCTCCCAAGGCTCCTTAACGCGATCTAGAAAGGCATCTACTGCAATTCACACACCCCTCAGAGACCGCAGCAACTGCTATTGATCCCGCGCCTCAGCTCAGAAGCACAAGCGGCCATGATGGAACACTTTCTGAAAATTTTGTTAGATTACGTGCTGGCAAGTACCTGATCCAAAAACAGCTGCTTTACAAACAGCAGGCAAGCTACTATCTTGCTCCCATAATATGCTAGCCATTTCCCACGTCTAGTCGTGTTGCTTCACTTGTACAAATTGCACTAATTTCGTACTACTATGATGCCATTTTTACTGCAATCTCGTCATGGTGTACAGATGGCAGCCATTAGCCGGTTTCCTAGAGTGCCACGAGAGGCAGGAGTCAATGAGAGCACTGGGGCAGAGAAAGCCGAGCAAACTCGGTGAGTCACGCGCCTATGGGCTGAAAAGCTGAAAAAGGGCAGCTAATGATGGAGCATTTCGCAATGAAGGTTACAACGCCTAGCCTACAGTAGGGATGAATAATGAGAACAGCTATTACAGTAAAAATGACTGGAAATGAGCAAACGCCTTTGGAGACGCCGAGGGGCAATTTCTAATCGCCAACAACATTGATCACTGTTAGGAACTGCCTTTAGAAAATTCTTGAATTACACCTCATCCTACAAGTTGTTTGCAGCACTGTAAAATACAGAGCTCTCTTGTCAAATCAGGGTCAAGGAAGACAAAAATGGCTGAGGCTTAGCTTAGGTTAAGCCTAGTCAGATGCGAAGCATATTGTCGCCGAGTTGCATATCGGAGCACGCCGCTTGGCTAGACGTTCTTCACGCTCTTCATCAGTCTCTGTAGCACGCCGCAACTTTTGCTTCTCATTCCAACGAGCAGCCCTGTCTCCAGGAGGCGTCTCTATCCCGTGTACGCCTAGCAGAGGCAGGCGCACCCCCTTGTATACCGCCGCTCTAGCATCACGTGTTCACTACAGCGCACCTAGCGGCAGAAGCAGGAAACACATTGGTCGCGACGCCTCGCACGGCGGCGCGAGCTGGGGCCCCGTTTCTCCTATGTCGTTACGTCACGCATCACGTGGTCCTCCTTGGTCGCGACGCCTCGCGCGACGGCGCGAGCTGGGCCCCCGTTTCTCATCTGCTGTGACGTCACGCACCACGTGGTCATCCTTGGTCACGACGCCTCGCGCGACGGCGCGAGTTGGGCCCCCGTTTTTCATCTGCTGTGACGTCACGCATCACGTGGTATGACATGGAGGTCACGAAAGGTCAACGGTAACGACACCGCCGCGCTCGAGGAGCTGGGTTGAGCTATTTTAGTATGCTTCGCATAAAAATAGCTCAAATGAAAACAATCGACACAGGTCTGTCTGATTGGCATTCTTTCTAACTTAAATACTTAAAATAATTGAGCAGTACTGCGACTATACGTTTTAAACAGTTATTGCAATACTTGAAAAGGTAGTTCAGGATGGTGTTTTTGAATGTACAGCGAGCGTTTCATTCACTGGTTAAATTAGCAGAGAAAATCCGCACGAACACAGCACTGCAGGGGCCTGCTGCGAAGTGGTACGCCACAATTCGTAAATGTGGCTAACGTGACGCTCGCGGTGTCGTCCGAGTCTCCTGTGTGCACATGTGCGAGGAGCTAGTGTTCCTGTACACATGCAGGCAGGAGCAGGAGGTGATATGGCGATTAGGCATGGTGCATAGTGTTCCAGAACACTATTCGAAGCAGCTGGACACTGGTGCTGTTTCTTGCCCAGTGAGGAGGCTGCCAGTCACAGGGTAAGGGGCGCGGTTGACAACGTTTTGCAGCGCACGCTGTTCTGATCGGCTCAGATGACCGCAACCTTCACAACATTGCAAACTACTTGTGAGATGAAGTACAGGTGATTTTGCAAGCCGTACCCTTCATACTTAACAGATTTTGCATCTATGATGAGAGGTGCTATGGAGTCTCTTTATGTACGCAAATCGTTGCGTTTCAGCAATACAATCATTTCTATTTTAACTGACAGCCCATCCATCCATTCCTAAATGCTGCCTCCCTATCATCAGCAGCATCAAATTTTCCTGGAAAACTAGGGCTGTTCTCACTTCTTACATCAGGGTGTCTAGCGAGGTACTATTTTCAAGTTCTCTGACTCTTCCATGCTTTCCCCGACTAATTCAGGTAAAATTCTCTGGCCACAGAAGAGGCGAAAAATTTTAGTGGCTGATGGTATTGGACAGTGCACATGAACTATTCACAGCAAGAAAACTATTTACCGAAATTTTAAACGCTGTATTGAAAACAGATTTGCTCTACCTGTTTTACAGAACTCTTTTTTTTCCTGAAGGAAGCCCAGCTTCAAGCTGCGACTAACAACGCAATCACTGCTTCTTGTCTTCCAGCTCATTATAAAGAGACACTGAGGACTAATTGAAGTTGGCCTGTATCAATAGACTACCGTGCACTGATTAGAAAGACGCTAATTACTCTAAAGAATGGACCTTTTTATAAACTAGAAGGCGTCAAAAAATCAAATGCAGGAATCGCTGCCACCTATCGTTTTCACAAGCAAACTGCGGTGAGTCAAGGTGGTTTTTCACTTGCAGATCTCTGAAGCTAGGTTACACTGCCATTCACTTTCAAATGGTGATCACGGAGGCCTTTACAGGACGTCATGAGTTTGAATTGAGCAGGGCAGAAAATAATCCATATTTAAATCCAATTTTGTTATCAATAAATGAGTCGTTTGCTGCCGGAAGAAGCATCATCGTAGTGAGAAAGAGGTAGAGAATCGATTTTTACTACGAACAAAAGTTGGACGGGGCTGTCCTCAGTGCCCCTTTAATAAGAGTGGCTACTTTATTTGACTTCTGAACGTTATATGTTTGCAGTAAGGACGTAAAAGAGAAAGTTTGTTCTGCTTACTACTGGTTTCAGCTTCTTCCATGAAAAATACTTTTGAATGTAGCTTAGTTTCTTGATCAGCACCAAGGAAAACTTAGTGAGTGATGCAGCAGTCAGCACAGAACAAACCAAATATACACAGTGCTCGTTTCATGGACAAAGAGAAAAAGACAGATAAAATTAAGTTTGACAGACCTGATGTCACGCCTTATAACTGTGCAAAGCAAAAAGGTCATGCAAATGTGCATGGACCACATACTCAGAACTCGCTGTACTGTCACAATTCAGTTCAGATCATGATGTTAATTTCAGTCGGTAGTTATCCCTGAATTGGCTAACTTTTTTGATGCTATCCCTGATGATGCAGGTTTTCCAAGGTTTCCAGATTGCTAGACACCCTGTACATGCATGTCAGCATCGAACTATGCTGCTGAATCTAAAGTTCACTGAGAGTTCCCAACTGGCCCAGCAGTGCGTCGACTTCACAATAACACAACATGTGTAATGTCATCAATTCCTGCGGAACCATCTCATGGTAGCTACAGGCGTATCAGTGGCAAATGACGTGTATGCACCACGAGAACTGATAAGACCATTTTCACTTCAATGGCTATTACGAACTTTACTTTCTGTATTGAAAAGGCTCCCATTAATTTAAACTCTGCCTAATTGAACAAGCACATACAACCCTTTGAGTATGAATTATCAAGAGTCTGCATACACTTTTGTGCTGCAGAGATGTAAAGTCATGCACATTAATAAATAATTCCAAATAGAAAATCAAAGCATCGTATGTTTTTCAGTTATTAAACTTTACAATCAGAATCTGTTTCTAGCAGTTTGTCCAATGCATAGCAAATAATGAGCTGGGATCAGGATATCGGATTCTTGTCATTTATCTAACGAGTGACAGACAATGAGCTCGGATGAACAGTTACAAGGAACTGTGAATATGTTGAACAGTGTTTGGTCTGTAGAGCATTGAGTCAGCCTGAGCAAATGTAAAAAAATTCTCAATTTACCTGTGCATTCTAGTCCCTTCCAGCTTGGCTTTGGAAACAACAAATCACAAGTGCCCACATATGGCCCGTTAAGAACATTAAGATTTTGAACTCAGCACCGCCGTAGGGTATTTGAACACAAGGTTATATTCCCTGCAGTTACAACCATTTCTGCAACTTTGAACTTCACGGCATGAAAATAATGATGCAGAAACAGAATGCCAAAGCACTGACAAGTGAGAACTACAAGCCTGCTTAACAGCTCTACACTTCGCATTTCTGCTAGCTTTTGCATTTATATTCCAAAGGTATTAATTTTTTCTCGGCTATAAATTTCACTGTACAAATACCCTAGCGAGTGCTTCAATACATAAGCTACCCATTTGTTAACTTTTGTGCTCTCGACATAATTTCGATGCCTTATTGTATCAAACTCACACAATGCAAACAGACCATTAGTAAAGTACTCACAAGCATACTGCCTGAAAGCTCTGTTTCTAAGTCATTAGAGGCATAACTATTACCGCAATCTCCAGACTATAATCTGCGGACTATAGATGCTTAAAAGCTCAAATTTCGCATTGTGCAGACTGCCTATGGGAGTGGACTATACAAGCTTAACTTTTTCTAAGATTTTTGGCAAAGCAGAGGAAGCCTAGCATGGCAGTAGAAGTAAAAAAAAAAATGCATGGCCCTACAGCACCTGCGACATTTTACTGCGCTAAATCACATAATAAGATCAGCTCCCATAAGCAATCAGCTTCGATATGCAAGCAAATGCTGCTTGTGGAGGCTGCTTTTCGATCAGAGCTGGGATTTGTGAGCACATCTACAAAACATCAATGAATAACACCTCGTACTATGGCCGCTGAAGAAGGTGTCCGGGAAGTTTGGCTTCACGAAAGCCGGACTTTCTTAGAAACTGCTGCAACAGAGGTGTCTGATTCTGACGGCAATGACACTGGCAAGGCTTTGTCGAATCCGGACAGGCTTGACTTGTTTTATTCTGACAGCACCGGGGAAAGTGGTTTTGACGGCTTTTGGGCCCGACTTCTATGCGGTCTATGAAAGGCACAGAATTTTAATACCTGACAATTAAATTTTTGCTAACCAAATGTATACTGCTTGCTGACAATCTAAAAAACCTATTTTCAGCCAAAATTCATCCCTGCGGACTATTTAAGCAAGAACTTTTTACTTTAAGCGAAATTTGTCCCTGCGGACTGACTATAGTCGGGAAAATACGGTAATCCCTTTATGTGTTTTACACTGTAATAAGTTTCATGATGATATTTTTAGGCATCTCCATCTATTGGACAATAGGAATTCTGAATTTGTGTGAAATGTCATATCATCTGAACTAGAGAGAATGGTTTATCGGGGTTTAACGTCCCAAAGCGACTCAGTCTATGAGGGACGCAGTAGTGAAGGGCTCAGGCAGTTGCGACCACCTGGGGTTCATTAATGTGCTCTGACATCGCACAATACACAGGCCTCTAGAATTTCACCTCCACCAAAATTCGACCTCCACGGCCGGGATCGAACCCACATCTTTCGGGTCAGCAGCCAAGTGCTGTAACCACTGAGCCACTGCAGTGGCAGAGAGAACATATGACAAGCAGACTACAGGCACTATCAGTCACTATAAATAGACTAATAAAGAAAACCATTCAAGCTATGCAGCTTGCGCAGATGAATGAGGTAAGCAAGCTCCACTCACAGCCAATGCCTCACCAGCATATAGCCAAAACAAACGAGTAACGTCAGAGAAGTGCGAGAGGGATACAGTTGCAGGGGGACTCAGAGGCATGAAGGAGGTGTCGCCAAGGAAGAAAAATCGCAATACACTCTGCCTCACTAACACTGCACACCACTGTGGGAGCCATGCCTCGCATCAACTTGTTGAAAGCCAAGTTCAAAAAGCTGTTTGCACATAAGTACCATTCGTGATTCACAGCAGCCGGTGCTTAGCCTACCATACCACTAGTTACACACTTGGTTTGTGCATGGCTCACTTGTTCCTGCAAGGAAATAACCTTGTGAACTCATCTCTCAGTTCGCTGACATAATTTCAAGCATCCACACAGCTGAAACTCCAGTAGCAAAATGTCCAGGATCCACAGCTGGCCACTGGTGAAGTGGAAGCTGCACTCTGAATTGGAGGATGGTTCCTCATGCATGAGGACAATGCCAACTAGGTTCTACAGTGTACACTGATGTTGAAAGATTGTTTGCAGAGGCAAAGCTTAGTATGAACTGCCATGAAACAAGATGTTTGAAGTAAACAAAGGTTTAGCACAACTTCCAGAGCAAATTCAATGCAACTTTAAAACCTGTTAAATTTCAGACAATTTAAATGATTTCACATATGCCAGCCAGCCCACTTTACTGAAGGCCGACAATAATACTGCTGCAAGAGGCAGGTTTGTGATAAGGCTTTAATATTTGTGACAAATCTGTATTGCCCTTCTAGATGAAACCTACTGCCTAACCTCCCCTGGCTTTCTTGAAGACAATGTTGTGACTGGGTTTTTGTGGAACAGTCACAAATACTGCTTTGAAGAAGCAGTCCTCCTTAAATGATGATCTAACTAAAGCATATTAATTTAACTAAGGTACTAATTTCTTTTTAGGGTATCATTATATCACAGAAAGCATAATTACATGATGTGTAGTTAATTACTGCCATTTCAAAACACCACATAAGGTGAAATTTCTAATACATGAACATCTGGGGGAGGAGTAAGGCACCAGAAACAGCTGGAACTCCTGTTCTATTGCATGCAGCTTAAAATAAAGTACATCAGGTGTGTTGGCCAAGACAACTCTGCAATCAAGTCAAACTTTAGAAGTTCCACATCCTTCTAATGAAAAATAAATTGACAACACGGTCAGCAAGACATTTTCAAATTCAAATTTGCTGCCTACTAGCCACAGATGTGGTAGCGACAATGGAAGAGAAGAAGAAATGCATCAAATAAGAGCGACAGCATTATGTAACAAATTTCACTTCCAGCCTGAATGCACATTCTATTACACCTCGCTGTAAGCTGACTGATAACAACAGGCTCACTGCAAAAAAAAAAAAACAGTAAGGTGTACATTCAATTACTGTACATTCAACGCCATGGACACTAATAATACGAGGCATGGCATGGGCCCCTCATGCTTGCAGTGAGGCGTGTTGCTACAACCCAAACTAATCCCTCCTGTGTTGTTGTTCTGCACTGCCTGCCACAAGTGCCTCTTTGCACCTCGCTGAAAAGAGAAGCTATTCATTGTGTACGTGGCAATTGACTTCATTCTAGACCTTCCTCAGATGACTTCCTCATTCAGTGTGAGCCAGTATGCTTTGTATACTTCACAGTTCCTCACAAGGATTGCTTCGGAATTTCTGAACACTCTCTAACAAATATGACGCAAGAAATATGAAATAAAGAACATTACAAAAGTCATGCATACGTAAAGGTCTTTTATTCATATTTCTACATAAGCAACGGGCTATGAAATGTCTATCTGCTTCCAGATGACTAGCATATGAAGATAAGAGTTGTTCTGAAAACAGACAAGTTAACAAAGTACTAATGTGTTCTTTGTGTCATAGTGTGAAACTTATTAGATGAAATTAATATATGTGCATTGAAACCGCTATCCCACACTCTGTGGCACTGTCCAATATTAACACCACGAGAGACAGACACAATGATCCATAAAAATACCTTCTTTAACATCCAATGAACAAGACTTCTCGTGCAATCAGCATGTACTCCACAGTCATCCCAGCTGCGCAGGATAACGCTTTGAAAGCTGCCGCCACCATCCTTGGGTTGCATGAAGACAAAGATCCAACTCGACTCAACTAAGCAAGCTAACAGCCTTATCAGTACTTTGGACTTTTACTCAGAAAAAAAAAAAAAAAAGATGGCTTCTACTAGCACCTTTATAATCCTTACATTAAAGGTACTCAAACTAGCAATCTTCTAGATGAGCACTTGTACTAAATCACACCCCATGGCTAGTTCAAAATCAAAAAGAAATGGATCAAAAGTACTTTCATAGGTCACAATGTGGCAAAGAGCCTGGGAAGAAAAAAATGCCCTCTGATTTCAATTTTTTAACAGCAGCATTGAACAGTCAGCTTTTGCAAACAACTTTATGTTAATTTCCTCCAAATATTTCTGCTGGCCAACGTGCTCTCAATTCAAGAACCACTCCTGCATGAAGTTAATCTGCTACATACCCTCTTTTTATGGCGTCCTAATGTACACCCTTTAGTGTTTGTGCTACCTTCTTGTGGAAAAAAAGAGAATTAGGTTTATGAAGACGTGCTCACATGGTTTTGATTCCTCCACATGCATCATCTGGTCCTGTGGAGGAGCACAAAAGTTGATTTTTATCTTGAGTGGCACTGTCCTTGGTTCGTTATTACCGACGTCCACAAGGTGTTATCACTCTCAGCATTTTTTACTCGGTTTCCTTTGAGTGGTTCAGATGCCTGGAAAAGTTGCTTTACAGTCACACACACCATTTTCTATTCGGGCAGTGGTAGTGATGGATCTCTACACTTGGATTACAACAGTACCAGCACCAGATCAAACGACCTAAGTCCAGAGGCAAAGCACAGACAGCCCAGAACGACTAACGGCGAACCACTTTCCGAAGAGGGTGCCTCAGACCTCTTCACAAGGCAGCCACACCCAGTGAAGGTGCCATGTGTATGTGGTGCCATAGCTGACCAAAGCAAGATGGCAGAGCTAATGCTGGAAGAGTTGTGAAGGTGATAGGATGAATGCTATGTGTGTGGCATCAAGTTTGTAAAATATTATGGAAGAATAAAACGAAAAAACGCATGCTTTTGCATTGCAATTGTTTAAATCGGGTGGTCAGCCATCTTGCTTTCATCGCATGTGACACGTGGAAAAGCTCACATGTGGAATTTCACTTCAGGTCCGAGCCTAGCAGTGCCCAAATGTTATTGGTACATGCATCAAAAAACGACGGAGATGATAGCAAAGAGGCCGCCTTTGAACTGTCTTCTGGACAATTTAAACTCCGCCTTCAGATAATCTGCCCAAATATAGGGGTTTTGCCAAGGTCAGCTTTATGAAAGTCAGCATGGTATTCAATCACCAGCAAATATTAGAAAATTCTTGAATATCAATTTCTCGAATTGAATACAAACCGAACAACAAACAATCAATTCATATTCAATTATTCAAATAATCCCACACCTTAAAATTTATAAAATTTCACCCTTGAAGAGCACTGAGCACAATGCACAGAATTTAGCGTGTTCTGAACACTCCCGCAACACTACGAATAATTACAATGTGTGAGCCGCAAACGCATCTGTGAGCATTAAGCGCTGCCCTAAATGGATTTGTAAGAATGCACTTCGCTTGCTTCAGAACACGGATATCGTTCATTCCCGAGGGTACGAATTTCATGTGATACGAATATTTTTTGTGATCCCATGAGATTCATATCAATGAGATCCCACTATATTATATTATTTACATAAAGAAAATGACAATCAGATCTTTTGTTGTATTTGGTAATCATAATGTATCGAGCCACCTCCCCGACTTTTTTTTATTCTTCCCCTCCTTCACTGTGTTACAAATCAGCACAGCTAAGCATGATAAATGAAAGACAGATTTATTATGCATTAATTTCATGAACTAGATTATGCTACTAAGAAAGAACTATATTTCTTGCTACCACATTTCTCATTCTTCCAGCAGTTACTTTCACACCATCCAAAACATTTTTACACATTTTCCTGCTTGAGTTAGACCAACAGCCAGCAAATTTACTGCAACTGCCAGCCAAATGAAACAGCAGTCAAAGAGAGCTCTCTATTAGATTAATGGATGGTCTCCTTGTAAACAACCTTAAAACAAGAATAGATGTTTCGTGTGCAAAGGTAAGCAGCACAACATGCACAAGTCAGTGATGGGCATAATTTATTCAATTGCGTACAACACAGCTCCCACAAATGTCCTAACAAAACAAAATAATGAGACAACCTTCAAAAAAATCTTGAGAACAACAAAACTATATATGTAACAAAATTCAACTTATTTTTTTTTGCTACCAGGAGACCTTCTAGAGTGACATATGATATCATGCAGTGCATGTTCAGCTGACTGCTGTCAGCTCAAAATTAGGTCTTTCTCAACAAACTTTGTAACGAAGTGGCAAAACTGCCATAAATATGATTCATCACTTTGGTTAGTTCTAGCTAGCAGAGCCCTCTGTGATGTCTTGCATCATATCATGCCACACATTCTCCTTATAATACACATTAAAGCCAGCACAGATTCTAAAAAAATGACCCCAGCGTATATAAGCATTAAAATCTAACTACTATTGCATATTTATAAAGTTTCTTTGAACGTTCACCTGAGAATATGAATAGAACTAGTGATTCTCAACCATAAATGTGTTGACAATAAAAAGAAAAGAGAAAAGAAAAGAGCACAAAAAGAAAAGAGGGGGGTGGGAGCACTCCTAAATTATTGTTTGAATAATTTCGGAAGCTGGGGGGGGGCACTTCTTTTGCACTCCCATAATGTCCACACTCCCAACTAGCCCAATCAGCTAGTCTCCTTATGAGTGCGCTGGTTTTCTCTAGCAAACTGCTGTGAAGTCTAAGAAAGAGGAAGTGAAAGTGCTATGATGACAAAGGACCGATTACGCCACTAGTTGTGACTGTCAACTGAACTTATGTTATGGATATGCAGAGAAGAGAAAAAAATGCTGCATTGGCCGAATGCAGCAACTAATCCATGTGTTGTGCCATGATTTTCACAGAAAATATATGAGTTTCTGCTTGCAATTCAAATGCATGACTTGAAGAAGCCCAGAAGGGTCCATCAGGTCATGCCATCTAGCAAAAAAGCTACGAGGCTTCACCATAGAGGAAAATCTTCAAACAACCCAGAAATATCATTAAAAAGCAGAAAAGGTCAATGGACGCTCACTTGAGAACCACTGGCTTGGACATTTTTGGTGCCTAAACACGGCCTTTCATCCTTAACCGCTTAAAGATTCCTTAGCACTAATATGCATTTGGGAAATTTTTAAATATAAAAAATTCAAAGTAGAGCTCATGGAACAAAGAGCTGTCTTATTGGCACTGCATATCAGTAGCATCAAAACTTACAGTACACTATTATTACTTGAGGCTCTGTGGGTCATGAAGTATAGCGGTTCAAATTGGGAGTTGTGGGGACGCCTTCGTCCCCTGCGTTCGCTTTCCCTCAACTCACTAGTTCCCTGTGGTTAGCTTCCCCGCAACGCACTCCCTTTAGTGGGGTTACTTTTAACTAACAGGGGAGGGCGCTCGCATCGCAGCGACAGCAGCGCCACGGATGGCGTGTTTTGCCGCTCGCGCGCGGGGGAAGGCTATCTCTCTTCTCCCTGGGACCGGGAAGCAAGCGGACGTTTCGCTCGCGGCTTCGCTCTTCGTCGACGGGCGCCTCTTGGTCGGAACTTGCTCCCGCCAAGCCTGTCCCGTCCGGCCTCGAAGTTTTCCCTCTGCCCTACCGTGGGCGAACGTTCGCTCGTAGCCGTGCTGGTGAGTCGGACATCCTCGATTCCTCAGTGTATTTTGTTGCTAGCTGGCGTTATTGTTGTTATAGCAATAAATGCCTTGTTTGTGTCAGCCAGTGTGTCGTTCCTTTGTTCCCGCAGAGCAAGGCCCTCCGCAGTCGGCGTGCGCTCAGTAGCGCTCGCGACCACGGGGTGGGGTCCATGCGGCTTTGAACTGTGTCAGCCGCGGTAAAACGGGGAGAATGTGCATATCTCCCCCAGTTTAAACCCCACAGAGTATAATTTTAAACTTCTTATCAAAAAGCACTTATATTCACTTAAAATGCCTTCTAAAAAGGTCTTCAAAGACAAAGTGAGCATATGCATTTTCTTTGTTAGCTGCACAAAGTGGAATAGAGTAACACTGTTAGCATCTATCGTAACACATACTAGATATTTAATACAGTGAATACCTGTCAATTCAAATTTCATTAATTTGAATTTTTGGACAATTCAAACTGTACGACATGGTCTTTTAATTGCGGGAATTTCAACATGAATCGGCTCCGTCATCGATAATTTGAACTATGCACTGCTGACTAGGGAGTCTGGGTACACAGCCAGCAGGGCTATACACCCACGAGGCTATACACCCGCAAGGCTGTGCTGCCTCTTCGAAGGAGATGAGGAGAAGATATAACAACAGCGTGCAAGCATCATGGGAGGTAGGAGGATGGGGTGGAGCTCTATCTCTGGGTTCCGCGCCAGTGGCAACTATGCTAGCTGTGTGATCTCCAGGACTTGCGACTGAGTGCTTGCCAACGGTCTAGAAGGCTTCAGTAGCTTACTCCATTATCTTTTGTTGTTAGAGGGCAATTCCGTCGGATTTTTGAACATTTTAAGTACACCGTCACATTATATTTCTTCAACCTCCCTACAATAGTTGTGATGAATAAAGTTCTAAAATCACAAGGAAAAAAATTATAGAAATGTGAAAACACGAAAACAAAGCCAAAACTGACATTCGACCAAAGTAAGTCCCATTACAGCAACAAATGATGTCTCGTATACTGTCACAAAACCTCTCGTGTGGGCGCTGAATGGCTTAATTCACAACTGCAAGTGATAGCCTTGATCATTATTTGCCTGAAATGGCCAGAAACTAGCTCGAAATTCTTTCTTTAAGCAAACACAGAGCGAATATAGACGGGCGTGCTACTGGTGACGTCACATCCCTAAGAGGAAGCAAGATACCATTGCTGCTTGTACAACGATTGGCTTCTCTGTCATTGGGGGACCTCAGATATTGTATATATTTGTGTGCGGACTGCACCAATGTAAGGGCCGCACCCTAAACTTGGCAGCCAGTATTTCGGGGAAAAAAAAACTAAAGAATTGCTTCATGTGTGCATAATCTGCCCACGTGGTAAGTTACACTGGGAGCTGATAGACGATAACTACCTGCAACACTCAGTACGACCATGCACGCGTCATTGTGCGCACTGGACTACACCTGGAACCATGAGCACGGAGTGCCGCAGCGCTGCTACCTTATCGTGTGTGCTCGGCATTCGCACCACAAAGCACAAATCGTTATGCTGAGCAAAAAAAGAACTAGAACGGGGTGCACCCACGCTAGCAGCGCGTTTCTTTGCGGCAACACGCAGCTTACCAGACTCGGGCGCCGTAGTAGCGCGCCGTTCACCTGGTGTCATTAGGCCTAGTGTGCTTCGCATCAAAGCCGCACCAAAAGTGCTTTGAATCTAGTCATAGTTTACTGTAAAAGGTCTAACCTTGTTACCAGTTCACCAACACACAATAACCTCACATTAAAATGAATGTGTAACTGATTTCTGCAATGCCTTCAACAGTGAAGCGTGCCGAAAAACAGGCCAAGAGAACGCCACCTCACATTGGTGGTGGCGGGTCTCACGCGAGACACGCCTCTCCAAACCATCGGTCAGTAGAGCACCAGATCTTCGTAGGATCTCTCATCTTAGAATCATATGGCGTCTGCCTGTAAATTGATCTAGCAATCTGTTTTACTTTATGCAGTTAATTTGTGGTGGTTGTCCAGCGCACGTCCAATCGCCCATGCTTTCAATGCATTATGTATTTCAAGGGTTCGCAGCGACTGCATTAATTCCTCATAAAAATGCATGTCACAGCATAAAAAAAAGGATGCATAATCGAGGCTTCACTGTAGTCGGGAAAATTTAAAGGAATAATGCTGGTCCCGTGTAAGGGCCGCACCCCGTCAAAAGCACAGAAAAAAAGTGTGGCCTTTACATGAGTATAGTATATGGTAATGGCTCTGCTTGTGTGGCAAACATACTTTCCGTCGCAACTGCACTCTTAAGTAGTAGATTTCAAGATACACTTTTTACACTTGGAACTGCCATTGCATTTTTATACTTCCAGCAGCCAATTCTTCAACTGAATTACATAGAATTTAGCATTTTGAGACTGAAATAATAAACTATTCCCTTCATACCAGCATATGACTGCCCATTGGGACCTTTGGGCACAGTTCAATCGTGCCAACAAAAACAAAGGCCAAATTAACTAACACTAAATTAACGGGAGCCAAATGAAGTTCTTTTTTCATCACACATCTCACATTTCCAGAATCTACCATTTTTATAACTACAACACCAGTTTGCTCCATTGTCACCATCTTCTACCCCTTCTATCTGCTGGCTTCTAAAAATTCCTGAGCCGAGGCAAGGTTAAATTGGTAAAATATTAATCTAAGAGCACTCAAAGTTTATTAAGCTATGTAAAGTTACTGATACATCTGGTATGCTATGTACACCCTTTCAATTTTTTTACACGAACACACAAGTGTCGACTACCTGGCGTTGCAGCGCCGGAAGAAGGAGAAGAGAAAGTGTGCGAGGGAAGGGGCACACCCACAATTCGTGCTGCTGGAATAAGCTTCATCTGCTAGGCTGTTCTGGTTAGTGTGAAGCAACCTCCGCCCATCATCAGCTGTTATGCATCGGAGCCCCAAGAAGCTGCGTTTTCATCCACTGCATATAGCGTGGGTGATTCTGAAAAGAGCATACGTTTGGGAATAGCCTAGCATGCAGAAGAAACTAGTTGCAATTGCTACTGACGAAAAACTGATTGAAGAGGACCCTCACTATTGCCACGTTAATTTCGTTAATGTAAATGCTCTCGAGACGCTACCTGCAAATGCAACTGGGGCCTAGAGTCTTGCTTGGAACACTATGCGTTTGCACCAGTCTAGAGCCGCAAACACGCAGCACATAGAACAAGTAACAAACGCTCTCAGAACTCAGCCATAAAACTTTCTTCGCAAGGGTGGCTTCGCACGAAACAGAACAGCCAAGCAGACAACGATAGCCACAGCAGCATGATTGGTGCACATGCTGATTCCCTCTCCCGATTTCTGCTCTGCTGCGCCTCGGCACCACTGCACCAAGCAGCCGATGCTCGCGCGTTCATGTTAAAAAATTGGAAGGGTGTACTATCAACAAGAAATGAAATGCGAACAAGACAACTGAGCCACGGACAGCAAAATAAGAACCTCTCAGATAGGGGAAGCTCAATACTAGCTCACGTTATTTTAACTTCAAAGGCACGAAGACTGTTCTTCAGAAGTGTTAATCGACCTCGCTTGTATTTGCTCTCCAAGAGCTAATACGTTGGTGTTTTTGTGTTGCCCCCTCAGTTTTCTTGTTCAGTTTCATTCGTTGCAGATAGTACATCCATGTGCATTCATACTTGTGAAGTCTCCCAAATTGTCTCCCAAATGAAAAACACTCAGGACATTTCAGTAACCAACAAAGAGTGTAGTTGAGTCTAATTGGAGTAGACTCCCCGCACCACTAGTGTATCGCGGGTAGTAACCAACACAGCAACATTTTCCCTTGCATGTGATGAGCGATGAGGGTAATGTACCTCTATGTCAAAAGTAACTAGGCAACACAGTTTGCTTCTCAGCCATATAGTGGAGCCCATACAGCACCCTTAAAGACGAGAAGGTCTTCAAAGGTGAGAACACGGGTTCTCCTTACCTTACGCACATTTAGAACTTAAGAGGTGCCATAAGTGCTCCGTGACATGGCTAAAAAACAAACCCCATTGCTTGGTTACTTTTGGCAAAGGCAGTACGTCACTTTTTTAAAAAACTCAGTGTCTATAACACTAAAACTGCTCGCAAGTGTTAAAAAAAAGAAATACAGCACAATCCTACTGCAAGGTTCCAAGGTTATAAAACTGAAAAACACTGCCGCAGCAAACTCTAGATGTAAAACTGAAATAGTCCACCACTCCAGCACAGCTATGCATGTGCTTTGGCCTCCTCTGGATAAAACTCTTCAATGTGTTTTACAGCTGCTAATTTCAACAGGAACATGAACTAGAAGAATAAAACCACGTATGTGCACAGCTTTTCACATAGGATGCAACCGAATAGCAGTACAGCACTTCTTTCTGATGCTTCCTTCAGAATGCTGTTGCATAAAGCTACAATGGCTAAGGCTGAAGGGCACAGCATTGTGGCAGCACTAACTTTCCCATCAGAAGTCCTTGTAGCTAAGAAGTGATTGGCAAAGAACAAAGGAAGGCACAAAGTAATGCAACAAACCTCAAAGCCAACACATGGGCACAAATGTAGACCAGTGGATGCGAGAGTTCAATTTTCAAGACATGGTGCAAAAAGTAGACGACCTTAAAACCCTGTGGACAATGGCACCTACTCTCTGTGGACAAGCCAGTGCCTCCCAGTCTCTGTGAACTTGTTTTCAGGGCCGATGACAGCAACACTTGATGTGCAGCCACCTTCACTGGCACATCTAAGTGAGGAGAGAGAAATCGAGAATACTGTAGTGTTACAGATGAACCTGCACAAGGTCTTGACAAGAGAAAGACACTCGAGTGGAACTAGAATACCACCTCCACAACTGTTGAAATCACACGTCCCCATACTGCACCTTCAGCTCATTAACAAAATCATGGTGCTACACAATTTCTCATAATGTCAAAGCCATAACCACTTGTTTCACACATGTTGCTGCTGAAATTGAAAACATCTAGCAGAGGCTTGTCATGGCAAAATTGGCCATTTTATTAAAGGGACACTGAGGAGAAATTGAAGTTGGCCTGTATCGACAGAATGCCAGCTCCTGATTACAAAAACGCCACTCATATTGACAACAAAGCTCTTGTAACGTAGAAAAGAGCAAGAACCAAAATACAGGTATCGTCGCCACAGGCCAAACTCGCAAGTACAAGCGTGATGACGTCATAGGACAAAACAGTGTTGCTAGAACCAATGGTTCTAGCAACACTAGGACACAAGAAGCCACAAATCACTGAAGCGCAGCCAATGCATGCGCAAATCTCCTTGACGGCGCCAGATGGCGCCACGTATCCGGCAGCTACGCGCGCGCCTGCAGAATCGGGACCAATCAGCGCCTGCAGACCGGCGGTAGGCGGGCTCCCGGTATTCCACTAACGGTAACAAGGTACACGGTATGCTAAAGGTGTCTATTTGCGAGAACTTCGTTGACGACTTCGAGAGCGGGATCCATCGTAAGGCTGGCAAAACGCCGGTGCAAACGTAAACGAAGCAACAGCCGCAATAGCCGATAGATGCCTTCAACGTGCGGCCGGCGGTAGCTTTCTTTTCGGCTGCTGCTAGGCCGCACTGCTGGCCGCCAGAAATCACGGAGTCTGCGTTACGTCATGTGCACGTCATGTTTCACGTCACTTAGTCCTGTGTGGTCATAAGAGAATCCAAAGTTTGAATCAGAGCGGCAGGAAAACTTTTTCAACTTCGAATCCAAATTTCTTAGAAATAAATGCATCTTTCGCTGCCGGCCTAGTGGCAACAAAGCCATGAAATGCCGAACTATCGAATTTTGCTTTTAAAAAAAATATTAATAGAGCTCTCCTCACTGTCCCTTTAACCACATCCCCGTTTAAGGTACTCGGGGAGCCCATAAAAGCACTCCAAGGAATCCCTGGGTTCCACAGAACCCAGTATGAGAACCCCTGAGTTAAGAGCATGCAACAGTCATGCAAGGGAAAGCGTACAAGTTGTAATGCTATCACTTCGAAGTTATTCTCACAAAATGTATCCCTTTCTTTGAAAGCTATTGGTTTAAGTGATGTGAACACCTTGTCTAAACCTTACCATTCCTTAACTCTTTCGCTACCGCGCCATAGGCCATCGTTCGCATATGATCGATTCAAATCGCCCGCGCAAAAAAGCTCATTTTGGAGCGTCGTGGACGTGCTCCGCCATCTATTTAGCGAGCACAACAACTGCTCTTTCGATTGCAGCCTTGGTTTTAGTGTTTTGACATGAGGGGGCGCCGTGAAAAATAAAACTTTGAACGGCCGCGGCAGCGTCAGCCGGAGGAAATGGCGTCCGCGTCGCCGCGCGCTCCTCGAAAGCGAAAGCTGACACCGAGCACGTCGGCTGGTTTCGGTTTCGTTTTTTGCGACGAAAGCAGCGGTTATTAGTCGGGCAACAATGTACAAACGTGGGATTTCGGTTTCGACAGCAACACTTCGCCTCGGGAGCCTGGAACGTCAGCGCGTACTTGCATGTAAGTTCTGTTTTCGTTCGCTGTGTGTTTTCTGTGGTGCATACGGTTTGTAATTGATGACAGTGGTTTATTTTTGTGCTTCAGGGTCTTGACAACGTATAGCGAAGACAGTTTGCCAAATGCTCAAGGTCGCGTTGCGTTTTTCAACCAAGACGACAGCTAGGCGTCCATATCGGCACATCGCTGCGGAGCGGCGCTCGGAGATTCACTCGACTTCTCGACTTTTTTTGATGCTCTTCACGGCGGAAATGATGAAGACCGTGTGCGGAAACACTAATAAGTATGCATGGATGAAGATTTTCAGCAAATTCGGCGTGACGGCTCATGGGAAGACGTGAATCTGTTGGATATTCTGATGTTCATTGGAATCATCATATACATTGGAATTGTTGACCAGCCACGACTGTATCTCTACTGAAATACCAGAATAATCTATTCTGGCCCTCTGCCATCAAAAATCATTTCTCAAAATTGGTTTTTCGCTTTTTTTTTGTTTTTTGCACGTAACGGACCCGGATGATTCAGTGGCGGCAGCTTCTATTGGCAAGACTTGGAAAGTGTCCTGGCTTTTGAGCCACATCGATAAAACTTATTTCATCGATCCTGATGTTTTAGAGCTTGCCTAAAATGCCAAATTTTATCAGCTGGCTTTCAGGGAGCAGCTCATTCAAGAAATCTTCGGGTATGATGAGGGAAAAGAAGTCCACGCCCCCAATCCTCTCATAGAATCCATTCAACACCAACCGAAAAGAATGAAAAAAAGAAACTACAAGCTCGGCTATCAGAGAACAAGGGAGGAACAAAGATAAAACCTTATGTGAAGCACTTATCATTCTACCTCTGCTTCACATCTTCACCCCTGATTGCTCTTCGCAGTTGCACCACAGTCATGACCCCTGACTTGACAAGCCATGGAAAGTGCAGTAAATTTTTCTCATAGCTGAAACTGTGAATAATGACAGCTATAAGCATGTGCAACAGTTTGTATATTCCAGTTTTCCTCTAATCAAGTTCGGGCTTAGTGCAGCCGGTAATTTTTGTTTTTGCTATATACTTTTTTGTGTTTTTAGCAAATTTCACAAATAAATGTTCATTTACTTTTGCACACACAACTCTTCTGTTTGTTTCATTCAGAAGTGTAACTAATAAGCTACAATTTCATGCATTGCAATATGTGCTGAATGTATTAGTTCTTGGGAAAAAATTTTTTCTTTCAGTACACTCCAAATCGTGCCTTTTTCCGCGGTAGCGAAAGAGTTAAACAGAACAATAAAAATGTGCTTTCTCTGGGGTGTTGCAAACACATGCAGAGCGCTCAGACTACCATCAGTTCCACATGCATGCAACAGTCCTCTGAGCAATATGACAATGTGTTCTCAGAAAGTTCTCTAGCTTCTAGCTGTTCATCACTCACCTCTTGACTGCTGCGATGACATCATCTTTGGTCCTTGAAAATAATCGCTGTCTGTGCTCTTGCTTCATCTCATCGGTGACTCCGTGCAGAAATGCTGCAACTCCACGGTCACCCGGGGTGATGGGCTTGTCAACCTGCGCTCACCAGGATGACAACACCACTTAAACACAGCCCAAAATGACACAACAAAACTCCATCCACCACACAGCAGTTGTACTTCTGCCACCACCACAAAAAGGTTTCATTTTGATTTCCTCGACAACTGCATAAACCCATAACATAAGTTGCGTAAACCCATTACCCATTATGACAGCTGCATAACCCTAAGTCATAACTGCAATGTTTAAAGTAGCCAAGTTAATTGAAGGCACATGAAAGTGTTCCAATATTCAAGTGTGCTAAGTGCAAACTGAACAAGGACTGCACAATTTAAATGCATTAAATCGTAGATAATATGTGGCATGTCAGGAGTCTAAGATTTCAGAAATCATTCCCACTCCATCAGCCTGCGCAAGCATAGAAGACGACAATGACATCCAGAACTAAATGGTGCACTACACATCGTTTTATATTTTGGTTTTGTGGTTTTATGGGGTTTAACGTCCCAAAGCAACTCAGGCTATGGGGACGTCATAGAGGAGCCAGGCTCCGGATAATTTCGACCACCTGGGGTTCTTTAAGGTGCACGGGTCTCTAGCATTTTGCCTCTATCAAAATGCAACTGCCAAGGCCGGGATCGAACCCGCATCTTTCGGGTCAGCAGCTGAGCACCATAACCACTTTGCCACCACGGTGGCCATCCTCTGTTACTGATGTGAAGGGACACCAAGATGGCAATTTGGGTGAGTTGGTGCAATGCGAACTGAAACTTAAGGCACAACACAAGACATGGACATGAGAAGGTCAACAGACTCAAAATCGCTAACTTTTAATAGTTTATTATGAACTATAAAGCAAAATACAACACATGAAACCCATAGCCAAACAAAGCGCGTTCACAAAAAAGTGAAATTTCACACAGCACATGTCACCTGGCCCCTGTTCTTAATAACAACAGTGTGCTTCTCAAATATTCGATCACAACCACACACCATCCAGTGTAAATCAAGAACCCCTCTGCTCTGTTAGTTCAGACTGCAGCAATCTTTCCGTAAGTAATCATTCAGGTGCCTCTCACTTTGGGCACCACGTGACAACTGATGGTGTCACGTGGTGGTGACGGCAGTGGGACAGAAAGAGGAAAGCTGAACCGCAGTGGTGGCCTAGTGAACTCAGCGTCCGTGCACCTTCTCATGTGCGCGGTTCAATCCCCAGTGCTGCTCGGTACCCACCGGTGATACAGTGGGTACAAGCTTTTCCCTGGTCTGGTGCTCGGCTTATTCAGAGTCAAATGCTTGGGAAATGGGTCTTTGACCCCACCTCGTATAGATGAAAAACACCTCGTGTCATGGCGCTCTTTGACCAAAGCTGCCCTTGCACCATAAACATTTGTCATCATCATCAAGACAGCTGAAGGCTTTCAGAGAAAACTGTTTATTGGGAAAAGCTGTGCCTTCAAATGGACTGAGCTTGATGGAGATGAAGCAGCAAGCGTGAACAGCGGTTGTCAAAGAAAATAATCACTTCTGCTCTCGGCTGCACTCAGTTAAAAGGTGACGAAGAGCTTGTGATATAAGGTGCCTACAAAATCTGCAACATCTTGAACACTGCTGAGTAAGTTGCGCTCGGCTGCAATAATTCCGGAGAAATCTGATCACCTCTTGCGTGACCAACAAAATGATAACATCGTATGCCAGCACTTCTCAACACAGAACATGAAAAAACAAAGATTAGGTTTGATTTATGAGGGCTTAAAGAGGCTCTAATAAAATTGCAGTATGCCTGGGATGCTAAAGCATGCTGTTTCTCGAATATTGTCCAGCAAGAATTTTTTTTAAAGGGACACTGAGGAGAAATTGAAGTTGACTTGCTCGACAGAATACCAGCTCCTGATTACAAAAACGCCATTCATACTGACAACAAAGCTCTTGTAACATAGAAAAGAGCAAGAACCAAAATACAGGTATCGCCGCCACAGGCCAAACTCGCAAGTACAAGCTTCATGACGTCATAGGACAAAACAGTGTTGCTAGAACCAATAGTTCTAGCAACACTAGGACACGAGAAGCAACGAACTACTGAGGCGCAGCAAATGCATGCGCAAATCTTCTTGCCACGTACCCGACAGCTACGCGTGCTCCTGCAGCGCCGGGACCAATCAGCGCCTACTCACAGCGGTATGCGGGCTCCCGGTATTCCGCTAATGGTAACAAGGTACACTGTATGCTAAAGGTGTCTATTTGCGAGAACTTCGTTGACGACTTCGAGAACGGGGTCCATTGTAACGCTGGCAAAACGCCGTTGCAAACGTAAACGAAGCGAAGGCCGCAATAGCCGATAGATGCCTTAAACGTGCGGCTGGCGGTAGCTTTCTTTTCGGCTGCTGCTGGGCCGCACTGCTGGCCGCCAGAAATCACGGAGTCTGCGTTACGTCATGTGCACGTCATGTTTCACGTCACTTAGTCCTGTGTCGTCATAGGAGAATCCCAAGTTTGAATCGGAGCGGCGGGAAAAACTTTTTCAACTTAGAATCCAAATTTCTTGGAAATAAAGGCATCTTTCACTGCCGGCCAAGTGGCAACAAAGCCATGAAATGCCGAAACATCGGATTTTGCTATAAAAAAAATGTTAATAGAGCTCTCCTCAGTGACCCTTTAATGCACTTTGTAGAAGCTGAGCTATCTGTAGTTGAAATTTGAATTTCAGCGTCTTTGTGCCTTTCCCTCTCCTCTCGTCACTTTTCGCACGTTGGAAGGTTGGCACTCCTCCACAGGACCCACCTCCGGGGGCGGAGCTTCCTGACCCGCCGGAGCTACGAGGCTTATTGGCCGCAGCCATGGTAGCTGCCTGACGTCTGAAAGAATCCAACCAACAGCCATTTCTCAACTTGTATACGCAGGTGAGAGTGATGGAGGGTGTGAGCATGAAAAAGTCACTGGGAAGGGCTCACAAACTTGCGCGCGCAATTGTGGGTTCTCTGCTGCACGTAGAAGTGTAATACATGGCTCAGGTGTTCATGACAACACAATGCAGTGATTGAGCAAGTTGATGTGCTCTCCTCGGAAGGTGTTTCAGAGCACCTTTAACATCCCAAAGTGACTCAGGCTATGAGGAATGCTGTAGTGAAGGCCTCCGGAAACTTCGACCACCTGGGGTTCTTTAACGTGCACTGACATTGTCCAGTACACGAGCCTCTAGAATTTTGCCGCCATTGAAATTCGACCACCGCGGCCGGAATTGAACCTGCGTCTTTCGGGTCAGCACCCAAGCGCCATAACCACTGAGCCATTGCGTAGGCAAAACAAACATTGCACAGGTTCACGGCACAATGTATTTTCGTGCACAGGTCAGTGGAATATTGTATACAAATGCTAAAATTGTTTTTCCTGCACTCAATAAGCTGCAGAGACTGTGTAGAATGACCAAGCCGAGCCTCTACAGCAAGCTTGGATGCACAATAAAAGACTGGATAAAATTTGTTGAATGCAAAGAATCAGACTCCTACAGTATTTCATTGACCTGTGGATGAAAATACATGGGCCACAGTGAAAGGTGCTTGAAAGAATGCTTTTGGGAGCACTGTTACAATGTAATGAAACAGGGAAGTAATTTTTTTTTTATTTACACTGCGGAACGCCACGTACGCTACCGTAAAACTTCATTAATTCGTTAATTCAAACCCCGTTAAATCAGAAATTCCGACTGTTGCGAGCACCCCGCTCAACAGTAATGTAATTTTGATGCTCGTTAATTTGGATTAACACTGCAAAGCACATACTGGTTAATTCAGACGGGCTCCAGAAGGGGCACTGTGTTGACGTATGACCAGCTAGGCCTTGATCCCCGCACACCTCAGACACGCAAAAGAACGCCACCATCTCTAAGCCAGGAAGTCGTCCACCCGCAGTTTGATTTTGGGTGTTTCAGCCGCGCATCAGTCAGCCAGGCAGCTGAGCTCATCTGCACATTGTTAACATGGAGGCTCTGTGGCCATTTAGAACGCGGGTCAACTTGTTGCTCGTCTTTTATATTCCCTTCTCAAAGTGTCGCGCTGGTCCAGAGCAAATTCGTGCTGTCCTCGCTTTCGTCCAAACGATTCTTCGTGCCTCCAGTGTGCCAAAACTGCACGCTCATCCCGTGATGTTCACTGCTGATGCAGTGAAACCTCCTCATGTGCAACGCCACTGCTCGTGAGGAAGCTGCACCAGTAGCGCATCGCACCGTATGGAGAAGTTCTGTTGCTGACACTTCTGATTGTGTGTATATACATTAAAGTATCTGACAGAACCTCAAAAAATAATTGACGCTGTGTTTTGTTTCAAAAGCAGACGACCTTTGCCCAGTTTTTCACCAAACAAATTTATTATTGCGTTAGCAATTTTTGTTAGCACAATAATGCTTTGTTAGCAAAGCTGGGTACCAAATGGAAACTACCCCACATGCCCTAAGGGTGTTTGCAGCGCATGCAATAAGTGTGCATTAGTGACATTTCTGGTGTGTCTGCAAGAGGACGCTTGCTGCTTTTGCAAGAGCAGAGGGTGGAGAAAGAGTGTGAAGGCACTTACGAAGAAGTCGTAAACAAATGTTCAGCAAAAGAGCGATACTATGAGATGCCGCGCTAAAGCGGTTAGGTGAGGTTCACCAAGCAGAGGTATGTGCTGCATTTGAAGAGTTCAGGCTCAGAATGAAGCTAAAGAAGATAGCTGATTTAGGCCTTCAGAATGGTCTAAAAGGGGCTGACCTTGTTAAGTGGGTGGACCAGAAATATAAAGAGGTTCACGAAGAGGCGGTGAGAGAAAGACAGCGTGTTATAGAGAAGCTGCTGAGAAAGAGAGAGAGGAAACGAGAAGAAGCAGAGAGGGCCCAAGAAGCTGTTTAGAAAGAAACAGAATGGCAGAGGAAACAGGCTGAAAGAGAATTTGAAAGAGAGAAAGCAATCCTTTTGAGGCAGCTTGTCGAGGTTCAGCGGTTGAGGAATATAAGTGATTTAATTGAGCTTACCCCCCCTGAAGCAGGGTGGAAGAGTGAAAGCATCAAGTCTCTAGCAGCCACAGAGGAGGTTGTAGCTAGCTCGACAGGTGGTCAGAGTTTGGTTGTGGAACAGCCCGTTCCTGCAACTGCAATTACATACAGTGAAGACCAGATTGGAGAGTCGCTTCCTCAGGAAAGTGAAAATGTAGCTGCTACTGGGGTAGTAAGCAATGGAGAGAAGGCCACCGTGATGGCTCAGTCAGGGTGTACCTTCAGGAAGCCTCCTGAAGATGAAGAAGGAAGTTAGACATCCATCGAGAAGCCAGAGTGCTGCATATCTGAGAGTTTTAGTGATGACCGAGAGTTTGAGTCAGAAGAAGCTGGTTGTAAAATTGGAAGTGGTTACAAGTGAACTCTCGAGGAACGAGAAGGCTCTTTCTGTTGAGGAAGGTGAAAAAAATTTTGCCTGTGGGGAAGGCAAAAGTGCAGTGCAAGGAACGGAGCACACTGAGGGAAAGCCTTGTGATGACTGCACAGAAACTGACACACTGAAGGAAGAATCTGACGAAGAAGAATTGAGCAGAAGTGAGGAGAATGAGTATCTGATGGCTAATGAGCCGTGCTTTGAGTCCTGTGCATGAGGAAGGGTCAGGAAAAGAAAAAAGAAGAAAAAATTGGGCAGGAGAGAAAGTTCAGTCCACGAAGAACAAAAAAGGAGTGGACCAAAGGTTCACCACGAGAGCGCAGCTCGGATGATACATGTGCAAATGAACTAGGGCTTTCCCCCAAAAAAAAGTAAGGAAGAGAGTGAAAAGAGAAGTGAGTCAAACACTACTGATGAAGGTGAAGTCAAACAAGACAGGGCTTTGAAGAAAGGTGAGGAAGAAACTGAAAGAGAAATAAGTTGAAGACAGTAGGGTTAGGTGCAACCAAACTCGACGAGCATTGCTTCAAAGTGAAGAAGAAACTGAAACAAAAGAAAGGCTAAGCGAAAGCAAAGAGAAAACGAACAGCCGAAGCAGAAAACGTGCATTTAAAAAAGTAGTGTCATTATGACACCAATACAACTAACAGAAGGCAAATCCTTGCACCAGTTCAGCTTAAATCACCTGCAAGCCAAGCAGCTTCCAGAAACAACAGCATACCAAAGAACTGGAGATGAAAGCGCAAAGAAAACAGTGCACACCGAGAAAAAAGAAGGTATGAGAAGTGGAGCCGTAACTGGCGTTACTTCTGTTCGCAATAGACGCACTAGCCACATGAAAAGAAGGATTCGAAGTCTAGGCAGAAACACGGAAAGTAGTACAAGCAGGGAAAGGAGTCAGAACAGTGTATGGAAGAGAAGCTTGACTAGGAAGAGGAGCAAAGGAACAAGAGCAGAACTCAAGACAGGAGGAAAAGCTGTAGTCATGTTAGGAAGAGCTATGAGTGCTATCGAAAGCTTGAGAGGGGCAAGTATGTTCCGAGCCAAATGCATGAGCTGAATGCGGAAGTATAGGCGAAAGCATGTCTTGTATTTGTGTACTTCCTGTTGGAAGATAGTGTGACTGTGTTACCGAGTTATGACGCGTTTTGAAGTGTACGTTGACAACTGCCATGTGTCATGTATGTGAATCTCACTGTAGTAATGTGTGCATTTTGGCATTTGTCATTTCAGTTTGTGAGTGCATGCATGTGTGCACAATTTTCGTGTGCTGTGAATACTGTTCCACAATATCATTAGAGGAGGGGGCAGTACCATAAAAATCGGCGCACATTTAGAAAGCCGGCAAGGTCCAGAAAGAATCTTGCCCACACGCACCACAGACAATTTGTGAACCTTGCAGAAAATTTCACTCATTGCCGATAGAGAGCGCGCAACCTTGAGAGTGCTATGAGATGCCCTCTCCACTTAGCTCGCATGCGGCAGCGTCGGGTCGAAAGATGTGACTCGAGCTTTCTGGAAACCTCTCTCCTCACTCGACCAATGGCAACGCGAGTATTGGTGGGAGGGTGATAGAGCGATTGTACTGTGGATGCTATGCATGTGTGAGCATCTGCCCTGGTGTGAAGTGGCAAACAGACACGGCTCACCCCATACATGAAGGACATTTAGCCCGGTCGGTCAGCCTGTGCTGTAGTTGTAGCTTTAATGAAGCACACCCACATGACTCACAGGTCAACGCCTCTGACGCTCAGTCACTGACCAGAGAGGGAGCCCACGGCAGTCCTCAGAATGGCTACATCTTGATCCTCCAGTCGTCGGACTGACACAGAGCCCAGTGAACAAATTACGTCTACGTATTTGCCTCACTCTTGTGTTAGTGCACTGTTGTGGCAAGATCTCTCTTGTGTTGCAGCCTCTGTTATGCATTCCTTTGCATATGTTGCATTGTTCTGTAGATCACGTACGTTTTCTTACGAGTGATTAGAAGCTCCTCTGTTACATCTATTTGCTATTTAAAGTTTGTTTTATTTGTGAACCTTTGACTCTGGCCTATTCTCTGGCTTGAGAGTGGTGAAAGCTGGGCACCAAACAACCATCCCCCTCTTTGTTACTTGGTGGCTGGTTTCTGGCTGAGCTTGCCACGCCGAGTCTAGGGTGTCTCATGAGAGACCAAAACCGCTACCCCCACATGCTCGTACGGTGTCTGGGAGTGCACGCAACAAGTGCGCATCGGTGACAATGTTGCATATTGTGAAACGAACATAAGAGTGAACAGTGAATGCTTTTAGGTCACTACACATATGCACATGCAAGTTTTGGCTTAGCCTTATAACAGGTTCCAGCTCTCAACCTTAACAGAAAGTTATGAACTCTCATGCTCAAGCTTTCAAAAAACACCTATGGACCTCCACATAGCCACCACATTTGGCGCTGCTGCTGCGTGGATGGGACAGACTCTGAGAACAGCCAAAGTGCATGCATACGCACACAGAGAAAAAAAGCAGCACAGCAAAGCTCTATGACCTGAACACTACTCTAGTGATTGGAGTAAAAGCAGTGGCCTCAAGGTACACTTCAAGGGCACCGGAATAGCTTGAGTCACTGTTCACATGCCCCTAGCTCCACTACCCCTGATGTTCCACTACCACTGATGTTTTGCAGTTTCAATTGGCAACACCTACAACAGCAGCAAATACAGTGGAACCTCGATTATACGTCCCCCGGTCATGCGACGACCCGCATTTTACGACGAATTTGTGCGGTCCCGGCAAAACCCCCATAGAGACAATGCATTAAAAACCTCGGTTATACGACGCAAATTTTAGAAGGACCCCGCTTCGTACGACGGCTGGCTCGTACCGTCCGTAAGAAAAGGCCGTCAGCAAACGCAGGCCGGGATGTACCGTATTTTCGCGATTCTAAGCACCCCCCCCCTCCCCTATTTTCGGAAAAAAATTTCGGAAAAAAAAAACTGCATGCGAATCTAAGCACCCCCGTTTTTGCGCGGAAGAGAGGGTTGCCAAGGCCGCCAAGTGCACTTGCTCTCTTTTTCGTCGAGCCTGTGCAGTCGGAGTCCCAAGGAGGCGCGGCCTGCGTGTTGTCATTGGGACTGAGAGAAGGATGAAAAGGAAAGCGCACGGGCCCGCCTACTGGCGTGAGCCAAGCCACCACTGCTGCCGAGGAGAGTTAAAAGATCAGAGGAAAGATAAAGAGAAAAGATAAGACGCGCATCCCAGCAACAGATGTGTCTGCAGGAGCCGACGCTGATGAAAAAACAGATAAGCGGGCGAGGCCGCGCTGGCCCAAGCGAGTACAGCGGCGTCCACTGCGCTTTTTGTAATGGAAGTAATGGATGCTTGTGCCCCACCATAAAACTTCCGAAGTGGACAACGATGCAGAGGTTTGCGCTCCCATTCCTAGTTACGCGGACGTGTTGCAGAGCGTCGACAACATCCGGCGCTTTGCTTGCGCGCGCGACGATGTTGGCGACCTACTGCCAGACGTGGCAGCCCTTGACAGAAAGTTGATGCGCCGAGGTTGGGCAAAGGTGCAAAAAAAAAAAAAATTACCGATTTTTTTAAACGGTAATAAAGATTTTTTTGCAAATCTGTTTCAAACAAATGCTGGGTTTTGTCTTTTTTAATCTGATTGGCGTACTTGCCGCGGGCTTGAAGCCGGTCAACAGTTTTCGGCGCAAGGCCGAGCGCCACTGGCTGCATTCTTTGATTTTCGATTATACGACACCCGGATTATACGACGGTTTCGTGCGGTCCCCTGAACGTCGTATAATCGAGGTTCCACTGTACTCATTTCCCAGAGCCACAAAGAAAGAGGCTATTTATTTTAAACACCTTGGATTGCCTAAACAAACAGAGAAGGCAAGTATGCACTTAATGGATGGAATGTGCAAATTTATACGTTAATACTCAGACAAAAATGAATAAAGACAAAAAAGGGTGTTTAGTACTGCATAGTGGCCAGACAGCTGCAATGGCAGCCAGAGTATACTACCAGTGTACTCCATGTGACTACGGTGCCTGATGAAAATAACGCATTTACTCAAGTAATTTCTGCCCGCAAGTAATTTGTGCACCCCTAATTTACTGCCCGGATTTATAGAAAACTTTCACTCGCATATTTTGTGCTCCCTGCTGCGCAAGCATGCCAGCATGCATGCAGGGCAAGATTTGGAAGATTGCCACCAAAGGTAAGTGAGTGGCGTCAAAGAAAGTCAATAATTTGTTTGTAAATTAGTTTCAGTAAAGAGAAGTCAACTGTGCACCATTTACCCGGCTCTCTCACGCCAGTGGTCGCTTTCTGGCAACCTCCTTCCAATAACCTTCAGAGCATGAGTCACGCTAGCATCCAGAACTACCAAGCCGTTGGCTGTTCTGTTTACCACTACTCAGCCGCATGCACTGTCATGCCATCACACAGGGGACTACACAACGTGGGTCGGGGTGGGGAACGGAGGAAGGAAAGCTCCAGAGAGGCCCTCGCTATCCGAGCTACACAGCAAAAAGTGTGCCGGAAGCCATGTGCTTTCGGAGGACTACTGGGAGTCTTTGGCCGATGGCACAGCCAATAGTAACATCGGGTGCAGCAGTGTCGTCTGCTGCACTGTCTGTAGCGCATGCGCAAGTGAGCTGAGGCGGCGGCAAAGTAGGGGGGGGGGGGGGGGGGGGGGGAGCCTTCATGTCTGGCTTCAAAAACTGTGACGTAACAGCCTCCCCTGAATTATTTCGTTCCACCATGGGGTGGGGTATGCATAGCTTTATATTTGGAGTCAGCTTTCTTTTTTTTTTTGTCAGCAAGGGGCACGAGATGCAGGGTCGACTTATACGTGGAAATATATACCATATACATTGCGCATTATGATCTTTGTTGAGTTTTTTAGGACGTGTTCACGAAATATCCTTGTAATCTGTGCACCCCCTTTGTGAGGCCTTTAGGAAAAAAAAAAAGAGGCCAAATTACGCAAGTAAATACGGTATACTTGGCCATTACTTTTCTCTTGATTCTAAACAGAGCTGACATTTATACAGATGAGAAACAATATACAAAGAAGAATAAGCACAAATGAGAATGAAATTAGTGAATCTTAAGCAGATTAAGTACATAATAAGCAACCCAACACTACTCTTTCCACTCACCCTTGCAAAGCAGGCTAGCTTGGCTTCTTCAAGATCCTCTTCAGTGAATTCTCCTCTTGTGAGCCATGCCACAGAGTCACAAAACACATCCAACGTTTTCTCCATGTTAGGATCCCTTCAGAAAAGGAGAGAAAAAGGCAAAAGCCATCTGTGTACTGACATTGACACTAACTACCCTTTGCCCTGCCTCATTACTTCCAGTACAGAGCATCCAAGCATAAATTTTCAAGCAAGAGTTGCGGGTTTCTGAGTGGACACAGGCCACCGCGGGTTCGGGCTTCGCGCGAGCCAAGGGCCCCGATCAGCTGTCACCACACACACACCCTGGGGCACCGCTGCGGCGCACTCAACCTCCGCAGGGAGGAGAGTGACTCGCCGCAAAGGAATAGGCCTCCAAGTCCACAAAGGTGCACCGGTGCAGAGGCATGCGGCACGTACACCAACAAAGTTGGGGCTTTGGCTGCACGCTGCTCAACAGTGCCATCCCGGAAGAGGTACGCTGAACCGAAACCACACGAAGCAAGCATTCCAGAAATGTTATTCGCTACAGATGAATACTTTATTATTCGGCTGAATATTTGCATACCCCTAATTAACGAGCTCTTACTGTACTTGCATTCTTTGCACACACACTCACTCTTGAAACCAACCACAGTAGCCTTCACAGTTAATGGAGAGTCATTAGAGATGGAGCTAGATTTAGGACCTCCTTCTTGCTGACCTCTGAAGACACCTTCAGGCAATACCTGGGTACCTGCCCAGGCTAATCAAACCTGACATCAAACTCAAATGTAAACTAGAAACTACACCTGCACAGGAAACTGTTGCTGCTGATGTACACCTCGGCAAGACTACAGCTCAGTAGACACTCTTGGCAGTTGCCTGAAAAAATTGCCGTTGATTACATTACTTCCTAATGTGAAATTTGAGCACGGCTCATCAGCTGTTTCAGCTTATTGATTGATTGAGGCAAAGAATTTGAGCAAGACATGCATGTACAATTACAGACAACTTGTTATTGTTCACACATATTCCTTCTTCAAGAAACACTCCACTAACAGTTCTTGATTGCCACGAAGGAAGCTTTGTGGTCAGAGAAATAGATGGATATATGCTCGAATTGCTGCACCAATGCCTCGTTCTCAAAGACGAGGTCTATGCAAGTATTTCGCGAGGTTGTCACAGCCGTGGGAGGTGTTACGAGCGAGAGGAAATGGATGTTCGCCAGCATAAGCGGTGAGAAATTCCTGTTTGTCTTTATATCTACATTAAAGTCCCCTGCCACCCTGGCAGGTGGCAGTTAATGGTCGATCGCGAGAGTTCGCTCACCGTTGTCAGCACTAATGCATACAGTCCACATCTCTCTCTCATCAACCCACATACCTATAAACGCGATTCAGGCACCCACTGACCCAGGGAGCCAGTTATGCGCACTTCCTTTCCTTAAAATCATCGGAGTGTAAAACGTTGTCAACGCCAACACCAGTGAACACAACGAACGCAGACGGCCTATGGGT
The DNA here is from genome assembly GCF_055824585.1 of Amblyomma mixtum. Taxonomy (NCBI): domain Eukaryota; kingdom Metazoa; phylum Arthropoda; class Arachnida; order Ixodida; family Ixodidae; genus Amblyomma; species Amblyomma mixtum. The sequence goes on along the minus strand of NC_143014.1, from coordinate 273,286,762 downwards.
TCAGCGCTGCGTTTCTGGCACAATGCTGTCAATGTCAATGCCAACGCATGCAGCGCACATCTGTCACCACTGCCACGTAGCTTAAAGCACGATTGAGGTGTCCACTGTTCCAAGAGGGCAGTTATGCGCCTTCCCTGTGGTTCAGGTGTCCACCGAGATGTGTGAGACAGATACTGTGCCATTTCCTTTCCTCAAGAAACAATTTACCAATTTTACCCTCTGCTTTCCAAGCTCCCGCTCCATTGGTATCGCAGCTTAAAGCGCGACTAAGGTGTCCACAGCTGGTTACAACGGGCGACGGCAATGGTGACGCCGCGAAACGCAGAAACGGGCGCCAAAGAGCTGTGCTCTAAAAGAGCTAATTTGTGTGGCAGACAGCAGCTGATCCCATATGATTTGCTGTAATGCCAAGTAAACTCAGCATAAGTGGAGGAATGCGGCATTAAAGGCAAAGTTCTGGAAATGCTCCAGGAGTTTGAAGAGTTCTTCATGTCGGGTTGTGGTACGTTGAAAGAACAACAGGACACGCCAACATTTGACCGGATGAATAGCCACAGTTCTTCAGATCCCATTGGAGACAAGGTGAAGCAAGCACTTCAGTATCCAGAACAAGAAGGCATTGTCATGGCAGTGGGCCATCCTAACTGGGCACCCCCATGGTGATAGCACTGAAAGCAGATGGCAAGGACATCGATTTGAGGTGATAACAGCCTGGTCTGAATTCGGCAGTGATGACAGCACAGTACCCATTTCCCAAAAGAGAAAACTTTTGCACCCTTGCAAAGTGAGGTCAAGTTCGTCAAGTTAAACTACTGTTAGGAAGTCCCACACTCTTTCAAAGAATGAAGGAAGTCCTCCACGTCATTCCTAACACATCTGCATGTGTGGACGACACTTTCGCGACAGGCAGAGCTGACACTGAGCACCTCTGAAACCAGAGCCAAGTTCTGCAAAGGATCTCTGTATTAGGGCTCAAGCTCACACAGGAGATGTGTGAGTTCTCAAAACAGTCTTTTGTTAACTCTGGTCTTAAGATCAATGCAGCTGGACTCCAGGCACTGAAGAAAAAAAAAAGATGGCCGATTTGCTAAGTTAGGCCAAATGAGAATTGGGTGCGCTAGCAATTCGGTTCCGGTGTTCAGGTCCAGTGTTCACAGATGGCAGCTGGTCGAACTGTGATACTGGATTTATGTCCATATACCGTATATATGTACTTGTGTGTATATACGGCCACACTATAGCCACACTTTTTTTCATAAAATTTTCTCAGGTGCGGGTTATACACAAATCAGGCCTATATTAACACACTGTGGTGCCACTGTGACTACTTTGTTAGATAATCAAAAAGCTGGTGACAGATATGAGCATTTTATTTCACCATTCATCACCACTTTGGCACTAATCGCTGTCGGACGAGCTCAGCTCATTGGCGAACTCCCAAAGCTGGTCCCCCCCTGTGCCGTCCACGGCGTTTGACAGCCCCGTGACACTAAAACTCTTTGAGATGGTGTCCGCTGACAACGAACGCCATGCGTGTGGAATACAAGCGCAAACTTGCTGGAGGGACGTTCACTTCAGCCACCCTGTCAGAGTAGTTCCGTGGCTGCCTGCGGCCATCCACTCGGTGTAGCAGCACCAAAATTCCGTCTTGAATGGCCGGTTAACGCAAACATCGAGAGGCTGCAGCACACTTGTCAGGCCATGAGGAATTATGCCCAAGTCCGTTTGGCAGTCTGCCAGCACAGTCTTCAATCGGTCTGTTAGGTGCCCTCTAAAGCTGTCGAGCACAAGGACTTTGCAGCGTAGTAGGCCTCCTGGTCGGTTCTGCCACACTGTTTTCATTTCGGCACAGCAAATATCGCTGCTCCACGGAGCCATCCGGGATCAATGTTTAATCCCGATCTGCCATTGGAACAGACAACTCGCGCTCCCAAAACTTGATCTGGATCTACCATTGGAATTCAACATTAGTTTCTTTTTTTTTTTTTCATTTTTGCAGCCGAAAGTGGGGGGTGCAGGCTATACAGGAGGGCGGCTTATACACAAGTATATATGGTATGCGGAATTGGTCATTCTCTCTAATCGTAGATTCCAGAGAGTTTTCCTACCACTCCTGGTGCAGTGTTGCAGTGATCAAGCAATGTCCCACTGCCCTGCTATGGCAGGTTCTGCCATTGGTGGGACTTGGGTTGCTTGGGGGGTTGGGTTGCTACTCAGGTTGCTCTTCCCTAGCAGCCTGTCATGATGAAATGAGCTGCCACTTGACACGGTGGGCAGGTTGCTAGGTATACACCTGGGCACGTTGCTCACCACCCAGTGGGGAGGGGAACAGCCTGCCACAAAACTGGCTTCAGACAAACACACAACGGCTAAATGGAGAGAATGGCCACTATAAGTGCTAGCGACCTAAAACACAGAAGCCAACATTCAAGTATCCAAGCCCAAGGAGTCGCTGAGCAGAGTAAAACCCTATACTAGACTCCTCTTGCACTATAGAAAATTTCTCCTAACCCTACCCATACTCGTGGTACATTTATATGCACTGCTACACAAGAACAGCTGCTGGTGGTGGACAGATGAGGAACAAAAAGCTTTCGTCAAAAGCAAAGAAGCCATCCCACAAGCAAAAGTGGTGCTGCACTATGACCCATCAAAAGAACTTGTGACAGCCAGTGATAAGTCACCATATGGTGCTGGTGCAGTGCTTTCACACTTGAATGAATCCTCACACCAGTAAAGTGAAACTACTTGCACCTGGGAAAGGAGTCACTAGCTATAATTTCTGATATCAAACTCTTCAGGGACTACCTGCTAAGGCGCAGCTTTGTCCTGATCATTGACTGCAAGTTGCTGGTGAGCATCTTTCATGGAAACAAGGAAATTCCAGCCATGACAGCTTCAAGCCTCCAATGCTCGGCACTCCTTCTAGAAGCTTACATGTATATCATGGAGCACCTACCACAACGCCCAAGTGGAAATGCAAATGCTACAAATGGCCTGCAACTGAGAGTGCTATATACAAATATGTACCTGAGCTACCACAGCTGCTCATCTAAATTTCACAGCTGGAAGAGCTGACAGTGCGAGTCAAGCAACTGAAACAGTACCCTCACTAGAATTGATCTAACTCTAAGCAAAACACTGCAGTGGGTCAAAGAAGGACGGCCATAAAACATCCCAGTCATCATGCTACTTCCTACACAGAATCATATCTTTGACCTCCTATATGAGAGCCACCAAAGGATGGTCATCGTGAAAGGCATGGCAAGGTCATTGGTCTGGTGGCCTGGGGTGAATGCTGAGATAGAAAACTGTGCTCAGTAGTGTGCACAGTGCCTGCAGTCTCTGCAGTGATACAAAAGGCAGAACCAGTCCCCTAGTAAATACTGGGAACACGTGCACCTAGACAATGCAGGACCCTTTGAGGGAAAGATGCTCCTTGAACTAGTAGATGCCAGAGGAGGGCAAATGCTCTCATTTTTGCCTTTCGTCCCTCACCCCCATAATTAATTCCTTGACGACCTTCCCTTACACTTACCCTCAGTTTGCTAACCCCCCCCTCACCCTCACAAACGGCACTGTTGTAAGACAGGCCTTCGGCTCCGGAACCTCCAGTACTCGAGCGCCTGTCGTCTTCTTCCTTGAGCACTAGCCACTGAAGAAACCTTCAGCAGCTGGTGCTCAAGCAAGACGACGACGATGACAAGCGCTGAATGCTCCGAAGCTCATGCGTGCTCCGGACTTCTGCTAGTTGTCCACGACACAGCGTGCTGTAAGATGTCTTTACTCCCCTGTTAACATTCGAGTAAATTTTCCTTATTACAGATAAGTGTCAAAGTTACTGAGTCGCACTAGGCGCAAACTACTGCTCACTGCGTCTGCTTTCCAGCTGTGTGGATCTTGCTTACCACTTCGAAGTTCTCTGTAGCCAAGCACGGTTGCAAGAAACAACACAGAGACTATGGTCATACTGTAGCCGATCGCTGCTAAGAGCCGAATCAGTCTGGTACATCCAGCAGCTGCTAAAATGAACTGTGCTGGGAGATTCAGGGCCATGAAGAGCACAGAAAAATTCTCACAATGCCCTAAGAAGCAAATAAGAAGAGAGCGCCAGAAGAATTGCAGCCACGAAATTCTCCTGGTTGCCGGTAGAATATACACTGCATAATTAATTGGGCCGACCTGCCCGACCTGCGGCACACTCCGTAACTTTGGAGGGGGCAGAGTGACAAACTACTCCACCCCACGTGCGGAAGATTCGAACTGCTGATCGGCGACAGGTTACACATCATTAGCCGCTGATCAGAGGCATGGAGCACAGACAGCAAATTGGAGTACAAAAAAAAATTGCCCCCATTCACCACTTATATGCAGGTTGTTTGGCTTCGGAATCTGTCGAAGGACCGGCTTCATCTATGATTTACCATTTGCTGCACTGTACATTCGTCCAGCGGCTTTATCTTTTGCCACTTCTTTCTTAGATCTGCATAATCACGCAACCACATGTCTCACTCTTCATCTTCATGCCTCCTCTCCACTCGGCTGCAGCTGGCGCAATACTCCTCCGAGCTTACCCGAGTTACTCCGAGGCTTCACCCGCATGCCACAGCTTTTTCACTAGTGACCTACCTACCGTATTTACCCAATTCCAACGCGCCCCCGATTCCAACGCGCACCCAATTTACAGCACAAAAAAAAAAAAAAATTTTCAAGCCCCGATTCTAACGCGCCCGATATTGGTAATGAAAAAAAAAAAAAACTACAAGCCCCGCTTCTAACGTGCATGTGACTTCCACGAATGAAAATAATTTGCAACCGTTTTTATATTTTAAGGGGAGATGCGGGTGAAAAAAACCGCGATTTTTTTCGATAAAGTCGATTTTGTATTTTCTTGCGTTTTGTATTCCCCCAAGCCTCTTCTTTTATGTGTAAAAAAATCAAAGCCGATAATCAATGGGAAGTTAGTAAAAAATACTATTAAAGCACTCGCGGTGGCTCGCGAAAGTGCGAATTTGACCGAATTTCGGGAACGCGGCATTTCGCTACACGGCGTCGCCCGCTCTTGAATATTCGCGGGAAGTAGGCCTACCCATCGTCTACGAGAAGCCACTTCGGCAGCGGCGCATTCTGGATAAAAATACGAAAAAAAAGATCGTTTCCCGCCCGAGTCGAGCGTCGCGACTGGCCCTTCAAATCACGTGGTACGATCGGAGCCGTTCCATTGGCTACGAGCATTCCACCGCACGGTCGGGCGCAGACGCTCTTTCTTCGTTCTGCCGCCACCGAGACGTGAACCAACGCTTCTGCCCGGGTTTTTCTCCTATCTCCGCTATGGATGTGACTGAGAAACGAGATTTTCGCTCACGCAATTTCCTGACAAAGCATCAGTATAAAGGAAGACGCCCCAAGCGCAAGCGGAGAGCTCCGGTTACGGGAGGTTCGTCTGCTGCTAGGCGTAACTGCGGCAACGGCGATGCTTCTTGCGGAGCATCCATGACTTCGTCAGTGCGTCTGAGCGAAAGATAAAGATCTTCGACTGTAAAAACGGGCGCGGGAGCGCTGTTATCTGTGAGATCGGCATGATGCACGACCTCGTCAGCGGCCCGGCGTGCCCCGCCTGCGGACGATGTAATCTCTGTCAGAGAGTCGGCCGCAAAACAGAAAGGAGTCTCATCATTTTTGGAACTTTACCGCCGAAATGACGCGTTTCCGACAACCGTTGTTTCATCAACATATTCTTCGATCCGCGTATCTTGATCGTGCAACGGCAGTGATGAGGCGTCCGACCGCGGCAGTGCACGGGATACCGTCGTCGTGAACGCGGTCCGTGGTCGCTGAGCACGCGACCAATGACAAGCGCCACACCGGTTGAAAACGGCTCCTGCGACGCAGAAAACGTGAGCTCCCACATCGTATAATGGCGATGACGATGGGCAGCTATGGGGCAGTTTCGGTTTGCACTCGAATCCAACGCGCATGCGATTTTGAGACGTATTTTCCCCGAAAAAAGGTGCGCGTTGGAATTGGGTAAATACGGTATATAGTGCTAGCACACTAAAAACTTTATTCTGAATCAAGTTGCAACAAATGACTATCACGCATAGTGCTTAAGAGTAACAACATAATGTCCCAAAAGGCAAGGCAGTGGAGCATATACGACTGATGAATTCCCAAGTCAGATAGATAGCACAAAAGAGAGGGTATTGTGAAACCAACATATGAGTAACATCGATGTAATGGTCAAAAAAAGAGGCACAAACGTACACAATGTTCTATGACAGAATGAAGTTACACAAACTACAAGATGAGCTACACAAAGAAAGAGTTTGGGAGAGCGTGGGGAAACGGTGGGTTATCTGCGGACTGGAAAGGTACGGTTGCAAGGAATGCCGCCGGGCTGCAGATGATTGCTGTGGAGCAGATGCGGCATTGCATATGCAGCGAGCTTGAGCCGTGCATCGGCGGGACCTCTGTCACCGCACTGAACGTATCAGACCCCGGCAAGTGAATCACTTGCCTGCCACATCCTCGGCTGGCTTCACTGCCATCGCATGCACAGATTTCCTCCAAACAATGTGCCCAGCTCGTGTTTTTCCTGCTACCGCATCCCCGTGGTAAAGAAAGACGATCAAAAGGAATGGCGCGAAAACGCTAAAGCTAGGTCTCGAAAGGAAAGCGAAGAGGTCAGAGGAGAGACTGGACACAGTGAGGGACATGCGTATGGTTGAGTGCTGACTTGCAACTGAAGAGTTATTCTGTACAGTTAGATGAGGAGATGGGGAGGGCGACAAAGGACATGACTGCTTAGGAGACGAGACCCAACAAAAGCAACAGAAAACAACAAAAGTGCGGGACAAAACCCCACACAAGTGGCACTTCTCAGTGGCCTGCCACGAAAAAAACGTCAATTAACCCACCCGGGAAGGGCTGGGAAGAGGTTGGATGAGGTGAAAAAAAGTTCTCCGCCAACACTGCCTCAGTGTTCGAATTAAGAGCGTTAGACACTGGAGCTTCAAGTGTTTACATGGTGTGCTCAGCAAACGTGGAGAAGACCAAACTTAAACATCCACGAATGTTTTCTTTCGAAAATATCCCTTCTAATACACAAGCAGCGCCTCTACCCTATGGATTTTGCACTACTATATTCCGATTTACAGCCACCTTCGCTATATCCGGTATATTTCCTCGTTATATCAGTATAAATTTTATAAATGTGTGCATCACAACACGACGAATCATTTGACACCATCCTGGACCTCCTGCGACAAACGGTTTGGCCGTAATGGCCGTCTGAAGGTTCTCGAATGCACAGTTTGGGGGCGGAAAGGCCGTCATTGCGAAATCTCACACATATTTTTGGCTTCATCGCAATTAGTAATTTTATCCTTAGGAACATGCCAAGTCATTTGACACCACTTCGAACATTCTGTGTCCAATGGGTAGCCCCCAAATTTTATGCAAATGGTGGTCCTGCAAAGGGGGGAGAGGGTGTCCCACTTCGAACGCCGCTCTGTTGGCACATATATAACGAATCGAGAGTATTGGTATCAATTGAGGCACTACGCGCCCACTGTTGCTATGTAATGTAGTGTGGTCACGTGGTTACTATTTTAGTCAATTTGACCTTCATTGCAGACACAACGGGTCCTTGACAAACGTAAGTAGTAAGAGCTAACGCTCTTAAAAAACAGCAACAACTGAGAAATTTACAGCCAATCAATTGGACTGATGCAAAGGAAATGCAATGGCATTCCCCTTTCATCGCCAATCTATACCAATTTTGATTCTATTCCAAATCTGAATCCGATATAGAAAAGATGCCATCTTTTCCTCTACCAGTTCCGTTTTGCACTCCTCATTTGTCATTTCTGGTTGTCTGATAACTCTGCCTGTGGTAACTGCGCAAACCATGTACCGTTAACAGATCGCAATGACAATGAGTCCTCATACCACTGCCATCGCAGTGGTGCCGTGGTTAAGCGATGCGCCACTGCCCCGGCAGGTGGCTGTTTCAAACACAGCAATCGGTGGGGCTTGAGAGACCAGGTTGCTCTTCCTGAGCAATGTGGAGAAGGAATATCTCTTGCAAGCCTCATTTTTGCACAGGCAGTTCTTCAGGAAGCTGTCGTATTTTGCATATAGGCTTGCTGTTGTCCAAGTAATTTTAGTTTTTGCTGAGTCATTCTTAGTCCAACATCTCCCTCCTCTCCCCTACAAGTGGAGATGGGGAGCGGAGATGTTTGGCAGGTGGAAACTTCACAGACGCTGACGCCAGACAGGTTTTACGTCTGTAGGCCTCCTAATGCTACCACGTTAAAAACAATACAAGAAAGATGGGAACAGGAGACTGAAAAACCTATTGTAGTTGACATGTTAATCTTAAATAAAATGAAAATATGTAGGTTCATTACTTTGATAGCATTTAGGTTGTCTCACAAAAAATTTGCAGCTCCTTTGTCATGAAATTCCGATTCATCAAGAGAGGTCACGTGAATGTTTTGCATCATCAAATTAAGAAACATTCAAGAGTTCATACTGTTTAAGGTAGTTCATTAACACGGAATTCTTTCCGGTCCAAGACAGTACCTTAACATCTGTAAATCGAAATTCAAATTCTGCTGCAAAATTTGTTTCACAGTGGACAAAAATTGGTAGATGCCAGCAAAAGAACAAAGACGGAAGAATATGCACAGTCATAAGAAATGTGCACACCAATGCCAGAGCAAGGAGTGCAACAGCTCATGGGCTTACCTGTACGAGTAGAAGCTGAGACATCCACCAGGGCGAACGGCAACACCTACACCATAAGCACCGCCCTTCTCTCTGAAAAGTGAACAAAACAGGAGAAAATACAACAACTATGGGCATGCACGCCCAAGATATCAGATATCGTATTTATCCAAATTAACGCGACTACAGTTGAAAAGCAAGATTTGCTTTTGTGGGCATGAAACGGGAAAAAGAAAAAGTAAACAAATGTAACACGAGCAGCAAGACCATAGTATAAAGGAAGTTGGGTAGAAATTTATAAACAAAAGTAGTTCCAAGACAGCTTTTCTGTAGCTAGACTTCAAAGGAAAGCGAGGTTGCCTTCAAAGATTACCATGGTAGGGCAGTTGCTACTACTGTTACTGCACGAAGGTTTCGCGCACCCTTTCTTTTTTAAGAGAAGTGCACAAAAGATTCACAGATAAAAATGGTATGAAGATAACCTGCCACCCCGTCACTACAACGACCATGCACTTTAGAGGCTGCGTCATGGTCTAACTGTGGTCTAAGACCCTTTTCCCAAGCATCTCTCCCTAGATGAGCCGAGCACCAGGCCAGGGGAAATCTTGTACCCATTAAAGAAACCGGTGGGTACCCAGCGGCACTGGGGATCGAACCCAGCACCTCCCGAATGCGAGGCAGATGCTCTACCACAAGACCACGCTAAGGTGGCGAAAAAAAACTGCGGAAAAGAAACTTCTCCCAATTACTCAACCATGCAGCCAGTCATGCCTCCTTCCTGAACATTGGTGGTCATTCTTAGCAGCATTTAAACGAGTTGTACATGCGGAGCTGTTGAAAATCTGCGCGACAGCACACGAGTTCGATGTTGCCAAAAAGTGCGCCAGATACCTATACCAAGGGAAGCAGCAAGAGTGTGCCTTTTTGCATGCAATTTCAACGAAAACTTTAATGGATCCGAAACAAATTACTACTGTTGTATGCGACATAGGCAACACTGCCGACATTGAGAGTGTCTACCGAACATGAATAGAAAGAAATGAAGGCCTTTATGTCTTACATGTTCTGTTAGTTTGTCATTGCTTCACCGCAGCTATGATGTGTGATGCTCCGTACCTGTCACCTAGTTCAATATTTGTGGCTTGGAGTTCGCACTGGCCAACCAATACAGCAATTCTCAGTGGTTTATTTTTGTTTAGTTTTTTTTTTCACCTCCCAAAGTTGGGGGCCGACCTGCACGACGCATCAACCAATGTGCGAATAAATTCAGGCCAACGCACCTTACTTCTACTTTTAGGAAAAGCACTCGTGTTACATTCAAGCAAACACAGTACACTACAGCCAGGAAGCAAGGAAGAAATGGGAACAAAACAGCGCAACGAATGAACAATGAAACAAAAGAAACTGCTAGCATGGGCACCTAAAAAATATGAACTGGGGCTTTAAGTATTAAGGATTATGATGAATACTAATATGTGGAAGCCACATCCATAATTGCAGACTTGGGATGAAAGGAATGCATTCCTCAGGCTGGTAAGACACATGACCCAAAGGGAACATAGCCAATATTTAGCTTCTTTCTTTTTGCAATTTTACTACTACATCTTGCAGCTTGACATCCTTTATCAGTTCAGGCCTTTGAAACTAGGGACTCTTCAAACTCTTTCCTGCATAAAGTTTCTTCGTCTGAAAAATGTAAATGAATCATAAACCTTTAATGAACTTAGATAAGCCCAGCTCATTTTCGGCCATAACCTCTTTCTTGGCTTTCGACAAATCTACCTTGCCACATATATTCCCATTATTTCTGCAATGCTACTATTATATAGCAGCTTTCAAAGAAGCTGATGCAATGTTTGCAGTACAACCAATAAAGCCTGTTTTACTGCGGTGAAACAGTGCATAGCTGGCGGTAACAGTCAAGGTAAAGGATCAAGGACCATTATGACATCATTTTGGTCACAACTGTTGGCCATTAAGGAATTAATGGCACACTAAGGCCTTGCAGCACTGGCAGAAGGAACCAGTCCGCAGGGCAAGAAAGATCAAGGCTTTTTAAATCTGCATGCAGACAAAACATGCAGATGCTCATTATAAGGGCCTGGTTCTAGCCAGAGCATTCTACGTACCACAAAATACCATATGTCCCAGCTAAAAGTAACCAAGATTTTAAAAAGAAAGCAGTCTCCTAGGCAAATAAAATTAATTCAGTGCTGTTGAGAGTTGCACGGCCTAGCCGGCAATATTTTCCTTTGCTCTGGAAACTTGCTTAGTCAAAACAAATTAGCTAACATTTAAACAATGGTTTTGTGAAGAAGTGTCAATGAGGAAGTCGTAGATCACCTTGGAAAACAGCTGGTCAAAATGTTTGGCAAGGTACCATTTGCATAAAGTAGCTTTTTTTACCGGCCTTAAAATAACGCTCCCAAAATACAAAAGCTACCACGTGACAGAGGTGCTACTTCAGCATCCCATGACGTGTCTCAGAGAAAAAAAAAAATCTGCTTTTCTATAGACAACTGTCCCCGGTGGGGCTTTGCACGCACACTGGGTGAGAGATATGCACTAACAACTGTCATGTGGTAGCTTTAAATCTGCAAAATACAAAAGCTGCACTTATGCAACTGCACTTATGAGCTGCTGCTACCACACAAAACAGAGCTGCAGACAAGGCATTAATGATTCAGTAGAGCAGGATCTTGGGCAGGCTTATCATGGTCACCCCCAGGGCAGATCGGCAGAATTACAGTCGAGCCCGCTTATAACGAACACCACAGTCATGCGCCGTTCATTCGTTATATGGGGATATTCACAGTAAGTGGAAGAGCCATAATATAGATGACAGCCACGAGGCGGACTCCTACAGTGTGCTGATCACATAGCATCTGCGAGTCGCCACTGGCCCAGCCAAGTTCTTATGCCGGCTGACCCATTTTCACATGTCACGATCAGTGGGACTTACTGTGCGTTTAGATCTAGAGCATCACGCGATGAAAAGTCACTTCTAAGTATCGGGCAAGTATCAGCCAGACGCGAAATCTGTAACAGCCAAAATGGCCACTGCTGTGTCTATGGCGCTTAGGTTCATCTGGATGCTGTCTTTGCTATAGGCTAATCAACCGGCGACAGCCTCTCTCGGAAGATCACACTGACGCTGCGTACGGGTGCAGCAGCAGCAGTGGCCAATTTTCACGTACACGAAACATTCCACATCATCCAAGATTCAGTCTTAGCTAGAGTCAATTTATTGGCCAAACAAAGCGCAGAGGCACTTGGCGAGCCTAGCACGGACACAGTGCAAGAGAAAGGCCTTTTTTGGAAGCTTGTATGCAGCGCTAATGTCTGCGAGGCATAACCACCTATCTGCTCCTCGCCGGGAGGCATACAAGTACACAGATGTAATGAAGCAGGCGTTCGAGCTCTTTCAGCTTTTAACGTTTAATCTGGCTTCTAATCAGTGATCAGTGAATGCAGGGCAGGCGATAACTCGTGCAACTGACGAACGCACTCCAGTGCAAGCTGAGATCGCGCTCTTCTCCTAGTTCTGTTTAGGCCGGATAAGATCTTGTTGTGACCTGCTATAAAATAATCGCAGGGTCCTGCGCTTGAAACGGAAGAGAGATATCGTTGACAACCCACAAGACTGCTGCCCCTCCTCTGCCACAAGCTGATCAAGTGCATGGAAGCCAATGCGAGTTTGCGCACCAGCGGCAGACTTGCTTTTACTTTTTTTTTTCCTCTTTACTTCACGCAACCTGCACTCTTTTCATAGCCTTCACGCAAAAAGCAAAAGCAGTATCGATGCTCATGTAGGACCGCGGTGAAGAGCGCACAGTGTTCGCCGGAGCGCAAGCTCCTGGCACCTGCATGTTCACTGCAAGCAAATTTTGGGGTCTTGGATGTTTGTTCAATTTGAAATTCAGCGCCATAACTTTAATGCAAAATTTAATGGTCACGTTGCCTTTGTTCATACTAATCAAGTGTTCATTATAAGCGGGACCATCATGAGTAGGCTTGACTTTATTTACACTAGTTTCAATGCTGCACAGCTCCTTCACACATCTCCTTCAATGTTTGAATGATCAGCAAAGCTCATCACCATTCATCAGCAAAGCTTGTCCGCTTCCCACCATCTATATGATGACACGTGATGCATAGAGCAATTTAACGAAGTTGATGCAGCTCAAGGCCTTTGCCAACATATTGAAAAAAAAGAAGAAATCTGCACAGAAGAAAATAAGCAAGCAAGGTGAAATGGCAGTTTAAAGCCGCAAAACATGTATGCCAGATGCAGGGTAGTCGTAGAGAGAAACCATACAGGTTGCCAACTTTGGACTTAGCATTCTCCAAAACTGCTGTCGGAGCAAAGCAAGCGCAGTGACACACCAGGAACCTCGGAGGTTGCAACTAAAGCCAACAAATTATCTGAGCAGAGGTGCACTGACTACCTGAACTATCTAATATAATTTATAGTGTAAACTTTGCAACTGCAGAAGAATCTACAAATTAACTCAGAGCGCAAATTAAGCAATTTTGAATTAAGGAGGTTTTTACTCAGGGGTTCTAAAAATGTATTTTTAAAAATACATGGTGCACACATGACTGCGCCTTGCATATAAATTCGCACAAGACTTCACATGCGTCCCTTGAAACTTTTGCTGCACAAGCCAAAAACATAAACCCTAGTCATCAATTAAAGAATGAAAGGAGTTTTAAACAGAAAAGAGCCAATCATTTGTAAGCAACACTGGACAACTAATATAAACACATGACAAAGATTTCTCAAGATTTGAATAGAGTACAGGAAGTCTGAAGACAATTAACAAAAATATTTATGATGGCTTCTAACTCAAGCTCTATAGTCAGCACATTCAGGCAGCCTAACATTCAGGCAGCCCCAAGATGTGAAGCAAATACTGACCTCACTTCTCGCAGCAGGTACTTGAATGACAGCAACTGAGATGCAATTTGAAGACTGCAGAAAAGAAGAAAAGCATTCACACAAACCATATTAGTCAAGTACAAAGTGCACACACGTCAGCAAAGCGCATTAATCCAGTTCTTAATATGCCCAACGAAACTGTCAGCGAAGAGCATGAGCACAAAAAAAAACAATGCAATGTTTACGCTACCGATGTGTATAAATAGTTGAACTTGGCAAAACCTTGGTACACAGAGAGATAGCGCACAGCACCCCCTGGTGTTTATGATTCCGTACACCACTCCTTACATCCGTGTTGTGACATCGCTTCTCTCTCGTATCCACATCGCTTCCCATTGGTTCATGCAGCGTACACAAGTGACCCTACATGCACCTATGGAAACCCATTCACACCACCCGTTTACAGGTATGATGCCAGTATGCCGTAGACCTGTGCACACGCTCATTGGCACACAGAGCACAGGCACATATGCTGTTCACGCCATCTCTCACCCTCCACCACAGTCATCATAATGCAAGTGCAATGCCAAGCAAGCACACTACTCCTCTCACCAGTGCAAACCTCTTCCCCCTCTCACCTGACTCCATCTGCTACACAATATTCACACTATTGCTGTGTAAATCGTTAACTCAGTAAGAGCTTGCCAATTTGCCCCTCCGCACTCTTACATTCACTCCATCTGTGATTTGCTATTTCTGACGCGAGCGCCCCCCACACTGCCATCCCATGGTGGAGCCGCTAAAGTGTGCTGCACGCAGCGCCCCTCATGTACGCCGTGCTAACTAGTGTCTGTGGTGCGACATAGCTACATCTGCTGTTTCGTAGAAAGCTTCCCATAAACAGCTTTTGCAAAATTGTTAACCAAATAATTTGTCGCCAACACATGCTTCTATATGTTCAGACAAAAGAAAAATCTTTTCTGAATGAAAGAGGAAAATAAACTTATTGGAGCCTATTCCCATTCCCTTCTTTTTCTGCTTCCTCAAATCAACCTCCAGAAAACACTGGCTATTAATATTTAGCAGCAATGATTTCATTCAATATATGAAAGCAAGTTGTGACATGTGCAGATCAGTAGTAGTCACATGGTATTTATTTTTATTGCCAAAGTGAATTCTTTTACAATTTCTATTGCTATACATGACAATGGTGGTGGTAGTAAAATGGGTATTGACAACAGGGAGGGAGAAAAAATTGGCTGTGGCTTAGCTTGGTTAAGCCCGGTAATTGTGAAAGCAATATCCGTAGCTACGCCATGGTTCAGCTGGTAGTGTAGCTGGTGGTGGTGCTTGTGGTGATGCATCGGTTATACAATCCAATACAATCCAATTCAATCAAATGCAATCAAATGCAATCCAATCAAATCCAATCCAATGCAATGCAATCAAATCAAATCCGCTAGGCGCGCCACGCGCGGCAGGCGCAGGAGTTAGGCAGCAGCTACCAAGCGCAGCCTCTGCAGCTCGCCACTCTCTTTTACACGCATTACGATGAGCTTCCCTAGTGGTAGGCGGCATCGCCGCGAAGCAATGTTAACTCTTTCGCTACCGCGCCATAGGCGATCATTCGCATATGATCGATTCAAATCGCCCGCGCAAAAAAGCTAATTTTGGAGCGTTGTGGACGTGCTCCGCCATCTAGTTAGCGAGCTCAACAACTGCTCTTTCGATTGCAGCCTTGGTTTCAGTGTTTTGACATGAGGGGGCGCCGTGAAAAATAAAACTTTGAACGGCCGCAGCACCGTCAGCCGGAGAAAATGGCGTCCGCGTCGCCGCGCGCTCCTCGGAAGCAAAAGCTGACACCGAGCACATCGGCCGGTTTCGGTTTCGTTTTTTGCGACGAAAGCAGCGGTTATTAGTCGGGCAACAATGTACAAATGTTGTATTTCGGTTTCGGCAGCGAGACTTCGCCTTGGGAGCCTGGAACGTCAGCGCGTACTTGCATGTAAGTTCTGTTTTCGTTCGCTGTGCGTTTTCTGCGGTGAATACTGTTTGTAATTGATGACAGCGGTTTATTTTTGTGCTTCAGGGTCTTGACAACGTATGGCGAAGACAGTTTGCCAAATGCTCAAGGTCGCGTCGCGTTTTTCAACCAAGACGACAGCTAGGTGTCCATATCGGCACATCGCTGCGGAGCGGCGCTCGGAGATTCGCTCGACTTCTCGACTTTTTTTTGATGCTCTTCACGGCGGAAATGATGAAGATCGTGTGCAGAAACACTAATAAGTATGCATGGATGAAGATTTTCAGCAAATTCGGCATGACGGCTCATGGGAAGACGTGAATCTGTTGGAGATTCTGATGTTCATTGGAATCATGATATACATTGGAATTGTTGACCTGCCACGACTGTATCTCTACTTAAATACCAGAATAATCTATTCTGGCCCTCTGCCATCAAAAATCATTTCTCAAAATTGGTTTTTCGCTTTTTTGTTTTTGTTTTTTTTTTTGCATGTAACGGACCCGGATGATTCAGTGGCGGCAGCTTCTATTGGCAACACTTGAAAAGTGTCCTGGCTTTTGAACCACATCGATAAAACTTATTTCATCGATCCTGATGTTTTAGAACTTGCCTAAAATGCCAAATTTTATCAGCTGGCTTTCAGGGAGCAGCTCATTCAAGAAATCTTCGGGTATGATGAGGGAAAAGAAGTCCACGCCCCCAATCCTCTCATAGAATCCATTCAACACCAACCGAAAAGAATGAAAAAAAGAAGAAACTGCAAACTGGGCTATCAGAGAACAAGGGAGGAACAAAGATAAAACCTTATGTGAAGCACTTGTCAGTCTACCTCTACTTCACATCTTCACCTCTGATTGCTCTTCACAGTGGCACCACAGTCATGACCCCTGACCTGACAAGCCATGGAAAGTGCAGTAAATTTTTCTCATAGCTGAAACTGTGAATATGACAGCTATAAACATGTGCAACAGTTTGTATATTCCAATTTTCCTCTAATCAAGTTCGGGCTTAGTGCAGCCGGTAATTTTTGTTTTTGCTATTTACTTTTTTGTGTTTTTAGCAAATTTCACAAATAAATGTTAATTTACTTTTGCACACACAACTCTGGTGTTTGTTTCATTCAGAAGTGTAACTAATAAGCTACAATTTCATGCATTGCAATATGTGCTGGGTGTATTAGTTCTTGAGAAAAAAAATTTTCTTTCAGTACGCTCCAAATCGTGCATTTTTCTGCGGTAGCGAAAGAGTTAAGCCGCTGGTGGTTGGCACAGCTACTGCTTTCTAGCAGCGTGAGTCGAGCCTAATCTCTTCAGCGTAATGCCACAATCGCGCTCCTAGCGGAGAGCGCAGGAGTTAGGCGCCGGTGGTGGCACCGCCGCGGCTTGCGACAGCGCGAGTCGGTCGTCCTTCTCTTCGGCGTGACGTCACAACACATGTTAAGCTCCTAGCGGAGAGCGCATGAGTTAGGCGCCGGTGGTGGCACTGCCGCGGCTTTCGGCGGCGCGAGTCGGTCGCCCTTCTCTTCGGCGTGATGTCACACATGACGTCACACAGAGGTCAACTAAAGGTTAATGGTGGCGCCACGGCAAAGGCTGAAAGTGCAAGTAGTATTGCATTCCCAATAGAAAAAAAAAAGCCAATTCCGCAGGTGGAGCCTCCAGTCCAGGGCCCCTAGAATGCAGTAGCTGCCTCAGCCCTAGCCACCAACCAGTACTGGTTAGTGGCCAATGTGTTGGTCAGCTGCTCCACCCAGGAGCTGAGAGACCAGTCAGAGACATGGGTGAGGGCGAGGCTGCTCTGGAATCACAAGACCACATGGAGTAGGGTGGAGCAGGACCCACAATGGGGTCACCCAAGAGGGTAAGGAATAGAAAATGAGTTGGGCTGGAGTTGGGGCCACACTACTGCTTGTAATGGGTCCGGAAAGAATGAGGGGAGGGGAAACGGGTACACCTGTTCCAGTACGAAATTGGTATGGACTGTCACTAGAGTCTCCGGAGGACCGGATGGTGAGCTCTCAGGCAAACTTATAAGCACATGCATTACCAGTAGGAGTGTGCAAATACTGGAATTTTTGAATACGAACACGACGAAAAAAATGGCTTTGAATATCGAATATCTGTTCGGGATGAAAAAAAAATTCAGGAAAAGATAAATAGGCAAACCCTGTCATTTCTTGTCATTCTTTTTAAATAGTGTATGGTCTTTGCAACTGAAATTAAACAAAACAAGACAGAATAAGCAATAAAAATTTTTTAAATGACATGCACAGAAATGTGTACTGCTTGATTAGACAGCATAACAGTAGGCAACCTGTAAGTGGCCATGCATAATAGTAAGTGACGAAATGAAACCCCTGAACTGACATACGACAGCTAAAGATAACATGATGGGGTAGTAAAAACCGATTAATTTGGACTTCAAGGGACTGGAAAAAAATGTCCGAATTAACTGAAGCCCAAATTATCAAATGCCCCTTCCCCATCCCCAGAAAAAAGAAAGAACTGCCGAAAACGCAAAAATTGACTGAAGCTTTGTGAGAAGGCTCCACCACACAAACAGTGAATGGCCCGTGACGAGCGCACAGCTTTGGCATGCTGGAAGAACAATGTGGACATAATTGGGGGGAACACACACTGGCATCAGAATGGCAAGACTGCTTCTAAAACAAAAACGAAATGTCCGGCGATGCACCAGTTGGCATCGCATCAAAACTGGTGTGCTGCTGGGTTTGGACTGCTTGCTCAGAAACCAAAACTATGCCTATGTGGCCAGGGTACTTTTTGGCCTAGAGGTAGGGGCCCTCCTATCATGGTCACGCCTTTCGTTATGCACACGTCAGAGGTGTAATGCACTGTGCAAAAGGTGGGCTGAAACACATTATGGAAAGATGAAACAAGAAACTGTGCAGTTTCACACTGTGATTGTTTGAAGCAGGTGGTTGGCCATCTTGTTTGCATTGTGTAGCTGTGGGAAAGCCCATTTGGGGGATTTCGCATGAGGCCCAAGCCCAGCAGTACGTGCCGAAATGTGAGTTGTCCATGTGAGAAATCACGGAGAAGAAAGCGAAGAGGACGCTTTTGTACTGTTGTCCTGACACTTCAAACTCGATTTTGGATAAATAATCTGACCAGATAACGTGGGTTTTCCACAGTCGGATTTATGAAAGTAGGCAGCATTTGACCACTGCCAATATCCAGGAATTTTCAAATATCCATTTCTCGAATCGAATATGAGCTGAACAACAAACTCTAACATTCGCACACCCCTAACTGCCAGGGAAGCCTGCATGACCAGGCAGGCCCATCAGAGTAACAAAAAGATCTAAGCTGGGCATGATCAGTCATGAACATGATTTAGTGGTATATATTATTATTTCAATGTGTGTATGCTTCTGTTAAGCAAACCACAGGGGCACTTCCATTGTATATGAAAACCACCACCCTTGAACAGGAAATATTCCCATCTCACCTCCGTAAGCCAACTTGTCAACTTGACATAGCCAAATTAAGTTGCTATATAAATTTAGCTTGTTTATTGTTTGTTTATGGGGTTTTAACATCTTAAGGCACTTCATGCCATGAGGGACACCATAGCGGAGGGCTCCGGATAATTCGAACCACCTGGGGTTCTTCAACCCTTTTAGGGTCGAATTATTTTGAAGAAAACTTTCCCAGGTGGTCAAATTACTTTATTGCGGATCTTGAATCTACAAAATGTATATAATCGAGAATAAATAGTAAAAAAAAATTAGGAACAGTACTTTGGTGACAGCATCACCCACAACTGGAAAATGTTCAATAGAATTTCACGAGCGACGGTGATAAACAAGCTAAGAGCAGCACCAATAAAGATAGAAATCAACTTCCGCCGCCTCTGCAAGAGAGTGCCCAAAAAGAGAAAACACGTTTCACGCGACTCCGTTGCGATCCCGCGGCGAAATCAAAACCGCGTAGGCGCTTTGCCGCAGAGAGCGAGAATACCTCGCGAGCAACGGTGATAAGCAAGCTAAGAGCAGTGCCAATAAAGACAGAAATCAACTTCGGCAGCCCCTGCAAGATAGTGCTGACAAAAAGAAAACTCAAATTTCGCCCGACTCCGTTGCGATCACGCGGCGAAGCCAAAACTGCAAAAGGGGTGTTACCGCAGTCTGTGCCGCCGCACTAAAGCTAGACATAAGTTCAGCTTATATCCGTAAGAAAGCAGCACAATATTCAAACACTTCTTGTAAGTCCTAAGAGGTGGCAGCACCCCCCAGTGAGCACGCATTGTTCTTTTGGCGCAAAATTTCAAACGGAAGATCGAAACCGTACCCATACGGCAAAGACCTTGCGGGACAGAAAACCGCCGCCGTACATATACGGCAAAAATCTTCAAAGGGTTAATGTGCGCTGACATCACACAGTGCACAGGCCTCTAGCATTTTGCTTCCATCGAAATGCGACTGCCACAGTTGGGATCGAACCCTCGTCTTTCAGGTCAGCAGCTGAGTACCATAACCATTCAGCTACCGCGGCTGCTGCTAAAAATTTAGCCGCCTACACAAATTTGTTATAGCAAATGGATGTTAAAAGTTAATGAAAGTTTATTGCCCCATGTTTACAGCCAGAGGTTTCTTTTTTTTTTTCAACAACTTGATCAGTACATAAATATAAAAGCATCCAGAATTTCATGGCAATAAAATGTCCTTTATAGTTACAGCTGTAGTCTCTAACCAGGCTGCTGCTTTTCTACATTAGCACTCAGCAACTAATTGTAATGGCAAACAAAGCCTACTTGCCTAGAGTAATCAGGGTGGATGTAAGGCACTCCATTGAAGCTCTTTGCACAGAAGTTGACACTGAAAGGGAATACCATGTGGATCTTGCGCTCTTTTGCATAAAAGTCAGGATCCTGCAGAGTAATAAAGAAAAAGAGAGCCCACAATTTTTGAAATAGTTACTATGTACTCCACAAAGATTGTGTTTTAGTGGCACAAATGCCAGCAGCGATTGCAGCCAAAGTAATGCAGTGTTCAGGTGAGATATAGAATTGAGACTTTATGATTATAGCCAGCCTTAGAGAAAGTAGTAGAGACAACAAACAGGAAGTTAGGATAGCCCATATGGTGCTCTACTAATTGAGCAGTGGCAGTCCTTTTTTCTGTTTAGGTTTGTATGCACACAAAACGTAACATAGTGTTAAGTTTGTCACCCGTTGCCACCACAAAACCACTGCAGCTGATGTGGAACTAGACTGGCAAGTGCAGCACGCAAATTGAAAAGCCCAAGGGTCAGCCACAGCATTCAATGCAAGAAACACAACACATGAAAATCTAAATTTCTCACTTCATTCAAACACTATCCAGTGAATTACAGATATCCATGATACATCCTTAAATGTCCTATTTCACATTTGTCAGATGTGTGTAAGTCAAAGGGAATTATTTGGACACTTTCAGCAGTGCACACAGCTCACATTCGTATCAAGGGGGCAAAAATTAAAAGCAGTAAGCGTACTTTCAACCTTTCACATTTTAGGTATGGCGTTCTAAATTTAATCATTCGCGGCTATTCGGACAAACCCTTTGCATGAACACACGATAGTAACCTGGAGAGCTAAAGTCTGCTCAGCCATAAACCAGCTGAATTTTGGTGCGGGTAACTTGAAAACCATGAACAGCATAAAAGGCAATTTTGTCGGACATAAAAAAAGTCCACTGCACTTACAATGAAGCGTGTTACTTATCAACAACCTTTTGTTGGGAACTCCTAGTAATTTCAATTGTGCCTTGCAACCACCCTTTGCATTCCTTAGTTGCCATAGTAGTTGGCCTCTTTCATTCATATCTTTACAGAGCCACTTAGTTTCCCTGTTCACTTGATTACGATAGTAATGCCACTTTAGTAGGGCAAAGATAGAGCCCTATGTTTCTGGGTTTTGTTTTCACTGGAATTCGGGGGGTAAAAATCAGGCACTAATTTCTGAGTTGAAACTCTGGTAGAAATCAAGTTACTTAAAAATTTTCATAATTCGCGTTTTTTGGGGCTATTTTTCCTCCGCAAAAATAAGTGACTACTATTAGGTCACACTGCTGCTTGGTACACAAATAACCCATCTACACTCATTACTTTCATAAACAGTCCAAAAATGACAGCTTGCAGCGAGAAAAGTGCTCTTCACGGCAGATATGTTCCTTTTTTGTGTAATTACGATTTATTTAATCGCATACGTCACCATTCTCATATGCACAACTTCCGCATCTCTGCTATACAGTTGGACACATCCCGAGAATGAAGCACCGAATGCCCATCAACGGAGGCCCTTCAGCCAATGGCGTCCACCAGCTGTCAAGACATCCTGCTTAATCCCCTTGCACCCACTAGCGAGAGACACTGTGGAGGCGTTCAGGTGCAAGGGGATTAAACACGGTTTAAGTGGATTAAAAATGCTGCTATGAGAACAGGGCAATGCCGCTGACTGGGGGGGGCCTGCTTAGAGCGGCTTTGTTCTTGAGCTGTATCCGACTACAGACCTGCTTGCTTTTGTGCATTGAGAAAACATTCGACATCACAATGGCCATTTGCCTTTTGCTAGCATGGGTAATGCTTGATGCAATGACACAGATAAAGTGTCTTGTCAGTAACTGTGTTGGCTTTTTCACTTCTAAGACTTACTTTTCTAACCTATTAATGGACTAAACCATGCCCAAAATTTAGCAGCTTAGCACAAAATGGAAATTTTGTGCTAAGCAGAGTGGAAAGGGGCTTTAATGACCGAGTACACTTTACTTGTGTGTGTGCCTTACAAACATATTCAGTCGTGCTGTTGTGGCATTTCAGTAGCTAGCATGAACCAGAGCATGTGCAAAAGTTCGAACTGTTGATGTTTACCATTTTTGTTTTTGTTTTGTATATGGGGAAACAGAGTTAATGGTGAGTATGGTGCGTGCATGTGCAATACTATTCGTGACACAATCAGACATGCGCACACCATGTTGCTTAATTTACAGGCAAGAATGCAGCCTGAACATCAGAGCAAGCTCTGTTTACACTTCTGTAGTATATGCGTACAGTCTGCATCACCCTTGCACAAAATTTTCAAGTGGTGCACTCCCTAGAAACTGCTGGATTCCAGAGGCAATGCTTGCGCGAAAGGGGAGCCCATAGCCTTACAAGCCAGGTGGGCACGGAAACCCTGGAAATACCTGGAAAATATTGGCTGCTCTCTAATATCAGTTTTTGATTTTGGTGCACACTGCTTAAGCGCTCTATACAAGGGTGACACAGACTGTACATGCAGGTGTTCTTCCAGCCTGGTAAAGCAATGCTGTATTGTCAGTGCACATGAAAGCAGCATAAAATAAAGCACAGCCCACTCTACAAACATACTAACAGTCCCCTCATGAGCAGGAGGGCCATGAGCAGTCTTTAGCAAACGTAAGAATTTCAAAGTTGCATAAATGGCAAAACAAACATTCACATGCAATAAAAGCTGCAGTATACACTGCGAGATACAGAATGTGTGGAAGGGTTCATATTCTTTGCTACATACAGAAGACAATGTTGTGATCCCTTTTCTTGCTGCTAGCCCTGTCTGATTTAATGTGCACCTTATTGCTCATTAAAGATATATGCAGATGTCATCCAAACTATTCACCACCTTCTTGCACCCAATGGTGTGGTTTGGTTTGGTTTATGGGGTTTAGTGTCCCGCAGTGATTCAGGCTGTGAGGAATGCCGCTGTGAAGGGCTCTGGATAATTTCAACCATTTGGGGTTCTTTAATGAGCACTGGCATCGCACAGTACACGGGCCTCTAGCATTTCACCTCCACTGAAATGCGAATGCCGCAGCCAGGGTTGAACCAGCATCTTTCGGGTCAGCAGCTGAGCACCATAACCACTGAGCCATCGCAGCGGCAGTTACACCTAATAAATACAACTTACCAAAGACGAGGAAAAGGTTTCCTCAGGTTTCAATAGAGCATGCCTAAAACTGAAAAAAACATAACACGTGCAGTCAGATAGTTCAGAAAAATGCTGCACACACTCACAGCAACATAGTCAGGACACCCCGTTGTGCATGCACCAGGAATGGATGAGAGAAGACCACCAAGGCAGTTTTCAGCTGCTGAGAGACCCGTCGAGCTGGCATTAAGGGAGCACCTGGGATCACAGTGCAGATTAATAACAGAATGCATGAAATGAAAAGAATCTTGGCAAAATGTGCAGCAATTTTCAGATGAAATTCCATACCGTAATATTAGAGTAACCAAATGACATGAAAATTCCAGAACTCTGCACTCATCCAACAAAATGAGGTCAATTTCAAGCAGGAAACAAACATGGCAGAGCTTAAAGGGGCTCTGAAAGGGGCTCTAATAAAGTTGCGCATTCCTGGGATGTTAAAGCACACTACTTCACGAATGTTGTCCAACAAAAATTTTTATAATGTGCTTCGTTGAAGCTGAGCTATCTGTAGTCAAAATGTGAATTTCAACATGTTCGCGCTTTTTCCTCTCCTCTCGTCACTTTTTGCACGCTGGAAAATCACTGCTCCTTCCCCAGCCCCACCTCCGGGAGCGGAGTTTCCTGACCCGCCGTAGCTATGTGGCTTATTGGCCGCGGCCATGGTAGCTGCCTGACGTCTGAAAGAATGTAACCAACAGCCACCTCTCAACTTGTATACACAGGCGTGAGCGACGGAGGAGGGTGCGAGCATGAAAAAGTCGCCGAGAAGGCCTCGGCAACTTTCGCGCGTGATTGTGGGTCCTCTGCTACATGTAGAAGTGTATGATTTGGCTCTGGTTTTGATGACAACACAATGTAGCGATTGAGCGAGTTTATGTGCTCTCCTCGGAAGGTGTTTCAGAGCCCCTTTAAAAGAGACACTAGACAATTCTGTGCAATGCAGCATCACTTGCTTCAAAAAGCTCAAGTTCAGTATCCCAAGTTCTCGCACATTTCCTGCTCCCCACCCCCTCAAAAAGCATTTTGAAATAAGCCATTTGCATTTCCTGAGCTCTCAAAACCATCAACGACATTTATAACGAGTTAGAGTGCCAGGAGAAAGGCACACAGAGACTGATGAGACAATGTGCCACCCACTGTCCCACCCACATTTGTGTATCCTTCTTTTTGGCAGTGCACACTCATCATGAATGACCGCCAACAAGCCAGTAAAAAGTACTTTGGGGCAGTATCACTTTGCACCTGAAAGTGAAACAAACTGCTGCAGAAAAGTGATGCCACAGCTTGCTTTTCATAATAGAAAGGCTCTCTGATGTAACAGAGGTCTCAAAATACATAGTGTAACAATTTTTGGAGAAAAAAAACATTGGAAAAAATTTCTTCATGATTTATGCTTTTTATTATTGCATTTGTCCAGAGCAGCTGCTCATGCTGTTGATATTGGCAGCGAAATGAAGAGACTCCAACAACACCTGTACAGAGTGCACTTGGATGTCAGTGACGTCACCAGTCACATGGCCAGTAATGTGACGGTGACGTCACAGTCATGTCACGCCAACGATACCACCACTCACACCACAAGTAAGCCACTAACAGCTGTGCTGTAAGACAACCGTAGTGATGTCGAACACAGAAAGCAAAAACGTCACAATGTCAATCAGTGGCATGAAAGATATTTTACATGTCACAGCACTATTTCACATGATGTTTTGCTGGGATCACCAACATCATCGAATGGCTTTTCTATATATTTCTGCATTCCTCACCCAATGTCCTGTCACATTCTTTTCTTAATAAATCCATTCATTCATTCACATTTCTGCATTTTATAAATAAAGATTCTGGAGCTCAGATGAAAGGCCAAACAAGTAGTGGCCTTTGGAGCTTATTTTACATGTAGCAATATGTGAAGCTCACTCACTTCAGTGTCTCTATAAAAGAGCAAAACTTGAAGGAACCATGAAAATGTGCTCGTCCCATCACAAGCTAACCTTAACTCAAGTGCCCTAAAAAAAAAGAAATGTGAACATGCTAAGTGTGTCCAAATATATGTTATATGAAAACAATGAATAAAATGGCCTTTCAACGAGAGGATAATTGCAAATAGAGCATTTATTGCACTTTGCATGAGGTGAGATGAAGAGCAACGGCATGAAAAATGCTTACATTATCATACCTTTAAAACAGGATTGGTCTAGTTTTCGTTGACTCTCATAGGTAATAGCTCTTTTTCTCTCTATCTTCCGCAGCAACTGCTACGTGTGGTTTTTATTTCTAACTTTTGTTTTCCCTACGGTTCCCAAGCACGTTTAAGATGCTTAGTTTGGTAGCTGCTTCTCGCGCCGTGCGCAATGCAGCTGTTAACTCTACAGGCAGGTCCACCATGCGTCTTTCCATCGACCACAGGCGATGTGCATGCAGTGCCAATATTTGGCCATTCCAATGCTCCGCTAATGCATGCTGCAACGCCATATCAGCTGAAAGTTCGGCACCCAACTATTGAAGTCCTAAGTCAACAAGCAGATGCACTCTGCACCCATGCACCTTTTAGTCTCCTGAAAGAAGACCATGTCAGATCTCTGCGCACAAAGGTTCTCACAGTCATTTGGCTGAGGAGATTCACTGCTTTCAGGGCCTCTCTGAAGTTACCAGACATGTTCTGGACGATCTTGTGCCACCAGCAGTGTAGTGGACACAGTTACCTGCAAGACTTATCTGCGCGCAGGCAGGAGTGAAGGTATGCTGCCTTTTCTGCACCAGCAAAAAAGATTTCCCTGAAGAAAGCGCGCCCCCACATGGCAGTATCCCTGCATTTTTGTGCAAAGGTGCATGGAAGCTATCTTGTGGGGGTACGCTTTCTTGCATAGAAGCGTTTTATATAGTTTTTCTTCCTTCAACTGAGCCCCATAGACACCCTGCCAGTGCCGTTATGTGGGGTCACCGTGATTCACAGTCGCTGTGAAAGTTCCGTCTTAACTGAAGCACATAGGAAAGAGTTCGTCTTAAGTGAACTTTTTTTTACACTGCATCTTATGGGAAGCCTGCCAAACGGTATCACACTGTTCATCTTATTCAAGAATTTATCTTAACCGAGCTCACCCTAGCAGGACTCTACTGACTTCAATTACCCCGTCAAATAACTAAGAGAACCTGATGACCTTGCATCTCCACGAAGGCAGTCTTTTAAAACCACATCACACCCACCATCATGAATGTGCAAACACAGCTCTTAGCTCCCTCCTTACAGTGGAAAAACAGGCTATTTCAGAGTGGTGTGCATAAAATTTTTTGCACCCATTATTTTAAAAATTCCTCCTCATTGCAGCACATCATACTGTAGCTAACAGATTTCTCTTTTCAATGATACGTTTGCACCATAAAACTCAATATAACGAACAATTTTCAATGATACAAAAAAAAAATATGTTGCTTACAAAAGAACAACATTTTTGTTTGGCAAAATTTGAGAGACTCATGCCAATAATCACAAAAATATTAAATATATCTGGTCAAAAAATAGGACAAAATAATCTAGAATATTCGCTTTGTGCGCTACTTTGCCAAAAGTGCGATGTCAGTGCACATTAAAGAAACTCAAGTGGTCGAAATTTCCGGAGCCCTCCACTACGACGTCTCTCATAGCCTGAGTCGCTGTGGGACGTTAAACCCCATAAACCAAACCAAACCAAAAGTGAGTATTTAAAGTAACAGAACTCTTCATGCTAAACTTTCCAGTCTTAACAAAAAAAGAAAAAAAATCAATTGCTCGCACACAGCACTTTGGGCTGCACCACAGTTGCAGTGCCAAGGCATACCCCAGGCCGTCATGTAGATAACTGTGTCCACTACACTGCTGGTGGCACAGATCTGTTCAGAACATGTCTGGTAATTTCATAGAAGCCCTGAAACAGTGAATCTCCTCAGCAACAGCAGAAACACAAGTTACAGATGGGCACACGTCGATAGTGCGGGCTGGGAGGAGCTATCATCTCTGTCTGAAATAAAATAAGATGAATGGATGTCATCTTTTCACACAAAGCTGTCATTTGCACCCGCAGAGTCAAGCGTCGATGCTGTGAAATTGTGAGAACACCGTCGTTGCTGAGCAGGGTCAGTGTGAGAAGAAGACACCACCTTGGGCGCCAAGCTTCGGTGATTGCTCCGTGCTGACAGGTTTCATGCAAAATATACTCCCTCATGCAGCTGACGAAAGAACCAATTCCATAACTGAAGTACAGTCGTGTTGCAGCATGCTGAGAGGCATTACTTGTCCAGAAGCGACTCATATTGCTCAGAATGAGCGTTTTGCGCCATCGTTCCAGCTGAACAATTTGAATAGGCATGGTACCGAAAGAGTTAAGCTTGCTGAAATTCATTTGTTACCAGCACTTAACAAAAGGGAGGAGCAGGTTACTCTGGAGTTACACACCCATCTATAGACTACAGCATCAGCAATGTGCATGCAGGCCCACAAAATGAACTTGCAGCAAAGTCATCAGCCATACCTTTGAGAACACACTATTCAAGCACTTCACTTGTAAAAATCGTAACCAACACATACGTTGTGCTTGGCACATGATGGCCTTAGCTGCCTATGTGCCATTAAACCCAACACAACAACAACCAACACATACGCTGCAAAGGAATTTCACTTCATGACCTGCTACAGTCGTTTCTCAGCACAACAAATCCAGATGTAAAAATTCAGCCATGATAATGCCAGTAGACATTCTCATGCAGACCTTGGTACATGCAGAAAGTGGATTAAATTCAGTCACAAACAACTTGAATGCAATAGTGAACTTGTACATACATACGTCATATATAATTCTAAAAGTTACTTCATTGGTCAATGAGGCTAAAGGAGCCACCCAGCAAACCAAAAACCTCTCAGAGACGTCTAGCTAGACGTCTCTCGAGAGGTTTTTGGTTTGCTGGGCAGGTTATGCGCTTTGATGAAAGAAATTTGCAGCAAAAAGATAAAAACTGAAATATTTGTGCAAGTTTTCTCAGCCAATGACCTTAAGAGAGCACATCTACTACATCTAGCCACTTATAATAATTAGTGGCCTTCCAGTACGATCGAAGCAAGCAAGCACGTGTGCATTCCTCATGGAAGAAGTGCAAACAAAGAGGACGCAAGAACAGGGTTGACATAATCTTCCTTCTTGTGTCCTCGTCTCTTGTGTTACTTCCATGATGAATCCAATCTAACTCGCCTAGCTCTCCACCTTACTGCAGCAAGCCTGTGTAACTTCCAATTATGACAAAATTTTCCTTTCTGGCATGTCAACATGCATGTGCTCCCGTCTTCATTCACTCGACAGTGCTCGCGTCCCTTTGCCCACAAGCTGTGCGCACCTGTCTATGCAACATGCTGAGTAACCTGCTCAAGTTTCCACACCAACTTTGTTGTATTGAATGGTGGGGTTTAATGTCCCGAAGCGACACAAGGGCTATGAGGGATATTGCAATGGAGGGCTCCAGATTAATTTCGACCACCAAGGGTTCTTCAACGTGAGCTGACATCGCACAGCACACAGATGCCTTGTGTGTTACGGCTCCATCGAAATGCGGTCGCTGCGGCCGTAGCCAAGCTCAGTAGCCGAGCACCCTAGCCACTAAGCCATCAAGGCCGGTACACCAACTATCTTAAAAGGGACACTAAGGACAAACTTAAGTTGGCTTGTATCAGTAGATTACAACATTCTCATGAAAAGACTCTACTTAATTTCACTGAATATGTTGCTTTTATAAGCTAAAAAAGGCCAAAAAAAGAAATACAGGTGTCACCATCACTGGCCAATTTCACAAGTAAATGCGGTGTGTAGACGCGGTTTTTTGGGTTCAGATCCCAGAAGCTAGCCTATACTACTATTCACTTCAAAACTGTGATCACAAAGCCCTTTCCAGCGTAGACATCACAAATTTGAAGCGAGTGGCAGGAAGATTTTGGAATGCAATTTTCTCAGCAATAAATGCATTTTTTGCTGGTGGAAAAACATAAACATAGCCAGAAAAAGCCACAGGACTGATTTTTACTCAGGACAAAAATTCAAAGGAGTTTTCCTCAGTGTCCTTCTAAAGCCCATGCCACTCTGTGAAAACACCAGTCACATCAACCAAATATGTCTGCCAACAAGCCGTCAACAAGTTGCAAAACCAACGCGTTTCCCAATACCTTGTCACATTGCACGAACGGCAGAGAAACAAGACAGGATGCTGCCGCGTTGTCCCGATATGACAGCTTTCTGGAACCAGAACTAGAAACAAACTGCGTTCTTCAACACGGTTTGGCCTGTTCGCTGGCTGGGTGAATTTCCTGGCGAGAATACAACAGCCAAAGCATACACTTAGCAGTGAATGACCGCTTTTGTGCCTTTCCTGATCGCAAACGTCATTTGCAAAACGCTTCCTTTCATCGCATTGTTCTCTGCTGCAGTGCAGCGTCTTGCAGGCGGGCGAATGCCACCGTGCAGGCTACTGTCATCGACACCGCTGGCTGCCTTGTGGCTGCTTGCCTCGATCCCGCTCACACCTCCATTGGAGCCGCCTAGGAGGAGCACCATCCAGTCCCAGTCCCAGTCCCATCCTTGTGTGCAAATTAGCGTACACTCCTGAAGAGCGTGGCTTTCCAAAAAGCCCCTTTGTTCTCTGGCGCAGCCCCCCTCTGACTGTAGTGACAGTTCTGTCAGTTCCGTCTTCTGCGGTTTCAATGGCGCCGGCCAGGCTACTAGCAGGGCTGAGAGCAATAGCCAGCAACAACTCTGCGAGGGTGCCGGCAGATGAGTGTGCGAGATGCTCGCGCAAGATGCTTGCGCGAACACGCCGCTGTTTTTTTTTTTTGCCCAAGACAGTGAGCTATCGCGGTGGTCGACGTGAAGCAATTCTTGTAGGACGTAACAGAGGAGGTACTATCACCGTGAGCCCAAGGATAGATCATTAGAAGAGATCGCAACAAAGTTGGGATTGGATTTCAAAGGTGACCACAAGTTATTTGTCCACGTGTCCTGAAAACCAAAGCTAACAAATGAGTAATGTTAGGTTGTTTCTTTGAAATCATTTGATGGGGCATGTTTCAAGCAGGCATTTCAGTTTGTAGCGCACTCGTTTCAGAAGTGACACGGAGCAATGTGTAGGCGCATTTTCTGTCATATCTATGCGTCGTCCGAGCCAGAATCGAAGAAACAAAACATCGTCATAACTACAGCTGCAGCAGCCGCACATGGCAGTTATTTATCCTACATCTTCACTGCCAAACGCACAAGCCACTCGGCAGCGTAAGGCGTCTCCAGTTTCCGTGGCTGTGTATGGAAAGAGGCGGCGGAGAAGCGCCACCCAAATTGTTTTTCCGCTGTGGCAAGGAGCTCGCCAACAGTTGTCGCAAGTTTCCGATACGTGTTCCAGGACAAAAGGGACATGTTCCCAACGAGTTAATGTTGATGTGTTGTGACAGGGTCGGCAGCACTACGGAAACGTTGTGCTGGCACACAGAGTTTGCCGACTGTTTCCGCAGAGTGACTCTGCCTTAAGTAGCTCATCCCACCATGAATCTTTGAGGCTGTGTGCATACCTGTATTCGTCAACTCTGACCAGCACTACCCCGCCTCACTACACTTACTGTGTGCATTTATAGGGTGCGCGGTCAGCACAACTCCACCACCTTTTATCAAATGGCCACTCTTGCAACACCACTCCTGGCTTTGCGGCTATGCCTCTGTGTTGTGTACGGCTGTGCCATGCCTGTTATAGAGCTTCGTATGGATAGATGGCACAGCGGTAGCCAGGTAAATATGAAGTACAGGGCCACAAGCAAACTGCATTCGCGCACCCCCTATCAGCAAATGCTAACTCACTGGCACCCCTGCAAATGTGTGTCTGCTACCTGTGGAGGGCTACATTTTCATTTTCATTCTGGCATTATAAGCTTCGACAACAATGCAGTACTCCTTCAGTAAACCACCAGATGCTCCATTCCCACAGGTGGGAAGCACTGACAGCTTTGGCATGGCAGCACAGGTGAGGCGTGCATTGAAAGTATGACCAAATAATGCTAACTATGTGTGATGCAGCACCTGGTGGCATCTCTCAAAGGAACTCTGTAAGGCTCATGAACCTTGAGATACAATGGTAAAAATGAAAGCAACGTCTGCCAAGCATGCACTGGAAGATGTGCTTATGTGTTCCAAACAGTGCCGAAGGTAGTGCAAAGATGCACTCTGACTAACCACCACAGCACTCTGCATTATTCTGGCCTCTTCACGCGATTTGACAAAAGAACCGGGGCACCTGTCCTATTTCCTGTGGTCAGAATGTATTTTCTCCCTGTGCACCAGTGTCCCTCTGTCAAGCCAGTTTCCAGCTGGACTACAGCATAATTTTTTGTACCCAGTGAGCCATGTGGAAACTACAATTTTGGTGCACGAAGCAGTGCCAATGACTCCAAATTTTTCCTTCTCAAGGCACGACCACACTAGAGGGAGAATGCACAAAATAACTCATTCACAATAACAAGTCAACAGAGACACTCAAGACTGCGCACGTGTGAGAAGGCGTAAGCCTGTCCACTCACTTTGAGAATGCAGTCGCCACGCCCTGCGGCGGGACGTAACTCGATGCCACGCAGCTAGCAATTTTTCCTCTGCATGGCTCTGCGTAGCCACCGCACGCCTTCTGATCTGCGCGCTAACTTTATAAAGGTAGTTGCCACCGTACCGCAGCCCACGCTCTGCCTTAAGGGTATGACCCTATAGCGTTATTGGGTTAATGCCCATATATGCAGAGTTGGCCTTCCTCTATTCAACAATCATAGATCCCCGGAAGTCCCCATACCACTCCTGGTGCAGTGGTGCAGCAGTTAAGCGGTGCGCCACTGCCCTGGGATGGCAGGTGCTGCCACAGGTAGAATTTGTGTGATCCGGGTTGCTCTTCATAAGCAACCTCACATGACCAATCATTAATTTAACTACCACCTGCCAGGTGGCATGAGGACGCCACCTTTTACGGGTATGATCGAGTGTTATCTCTCTCTCTCACGCACGCACGCACGCATGCACACACACACAGACAGAGACACGTTTTCGCTCAATGGGGAAAGTAAGGCTTCCGCCTTAAAAAGCAACATCTTCAGAGAAGTCAAAGTTTGATACTTTGCCCCTTCAGCAGGCACATGACAGCTCCCTCAACTCTACTCAGCAGTAGCTGTGAGGGAAGCAAAGTGGGGCCAGCTAAGGCACTGGCTGTAGTCAAGTCACTGCCGGCAACTAGATTAGGCAGTGGAAGGACCTCACTTTGCGGCAAACCGTGAACAGTTTCACGACCCATTTGAGAGCAGGAAAAAATCTTTCCATTTTTTAGAAGTGGCAAGGTGCGTTTGGTTGCACTCATTTTCACACTAGTGTGGCTGCAACTTTATGCTCTTGTTAGAGCAATTTTTCAGTAAAACACTACTTAGGAGAACAAGTGCCCAGGGGCTCATTCTTGGCACAAATCAGTGCAAATGGTACGGCAATTCTACCATTTTAAAAATGCTGGGTAATCTGTCATTTACTCTGGCACTAGAAACCTCCTCTAACTACTAACAACATCTGTAAACAAAAATTTCCAGCCTCTACATTGAGTGAGCTGCTCCACGTGGATCACGCTCACCTGATGGAATCCTTTTTAAGCAAAGCATCAGCCAGGGCTCTCAACTGTGGCAGCAGAAATTTGAGGCTTGGCGCTTCAGCCAATGTTTTCATCTGTGTTATCTGGAAATAAAAAACACAGCATTCCTTATTCATCGAAAATTTCAGCAGCTCACAAAAAATGCTGTTTACCACCCACATCTTGTGCGACAGAAGACCACTGTGGAGATGAATGTGGTTAATAATGAATTCTCAGGTATACCAAACATGACACCCTTCAGACGGTCTTCCAAAGACTCATTGTAACACTACACATTTCGCAGGACTTTGTAAAATGTATCTTAAAAAGTTAGCCTGCCACAATATATGTGCGAAAAAGTGTGACAGCACTTTGCAGCACAAACGATACAGTGAAAGCCAGGAATAAATTTCCTTTCACTGACTTTGTTTCAGCACTGGTACAGCCGGCCAAATCTTAACTCTTTCGCTACCGCGCCATAGGCCGTCGTTCGCATATGATCGATTCAAATCGCCCGCGCAAAAAAGCTCATTTTGGAGCGTCGTGGACGTGCTCCGCCATCTAGTTAGCAAGCTCAACAACTGCTCTTTCAATTGCAGCCTTGGTTTGAGTGTTTTGACATGAGGGGGCGCCGTGAAAAATAAAACTTTGAACGGACGCAGCAGCGTCAGCCGGAGAAAATGGCGTCCGCGTCGCCACGCGCTCCTCGAAAGCGACAGCTGACACCGAGCACGTCGGCCGGTTTCGGTTTCGTTTTTTGCTACAAAAGCAGCAGTTATTAGTCGGGCAGCAATGTACAAACGTCAGATTTCGGTTTCGACAGCGAGACTTTGCCTCGGGAGCCTGGAACGACAGCGCGTACTTGCATGCAAGTTCTGTTTTCGTTCGCTGTGTGTTTTCTGCGGTGCATACGGTTTGTAATTGATGACAGTGGTTTATTTTTGTGCTTCAGGGTCTTGACAATGTATAGCGAAGACAGTTTTCCAAATGCTCAAGGTCGCGTCGCGTTTTTCAACCAAGACGACAGCTAGGTGTCCATATCGGCACATCGCTGCGGAGCGGCGCTCGGAGATTCGCTCGACTTTTCGACTTTTTTTTGATGCTCTTCACGGCGGAAATGATGAAGACCGTATGCGGAAACACTAATAAGTATGCATGGATAAAGATTTTCAGCAAATTCGGCGTGACGGCTCATGGGAAGAGGTGAATCTGTTGGAAATTCTGATGTTCATTGGAATCATCATTTACATTGGAATTCTTGACCTGCCACGACTGTATCTCTACTGAAATGCCAGAATAATCCTGGCCCTCTGCCATCAATAATCATTTTTCAAAATTGGTTCTTCGCATTTGTTGTTTTTTTTTTTGCACGTAACGGACCCGGATGATTCAGTGGCGGCAGCTTCTATTGGCAACACTTGGAAAGTGTCCTGGCTTTTGAATCACATCGATAAAACATATTTCATCCATCCTGATGTTTTAGAGCTTGCCTAAAATGCCAAATTTTATCAGCTGGCTTTCAGGGAGCAGCTCATTCAAGAAATCTTCGGGTATGATGAGGGAAAAGAAGTCCACGCCCCCAATCCTCTGATAGAATCCATTCAACACCAACCGAAAAGAATGAAAAAAAAAGAACAAACTGCAAGCTCGGCTATCAGAGAACAAGGGAGGAACAAAGATAAAACCTTATGTGAAGCACTTGTCAGTCTACCTCTGCTTCACATCTCCACCCCTTATTGCTCTTCACAGTGGCACCACAGTCATGACCCCTGACTTGACAAGCCATGGAAAGTGCAGTAAATTTTTCTCGTAGCTGAAACTGTGAATAATGACAGCTATAAGCATGTGAAACAGTTTGTATATTCCAGTTTTCCTCTAATCAAGCTCGGGCTTAGTGCAGCCGGTAATTTTTGTTTTTGCTATTTACTTTTTTTGTATTTTTAGCAAATTTCACAAATAAATGTTCATTTACTTTTGCACACACAACTCTTCTGTTTGTTTCATTCAGAAGTGCAACTAATAAGCTACAATTTCATGCATTGCAATATGTGCGGGGTGTAATAGTTCTTGTGAAAAAAATTTTTCTTTCAGTACACTCCAAATCGGGCATTTTTCCGCGGTAGCGAAAGAGTTAAGCTGGCGTGCGCGACGGCTGCTTTTTCGGCGCTCCTGCGCTTTGTGGCGAAGCAAACTTGGGGAAAGCTCAATATTTAGCAAGGGTTTAGTGAGCCTCTGCTTAAATTTGATATCTTAGCAAGTTTGCGCCATCATAAGCTGCAGGAGCACGGAAAATGCCGCCGTCGCGCACGCCAGCTAAAGATTTGGCCGGCTGTACATCTGACAAGCATACTTTTTCTCAGTCCTCAGCATATATTACTATGAAAATGTGCATTTACCAACAGAAATTTTAAACTGTACACTGTGATGCAACTCAGAGACAGTAGCTGACTTTTGATACAATTAACTTCAATAATAACAAATGAAATTCATGGTACTGGAGGCTTTCATTTCCTTTTGGATCCACACATTTTTCTCAGTTCAACAAAAAAAAGTATCCTCCCACAGTTTTAATTTGCTGGATTGCTCACATAATACTTATCAAATGCTGCATCACTCCGCAAGACATGTATAAGTAAATGCTTCCCTCACCTAAACTGAGAGCTCATCTGTGGTAAAATTTCATGCACAGAGGTGGCATTCAATGGTTGGTTTTATTTGACACCAGCGGTTTAGCCAGGAGAAGCACTATTTGGCTTCCTGGGCAAGGCAGCACTCATAACACACACCAGCAGCTCCCAGGGAAAGCAAAAGGAAAAGCACAGCAGAGATAGTTTCACCTCTACCGTATTTTCCGGTGTATAAGACGCGGCTTTTTTTCAAAAATTTTGCTGGTGCGTCCTATACAAGGGTGCGTCTTATATGCAAATTTTTCGTTGTTTTTTTTTTGCGAGCTCAGAAGTTACTCAGGTTCATGTTCAAGCTTTTTCGCTGAAAAAATCTCGAAAAAAAATACTTCAATACCGAGACGGCCGTGCGCAACTTTTTTAGGTGAACTTTATCATGAAACGGCAGAAATGACGACTTCCGGGATCACACACATATGGTTGTTTCGGAGGCCCCAAGCAAAAGTAATGTGAAATGC
Organism: Amblyomma mixtum; assembly: GCF_055824585.1. Classification (NCBI taxonomy): domain Eukaryota; kingdom Metazoa; phylum Arthropoda; class Arachnida; order Ixodida; family Ixodidae; genus Amblyomma; species Amblyomma mixtum. Next base: position 273,250,387 of record NC_143014.1, on the reverse strand, counting down.
CAAAAGATGGCGACAATCGCGCTTCTCGCCATTGTCAAGAAAAGCTAAGACAAGCCGGCATTCTTTTTAGTCAACCTTTGCAACTTTGCTCCGTAGTGCAAAGAGAATGTTTCAGCCGCGTTGCCTCCAGAAACGGGTGAACTTTTTGATAGCGCATCCGAAGATGAAGACTTCGAAGGTTTTAAGTAAAAATAAAATGTTGTTATGGGCATCAGGAGAGTTCTTTCGTTTTTCTTTCTCTTTTGCTAAAACATGGGCGGCTATGGCGCGAGTGTTGCCTTTTTCGGTAACTTAGCGTTACTTAACTTCTCACAGGTACGGTGCATTTTGCAATGGTCACGCAAGCGTGTTTAATTAAGCCTCGCTAGCCTAACTGGGTAAATTGGGGTGCGTCTTATACACGGGTGCGTCTTATATACCAACTTTTTCAATGACAGCCTGCATTTATGGCGGGTGCGTCGTATACAAGGGTGCGTGTTATACACCGGAAAATACGGTATATCCACATGCATTTGTGAACAAAGGTAAGCAGGACATGAAAGCAGCAAGCCAACCGCATCACTGCACTATATTTCTGCCCGGCACTTCGTCAAGGCGAACACTGAAAGTACTGCCTTCGTGCTCACAGAAATTATTTGGAACATAGTATGGGGAGCAGGCATGATCACCTGTAAGGTGAAAATTGCAGTCAAGTCTGGCTTTGCATTTTGATCAACTTGCAAGAGTGATGTCATCATTTAATGGTCAAAACACAACATAGCAGAGAAAGTGTGACAAATATGGCCTTTGTCATCTGGTGGCAGCCACAGACTGATGGCAGTGGCCTCCAAGTTTAATGGTGCAGCTGCATAACAGTGATTCAGTTTCATTTAATACTATAATTTTATTCAGAAAAATGCATTTACAGTATCTTAGAAGAATTCGGAGAATGTGGAAAATAGTTCGTATTAAATGATTTGTTTTCCTTTTCTGTTTTCTGCTTAAAACATAAATTCTTCAGATTAAGATTACCGTATTTACCCAATTCCAACGCGCACCTTTTTTCGGGGAAAATACGTCTCAAAATCGCATGCGCGTTGGATTCGAGTGCAAACCGAAACTGCCCTATAGCTGCCCATCGTCATCGCCATTATACGATGTGGGAGCTCACTAACTGCCGGCAAACATGGGAGCACGTTTGCTCGTCGTTTTCTGCGTCGCAGGAGCCGTTTTCAATCTGTGTGGCGCTCAGCGACCATGGACCACGTTCACGATGACGCTATCCCGTGCACTGCCGCGGGCGGACGCCTCATCACTGCGTTTGTACGATCGAGATACGCGGCTCGAAGAATATGTTGATAAAACAACGGTTGTCGGAAACGCGTCATTTCAGCGGTAAAGTTCCAAAAACGATGAGAGTCCTTTCTGTTTTGCGGCCGATTCTCTGACCGAGATTACATCGTCCGCAGGCGGGGCACGCCGCGCCGCTGACGAGGTCGTGCATCATGCCGATCTAACAGATAACAGCGCTTCCGCGCTCGTTTTTATGCTTGTTTTGGCCGTCGAACGTCTTTATCTTTCGCTCGCACTGACGAAGTCATGGATGCTCCGCAAGAAGCTTGAAGGATCCAAATGGTGCATCGCCGCTGCCGCAGTTACGCCTAGCAGCAGACGAACCTCCCGTCACCGGAGCTCTCCGCTTGCGCTTGGGGCGTCTTCCTTTATACTGATGCTTTGTCATGAACTTGCATGAAAGAAAATCTCGTTTCTCAGTCGCATCCGTAGCGGAGAAAGGAGAAAAACCCGGGCAGAAGCGTTGGTTCACGTCTCGGTGGCGGCAGAACGAAGAGCGTCTGCGTCCGACCGTGCGGTGGAATGCTCGTAGCCAATGGAAGGGCTCCGATCGTACCACGTGATTTGAAGGGCCAGTCGCGACGCTCGACTCGGGCGGGAAACGATCTTTTTTTTCGTATTTTTTATCAAGAATGCGCCGCTGCCGAAGTGGCTTCTGGTAGGAGAGGGTTAGGCCTACTTCCCCGCGAAAATTCAAGAGCGGGCGACGCCGTGGAGCGAAATGCCGCGTTCCCGAAATTCGGTCAAATTCGCACTTTCGCAAGCCACCGCGAGAGCTTTAATTCCATTTTTTACTAACTTCCCATTGGTTATCGGCTTTGATTTTTTTATACATAAAAGAAGAGGCTTGGGGGAATACAAGACGTAAGAAAATTCAAAATCGACTTTATTGGGAAAAATCGCGGTTTTTTCACCCGCAGCTCTCCTTAAAATATAAAACAGTTGCAAATTATTTTCATTCGTGGAAGCCACATGCACGTTAGAAGCGGGGCTTGTAGTTTTTTTTTTTTTCATTACCAATATCGGGCGCGCGTTAGAATCGGGGCTTGAATTTTTTTTTTTTTTGGTGCCGTAAATTGGGTGCGCGTTGGAATCGGGGGCGCGTTGGAATTGGGTAAATACGGTACTGCAATTCCCTTCAGTATGCAGCCTACGGATGAAAAAATTTTAGCTGCCAATAAATAGTTGCCTGCTAGTTCCAAGGCTGTCATTAGTTTTTATGTAACTAGGTTCTACATTAGCCTTCAGCTATAGAGACAATGAAATTATGTTTTTCATATATAACCTCTTTTTGTGCCACCTTTTTATGCCACTTTTTGTGCCATGGTTGTTTACTTTTGAGATGAAAAATGACTTCCGCCACTCATGTTCCATGAGTGTAAATGGGGGAGGGGATCAGGGACTTCATTTGCATTTTTCTTAGCAATGCGGTCATCTTTCATGCAAAAAAAAAAATAAGCTGGTAGTGTTCACTAAGCATAATCTGTCAGTCTAGCATAGCATTGTGTTTCTGTAAACATTTCTCTTTAATGGTCCTTTTAACTCTCATATCTCAGGAAGAATCTTTTTCTGCAAAATATGCGACGTTTAAAATAACATGAAATGCAAGCAAATGAAGCTAATGAAATGCACTTTCACATATTTTAACAAAAGAATGCAGTCTGAATGACACAAAAAAACTGATGAAAACACAAAAAACCCTTAGAAAAAATCTGAATTCACTAGGTAATATCACCCAGAGAAAAATATTTTAAAAATTCCAGAACTTAAAAAGTTACAGATTTATTTGGCAACTACAAAAAGAATAAAATTATTACACAAAAACCTTTTGACCGACAGAAATGTTTCCGACCCGCTGTGAAAGAAGCGTGTTTTCAGTGGGTCCTTGGACAAATTCTGTCAGGGCCGCAAATGACCCCTAAACTTTGCATAATATGAGATGGAACAGCATTCTGCCTAACCACCTAATAAAAGCAGAAGGAGCATTTCAGAACAAAATCTCACATGAGATATGCCTGTGAACTCTTCTTGGAGTTGAGCGCAGGCATTCAGGTAGCTTTCAGCTTGGGCCATGGCATACTGGTGGCCAGAATCAGCCAGTGTTTGTGCCAAGCCAGCCGCACACATCTGAACAAGCTGCATCAAGCGCTCATCATCCTCCAGCTTCAGCCTGCATAAACAGGGTACAGCAGCTGTTATGACACCAGAGAAACATGCGCCGTCAAATATGATCAGTTCTCAACTGCAACATGGCTAAGGGAAGTGGTGCATGGCACTGCATTAGGCTTCAACAGCACAGATGCTCTCAATTGAACCGCAGCACTTTTCTCAGCGTGCCAAAGCAAACTAGTAAAGAAAGAAACATGAAGGGAGTCGGATCAACTGCAGCATAAACTCTTAAGCATCCTAAGCTCATGACCACAATGTACACTTGATGAACATAAATAACATGCTGTTTTGCTCTCTGAAGTACGCCGAAGCTGTTTCAAGACCACTGTGTGATGCTGTTTTTATTATTGGTTATTATTAACCCACTCATGTATAGCCTTGCATTTAAACGACACCTGTCCGGTCAATACTACAACATGCTATGTTGCAAACATAACTCAGTACCTACATGACATCAATATAAAGCAAAACAAAATGTCTGCACAGAGAGGCAACAAGGTTCATTCACAACAAACAACAATACAACTTCCCTTAAGGGCAGACTCGGGTCATGAAATGGTAAAAAAAAAATGCTAAAATTTAGCAGCGGCGAAAACACTCTGAGTCAGTCAGGTCGAGCACAGACATATGTGGTGATAGTAATACGGCTGAAGCACAGGGCCACCTTCGTCTTTGCCACGAGTGTGTGTCTTCTTTATAATACTCTAAGTACCTACCAAGAGTTTCAAGGCCATAGTATTCAACCTCCAACTACTAAAACAACGAAACATTTGACGCCTCTGAAGAGCCAAAATGGCGAGTTTGGAGCAAAATGTGGCAGCACTTCGCCCCTTTCACTTCCCACAACTGCATTCCCCCGATGGCCGCCATCTTGGTCTTAATCGAAAGCTGGTGCCCTTACCGTAAACACTGGTATTACTCACTACTGTAAAATCGTCTTGGAATGTCCAATTTCACAGACTTCTGAGGCTTCTACAACGACCTCCGAGTGGCTGGCATGTGCGCTTCAAATGCCATTTTTTCAGCTTCGCATTTTTTGCTTTGCGGAAGTCTTTGTTATGTTTTTACGGTGAAATCTCAACTCACCTTATACCTTTGAAATCAGAAAGAACTGAACTATGGAGCTATGCTATTTTTTATGGCTGAGTCAACATATCAAATTTTCTGAAAAATGATGTCACCTTATTATATTTCGTAATTATGTAGCTTCGACATAACTGAACATTTTTATACAATGATGTATATCAGTAACAATATAAATAGCACAGCTCTACATGGCAGGTCTTTGGCTACAGTTCCATTTCAATCAGAACCAAACAATATTGAGGGAAAGTGTCTTAACGACCCATAAGAAGTTACCTAATTAGGCTTCAGTTATTTTCCCATATTATGAGAACTAAGTGGAGCATACGAAAACTAATTACATTGTTACACAGCTCAAGGCAAGGACGATGCAAGGACGACTCGGTCACAGTGCACAGGCCGAGAGCGCACAACCCGCCAACCCACACAGGACACACAGCAGACAGCACATATGCCCAGATCCCATACGCCGCCGAGACACTTCGTTCACTTCACCTCCATTCGTGTTATACGTTGCAATAGTGACAAAGTGACATGAGTAGACCTCTGGTTCCGTTCACCATTTGAAAACACGAGGAAGAAATACACCCACCTAATTCCATTACAATATCTCTAACAATAAAAATTATCGTTTAAGACCAACATCTCCCCTTAAACCTTAGGATACCACACCTTCGTATGCAATTACTTTCATGTATTGATTTAGACTCGCCTACTTTATAACGAACCTGACTGTCAGGCAGACTGAGTTCAATGTATCCAAAGTTCATTGTATTGTGAGTGAACTTCCCGTATTGCAGCCAAAAATACTAACCCAACAAATAAGGCATCTACGTCGCACAAAAGTGTGTTATGTGTGTCTACTTCCTCAATGCAGACACTATTGTGGCGCTTTCCTAACTCCCCAGCACAGTCATGCTCTCACCGAGAGCCTTGGTGCCAACAATACGGTTTAGAGACATGATATAACTACCAATCGCAGTTGAAACGTTCACGACACCTTGTCGCAAGTCAGCCTCTTTAATCATTCCTAACAGTCGGGGAGCGCTCATACTTCACATAGAATGGCTTCTTTTAAGCACGGTCCTGCGATGTTGGTATCTAAAACAACGCAGTCATTCCAGGCAACATCTGACCAGCTGTGCATTAACAATGTATTGCCACAAATTGCGTCAGGTCGCATGTGTTTTCCCCAGTGTCACATCTGTTGTTTCGGGGGTCCATGCAGCAACAAAGGTAGCACAGTGCACAGAGTATCAGCTGCAATGTTTGCCATCTACACTCTTCCTGTGTGTGTTAGCAGCACCAAAGCTGGAGAGCCGACTCAGCAGGTAGTGCATACCACGTGACACGTAGGGCCAGCAAGCCATTCAAACCTCAAATTGCCACCACTGTTCAATTCCAGACTCTGTGCAGTACCTTCACTTTCCACGCTATCCCTGTCTCATACCCTCAGCATAAAATCCTTCTACTTTGGAGGCTTTGACCAGCCAGCACACTCACATGCAATAATCGACCTTATACGCCCTCTGTGCGCACTTGGTCGACAGTTATCGGCAGTTTCAAAATGCCTTTTTTCATTAACTTTTTTGGGTAGCACGTTCATTCCGGGGTGGCGTCATGGGGGCTGAGAGACACTCTTCAGTCTCTGCACTAGCTGGAAGCGGGCGTTTTTCGAATGCGGGGCCGAGTTTGCGGCTTTTCCTCATTCACTATAACCAAGTGATGCGGCCAGAGTTGCAGCCATTGCCCTAATACATACTTTGATGATTGCACTGCCCTCATTTGTAATAGGTCAGTGTTCATTACATCTGTGACCATTATATGAGGGCTCAACTTAACACCCTTTGTTAAAAGCATGCATGGCACTTTGCAACTAAATTCCATGCTCTGCTGTCAGGCTCCAGTGAGGATGATATCCCTCCATGGCCGTAGAAAGTGAAATTCACTTTAATGCAAGGGTACGGGTTAGCTGGTGAACCAAGACTACAGTACTACAGCAGTTGCTTGTGTGTCTTGTCTTTGTATCGTCTTTTTCAGTGTTGAGCTGTAGTACTAACATTGTAGCAAGTGAGAATACCAATAGTCTTTCTTGACTATCTGCGCCCTCAGAGAGCCAACAGCAAGAAACAAGCCTGAAAGCATGGCCTTGCAAACTGCTCTGGTCAATTTCTGAGTGGCCTGGTATTTGTGACAAAGACTTTACCCCAACATATATTCATAAAATTTATACCAGAAAAAAATGTGGCACTGTTTCAACAGGGACCTAAAGCAACAGTCGCTGAAAGAATATATACTATACCAAACCTGGCAACAAATAAATAAATGCTACAGGCTTTTTTGGTAGAAGTAGCCTAACAGCGCAACTAAGAATGAGCTGCCATATTATAACAGGAATTCAGCACATTCCCTCATATTTTTATACACGTCACAGATCACAGAACTTCTAGATGGATGCTTACAAATGAAAGGTTGAACATTCATAGACAATACCCCTAGCTGCCGGTGCTTGAACATGGGCGTAGCACTATTTCCAGCAACAGTGTGGTTCTGTTTCAAGACAGCAGTCAGTACACAGAATGGCCATATTTACACAAATATAATGCGACCATGAATACAACATGAAAGGGGAGCTTGAGCACTCACAAAAACTAAAAAATAATGCGAGATGCAGTGACAGCTAAGAAGTTATCTATATTTTACGTTGTTTATTATGGTTTAACGTCCCAAAGCGACTCAGGCTATGAGAGATGCTGCAGTGAAGGGCTCCGGAAATTTTGACCACCTGAAGTTCTTTAACATGCACTGACATCGCACAGTACACGGGCCTCTAGAATTTCACCTCCATCGAAATTCGATCGCAGCAGCCGGGACCAAACCCATGTCTTTCGGGTTGGCAGCCGAGCGCCGTAACCACTGGGCCATATATTTTACGATATGTAGAGGTAGAGAATATGGAAGTGACTTCATATCTTTATGGTTATATAGCACTCTTCTTAGTTTTCAACATATACTCGTTTTTCAACTAGCTCTCGTTCCATTATATCCATACCTTGGTTTTGAATATAATGCGGGATGCATTTTTAAACAGATGATAAGAAGAAAAAAAAAATCTTGCCGTCGAGAGTAAATATAAGCATGAAATGCACTGCAGGAAAGGCGTACCATATTCTAGGACAGCTCATAGATACTGATAGCCGCACACGAGTCTTGGGGAGCGCCCCTCATCAACCACTTTTCTCTCCTTTAGCTTTCCTTCAAGAGCAACAGTGCACCCAGCTTTCTTTGCTACTTTTATTCTTATACATGGTGACCCGCACGACCAGCACTTGGCACGTACTGAAGTGGGGATGGTGCTGACACATGGTAAACAGAATGCTGGGACACTGCTGCAGCCACCGCCTCCACTGACCACCACATTAGAGACCAAACATTAGAACTAGTTACAGGCCTTGCTGACAGATGGTGCCACGAGACCTGTGTTCTAGGGTTCGCAGAAAGAACTGAACTGTGGAGCTATGCTATTTTTGTTTGGTTTGGTTTGGTTTGGTTTATGGGGTTTAACGTCCCAAAGCGACTAAGGCTATGAGAGACGCCGTAGTGGAGGGCTCCGGAAATTTCGACCACCTGGGGTTCTTTAACGTGCACTGACATCGCACAGTACACGGGCCTCGAATTTCTCCTCCAAAGAAATCCAGCCGCCGCGGCCGGGATCGAACCCGCGTCTTTCGGGCCAGCAGACGAGCACCATAGCCACTAAGCCACCGCGGCGGCTATTTTTGTTTGGCTAAGTCAAACATTTCAAATTTTGTGAACCATAGCGGCCCCAATTAATTTCACAATTATTATGCTGGGACAAAATTTAATATTTTTATATGGTTGGTTTGGTTGGTTTATGGGGTTTAACGTCCCAAAGCGACTAAGGCTATGAGAGACGCCGTAGTGGAGGGCTCCGGAAATTTCGACCACCTGGGGTTCTTTAACGTGCACTGATATCGCACAGTACACGGGCCTCTAGAATTTCTCCTCCAAAGAAATTCCAGCCGCCGCGGCCGGGATCGAACCCGCGTCTTTCGGGCCAGCAGCCGAGCACCATAGCTACTGAGCCACCGCGGCGGCTAATATTTTTATATGACAATGTACTTCAACAGCAATATAATTAGCATAGCGCCAGATGAAAGAACCAAAAAAGAAAGTGTCTTAACGGCTCATAAGAATTGAACTAGTGAGGCTTCACTTATTTTCCTACAATATGGGAACTAACTGAGATATACTGAAACTAATTCCATGTTTGAAAATAAGAAGAAGAAACACATATACATACCTAACTTCGTTACAATATCTTTAATAATAAAAATGTTCATTTCAAGACCTGCATCTCCTTTTAAGGGGGAATCATCATCATCATCAGCCTGACTATGCCCACTGCAGGACGAAGGCCTCTCCCATGTCTCTCCAATTAACCCTGTCCTTCACCAGTTGCAGCCACCGTATCCCCGTAAATTAATCTCATCCGCCCACCTAACTTTCTGCTGCCCCTGCTACGCTTGCCTTCTCTTGGAATCCACTCCGTTACCCTTAAGGACCAGCGGTTATCTTGCCTTCGCATTACGTGTCCTTATGCACTTATGCAAACTTATGCACTCATGTCATATAACTTTCTGTGAAGAGCTCTAACGAAATTCTGATATAGGGAACTTGATAGATTGCAGGCCATTGGCTTGTCTTGACATCAAGCTATGCAATAAGGGTAAAATTATTATCCTACCACAGGGTTTGAAGTTGCCACTTCACAAATGCGAAGAAAAATGCGTATTCCTGTTTCTAAAGTGACAACTTCAAAATCCTATAACTCAAATTCTATGACAGGCAGGATGACAATTTTATCTTTATTGCATATGTGAGTGTCAAGAGAAACCAATGGCATGCAATATACCAAGTTCCCTGTAGCAGAATTTCATTAAAGCTCTCCACAAAAAGTTACATAATATATTGCATAAGTGCACAAGGACTTGTTGTACACAAAATTAAATGACTTATTTGGAATCAGCACATAAAATTACATGTTTCCTAAGATTTCATTATTGTAACTTCATTAATAAAATGTTCTTCCTAAGATTCTCTCTCTCTCTCTCTCTCTCTCTCCCCCCCCCCCCCCCAAACAGCTGTCAGTGAATCTTGCGTTACGCAGTAGAAATCGTCATGACAATTTTTTAACCTTTCTCTTGAGAGGGCTAATAAGAGGGTAATAAAGGGGCAGCTGCTACATCATCTGTGTGCACTGGTTTTTCGGTTTGTTATTTTGGTTCTCCGGCCACCTGCAGGGCAAATCTTGGCCGAGCTCCCACTCATCGAGCACTTGGCTTCCGAGCTGCAGCCACTCAGAGGGTAGAGAGATCCCAGCTCCGAGAGCATGGCTTAGATAGCGAGCGGCGGGCAGCATCGTGCACATGAAAGCTTTCACAGCTAGCCCAGTAGCTTGAGATTGAGACGTCTTTCTCTGTCCCTTGTCCCGTTTTGCGCTACCTCACATACCATGAATCACAATTACCGACTCGCCCAAGTTTCTACCCTTGTGAATTACATGCAATAGATAACACTTGCCTCAAGAAAAGCTCTTTCCATAGAGAGAACATGGCTTCTGTGTTGGCTTCCAAACAGTGAGACGAAAGCAATACACCCTGTAAGAAAAACATGCATTATTACTACAATGCAAAGCCCTACATGAGACAGGCAATTAATCAACAGCAGAAAACCAAATCAGAAACAAAAAGAACAGCAACATTTGGTTTATTTATATCTCACAGTCACTACTTACAGTCGAACCTTGTTATAGCAAACAAGTAAAAAAATCATAAAATAGCCGAGATGCGTCAAAAACACATGCAAAAGCACTGCAATTTAGTCTGTGAAGAGACAGCAATACAGCCACTACTTACTACAGAAACAGGGATATCTTATCCGAAGTTTTAGCGCGGTTTCGAAGGCACTCACAGCAATTTCAAAAGCCGCAAAAAAACGAGCGTCATTTAAGGTGGCTTCCCCACACAGCACTGCCAGCATGCAACTGCGGTGGACCATGTGCCAGTTAGAGCAGCTTCCCCACATTACAGCTGTGTCACTTGGAAAACTGCGCGTGAGAGTGAAAGCTATCATCATTTACACCACCTCCGTAACAGCCGAAATGTGCGCACAATGGCTGCTGGAAGGCTAAAACCATCCAAGCCATCATTTCCGGGGTGCGGTCAACAGATGCGAGAGGTACAGTCGACGACCGAAAATTCAGACGCCTGATTTTTCGGACATGCTTGATTATTCGGACTTTTTCGCGGCACCGCGACATGGCCCATAGAGCCAATGTGTAAGAGCGCTTGAAATTTCGGACGCACCGCAACTGACCACTCGATTTTTCGGACCTCGTTCGCACTCGCCGCCAGTACCCGAGCCGCCATATAACGTGGAACCTCATTAACTCAAACTGCAGGAGAGATCGAAAACTTGATCAAACAAAACGAAATTCAAGCTTAAAGGGAGCCTCTTAACTTGCGACACTGAAATTCTGCGCAAGTCAGCACATTGCGCTCGCGTGTTTTCGAATTCGTTCTGTTCTTGAATGTCTTCCGACGCACGAACTTGAACCGTAGTCTGAGTTTATGGAACTCATCTGTGCCGAGTCTTTCGTCCCGAATACGGAATGTGAATACGATCGCGGAGGCTACGCGCACGCCATGGCCTCCGCAGTCAAAGCGCGCTTTGTGCACGCCGCCGGAGCAGATCGCAGCGGCCACGACGCGCGCCGTGGCTTCCGCGATCTGCTCCGGCGCCACGCCTTTCGCGGAGGCCACGCGCACGCACAGGAGCTTCCAAGTGCCGTCTATGGATGGCGCCCGAGGCTGTGATCATCATCATCAACAACTTTTTTCTCTGACGTGATTTTCCGCTATTCACATCGGCATCAGTATCGCCAGCTCCAGCCTTGTGTGGCGTGTTAGTACGTTCGCCGTAATAGTTGTGATTGTGGCTTTCGCGTGCTGCTGCCGAGCTTCGCAGTTTTAGCGCGATGGGCAAGCACCTTAAGCTACAGGGCTGGGAGTCAGCTCTCGAACATGGTAAGCGTGCGGCGGGCAGGAAATTCGATGTGGCCGATAAGTGCGTCCAATGATGGTGCAACCAAAAGAGAAACACAAGCTGCAAAAACCGTGCTTTCCGGGGCAAGCCGTGCGAATTTCCCGAACTGGAAGAAGAGCTGCTCCTCTATGTGATGGAATTTCGGAACAACGGCTACGCGTTGACAGCGGACATGCGCGCGGCTTCTTTTGGGATGAGCGTGCACGACAGCACAGTACCAGCTCAAGAGTCGAAATACTCTGCGAGTGACGATTGAACGTAGAATAAATGTTGCTCATTCCCCTGGTTGGTGTGTTTTTACTTAAAAAAAAAATTTTTTTTTCGCACATCACGTGTGTGGGCCGCACCCCCAAAATTGGCCCTCTAATCTGGAAAAAAAAAGTGCTGTCCTTATACGCATTTATACGGTATGTCGCACGGCGAAATATAGTCATGAGGAGCTTTAGAATGTGTGCAATACAATTGGCCGCTTTCTGCGGCATACTGGTAATCAGTTCGTGATTTTTTCGGTGGAATTTGATTTTCCGGACTACCCGATTTTTCGGTCGTTTTCGCGGTCTCTAGAGAGTCCGAAAAATCGGTTGTCGACTGTATAAATGAGTGGCCAGGCCTGGCTACCAACCCTCCATACCACTGTATCTTCCGTGCTGCTGTTGGCGAGTGCAAGACAAAAGAGCAAACACTCACCACAGCACCACCAGTCACTTGTAAAGTGCAGCGAAGTCTGCCGCCTGCCATCCAAGCGGGCACCGCTTGGCGCTGGGCAGTTCGATATGTCTGCTTTGTGGCTAACCGCACTCAATACAGAAAGTAAAAATTGCATTTGTTTGTTAAAAATACTTGTAAGTGTTCGATATAGCCAATAACTTTCAATATTTCTGTTCGCTATATCAAACTGTATTTGTGTTTGCTCTATCAAGCATCTTAATAGCTACACAACTGGGAGTTTGCTCTCGAACACGACAAGCATGCGCAGGAAATTCGACGTGGCCGGTAAGTGCATCCAACGATGGTGCAACCAAAAGGATGCATTGAGGAACACATGCTGCAAAAAGCATGCTTTCCAAGACAAGCCGTGCAAGTTTCCCGAACTGAAAGAAGAGCTGCTCTGCTATGTAATGGAAGTGCGGAACAACGGCTACGCGTTGATAACGGACATGCTGCGCAACTTCTTGTGAGATAAGCATGCAGAGCACAGCACAAGCTCGGAGTGTGAAGACTCCGTGAGTGACGACTGAACGTAGAATAAATGCGGCTCATTCCCTCATTGGTGTGTTTTTACTTGAAAAAAAATAATTTTCGCATGTCGCGTATATAGGCCACACCCCGAAAATTGGCTCTCGAATCTGGAAAAAGAAGTGTGGCCCTTACACGTATTTATACGGTATGTGCACGAAAGAAGCCAAGAAACATTGAAACCAAGGAATGCTTAGAGAAATGCTACTTTTTATATGCTGGCATTAAACAAAGTGGAACATTAGTTCTGTAAACTCTAGAAGAAAAAGAAAGCCACAAGCTGCCAGCGGTAACCAAATCTATTACCGTACTTACACGATTGTAAGTCGACCTTTTTTTTTTTTCATTTGAAAATCTGAAGTGGGGGGGGGGGTCGACTTACAAGTGAAACCAAAGCATGACATCATAAATAAAGCCAAGACAAACGAGATACAGTAATCCCTCGTTATAACGAAATCGCTTTACTCGAAATATCGCTTTATTCGAAATTTCTTCCGGTCCCGACCCAAACGCATGCATTTTAAGCCGCATTACTCGAAGCACACGAAGAGCTTGACCCGCTTAGAGCGAAGTGGCGAGCGGAGGCATCGCCGCCGTGGCGGCGACCCTTTGCGCATGCAGTGCCAAATTAATACCGCCGACGAATTAGACTCATGCAGGGACAGAACAGGCCAAAAAAGTACCAAACCCACGATCGATGACCTGCCTAGTAACGGCACCAAGAGAGTGCCGAGTGTCCCTGCTCAGCGGGGCGAAATTCCATGGTGCAGCGCGCCCGAACCGTTAATCTCTGTCGGAAGCGCATTCCTGGTGTTCCCCGTGACAGAATCCATACGAAAATAAAGTTTTCCTCGCGCTTTGCGATGCCAGAAAACCGCGGTGTCTTGGATGCGGAAAAGTGGCCGGTCATGCTCGATTCGCGCCATTCGACTAGACAAACGGTCTAAATGCGTGAAGGGTCACTGAATTTTGTTGTTACGGCGGGAACACATGCGCGAAAAGCGAGCGCGATTCACCGCGGCGCGAGGTTGCGAACGGCGCCGCAGCGTCCGATCGCAGCGCGCCGCTTGCGTCCAACCTGCTAGATGTCAACGACGGGCCGCCCGCGACAAACGCGACGACGGGAAGCGGGAGCCAACGCGAGCGCGGAGAGCGAGCGCGGAGAGCAGCAGCGTCATGATGACGTAGGGCGCGCTCCTTTGAGCTGGACCGGCATGCGGGCCGGCCTGCCCACGGCTGGTCTCGACGCGCGCGAGCGAGCGAGCGCGTCGAGACCAGCCGAGGCCTGTCGATCAGCCTGGATCCCGTCTGGATCACAAAAATGAGCTAAAGCTTGTTCTTGATATAGATAATAAACTCTGGTAAGTGCAAGCTCGTTAATTCGAACCTCGATAATTCGAATTTCGGATAATTCGAACTACACTGCTTGGTCCGGCCAAGCTCCATAGAGATCTGTGTATAAAAAAGCCCGTTAATTCGAAAGCGAGTCGGTTCCGCTACGGATAATTCGAACTACGCGCCTGTGCGGCTTGGCGCACAGCACGTGGCAAAAAAAAAAAAAAAAAGCACCTCCCGCATAGTTCGAGGCTGCGGAAGTCTTAAATGGGGACAGAAGATGGAACCAGATAAAACCGTGGATGAGTGGTTAAAGCCTACATGGCGCCATCACCGGCGCGGCGGCCGGCGGGGGCACCGGAGTATATAGGGGTTGGCGGCGGCGGTGGCGGCTGCCTACCCTCTTTTCCACACAACCTCCGGAACTCGCAACTAAATACTCGTTAATTCGGAAATACAGATAAGTACTGTCGGCACGGTCCCAGCCAACGCCCGTGAAAGGCTATGACTTCGGACGGGCGCTACAAATTACAAATTACGTGCGAAAAACTTTTTTTTTTTGCACTCGTCGTCTATCCTTCCACCCATCAGTCGCCAATGGAAGCACGCGGTCCGCCGCGATCATGACGCCGGCTTGTAGCATCGTTCGCTGCAAAAGGCGTTTGCTGCTGCTATGGCGGGTTCCAATGATTGAGTGGCAGTAGACGGCGTCCGCCCCCATCGCCCATGGCACGATAAGGCGAGCGTACTGAAAACGAGGCTTGCACAACCGGACAAGCGTTGGCACTCTGCCAAGTTCACTTCCCCCCTTGCTAGAGCTAACGCCAAAAGTAAACACACTGTGATGTTATCGCTGCCCAGCATCTTGGCGCGCCGCCAAGAAATGCGTTGCGGACCGTGACAGGCGCGGAACGAGGGACGCATTTTTTTTTTTTTTTCAAATTCTTTGGCAAAAATCGGGGGTGGGTGGGTTCATTATGCGAGTGGGTTCGTTGCGCGAGTAAATACGAGACATATACCGTGATTCAAATGGTTCTTGCCGGTTTTTTCGCGGCCATTCGATAATTCGAACTTTTTTCCCGGTCCCGTGAAGTTCGAATTAACGAGCTTTTACTATAAGCAATTTGAAAACTGTATCATCTTTGAGGATCGCTGACCAATACTGAGTTGCTGGTAGAAGTAACAAATGTGCTACAAGCAAATTTTGTGGCGAAAGCTACATTGGCCACGAACTTGCGATTTCGCTGTGGCGGTGCTCCGAGGAGGCGCAGAGACCGACCTTGAGCCGTTGCCTAGCAACCGCCGCGCGGCGTCCGCCAGCTGCAGCGGTTGCTAGGCAACGGCTCAAGGTCATCCGCCAGCCTCCTCGCAGTTGTGGCGCAATTAAATCTCGACTGTTATAGCTTTTTTCGAGCGGTCGCTTATATCGAATTATCGCTTATAACGAATTTTTTCGCCGTCCCGCTGACTTCGTTATAACGAGGGATTACTGTATGTTTTAGATGTTTTATCAGTATTCAATGCTTCGTGAATCGTCATTTGTGCTCCGGGACCGGTCAGTGTTCGGCACTCGTTCACAGCTACATTCAAGATGGCTGTCATTCCTTACGCTGAAGAAACGAACAACTGCACGCCAGGCCACAAGTTTAATGTTTCAGAACAGGTGACGCAGGTATGGCAGCTACAGCAAGGCAAAATTTTCAGCTGCTCCACGCAGTGTCATGGTGCAGTTGTTTGTGAGGTGCAGGATTTCACGGGACGCCGACAGACCGTGGTTATTTGTGTAATGGGGGATTTCGCTGCACGACAATGTTAGAACGACATGCTGTGAGACCGCAGCAGCGATAACAACAGCAGCACTATACGCCGTTTCATTCACCATGTGCAACACTGTCAAAGCTAGTGCTCTTGCTTGCAGTGCCTACATCCACAATCAAAAAGTACTGCGTTTCTTTTGCTGCACGAAAAATAATGAATGCTTTGCTTGCGGGCTTATTGCTGATACTGATATGCTGTTATTGCTGATGACACACTGTTGCTTTCCCATTCTTTACACCACTCGGCCACAAAACAAGTGTGGAGTAACAAGTCTCCCTGTATTTTTTTCATGCAGACTACTTCTGTACCTTTCACAACACTGCACTTGATGTATGAAACGCAATATACTGAGGATGATGGTGCTAGTGTGGACGAGTAGTCGAGTGACTAATACATTTTCATTTTGAAGTGTGCCCACGGGCACAGGTTTTTTTTTTTTCATGACATGCGATATGGGGGGGTCGACTAACATTCGAGTCAACTTACATTCATGTAATTACGGTACCTTCACATGTCGCACGCAGTGCTGCACCAATTAAGCTACAGTGGCACAGTCTCCCCTCTACTATCAAATAGTCTAAACTCAAAAGTATCCATTCAAAAAGCAGTGAAAACACGGAGCTCTGCTTATGCAGCGGACAAAACCTCCTCACCAGTCTGTACCTGTTTAAAGGGGTTCAACATATGAAAGAAGCAAACAGTCATTGAAACAAAGGGAAGGAAATGTTACTTTCACTGCGGTACAGTCCTCTTTCCACAAAAATCTGTGATGCATGTGTGTGTGAAGCCTCCACCCCCTGTGCACCCACTGGTAAAAATGCATCTCCCACCTATGAGCATGCACCAAGGAGGATATATATAGAATTTGCTGGAGTGGAGAGGGCGCGCTCCGACTGAAGCCGCCTGCCGCCATCTTACCAGAGGCAAAAGCGCGCTTGGCGCCGGCTCGCGCTGCTGTTTTCCGGAGTTGTTTTGCAGTGCAAGTTTACGTGATGGGCATGTGGACGTGACGGGCATGTTGACGTGATGGGCATGATGGGCAATTCTAAAGGCAACAACTACAGGAGCTTTGGTAGATGAAGCAGCATGCTTACCGATATGCGCAGGTCATGAATCCTGCAGGCCAACTACCATGACTATACTCATCGCATTGACAGTCCAGAAAGCCTGTCAGCTTTTGTCGGTGCTGTAGTGCCGTACATTGCGGCTTTTGTTGTTCGGAAATTTTTTTCAACGATGTCATGTGAACAGCTAGTGCATCGCAGCCGTATATTCGGATGAGCTGCCACCTTTAATTAGGCAGAAGAGCCGAGGTGGACTTATTTCACCGGCACAAGACGTTGTTAGTCTTTGTGAAGCAGTTGAAAAGGGGCTTCGACGCCTACAGGCAGAATATGATACTATTAAAATGGTGATGGCAAAATCGAAACACCTCATCCTTGAACCTCCACAGAGAAAAAGTAGTCTCAGAAACTGGAGGACCACATCCTTGGCCTTGACTCACTTGACAACCATATTTATAGTTTGTGCAAAAAAATGCTGAGGAATATATGAAAGTGAGAATACATCACAAGACAAAAGAACGAAACCATGAACTGATCAAAAACAAAGTGAGACCACTTTTGTCGAGGGTGATTATTTTCAATCACCAGTAGGGTATTTGTCATGATGTTTTTGACTGCATGTAAGATTTTTTCCTTAATATCTGCGCAGTTGAACTGTCTTCTGCATATCTGTTGGCTGCTGGTTGATTGAAAATAAATGTCTAAAACTAGAACTGCACATGTGCATTCCTTCCGAAGTGTGAGCAGCTGCATCAGCAAAGCGAAAATGGCACGAGCGCGGCTGCACTACGCTATTCTCCATTAAATTTGTGCACTTAAACTGGCTTTTACATGCATAGTTGTTGGAAACGAAACGTTTATAACTAGAATCACTCGTCTTCGTTTCTCCGCAAATGCAAGCAACTTCATCCGCAGCGCAGAAAAGCACGCGACGCAGCACTAAGCTTTTCTCCTTAATATCTGAGCTGGGAAACTGCCTTCTACATGCCAGTTTGCCGCTGGTTGACGAAAAATGGACGTTTACAACTAGAACCACTCGTTTGCATTGCTTTGTAAGCACGAAAAAGCGCTGCTGCGCTATGCGTTTCTCCCATATTTCCGTAGTTAAATTGCCTTCTTCACGCCATTTGGCTGCTAGTTGATGGAAAATAAATGTTTACAACTAGAGCCACACGTTTTTGTTGATTTCTGAATGCTAGCAACTTCATGAGTAGCGCGAAAAAATAGAAGCACGGCTGCGCTCCGCTGCTTTGTGCCTAGCTCTGCAGGCTGCGCTATGCCTTTCTCCATAATAATTCTGCAGTTAGACTGCCGTCATCAAGGCAGTTTGGTGCTGGTTGATGGGAAATAAGCGCATACAACTAGAACCACTTGTTTTCATTGCTTTCTGAATGAGCGCAACTTCATCAGCAGCGCGAAAAAGCAGAAGCGCGGCCAGGCGCGGCTGCGCGCTGCACTGCGTTTTGCCTCTGGTAAGATGGCCGCCACCCGTTCGGCGCGGCTTCACCCTTGCCCATAGGCGCGTATAGGCGGCTTCCACTCCAGCAAGTTTTATATATCCTCCTTGGCATCCGCCCACCCCACACCCACCCACCTCCACCCTCCAGAGAGCCTCCACCCACCTGCATGTAGCACCGTAACAAAAAAGCAGCGCTGAAATCAAGCCTCAAGCTTTCACCCACCACCCACACACTCATTTCCACACTCTGCCCATTTTCACCCTCCAGAAGCCCACACAGCAACAGAACGAAAGCAACGACGAAAGCATATTTAAAGACACAGTAGGAGGTGATCATGTAAAAGCAAAAATGTAAAAGCGGAATGTAAAATCAATACTGGTAACACAAATTTGCTGCACCACATCGTATGATCGTGTGTCACTTTTTTTTTTATGCAACATTTTTTATGCCACATTGACCTTCAAGTCAATAATGATTTTTATGTCATTAGTACTTGCAAAAAAAAAGTTAATTTTCAATGCTGACCACGTGCAGGATTACCAAATCAGTGAACTGTGATTTAGGTTGGAGGATCCCACATGGCCTTTAAGGCATTGCTGCTCACAACCTCCATACTGCTTGCTTTGGCATACGAGACCCCGTACATTTTTGCACTACAGTACCTGCTCGAAATGGCCAAGCTCTGTAGGATGGGGTGAGATGTGGACTGAAGTATAGAGACCCCCCGTCTTCAGTTCAGCCGCCTGGGAGAATTGACGGTAGTCCCTGTCCTGAGTGCCCATCCTAAGAAGGGACACAAAGCAGACATGAGGAAATAAGGGCACACTGGACACAGTGAGCACACCACACACCACAAAATGAGCCCACCTACACAACCTCCAAGGAAAGGTGGTGAGACACCTGCTCCAATAAAATCTGTCGGCACCTTTCCTGTTTACCTTCACTCATTTCCTCCTTTTCCTTCTTAACCACTATTTATATTTTTAAAAAAAAGTTAAGAATGCCAGCACAACTTGGTTTTGTACAGGTGATACTTCAAGGATGGCAGAGAGTAATGTGCTAACAAGATGAATACAAAATATGTTCACAGTGAAGAAAGAGAATGTATGCCATTCAATGTCAATTATTGTTTGTCTTCAGTGTCCCAAATGGTAAATATATCTATACGCTGATAAACATAAATTGAGCTTGTTACTGCTGTCCTTAGAATAGCAGGCCATTCAAGGTAGTCTTCAATCGTAACAGTCTGTGCTGCCTTGCAAATTTTAGGGACCCATCAAGCCACCATGCTTGCTGGAGCTTTGTTGCTACTCCGGCAGTGTCATGTCACTCTGATGTAGACTGCCTGTTCCAAGTGCCAGTCAACTCACCACCAAGAAATGACCCCGACAATTACGCCTTCTTAAGCCCTACCAGCACCAACGCAGCAGCAACACAAGAACTACCCCAGGTTATATTTCCTCACTACTTTGCTGAATAGCTCAAAGGAAAGTACACTTCACCACGACCAGCTTTGAAATGAGGATTTGCATCGTGTCTGCATAATGACGTCATCATGAAAAAGAACTAGGGGTGTGCGAATATTTGAAACTCCAAATACGAATAAAATATGTTTGCTGGTATTTCACATTCAATTTAAGAAATTTATATTGCTGCGGATCTTTGTAGTGTCTGTTCATTCTTCAAAGCTGCCGGCACGCCGCTTTATCACTTTGTTTATGATGCAAGACGCAACCAGATTTATCCCGATTGATCGCATCCAGGCGGAGCCGATTCTACGTTGTCCCAGAATGTTGTAGTAACTTTGCACGCTTTATCTCGAAAGTTTGCTATCAGCTTTAAACTGAGCACGGCCAAGAGCGGCGGGCATTCTGTTCGACGACCGCCGAGTACTCTTGTTGCTAAGCCCCTGCTGCCGAGTGATTCAGTCCATTGTGGGGGCGCAAGTCAGCCAAAATAAAGAGTTTTGTTTAAGGGGGGATGAGGGGATCGAAGGCAACTTTTCTATTTTTCGACTTAGAGTGATGAAATTTGGCAGACTGGCTTAAAACAGCATCAAACAATCAGATATAAAGTTTCACAATGACAGCTTTAACAGTTTCCTTTTTATCATTGTTTATATGTTGTCCCCATGTTGCTTGCTTGTGGAAAGCCTAGCATGACAAAAAGACAAGCTACAGGTCTGTAAATGCTCTTAATATTTACTGGGAAGTGTGGTGCACATCAAGACTCTCTTAATTTTTTAAAAAATTTCTCAGCTCTTCTTTATAAAGGATACAATATGCACCTTCTTTTAAGTTTAGAATGTATCATGCTCTAATTACCATTCAATAAAAACATGTGAGCCTAAATGGTAAATCTGAGACTGTCTTGACGCAGACCACATTTCAGTGATCACAACAAAACAAACGGGGTAAAAATCCATGCACCCATTGCTGGGCTACGCTTTCCACGAGGATGGTATGAAGCTCAAGACAAACTTTCGAGAAAACAGGCCTGAAAGTTCTGTTTTTTTTTGTTTGTTTTATGGGGTTTAACGTCCCAAAGCGACTAAGGCTATGAGAGACGCCGTAGTGGAGGGCTCCGGAAATTTCGACCACCTGGGGTTCTTTAACGTGCACTGACATCGCACAGTACACGGGCCTCTAGAATTTCTCCTCCAAAGAAATTCTAGCCGCCGCGGCCGGGATCAAACCCGCGTCTTTCGGGTCAGCAGCCGAGCACCATAACCGCTGAGCCACCGCGGCGGCACCTGAAAGTTCTAAGCTAGCACACACTGTCTATGTGTAGGTGCCGACAAATATATTTATTTGGAGCACTTAAAAGTTTATTTTTGGGTGAAATATTTCAGTGCAACATAGAAACAGTGTTGGAGATGCCAAAAAGTGTACTTTTCAAAAATCGACTTTTTTCGTGATTTTTGCGATCTGATCCCCACATCCCCCCTTAAAAGCCATTCTCACTGCCTTCCTACTCTCTGGACTGCAGTCACCATTACGTGACAATATTTGAAAGTATTCAAATACAGTGAAATCTCGTTGATACGATTCGGCTAAATACGTTTTTCGGCATAATACGTTTTTTTTTGTTCCCGGCCGATGTCCTATAGAGGCAATGCATTTTTGTACGGCTAATACGATCATATTTCCACGTAGGTTTGGATAATACGATTGCGGAAACGTCTTCTATAAATCTTGCGCAGTTTCGATTTTGGCGCCAGGAGGCAGCAAAAGTGTTCTAGTGGGAGCCGACAGTAGCTGCAGTAGTCGTAACTCTCCTAGCACTTGTGGCCGATTTTCGATGTTGGACATGACCTTTGCTAGATACGTGTAAGAATCACATCTCTTCAATTATGATGATGACATCAGAGCCAGTCCTTTGCAGCGGGTGGGCAGAGGTACTGAAATTATCGCATCGAGCAAAACGACAGGCACGGTGGACTGATGACGCGGCGACACGCGCTTTGTATGCTCGAGGCTCGGCTTTCGGATACGATTTTCGGATAATACGTTTCTATTTTCGGTGCCCGTGAGAATCGTATCAACAAGATTCCACTGTATTAGGAAATTTCTGAATAATCAAAAATTTCCCAATACCACGCAGCGAATACCACGCCAACTTTCATAACTCAACCGTGGCAAAACAATAATAACTGGGCAAATTAGCCGAATATTGAGTTTAAAGTGCCATAAAACACAAAGGCATCCTCTTCACTTTCTTGTCTGTTATTTATCGCATGGACCGATCACATTCAAAAGCTGCTAGGCTTAGACCTCATGCGAAATTCCACAAGTGAGCTTTCCCGCATACACCTAGGGTGGTATTCTGTGGACGTTGTCTTTTCAGACATGTCTACTTTGGTCCACACCGACTGGCTCGAGCCCACAGCTTCTGGGGCTCAAGCCAATCGCTGCAGACTGAAGTAGACATGTCTGAAAAGGCGACACCTGTAGAATGCCACCCCCGATGAGAAAAAGATGGCCAACCACTCACTTAGAACAATCATGGCAACAAAGAGTTTTTTTTTTTTATCTTTCTGTAATGTGTTACATACTTAACGCCAACACCCATGGCATTCATCCTGTCACCTTCACAACTCTCCTAGCAAGAGCGTCACCATCAAGTTTTGGTTAACTATGATACGTGGGAAAGCCTCCTTGCAGAATTTTGCATGAGACTCACGAAGGGGTAAATCAAGGTGTCGCAGCAGGACAAGCAGGTAAGCAATCACATAAAAATTCTGCCTACTGCATGATGAATTGTAACCTGTGCACCACTTACGTGCACACAACAACAGGCACGATGATGATAGGAAGGCCCCTGTTGCTAGGCCAAAAGATAGCCTGGCCACGTAGTTTCGGTTTCTGCAGGCGTGGGAAGCTGTCGGCTTGCGCATTCACCAGTTGTCTAAACCCAGCTACACACCGCTTTCGGACGCCAATTGGTGTGCCGCACGTCCTTTCTTCTTTCCTTTTAACAGCAGTCTCGCTATTCTGATACCAATGTGCATTCCCCTCACTTATGTCTGCACAGCTCTTCCAGCATGCCGAAATTGCACAGGCATCATGGGCTTTTCGGCTTATGTACAACAGAGCCTCCTCATAAGGATTCACCGCATTTTTGGCAATTCCTTCAGTGCCTTGAAATCTAAATTAAGGTTTTACTAGCCATCACGTTGTTTTCAGTGCTAGCCATGTGCCAATTCATGGATTTCATTTTGTTACTTGTTTTGCATGACTACATTACAGGCTGCATACTGCCATGCAAAAAAAAAAATCAACAAGCTACATTTCTGTGCAGATTATGGTTTTTTATATGGTGCTGAGTCAGTATAGTTTTGTTTATTTTAGTTGCAAAGACCATAAAATATTTTGAAAAAAATAAGGGCAACATCATTTGCCTGTTTATCTTTTTTTGAAATATTCTTTTCGCACAGAAAAAAAATATTTGATTCTATACTCGAAGCCATTTTTTCTTCATATTCATAGTTGATTTATATTTGAAAATTTCATTCTTTGCACACCTCTAAAAAGAACTACACATCTAACAATGCCATTTGCCCTTGTGTTGTGACTACAAAAGCGCCCAAGAAGATGAAATGCAAGCTTTTCATAATGAACGAAATACAGGCCACCGTACACTCTGAAGAATTCAAGAAAAATGTCTCTGGCCCTGATTGTCCACTGACATTGCACCATCAAGACCTGCAGTGACTATTAAGAGCAAAAAAAAATAGCACCAAGAAGACCATCTCGACTTTCACGGTATGTATATACTAACCAGGCAGCAAGACTTTTCCAGCATATCAGTCTATTAAGTCTATTCCTTACTCCAACATCCAGCAACAAGTGATAAATTGTGGCCACTGACTATCCACTGTTACACCGACTTGTTACACTGAAGCGATCTGTACCAAAGTACTGTGGCTGAAGGCACAAATTTTCTGTTGAGAACATTCTTCTCAGCCACAGTGGCACCAAAGCTCTCATGACGAACAGGTGAATTATAGCTCACTATATATTCAAGCAGTCCAGCATTACAATGAGGCCAGCCACTGCAAGACCATCTGCCATCCACACACCAATGGCCTAATGGGGCACCTAAACAAAAAACTTGGGACGCCGCTTAACATACCCTTAAGAGTATAATGCGACAGCATTAGAGATTCCTCCTGCATGAGTACTTCTCTTTCACCTAGGTTTTGCTTACACGCCCATATATGTGGAACAGGTCATTACTATGTTTTGAAGGGCCCCAAATTTCCCCAAATAAAAGCCAGTTAACAGTTATACACAAGCATGCCTGTCCATCGTCTATCTGACTGCCATCATCACTGCATGACAATATGCCCTCTGCAATGCTTCCTGCAAGCATTGGGAGTAGCAATAAATAAATAAATAAATTTTCTCGGCTTTCTCATGTCTACGCCAGACATCAAACTGTGGCCACTGCATTCATGGGTGTGACCGTAACCACATCTGAAAGCCCAAGCATAGCAACATAGTTTGCTGTTTTCAGCACGCAAAAATATAAAGAACCATGAACTTAGCACACCAGATGCAATTAACAACTTGCTAAGTAGTTTAGTCATATCTATCTCGTGCTGCAATCCACCAGTAAAATGCTACAGCCTAAAGCTTTGTTTAGAAACATACATTTGGACTGCCCAGATTCAATGCTACTTAGCCATACAGGCTCACTAGAGAGGCACAGTAACAGGTTGAAATACGCACTTCGTGGCCACTTCGCAGAACAGTGGAACCATGCGCTTCAGTTCATGGGGTAAGTGTGAAGTGTTGAGAACAGCCCGGAAGTAGGTCACACCATTGGTGGCCTGCTCTGTGGTCTGCACTTTCACACCACCTGCACGAACAAGGACAATTAAT
Organism: Amblyomma mixtum; assembly: GCF_055824585.1. NCBI lineage: Eukaryota > Metazoa > Arthropoda > Arachnida > Ixodida > Ixodidae > Amblyomma > Amblyomma mixtum. The sequence continues at coordinate 273,225,376 of NC_143014.1, read as the reverse complement.
CCTTCAGCTCGCAGTACCCTCATGCAATGCAGTCAAATGCGCAGAAATTCTCAGTGTGACCTTCAAATGAAGCACTCTCTACTTCTTGAAGCACTGCTTCAGGTTTTACATCATAAAATTCATTTCATCAAAAATGTACCAAATATACTAGTATATTTGCAAGTGTACTGTAGAAAGGTTCGTCAACTGAAAGTGACAAGCTGTAAGCTAAACTAGCACTTCATTTTAGGGCACAATACAATATATATACCTGACCACACTGTACATGGTGTTCACCAGCAATGATCAGGCAGGTTTCTATCGGTGCATTAACTCCGCATGTACAGAAACAAACCCTTCGGAATGTCTAGCCATATCTGGTTCATGCACCACAAAGCCATATACTGGATGTCCCTACTAAGAAGAACCCAGCTTCAACACAGACTCACCTCTTGCGAAGGTAAAAATAATGTAGTTCTGGAGGCTACTAATGTAGGGAAGATAATGCTTTACTTTAAAGGGAAGTGATCAACATACGTTTGCCAACTTTTCTGTGACAAATGATAAAAGAAAGTCTGAAATTAAGCAGTTAACAGCACCTCATCTAAAAAATGCCTCAATCTTCGAATTGGAATGACTCACAACATAAGTGCCTCATCTGAGCACATAGCGCTTGGTATCCCCACTGCTATGCAATGTTCAAATCTGTACTGCCACAGTCACACCTGACCTCTCTCTTCTTCACTATTTAGAGCTTTTCAAAGTTTCATGTCGTGATCCATAATTTTTTAATTTAAAATAATCATGTTTGTTCAATGGCTTAAAAGATTACAAATGAATGAAATTCGTTGGCTGACTGAGCAAATAAAAATGCTCATACTGCCTGAGATGATCTCAAACAACACAGAATCCATCTAAAATAGATGCAATGCATCATGTTTTCCCATTAGTTTGACACTCCCCATGTGGGAAAGCCTGTGCAGCCATAACTGCCAACAAATTCAATAATCCACATATAAAACAAAATATAGCCTTAAAATTTCACTTCAATAGTTCCAATAATAAAAAAGGAATTTTACATGCCTGAGCTGCATTTTGGGCCATAAGGCATGCCACAGCGAAAGAACTCTGGATCAATTTCAACCATCTGGGGTTCCGCAGCAGGCACTAAAATCTCATGAGTATTTTTATTCCATAAGAATGCCAAATGAGTTAAACCAAGAAGTGAACCTGTGACTCATGCTCAGTAGTAGGACTAATTAATAGTTAACCTTAAATCACCTCAACATGTAGAAGCCTCATCAACTGACTAAGACTACTCTGGCTAGTAAAGTAAAACTGTAGAGCTCACTCATATCAAGGTGGTTTAACTTGGTCATCTCGATGGATGGGGCAACATCCTTGAGAAGAAGGCGAGGCAGACAGCTTTCATCTTCCTTCTTGGACTGGTGCTCTAACAGCTTCAAGCCTGCATGAGAATTTGCATGAGACCATTTGGGCCACAAAGACCTCGTAGCGCTATGACTACAGCATGCAATATATCACACTGCATTCACCGACATGAAGCCAGGGCCCAGCAAACACTGACCCTGACTTGAGATACTCGGCAATACCCAAGCCCAGTGGCACACATGCCTAAACAAACTTACTTCCTAACAGGCTATAGGAATGAATAAAGCAACGTGGCAAGCATTTCATAAGGAGCCCCAGCTTAAGGGAGCACAGAGCAAAAGTTACAATTTTATATCAAAAGAACGCTTCTACAAGTTACAAATGCCATCAATACTGCAAACATTTGATTCCCCAACAAATTCGGGCTGATTGCAATTAGTAAAATTCTCCAGCCAGAGTGCACTGCGTACAATGAACAGAATTTCAAAAGTTCTGGACACTCTCCCATGCCACTACGGATGATGTGAACACATGAGCCGCAATCGCACCCTTGACCACTAAGCGCTGCCTGTACATCGGCAACGCCGCGACTGCTAGTCGTGCAGTACGCAGGCAGTGAGCAGCGGCGCCCAGCCCGCACATCGCCGATTCCACAACCACTAGTCACGCTGTATGCAGAGGGAGCAGTGAGTGGCAGCGTGTAGATGTACATAAATCCTGTCAGCCCTAAACAGATCTGCGTGAATTCATCTCCCATACTTCTGCATAAGGATTTTTTTCATTTTCGATGATACGAAATTCGGATGGTACGAATTTTTTCACGATCCTGTGAGATTCGTATTATCGAGATTCTACTGTATTCATTTGACCATCAATCAACCTTTCTTTCCTGAAATATCCTCCAATGGAGGTCGACATACGATCAAGATCAAAATGGGCCCACTGGTAGTCTTGGCCAAAGGAAACCAAGCAGGCCAGCTCCATCAGTAGCCCATACAGTGACACTGCTTAATAGCAAGATCCCTTTCAAAGCTGCCACCTAGCTGTGACGTACAACATATTATATATACTCGTGTAAGGACCGCACTTTTTTTCCGCGGTTTGGATGAGGTGCGGCCCTTACACGGGACTGGCATTTTTCTGTAAATTTTTTCAGACTACAGTGGAGCCCAGATTATGCATCCCCTTTTCAGAATCAGAACATTTATTTACACAGAAAATATTACAAAAATTCTGCGTGGTAATCTGGATCCTTCGCCGGTATAGCTAATGACGGATCCATTACAAACATTACCAAACATAAAACAATCACTTTATGGAGTAATGCTATGAACAATATGTATTTAGTTTGGTGCGTTTAATTCATTGCTAAGATAGTACCACTTTAGTGAGGACACAAAGCTGACATTTGTTTCAGGTTACACGGAACATTATTCCATATTTTAGCCTTGATGAAAGATACTGAGCGCCGCCTGTATATGTTATGGGCTATGGCCAAATTAAAATTATTATGTCATGCCTGCTTAGTGTCACGTTTGGGAGCGATGAATATAGAAGAGGGATGCGAAGTGTTTGTGCTAATTATTCAGTGGACTAAAATGGCCCTTTTGTAATTGCAGACAATGTTGAAGGGCATTACATCTAATTAATTTGTTAAACAAAGGTTTGGAAGGTATTGCTTTCACTGCAGATGATATTATTCTGACAGCCCTTTTCTAGACGATGCTAACTTTTGTTAGGTATGATGTGAAGGTGAAATCCCAGGATTCAATACAGTATGTTAAATACTAAACTATATCATGTGTAATGTGTGCTTGTCGAAATGTTTTTGTACTTTAATTAGTGCATAATAGCCAGAGGTTAACTTTTTGCACATGTCATTTATGTGAGGTACCCAGTGTAGATTTTCATTGAGTTATTTGTAAATATTTGTGGCTCTGAACCCTTTCAATGGGTATTCCAGCGAGATGCGAGTAGCATGCTACGGTGGTTGATTTGTGGCAGGAGGCAAAAGCAATGAACTTTGTTTTTTTTAACATTCAGCGCTAGTTTGTTAGTACTGAACCAAGTTACTGCTTTTTGAAGGTTATTATTAATGAGTTATTAGGCCTTGTCTGCTGACTGGTGTGATATTAGTAGAGCCATGTCATCTGCATACAGGATTGCTTGTTAATACTCAATGTTATTGGCAAAATCAATAATAAAGAGGAAAAAAGTAAGGGGCCCAATACTGACCCTTGCAGAACACCTGTCCTTACCTCCCGCATTGGAAATAATTAGTCCGAGATTTGCACAAATTGCATGCAGTTAGTTAGAAAGCTATGAAAAAATTCGCTGGCTGGTCCTCAAAATTCGTAGTTCTGAAATTTCTGCAACAAAATGTTATGGTGAACAGAGTCAAATGCTTTTCTAATGTAAAGGAGTATGCCTATAGTAATCTTGTTTGAGTTTAAAGCACAGTTAACTATTTCTGTTACTGAGTGTACTGCTGTGCCTGTAGAATGACCTATGCGGAAAACATGCTGTTCTCTGGCTAAAATGTCAAAATCATCAATAAAGTCTAGTATTTTCTTAGCTGCAACACCCATTTTTATGAGGAATTAGCGAGGTCCCAGCAAATCCTTCAAATAATAATGCACTGAAAGAATGGATGATAGGAAGCGCGCCCAACAACCGGCACGAATCAATCACACAAAGCAAAACAGGTTGCTAGATCAGTTTACTGGCAGATGTCACATTGTTCTCCGTTAAGATCAAGATCTCCGAAGATCTGGCACTCGAATGGCTGGCAGTTCAAGACGGTGTGCCACGCGTGTGACCTGCGGCCGTCAGAGTGAGGTAGCCTTTCCACACACTTCGTCAAAGGCTTTGCGGAAATCAATTATACGTTCATTTTAGTGTGAGGTTATAGTGTGATGACGAACTAGTAACAAAGTTAGACCTTTTACAGTAAATCATGACTAGATTCAAAACACTTTTGGTGCAGCTTCGATGCGCAGCGCGCTAGGCATAGCGATGCCGGGGACGGCATGCTGCTATGGCACCCGAGCCTGGCAAGTGGGCGCATCGCCGCAAAGAAATACACTGCTAGTGTGGGTGCACCCAATTCGCTTTTTTTGCGAAGCGTAACGTTTTGTCCTTTCTGGTGCGAATGCCAAGCGCACAAGATGAGTTAGCAGCGCTGTGGCACAGCATGTTCCCGATTCTAAGCGGAGTACGGTGCGCGGGACAACACACGCATGGTCGTATACTGAGTTTAGTGGGCAATCTATCAGCTCCCAGCATAATGTACCACATGGGCAAAATTATACGCACATGAAGCAATTCTTCTGGCTCTTTTTTTTTTCCGAAATATCGGCTGCTAAGATGGGAGTGCGGCCCTTACACGGGGGCAGCCCTTGCAAGAGTATATACGGTAATTAAAAGTCTTAAAATGAGTGGTAAGTGCTGTAATGAATGCGAAAAAGAACAAGTCACAGCTCACCAGTGTCAAAAATAGATTCTCGGCAAGCGACGTCCAGTTCTCCAAGCTTCCTGTCAATGTTCTTCTGTTCCAAGGTGCGAACTTTCTCCTCATGCTGGTCATCAGGATTCATTACTAACGTCAGACAGTGCTTGTTGTCCTGGCATGGTGCAAAAATACACATATATGTATATATACGTATATAGCCATGCTTAAAGCACAAATGTTCGATGTTGAACATATTTCATTTTATTTACAAGAGGAAAAAAACTGAAGTAAACAGCCTGTAAAAGCTAATTTACTAATGTTGCCCATTTGAAATAAACACCCTAGAACCTCATGCTCTAACGGCACCAAACATAAACACGCAATGCAAATTACTTGCTTTGAGCTTTATGAGGGATCATACAATGCAATATGGACATTTCGTATCACTTTCAAGGTTTGAACACATTGTAATCTGTCTTTTAGTGTTTTCTCAGTTTGTATTTTTTCATCTTTTCACTGGCTCACAACAAGCAATTTTCAGTGCTGACATACTTTTTTGGCATTTTTTTTTATTTTAGACATCTTTCTATCACATTAAGCCCCAGAGAGGCTACCAGGGTTGCTTGCTCCCAGCCCAAAATTAAATGTAAGATGCTCTTGACGTCTTCTACGCATTAATAGTAAACATCAACTTCAGCTGCCACAAAGAAAATGGAAAGCACTCTGCAAACATATACCAGATTATATGGTATGTTAAATGAGCATTCTGACAGTAGATCTCACAAACCTTAAAGTAGTTCTCAACTTTCTCTTGAAAGAAGCGTGGGTTGCTCGCCAGCTGTTCACGCAGCCAGGCAATGTGTTCGTTCACTTTGAGCGACCTGATGGGGTCACCGCCATGGTTCCACATGCCAACTGTGGCCTGACAAACAGAGAGAAGCCCAAAAGGAAGGTGATTAATGAGTAACAGCTTTCAAAACGATAACAGTAGATCAGGTGTCCATAAATGAGAACAAGAAGCCAATGCGTTCTTTGCAAGGCATAACACAAGCTTTAGGAGTCTTTTGAATTCCTGTTTTAACGGTATCGCATTAAAGGCTCCGTTCTCCAGAAAATCTGGTGTCGGCATTGTTGGCATCAGCATTGTGAGCGAAAAATAATGGGCATGGCTCTCGCAGGTGTTCCCCAGAGAGAAACCAAGTAGGCAGGCGGGCCACCTAGGTCGCGTGAACTTGCGGTGTCATCATAACCTGCCCACCGTGGCAGGTGGCTGTTAAATTAATGATTGGTCACTTCCAGCAAGAATTTTTTTTTCATGCGTTTTGTAGAAGCTGAGCTATCTGTAGTTGAAATTTGAATTTCAGTGTCTTTGTGCCTTTCCCTCTCCTCTCGTCACTTTTCGCACGTTGGAAGGTTGGCACTCCTCCACCGGACCCACCTCCGGGGGCGGAGCTTCCTGACCCGCCGGAGCTACGAGGCTTATTGGCCGCAGCCATGGTAGCTGCCTGACGTCTGAAAGAATCCAACCAACAGCCATTTCTCAACTTGTATACGCAGGTGAGAGTGATGGAGGGTGTGAGCATGAAAAAGTCACTGGGAAGGGCTCACCAACTTGCGCGCGCAATTGTGGGTTCTCTGCTGCACGTAGAAGTGTAATATATGGCTCAGGTGTTCATGACAACACAATGCAGTGATTGAGCAAGTTGATGTGCTCTCCTCGGAAGGTGTTTTAGAGCCCCTTTGACGCTATCACGTTAAAACCAAACAGGCAACACTGTCATGACTCTAGAGGCCACAGTCAGATATCTCAGCACAACCTTTGCAGCTTTAGAACTTTTACAATTTTACTTTACTTTTACAAGATTACAATCTAAGAATACTTTTTAAATTTCTCTATGCTAAACAAACAAAAAGCAGAAGTTTAAATTGCACATCCTTAGACAAACACTTCAGTTGCAGAGAATAAAATGCAGAAAAGTGGCTCACATAATTCAGGAGCAAGCCAAAGTTGGATGTCTGGTGCTTCATACTCAGCTCAACTGAATGGAGAGCAGCATCAATGCGTTCTTGAGCAAACCCAGTGCTGATTGGTGAAACAGGACATGAAAGAAGCACAGTGAACTTGTTTCAGAACTAGTCAGTCACATGCCTCCATTTGTGTTGCACTAAAGTACTGCATAACTGCAATCACAAAGTCAGGCAACAACAAACCAAGCCCTAAAACCAACTAATATTTTTGTTCCCTGTGAGCCACCAAATATACATATTTAATCAGACTTAAACCAACTATTAAAAACAAAATATAATGCATCATGTAAGGATGGCACCTACAATATGTTATTGGCAGATGTGTTGCATAATCGAAAGTGTCTTCTGCACAGTCCCAAATACGAAATACGTTTTAAGATCAGTCATGCACATCATAAAATATTTACTTAAAGGCACAGGTACATTTTCAAAATATAAAAAGCATTTTCAGAAACACTTCATTCAATCATCAAGCTGCTCCTTCAATACCTCTTTTTTCGAGGCTCTAAACAAAGTGCGCAAGTTTTCAAACATCAGCAAACACCTGCTTATGTGTTTGTATTTGGCTGATTCAGATGTGTAACAGAACGAAACCAGCATGCAAGCAACTGACCCCTGGATCCATTACTGGCCAGACAGCCCAAGCCAGCGCCATTGTTCCAGAGATAAAAAGTATGCCAAGTCGCATCTGATAAATAGGAAGCCAGTAATAAAACCAGCTTTGTCAATTATAACAACAAAGCAGAAGGAAAGGAGAAGTGACGTGAAATCTACATCAATACATGGAGTTCCCAGTTTTTACTTATTACCAACAGACCATTCGGCATTTATACTAATACACCACAGTTATTTAGACACCGCAATCATTATAATAGCAGTCAGTTTTCTGGCACTGACAATGATTTTTGATCAGGCCAGATGCACATACTGCAGCAGGGCACAGAAAGAGTCTTAAACAGTGCTAAAAGGGTTTGCCAACCTCAGCCTTAAATCCATTCTCCGAAGGCTTTTGTAAATCACGAAACAAGCAGGAAAGATTTAACAGACAACGAGGCTACTGCTAGAAGACTATACTCTTTCATTTGAAGTTCTGGTCGCTGTGAACTTTTCTGCACAAAGTGAAAGCAGCATGCAATGCAAAGGCTGAGGTAGAGCAGAAAATAGCGAAGCCAATGACTGCACATAACCAGCACAATATTTTGGGTATAATCTCAGGAAATGTTGCCTGGATGTATGGGGAAATTCCAGCTTTCTTTACTATGAGTAAGCTTGCCGTCATCAACATTATCAGCCTGACTGCACCCACTGCAGGACAAAGGCCTCTCCCATATCTCTCCAATTAATGCTGTACTGCACGTGCCAGCTGTGGCCACCATATCCCCCCCCAAATTTCTTAATCTCATCTGCCCACCTAACTTTCTGCCACCCCCTGCAATGCTTGCCTTCTCTTGACATCCATTCAGTTATACTTAACGACCATCCGTTACCTTGCCTTTGCATTACATACCCTGCCCAAGCCCACTTCTTCTTCTTGATTTAGAATAGGATGTTGTTAACCCACATTTGATTCCTGACCCATTCTGCCCTCTTCCTGTCTCTTAATGTCACACCTGTCATTTGTCTTTCCATAGCTCGCTGCATTGTCCTTGATTTAAGCTGAACCCTTTTCGTTAGCCTCCACGTTTCTGCCACATAGGTGAGAACCAGTAAGATACAGCTGTTATATAGTTTTCTCTTGAGGGATATTGGTAAACTGCCACTCATGATCCAAGAGAAATGCCAAATGCACTCAACCCCATTTTTATTTTTCTCATTATTTCACTCTCATGATCAGCACCTGTGGTCATTACCTGCCCTAAGCAGACGTATTCCCTTAACCACTTCCAATGCCTCGCTACCAATCGTAAACTACAGTTCCCTTCCTAGGCTGTTGAACATTACTTTGGTTGTCTGCATATTCATTTTTAGATCCACCATTCTGCTCTGACTGTCTAAATCATTGATCATGCTTAGCAATTCATACCCTGAGTGACTTAGCAAGGCAATGACATCAGCGAATCGCATATTACTCAGGTATTCTCAATTAACTCTTATCCCCAGCTGTTCCCAATCCAGACTCTGAATACCTCCTGTAAACGGGCGGTGAATAGCATTGGCGAGGTCGTGTCTCCCTGCATGACACCCTTCGTTACTGCAATTTTATTGCTGACTTTATGGAGGAATATGGTGGCTGTGCAGCCAGTATCGAAGACTTCCAGTACTTTTACATACGGCTCAACTACACCCTGATTCTGTAATGCATGCATGACTACTGAGGTTTCGGCTGAGTCAAATGCTTTCTCATAATCTATGAAGGTTATTAGATCTATAATCTATGAAGGCTATTAATCTATGAAGGCTGGTTAGATTCTGCGCATTTATCTATCACATGATTGATAGTGTGAATATGGCCTGTTGTCGAGCATAGGTCGGCGAACTCACTCATGAGTTGACTCAATCGGGCTCACTCGGGCTCATTTCAGATCATGATCTGAGTCGTGAGTACGTCTGTACTCATATTCAGATCATGATCTGAGTCGTGAGACCGGACTCAAGGTCAGACCATGATCTCAGTCGTAAGTCCGGGCTCACATTCAGATCATGATCCGAGTCGTGGTGAGGGTGGGCTCACATTCAGATCGTGATACGAGCCCTCCTGGTCAGTCCGGTAGAGCGTGGGCCTATCAAATCAAATAAATCCATGACGTGAGGTTGAACAATCCCATGATCCCAAGTCAATCCATGATGCCGATTGGGAACGAGTTTGTAACTTTCATAAATACGAGTTTACTGCGCACTCGTAATACCGAATACACTTTTGGCCGTGATAATGATGTAGAGCAATTTCATTGTTTCGTGGTATGTCATTTTTGCGGCTGCTGCACTCTAGAACATTGCTAAAAGGCGAGAAAAGTTGTTTAGTCGCTGTGCCTAGTCTCATTGGATACTAGCTGTGGCTTGCTGTATCGTAAGTTATTCTAGTTCTTCCTTTACTGTTTTTTAATTAGTTGCTTTGTGACTGCCCTGCCTACAGCGTCGAAAGGCAGTCTCTCAGCCGTGCGCTGGAGTGCCTAGATCCGCGCCCACTGACGGAAATGAAGATTCTCGGCCACTGGCCGCCGCGATCGTTGGCGGTGAAGGCCTCCAAGGCACTGCTCCGCTTCTTGCGAACTTCTGGCCTGCATGATACGCTGTGACTTCAACGAATGCTGACTTTTTAGAGTGACTTCAATTTTCGGCTACCCTCCTTTCTCTTTCTTTTTTTTATCCCCTCACTCCTTTCCCCCCGTGTAGAGTAGCAAACCGATTATTCTTCCGGTTAATCTCCCTGCCTTTCCTCTTCTAGCTCCTCCTCCTCCTGCCGAACACATGCAGTGGACTCAGATCTTTACATCCCGCGAGCGGCAGCTACAGGCCTCTAGGCTTCTTAGCCAGGCCTGGCTACAGGCTAGCTGCAGTTAAGAGCTCATTGCATCCCCGTGTTTTTAACAACTTTCTTTTTTTTTACATTTTAGGTGCGTAACTTGGGCTGTTGGGCGTAAAAACGATTAAGCTATCCGACGTGTCAACTTATAAGAGTCCTGGGCCAAGGTGAGCCTGGGTGAGTCATGAATTGAAATGTGCGAGTGAGCTTGAATGAGTGAACAAAGATGAGTTGTTAGTTGAAATTGGTGAGTGAGCCTAGATGAGTCATGATTTTGAGTGAGATGTGAGTCGCTGTGAGTGGTTGACCCCGGGTGTCTGGTGAGTCTGAGTGAGTATGAGTGAGCCCAAGTAAGCTATCAGCCTAAATGAGTTTGAGTTCATGAGTTCGAGTGAGCTCAGGCCTCTGTAGGCGTGAGTTTGAGTAAGCCTGTAGGTCGACCAAACTTTTGTGAGTGAGCCTGAGTGAGCACTTGTGTTTTTGCCGAGGTATGTTGTGGAGTACCCTTTACGAAGACCTGCCTGATCACTTGGTTGAATGATGTCTAAAGTTGTCCTGACTCTTGGAGATTACCTTAGTAAATACCCTGTGGGCAACGCACAGAAGCTGATCGGTCTGCAATTTTTCAAGTTCTTGACGTCCCCCTTCTTATGGATTAAGATGATGTTAGCGTTCTTCCAAGCTTCCGGCACGCTCGAGGTCATAAGGCATTGCGCATACAGGGTGGCTAGTTTTTCTAATGCAATCTCCCCACCGTCCTTCAACAGATCTGTTGTTACCTGACCCTCACCAGCTCCTTTTCCTCTTTTGTTACTGGCAGGATGTCCCTTTGCTGAGCACTACTGCCTCTCTCATTAACATCCTGATTACACTGGCTACTGTATACATTTCTACAGCACTTTTCGACTACTTCAAAGGAGTATACACACCTAATTTTAGTGGCATGTTTTCTTTTTTACAATGCATGAATCACCATGTGGTATTCACCTACAACCGCTAAATAATTTAAAAGCAAATTTTCCTGTCGTGCTGTTTCAGTTTCAGTTTCAACAGCTGAATGATGGCTGTGACGTCAAAGTATGGCTATATGCCACGTGAGGCATGGAAAAACTGCTACATAATCGCTGCTTCATCGTTTGTTTTAATTCACTACAGTGCTGAAGCTAGCATTCCTCAAGAGCCGGAATAACAATGAATGTAGAAACACCGCTTATATTGCAGTTTTTCATGCCTCATGCGACCTATAACATCTCTGACATCACAATCGTCATTCAGCTGTTGAAACCGAAACAGCACGAGAAAGAAATTCAATTATAAATTTTCAGTAGTCGTAGGAGAATAACATGTGGTTATCCGTGTATAATAATGCCTTACGCCTCATACAAAGAAGAAAACGCACACCCAAAAGTAAGGTGTCTACACTCCTTTAACTATCTTATCCATATTGCTAATGACATTGCCCCTTTAGTCTCTTAATACATAGATTTGGTTTTTGCCTATGCCTAGTTTCTACTTCACTGCTTTTAAGCTACCTCTGTTCTTTAGAGCATGCTCGATTCTCTCCATACTGAACTTCCTTATGTTGGTTACCTTGCACGCATTGATTAGCTTTGACAGCTCTGCCAGATCTATTCTGTCCGTGGGGCTAGAAGCTTTCATGCTCTGGCGTTCCTTAATCAGAGCTTTTGTCTCCTGAGAGCTTGCCTGTATCCTGTCTAATCATCCTACCCCCTACTTCTACAGCGCACTCCGTAATGACAGCTGAGAGATTATCATTCATTGCTCGAGCAATAAGGTCGTCGTCCTCAGTTAAAAGCTGGATATCTATTCTTCAGTGAGATCCTAAATTCCTTTACTTTCTCTCTTACCACTAACTCATTGATGGATTTCCGCCGCACTAGTCTTTTCCGCTAACTCTTCAAGTCTAGGTTAATTCGAGACCTTACCATCCTGTGGTTGCTACAACACACTTTCTCAAGGACCTCCACATCCTGCACGATGTCAGAGTGAGCGCATAGTATGAAGCCTATTTCATTTTTAGTCTCACCACTGGGGCTTTTCCATGTCCACTTCCTCTTCACTCTTCCCATTCACTCCTGTTCACTTCCTATTCACTCGTTTGCGGAAGAAGGTATTCATGATCCACAGATTATTTCTTTCCGCAAACTCTCCTGATAACTCACCCCTGCCGTTCCTAGAGCCTATGCCATAATTGCCCACTGCCTGGTCTCCAGCCTGCTTCTTGCCTACCTTGGCACTGAAGTCACCCATCAGTACAGTGTGCTGTGTTTTTGCTTTGCTCATTGCCGATTTCATGTCTTCATAGAAGCTTTCGACAATCTGGTCACCATGGCTAGATGTAGGAGCATAGACTTGGAAAGCAAGTTAAATGGAACTCTTCTGAGGCAAGTCTTTTCACCTAAACACGCAAAAAGGAGGAGCGCGGGAGGCGTACCCATACGCCAAGATCGTAAGCTCAAGAAAATGGTGGCACTCTTCAAAGTGAAGGCTGAACCTGCGTCAAAACGGTTCGCAGTCCTGGGTTTCTCACTGCGGTACCTACAATAACTGGCGTTTCCCCTCTCACTTAATTTCAGCCATTGAAGGGTGTAAACAATAAGGTATACCCTGACTTGAAGTTGGTTTCCAGCGACACCACAATTATACGATAACAACGCCGATGAAGCGCGCGCCCCGATCATGTTGGTAGCTCTACATCCTTGTCTTTTTTGTCAGCTTTGTCTTTGGGGCCTTCTGTGCGCCGGGCTCGCTTTCCCATCTGGGCTTTGCCCCATCACGTGCAATCGTCGGCGACATGCAAACAGTGCAGCCGTCGAAGGCTGAGTTTGTGGACGCGGCCGCCACGCCATGTGCACGACTGCAGACAATCAGCACAGTGCTATCGCACGGAAGTGTCAGAGCATCCGTAAGAAAATCGACTGCTTCTCCCAGCAGCTTCTTTTTCTAAATTCATGAACTTCTAAAAACATCGAAATATTTTCGAATACTGCTATTTACTTTAAAGCCCGAATCGAATGCCGCATTATTCACTTCGAGATTCATTCTAATATGCACATAACCCTATTCATTTCCCTTTGCAATGAGTAAAGAATGTAGTTGGAATGTGTCAAAAAATTGATGAGTGAGCCTTGTTTTTATTTATCATACAATTCTGTCTGAATGCAATGTACATATATAAGGTAGTTCACAAACGATATAAAAATGGTGACAGTAATACTTATTTTGTTGCCCCCTCTCTTTGTGAATGTCTATTTTTCTGATTATATCTTGCACAATCACAATGAAGCCTGGGTATAAAGAGAGAACTTCACACATGCATAGTATTAATAGAAAGGAAGCAAAATACTTTAGTTGTTGAAGAAATGGGGAAAGAAAACTTAAAAGGTTCCGAATACATGAAGGTGCAGATGTGCAAGCATGAAAGTAATTCAAAATTATAATGTGTTTTAATTTCACTCCAGCCCTTCAAGGTCAGTTCACAAACTAAAGCATGCAGTCAACTTTACAAGTCCAGGTCACGAGCACAAAGCCTCATGCATAATGTCTTACCTAATGACTTCATCAAATGTCTGACGGATAATGTCAATCACTTTCCCCACGTCATCCTTGCTCACACCATGCAAACCAACCGAGAAGAATGCCTGCTTCAGGTTTGCATCATATCTGCATTGCAAATGTCTTTGCATTAGTTACACAAGCACACCATTATCAAGTGGCTCCTGCCCTTTCACTTAAAGTACCTTGAATTCGTCTTCCTACAGGTCACGATGAAACAACATAACTTTTAAACATATTCAGCATAATTTTTCCACACAAAAAAAAAAAAAACTTCTGTCACAATAGTTTGCGCGCCAGCTTTCGATTGGATGAGCACAATTTCAACACGTAAGAACTACTTTTGGTCGGCATGCAAGCTTAATACAACAGTTCTCTATTAACTGGTATACCTTTCGCAGAAAAGAAAAATACAATATAATCACAATTCTAGATATGACCCCAACAGCAGAAGTACCAGGGTGCTAGATCAAAACTAGCAGCACATGTTAAGGATCTGCTGTAAACAAGAGAGAAATAATGATGGACCTTTTTTTAAAGTGCTTAGCTTTCTTGCATGGCATGGCAGCGTTATAACGTCCACTATGGAAACAAACTTCCCTGCTTCAGAGAACATGTTTCAGTATAAGGTTGCACAAAACCAGATACCTATTCGTGAAAATGTCTATAGGACCCATGTGAACTTTACCTAGTCTATGCTAAGCCAGGGAATAACTCACAAACTTTCAAAAGAAGTTCTATTACCAACAGCAGCACTAAATAGGTCAGCTAAATATTGGTGCCGCCAGGTTCTGCAAAATAAAGCAAGTGAACTGACCCTAGAGAAGGAGTGTAGTCGGCTCCAATACCAGCCTGGAGCAGGTTTTTGTAGAAGGGCGAGTTTGGTCCATTCACGAGCAGGTGACTCAGTATTGACATGGCAAATGACTCTTGTGTATCTGTGATGCTGGGAAGTAAAACAAACCAGAGCAGAAAAACCATGAATGCCTTAACACTGTGCAGCAGCTAAATCAGCAATTTATGCAAGTAAAGATACCAAAACAAGGCATAGTAGCAGTGACGTGAACTAAATAAAGCAGCATGCACAACATCAGGCTTCATCAGACATCATTCAGAATAAAAGAACAAGAGCAGAAAACCGTAGAGCAGAGAACCTGATAAAGCAAACTCTTAGCAAAGATCATCCATAAAGATCATCCAAGAGTGTATCAAAAGGACACTAGAGTGTGTGGGGACACCTTCGTCCCCTGCGTTCGCTTTCCCGCAACGCACTAGTTCGCGTCGCAGCGACACCAGCGCCACAAACTGCGTGTTGCTGCGCGCGCGCGGGGAGCGACGGGGTCTCTTCTCCCTGGGACCGGGATAGCGAGCGGACGTTTAGCTCGCGGCTCCACTCTTCGTCGACGGGCGCCTCTTGGTCGGAACTTGCTCCCGCCAAGCCCGTCCCGTCTGGCCTCGGAGTTTTCCCCTTGCCCTAACGTGGGCGAATGCTCACTCGTAACCGTGCTGGTGAGTCGGACATCCTCGATTCCTCAGTGTATTTTGTTGCTAGCTGGCGTTATTGTTGTTATAGCAATAAATACCTTGTTTGTGTCAGCCAGTGTGTCGTTCCTTTGTTCCCGCAGAGCAAGGCCCGCCGTGGTCGCCGTGCGCTCGGTAGCGCTCACGACCACGGGGTGGGGTCCGCGCGGTTTTGAACTGGGTCAGCCGCGGTTAAATGGGGAGAACGGATTTATCTCCCCCATTTTAAACCCCACAAGTGAATTTTGATTATGATTACATGTCAAAGAAGGTGGGTAAGATACGATTAGGCCACTCAGCTAGGCTCCAGAGTTTTCATTTGTTTGCAAAATGCAGAAGCAGAATAAAACCACCGGCAGTATTATTGGCACTCATGTGAGCTACTACATAATAGAGTGTACAGGAGAGCTCATGTTACATTGCTCCTTTGCCTTGATAACCTGGCTTGAAGGAACTCTTAAATCTCCATATGAAGCTAGTCTACATTGATAAATTCCAAGACTGACAGACATTTCGAGAATATTAAATGTACAGATTTTGACAAAAACAGAACTTAGTGGAAACATACCCACAGTAATACCCTTGTCACACGGGCAGTTTCAATGCCCATTGAATCAGTTGTCATCGAACTCAATGGGGATCTGCCAATGCCACACAGTGGTTTTCAATAAGCATTGTGAACTCATCCATTGTGTATTGCGGGGATCGGCTCAATGGAGGTTTGTGAATGGCCATTTGAATCTCAAGGGCCCTTGAGAACAGCCTCGCACTCACCATTTGTTGAAAAAAAATTCAAAATAACAAAAAATTGTTTTTTACATTAACGAATTTAAATCCAAGTTAATTTGTTCCCCAAAAATTTTTTATTCAGTAGTCAAAATGACAACCTCGCAGACAGTCAGATGTAAACAAGCCGATGCCTCTTTGTTTCACTTGTTTTTGCCTCTTAGCATGCTTTGCAATGGCAAAGGGTGACAAGTGTGTCCTAAGTGCTGCAATGACAGTAGCTATGAACGTGACAAAAATGGTCTAGAAGGTCATTGATCTGTGGCAGCTTTGCCAGTGAGTAACACATGCTCCCATATCGAAGCGCACATCGTTACCCATTGTCACTCCATCACCAGCTGTCTGTGGACTGCGTCAAACTGTGAGGTATTTGAACAGCTTTTCCTGAGCAACTATCAATTAAAAATTAGACTTACTTCAATACAAGATGCAATTCAGGTTTACTGCTTCATTTCATGTTTTCATTACATACTGCTACGCCTAGCACCATCTGTCTAATCTCATGCTGACTACTCAATGATCCCTGAAATTCTCCATGTGGCTGTGGAGCATCTGATGGACCTCGAAAATTTCATGGTTAACGAGCGCAAAAAAGACAAAGACAAAGAGAAGAAGACGACAACACGTCTTCTCTTCGTCTTTTTTGCGCTTGTAAACCATGAATACGGACCAACTAGCCCAACTTCTTACGTTAACTGGAAAATTTACTGACTCAATGGGCATTCAGGCAGCCTTTGTGCAGGGGTAGAACTTGCCACATGCTTATGCACACCATGTGTGGTGATGATTTTGTGACAAGCAAGTTGACCAGCTGAGCCTCGTAAATTGTCTGGTAAGCAATAACACTCAGAGCAAAATGAAAAAAGATATACTTTGTAACCTGGACAGCTACCTTAAGGGTGATGTTTGGATACTAATAGAGTGCAAATCACAAAAACAATGAAAGCAAAAAAAAAAGTTGACAGTGGTGCAGTCACAGGCAACCAGCCAAAGGAAGGCACACATCCACAAATCATCACACGTGATGTCATGAACTCACTACAGAGGCACAAAAGGCAAACCAGTTATTAACGTACGGGTCCCTTGGGTAACAAAAACAATGCTCTGCATCAAACAAATATGGAAATAATAGCATTCAGAGTCTGTTTAGCCAGCAGCCAAAGCTGTAAGCTAAGTGCACAAGCAGTATATTGTCACTCTCAGTGAACATGCAGAACATTGACTAGGTACCTATAACTCCAGTTTCTGGAAGCAATCAGATGATGGCTGAAACTATCTCTGGCATCCCTTTACACTGTAAGGGGCATATCAACTAATTATTAGCTATAGTAAGGAGCGAAGTGTCGCTACTGAGCTGATACATGTAGATGACATAGCATTCCTCTTAATGCTAAACATGCCATGGGAAAGCTTAACCGAATAGAGAAGATGAAATGAAAACGCAATCATAGTATAAATGAGTAAATACTGAAACAAGTGAACTCACTCATTCATGGCGTAAGTGACTGCAACTGTTGACTGCTTCTCAGGATTTGCAGCCAATGGGTCCGGTACGCAAGTCATGTTCGCAGTTCTCTGCAGTGCATGTCCATTCATTATTTTCATGCAAAGGAGGGCTGTGTAGCCTAGCTAAACTGAAAAAAGAGAAAGCTGCTCACAGGTTCCTGCCACCTTGGCTCCGGTGGTACAATGTGGCTCCTGTCTACCTTCTCAAACTTTGACAGAGCCAACTCATCAATCAGTGACAGGGTCTTCTCCAGGGGGAAGTTGCCATAGGTTAGGAACCTGACCGTTACACACAAAAAAAATAAAATAAAACTTCAGTCAGACGCTACAGGCTGACAGTTATTTCTCCCCCGAGACCAAGGCCTACACAATGAGTTTGTGTTCTTTAGTGCACAAATATACCATTAGGAGGCACAGAGAACAAATCCGGTTCCCACTACGACCAATAATACATGATGACACACAAACCTGGCATTACTTGGGTGGTAATGTTTCTTTTGAAACTCCTTAAGTTGCTCCCAGGTAAGTTCCGGAATGGAAAGTGGGTGCCCACCACTGACATGACCATACACACCACTTGGGCACAGCTTGTTGACAATGGCCTGATTGAAGTCATTGCTCGGATTGGACTGCAAAGAGGCCACGAATGAAATGTAGTATATTCTAGCCACAGACACAGTGAGTTCAGAACAGTGCACTAAGACATAATGGTGCAAACTTTCCTGCACGCAGCATGGTGGCAAAGCTAAAGCCATTCCAAAATTCACTTGAGGCAATTAGTTAATTAAGCAACAGATGCAAGACATGAAAGAGCACTTCTGCCAGATGCACACAGCCATCTGCTTTTAGCACAAAAGGCGCATCATTAAAGTTTGCAGTGAATAACATATCACGCAAAGTGCCTAGTGTAGTTGTATTCGTAAAAGCAGACAACTAGGTACACAGTAAAATAATGTGAATAAAACATAATGAAAAAATAATGAAAATAAGCCCCATGCATAAATGTGCAATGAGCTTTATATTAAGCCCCGAACTACACACACACCAAAACAGAAGAGGCACGTCAGATACGAAGCACTTCATTCAATTGCATGATCCGTTTTTAAGAATCTCACTTCTGGACTGTGACGCCAAAGTAATACATCACCAACCTGACAACCATGTAATGAGCATAAGTTAAATCAAGCACTAGCATTACAGTTTACTCAAGTAAAAGCGAATGAAGTTAGCACAAAATGAATTTACAAATATAGACTTGCATTGCAAGTGGCTCGCTCATATTCACTTGCTGCATATACCATTCCTGCAACAAGCCTGCAGTCTCTTCAAACAAATGAAGGAAGTATTCCTACTTCCACGCAGTTAGTCAACACTCAAAATAGCATGTACTGATGACATTCAGCAGGAGAACCCTCCTAAATATGCTGTCACAACTGTGCAGAAGCATGTGCACATAAAAATGGGCAGAAATGCATTGCGCAAATAATGCAATCACTCTCAAAAGTTTATGGGATGTGAATTCACAAAATAAAAATTATTTCTGCGTTGCCTCACTAGGCAGTCAGCTGCTATTCATTCCAGCAGATACAGCATGCATGTCCAGTGCTTCTATGCCTTTCATTTAATTGCTTCGCTTTAATGCTCAGAAATAAATTTTTTCCATGAGCCCATACCACATAAACTTTGTGAAGAATGGCATGACAGAAAAAGATGAGGACGAGAGGTATCACACATACCCACAAGCGCCAACTGTCAACTTTATTATGTGGCTGTCAAACCTCTGAATATGTACAAGAATACATACAATGTGTGTGTGTGTGTGCGTGTGTGTGCATGTGTCTGTGTGTGTGCGTGCATGTGTGATAGCTCTCGTCTTTTTCTGCTGCGCCATTCTTCGCTTAACATGTGTCTCCAACTCGCCTAAACCTTCATGCTTCTATCCTGTAATCTTTTGTCCATGACCGTATGTTTTCTAAAACTGTGGTAGCCACTGGTGGTGATGATGCAACACCAGCATTTCTAACACCTCCTTCAAGCGACAATTTTCTAACAAGAACTGTTAAATAACAGATTTCTGATGGTGTGCACACTGTTTTCTCACAAGAAGTAAAACCTCATGATATTTGTCATCTATGACAAAAACCAACTGAATTCCACAAGGCGTCATGTCAGCACACTGGCAAAAGGCATCACAGCACTTCCCAAATGCCTAGCATTCTGTAACTTTGCCCATTTCAGCTGATAAGCTATCTTTATCCCGTGCTAACGATGCAGGCAATAAGTTTAACAAAAATATCACCCTCAGCAATACCAAATGCCAAGTATCACTCTTCTGTGAAGTAACGAACAAACGAACATAGCAGGTGTTATGGTATCTTTTTTTTTTTCATATCATGCAACTAACCATTTTTAGTTCTGTACTGCTTAAAGTCTCAGATACTGGCAATGCGAAAAACCTGTTCCAGATGGCTTTCAAGTGCGCATCTCTGTCACCTTGTTGTACAACTCTTGAATTTCTCAATAGTGCAGCGTCAGTGCTGACCAGTGAGTCGCTCAGCCTCACATGACAGCGTGCAGCAGAGAAATGGGCAAGAATATTCACCAGCACACAAAGCACAGAACAATGAAACAGCCGTATGGTAGGCTGCTCCCCAGAGCACACCTCAATCATTATGGTTAGCTCAAAGTGCTATGTGCTGCTAAGCACAGATGTGAGAAGGGTGCACATCTCTGCTCACCCTAAAATGTGTTTGAACCATTACATCTTCCAATTCAGGTTCTTTATCCTTTCTACAACTGCCCATTACCCCTCCTTCATCTTAGGTAGCATACAGAGCTGTGCAAGCTGCAGGGATTGTAGCAGATCCAAGACTACAGCCAAGCAGACGACTGATACACTCTGCACATAAGCCGTGTACTTTGCCACACTAATCACCACACTCCTCATACAGTGCCGAGTGACTGGCTGGCCAACACATATTTAATGCTATGGATCTTAAAAGCTATGGCAGGAGGTTCCCATGAGACAACATGGTGTTCCGGCAGGCACCATATTATTGAGGAGGTCACAACTAAAACTAAAACCTCAACTAAAACAACTAAAGCCTCCAAGTAAGGAGCAGGTGTCCAAGTAGGGGCAGGTGTTCCGCGATTTGTTTACAGCCTACAGGGCACTGGGCCTAATGACATTATTTCGAACACAAGTACTCTCCAGTGCCCACGAAGCAAGGTGATGAGAGGCAATCACCTGCACATTTAACTTCCATAATCTTGCACTGCCACGGTTACCTGCATTGGTGCTCTCTGCAACTGATGCCCCGTGAAAAATCTCTACACATCACTCGTATCAACGCCACTATGGCCACCATGTTTGAGACAGGAACAAGGTGAAAACCTGCAAATTCCTCTAATCCACTTATCGCCACCCGCTTCAACTAGCACTATGGGAAGCTACACATGGCACTCCTTCATAGGACCCATAACAACACGCGCGAGCCATTTATAAGATAAGGTGTGACAGGAGGTATCAAGGTTTTAGTTTTTTCTCCCTGTCAGTTTGTAATCATCTGGTATAAGAAGAAAAGCAATGGTCACGTTTATGTTACCCTTAATCACCCCTATACCAGCTACAAATGCAACCACAAAAATAAAGATTACATAAATGCCATTCCAACTATTTTCAGCATGCATCACATCATTGAAGCTTCAGTTCACAAGTGTTGAAACATTTCCGTATGGCCAGGCCTAATGTGACGAGCGCATTCATGTCTAGATAAAGACCTAGCAAACACAAAAATAAAGTTATGCTCTTGTGCATGTGTAACATTTCAGTGTTTGCAGCAAGTTATAACTTTTAGATTTTAATTGTAATTTTTGCAGCATATGGTGCCAGACCTTTGCTATGCACCTTTAAAATAAAAACCTTTGATTTTCTGAACTGCACTTACAAAGACTCCTTTCATTTCATTGTACACAACACCCTTGATGATAATGGGTGTAGACTTGTCCTTAGGATCAGTGTGCTCAAGCCTCCATCCCTCCTGCCTGCAATGAATGAAATATCCTTTAACAAGAAATATTGTTTCGCTGCTTCCACTCAGTCACAGGTCAACCGGTCTTAGAAAGTAATTCTAAAGTTCAGCACAATCATTCAGAGAGACAGAGAATGAAGCTATCTGCTAACCATTTTAACTCTTTCCTTACTGCGCCCACTGAGCATCGTTAGCCCACTAATGATGATTTCGCACACCAATTTCGAAACCTTCTGAGTTGCTTACGGCCACGCTGCATGCCTGGCTTGTAGTCAAAGAACCAAAGTTTCGTTTCCAATGTAATTTTCTTTTGTCCCACAAGGCAGGATTTTTTAACGCACAGCAAAGGCGTGAAGACACAGTACTGCACTCATTGCCCACTAACGACGACTTCGCCACTCGACTTCGGAGCCTTCTACGTTGCTTACGGGCATGCTGCATCATCTGGCTTGTAATTAGACAAATAAATTCTTTTTTTATTGCAAACCAGAACTTTTTGATCACGTTCCGAAGGCATGATAGTGCCAAAGTCACTTGACGGGCTCTCTAAAACGTCGCAAATCTGAGGACTCAACTTTGTCTGCAATTGATTTTATCATCAACCTGAGCAGCAGTGCGTCTGAAGATATTGCCTTTTCCCCACGATTCAGTTCTCAGATCGGCAACAACAGAAACTAGCCTGGAACACAGGTGCCCGCGCTCCAGTGCCCAACTATACAGTTTCCAGTTATTATTTTGTAGCAAGAATACTATTCAGAAGTTTGATTTCTTCATAGATAGTGGCCAATAGAATATCAAAACACTTTGCATATTTCAGAAAATTTTTGATATTTTTTCTTTTCAGATACAAGTGCATCTTTACGAGTTTTGTTCAATCTTTTTTTTCGGCAAATTAAATCACCTGTTGCAACGTGCAATTCGTTATTCAATCTTATATGCCTAGAAAGCACATTTATTTAGCTTTGTTTTCGTGCATTGGATTAAACTTTAAATGCAATAGATTTACAGAAAAAGAAAAGCTACAAAAACCTAGAAAAAAAGTCATGTTCCCCTCGGTAAGGAAAGAGTTAACTTCCACTGAGCTTTTCAGTGGATACCAAAGAGGTTATACATGTGATAGACAAGGTTTGCTAGCATATACAAGAATGAGAGAGTTGAAATGAAGGCACATTAAAAAGCAGCAAAACAAAAAAAAAGTAGAAGCACAAAAGAAAAAGTAATATCAATACTAGCCCTAAAAGGCACAGGTATGCTAATAGATACATGTCGTCAAAATCTCTTTATCACATTTTTAGTAGTAAGCCCTTCAAGCCTCACTAGTAAAAGCATCATGTGTGCAATGTTTCATTTAATACTCTGAATATTCACACAAACTAGCCACCACAAAGCAAGCATTATCCCAAAACCGAATTTACAAAAGACAAAGCAAGCCACAATACAGCTTGGCAATTCACCACACTATTACAAAGCATGCTGATTGAAGTTAATGACAACTAACAAGCAGTTAACAATAAAATGATGTCAGCATGCACCTAAGCAACAGGTTCTCAGTTAAAGCAGATGGAAATCGCACTCAGATTAATCCCTCATCTTGTGCTTTATTGCTGAAACCCAACTTACATGAAGTCCAACTTTGAAAGTTGCGGAAAGAACACTGCATCTAAATAAACACGTAAGAGGTTTTCATAGTCCTTGATGTTCTGTGTTGAGAATGGATAGAATGTCACATCACAGCCTGCAAGAAAAAAGAAAGCTATTACTCTAAATTGCCTTCCCATCAGTGTGCTGATGCAAAACATCGAAAACCAGATATCTGTGTGGGTTCCATTTATCACCAAACATAAGCACTTTCTAAACACCCTGGAAAAAAATAGCTTTAGAGCTCCATTTTGAAGACCCCTCATGCACGGCTAACACAAAGACACGGAGTACTTCGCAACAAAGGCAACAAAGGTGCAGTGAGGAGGAATCTGAACTCGTCTTTTTGCCGCGGGAAATCAATCTGCACGTTCCGAGCATTCTTAGAAACCTTGATATATTGCCCTGTGTGGCCGATTTCCCTAATTAAATCGAATTAACGTCCGACTCAGCCTTTTTTTTTTAATTCTCCCCGTATGGTGGGCGGAGTCGACCAACACGTGGAGTGCCTTTCAGCCAGCTCCGTGGCGGCTTGCCGCTCTGCCATTGGCGGAGTAATACGTAGTAATCCGTAGTAGCAAATAGTCTGCGCGTATTTTTATTTCTGCGGGCTTATTTTGCGGCTATATTATCTGTGAATGAAACTATTTATTCACAGAAACCTAAAAAACAAAATAAAGCGAAAGCAAAGCGTCCACGGAGCTGGCTGAAAGGCACTCCACACGTTGGTCGGCTCCGCCCACCATACGGAGAGAATTCAAAAAATAAAGGCAGGAGCCTGACGTTAATTCGATTTAATTAGGGAAATCGGCCACACAGGGCAATAAGTCGGAAGTTTCTAGGAATGCTCGGAATGTGTAGATCGAGTTCCCGCGGCAAAAAGACGAGTTCAGATTCCTCTTCGCTGCACCTTTCAGCCTCAAGCATAGTGCACCTCCAACAGCTGCTACATGCTTGGGGAAACAAGCTCAGTGCTTGTAAGCTTACATGCTAGGTGAGAACTTGCCTGTCATTGCATTCATGAATGTGGCCAGGGACCGGTTGTGCATCTTCATGAAGGGGTCCCGGCAAGGGTACTTCTGTGAGCCACATAACGTGAGGTGCTCAAGAATGTGGGGTACTCCAGTGCTGTCTGTCGGCAGTGTTGAAAAGGCCACACTGGAACAAATGTTTGCCAGTTTCATAGCCGGGACTTCACAGAGTGCCATAAAACTGCATATCAAGACAGTGCTATTTGGTGGAGAAGCTACTGCTATCACTTCTTTACCTCAAGGAAGGGTAGTGTGCAAAGGGCAAAAGCATCTGAAATGGCTAAGCTGCTTGAGTGCACGGAAGATGATTATGCGGACTTTGTACTACAACTTGGTGAAGAGCTAAGAAAAAGTTGAATCCTGCTTTATGGATGAGATCATCATTACTTTTCTCATTGTTAAATTTTTTGCATACTAGACTCAAAAGCATGTTTTCCTTACTGACTCAAGAGCAGGCGCACATTAGATCTGAAGGCATGGTAGAGCTGGGTAAACATGGCATATTACTACAAAATTACATGAATGCAAATTCATCAGTATCAATTCGTCATGTCATTTGTTCAAACTTCTATGTCTTGTATGACGACGGCACCAAAAAGATGACCTAAGCTCTAAATTTCATGTGAAATATGTTTTTTACAAATTGATGCAGTATGCACAAAGATGTGGCTTGTAGGAAGAGAAACCGCAAATTTCAGTTCAGCACAGGCAATGATATTTGCATTGCTTAGACTTGTTCAGCTACAAGTAAAATAGTTCCTCCTAAATGAATATTACTCTCTTAAGAAAACTTGCCCAAAATTACAACAGAATAATATAACACATATAACTTCAAAAGAAATTACAATTACTCATTTCACAGGTACACGACTAATTTTATCAATAGCCTAATAGGTGCATGAGCAATGCAATAAAAAAGAAATTTCCCTAACAGGTATGTTGCAGTTTAAACAAAAGATCTCAGTTCAGGTCAGATAAAACAGGCAATGGTGGTCTGACAACTACTTTTGTTTGCAATTAAACTTCAAGAAAGGCAGCAAAACATGTCTAGGCAGTCATCAACTACTGTTTCCTCATAAGTGTCACCATTTTATTGCAAAAATGATTTCCCCAGAGGAGAAAAATAACATTTTTTTTGCAACTTTAATGAGTTTCACAAAAACAAAATTTGTAAGGTTCTTGATGCCTCATCTGCCCAGGCTTTTTTATTACCATGCTTTGATAAGTATCTTTAACAATATGACGAGGAAAAAATACAGCGCTTTGCTTCAACAACAGACTTGTAACTGGATGAAATTTAACATTGCTTAAAAGACATATAAACGTTAACTCTGATGCTAATTGTTCTTTATAGCCATCATGTTTCCATACAGTTCCAGTAAAAGATTTGCTCTTCTATAACAATAAGTGCTATCTGCAATAAACCTTACACTTATAATCAGTCTGAAAACTTGGCACTTGCCAATTTTTGAACAAAAGAAAATCCAGAAGTACGAAAAAAAGTACAAAACACACACACACACACACATATATATATATATATATATATATATAATCGTACTTCTGAATTTTCTTTAATTGGTGACTTGTAATAAATTACATTTTCTTGTAATTTTGTAAGTAATCGATTTTTTCATATGCTAATGTTCCATATAATTCAATTACTTTTTCCTTAAATCGCTACTAGTAATCAGTTACTTTTTTCCAAAAACAAGTTGAAACCAACAGTAGAGATTTGAGAACTTCAAATTGGTGGCAAACACTGGTGCGAGCAGACGTATTTCCTTCATGACAGAGCAACAATGAAGCGGCTGTGGAGAAGCATCGCGGGCCATCATGTCCGGGCCACCATCGGGTCCCTGCCGTCTCCTTATGGCAGTTCCCATTCAAAGAAATCTTGAATGACCGCTCTGTAGGGTCATTTTTGTCAGATTGTCAGATGGCACCGTAACTTACCTTCCACTATGCTAAAGCGCGGATATAGCCCGAAAAGGCACATAAAGCAAGGATCCTGTTGAAACCCACACTATTGCTAGAGTCTTTTGTAGTATTGGATGGAAAAAATATGTCGACCATGTAGGTTTCTATTGTGGAAAAAATAACAGCGCAGCAAAGACGAGGATGAAAAGACACACAAAAGGTACAGACACGGCACTGTGTCAGGCTAAATGGGTGACTAGGGGAGGGCAGCGTCAGTAGCTCCACCAGCTGTTGGCTGACGAACTGAACCATCCAGCCTATGGTTCCACACCACACGCCGCATCTCAAGACGATGGACTTACCCTCATCGTCTTATCACAGCGCCAACAACAACAAAGCGCAGCACTTTGTAGAGCACTTAGACATCAGAATCAAAGCATTGCGCAACTACAAACTAGTGAGTAGAATGTCCATAAGTTATAAACCTCTTTTTCCTCCAGTGCATACGAGAGCGTTCAGTGTAAGTGCTGACTGATGTCTTTGCAAGGAAACGTGAAAAAATAAGCAACAACTTCAAAAACAACTCCTTCTGAAAATTACCAATGTGCAACAAAATATCAAGCAAGCCGGACTAGTTAATTGCAGTCAGAGTATATTTGTGTTATGGTAATACAAGTTGGAAGAAAAATACCGCAATAGCAATCGATTATTTTTCTGTACTTGGTCAGATACTTTTCTGGTGAATACAAGGGGGGTACTGCGCACAAAAAGACAAGGACAAGAAGATAACACAACAAGCGCAGACTCGCGACTAACTTTATTTGAAAACACGACACTCCTTTTATAGTTTCAAAACTGTCACATCACACACATGATGAAACCAAAAACCTGTCTTCATTGTGATACAGTTTGATAGAAGGGTCAAACTGTATCACAATGAAGACAGGTTTTTGGTTTCATCATGTGTGTGATGCGACAGTTTTGAAGCTATAAAAGGAGTGTCGTGTTTTCAAATAAAGTTAGTCGCGAGTCTGCGCTTGTTGTGTTATCTTCTTGTCCTTGTCTTTTTGTGCGCAGTACCCCCCTTGTATTCACCATGATTGACCGACTAGCCCAACAACGTACGCTCTTATACTTTTCTGGGACTGTAACTGACCACTGTAGTCAGTTACATTTCAGACAAAGTGATAGTAATTGCAATCGGTTACTTCTGTAATGTGTACAAGATTGATCATTAGGCACCTCAGTTTCATGTAGGTTATAGCATAACTACACTCGTAAAAAAAAACAATGATGAAAGCATTGTATTTTCCTTGCACACAATATTGTGTCATTTTGTTATATCATTCAAGATATTATTATAATGTATGGATATATAGTATATGTATGTTATACTGTAAAACACTGTAATGTGCTTCATCTGCATCAGGGCAGCAAATATGCCCATGGCATTTTGCTGCCAGTATTTCACTAGCAAACAGAAATACAGAGAAATTATTTTTATATTTAATAACCAATGACACTCAATCTACTGGCAAACGGACCTTCTGCAGGGCAGAAGCTTCCTTTAAGAGCAAAGTTTGATGTGTTTTTTTTTCCTCACATCAAAATACTAAATTCAACAATGATCAAAGAGGAATTAGTGCATATTATGCAAGAAAAAAATTCATAGTAAAAAGATCTTAATTTTCGTGCTGTAAACCATCAAAGTATGAAAATTTTTAAACTCCAAAAGTACACTTGTCACCTTCTCAGAGGGTGACCGGACTCATTTAAATAATATATATATGCTAGAACAAAAACACCTACAACCATTTTCTGCATAGAAATATGAAATTGATCAAAATACTTTGGTTAATTTCTTTGTGCAAACACATTCAGCTACCTAGCGCTAAATTTTACCTGGAGAAATATTCATGGAACCACAATTACCTACTTTATCACCATCCTTTCTAAACAAGGTCCGTAAATCTACCATTAATGCACTATGCAAAGCAATTGTACAAATTTCTCTCTTTTTTTTTTGCCGTCCCTCATAGCCTGAGTCGCTTTGGGACGTTAAACCCAATAAAACCAAATTTCTCACTTTGCGTGACATGTATATAATCAATTTAAAGAGTATTTGTTCACATAAAATTTTTACTTTCACTGCATTCTTGCTTACTTGTTGCTGGACTAAGCAGAACTGCAAGTGTCTAATTTGTGGAAATGGTATAAATATAGTCGGCAGACTACAATGACAGGCTAGCTTTAGCATTGTAGTGAACTAAAACAATAAAGCAGACATTGTATCTCAGTTTTTTCATGTCTCGCGCAATCTATAGGCCCACTTTGACATCACAGTTATCGTTCAGCTGTAGAAACTAAAGCTGAAACAGAATAAGAAAGAAATTCGATTGCAAATTATTTAGTGGTCGTAGGAGAATACCGCATGGTAATCCATGTATCACTGTATCATAATGCCTTACGCATCATTACAAAGAAGAAAACACGCACCCAAAAGTTAGGTAAGTGTCTGTACTCCTTCAAAGAGTTCAGCCTGTAGGACATCCACATGGTGGATCAAATTCAAAGATACAGAAGACACACAGACGACATTGATAATTGTCTCATCCTTTGATACATTAGCCCACTATGGTGACATCACACTAAATAAATACATAAAACCTAGACCATCTTCAATCCCTCTGCTTAACTTTAACAGCAAGTTCACCTTTGTTAATTACATAAGTGTAGCAACCAAATCATGCCGCCAAAAATACTACACAACTGAGGTCATACAAATGCCATACCCCTGTGCTCATGGGGTATGGCACTGATCATTACTACTAATATCAGGTACACTGATATACTAATATCAGTGTTCCTGATATTAGTAGCACCAGGCACAGTGCATGAGCATGTGCCTAAAACTTAATTTGCTGCATTTTTTACAAGACTGCATAAGCACTTCCGACCCATTCACTAAAGGCCCCAACCAATGCTCTGTCACTGCTGGAACAGTGCTGCGATACCACTGCTCCAATAGTTCCAGCGCACACTCGAGCACACCAACACACACAACGGTTAGAGTAGGCCATGTCAAACGAAACATCAAAGGCAAAATAACTTGCTTTTTTGAACAAGTTAATTCATTCCTTCATTCATTCCGCCTTACGGCGGAATTAACGAAGGAATGAAGGAACTTTTGCTTGCGGCTCTGCCTATTCTTAAACTAGGAGACGACTTCTTGTGGCTGCCGTAGAAGCTACGAGCGCGAGCCGTCAGCTTAGACACCTGTGTAGTTAGCTTGAGCGCGCGTGAGAACAGCGCGCCCGTGAAAGCCGTCCCCTCGCGCAGCGCCACAAAAAGTTGTCCCCGAGTATAATCGCGTACGTTCTCTAATGCAGTCGCTTATGCAAATTCCTCGAAACAAAACATTCCTTTCTCTGGATCTGATAAACTCGTTTCACTCACCTGAAGAGGTTGTTCCGATCGTCGCGAGCAATGTGAAGAAAATCGGCGCCCGTCTTATCGTGCAAAAGACGAACAGCAGCAAGGTGCAACTCCTTAACTTCTTCAACCTGTGCCAAAAGAAGAAAACAAAGAGGCAATTAACACCAGCGCGCGTGCATCCGCACTGCAACGAGCTCTTGAAACCTCTTCCGCATTCACCTGGCGCACGGTACACCCTGCGATCGTGTCCCCCGGCTTGTATTCCAAGGCTTGTTTGACCGCAGCTGCATGATTCCATCGCTGCACATTTGTCCTGAAACAAAGTTAAATCAGGATACACCGCAAGCATGCGGACTTCAAGAAGCTCGTGACCTCTCGAGAGCGACTGAATGCGAGAACCGATATGTGAGGCGTCTTACCGCGCTTGCAGCCTCCTGAAACTCGGACACAAGCGTCTGAACATCTTTCGGCCTCACACAGGAAGCCTTAGGATATTATTCAAGTCGCTACTATTGAAACGATTCACTGTAATGAACCGCGTGCTTATCTACGAAGGAAACATGTGCGAAGCTGCCCTGTCGGATACAGAGAGGATTGCAGATCCAATCCCAGCAGCCAGTCATCTTACTACCAGTGCATAGGGCTAAAGCAAGGAATGCACCTAGGGAAACAAGCTCTCCTAGAGTGGCGCTGCCGGCGTTACTTGCCTAGACCTCTAGACAACACAGGGCGCTTCTTTCACCGCTTCAAGGCTTCAAGCTTCGAGCACGGATAGCTGTCACGACGAACTCGGCCCACAGACAGAAAATTTGGTTTTGTCTTCTTATCTAGAACTGTATGTGTGTATTCGCTTGTAATGAATCACGACATAAAATCGGCCAGGCATGAAGTCAACAGACATACGGAAACCTGACTCTCCGGGGTGGTACGAACTGGTACCAGGTAGTGCGAAACAAAACTGCGCGAAGACGACGGGACAAAAGAAAAGCGTAGAAAGAGAAGTTTATTTTTTCTGTTTTAACATAGAAAATACAAAACAAAACAGATCAACTTAATTCTCTGATCAGTCAAGCACATGCGCAGTGACGCAGCACTGAGCACATCAGTAATGCAGTAAAAATGCCGATACTCGACCGCCGCGCAGGACGATAAAAAAAAACGACAAAAGAAAGGCACGAACACACACACACAAAGCGCAGACTTCCAACTGACTTTATTTTGTAAAAGCAGGGTGCTTATAAAGGCAATCACAGCAAACTAGGAGACAAGCAGAAGCAACGTGCGAATGGCAATGACAGGGTAAACAAGACCACGTGTGAATTACGACGCATGAAAAGTTCGGATGTGTTCATCTAAGAACTTGATTTCCTGACATGAAAGAGATAAAGAAGGTGCGCTAACACACTTATCACCCCTTTTAGAAATGAAATAGGCCTCGATGACTTCTCTTTCGGTTTTTGTTATGGCCTTTGAATGGAACTTTGTTTTTGCCAGGTAAGGAGAACAGTTTTTGGTGTCGCAGCTCTTACAGTGCAAGGGTAGATTGCTGCCGGTGCCACTGCTAAGGGATCGCCTGTGCTCTAAAGTGCGTTCATTAAAACAACGGCCAGTCTGGCTTATGTAGGAACGACCGCATGACAAAGGTATTTCATAAACAACTCCGGAAACACATTTTGTAAACTTGTTCCGGTGGTTCTTCTTGCAAGTGGTGGGTTCTTTTCTTGTTCCAGCCAGTAGAGGGCACAGTTTTTTCAGCTTGCAGGGAGCCATGGGCGTCCGGAGGGGGGGGGGGGGGGGGCAAGGGGGGGCGGTTGCACCCCCCTGGAAAATCACTCACTCGAACCGTGAGTGATGGCCGCACGCCAGGGGCGGTGGTGCGCTCAGTCAAAAGGGTAAAAGCAGCCCCGCATGGTCACATCTGCGAAATGCCGCGTCCGGGCGTGCGTCGTTCCGCCGTTTTCAAACCACGCCATCGTTAGCTCTACTGAAGGGCGACCTGTTCCAGACATACAGCGGCACCGGCGAGCATGTGTTTCGAGCCGCCTTGAGATGGGTGTCTTTTTCTTTGATCTCTAGAGAGATAGCGACACGGAGGCAGACAGTGCACGGGGCATCTTGTTTTCGCCTATCGTTACGCCGGTCACCGATGAATTCTTAAGGAGGGAAGGACAAATCAGCCGTGTCCACCCCTGCTTTGTCGGGCTGCTCAGGGGCAAGCGGGCGATGAGTTGGCGCCGCCGCCGCTCGCTGTCTCCTCCGATCCACGGGTAGCGCAGTTCGGTAGAAGCGCCGCTTTCAGAATCTCCGGCAAAGGGGATTAGCTGCTTTTGTTCACGGCGACGCAGTCTCCCAAGGCGCCCCCACACCAGCGTTCTTTGCGTCTTCTGCGAAAACCAGCGCCTTTGGTCAACGCAGCCCGATGGCGCCTGCCTGGCTCGCCTGTCACCTCTGGCTGGGCCTCAAATCACAACAGCGCCCATGTACTGTGCGTGTCAGTGCATGGTAAAGAGACCCAGGTGGTCGACATTACCCGGAACTCTGTACTACTCCATCCCTCATAGCCTGAGTCGTTTTGGGGCTCTGAACCCCATAAAAACACAAAAACAAATTTTCCGACCGGAGTGGCGAGTGTCCCTTCCCCTCGGAAGTTGCACGGCATTCCTTTCACCCCCAAAGTGCGCATTCGGGGATACTGTGGCAACTAAGCCCTCGCACGTGTGCGCGCCTCTGATTTTGTGCTTGGGTGTTTTTAGTGGCCGGTTGTCAGCGAAGCTGAGAACAACCAAGACAGCGGACGAGAAAACGACGAGCGGCGAGCAGTGTGTGTGGGGTTGCTCGACTGTGCGGATGCGCAAGCAAGATGGAGCGAGGTGTATGAAGCTGCAAGCGTGCATTTATCTTGTAAATAAGTTTTCGTTGTATATATAGTCATCTTTTGTTTTCAACGTACGCGTTCAACAGTTTTTCCAATCAATGTGTATGATGAGTGTGCACCGAGAGCGTGTAATGAAGCACAGAAGTGAATTTATCACACGTGTAATTACGCAATTCGCCCAGAAAAATCCGAGGCGCCTACAGTTGCTGTTCAAGGAAGACTGACTGAGTGACTGTAGTTGCGTGTTTGCGAACATATTGTGCTGTGTGCTGGTCATCAATCCGGGTGAGTCGAGAACCTGTATGCAGGAAGACTAAGCACTCTTCTCCACGAAGTGATATAGCATCTTTTTGCATTTTTTATTAATTTTAGTTGTTTCTTCGTTGATAAACTCCAATGTACCTCTCCTAGCCGCGCTTTAATTTGCTGTTTGTAATTTTTCTTTCATGTGTGCATTTTGTTTAATTTTTATTTATATATAAATAAATAAATTTACTCCACAAATAGCGCCTTTTTGCTACGAACATACCCCCCCCCCCCCCCCCGGGGCACCAACGGGGCCCCCCCCTGCAAAAAATTCTGCGGACGCCCTTGCAGGGAGCCGAAAAAACAACGCGTATCCCATACCTTTCTGCTACCTTCTTGATGTTATGGGAAAGGCAATGAAAATACGGCATGACAAATGGTGGCTTGGGATCCGAACATCCTTTATCTTTTACATGTGTAGATTTTAGCCTTTGAAGCAGGCTTTCGCAGGTGCCAAGAAGTAGATGACGGGGATAGCCAGCGGAAAGAAGGCGCTCAACTTGACAGTGAAAACTGGATGACATGGTGTGGGTACAGGATTTCTGCAGGGCAGAGAGGCATGCAGACATGATGATGCCACGTTTGACTAGCTTAGAATGAGCGCTTTTCAAACGTGGCATCATCATGTCTGCATGCCTCTCTGCCCTGCAGAAATCTGTACCATGTCATCCAGTTTTCACTGTCAAGTTGAGCGCCTTCTTTCCGCTAGCTATCCCCGTCATCTACTTCTTGGCACCTGCGAAAGCCTGCTTCAAAGGCTAAAATCTACACATGTAAAAGATAAAGGATGTTCGGATCCCAAGCCACCATTTGTCATGCCGTATTTTCATTGCCTTTCCCATAACATCAAGAAGGTAGCAGAAAGGTATGGGATACGCGTTGTTTTTTCGGCTCCCTGCAAGCTGAAAAAAGTGTGCCCTCTACTGGCTGGAACAAGAAAATAACCCACCACTTGCAAGAACAACCACCGGAACAAGTTTACAAAATGTGTTTCCGGAGTTGTTTATGAAATACCTTTGTCATGCGGTCGTTCCTACATAGGCCAGACTGGCCGTTATTTTAATGAACGCGCTTTAGAGCACAGGCGATCCCTTAGCAGTAAGAGCTGCGACACCAAAAACTGTTCTCCTTACCTGGCAAAAACAAAGTTCCTTTCAAAGGCCAAAACAAAAACCGAAAGAGAAGTCATCGAGGCCTATTTCATTTCTAAAAGGGGTGATAAGTGTGTTAGCGCACCTTCTTTATCTCTTTCATGTCAGGAAATCAAGTTCTTAGATGGACACATCCGAACTTTTCATGCGTCGTAATTCACACGTGGTCTTGTTTACCCTGTCATTGCCATTCGCACGTTGCTTCTGCTTGTCTCCTAGTTTGCTGTGATTGCCTTTATAAGCACCCTGCTTTTACAAAATAAAGTCAGTTGGAAGTCTGCGCTGTGTGTGTGTATTCGTGCCTTTCTTTTGTCCCGTCGTCTTCGCGCAGTTTTGTTTCGCTCTAACCATGAACCGACTAGCCCAACATCATGTCTTACCAGGTAGTACCAGGTAGTACTAAAGTGAGCTGTAGTACTTATCTGTGGCAATGCGGGCCGAAAGTTTCGTTTTTCTGCGTAAATTATGGAGGGACGCCCAGTCGACCCAGTTGTGCTTGCGCGTCGTCTGTCATCAGAATGCGATATGACAGATATGCGTGCCAAACGCGGATGCACTGCTCTTAGGGATTACCACGTGGTATTCGCCTCCGACCGCTAAATAATTTACGATCGAATTTCTTTCTCGTGCTGTTTCGATTTCAAAAGCCGAACTTTGGCGTCAAAGTGTGATTA
Source organism: Amblyomma mixtum (assembly GCF_055824585.1). Classification (NCBI taxonomy): domain Eukaryota; kingdom Metazoa; phylum Arthropoda; class Arachnida; order Ixodida; family Ixodidae; genus Amblyomma; species Amblyomma mixtum. The sequence goes on along the minus strand of NC_143014.1, from coordinate 273,190,613 downwards.
TAGGAAAACCGCAATATAATCGATGCTTCTTCATTCATTGTCATTCCGGCTTTTGAGGAAAGCTGGCTTCAGCACTTCAGTGGATTTTTTTTTATGCCTCACGTGGCATATAGCCACACTTTGACGTCACAGCCATCATTCGGCTGTTGAAACCGAAACAGCACGCAGAAAAATTATATTATAAATTAATTAGCGGTCGTAGGAGAATACCACATGGTGATTCAGGCATGGTAGTGTCTTCCGCATCATTGTAGAGAACACATGCTACCAAAATTAGGTGCCTATACCCCTTAAAAAAAAACTTATGCGCCATAGTTTTGTTTGTCGCTTCAAACTCACCATCGGCACTAACTACCAGACTGCGTTAATTTAGAAGTTAATTATCGTCGGATACAAAAAAGGACTATCAGCTGTCAGTACTGAACGGTACAAACCTACATCTGCCTAAACATTGCAAAAATTGTGAATCAAAACCAAAGTTGGCCAATATAAAGACCCTACGCAGAAGTCGTGGGCACGCGAATCGCTAGAAACATTTTTTTTTATCAGAAAAAAGGCTGATATGTGTATCAGCGACACAATTAGTGTGCTTGAAACGAAAAGAAGAACACTTCTTGTCGACACGTGTGTAAGAGTGTGAAGATTTTGATATGACGAATGACTTCATGAGTGCATGCATACATATGTAAGCGCGTTTTTCGGGATAAAAGCGCCTGTCTTTTCCCCTTTATGTGTTGCGCTAAAAAATAATCCGCCTTGAAAACTCAAGCACGAACCGGCAATTTTGCCCCTCAAAGAAGGCCCTCCAGCCATTAGCGTCGACCGATTCTCGTGACGTCGTGGCCTGGAGGGCCTCCTCAGCAGCATTTGCTGCTTCGTTCTCGAGTTTTATCCAGCTTCTTTCCCTTAAATCACCCTACTTTTAATAATTTTTGAAGTGCTCGCTGTAAAACCCTGTTGTCGTTCAGATAAAGACGGTAATCGAGGTCCCATGAACGTTTTCTTTAATTAAATTCTTATATGTGGATGGGTCGACACAAAGGAACGGACCTTAGTTTTGCAAAACACGTTGTCGTTTTCTTGGGAAAAAATAGCTAGCAAGATGTAGAAAACGTAGCTTTTGCGATTTCGCAGAATTTTAAAGTTTAGATCGAGCATGACGCAACATGAAGGTTTGTCAAATCTGAATCTTTTTTGAAAAATTGTATGGGAGCTTTTCTGATTGAAGCAGTACAAAAAACTTTTCTGGCTAGGTATTTCATGGACAAAAAAAATTCTAAAATGGGGTGGAACAGCGCGCTAACACAGACAAGCACAAGAGACGAGGAAACAGACGAATACAGCGCTGCATGACACCGGTATGGAAAGACATGCAACGCACAAAAAAAAAAGAGAAAAAAAAATTGCCGATGACTGCGTTACTGCCTAATGCGAAATTTGAGCGCAGCTCATCAGCTGTTTCAGCTTTTCGATAGATTGAGGCAAATAATTCGAGCAAGACATGTATGTGCAATTACGGACAACTTGTTATTTTTCACACATATTCCTTATTCAAGAAACACTCCACTAACAGTTCTTGATTGTCGTGAAGGAAGCTTTGCGGACGGAGAAATAGATGGATATATGCTAGACTTGCTGCACCACTGCCTGGTTCTCAAATATGAGGTCTGCGCAAGTATTTCGGGAGGTTGTCACAGCCGTGGGAGCCGTTACGAGCGAGAGGAACGGGATATTCTCCCGCATGAGTGGTAAGAAAATCCCGCTTGTCTTTATATTTACATTAAAGTCCCCACTCACCCTGTAACCCTGGCAGGTGGCAGCGTTTCTGGCACAACGTTGTCAATGCCAAAGCATGCAGCGTACATCTGTCACTACCACCACGTAGCTTAAAGCACGATTGAGGTGTCCACTGTTCCAAGAGGGCAGTTATGCACCTTCCCTCTGGTTCAGGTGTCCATCGAGATGTGCGAGACAGATACTGCGCACTTCCTTTCCTCAAAAAATACCGAAGACACTTTGGAAAATTGTAGTGTGCTTGGCGAAAGCCTTGTGGTCAACCCACTGCCACTTCCCCGAACCGTTTGGCGCGGAATCACTGGGCCCCTTCAGAGCCATGCGTCTCACTCACTCGACTGCAACGAGTCGTCTGGCGAAGGAGCGGCAGCGCAGCTGCCACCGCCGACGCAGGCGCGCTCGTTCTACCGTGCTACTGTGTGGCGTCACGGTTGCTATGCACAGCTGCGCCCCCCACTGGCACGCTGATCGCTAAGGAGGGGAGGAGGTTGCGCTTTTACTTTGTCCTTTCCAAGCTCCCGCTCCATTGCTTTCGCAGCTTAAAGGGTGTCCACTGCTGGTTACAACGGTGACGGCAACGGCGACGCCGCGAAACACAGAAACGGGCGCCTAGAGCTGCACTCTGAAACGCGACAACAGCAACAAAACACTCGGAAAATCAGATTAGCAGTTCACCAGAATACAGCTCTTTTTGCAGTGCTGACGAAGGGGCGCTGACACATGCATTTCCCTGCTTCGATATCTTGAATGCCTCGATTATTTTCCTTGCAGTTTTGTCCCAGCTTTTTGCGATCACTGTTGTTTCCCGATACAGCTGCATGCACTGCTTTTTTTTCCCTCTTTTTGCCCATATTCGCAATTCCGGCAGTGAATTCCGAGGTGTCCAGAAACTACCTGGAAACTTTATGCAGTGATCTTTTGCCTTTCAGTCACACAGCGTCCAGTCTGCCCTGCGATGGCCAGTACGCAGGGCAGTACGCGGTATGTCTTTGAAATCGATGTGGCCGTCGCTTTTTCGTTCCCCTGCTGCGTGTGCTTCCAGTGAATAGAGGCATTGTGGAGGGCGAAGGTAGGTGGGTTGGTGGTGGGTTGGGCTTCTGGAGAGTAGAATTGGGTGGGCGGGTTGTAGATGGCTCTTCTTGATGGCGAAGGTTAGGGAGCCTACATGTCGCGCGCCTCCGTCTTTAGTGAAGGCCGGCGGTCGTGTGGGGTGGAGCGGTGGATCGAAACTGGCGGTTGGTGGGTGGTAGCCCCCTAGCTAGGTTCCCTGGGGGATGGTGGATGATGCTTCTGGCTGTTCATCGCTTGGGCTACAGGCTTCACTTCAACGGACGTCAGATTTCCGGAAGGCGGACAGAGCACTGCTTGCGCAGTAAAACGTCGTTAAGAAGAACAGAAAACTGAGCAAGTTGGTGGTTGCGCTGAGTGAACATGAATCACCACGAGCTCGCCCAGTTTTCTGTATTCTTCTGCAGGACGACGGCGGGTGGATCTGAGGTGGGACTGGTGGATTGTTGGTGACGGTGGGTGGGCGGCAGGGCAGCCCTTTAGCTAAGGGGGTGCGATGGGTGTGTGGCTGGTAGGTGTTGCTTCTTGGACACACATGGTAAAATTAATTTTAGAAGTAATTAAATTACATGCTAATTATGTTATCAAAAACGTGCGAATGTAATTCAGTTACATTACCAATTAATGCTGACAAATATAAAGTGATGATATTACGTATAGGATTACTTTCGAAATGTAGTGCAGTTATTTTTAAATTACTTTATGTATTTTTAATGCATACAAAGAAGTCCGTTGGTCGCAGTGTGTCACAAGCAACTGAGCTTCATAGTGACCGTCGAAAATTTTGTCCCACTTTGAAGAAAAGGTGCCTTGGCAATGTTGAATATCCGCTCTGCTGACGCAGATGATGGGCAGCCCAGTGTTCTACGCGGAAAAGCTTTTTCAGCCTTGGACATACCACTCAAAAATCGTGGAATTGCTGACGTCACTCTTCATCCAGTGGTGAAGTTAATTTTTTTTTTATGTGTCATGTAGACGAGCCCTGCTAATTTTGTATAATTCGTCGTCCGCGTTACTTATGCGTGCTGCAGCGATTTCTTGGTCACAGTGGCAGAGTATCGTTATAGAAAACAAGTAACTCATTACATTTGCATTCGAACACGGATATACAAAACTCGAAGGGGATCGAAAAATTTTCCGTCATGTCGATAATTATAAACTTTCATGCTACCTACAAGCAAGAGTATATACATTGCACCCACACTAGTGTCGGGCTTCTTGCAGCGACGGGCCGCCTGCCTCTGTGCTGGTAGCGCATCGCTCTCTATAGGCGCTGGCAGTCATGAACTGCTTCCTTTCTTCTCTCAGTCCCTCCTTTATCCCTTCCCTTGCGGCGTGGTTCGGGTGTCCACCGAGGTATGTGAGACAGATACTGCGCCATTTCCTTACCTCAAAACCCAATTTAATTTAATTAATGAACTGCTTCTCGTCGAAGCCGCAGCGGATGGTTCTTTGGAATGAGCCACTACCTATCATAAAATGTGTAACCGACTTACCAGCACAATATAAATAGAATATTCGCTGATTGAAATTAGGGTACGGTTGGTTTCCGGAACGCCTTCGGCAGCGAAGCGAGGGAAGCACGAGGGAAGAAGGCCATCGCTAGTTGGCTTGACAGTGATGCGGGTAAAGGCCGATTCACACGACGGACCGTTCGTCCGCGGCCCGCGTACTACGTGTTCATACGTCAGCACATTTAGAGGCGCTCTGCCGGCCGTGGCCTCTCAGGGCCGGCAGCGCGCCTCTAAATGTGCTGACGCATGAACACGTAGTGCGCGGGCCGCGGGCGAACGGTCCGTCGTGTGAATCGGCCTTAACGAGCACAAGAGACCGAAGGCCACCCTCAAGCACACCCCACGTTTACCCCGTCACATGGTTTCACAGCGCTAGCGCTGGCGTCCAAGGCTGCGCAGTTGACCCGTCTCTGTGCGCGTAAAAGTGATCGAAGAGCATCGTAGAAACGCTATGCTTGCAGGGGCCCGGTGCGCAGTTCAGTATATCGAATGGTCAACGAAATTGTAGTGTACTGCACGACTTTCCTATAGTTTTACACACGATTTTCATGGGGATAATCGGCGTGTTCGTATACATAGCCCCCATAGGAATGCATGTAAACGAAATTTTTCAAAGCAGTTTTCTGATTTGTGCGTCTATAATGTCGTCCCTTCGTGAAGAGCAACAAAGTTCATCCGATTGTGAAAGTATGAAACGTCAGTTCAAAGGCGACGTGTTTTTCAAACACCGCGTTCCTTGCGCGTGGTGCTGACTCCCGGCTTGAGCGCGGCCCATAGAGACGCAAGTAAGCAAAATGTTCAGAAATCTTTTCCTCGTCTCACAGAGTACATGGCGAGTGCTTTGAAGAACTGATGCAGAGTGGTGATTCGGGCTAGTAGTCAGCGCTTGTGTTTGTCTATTATTTCGTTGTACCGCCGTGGTTCCTTACAGCTTTGAAGAAGAGTGTGACAAAGTATGCTGCATCATTTGGAAGCTATCTTTTTAAAACACCGCTATAAATGTGTGTTGTAAAGCCGAACATACCCCCAAAAGGCACGCTATCCGTTGGGTGTTTCCCCTGTTTGGGAGATGCTACACGTGCACTCCTGCTGTTACACAGCCGCGCTTGCCGCGCTTAGTTCCTGCTTTCGGCATAAAAGAGAGCAAAGCTTTGCCGGCTGTCCATTTTGATGAAAGTAATTTCGAAAGTAATTATATGTGTGCTTTTGATTGATTGATTGATTATTGGGGTTTAACGTCCCAAAGCAACTCAGGCTATGAGGGACGCCGTAGTGGAGGGCTCCGGAAATGTCGACCTCCTGGGGTTCTTTAGAGTGCACTAACATCGCACAGCACACGGGCCTCTAGAATTTCGCCTCCATCGAAATTCGGCCACCGCGGCCGGGATCGAACCCGCGTCTTTCGGGCCAGCAGCCGAGCGCCGTAACCCCTGAGCCACCGCGGCGGGGCATGTGTGCTTTTGCTGCGAAATTTTCTGCTTTTTCTTCTGCTAATTTTTTCTTCTAATTTTCTATGAACAGACCAGGACTGGAACGATCTTCCCGCTCACATCGCCTTGTTAACACACCATCATGAATTCAAGACCGCCATCGAAAATCTTCTGTAAAATCACTTGCATTGCGTAGTCCACGCCACCCCTCATGTAATGCCCCGTAAAGGGGCCTTTGAGGTAGCAATAAATAAATAAATTACTGCTCCAGGGTAATTAATTACATTACTGAATTACTAGACAATAAAAGTAACGCATTATATTACAGACTACTTGGAAAGGTAATTAAATTGCTGTAATTTCATTGCAGTAATTCAACTACTGCCATGCCTGTTCTGGAAGGTGGTGGGTCGTCGCCTGGTCTGAAGGCTTCACTTCAACAGATGTCAGGTTTTCGAGGGGTGACGCTAGCACCGCTTTCGCAGTAAAAAAAAAATTCTGTCCTTTTTAAAATAAATGTTTCAATGTTACTTTATGTTTATTTGATGTTAGTATTGTTTAGTGCATATGCGTGTTTATTTATTGTTTTTTGCGAATTTTATATCACGACCGTTGACTCCCCACAGAATTTATTGTTGATGCGCTTTAGGACGGTGCCTTCATCGAATGCAAATGCTTTGGCTTCCCCTTTCATTTTGAAAGAAATAAACAACCAACCAAGCCAAACCAACACCTTGATGCGAAAAGGCGATTCCATCTGGTCAGTCCTTTTAGGCTGAGACGCAAGCTGAACAGACTCAGTTACAACTAGCCGATATTACTTTCTGGAGTTTCTTTGCACAGGACATTGCTTAGCAGTGCACTTTATTCTACATTGCACTTTATACATTGCACTTTATTACATTGCACTACAGTGCACTTTATTCTTTATTCTACAGGGGTACAAGCTATCCCCTGGCCTGGTGCTTGTATCGCTGGTGTGAAATGGTTGAAAAACGAATTTTATACTCCACCTTGTCTAGGCGAAAATACCTTGTGCTTGGCGCTCTTTGGCCAAAGCTGCCCTTTCACCATTGAAATTCATCACCATCATCTGGTTATCGTGCACTGTATTCGCCGTTTTCCTCTCCTGTCCTGAAAGCCGGTAAGCTGGCTGTGCGGAAGGTCCTGAATGCTGATATCGTTTAGCTTTTCTTCGAGTGCGCCTACTAAGCCATGGACTAGCTGTTTCTATACATTTTCAAGCGAAAGAAACTTTGTCCAATGTTTCTTAACTAGTCCGCCATCACCAACACACACAATTTTGCTGTGCACTATAGCCGGGGCTTTTAATTGACGCTCCTTATGTTGTGGCTCGTGAAACTGATATTGGCAGAAGGTGCCTTGGCATATAGACAGTGCGTGGCAATTAGATTCGACAGCAAACCGCCGCGGAAGAGACGCTGAGCTCACTGTGGAACACGCATGCGACGCCTTCACAGTGGGTCAGAACTCCTCCTTACCCCCGTTAGGCTTCGAGCCGACCTTTTTCAGTAAATTCGTCTCTGTCTTGTCGTCAAGGTTTTGCCTTGATTTGGAGCCAGGTTCGCATGTGCCGAGACTCGTGAGGCATGTCGTTGGCGTTTGAAGTTACGGCAGATCTCTGCGTCGAGTTGTTTGAAGTAGCAACTCACCTGAAAACGATTACCTTATTTTTTTAATGCCAAAGCATTACATATCCCACCGGCAACGAAACCTGGAGTCCTTGGCCACATAAGTAGCCAAGGACACATAAGTGGCCAAGGAAATTTCTTGGCCACATAAGTGGCCAAGAAATTTCCCAGATGACGTCACCGTAGCATCAAAGAAAAATAAAATTTCCTCCGAAGGTGCGGTGAATTAATCCCCCAGGAATTTCAGATCGCGAGGCGAGTGCGCAACCCATAGGCCTCAGAACCGCGTTGCTTCTCGACAAACAAGCGTGAACCTACTATATGCGATGCTTTACGACTTTGTGCTAATGAGTAGATGTGTCATTAGAAAGGAAGAGAAAACATTTAAATATATATTAAAAATAAAAAGGAAATAACTATGAAATACAATAATCATTTCGCATTCAAAGCACGTAAGTAGCCTGCCCTCCGTAATTTTTTTTTTTTTTGCTAATCCTAGGCTACTGCATTTGGGAACCCAACTGTTGAATACTCGGCAAAGTGAAAACGTAAAACAGTGTTTCCTCATATATCTACCTACCTTTACATATGGCTGGCACACATAGCTGTGCGGAGCACACTTCATGGACCTCTTGAAAAATTCGTTTAATGACGATGAAGAGCATAGAGCTTTATAACCATCTCATACCGCTCGCATGTTGCCGCTATAGTAGGATACAACTTAAGAAAACAGCAGTTGCTAACACTGGGCCGCGGTCCGCGGCGTCCTGTATTCCTCCACTGGCCAATCGCACCAGTAAACGAAATCAGCTTTTTAATGTTTGACTATATCAAACAATCCACGTATCAAAAGCCTAGAGCTCATAATTTTTTTCTTGTGATAAGCTTCTTGTTTAGGTAACAAGAAACGTTCAAGAAGCGGACTACTTTTTTGTAGTGGAGGAATTCTGCGCGCGGAGGCTGAATGTGGGCGGAGCTTCACTGCAGACTTAAGTTGTATCCGACTATAGTTACCCGTGTTCACTAATGAATTCAAATTTTTCAGAAGAAACAATTATATATCTCTTCGGCAAAGCTCGCATTTACTGAGGACACAGGTGGCAGTAGCTTGGTGCATATATTAATCTTCATATTTAGGGCATTAAGGGGCCTTCGTTGCGTATTTCGGAGTTCCACAAGCACAAAGCACAACTACACAATTTCGTGCACATTTGGTTTGAGTTTCAAGCGGCGATGCTGAGAAGTTTGATCTCGGCGTTTCATAAATCTATCGCAGGCCAAATTGCCCTGAAGTACCGTAGAAGTGTGGCAAAAATACTGGCTCGCAGTAGCCACACCTACGTTTTTTTTTCTTTGTTCGTTTTGCTTTTCAAACTTGTTTTTGGTTACCTGCCGGTGTTTTGTCAGCACCTTTGCGATTGAGATGTGACGTAACTTCCTGTTTTATCACTGGTTTCCATGTTCCCGTTGGCGCCAGTCTAGGCGACCTTATCCACGCTCTCTCTCTCTCTCTCTCTCTATATATATATATATATATATATATATATATATATCGCTCATTTTATCTTCTTAAAGCTTTTCATTAAAGCTGAAAGCCAGCGGTGTGTTTCGTGTCTCCCAGCCTTTATGCAGGCCCAGAGAATGCAATCACACAAACTAGCCCGGAAGAATGCCAGTCTGCTCTTTTACTGCTTTGCGAAGAACACACCCGAACCGTATTTCAAGGAGTCCGTTAAAAGAAAAATAAATCTGGGTGGAAGAACACTGCAGCCGGGATTGCTAAAGACGTTTAAACAAGTATTCCGCACACGGCGACTTCATTATGACAAACACCGCACCCGTGTCCCCCGCCTGTGTAACCATCGGTTAACAGCGCTGAGCCCCTCGTGGAAAAATAGCTTGTGAACTCGGATATAAATGCTGATATTCCTGCAGGTTCTACTGGCGGAAAATATTACATGTAAAGTACAGCCTTAGTCAAAATTCTTAAAGCCACAGGGTTTACTTTTATGTAGTTAAACAGCTGCACGGTACGCTTGAAGTTCTAAACTTCCGAGCGGAACCAAACCTCTTGTTTTTACTACCCTGACTCTTTGAGCTTCAGGCCGCCACGGTGCTCAGTGGTTATGTCGCTAGGCTGCTGATTCAAAAGACGCGGGTTCGATCCCGGCCGCAGCGGTCGCATTTCGATGGCGACCGAATGCTAAGAGGCCCGTGTACTGTGGGATGCCAGTGCACGTCAAAGAACCCCAGGGGGTCGAAATCATCCGGAGCCTTCCACTAGGTGTACCTCATAGCCTGAGTCGCTTTGGACGTTAAACCTCATAAACAAATCTTTAAGCTTCAAGGGTGCCGTGGCTGTTTGAACATACGCCTCAGAAGCGAACCCTGTTGCCCGAATACTTTGGACCTAGACTGTACAGCCTTTGTCAAAAATATTCAGCCCACTGGGTTTGCTTCTGTGCAGTGCTGCAGTATGGATCATTTTGTATCGCCAGCGTTCCTAACCTCTCGGTGGTCTCGAAACCTCTTCTTCAGCCATTAGAAACTTTGCGCTTCCAGGGGTTCTACTAGAGCCCCTTTACTGTTTAGTAGGAGCCCCTCTTGGGATGTATATTTTTGACAAAGGCTGTACATACATTGTTATTGGCCAGTGTCGCTGCTTCGCTTGTTACCTGCTGAGCACGATGTTAGAACTGTCAAACACACAGCGACTGTTTGCCGGAGTTTATAAAAGGTCAATTCAGCCGGCTGCGGGCTTTCATAACTTCAACGCGCGACCGACCGCTTAATTCACTGCACGTACGGATTGGAGGCAGGGCACTGTTCTTTTCATTTCTTTTTCTTGCCCTACGGCTCACGATGCCAGCAATTTTGTTCGAACTGGCGACGCGTCATCTTTCGACGGCAATGGTTTCTTGTTGCGCGTCTTTCCGCAGTTCGCCGCACAGTGAAATACATTTTTTCGGCTCCAGTAATCGAAGCGAAGAAGCACAAGCCGATGAACCGCAGACGAACGTGCTGAGCGCGAGAAACGTTCATATACGGACGCCGTAAGGGCACGGCTAAGACATCCTAGGGAGAATCAGAGCTGCTAGGGAGAACGGGGAACAACGGGCGGAGAGTGTCGAGCACGCACGCCGCCAAGCGAGGCAAGGCGAAGTCCGTTCGAGCGCGGCAGAACCGGAGGCGAGGGAAAGAGCCACCTTTGCAGGCCGGCTGACTCGTCCAGTGTACCCACCACGGTCCCATGCGCTTGGCGCCACCGTCGCTCGGCGGCTTTTTCGTTTGAACGGCGTGTGCGCCCCCGTGCGCGCGCGCGTGTGTTTGTGTGCGTCCACGCGCGAGCGTCAGAACCAGAGGACTTACCTGCGCGAAGGAAAAGTCGGTAAGTCGATGAGCAACCAACTGTTTCCAGCCCTGTCGTAAGGTTTTAATGAAATGGACGAGCCAACCTCTGTTTGGTGGCATCTTGCGCTTTGGGCTTCAGCGCTGCCGATCGCGGTTCGGGACGGTTGTGTTTGTACAAAGGCGCCCCTCCTCTCTCCTCCGCCGCCCGTTCTTCCACCGCACGCCGTTTCCCCCTCTCTCGCCTTCTGTCCGCGGACCACCTGCTCAGGTAAAACGCAGCCGGCTTTTCTCCGAGCGCAAATCGAGAATATTTATGGAGAGCCGTTGCGAGGCGGCTGCGACGGCGTCTCTGCTCGACGACTGCGAGAAACCTCGCGCCGCCCGTGCGCTGCCTGCGTGCTCTCGCAGCGTCGAGATATTATTGCGGCCAGACGGTCACCGGCACGCACGCTTGGGACTTTGTGTCGCCGGTCTGCGACTCGGTGCCCACAAAGGGACGGGAACGGCCGTCCTCTGAAGCGGGCAGAACAAAAAGCGCGCGGCACACGGCTGCGGCGTCGATTCTCGGTCATTTGTAGCAGCCGGCAACGCGGTCCGCGCGCAGTCAGAACCGAATCCCTGCGATGCGCAAGATTCCGATTCGATACCTACAAAGGGAACAGATGCAGTCTGACCGTAACGTGGAGACCCCTCACGCGGCTCGCGACTCATTCCTTCGTCGAGCGGGTCTTATTCGCTTCGCGTGATGCGCGAGGGTTTCGAAATTCGCCCCGAAGATAGGAGAGTTCGGCGTGCCGTCTTTCTTTATTTCGACTTCTCGAGAAAAGCGATACGCGAATACATTTGCCCTTTGAAGTGAACAATGGTTCACTTCAGGGGGCAAAGGCGCTTTTACAAGCGAACGAAACGCGCCCCTCTTGTTACTGAACTCGACTCATTAATGAGTAACGTCTGTGATCATTTCTTTCTGTGTCTGAAAAACGTCTAAGCTGTTACCGCACTGTATATTTAACGAGTTAGGTTGCAAACCTGCGGTTTTAAACAATTTCTTGCAACACTGTACTGCTTTTTGTTCGGCTGGTATACTAAAAAAAGCGAGAAAAATACACTGATGTTCGTATTTTTGAGCGTTGACTTATGTTAAAATAGTTGTCGCACTCGTCCGACATCTGCACATATCCACGCCGCGCGGCGGCAGTGCGTCTACATACGTGAGCCGCTACATCCCTGCTTTACTCCTTTTAAATGTTGTTCTTTCCTGGCGTGACATTTATCGTGTCGCAGCCATGCGGGAAAAGACGACGCTGTGCTAAGTACATATGGGCTTTCTTTCGCGTGTTCTGTAATGGATTCTGACTGACTGCATGTCATAAGGAAACACCAAGCAAGCAATTTGTCTCCATTCCCGTGCACCGAGTTTGACGTCGAATAGAAAACGACTGCTTATTCTTCCGTTTTTTTTTTTTGCCTTCATTACTTTCGTATATTATTACCATTCACTGCACAACCCTTAACAAGTGAAACACGCAGCGCGCTTTACTTCGCGCCTTACTTCGCGCAGCTTGCAATTTTGGCAAAATAATGAGGGTGCCGTACGCCTCAAGGGCGGATATAATGGGGCGGTCGCCCCCTTCTAGAGTGACCCATGAATCCACCCCTGGTCTGCCTGCATCACAGGTCTGAAAGACTGTCAGTTATGATAGAAACGAAACTCGGAACTCAGAATAATAGAAGCAAAAAGCATGTTATGGGGAACCTATAAACGCGTAAAGTTGATATTAAAAGCGGATGCGTCGTGAAAAGGAGCACATTATAAAGCACCGACGGAAAGATTGTCGGTTCATTTGGAAGAATTAACACAGTCGGTTCTATGCATATTGCAATGACGTGGTGTTAAAGCGGCGGAGGCGCATCATGCGGGAATGTACAGCCTTTGTCAAAAGTTCAGAGCCGATGGGGTTTACTTCCGAGCGACACCGTGTGGCTCGTAATGCATCCCCAGCGTTCCAAGTCGCCTGAAGGTAAGAAGGTTTCTTGTACTGCCCCCTCCGAAGGGTAGGGGCCCCACTACACGGCTTAGAAGGAAACCCCCTGGGCTCTAAACTGCTGACAAAGGCTGCACGATAAATACGCTAAATAGGGTAACTAACTAAGCAATCGTATACGGCAAACACAGCTATAGGGAAGCACTGGAATGATAGCCACGTTAACGCATTACTATATTACCCAAAAAGCTGTGTTGCCATAGCTTGGTCGCTTCTCCTCCTGGCAAGGAAAGGGTGAAAGCTTCGAGACTTTTTCTCCCAGTCTCAGTGCAGTGCCTACTGTCTGTCCCACAGTGGGCCAGTCCACCTGGGTCACGTGACCATGAATTACGCATTCTTGGTTGTGCTCAGACTCTCACGGATGACATTCACGTATGCACGCAAAAATTTTGGAGTTTTCGGATACGACGTCAACGAAGGCGACAACGGGCGCTGTTTACCCCGTGGAAGACCCCTCATGCAGCTGTAGTTAAAATTGATGAGACAGTGTCAGAGGCGAAAATACTCTCCCATGTGGGGGTGCCGGGAACGGGCAAATAACAAAACCTTCCTGTGACACACGCAATGAGTATACTTCGTTCCTACCGCTGAGGAGGACGTCTCAAGGTGTATGGACAAGAAATGAAGGAATGTGTGACCTTTACCGCGAGACGTCGAGCTAAAGCAAAACAGAGTAGGGTGCCTTTACGTCCGCGCGCGAAAACAGGGGGAAAGAAACGTGTCTCCGCGTCTCCGTCGCTTGCTTTCTTGTTTTGTACGCGTCTTTGTGTGGAAGAGTGTGAGAAGAGGGAGAGAGAGAGACTGTGCGTGCGTGTGCGTTTGTGCGTGTGTGTGTGCGTGCGTGAACATAGTGGGCGCGAATATTGTATTGTGGAGTGCGCCCCAACAAGTCATTTGTTGTAGCGCGCTCCCGTTGTGTGCGCGAATGCCATGCATCATTTCAACGCCTGACATTTTGCGGAGACTCGGTGTCTGACCTCATTTTAGCGCCCTTGCACAAGGTCTCCATTTCCATGCTAGTCAGAAAAGCGCTTATTAACGGTCTTTACCTTCAGCCTGGGGGCGTAAGCAGGTTGAACACGCTTGGAATAGAAACATTTTATAGCCGGAGCAAATGGCTACGTTAACTTGACGAGCTCGTGAAAAAACAAGCTAGCTGGTCTATCAGACTGTGTTGCTTCATGCCTTCATATTGCAAAACTGTTGCACAGCGCAACGGAGTGTAGAGTGGCAGAACTCGAGTCTTGTGAGCCAAAGCTGTCTGCGCCCAACCGCGCAAGCTGAAATTGTCTGTAAGAACCTTGGCGCACGATAAACTCTTTAAAAATATGCTAAGAAAGAGGGAAATGACGCGGCGTTTTCTGAGTGAGTGAGTGAGTGAGTGAGTGAGTGAGTGAGTGAGTGAGTGAGTGAGTGAGTGAGTGAGTGAGTGAGTGAGTGAGTGAGTGAGTGAGTGAGTGAGTGAGTGAGAGAGAGAGAGAGAGAGAGAGAGAGAGAGAGTGAGTGAGTGAGTGAGTGAGTGAGTGAATAAACAATATTTGAGTGAGTGAGTGACTAAACAATATTTGACACAGCCATATTCAATAAAAGACCTGGCTTCATACACAGAGTCACCATCCAAAATGTGCTCTGAGCTATATGTGCGGCTCCTTTAGGCGTTAGCGTGCATTCAGAGAGATCGTCCAGAATTTTCGACACTCACTCGGTGAGCTGTGCGCACGAAAGCGGGGAAGCATGTGTGCACGCAGGTACTTTGCGCATTTATTTTTATCAAGAATCGTTTCCTTCGCCAGCGGTGTGTGGGGTTTTATGCCGCATACGAGCAACCACTGTTTATGGCGGTTGTAGTTCAGGCTCCCGACTAATCGCGACCACTGCCGCAGTCCCCAAACATGCGTCCGGATCCCACTTTCTTTGTCTTTCACACAATCCGAAATCCTGACGTCGTGGCCGTTGATCAAACCACGCAGCGACAGCGAACGGAGCAGCAGGAACCCCTTAAGCCGTCGAGGTGAAGCATGGAATGAAGAGCGCTTGTGTCGAGGAACGAAGTAGAGTAGCCGAAAGCTACACGGCTTTTAGGGTATAAACAGACCCTGAAGCTTGACAACAAGCTCCCTCAAACGAGAGTATGAGGGCCCTGAACCCGTTCGTCTTGGCTGCAAGCCACAGCATGCGCACTGTCATGACGTATACAGGGAATGTCGGTTTCAGGTGTTTCCGCTCGCCGCAACCGCGAGAGCGTCGAGCTCGCAGTGTAGACGGCGTTGATCCAAGCGCTGCCGACCGAGGGTGTTGCGGAGGCATGCTTCGCTGTCGACGCATGACAGCGCTCGTGTCCCAATCACGCCGCATGTTCGGACGTGGGCCGGAAGCACGGGAGTTGCTTCACGGCGCATGCGAGGACGCGCGGCCCAAGCGGCTCCCACCCAACGCTCGGTCCAACGCCCCCTAGACGTTGGGCTCGCCCGCCAACTGCCTGTCACAGCGCTGCCAGCTCGAAAACCTGCCGCCCCATTTTTTTTTTTTCGGAGCACTATCACTAAGTCCCTCGCTGACAAAAAAGCTGTCTTGTCTGGGGATGAAGTCTCGGAGCACAAATAAACTAAAATAAAACACTCCACGGCCGCGGGTGGGTCTCGAACCCAGGATGGCGTGAACAGATCCGCTTTGTTTGCCGCTGCATTAGACCACTGCGTCGTCACCGCGATGGCAATCGGGCGCTTTACTTCTTGACTATCGCAGCTTTTTTTTTTTCTTTATTGTCTTGACTATCGCAGCAGCCGAACATCCCGCGTGCTAAACTGAAAGTTGTTGCTGTTGTTGTACTCAAGGAGTTAATGGCGCGTACACCACTGCGGGGCATTGGCCAAGCCACAGGCGACGAATGACAGGTGCTCAAAAACGTTTTTCAGGTAAAAAAAAAAAAGAGACGCAGATTCAGTGGTTTGAATTAAGAACAAATCGGAAACTGGAAAATTGGTGACTGAAAATGGGAACGGGTCTATACGCGCACTGTTTAGGATGTTTCCATTGCAGGTGAATCCTGAACGTGACTAGCCAGAAGATGGAATTCAGAGAGAGTTTAGGATGGCAGCCGTTTCGTGTCTAAAAGGAAACTTTGAATGGCGGCGAGCACATTCCTGCTGCTGTGCCCAAGGCTAGAAGCACCAAGAGACAGAAGAGCCTTTACACAGAAGATGCTTTACACGTCGCCGTCTTCATCAACTTCCATCCGTGCGCAGTGGATCCAAAACCCGAAAGCGAAGGGGAAAACGAAGTGCTGTCGCACCGAATTTGCATTTGGAATAGGTGCCTCGCTAGCGAAAAAGCAGTCTTGTCTGGGTGTAATGAAGGGAAAAGTCACCCGCCATAGAGAGACGGAAATCTCCCATTTAGTCTCGTATGGGACAGGTGGGAGAGACGAAAGACTAAGATATAACGAAAAAAATAAAAACGGATATAACGAAAGTCTTTGATGTGCTCCCAGTACTGCTTACAGTGGTCTCGAAAGAGCACGTGGTTTTCCTCCGCAGCAATAAAATTGATCGTCCTAAATTTAAACCGCGATTTAACCCCGGCAGCACAATCACCAAGATTAAGGAAGGTAAACGAAGTGACTGTGCAAGCGCACCTGCGTCGCATTTAGTTTAGCGAAGTAAATTGGGGGTTAATTTTTGTTCCTTAGCCGGACGTTCGCAACGCTGGGGCTATGCGAATGGCTGGAATAACTTTGACTGCACTTAAGAACTGCGTAGGTACATCCTTTGTCAAAAGTTTAGAGCCCAGGGAGTTTGCTTCTAAGCACTATTGTGGCGCTCCTGCAGCACTTGTGGAAGTCCTACGCATCGGAGGGAGCAGGACCAAAAATCTTCTTACCTTCAGGAGATTTGGGACGCTGAGGTCGCATTACGAGCAAAGCAATGCAGCCGAGAAGCAAACCCCTGGGCTCTAAAATTTTGACAAAGGCTGTACAATGACGCAATGACAGTAGGCATGCTGATATATCCAGTTTCAACGCCACGGCTCGGGGGAGCGGACGGGGGCGCCAATGTTGAAGCGGAACCCTGGCCTTGCGCGAACGATGCCGCTTGAAGCGGCGCGCATGAGTAACAGTCAAGATAAGATGCCAGCGATCCGCGATTGCACCCTGCTGACGCCTTAGATGAGCTGGACAAGGAAAATGGCAGCGATCTTTCCTTTTCTCCAGCGTTCGAGTGAACGTGGCTTTCGTAATGCTATTAAGAAAAAACGCAGGTTTAAAAGTGACTCAGAGGTGACCAAAGGGGGCGTCCTCACGAAATCCGGACTCTTCGCTCTCAGGCCGACGTACGGGAGGCCCAGATGGACGTATTAGATCAAGGCACATTTACCTGGGTTGTGTGGCAACGCCGTCTATCGCATGCGCACTCGCGAAGTCTTTCAGAAAGGAACTTGTTTGTGCAGTGCTCACATGCAGTTCAAAATGCCGCACGTGAGACCGACAGTGCTGCTTTATTGCGTCTTGTGCCGTCCTTAGAGTAACATCCTGCCCTTCGAGGCACCTGCGAGGGCAGTCAGCCAGCTTCGCTGCGGTGGTGGTCGCTCCTGTGGACATACACAGGGTGGTGATGCTACGGTGAAGTTGTGCTTGAATTCCACGCCGATCCCGTCACTTTGGCTAATGATCTGGCACGTGGGAATAGGAACATGCGGTAAGGAGACAAGCCCTGCGGCAGGCCCTCAAGTTCGATAAGAGGGAGAAAGGGGGCGCGTGTGGTGCGTATTTTCCTCCTCTTCTTCAGGGCCACCGTCCGGCGGGACTCGACTGACCCGCCTCGATAAGCAACGCACACGTAATGAAAGCGAAGCGTGGCGAGTAGTACCTGGACGTCTCTTACTCCCGCGCGGCATTGTCTCTCCCTAAGCAGGCCAATATCTAATCAACATACTCGACAAATGCCAGGGGCACTCCTATTACTTGGAATCGTCACTATCGCTGTCCCGAAGCTCTCAGAGCCACCACTCGACAGGCCCTATTGTCAGATGCGGAAAGTACCTTTTGCCCGTACGTCCGAAGTTAGTCTGCTACAGGCTGAAGCGGAGTAAGCGCATTTGGTTTGATCTGAAGTGTCCGTTAAAACGGGTTAGAAGTGAATCAGTGCCAAACTTTCTTTCCGTGTAAAAGATACTGCTTCTCCCTCGTCAACGTCTATGGCTGGTTTATTTGGTTTGTTAGGCTTTAACGTCCCGAAGCAACTTAGGCTATGAGGGACGCCGTAGTGAAGGGCTCTGGAAATTTCGACCACCTGGGGTTCTTTAACGTCCACTGACATCGCACAGTACACGGGCCCTTAGAATTTCGCCTCCATCGAAATTCGGCAGCCGCGGCCGGGACCGAACCCGCGTCTTTCGGGTCAGCAGCCGAGCGCCACAACCACTGAGCCACCGCGGCGGGGCCGTCAACGTCTATGAGACCGCAGCACTTGCGTTTTGGGAAAGGGAGCTTCGCAGACATTCGTGACACATAGAACTGGAGCTGCACCGTATAGTGGAGATCTTCATGCAGATTCATATCAACCCCTGCGGCTCTTTAACATCCCCCCGAATCTCAGTACACGGATGTTATCGCATGGCGCCTTTATCGAAATGCAGCTTGCGCGGCAGTTATCGAACCTGTGACCTTAGGCTGAGTAGTCTGAAGCCATAGTCACTGAGAAGCCACTTGAAAGGATGTGCCGGTAGTCGCAGCCGCTGCACCAGTGCGTCAAGCGGCCATGGCTTCACTGACGATTTGTGCGCTGCTTCAGGCAAGCAAAAGAATCAAGAAGGAAAGAAAAGATATATATAGCTGAACGCGCAGTATGTTATAAAAAACTGCAGCGCAACTATTTTTTTCTTTTGGGCGCCTGAAAGTTATCGAAAATTTGCGTAAAAGCTCTGTGTATTGCGTTGAATGCCCCGTCCATAACGATATACGAGGGGGTACCCAAAAGAAACCGGACTAAATTTTTTGCTCGGCAAAGCTTCTGTGGTACCGCGTTTTGCCACTAGGAGCGCATGGAACGAACAACATTCCAGAGTCAGTAAGCCGAGTGCCGTCGTTGAAGGAGGTCAGACTAGTTTAGGGAGAGTTTTAGAGTGACGACTGTTTTGTGTGAACGTCGTTTTTGCAATGGCTGATTTTCGTGAACAGCGTGCGCCGGTGAAATTACGATTTTTGCTCGGAAAAAGTTGAATGGAAACTCTTGAAATATTAAGAAAGACGTACAAGGACGATGCTATGGGGACAACTCAAGTGTTCCTGAATCGAATCCTGAATCAAAGCAACAATCATGCCAATGAAAAACTTCAAATTCACCTCGCCTCAAGAAAGCTCGTCAGGTGAAACCAAACCTCAAAACAATGCTGATTTGTTTTTTCGACGTGAGAGGAGTCGTCCATTGAGAATTTGTTCCGCAGGGTCAGACAGTTAGCCAGGCTTTCTACTTGGATGTTTTGAAAAGATTGGGAAACAGTGTGCAGTGGAAGCGGCCAGATTTGTGGCGGTCGGGTGATTGGTTTTTCCATCATGGCAATGCCCCTGCTCACACCGCCCTGTCTCTACGACAATTTTGGACCAAAAATGGCATGACCCCTATTCCTTAACCCTCATACTCTCCGGACCTTGCCCCGTGCTACTTTCTTTGTTTCCTAGAATGAAAAAATAGGTGAATGGAAAGCGTTTCGCTGATGTTGCTGAGGTGAAGAAAAAAAGCATCACAAAAGATGAATTTAAACAATGTTTTGAAAAATGGAATGAAAGATTCGACAAGCGTATCATTGCAAGTGTGAAATACTTTGAAGGAGATTGAAGGTCTGTGCTTAAAAAGTGAAGAAATAAGTTCAAACAAAAATAAGTCCGGTTTCTTTTGGGTACCCCCTCGTAGAGAGTTAGGGACATACAGAAGTGAACAAAACGATACGATATTTCAGTTTTTCGAATATAACTTTTTTTTTTTACGGCCTTAAAATTTGCACACGAGGTTTGTGGGACGATGGTGTCAGACTTTTTACAGAATATCAACGATTGTTTACCATCATATTAAGCGACAATTTGCTCCCACAGCAAATTTATTGATGAACTGCTTTTTGCACTCTGTGGAGGTATTGGCTATTATATGTTTTTTTTTTTGTTACAAGAAGAGGCAGCAATTTCAAGAATTCTTTTTTCACAATAACCTAATGCCTCAGTACTCCATATGGAAACCTTTTCCGTCGATCATTGCTTGACTCCGCCGAAGCATGAAGTGCACTGCAGGAAGCTGTCAGTGAACGTCTTCGACCATGTTTCCTCAGGTTTTCAGCTGCTTCTGGACTCTGTTCGGCACTGCCGGCTGTTTTGTCCCTCCGACGATATACGATGCTTATCCAAATACACTAAATTGAAATAATCTCTAGACCGGCTTGACCACTCCATAAAGTCCACCATCCTCTTCTTCATACAGTTTTTCACAAGCGCAAAAGAATGCTTCAGGTCATAATTCTTTAGAAAAACATATCCAAATCCCAGCTTCTTGCGTGCCTATGGAAGCTTAACCTTTGCAAGAATGCCCTGGTCAACCTCTCCGCACATGCTACATTGAATTCAGTAAATGAGACAAACTCCATGAGCGGAAAATTAGCCCTGTGTCGTTACGTTCCCGCCTCTGTGGTTTAACGTGCGAAATTGATAACGATGTCCATATAAATTGCGTTTGGTGCGACGTGTACATACAACGAATCCCATCGTTCCTGAACGACAAGAACTTCGGTTCATCTAATGCAATCACTCTTTTCTATTCGTCACATATCCTCACTAGGTGTTTCTTTACCTCCATCATCCTGGAAACACAATTATTTTCACAAATGCCCGGGGTTTGAGCTGAACTCCGGTTGTTTAGCACATTCCACATGACGACTCACAGTTCATGGAGTTACTGTACAGCCTGGAAATAGGGTTAAATCCTCGGAAACGGCGGTAATAGTCAGTGTGGAGTTTTTTAGGCTCGCGCGAACGATGTCTTTCTCGACAACACGGTTGGTCGTTCTGATGTGTCTCCTACGAAGATCGAAAAACTAAACCTTCTCTGAACCTATGTCTCTGCGCTGCTCTGAAATCCAAGAAAAGCTGGTGATGTTTCATCCCGTAGTTGTGGCGGCGGATAATAGCCATTCGAGCAGTCCAGATGACGTAAGCGCTCGTCACTGTCTCTGTCTACTTCTATGTCCGTGTCTTTTATTGCGCCCCTGTGTCCTCCTGAAAAGTTGTGAACCAACACGCCCAAATACAAGTACTTCTGCCGTTATGTTAACCTCCCACTCCTCCCACTGCTTATAAAAGCATGCAGTAGTGCGTGTAACCGCAGGATATATCACCTGCTAACGAAAGCAAGATAATAATAATTTAGAACAAACAGAATTGCCCATGAAAGGACAAGAATGAAAACGAACTTGAAGGCAGACAACTGCGCCCTCGACAACTCCTGGCGGAAGAAGAGGGCAATATTGCATCACAGTATATTCAGAAATAGCAGGTAGGTCTTTTATATCCGTGGTATATTGAATTTATATGAAAACAATTTAAGATATTTTTTTTGTTCACTACTGTAGCTATTGGCTCGGGGCCTTACTCGGCAGTTGGAACACCTTGTTTCTAGGAGCATTATGTTTCTTGCCTTTAATCTCAATGAACAGAAGTATAATTGGAATGGAATCATTATACAATCTCGGCCTTTGCTTCTGAAAGCTCTGTAAAGAGTTTTACATGTAAATCTCAGGCACATGTGCGTCGATAGCCTGCCCACGCTAAACTCCCCTCTCCAGTCGATGCGCATACTGAAATGTCTGAAATAGAACGCGGCGAGAAAACTGTGTCGCGAGGTTGCTTGCGCGACCGTTGCGTGGTTACATGAGGCGAAAAAGGAAATAAACAAAAAACGTGCTATAGAGGCAGGCCGGCGCGCTAAATAGATAAGGTGTATATGAGTCACCCCTGTAAACTGATAAGATACACGCGAGCGTAACCGTTCCTTTCCAGTCCACACGCCGTTTCTGCGCGTTTACTTCTGTTGTGGCACGCGACACCTCGCCGGAGAAATCTGGTTTCTGCGCACAACGTGAGAACTGCTGCGCAGTGTCGAGAATTTTCTCCGCAGTGCTGGCTTTTTGATCAGGTGCTTCTCCGAATGGCAGTAACACGAATACTGAATGCGGGGGAAAAAAAAGGGGGGGGGGGGGGGGGGGGGTGTAACGATTTTTTTTTTCTGATTCAGATTTTTATTTTTCTGTAGTTACTGGCTGGATCTCACAGCTAAAAGCCACGTAAGTACGTGGCTTGACAAAGGCCGAAGAACCATTTCCATGGCAGCAGACTGAAATATGTTTCTACCTATACATGCAAGGCATCAAAAATAATACAACGCAAATCAACTGCCGAGCGCTGTAAATTTCAGTAGGGTCTAGCTGGTGATACGGGAGTCACTTTTTACATTAGACGTTCTCCCAAGCGTGCCCTACGTCATGTATGAGAATTTCTATCTCTGAATTTGGCCGCACGTATTATGCATCTGCCCTTCCGTTCTCTGCGGTAAACAGCGGACAACGTTCCCGTTTCGCGCCATGAAATTCGGTAAGCCTTGGCCTCTTTTTCTTATTTAATTTTCAGAGCCTCTTTTGGGGCTCCCTGCTGTCGCCGCTATCTAAATGGGCCTCGGGTACGTGCATAGTCGCTCATGGTAAGCCAGACGCGCACAAACCTTTTCTGCGGGTGTTTGGCTGCACCCGGCGGCAACAGGTGCGCGATCGTTGGAGCTGTCGCGTGTGAGCAGAGTTGAAAAAGAAAGCAAAAACGAGAGCGGAGAGACTGGCGGTTCCAGCGAGCTTATATTCCCGCTAAGCTGTTGCCGTACACGCGCCCGTTAATGCTGCCGCGCTGGGTCGCTGCTGTCGACGGAGTGCCGTGGGATTTTCAAGCGCGCGTTGGGGGAGGGTGACGCTTCTAGCGTCAGTAAACACACATGCTTGCTGCGCTGCGTTGCTTCGGTTGTCTCCGCCACAGAACACGCCGCACCGTTGAAAATAGCACACCGTCCTAGTCTCGCTATCCTAGAGACCAAGCACGTGGTCAACCTCCCAGCGCAAGCGCGAAATGCCGCTAGGTACACAGATATGAAACTCTGATGCGTGGGGAGTTCAGATGCACGAGGTGCGCTAAAGAGTTCGTGGTAATTCTGCGACTCCATGTGTTCCTTTGCGGAAGTGGTTAGTAATCCTGCACAAGTGGGTGTAGTTACTGCGCTGCCTACAGGGAAGCGCACCTGAAGTTTGCTGCCACTGCACCAGCGCCACTTCTCCCCTGCCGGTCATTTTGGCGTTCCCGTCCGGGCACGTCGCGGGCGGAGCGCATTGAGCCAGCAGCCTGTCGACTGGTATGCGCGTGCTGCTCGCGCAGCTGTCACTCTCTCTTTCATTGTGAGCACGCGCCGTCCTGCTCGCGGGCGCACAAAAGTGTTGTTGCCGCTCGCTGTGAATTCCGCGACGTTCTAAGAGTGGAAAAACTTGTTGTGTCTGGGGCTGTCACAATAGTTCTCTGAACATCGACGGCCAAGGACTGCCCGTGGAATTCTACAGATTTCCTGGAGATGTCCTACATTCTTGGGGGAAAAAAATTTAATATTGGAAAATTGTAACGTACAGTAACGGAAATATTGAAGGTAATGGTCCACCCTTTCTATATGCAGCAAAATCTTAAATATTTTTCATCGCTCGTATCGAGCAGTTGACGATAGGAAAAACGTTAAAACGAAAAAAAAAATGCAAGCCTATCGATGGGAGGTTGCTATAGTGAAATCTTCCAGTATATGAAAAAAAAAAATGCGTTCATACACTTTTTCCTATTAAAAAGTGTTTTTGTCCGGTGTATGAAATGGATGAGAACGAGAAACGGCAGGCCTCGATAACTGCTATGGGCAGGGTGAAGTAACCTTTTGCCTGTTGCTAAACACGTTTGGCATATTGCACGCGTAATATTATTTCTGAGCAGTTCTTGTTGTAATTCACTAAGCATGCAGTGTTTAGTAAAGCTCGCGCTAACGAAACTCATTTCTTTTGCCATTTTTTATTTTGGAGACTGACAACAGCTAGCGGCATTATGCAGACGCGTGTGAGGCAAGGTCAGTGATCGCCTCAATGTTCCGACTTGTGACGCCTGGCTCAATTTTCGAAGTTGCTTTACATGTAAAAAATTTCTAAAAACAACAATAATCAAAATGTTTGCTTGCACATGAATGAGCGTTTACATATGAGCGATGGCTCTGCAAATAAATTGGGGATGCGCGTGCGCTGTAATCGGCATTAAAATAAATATACCAACCGCTTATCTCCGTTGTAGCGATTGACCAAACTAGAGCATTTTTTCTCTTTGCCGTATATAGCAAGAAGCTGGTAGGCGCATTTCGTGGGTGTTTTCGTTTTTCTCCTCAGCCTCGCGTGTCGCCTTAAGGCCACTTTATTTTAAGTTAAAATAAAAATTATTTCCATTATTTTTCAGCGAAACACGTAACAAATTCCTTATTATTTGGCCAACAAACCTGCATGCATCTAACTGCTCAGCCACCCAACGAAATTAAGCATCTTGCGAAGATGGCTGCGCCAAAAAAGAAAGGTATTTACCTCGAATTCCACGTCTTAAATGACCTCGTCATTTACTTGCGATACACATTTCGCCGTTACGGTACCGACTTTTTCGTCAACAATCTGCTTCACGTACTGGGCCTGATCCACTAGCAGTTCATTTTTCAAGTTTGCGCAGCGAAAAAAAAAAATTCACTGTCCACTATCTGAGAGCGTACTGCCGCGACAGAAACAAATGCGAACAGCGCAGTGCCTAGGCGCTCCGCTGTTGGAATTTATTTTCGTCACGCTTATACTTGGCTCGCAACACAAATACGCTGGAGACATCCGTGATACAATAATGTACCACTCTAGCGTCTTTTTGTTACTACCGAGATAAAAACGCATTGAAGATAAATTCCGACTGCGCAGCGCGTGGGCGCCGTGCAGTCCGCATTTTTTTCTAGCGCCCCTGTACATTTTGCTAATCCTCTGAAGCTCGTCAGCGTTCAAGCACGAGGGAAAAAGCTCGCGACTGCACAAAGAGATTTGCAGGCTGGCCAACACGTGCAAAGTACGTGCAGAACTGGCTTTTTTTCAGGAGAAAGCGCGCTGCTCGCGCAGCTACTCAATGGGAGGGAGACCGGTTTGCCCGGACAGTAGTGCGGAGTCGGTCGGAGAGGGCGCTTTTCAGTGGCGTCCGCAGCGCCCCCCTGCGAAGCTGCGGTCCCCTACACACTTCGTCGTGACAATAACACGAGTCGCTCTAAACCTCAGAGCTCGCGGTGCCTATTGTTCTACGTGGCTGCATGGTATTTACTTTGGGACGGAGCCTGTCTCACACTGTATGCTCCAGCGGCGCGGAGCTTCGTACGTTGTGGAAAACTCGCTCGTGAGACAATATTGTTCGTTTTACTGCGAAAGGAGTGCCAGTGTCACATTCATAGGTTGTGGCAGCCAGAAGAATGGAAAATAATAGCGCCTGCCTGCACCACGTACGTACAACAGGCTTAAACCGATTATAAAATGCAAGAGGAAGCACTAGGGCAATTTTAAGTTTTGCCACCCGAAGATGGAAAAATAAAATAAAGGCGGGGGGGGGGGGGGGGGGGGGGGAGAAAGCTACTACAGCGATCCACAGCCGGGGGAGCAGGCCCGGGGAGACTCCCCTGATCTCTCCTGGTAAATAGCGGAAAGGATGGGCTCCAAGGATGAGATAGTGCGAAAATGCCGGAGTCTGCCTGTAGCCTCGCAGAAAGAAGTCTCCGCCCTCTAGAAGCACGACCCACCTCCATGCCGCTCCCCCCCTTGCCCCCTAACTAAGGGGATGCCACTCACCCACCTCTGCCTTCGATCCACCCTCCCAAGCCACCCCCGCCCGCCTCACCCTCCAGAGTTGTCATTCACCACCTAATTCTACCCTCCAGAAGTGCCACCCACCACCACGCCACCTACATCCACCTTACACAAGGCCTCCAGCCAATAGAAACATACGCAGCAGTGGAACGAATAAGCAACGGCGAAATAAAATTCAAAGAAGCAGGCGGAAAACCAGCTGCCCTCCAGGAACACCGTGCACCCATCGGCTAGCCACCTCCCCGTGTCGCATCCGTGAATGCATAGAATCGTCGCACCAGATGTCTGATGCTGTCGATTTATTTTGCGAGCGTAAAGGGGGGGGGGGGGGGGGGGGGGGGGCACTCCTCTTTTGCTGTAGTGCGATTAATAACTGCGTGCAGTGCCTGTCGCCTTCAGCCGCTTGTTTGACCGTATCTGACAGTTTCGACGTGTGCGTAAAGCATCGCAGCCGCTGCTGCTTCCAGAACTCCCCTACCTTTACTCTCCCGGTTTTGCGCGGTTAAATTTCCTCTGGGTGCACACTTAATTCGCAAGCTCTCAAGTGATTAATTCAACCTATAATATCAGTGGTGATACATAAGTGGCTGTGATCTAAAATCCTCGTGAACATCGTGTGTGTTGCAGCGAATGCACTGAAAGATAAAAGAAAAAAAGATGAGGAACGTGTTGGGCCGCAAGCTTATGCGCGCTATAGCACTCATCATAGGAAAGCGGAAGCGTGACATCATACTTAGCAACGTCCTTTGTGGAACGTCGCGTTGCCCCCAC
Organism: Amblyomma mixtum; assembly: GCF_055824585.1. Classification (NCBI taxonomy): domain Eukaryota; kingdom Metazoa; phylum Arthropoda; class Arachnida; order Ixodida; family Ixodidae; genus Amblyomma; species Amblyomma mixtum. The sequence continues at coordinate 273,164,022 of NC_143014.1, read as the reverse complement.
TGCGGAGTTCGCGCATATTTTTTTTTTTTTTTGCGTTACACCACGGCCTCAGGGTCAGAGTCTGTTAAGTACCTCTCTCCCTCGTTCCGTCACATGGTTTGGCGGCTCTCATCGTAAACACCGCCGCGGCACGCAGGACTGAAGCGCGCGATCAACCGATCTAGCGGACTCGCCCAGCTGGCACTGTATGTCGCGTAAAACAAGCGCCACTATTGCCGCCACGCGATGGTTCTCGCCAGCGATGTTTCGAGGGCACTCGCCCCATTCATGTTCCGCTCTGGCGCACAGCAGTCGATGCGCTGACTGACGGCGAGGCGCAAGAAACGCAAATACCCGCGCACACTATGTTCTTTCTCTGCAACGCACACACGCGCACACACGCGCGCGCGTGCATTGCGCCGGACGCAAAATCTTTGGACAAGAGACAATGCGCTGAGTTTGGGCTAAAGTCTCTCCTAGTCTCTCCTCGAGAGTTTCGCGTGTTGCCAGCAGAGCGTGGAAAACGCATTCGGAAGAGCCATATATGATATATCTTTAGAAGTTTCGTAATTCTCGGTTTCATTTGGCATGGACATTTCAAAATGAGTATTTTCGGGAAGTGAGTTGGTTGCAACTGGTCGATTCGAAACATTTGATGTAATGAATAGACTTGTTTACTCTAGGCGACCTCAAGCAATGCTGTTTCAGGCATATATACATTCCTGAAACCTGTGTACCGTTCTTATCTTTTTTTTCAACTCTTAGTTCACATAAGCTGAGCAACCACATGAATGATATTTCGCTTCATTCTGTTTGAGGCAAAGAGAGGCGGTCCTTTTTCTGAAAGAAACAGACAGTGACAGCTCGACGATGAAAAGGTGCCATATTGTCGCTGGTTTGTTGTGCTAGGTAGACTGAAAGGGCTGAATATCACGTGGTCTGCGCTTTGTTGCCAGCAATGGAACTGCCGCTTAATCGTGGCGGTATAGCCAGGGCGTGACACTTTTTCGTGACGCTTATGCATGCATGTTCTGAGAGTCGTTACGTGCAGGGGAGAAACCTGCTTCACCAAGTAACTGCTCTAAGCGGGTGATGACTGTCAACAGCGTTATGCTAGCAGACGCCGCCTGGCGACGAGGCGAAGCCTCCCAGTCTACAGAGACGGGTCAGGAAGCGGAGCAATATATTGATTTAGCATAGTGCGTGCCACGATCCGCTACCGCGAACTGGTTCCTCGATGCGCCAGCTGCGCACGCCTGCCACTATGCAGGAGCAGCACTTCCTTGCGGATGCGGATCGAGCTACGCTTAATCTCTCTAATACCTCAAAACGCACAACTCCGCTTTTTAATCCGACAGTACACCGTCTCACCACACTTTGTTCATTTTCACCTTCTCCTAAGTGCAACCCCTACTCGATATATCCAGCTAGCTGCGGCGTGCATATGGAAGATAATAGTAATAAATTTTATTTTGCCTCGAAAAAAAAGATACACAGGAGCTGCAGAAAAAGCTGCCATGAAAAGCTTGACGGTGCCGCAGCCCCGTTATACCAAACAGCAGCAGTAGGCAATAAAAAGCAGAGTTGCATAAGTATAACGACTTCGTGTTTCAGATAAACTGATAAAAAAATGCTCAATTCGTAGCAAAATAAGTCCAAAGAAATCTTCTCGGTATGTATTAAAACAGTTCAAACAAATCTTATCTGTAGTTCTGTACAGGTAACACTTATTTCATGTTCATCATACCGACCTTTCCCGGTGAAAACCGAATTTCGGAAATTGAATTCGGTGCGCATTTTTCGGTCTTTTTCGTTCTGAGGCGAAAAATCCATCCCCTAAGTATAAGGCAGCTCTGGGAGAGCTACCCTCGGGTTGGCGTGAGAATCGAACCTCAAGTTGCCAACGGCAAGGAACAAGTGAGGTCCGGACCTCACTTTTCCCCTGACGCTGAAATAGCATTGACATAAACCTTCAGCACATGAAGGTGTGTATACAGTCGTTCGAAAGAAGCGTGCCAAGACAGAAAATGAAGAGGGCGGAAAAGCAGGGCAAGGTGAAACCGGGCATACGCGCGTCCGGTCAGGTATAGAAGGGGGATTAGGGAGCAAAACACAAGAGGGCAAGGGCCGAAGCATAGTCCTTCAGCCTGCATGGGCGATCACAGAAGAAACAAAGTATTGTAGGCGGTTGTTGCGGCTGTAGTGACGCTGTGTTTGCGACGCCGCAATGAATACGGGAACTGCGTCTAGGAGCGAAGACCATGCATCTACCGATGATTTTTGACACAAAAACACTTAAAACTTGCTGCACCCGAGCGTTCGTACGTGCTCAGGAGACTCAGTAAAGAGCTAAACTTGTTAGTCAAAGCTGTTCTCACGCGCCTACTTCGCCTGTCGTATCTTCGCGCTGCGCGCTCTTACGTCAAGCCACCTTCTCCGGTCTCGTACGTAGCCCCCGGTTTCAGTGGAGGCCCAACTGAAACAAGCCGCATATGCGGGACTTCATATTCCGAAAGTAAGCACCTTCGAAAATGCGTGTGAGTGAGGTAATTTTCGAAAGCTGTGTGCTCATCCCTGTCCCCGGGGCCAGCAAACATGGGGTTAGAAGCGAAGGGCTAGAGGCCATCGTCCATGCGGCGTTCTGCGATGCGTCCGTATGCGCAGCGATCGAGGTTGCCGACGCTTCCTTCTGTGGGCTTGCGCCGGCGTCTTCGTCACGGTTACTTAGGGGCAGCCTCTACCGCGTCCCCTCGCCCAGCCTTCGCTCCGGGTTCGGGAAACTGTTGGTTTTAGGCACGCTCGATCTCCGCTCAATCTCCGTGCATACACGCATGCGTGGCTTCGTTCTTATCTGTTTACCTGCAGATTCCGGCTCCGATCGCAGGTCCGTCCTCTTTCACGCCGGCCACATATACGTATAGTGCACTGTACTAAAGCTCGCGTGCATCCGCGCCCTCTTTTTTTTTTTTTTTTTCTGGGCTTCTTTCTTCAGGCTAGCACCCGCTAAGGTGTTTTTTTTCTTCCCGGCTCAGGATACGCGAACGCTGCCATCGGGGTGTCTTAGCCAGAGCTTGCACTTTGTGTCCGAAAGTGTGTTATGGTACCCGCACGTGCGGTGACTGCAGGCGGCCGAATCGAGTAACTCGGTCAGCTTGCTACGGCGCGGAAGTGCGAGTACCAGCTTCACATGTATCTCTCGCGAACTTAGTATTAAAAAAAAAAAGCGCTCGCCGTGGTGACTCAGCGACTCGGCAGCTCAAACGTTTTGCTCCTGAGCGTATAACTGTCGCTTTTGGCAGCGGAGGACGCGTTTTGACGGATTCGAAATGTAGACAGGTTCGCGTGCCGGGGTTTCTGCGCGCTCTAAGCATTATTTGGGATCGAGCTATATAATATGCGTGCGTTACATAGTAAGAACGTTTTACGCAGGTTAGCATGGGACAAAGGGCGAGAAACACAGTTGTGTGCCTAACCGTGTTGTTGGCCCTTCGGCTCTTTCTAACCTGTGTAAAAAATTATTTTCATGCACAGTGCGCATATGATTCTAGTTTCTATGCGTGTCTAGGAACTATGTATGCGGTCGAAAATAGTCCGAACCCCTAAGCAATGACGCCTGTCAGAGCATGTGGTCCAGCTTTGGAACGTGCATATATATTAAGGGTAGCAGCCTGTGGCAGTTCGTGACGCGTATTTTAATGCGAACAGCGCGAAAGAGGCGACGGACGCGAAAAAGAAACAGGTTTTATCTCGTTCCTCATGCTCGTCCGTCGTCCTTTTTGCGCTTTTCAGACGAAAATGTATACATTTGATGGCTAATACCTGCAACCAAGTCAGCTTTCCAAATGGAGTTTCTCGAAAGAGCATCGCGTTTTAGGAGCAGAGTAGTCCTTAACTAACCACAGAAATTCACTGAAACGTACAGAGGACAAAATACTCGTCTAGAACACCCGGGCTGCGTGCTCCGGACCGTCCGAAAGCGGCATGCCAGAGCTGCGGGGGCCAGAAAGACAAGAAAAACACGATGTAATCACCATGTGTGTAGCTGTGCATGCCAATCTAGCACGTTTCATACCAGGTTTTATTGCTAGGTACCGCGTGTGCACTCCTGAACATATTCAGGGGATGCGATTCAGGCGTTCTAGACAAGCGTTTTACCCTCTGTGCACGTTAGGAATCCTGTTGTACGCTTTTACGCCGACTCCCACAAACCAGGATTCGACCGGAAAAACGAAACGTTTTTAAGACCATTTACACGACGTCGCTGCGATCATCTGGATCTCCACTTTTTAATACTGTATAATGATCAGTTTTTTAATCACAACGATATACGCGTACATATAATTGCTTTTATTTTTGTCTAATGTGCTGCTTATGTATTAGTAATCTCCAAAGATGGGCCCTTCAAGGTAATAAAGTGGTGCAATCTCCTTTCGGTCTCGCGCACAGGCAACAGTATATATACACAGCGGCCGCAGCGCCGTCTACTGGTCCGCTGTTCCGGTCTTCGGCGTCTCCACGCAACACCGGGGAGACTCCCTTCGGCCGAATCTTGCCGGCCGCAGCGCGGAGTTTCACAAAACAGGAAGCGACCGCCGTCCCTTCGGCGGGCCGAACGCACGAGCGGCACGGAACGTGTCTCGCATGCACGCGTCACCGCGATACGGCGCGTTTATAAACGCAGCGGCGGCTGCGGCGAAGCCCGGTTCTGGTCCATCGTCCACGCGACCGCGCTCGCCGGACGTGGTCGATGCATCGCTACGCTGCGCAGCGGCGGCAGGTTCTCTCTGGGGCACGGTCATCGGAGTTTTCCTCTTTCGCTCGAGAACACGAGTCCTCGTTGGCCGGAGGGATGCCGAAGTCTTCAGCGGCGAGTCCGAAATTCTTTAAGTACCCGCCGTGGTGGCTCAGTGGCTGTGGTGTTCGGCTGCTAAGCGCAAGTTCCTGTGAACGTATGAATCAGGCGTGACTGAAAGATACCATACCATACCATACCATACCATACCATACCATACCATACCATACCATACCATACCATACCATACCATACCATACCATACCATACATACCATACCATACCATACCATACCGTACGATGCCATGTATCACGGGTTCGGTGATTACGCGAGGTCATCACCGAGTCATGACAATGAGGGGGTGGCCGTTCGATGCCCGGCGTAGCCGGTAAGCAAACGTAGTGAATGAGTCAGAGGCGTGTTAAGAGATAACAACAATAAAACAACGTTTATAAGTTCGACAAGAAGAATACGACAGCTTTTACAGATGCGTTATGCACAACTTGCACAAAACAAATGCGGGAAAAACACATCGCATTAAATACACACTGAATTAAGTTATACATTGGAATAAGCACTTGTCTACACAGATCAGAACGAAAGCGAGAGTCCAATTAGCGACAGTCGAGGAAAGTTCAGAAAGGGAACGAACATACAGTTGACCGGGGAGCGCGACGGCAGTCCATCCACAAACACGCAGGCAGGGCGGCCCCCGAAGGCGACGGTCCTTCCAGAGCAGCTTGCGGTTTCGAGGATGCGGTGCGGCGGCTCGGAGTCCCAGGAGTACGTGACGGCAGCTTTTCCACCGAGGAGCGGACTGAAGTTCGTGTCCATACGGCCCCTGTTTAAGTCCTCGGGCGCTAGCGGACGAGGCACTCGCGGCGCGCACAGAGTCGGTGTCGAAAAAGCAAACACCAAAAAACGCACCAAGTAGTTCACACACAAAAGAGGGAACACGTAGGCGCCTACGCTTTGACACTGCATGGCTGCCATCTTAGAGGAGGAAAAATTAACGAATAACTAAAGAAGCCCTCGGCTTCGACTCTGGATTCGATTACCTTGGAACGGAAAAAAGTAAGACACAACCAAAAAGGGAGACACGTACGCCCGCAACTTCTGTCCTGCTACTAGCGGTCACCCTGCAGACGAGAAAAAATTACGAATACACAAAAACAGTTCAAGACTTCGGCAGTAGTAGGCATGACCTTCAGCCGGGAAAAAGTATGATACACAAAACAAGCAGCACGTACGCCCCCGCTTGCGCAATGCGAGGGGGTTGTCTAACTAACTGAAACAGCGTGCACGTATTCGTGCTCTTCCTGAGACGCATACAGGCTACAGGGACACACTATGTTTAAAGAAACGCGGACGCATCAGTCTTATACAAACTTCTGTGACACCATGCCATGGCAGACGGAGCCAAGTTCTCTTATCGAAACGTTGGCAATTAAGCACTGTGAGGCTCTCCCCTCCCTTGTTCACTTTGTGATTATAAAGAACCATCAGAACAACCTCTCTCTACCAACAAGTTCTCAAGTAGGACAGTTCAGTGTTGCGTTTTGTTGAAGGAGAAACAGTGACGCCGGTACGCTCGTAGATTTTCGCACCTTTTTTCCACCTCAATATTCATGTAGCCTTTTTGTATCACCTAACATTTTAGTCCCCTTGGGCATGAGAAAAGCGGGGGCTGGAGGGGGATAATTTCGCCTTGCGAATGCTGCAGCGCAAGTGCCGATCAGGAATGCCATGCGTACCATAACTGGCAACCATGGCCACGTGGTTGAATTGCTACTAAAATTCCGCAGGCTGCGAAAAAAAGAACAGAAGAATTAGTAAAAATAACGATCAGAGTTCTACTCTACTCAGCGACATGTGGTGATGTCAGCCAATAGCGATCGGTCAGCTAGCCTGTCATTGTGCTGACACTGACCTTCTACTACTTCCACGCGCACACCCTTTCGGTCTTTCTACTAAAGGTGGTGGTGCATCAAATGAAATTAAAACTTGGGGCAGTTGTGTGAACGCGTCCCATCAATCTCAGCTGCAGTGTTACCCAGACCCCAAGAGATAGAAAGGGGAGAGAGGAAAGGGAGATAGCTTTAAAGGGAGATAACATAGGTGTCCTCTAAGATGAAGTTTTAGTCCAAGGAATGATCCCACTAGAATAAGCAGTAAACGACAGCGCTAAAGGCTCTTACTTAAAGCAGGAGTCACCGGAACACAAACGGCCGCGAATGGGGGTCTTTTCGTCTAGAGTGATGCATTACACACAAGTTACGCTGCGTGGTTTACTTCACGGCAGTGTTTGGTTAGTCCAGGCTGCATGCGTCGGGCACCAGCTGCACAGATGCCGGGGCCCGCACTGACACTTGCGCTCGCACCGCACCAAGGAAATACTTCTCACGTCTTCTGCTAGTGCTGCTAATCCTGCATGTCTACCGCGTACGAGATTATCGCAGGGGCAGAAGCACTGCCAGACTTGGTGTTTAAAGCAGTTTTTTTTTTCTGTCTGTCTGTCTTCACCTCAGCGTTTTTTACCCTCCTACTCGCTAGTTTTTGCAAGGTTTTGCTTTCTGAAATGAACCAACAAGACCAAACGAGGACTCCTGCTGCCGCCCTGCTTCCTTCAGATGTGCAGCTTGGCGCTAAGTACCGGCACAGCAGCCTCAGCACGCATTTCCCGCAGTCGCTTCGGAACGGAAGGATGCGTACGCTGCTACACTATAGTATGCTATAGTCGCATTGTTGCTTACTCTGCGCGGAGTGTGCATGCATATACACGCAGCGGCGATCTTCAGTTCGCCGTGAGCGCGCGCCTGTCGCACCTTATAAGCGGCCGCCTGCATTAGCTGGCGGCCAGATGCGGAGGGCGCGCACGCGTATGCCGGGCTGCGCGGCACATTCTTGCAGTGAGTGAATATCACTCGCTGATAAGTTACGACACTCGTTGCGCGAGGCGAAGCCGGAGAGCGCACAGGCACACGTTCCGGCGCGAGGGCGCATGCACATTAAACGAGCCGCTTGCGCGACGCGCGTCTCCTCAGCGCTCCGCGGCCGGCGCCGCTTCTGCGGAATAAAGATGGCGAGAAGAAGGAACAAAATGAAATAAACGCTCCCCGCTCGTAGGTGGCAGGCGTCACGCTTCCATTCTCTTTGTGTGTTGCGCGAATGCCCCGCCCCTATGCGTGCGTTTAATTCCGTGCAGTGGAGTGAAAGCTTCGTCGATGTGTATATATGGCATGCACACATGCGGCAGCGGCGGAGTGGTGGCACTGAAGCGGCGTGCAATGCTGCCGCGTTTCGTGTGTCATTAAAAGGTGGGTTTCTACCTTGTTACGAGCGCAGATCGGTCTTGGTATTTCGCCAACGTGTTCGGGGCGCTGAGGGGCACGCTTTTTATTTACTCATTTATTCATATACCGACACTGCAACCCGAGGGCGTTATTGCAGGTGTGGTATGTTGCAGAAATAGCGGCAAATGAACAAAGCACAAGGATGGCACACAATGTCAAGCCGAAAAAGAAAAAGACGCCAATACCAATAAAGGGTGAAAGGAAAGGTGAACAGATTTAACTAAGTAAACTCGCCAGCAGCATACTAGGCGCATGCGTAAAGGGAGAAAATAACAATAACGAGAGTTATAACAGCCAGTTACTACAAATAACAACAGGCGACGAAAAGAAGGCGGGAACCTGGACGTACGCGGGCATAGCGAAATAGATGGGTATACGTCTAAAATGACCACTTCTGAACTCTAATTTTCCTCACAACTTTTGTTTTCTCTGCAACTTAATCGGCGTCAGCATTGTTCCGTGAACGTACGAACCGTCCGAATCCTACGCTTGAGGGCGAACTGGGAAGGAAAAGAGACAGGCACGCTACTTCGTTGCGGGCCCCCGACTCCAACCTACGCTGTATGGAAGAAGCGCAGATGCGCCTTGAACGTGTACGGGTGCGACAAGGAAGGCAGCGCAGCGGCGTATAGGAATGAATCCGCTCGTACAATGGGGCAGAGGAGATGCATTCTTACACTTTGCACAATGGAAATGAGCCTGGGACACGGTGTGCGACGAGGGTGGCCATCGCGATTTGACTGAGGGAGCGCCGATGATGGCAGCTCCGAACAGTTGTCATCGATGAAGGGGAAAATCTCACGCACGCACGCACGCATAAAGTAGAGGCGCCAGGTTAGTGAGAGAAAAAGCTGAGCTCGGCTGCAGTATCTATATACGCCAGCCACTTTTTTAAACGCAAGCGATTTCAAAGGGAGAGTGTCTTATCTCTCAAGGCGGGCGAGTTTTTAGTTTTCATAATCCCAACGACTCGAAACGTTTCAAGCGCAAAGTTAGTCGTGCAACGTCGAGACAGGGGACCGGTGCACACCATAAAGAATGTGTCAGGAAAACAAGAGCTCCATGGCACAATTTCGAAATTCTCGAAGTCTAAAAACGGCGCGAGAACCTGACACAAGACGCTCGCGCTGTGTAGCAAACGCGAGATTCTACCGCACTTGGCGCGGTCTTGGTGGTGTCTGCGCTATCGCACGTTGCCGTGGCGGTGTGGTCAGGTTTGCGCACTTGCGTGTGCGTTGTCGCTACGCGGTGTACTACACACGCACGCGACTAGCCGCGATCTCGGCGTTCGACGCAATTCTTTCCTGCCTCGGCTGGTTAGCTGGTCGGCCTTTTTTTGCCCCCAAAGGCCGCATGTTCCCGTATAGGCGCGTTCCTAAGCCGAAACCGGCCACTCCACCCCTGTTACGCGTAACAGGGGGTCGGCGTCACGCGCCATCGGGCGCTGGTGATAGCTGCGCTGCAGGGTGCCAGACACGTGCGGCTCCGCATCGCGTGCCGCCGGCGGTCCCGTTGCTCGGCATACGCAGTCCGCGATGGAGGACAGCCGCCCCTGTGTAGCGGCGCACAGAGAATGCGGGGTGGTTAAGGTGTTTGTTCCTGACCTCGTGTACGGGAGGACCGCGCGAAACCGATAGCGTGATGTGCACTAGGAAAGGGCAGAACGTGTTGAACTGGCGCAGCTACAGAAAAAAACAAGCAGGAATAACGAACAAGAGGTTGGAAGGCCTTTTTACGAAAAAGAAAGGCCACAGATCGATAACGGCATCCTAATGCACGGAGCTCCGAATTCGTCTATAGGTATTGCAAGACTGACGTCGCCCCCCCCCCCCCCCCCCTTCCCAACCCCATCAAATGAAACAACGAAAAACTAAGCACAAGAAGCAAGAAAAAGAAACCAACATGCAGGGTAGTAGGACACTTAACCCTGCATATTGATCCCGTTTCTTCCAAGCGTAGTTCAATCACGTCCTCAAGGGATATGGGTAGATTCCTGCTTGCCTGCTCCTGCACACACGCGTGTGTGTGTGTTTATTCGTGCGTGTGTGCGAGGGTGCTATTTATCCACCCTTTTCGCTGTTACTAAAGCAGCCAGTGCGTCATGGAGCGTCATGCGGACTTTTCCGTAGTTCGCAAATGAACTCAGCGAGTGTTCGACGAAGTCAACTCACAATAACGGCGCCGGCGTCGCCTGGCGCTATGATATATTTTCCCTCTTTCTATGATGCACGGTGGATTCCTCCCTTCAGTACTGTGACCCCTCTCGCACATACATACGCGATGCGTCAAGAATTTCAAACGTCTCAGCAACGGTTAGATGTCTTTTTTTTCTTGTTTCCTTTGGCGGCTGTCTAGAATTAGCAACGACGTCACGGGAAGTGACGCATGTCGGATGTGTTTGTAAGCGTCGTCTGCAACAACTCCAACGCGCGCACGTTCTTTTTCGCCTTTCGCTTCATACACTGGCCTGCCGGCTTGCCCAATTAGGCCTCAAGATCGTATCAATTAAGCAGCGCACTTCGTCATCAAGCGTGTCACCTCGGTCGGCTCCGCTGTAGCAGGAACCTTTGCTAGCTTCAGCGCGCTTCGGTTGAGTCCGTCTGAGTCGCGCCCCGTTCAGGCTTGCTCTCATAAGTGGCTCTATTCCGGGGTTGGCTAGGCAGCTAGGGAATATGGAGCAACGGGTTGAGAGAGGGATGGTCTTCGTCGAGTGATTGTTTTTTTTTTTTACTAAAAGAAAGTGTAACCAAACCTTACACGTACTCTGTTTTTCATGATAGTGTATATAGAAGGCACGTAGCCAGAAATGTTTTTCCAAGAGCCCAAGGTATACAACTAGCAGCGGGGGGTCTATGCATGCGCCAAAAGAACATTGCCAAGGGGGGGGGGGGGGGGGGGGGGGGGGAGCTGCCCCAATCTTTTCTTGGCAGTGTTCTTAGCAGAAGAGGCTGCCCCTGCTTACTGCCTGCGTCCACTTTGTATTCTAATCTTGTCTTAAACGCTCTATTTGATTGACTGATAATTCCTAGGTGTAACGTTTGCCCGGTGCAAATAGAGGAGTGGAGGAAAGCTGCAGGGGAATTATTCTTCGAAAAATGCTCTGAAGTATTCGTGGAGTAAATGTCCGCATTAAAGCGCCGTTGGTACAAGTGTATCTTTTTTTATTTAATCATTCATTTAATAATGCCAACAATATCGCAGAGACGTGCTGCTAAAGCGTGATAAGGTGTGAATAGATCCAACTATTAATAATTCCGCTACCGCCTCCTCATCAGCGAGGAAATTTGTGCCGAAAAAGCGCACTAATTGGACTGCCATTTTCTGCGAATGAAAATTTAAAAATTCTGGATGAAGTCTGGTTCTCCTCTGGGCGACAAGTACAGCGTGAAATTACGACCTAACTGTCCCTTCGTGGAATCGGTGTCCCACAGGGGTTTTGAGCGTTCCTCTTTTAGCGGAAGACCGCCAACCCAGCCGGGATAGCTAAAGCCTGGCACAGCAAGTGAGAACCAAAGCGAGCTTTCGATTTAATTGTCTATTTTTGCGCTGCATGGAAAACTTGTTCGGAACCGGCGTGCTCAAACAGTCCAGTGGGCGTCCTTGATGCCTAGCACGGTTTCTCACCGTATACAGCGGGTCGCGTGCGACCTCGACGTGTTTTCTCGTGCAGCCATCTTCGCGAATATTTTGGCCGGCCTCGTCCGAATGAATGCGGGCTAATCCGGCCGGGTTGCTGACTGCTCCGGCGGTCGCCGTGTACACCCGAGAAGCGGCGGCCGTCATTTGCATTCGTGCATATAACTTGCCACTCCGCCGTTGTAAAGTCGCTAAACTTGGCCCGCATGCGGCACTGAGTGCATCCTGTCGCCCGTGCTGTATAGGCTGATCGAAAATCCAGCTTATGGAAAGCGCCGGCGCACTTTTTACGCGCCGTTCGCATGTGCAACAGCTTCGCGGTTTCATAGATGACGCAGTGGGTTTATTAGTCAGCGAATAAAACCCGAGCATGCTTCGTTCGTATATGAATGCACATTTTCCACCCGAACGTGAGAAGTATGCTGCGGGAAATGACACTAAGCTTCAGGAACTTGACATGCTGTAGAGGACATCGGTTCTGGTTAAAGGTTGGTATATCGCGCAAGGTAATACTTCTGTTCTAATGCGATAGCGTTATAGGATTGGTTTGCAAAACATTTATTTCGTCGGAAGGCAAAGTGCAGATGGTCTGTGCTAGGTGGCTATCAGTCCACGGCTGACAGCGACCTGAATAGCCCATACAATGGCACGGGCAGCATTACAGGAAGGCCATGAAGGCTGAGTTGCATGCACGCGAAACCTCACGCGAACGCGAACGCGACGGCGGCACGCGTCGCGCGAACGGAAATGTATGTGTCGCTTGTCTCGTCGCTCGGATCTGCCGAAATAGAAAATTTCGCCTGTTCGCCCGGAAGTGCATGCGCGATCAGCCAATAGCATGAACGCTCAGCGTACGTCACTGCCGGTCATTTCGCGTGCTTTTTTTTTTTTTTTTGAAGCGTTGCATTGCGATCGCCGCGTATTCGCGCTTCCTACAAAACGACAGCCAACCAAAACTTCAATGAGCGCCTTATTGACGCCGTCGAGTGCGAGCAGGTCTTTTGGGACCTGCAGCACAGGTACTATAAACATCGCGGCCATTCTGATGCGGCTTGGCGCCGAGTTGCAGAAGCCGTCGGTGCACCAGGCGCACCAGTTTTGTAAACAATTTCATTGAGTTCGTTTCATTGACTGCTAACTGCTTCAGTAGGCAGACTGGACATTTACGAAGTGAATGCGCTCATTTATGTTTCATGCATGTGGTCTTAGCTGCCGTCGAGCGATCGTTATCATTCGCTAGAAAATGCGCGCTGCCGCGTAGCAGATTTGCCTGACAAGGAAAGCATTGCATGCAGAACTAGAATTATACTATTTCACAGAAATACGGTACAGGCTTTTATCTTGTGGCGGGTTTAACGGCGGCCGGTTTAAATTGTTGCAATTTTTTTTTACTGTTGCATTTGCGAATACCTTTGCGGTGTGCTATGCCAGCCACGCTGAGCGCTGTCGCCGTTTCGCGTTGCCGTCGGTTTCGCGCTGTCGCGTGCATGCGTCTTCCCCCTGTACGCGACAGAGCGAACCATGTTCGCCTTCGTCGCGCCGCTTGTCGCGTCGCTCTCTTTTTCGCTTACATGCGTTCCAGGCTTGAAGGCGAAAACTGTCCGATGGTGTCGGCGTCTGTGCGAAGCCTCCACCTGCCAGGTTCTGTTTAGGGAGATTTCTCTCTCTCTCTGCCTTCCACCTGACAACCGTCCCCTCTCCCCCACTACACTTCTGGGGGAGAAGAGGGAGACGGCGGTCAAAGACTGACTCAGCAAAAATGAAAATGACTGAGAAGAAATGATTCGGACAATAGCAGGTCCACGCGCAGAACAGAGAGCCTCCCGAAGGCTTGCGGTAGCTATTCCTTCTCGCATTTATCGGGAATCGCGACCTCGGTCTCACAAGCCCCACAGGCAATTGTGTTTCAAACAGCCACCTGCCAGTGCAGTGGCGCACCGCTGCGCCACTGCGCCGCTAGTGGTGTGAGGACTCGCCGCGATCTAACAAAGTGACATATTTTGGGTAGTTGTGTAGTCGGAATTTGGATAGAATCAGAATTGGAACATATTTGCTAGTGAAAGCGGAATGATATCGCATTTCCTCCGCATTAATCCATTTGAGCGCCCCTAATGTTTTTTTTTTTTTTTCTAGTTCTGGTCAGTAAACTACAGGTAAAGCAATAATTAACGATTTAACCGCACAGAGACACAGTCGACACGGTACGTAATGGATATTAGCAGATAGTCAGGAAGATGGAGTGAAGAGCTTCGAAAATAGGCTGGGGTAGGCCGGCAGTACCTGACGCAAGACAGGGGTAATTTAAAATTATTGTCAGAGGCCTGTGCCTGCAGGAGTTGTGGGTCAACTGATAATGAGAAGGATGATAACGATAGTGTTCTCAGCAATATTGTTGAAAGGGTAACTTAGGCTCATTTAGTGTGGTCTTGGCGTTACATTGAAGGCGTTTCTCGCAGTGTGAATTTTCAGAACAGTGCTTTCTTTATGGCTGTGTCTCGTTGACACTGCGCTTACGCCGTCGACCGAGTAGGGCTTCGCAGAAGGTTGAGATTTTTGTGCCTTCAAGTGGGCCCCAAGCTCTTTGGGCCAATTTACGACAAGCACGACAAGTGCAGGCGGCCCTCGGCATTAAAAAACAAAACGAAAATTTTCTAAGCAATCATCAAATAGGCAAATTTCAGCGCTAGCTGTTCGCTTAACACCGCCGCCTTGTGGCGCCACTGACGAATGGGTTAGTTAACCAGCTGTACCACCGAAATTCTCAGCGTCCTTGAGAGTCTGTCATATACTGTGCACTCAAAGCCGAACGGGCTGGCGTTGAATTGACGCTCAAATGTCCCCAGTGCCGCATCAGTGTGATTTGCCCGCCTCTTGTGCCTCGTATAGCTTCGACGACGCGTGCCTGCCCCTGGGCAGACGCGCACTTACTGGCGGAGTTGCGCTGACTCATCTTCTCGGCTGGCGAGCTCGCACCTCAGTTGACTCTCAGGGTCTTTACGTAGTCTTTATCTGCGATCGCGTTGGCAGCAATATTTGCAAAGTTCTTCCTATAGTACCGCTTCGGCCGGCCAATCTTCTGTTTCGCAGTCGCGAGCGACTGACTGACGGCGCGCTCAGGAGCCAGGCACGACTGGCCACGTGATGCTGGCGTCATAAATGCGCATGGCTTCGGTCGACACGAAACCGCCACTAGTCCCGTTAACAGCTGGTGGCGTAAAGTAACTGTGACGCGTTAGCTCCTGAACGCCTCACAGTAGACCTGTAGTAGAAGTGCGCTGAGTATATAAAAGAACAAGACGATACAGGACTGGACGAAGTGCAACTATCAACTGAATTTTAATATGCAAAATGGGACATATAAAGCAAGACGGAAATCATCAAGGAGCATGCGTAAGATCCTTATCTTGAGTAAACGGCATGAGCTGTCTTCGAACAAAAGCCGTCACAGTAGACGTCGCCAAGAGTTTTCTGCCTAAGAAAAACTTTGGAGCGGAATGCTTATCTGGCACACAGCGACTGATTGCCCACATGTCGACTGGTATGTAACAGTGATTGCATTGCGCTCCTTACGGTATTGAGTTCATGACTGTTCTGTGGAGTGTAGCAGGGACTCGTTTAAGCTCCGCAGAGTGCAAAGGTGAGCCTACAACGCAAGTTAACCGAAGGTCAGACTTTTTGAGTCTTAGTTCAGGTAAAGTTGAAGAGAAGTTACAATCGTCAACGCGAGCACACCGCTGTCGCGCTTGCCATTTGTGTACATGCAGGATTGGCGACTTGCACTGCTCTTTTTTTTTTATGGCTGACCTCTGACCTGTGGCCTCTTATGCAAAGATCGCAGCGTCCGCTGGGCGGCAAAATTCCTCCGCTGCAGCTCCCGTAGCGGCCCAACAACGGGCAACCGTGCTGAACAGGGATCTCGTCGATGGGCGCTATCGCTCGCTTTCGTCCTGGGCGGAAACTCCTCTGCTTCAGACGCTGCACAGGCTTCTCGTCGAGCGCAAGAGAAGGACAGTGGCGATAAGAGCGCGAGATAACGTCGGCCGTAAGAATGTGGTAACCAGTGGACTCGAGTGCTGACAGTGGCGTCGTCGTCACGGTCGTTTGTGCACTTTCTCTGCAGAGGCCGTGTGTTGCTTAGGCGTTATGAGCCACAGTTGGAAAGACACCCCGAACCGCGAATGTCGTGACGCTACAGCATATTGGCTGCGTGTTCATGTAGTAGGGACCTGACGAGCGAATATACTGGCTGCATTCATGGCTCAGCACAGCAGCCGTCCATTCGTCTGACTGCGTGTGTGCAACTAGATGATCAAGGAAATGGCACAGCCTGTATATCGCTGCTGGCTCCTGTGCCGGGGTCACCTCACCATTTTTATCCTTTTTTCTTCCCACCCTTTCATTGTGACCCATACCGGCACCCTAACCTTTCGTTCTTCCCTTTTGTACTCTTTCCCCAAATTTCGCATCTCACGTTTGTTCGGTATGAATGTCGCCCGAGAGATAGCATACATCATCTAAAAACGGGATGAGAGCGAGTAGAAGCCTCTTAATTCATGTGTAACGAAGTTGCAGCCTGTACAGGCACTGTTGCGACTTGACTCACTGGCAGCACATGCCAGGTGTTTCAGGAAAGCCCGTCAATAATTTTTAGAAATAGGGTTTCTCAGGTAAACTGCTGGCTTCTGCGGAATCGTTATGTTGGTGGATGTCAGAAAGCAAGGGAATCAAGTTTACCAAGTTGGTTAACTAAATTCTAAGAGTTAACTTTTTGACTATTACAGGTATAGGAGCAAGATTGCAGTTAAAGATTTGTAGCTAGCTATTAGTAACAGCCAGTGGCGACCATCATCAATCCCGTTCACCTCAAATTTACGGAGCCCTCCACTACGGCGTCTCTCATAGCCTTAGTCGCTTTGGGACGTTAAACCCCATAAAACTAAAACTAAACTAACTCAAATCCACCATTGAAGACCATCTGTATGCATGCTAAAACTCTTTTTCACCCCATCCTTCACGTGATGTTCCTCACGGGCATTTCAGGCAAAGCAGGAAAAGAGATAAAATAATCAGTCTTTATAATTTCGAAAACGCGATTAGCCTCGGCGCTGTGGCTCAGCAAATTTTTGGGCACTTCTCGCGCAATTCCAAAATCGCGCTGGAAGCGACGCTCACCAGTGAACGTCAAAAGTCGCACGTGCCAAATGGCCGTCTCTGCCCCACCTTGGCTGAAGCAGCGGACAGCACTGCGCACCGCAGCGCTGGCGGGACAGAGAAGGTTACGATGGGCCTCGCTGTGGGCTCACGGCAGGAATTCCGCGAGAAAGGACAAAAATTTGTTGGGCCAAAACGCTGAGGGTAATCGCGTTTCCGAAATTCTAAATTAAAACTGATTTGGCTATTCCTAATGGCCAGCTACAAATCTCTAATTACAATCATGCGCCTATGGCTAATTTTTAAAAAGTTGAGTATGAATTTAGTATTCACTTTACTAGTTAACGTGACTCACCTGTTTCCTGACGTTCGCCAATACTGGTATTACTATGCCATAAAAGCCATATTTTTTAGTCAAAAAGCCTATTTTTAAATAGAGCCGCCGCGGTGGCTTAGTGGTTATGGTGCTCGGCTGCTGACCCGAAAGACGCGGGTTCGATCCTGGCCGTGGCGGTCAAATTTCGTTGGAGGCGAAATTCTTGAGACCCGTGTACTGTGCAATGTCAGTGCACGTTAAAGAACCCCAGGTAGTCAAAATTTCCAGAGCCCTTCACTACGACGCCCCTCATAGCCTGAGTTGCCTTTTGACGTTAAACCAAACCAACTATTTTTATCTATTAGTGGTGGGCTTCTTTGACACACACGGTGTTTCTTATGTACGGAGTAAGCGTCGGTGCCGCTATCCGGCGCAATGCGTTTCGTATCGGCGAATCATTCGCCACTCGAACGCACGGAATTCCACACGGCTACTTGGTGGTCGTCGATAATCGCTGGCAACTTGCATGGTAGCAAGCCTTATCTGTTGACATACCAGCGTAAAGCATATCTGTGGTCATTGTGTTGCGACTACATGCCGATGGGACAACAAGAGCAAAAGGATAATAAATAATCGATCCAGGAGGGAAACGAGAACGGTCCGCGTCATTTCCTCATTTTGAGGTAGTGCGCACCGTATAGTCAGGATACCTCGCGAACAAATGACGTCTCGGAGCGTCGTTGCAGCGCATACTTCAACAAGTAGAAGCGTATCTGTATAGAAAGACGAAAAAATAGTGGATTTGTACGTGCCAAAGCTACATCTGTGTACAGTGGAGAACTGCAAAGTAATTTTGACCGTCTGGCTTGCTACCTGCTAACACCGAAGTCGCAGAGGGCTACTTCCCCCTGCGTCCAAACCTAGTCGCCGCTGCGGCTGGGTATCGAACCCGCGAACTCGTGACCAGCAGCACGCCCAGCCGCTAAGCCGATGCAGAGAAAAGCTTGTGTTTCTGAACTTCACGAGGGTGCTGTTGCGGGCTAGTTGGTTGAACTTTGTTAAGAGGGAACAGCGCAAACACAGGACACAGGAACGTACAACACAGGCGCCGACTCACAACTGAAGTTTATTCGAAAGGTGCACTCACTATTTATTGTGTGCGCACCTTTCGAATAAAGTTCAGCTGTAAGTCAGCGCCTGTGTTGAACGTTCCTGTCTCCTGTGTTTGCGCTGTTCCCTCTTTACAATGTTCCTGAACGCTTGCCCGCTGCTGTATCTGTGCCAGTTTCAGTGTCACTTTGAACATCTTTCTTTCTTTTTTTTTTTTTTCAGGCCGTGCGCATTTATGGCGTTTTCGTTCTCTCTTGGGTCGAGGTTTGTGGGGCACGGAAATGGAGGGGGTGGGGGGGCTGCCACTTGGATCGTTATTTCTATTTACATGCTGCCGCGCGAGGTTAAGCATCGGAGCGAAATCGACAAGCACGTCGGACCCCGGGCTCTGGCGCGGGGCGTATACAGGGTGCCGTGCCCTATCTGGCAGGGAGATGCGCGCAGTCTTCTAGGGAGCGCTGCGGCAGAAGCAAGCTAGAGGACGCGCCACCGACGCTTGTGCACGCGCGGTGAGCGAGGCCCATTGACCGGACGCAGAGGCCCGCTGTTTGGCCAGGGTCGATCCGCGACCGACCAGCGCCGCCCTTCATATCGCCCGAAGGAACGGGCGTCGTCGTCGAGGGGATCAATGCGCGACCCGGGAGGCGGCAACCCTCCTGTCGAGAGTGGGACGGCAGGCGTCTCCATTCACTGCGCCGCGAGCGAGGTCGAGTGCGGGAAAAGAAGGCGCACTCTGCGGTGCCACCCGTCGCCAATAATCGAGAACGCGAACACAAATGAAACGAGTGAGCTAATCTCGAGAAGACGGACCACTTGGAAGTGTGGGAAGCGGGCACCGTCTTTGCGCATCGTATCAGACGGGTCTCAATTGCAATATATGTAGAAGTGCGGCCGCCTGTCTTTCAGCAGAAAGCCGTTGTTCGGTATCCCATATGCTATATGAGAGCTCAATTCAGGTGAAAGGCAAATCCATAATAGCGCAAAAATTACAAGAAGCGGTGATCGTGTAATAATTTTTCTTATGTTCCGTAGCTTGTTTCAAATATGCCATGCTAATGCTATACAGCTGTTTTATATTAAATTTCGGTTTGATGCATTCGTTTAATTTTATTCTGTACTAACTTTTCCTCAAGTTCAACCAGTTTTGAGGCGTTGTCTATACGTCGTCCAGGCCGCTCACCTGCCGCTCAGGGTGAACTAGCAAAACTTTAGTCTGAGCTAATGACGATTTTTTTTTTTTTTTTGACGTCGTTAGAATAGTGAAAACTGGCTCATGAGCGAAGACACTGGCGGAAGATCTGCATTTCTGTCTTTCTGTCCTCGTCTTTCGTGCCAGTTTTCACTTTTATAACACCAAGTGAAGCCTGGAACGCGGTCGCAGAGGAGGTGGCAGCAGTGCCCGAGAACGTGGTGACTACCTCGGATACATAGGACTCAGTTGCTGGCGCTTCCATATTGCAATCGACGTGATTACCTATGATTACCTATGCTATCATGCCACACCTGAGTAATCATTATACAGTAAGCTAAATATTGTAATTCGTCAGCAACAGCAACGGCGGCTAAAGTCCGGGTCAGCAATCTGGATGTAAAAGCTAATCCTTGTCGACCTGGCAGCTCGTGAAAAGCAGAATTGCCCCGCCGCGGTGGCTCTGTGGTTACGGTACTCGGCTGCTGACCCGAAAGACGTGGGTTCGAACACGGCCGCGGCGGCCGAATTTCGATGAAGGCGAAATTCTAGAGGCCCGTGTGCTGTGCGATGTCAGTGCAAGTTAAAGAACCCCAGGAGGTCGAAATTTCCGGAGCCCTTCACTACGGCGTCCCTCATAGCCTGAGTCGCTTCGGGACGTTAAACCCCAATAAACAAATAAACCAGTGAAAAGCAGAATGATTTTCCAGTCATCTGTAGGTCAAACTGGCACCTGCAAGGCCTCAGTTCAGACATCGGCGCTCCCTGCAAGGTTCGGGCGCAGTATAGAGGAACGCGCCAGTCGCGCTGTTGAGTGCAGAGATGTGTTTTTTCCTCATGAGTAATCTGCGCTAGCACAGTTGCAAGGCGAGTATGTGCCTCTAAGGATGGCCTAGCTCCCGGAGAACACAAACTTGAACAAGAGGTGGGAGGGGGGCCTCAGTTCGACGTTTCGACAAGAGGACTTGCTTTCGTCCGGGCTCCTCCCGCTGCTTTGCACAAGCTTGTGCGCTCTCTGTCTGCCGTGGATCAAGAAGCTGGAAAGGAACGTTTCCCCAACTCGCGGTGTTCGACGTCATTTTACCTGCCCGTCAGCAGGCACGCAGTGCTCTGCGAAAAGTATTGGTCGCTGCTTCACAGCCGAACCCAGTCGGGTGACAGCGTTAATCAGGTCAGCGAGCTCCGCGAAGAGCGCACTTTTCCGGCGAAAGGGAATTGTCCCCCCCTTTCCCCGTCGAAGGAAAATTGTGAGCATGTGCCTGCTGTGCGTGTGCAGCACCGTGGGCCCTTCGCCTGTCCGTGCACCGAGAACGAGAGGGCATCGAGTGAGTGGCGCGCACCGCGGCTGCTGGCTGTGCAGGATACCGCGCCGTGAGCGCGCGATCGATCTCGGCCCTCCTCGTCTAAGTATATGGGACGGTCACAATTGCGCCGGAGCACGCACACCTATCTACGCGTAGTATAGTAAACACACGCACACTCAATCGTGACATGACAAATCTTTCCCGACGAAGGTATTCATTACAGAGGGAAACCGATCTCAGTTGAAACAATGGCTCCCTCAGTTCCCTCGTTCTCTCTGAGATGTCTGCTTGTTTGGTAGTATAGTCATGAAGTTGGGAAGCAATCTTTCGTATTTATTTCTTGAAGCGCCCCTGCGGAATTTTGCCCCTTTTCTCCGTGCCGTGTAGACACTGTGGCCCGTGCACGCGTATCACGCGTATAAATAAGGTAGACAAACGCGACTGCCGTGCTCGCGTGCTCGCTCAAATTTCCGTCGAAGTAGCTCGTTTTGCGCCGGCCATGGCCGCGTCGTTAACCTAGGTCTTATGCTCTATACAATAGCGACTGTATAAATATAGGCATGGTGCGTGATGTACCGGGTTTGCACTATTATAGCTCAGTAAATCACGGTTCATTCTTGATCGCAGGGCTTTCAGGACTGCGAGATAAGTATTTCATTTTTGTACTTTATGGTGTGTACTTTTACGTGGTGCGAAGCACACTGGTGAATCCGCACTCAGTTTTCAAGTCGCCGCATCGGGAGCGGCGCTCGAGTTTGGGCCATGTTGTCGACACCCCTCCCTTTCGTTCAGAAGTGAAAGCACTCACGAACAATACCAATGGTGAAAAGAACATGGAAAAGGTTCCTCATTTGTTTACCAATCACGTTCATATATATGTAGTATCTTTGGACCACAAGGATCGTGCTCATGCGTGATGTCTGCTCAGCTTGCGCGCGGCGGTGGAATGGCCCTCCGACTGGTCCATTCGTTAGAGGGGTAAATAAAGTCGGGCCCGGAAAGTGGTCCATGTCAGGGCGCTGACACCTTGCAACTTTCACTGTGACCAGAACACCTGTTTTCGGAACGGTCGGAATTTACGCTCTGCCTGCTGAAAGCATCGTGCAGAGAATGAGCGTCTGTAATTGTTACGCGGGTTAGAAATGATTAAAAAGCGTATTTATACGCCCCAACACGTATAAGCATTGAATTTCTAACTACGACTTTGAGCAGACACCCTTGAAGTTTCGGTTCGTGTTTTTTGTTGTTCGGAGTGCAGCGTTTTTCATGAGTTACCTTACCAGCCATTCATGAGCGTAAACGTGGACAGTGATGCATAAACATTCTTAAAATACCGCAACAGACGACTCCTTGCCTTTCGTAACCATCAAGCTAACCGAAGTACAGTTCTGCAGAAGGTATTATCAATGCAACAGCCACTTTCCGAGACCGCCTTGACCGGCGTTCCCAAGAGATGAGTTTTTATTAGTTTTTGAGAGGAAATTACTTAACAAGTGGCTGAGCGCAAAGCGACTATTACTGTATCAAATTTATTCGAGGCACCAACTCATTCATCTGTTCCGAGACCCAGCACCACGGCAGCGTTCACACCTAATGCCATGCTGAGAACGTTTAAAGCGGGAAAAACGCCAATTCATTGAGGTTCCGAGTTCTTATGCCGACGATTAGAAATTTTCTCCGTAATTTCACCATAATCACGTGATATAAACGACTGCTGCGCGCATTTTCTTTTCTAGTAGTAGTAGTAGTAGTAGTAGTAGTAGTAGTAGTAGTAGTAGTAGTAGTAGTAGTAGTAGTAGTATAGTAGGAAGAAGAGAAGGAAAGACGAGGAGGTTAACCGGTAGAGTTTATATTAGACCGTAGATGTGTAAGCACGCCCGGTCAGGAAAAAGTCAAAAGTGCCACTGAGAATAAACAATCGCACTGCGGGCTCGTCCTACAGAGGTAAAAATTACCCCCTTCTTTGCGAATGCTAAATAAAATATGCATGATGCTTGCCGAAGTACTTCCTCACAATCGGGACGTTACAATTAGTGCACGCAGTGTGAGTTACTCAGTAAGCCGTATATATTCATCGGGTAATCGCCGTATTCTTCTTTGGATAACGCCGTAATTGCCACGTACATCAAATAGCGATATCCTGCGACGATTTGACGCTGTGCAGACTTTCGACTGATACGCGGCTAGCGCCGCGTGCTGACTATTCGGTGCGGAGATTACTCGAATATTTGCTTCATATCCCTACAGGGTGCAAAGAAAATATCAGCCGACAATATTACATTGGATACGCGCCTCCAGTAGGCGCTACACACGGTCTGAAATGTTCCAAACGCAGTGTTTCATTGTTGTTTACAAGCCGCAAAGCCGGAGAGTATTTTCTGCAAGACGAAAACGCGCAGCCACGTGACACAACAGTTGGGTAATGACCGCGCTTATTTGTTGCCCACTTGCATGCATTGGCTGAATGCGTGGCTTTCCCCCTAGGGTCAGTGTATTAACTCTATGCTGTCAATTTGTCTGATCTTCAAAGCTCCTCTCTCGCTTCCTAACTGTTTCTTACGCGAGTGCAAATAACATTTTTGGGTTTCTTTGCTTCACTAGTATTGGAGTGGCGTCTATTTTCTTACTTTCTATCATATTTGTGGTTTTGGTAATTCATTCATTCATTCATTCATTCATTCATTCATTCATTCATTCATTCATTCATTCATTCATTCATTCATTCATTCATTCATTCATTCATTCATTCATTCATTCATTCGTTGCTTTGCTTAACTTTGCTTTGTTAAAGAAGCGCTAAACAACTTGCTCGGAGGGGCATTGAAATGCTGCCACCATCATTCACTAAAAAGTCTGTTTCCCGTACAAGGTTAAATAGATATTTTAGTAATGGACTGTCTGTCAAGCTTGATTGGACTGCAGCCTCCATATATATATTTTTTCTTTTACTCGTGCCCCCTTTACAGTCCGCAGAAGAGGTCGAAGAATGTCGCCCAGTTAATTCAGCTCACCGCTTTGTGCGAGGTTGCTTCGTTAGTTCAGCGACGCTTGCGAAAGGTAATTTCAATCGGGCGAAAAGAACCAATTAAAGTTTCCTCCGGTGCTTGCACGGGTGCTCCGATGTGGCTATACGCGGTTCTTGAATGAGTCGAGCCACTCCCGAGTGGTGCGCTGCGCGGAGATCCTTAATTGCTGCCTGAGCAGAATCATGAACTCTGGCGGAGAATCCTAACAATAATTCAGTGAGCCAGGGAAGGAGCCGTTTTATGGCTTGAATAATGGAGAGCGTCGTCGTATGAACGGGAGCGTGTTGCCGCCCTCGACTGGGCCGACCGTATACTACACGCCTGCAGCGAGCGACACTGCCCAAGCACGCGGCCGACTTCCTCGCCGGAGTGGTTCATTCAACAGCGTGCGCGACCGCCATCCTCTTTCCCACGGCGAGAGAAGGCCGCCGCCGACGGCGCGTTCGTTCCGATTAGGAAGCGCCCATCCTGCGTCCCCGCCTCGTTTCCTATACACGAGCACGCCATCGGCGACGTCGCGCTACTCACAACGCTACGGACCTGGAATGACCGGCGCGCATTGTTCTTTTCTCAGCTGCCTCTCGGAATGGAGCGAGAGTGGAGACGCGAACGTATATCTCGGGGGCAGTTGAATGCGACCGACAAAAGCTGCCGGCGGTGGACAGCTGTATGGGTGATGAAAGGGTCGCCGTGAAAAGGAGGCCCACGCTTTCGTCGGTCCGTCGCCGTATATACTTTTTATGAAAGAATTCAACTCTTATATGCGTGGACTTCGTTACTTAGGATCTCGCTGCGGCCTTCGTTATCCTGCGCCGACAGTATAGCGGCTCAATGACGTGATCGTTCATTGCCAATGCCAGGTCAAGTCGAGAGGACAACAGGCTGAAAAAAGTCACAGGACGGTTACCACCGTGCATCGCGAAATTCAGCGGCAGCTTTTAATTTCACGATATGTACAGGTAGATAACAGGGAGAGCGGAACCGTATCGATTATGGGGGTAAGGGGAATAGCGGGGCGCCAGTGGGCATGTGCGGAACAATAACCCCCCTAGGGTTATCGTCCTGCGCATGAGCACAGGCGCCCCGCTATTCTCCTATATCCCTAACCGATAGAGTCCCCCTATTCCAAAAGTCACTAATATCAGAGTGACTTCATATCTCTGTACCTTTAGAGCGTTGTTTTTAGTTTACCTTACATATAGAGTCTTGCCTCGTTAATACGATCCTCGTTAATATGGACGACGTGAATTATGGGCAGTTTTTCTGGGGAACAAACTTTTTGAGTGTATTTACCACTCGTTAGTAAGGAAACTCGCGGTCCAGACAACTGACAGCGTGAAAATGCACGGAATCCATTTGGTGCCTATGTATTGTGTGTGCGTGCGTGTGTGCGTGCGTGCGTGCGTGCGTGTGTGTGTGTGTGTGTGTGTGTGTGTGTGTGTGTGTGTGTGTGTGTGTGTGTGTGTGTGTGTGTGTGTGTGTGTGTGTGTGCGTGTGTGTGTGCGTGCGTGTGTGTGAGTAAAGAGTCGACGTGTCTTGCCGTTCGCTGCGTAACATGAATGCTTGCGGAAAAAAAATCTCTTCTCTGCAGCCTGTGCTATGTTAAAAACCACATTAAGCAGTTGTTAGCCGATTGAGTACACAAAGTTTTTAGGAGGTGAACAGTTTAGTAGGAGAAACTTTATACGACCATGAGGCGCCACTACGAACCTCATGGACCTCTAGGCGCTTCAAAGATGCTTCAAACTGCACCGCATCATTTTAAAGTAAATGTGGACCAAACTAGTGCCCTTGGAATTTCCAAACTTGCCCGATTTCCTTCTCACAGCCCGCCACTATGCACAGAAGCAGACCGTGATCACAGTGCTTTTTTTTTTTTCGGGATATTTTGCTCTTTTTCTTCACGATTCGTTATTACGTATGACTCGCTCTATGGACACTTTTATCAGGGGACCAAAGAGCCCGTATTAAGGAGCCACAACTTTGCTCGTTTTTTCGACTCGCTCTCCTCTCCAATCCGTAGTCCTAGGCGCGCGGCGCCACTGATGACCCTCTCCCCTGCCGGCGCGTTTCGCAGCAGCCGCCGCGATGGAGCGCGCTACGTTCCTCTGCTCTCGCCATACTCTCCCTCCTCCTTCCACGACAACCCTCCTCCGTGTGGTCCTCGTGGTAACCACCGATCGGTCGTGCCTTCTTTTTGCGTTCTCGACTTACCATCCTCCTCCTGCGGTAACAACCCTATGGATGGTTCAGGTGATAACTGGTTGCGCATTCCTCCCCTCTCTTTGGACAGTAACCAACTTCCGAGTGGTTCCCATGGCAAATTCACACTGGCGAGTCGCAAACATCGCACGACCGATTTCAGGCAATTACAGTTTCTGAAGCACTAGGAAAGCGAGAAGGGGGGGGGGGGGGGGGGGGGGGGGGAGCGTGCCGAATCGGCTTAAACCTGTCGCACGACCTCCGCGACTCACCAGCGTGAATCCACCTTTTTGAGGCGGGTTCATACTAGCGAAACGCGGAGGTCGCGCGCCAGGTTTATTTCGGCTTGTTACGCTCCCTCCCCGCTTTCCTAGTAAAACGTAACTAATTGACCGAAATCGGTCGTGCGACGTTTTCGACTCGCCAGTGTGAACCCGCCTTTACTACTACTACTACTACTACTACTACTACTACATACTACTACTACTACTACTACTACTACTACTACTACTACTACTACTACTATACGACGACGACGACGACGCGAAAGCCAGGAACGGGAGTTTAATAGCTGTCGCTGTAAAACAATGCATTTTTCCTTCCTCGACAGTTGAACGATTACAGTGAAGCTGGAGTGGTCATTATTTTGCTTTTATCATGTGAACAGAAACGCCATGACAGCATCATCTCTTAAAGGGGCCCAGAAACACAATCTTAGTTAACTGTTTTGCCTGTTGATTGCATACAGTGAGTTATAATGGTGCTATTAGCGTCGGTAATACCGCGTATATTCCGTTTTTTCATATTTTAATGTCCTCTCAAAAACAACTTCATGGCTCTGATGGTGTCGCCACACAGTGGCGGGTTTTTAGCAGCGGATATGACATCACCTGGCGCGAGCTTGATGATCGGACAAACAGTAAATATACTGCAAATTGTGTGAATAAAGATACACATTTTGTCACCTGTCTGCGTTTTATATTAGATCAACAAAAACAACTTCTTTGTCTTAGATAAAAGCTCTGCAAAGCAAGTAAAATAAAAATACACCACCAGGGGCCCTCTGGCATGGAAACGACGCTGCCAGTCTCAGCAAGAACGAGTTAGAGAGAGCAGGCAACCATGGAGTACAAACTTCCGCGACGTGCTCTGGCTGGCTGTTTTGATTGGTTGCGCCAGGTGCCGTCATTGGGAGAGCGAAATAAGAGTGGGAAGCCCCGCCAAAATCGAGTTGAGGGCAGCGTTTTGTTTGCTTGTATTTTCAAATTTCTTCACTGAATAACTCCCGTTCCTGTGCATCGATTCCTGTAATTCTTTTTAAGCCAGCATCTGTGTGACATAAAGAACCCACCTGAAGTATAGCCGGTATCCCCCCAAGCAGTGTTTCGCAGCCTCTTTAAGGGATCCATTTGATCATAAAGGGCCTGGCGTTTCCAGTCAGCTTGTCACGCAACGCTGAGGTTGAAATGAAAATGAGCTAAGCGATTAGTTTCTACGCCTTAGGACGGTTTTCTCGAGGCAACCTAGAGGATGGATCCAATTTCTTCGTCTCTTCTCTTTTAATTGCAGAGTATCTGAACTGAAGAAAACGCAGGTAGCAAGGATGAAAGCGAAGTGTGGCGCAGCGTCCGGGGAGATGCACTGAGCCAGCAGATGACTGCGCCTGACCCTATCAAAGGTGGCGTCATGCACTGGGAAAAGAGAACCCATTTACTATTTAGAATTTAGAACTGATTCTAAGGGAGCACTAGTGCCGGTTCGACCACGACCACGGTGAAGCAAAATCTACACATTCCCCGTGTCGCAGCAACGCATCGAGCTCTTACATTTATTAAAAAGGAGCCCTACCGAAGGATTGATGCATCTGTAGATCCAGCCGCTCAAGACACGAGGAACAGTTCCGTTCCAGCATCAAACGTTTAGTTTTGTAGGCCAAAAGTTGGTCGTTTTGGTGCCGATCCAGCTTTTCGCTCAACCTGCTTTGAAGGTCGTGGTTTGGGGTGGAGACGGCTTTCATAATCACTATTAAGCAGATGAAAGGGGGTCCCGTTGCGCACTTCATGCTCCTTCTACAAGATGTCCATGCTCTCCGGTGTAATGCATTAGTTCACGAAGAATTGCGACGCTGGCGCCCAAGTATTGTGAGCAAAGGGAACCGAAGGTGAAGATGAGCGTAATGCTGCTGCGTGATCCTAGTGCGTTGACGCGTGACCTTGCGGAGCTTTCATCTGTAGAACGTATCACTCATGTGGCGAGTGTATCAGAGCCCCTTCTCTATAGCCTCTCTGTCAGACATACGAAAACGAAATCAAAAGAAGCTGTCTTCAGCGTTGCCTATGAGCGCAAAGCAGTGTGTGAGCAAGTCGGCTTTTGCGCGTCTACATTCTCATGACTATTAGTGGGACAACGGTGTGTAAGCTGAAATGGAGTGGACAAATAGACCATTTCGTCGCTTGAAAGCGCCTTTCCCGTCCGTCTCAAATTGTCTGTACGCTTCTTGTCCTCATTCTTGCGTCTAGCTCAAGGCCTAATGCGGCAGTCATCAGGGACGGCTAAATGAATCCCTAATGGTTTTTTGAGGAGTATTCTAAAACAAGAATTGAGGTGAGGTAAGCGTCCGAGCCTAGCATTGTGCCCGCCTTAAGCACTTTTCTTTTTTCCCAACGTGCACAGTACACGTCCACTCATTGCGTAACTCCAAGTAGGCGTAGAATAAGAGAAGCGGCCAGACCTTTGTAGCCTCTCCCGCTTGCCGCCGGTGCTGTACAAGAAAATAATAGGCGTGAAGTGCATCCCCAAAGCCGATATTTGTCTCGACGAAGGTTGTTGCCGTCTTGTAGACGAAGTATCCGTCAACGCCCAAACAAATTGCGCCAGAGTGCAACATGCGAATCTGCAAGCATGAAGGAACGATGAAACGAGTATGCGGCGGGTTTAAATGCGTTCAGCTTTTCCTACGAGCAATCTTTTATGGTGGTCAGGACGCACTACGGGCCATCCGCAAGAGCTTTGAAACCGCTGTGCTGTGATGTCACTTTCAGAGTTTGGTTTATGATTTATGGGGTCTAACATCTCCTGCAGAGCGGCTCAGGGTATGAGGGACGCCGTGGAGGGCTCCGTATAATTTCGACCACCTGGGGTTCTTTAACGTGCATCAGCATCGCACAGTACACAGGTCTCTATCTAATATTTCGTCTCCATCGAAATGCGACCGCCGCGGCGGGGATCGAACTGGCATCTTTCCGGTCAGCAGTCGAGCACCCACAGAGTCACCGCGGCGTCGTACTTTCAAGTGTCAAGAAGAAAAGAAACACGGAGACCGTGGTTCTGTTTTTCTGCCGGGGATAAAGCTTACACTTTCTTGTTTTCGACAAAGGTTTTTCGACAGTTACTTTGGACCGCTAGGTGCGTCCGTATGATTTTGCCTGTTGAGCTCACGGGCGGCCCGGTCGCTGCATGAGCATCCCTAGGAAGGCGGGCTCACAGGCGTTGCTCGTTTCAATGCTCCTTACTCGGTCTTTTGACCCGAAGCAGCGTGATCTCTCTCGGAAAGTTACGCACATGCTGGCTGGGGTCAACGGAACCTTGGCGTTCAACGTACCCGTTGAGTTTGACAGACATTCCTTACTGCAGGGAACGCGATACACACCAGGTGGTCGCTGTGCGTAGTCTGGTTGGCTGCTGTGCTGGGAAAGCTTGGGCCTTCTTTGGCTTTATCGTATACACTCGTTGAATTAGCCGCTTAAAGAACGCGCTCATCGACGTGCATTTTTCCCTGGTGGGGCTTTGCCCGGTCTACCAGGTGCATTCACTAATGAAGAAGGACGCCTGCGAGAGAGGGCTGAATACATTACCATTGCAGTTAGTCTTACGATACTCTTCATAGTCTGCGGCTTGGTCGACTGCTGCGCTAACCGTATCATATGGCGGCTGGAGTATCGTAGGAAAGATGGCGGTCGATCAAAGACCTCATGACCCCGCCATTTTTTCTTATTATATTCTTATTACATTGTTATGTTCTTGTTATTGCTTATTATAGCGATTGTGCTTATTTCTATTGTTTGCGCTGTTGGTGGTCGTTGTGCTTCGACCTTGTCCGCGATCTTTGATCGCAAAAGGAAAAGCTCGGCCCCCAAAGCGCCGGAATCTTTGGTTCCACAGGCCTTATTAGCGAGAGATTCCTGCGGCGTATACTATCGTGCATGTGCTCGCCTTGACGAATTTCACTCCGCCATCTGGAACAGCTTCACAGACGCGCGGTCTTCCCCCGCGCTCCGAAACAGCCGTTCCACTGTCCGGCCCGAACGGACAGGTGCTCCGGCGCGCCAGATGCGTTTGGTGGGGCACGAGGCCCACACACCCGCCCCTCGTCTTGTTTTTAGTGCTTGTTAGTTTGCGTGTTAATGACGGCAGGGGGCAGGAGAGAGCCGGCTGCTGCTGCCGCCGCCACTGCGTGCTCGAATCACCAAGTTCGCCTGCACGGTGTCTTCTGCTATGCGCCCTCCAACTTCACGCATCGCCGAATCACCGGGCGGACGCGATAGCACAGCTTGTCGCGCCGCACGCTCTGCAAGGGCAAACTGAGCGGCATTACGACACTGCGCAGGGATCTATAGGGACGAGAAAAACCGTTATTCTGGCGTCAACACCGCTGCCCAGTGGAGTGTACGTTTATCTAAAAGCAATTCTGCAAATATTACGTTTTCATGTTTGCCTTAAAGGTGCACTGAAGAGGATTCTGAACTTGTCTTTTTGCCGCGGGAACTC
Source organism: Amblyomma mixtum (assembly GCF_055824585.1). Lineage (NCBI taxonomy): Eukaryota > Metazoa > Arthropoda > Arachnida > Ixodida > Ixodidae > Amblyomma > Amblyomma mixtum. The sequence continues at coordinate 273,133,196 of NC_143014.1, read as the reverse complement.
GATCTACACGTTCCAAGCATTCTTAGAAACTGCAACTTATTGCCCTGTATGGCCGATTTCCCTAATTAAATCGAATTAACGTCCGGCTCCCGCCCTTTTTTTTGAATTCTGCCTCGTACGATGGGCGGAGTCGACCAACGCGTGAAGTTCCTTTCAGCCAGCTCCGTGGAGGCTTTGCTTTCGCTTTATTTTGTTTTTTAGGTTTCCATGAATAAATAGTTTCATTCGCAGATAATATAGCCGCAAAATAAGCCCGCAGAAATAAAACTACGCGCGGACTATTTGCTGCTACGGACTACTACGTATTACTCCGCCGATGGCAGAGCGGCTAGCCGCCACGGGACTGGGTGAAAGGCACTCCACGCGTTGGTCGACTCCGCCCACCGTAGGAGGCAGAATTAAAAAAAAAAGGGCGGGAGCCGGCCGTTAATTCGATTTAATTTGGGAAATCGGCCATACAGGGCAATAAGTCGCAGTTTCTAAGAATGCTAGGAACGTGTAGATCGAGTTCCCGCGGCAAAAAGACAAGTTCAGATTCCTCTTCAGTGCACCTTTAAGATGACAAATTTTTATTTGTCATTTTTTATTTATTTGTATTTTTGTAATAACTCGATAACGCTAAGAAGCCCGTGTCGCAGGAAATCCGGCGTCGTTGACCGTGACCGAAGGATCCACGAAAAAATCCTCACCTCACAGAAGCAGCCGGGGGGGAGGGGGGAGGGGTGGGGGCAGATGGGCCACCTAGGGTCACGTGACCTTGCAGCGTCATCACAACCTGCCCACCGGATAGTGAGCAAACTGCCCACCGTGGCAGGCGGCACTTCAATTAATGATTAGTCGCCGAACAACGTGTGTCGCACAATACCCACCGGAGGCAGCATCTTCCTTCGTAAGGCAGTGGCGCAGCTTAACCGCTGCACTACTGCGCCTGGAGCGGTATGAGGACTCCCAGTCATCGATGACGCATGGCCAATTCATGGCATGTGGGCATTAACCCATCACCCCTTAACGCTATCGCGTCATGCCCTTAAGGCGGAGCTTAAGTATCCCTTGCAATTTTTTTTTTGTTCCCACGCTCAAATACCTGCTTCCGTGTGCCTCGCCTTGCGAAATTGTGTCCTGGTATCACTTTCCGTGCTGGGGTTACAGGCGATAGCGCTGTGAATTCGCGCTCATGCGCTGTTTCAGTCAGCGGACTGAACGGCGCCATTTAACTCAGCAGGTCGCTGTTAGCGTGAGCGCATCAGCGCGCGGCTTCACCCGCGTTACGCCACCGCAACCACCTCAGGTATACGGTTAGCCGCAGTCAACCTTGCCTCCGGCGTGGCATTAAGTTCTCAGCTCTGGCTCGCGAAATTGAGGGAACGCAACACGGTTGCAGCTCACATCGGCTCCGCATTATATAGTTTCGAAGACTGTCTCTCAAGTCGCGCATACCACGGCGAAATTGCTGTTTAACATCACATTCCACCCGCAGCGGGGTAGGGCAGCTGCTCGGGTCGTTGTGCCGCTGAGATGTACTTGTTCCGGAAGACAAAATTATTTTTGGAGAAAGGTTTCTTTTCCTTGACACTGGCTTTTGAATGTAGTACTGTATACATCCTGATGCTAGTGACTGATCAGAGTTCAAGAGCTCACAACTGAAGCCGGGATCATCTGAAAGATAAAGATTTCGGCTTATCTCGTCACTTTTTTCCGTCAGGGAGTGCCTCCGCAAAGACGCAATTCGTTTAGCTGCCATTGGTTTCATTTTTTGTTTTAGTTTTAATCCAAGTCCGTAATCAACCATAAACCAAGCAATGTGTATAGACGTAACCCTCCGTGTAACTGTGCTTTGTCGGCGGCCAGCCGCGCCGCTCGGCGTGTCTGGTCGGCGTCATCTGCGGCTCGCCAGGAAGCACGCGCGCGCCATCCGCGGATGAAAGAGCAGCACTGCCGTGACGAGGGCAAGGCTGCAATTACGGTCGCGGCGCGGCGACCGTCTCTAATGGAAAGAGAGCGCCTACGGAGAGCTAACGGCCAGCGTCCGTAGTGCACCTCAGTGGGAGAGGGAAGGGGCCCCTGGCTGCTAACCGTCGCACTCAACGATGTCTCGCCGCGGGGAGACGGGCCAAATTTGCGTCCACTCGCCGCCATGCGCGGCGAGAGCCTTGCGAAGGACAACGCGCGCGCGAAATCACTTCGCGTTTTCCGCGCTGAACAATAGAAGGCTGCCACGCGCTTTGTTTCTTTTTCTTTTTTTCCCCCCTCGTTTCCACCTTCGCGGTTCCACATGTTCGTGTCTCTCACCCTTCCTGGCGGGGTGTCCGGCTTTGTTTTCTGCGCAGCTGTGTGTGCGTGCTTTATCGCTGTTTCTTAGCTTTTTTTCTTGGTCGTTACTTGTCTCAAAGGCTGCTCGCTCGCGTTCAAGGTCGCGCCTAGTGTCCAAAAAACAATGGCCCCGTACTCGAGAGACCGACGCTGCTCGCCTCAAATCAACCACCTTAATCGTCCCAAAAACAGCGCACGAAGAAGACTACAGCTGGCATAAAAAAGAGTGCACTGTCACGCATAGCTACCTTGTATGGACGGAAGAGGGCTACTTCTGTTCACTGGTTGGAGTTTTGGTTATCTATTTAGAGACTGTTGGTCGCCGGCACCTAATTTACTGGGCGCACTTCTTTTTATCATCGCGACGAGATCGCAGAAACACCACGAGGTAGTCCAAGGGTAACAACAATTGAAATTCACTGCGCACCTGTCTTCCGAGAGGGGCGCCATGCCCTCCACATAAGGCACGTGGTAATGGGCAGTACTTTCTAGTATTTCACTCGGCACGTAATTGCAGCTGTGTAAACCATCCAAACTCTCAGTACAGCCATGGGAACCCCGTGCATGGATCGGCTACTTGGGTATACAAGTGGCCCGGGGACCTTCGAAGATCCCCACCTATTCACACGGCGATGTGGAGGTTGCTTTCGTTTCCCTGCCAGTTGCTGACTCTGGCTTCACCAAGCTGCGATCTGCCCACGAGACCGCCTTTACCGCGCCCATATGCTGCGACCGGCTGTGACGGAACCAATTAGCTCACCTGTTTGAAAGTGACAGCGAAGAAAACGAACGCAAGAGAAAGTGCAAGCTGCAGAGTAGTATTAAATTATTAATTGCTCCGAGTAGCGGTGCACTGCGCATGGGCTCCGTTGGGGCTTATAGGCCGTGCTGCGCTCAACTGTGAAGAAAATAGTTATCAGCGCTGCCGATTAGATAGACGCAAAAAAAAAGTACGGAAAAATTCTAGAAATATGTTGTAGAGGTTTAGCTGCATGAAAGAAGTAGCCCTCCTAAATGAAGGACATCACAAACGAACAGTAGTGCCACCGCCGACTCGTGTAATAATTTTGAATTGTTCTATTTCCTCGATAAAGTTCCTGCGCAACCTAGCCCTCCGGGGCGCGTGTATGCTGCTCAGAACTCTGCCGAGCCGAGTATACCTCCTATGCAGCGAAGAACGGGGTGTGTGGCATAGAAGTTATTGAAGAGACTCGACTATTTATGAATTCAACATTGAGAGGCGTTGTATGCCGCATGTGGCATAACGATCCTATACAGCGACCTGGCTTTCACTTCGTCGTCGTCGTCGTCGTCGTAGTAGTAGTAGTAGTAGTATTAGTAGTAGTAGTAGTAGTAGTAGTAGTAGTAGTAGTAGTAGTAGTAGTAGTAGTAGTAGTAGTATGCCGTATAGTCGGCGGCATAACCGGTGGGTGCGTTGCCATGGGAACCACTCGGGGGGTAGTTACTCTGGAAGCAGGAGGAAGGTTACCTCGGCAGTAGGAAGTTATGGCGAGTTCGTAGGAAGGCGTACCCGGAAGGTGGTTATCACGAGAACCGCCCGTAAGGTGTTACCATATAAGAAGAAGGATGTGGCGGCAGCAGAAGAATCGCCGACCGGTGGATGGTTTACCGTGGCAGGAGGAGTGTTTGGCGAGAGCATAAGAATGCGTAACCGGAAAGGTGGTTACCGTGGAAGGGAGATTATGACATTAGCGGAGGAATGTAGCGCTGTCCATCTCGGGCGGGTGCTGCGAAATGCGCCGCGCGAGGACAGCGTTTTCGGTGGCGCGGCACGCTTAGAGCGGCGGACTGGAGAAGAAGGCTAGTCGAAAAACGACAATGTGTGAAGAACAAAAAAGAGCGCTCTAGAAATAAACACATATGAAGTCGCTCTCATATTCCCTACCTCAACGTATCGTCAAACATAAATACCTCAACGGCTGTCGTTGAATGTCGCGTTACACAGTGGTATCTTTTTTTTTCTCTCACTTTCCGCCAGCCTCGGTCCCGTGCTGGTCCCTTGTTATTCTCCAGGGGGTCCACTGGTGTCCGGGGTAATTCGTGTTTTTTCCTTTGGCGTGTTTGTCTGTAGCACCAATGGCACTGCTTCACGAGCTCTCGCGGTGATGACATTGGCGCGACTAGCAAAAAAAGTGCGCACAACATGCAGGTTCTTCGGGAACAAAGCATTTTAGAACGTGCCCTTTTTTTGTTTACCGTACGTTTACCCTTATTTTAAGGTGCTGGTTTGTCGATTGGTCTTTGCTTCATACTTTACAAAAAGCCAACGCAGCGTGGCCGTTATCTGGACTTCGATTATTGCCGCCCAGTCGCTTACTATAGATATCGGTACCGTCTTCCTTAATGACCTGCGGGTTTGTTTCGAAGAGTGGGCTGTTTAGAATGAGACAGAAAACGGCGTGCCGTGGGCTGACTGGTAACGGCTATCCTAATCGCTTTTAGATACGAAGCCGGGAAGCGTGTTTGAGCTCCCGAAGGTGGACTAGAAGATATTCCATGCTGGATCATCGATCCCGCAAGTCCACGGAATGAGCGAGGCGGTGACACGTGTGTTTTCAAAATGGGACATGGGTATTGCTCATATCCCTTCCAGCAGCCTTTGAAGCGAGCTAATAAACGTGAAAGGCCGTTAGCCAGACACTCTGGCATACTAGAAAGTTACAGAAGAGTTGAAATCTGGGTTAGTTGGTACATTATACTTAAGATTACTATCAACTGTGCTTTATTGAAAAAACAGCCAGTCTCCAAGAAAACCCAACAGAGCATGCGCAACTCAACGGCACCGCAAAACCAGCCCAGAAAATCAAGAAACGCGATCTCCTAAGATAGTCAAACTGCGGTGTCAACGGGACAAGTAACCTAGTTCTTTCTGCATCAACGTGATAGAAGCCGTGCTAACACAGTTATCTCCATGATTGCTAATGTGAAATGCTTCGAGGATTTCCCGCTCAACCTTATCCTTGCCTCTACCGAGAAAGGTAACATTGGAAAACAACGGGTAGCACCCGCAATCGCGGCAATGGCGAGGCAAGTTTGCTCCGTCAGCCGGAGTCAGAGAGTTATGGTGCTCTCGTAGCCTTTCATTTATACACCGGCCAGTTTGACCGATGTAAACTTTTTCGCATGTCAGCGGTATCTTATAAACCACCCGTGTCGCACAAGGAACATAGCAGTTTTGATGCCGCGTCGAACAAACAGGTGGTCTAGTTCTGCCACGCGCGACACGTGAACAAAGGCTTGAAAGTTTGCAAGGAGCAGAAAAGACAACATTGACACCTTGTCTTGCAGCAACTTTTTTGATATTGTGGGAAGCCCCATGCACATAAGGCATCACCTCAAATTTTCTTCTTTCAGCCCTAGTAGGGTCAGCCACCTTTTCGTCACGGCTCTTAATTCTTTGCAGCAACGACTCTGCCACAGCATTCAAAAGCGGTTTTGGGAAACCGGCCTCTTGCAAACGCTTAACCTGGTTGTCGAAACTTGACTTCATGCTATGGTGGCAAAGTTACCTTGCGCCAAATGGCATGATGTTTACGTATTAGCGAAACGGGAAAAATTTGAGCTTTCAGCAACAGTCATGATGTGGCGAAGTGTACTCCCGTGACGAACGCTATTACCGAGCACGCTTATATGCACAGGCAGCGCCTCCTTTATTTATTTATTGATATTTATTGATACTGCGATCTTTTACAAGACCTTCGCAGGGTCTTGTACTTTTAGGTATACAGGAGACGTTGGCGCAGGCATAAGATCGGCTGGGCAAACGACACTGTCATAGTGGTGCGTGATTGGCCGGCATTTTGGTGCAGTTTGGGCTGTCACTACGACCGAGAGAATGGGTGCGGGCGGGCCAGTCAAGACAGCTTTCTAACGTGTGAGACGTTATGATAGTTTGGGCCGTGCTTCAAATTCCAGTTCATGAGAGTCCAGTTGTGAGAAAGTGTGTGGGCAACAAGTTCGCGCTTATGTTTGGCCTAGGGACCGCGAGAGACGCTCAAGCACGGTTGAGATTCTTCCAGAATTGATAGCCCGATCCAAGAGAAACTATACTGCAGCAGTAGCCTAAGCAGCTCAGTAACGATGGGACTGCCCGTTTGGAGCAGTCTGCTACGGCCGTGTATGTCGTTGCATGCAGGCTACGCAAGGCGTTATAATCTATGCAGCTGGGAGTTCTGATTGGTAGAAAAAAACTTGTACAGCTCTCTCGACAGTTGAGCCGTATGCTGCTAAACGTGTATTCACACGCTGGAGCGAACCGCAGATCTCGGGGACGAATGCGAATGACGTGGCTTGACGTCACGGATTCAGGCTGTCCAACTTGTGTTCGCGGACGACGCGGGCGAAAAAAGGAGGGCGCTTTTTCGCTTTGGGATCTGCTGCTTTCATCCCTCGTGTGAATGCTTACAGCATACGGACGGTCCCCCGACTTCAAGTGACGTCACAGATTCGTGCGCGAACTCAACCGTCGTGATGAATCGTCCTTAAACGAGTTGTGCTGCAAGTTGGCTAATTGGGCACTTCAGTGAACTCTCCGCAACCCAATATCCTGATTCTGTAACCTTGACTTCTTTTTTTTTTTTTAGTTCGGGTGACCAATGCAATGAACCAAGTTTGTCGTGACCTCTTTTCTGTTTCTGTTGTTTATCCGGTGATTCGCGTACACGTCATCTTTTTGTGGCAGAAGTCATTTCTGCAACACATGCTCTCCATTATCATTTCAGGGCTGGTGACATTTCATGCTGAACTTGTCGCCATAATTCCGTCTTTACTGGTCCTCAACTGTTATTTTGATGTTAATTTCGAATGTCACTCGCTACTTGGAGAAAGCGCAGCGCCTCTTTTCCAGCCCACTTCCGTAGCCGGCCACTGCGCGAATTTCACGCGCAGACGCCAGAGTTCCGCTCTCGGAATCGCCCGTTCCCGTCCGGTATAGTAGGCGCTGATTCAGCTTCGTGAGCAGTTATTACCCTTGCCACCAACTGCGCTGCTGATACAGACATCTCGCGGGAAATGACTGCTGCACCTCCGCGCTGCTTGCGACCCCGTAGGCAGCGCCGTTCACTGCCTCGCCCCCCCCCCCCCCCCCCCCCCCCCAGGCGCTGCCGGCAGTGTGCCCGCTTGCGTGTGTAATTGGGACCTCAGCACCCGACCGTTACGCGGAACAAGCGTCCATTGCTGTGAGGCGGCATATTACGGCACCTCGGACATTCAGGGCGGACGCCCGTGGCTGCTCGCACAGTGCTCGATTGCACGACTGCCGCGGCCAGAGTAAGACTCCTGCAGCGGCCGCCATTGGGCCCAGTTTTGGGCGCGAATGCAGAGGGACTAGTCCGATGCGGATGAGCGCGCGGCTGTCTCAGCATTCTGCGGGGACTGGGCAGTCTGTGTACCGCTACGGGGAAGCTGCGGTCCCTGCGTTGCTGTTGCATGTGTATCTGTCTCTGTTTCTGCGTGACGTCTTGTAGCGGCGCACCTAAAAGAGTGCATAGGCAGGACGCAGTAACGGCACGGATGAGCGCTGAGCAGCAGTTTGTTTCCTTTTCTTTAGTTTCAAAGAACGGGATTGGTCTCACTGGCCTCCCGTTGTTCGCGAAGGGTCCAAAAGGCATGTGTTTTGCTTAGCTCCCAGGTTCCATGAAATGCCGTATCCGTCGTCGCTGTTTGTCGCTCAAGAAAGAAGAGTTCTTGGTTCCATTGACATGGCGGGCGTTTCAAAAGGGGCGAATTTAAAGAATGGATTGGAGGGGGGAGGGGGGGGGGAGGGGAACTGCCTCCGCCCTCAACTGTCCGCTTTCAAAAGTGAACCATAAATCCGCGCCTGCGTTTCGGGTCGCCATATGACAAAGCTTTATTCTGAGGCGAAAATCGATGCTAGACAACTGAAATGTATCATTAATTAATCAATAAAGGATTAGGTATCTGTGAACTTAAATGCTTTTGGTAGCAATAAAATTTCGACACTTTTGTTCCATCTAAACTGCTCCAATGCTTCAAGCTCAGATTTCTTAGACGTGACTTTTAATTGTGCAACTGTGAAATATTGTAAGTTACTGTTATGAACACATTTATTTGCTCCCAGGGCCGAAGCAATACAGAGAGGCGCTGATAGTGTCGTTGATGTCGCTTTCACTGAATGCGTATTTGACTCCGGCGGACACGAGATAAGGACATAGCGGTCAGACTTATTTAATTAATTAACGAAATTTCGTTATTTATCTTTTTAATTCTTCACCTTATGCCGCATATTGTGATCACATTTTTGAAGAATGCAATGATTCAAGGCTAATACAAATTGCTGCACATGCCTAAGTGCAACAGGTATTGAGATATTCACGGCTCAAGGCTCCGATCCGGAAACTGGGCGCTCAGAGTGCGCCGGAAATCCCACCCGCAATACTGCGTAAGGCACTGACGGAATGGTGACGACACCCGTTTGCGGCTGCGTACCTACAGGGCACCGAGGCTAGCTGCGAGTAGGGCAGAGAGGCGTTCGAGATGCGTGCATTGTCACTGGAGCAGCACGCGCTCTTCTTTCGTCACTGACATTGAACTTTGCGGCACGTTTTCTGCCGTCAGCGTCCTCGAATAAGCGGCACGGCGAGAACGCGCAAATTTTCCCTTTCCGCTCTGGATCAGCCTAGAAAGGAACGGTGTGCACGCTGTTGACTTGCGACTTATTATTCTCCACCCAAATAATTGCAAAACAAGTCAGCTGGTGACTGCTGCCCTGTCGTGTCTTGGCGGCTAAGTCTTATTCATCAGTAATGCTCAAAGTGCCCACCACGCACGCCATGAATCTCTCCTTCGTGGACTGTAGCACTCGTTTCACAACCTGCGGGGTATACATTCGCACATGCCGTGGCGATTCTTTCTTTGAGATTTGCCACGTCTTCGGATTCAGTTGCGTAGACTGCGTTCTTGGCGTAGCCCTACAGAGAGAAATCTAATGGAGTTAGGTCAGGTGACCTAGGTGGCCAGAGCATGGGTCCACCGCGCCCTCTGCACTGACCTGTGAAGTTGCTGTCGAGCCAGCCCCTCGCACGCGACGACCAGCGCGGAGGCGCCCCGTCGTGCTGAAACTACGAGCCGTGGACTTGACTTAAGGGGACATGAAATCGCGTTTGCCGTGCCGTGTTTGAAACGTTTTCCGTGTATCAGTTTGCTGTTAGAGTTTCCTTCTAGGAATTAAGTACGGCCCACTACTCGATCTCAGTAAATGCCACGCCAGCCACCGTACGTGGTAGCTTCGGGGTACGCACGAACGTAGGAAAGTTCTTTAAATTTTTTTAGGAAAGTTTTGTGGGCGGACGAGGCCTACTTTTGCTGTAATAAAGAAGGTAATATCCACTGATCACGACCGGCACTGGCTCCGAGAACACAACCACCAAGTCCGGTGGTCAGTGAATGTCTGGCTTGGCATTTACTGAGATCGAGTAGTGGGCCGTACTTCCATGACCAGCCATCTGGTCAGCTGCAGCCAGCAGATGGCTTCAGAGCGCGTGCAAGGCTAATTCAGGAGCACTTCGCATGAAGGAATCGCAAGCAAAGCTTCAGGAAAACCAAGAACCTGCACTGTGTCGTTGTATCTGTATACATGGGCGTCCGGAAGGGGGGGCAAGGGGGGGCGGTTGCCCCCCCTTGGAATTACGGACATTATTTATGCCCTAGTAGAAAACAACTACAAACCTACCGCCTCCCCCATCTCCAGACATCGGGTGCACCCCCCTGGAAAAAGTTCTGCGGACGCCCTTGTCTGTATATAAATAAAGGAACAGACAAATGAATTCAACGAACACAGACGAAAGAAAAGAATTACAGCACGTGTACAGGCTTCAGTGCATGTGTTGTCACACTTTTCTGTCATCCGTGCTCATTGTACTCATTTTACTACTCATAGCCAAATGACTTGTCTAGTTGCCATCTAGACTTCACCAGTCTAACCACTGCACTGCCTATCACAGTAGAGGAGCATTCAGCCTACACAATGTAGTAACAGCCTGTTGTGTACATTTCGACGTCTGGCTGTGCATTCACCAGTGAGCCTGTTTGCATGCTAAAGCTAGTGGCAGTCGCTGAAATGGCACTAAAGCCAGCAGCATTCCTCATGAGATGACAGATCAAAACATTGTTCAGCGATGGTAAAGCATTAACTGTTTATTGCTGTTCCTCTCCCTTCAAAGCCGCAGTTTTTGCATTCAGGAGGTCGAGCTTAGCTTTTTTTATCTTTAAGCTGAGCTCGAACAGCTGCTTCCGCTGGTCCAGCTGGGCTCTCAGCAACCTCAATCTCAGAAGTTGCTCTTTTTTTGCGCTTATTTTCTTGGGAAGCTTCCACCAAGCGAGCCTGGAACTGCCTCGCCAAGGGCAGTACTATTGCGCTTGCGCGCCCGTGGAACCGCTGGTGGAGGTTCTGCAGCAGCACCACTTGCAGGCAGACTCGATGCATGGGCTGCAGACTCGCCTGACGTTTCCTGAGCTGGTGCTGGGCCCAGGCTTGCCTCATGTGCTGCTGCATCCCCGAAATCATCCGGGCTGAGCTGGTGCTCTTGCCAGTCAGCTTCTGCAAAGATGTTAGCCCTTATCGTATAACAGCACAAATATCAATTGAAAATGGAATGCTAAATACAGAAACCCATAGAAACGGGTATGCGACAGGTACAACTGCTGAACAAGAGAGAAGAAAAGAATGCTAATAGTTTGCTGTGCTCTTACAGCATACGAGCAAAGGAGAAAAAAAAACTGGATATGGAACTCTGAGAACGAAACATGGCAGTTAAATAGAGGCACGTGAAAAAGAACATTATTAAATGTAACTCAAACTACATACTCCAAGCAAATGCGTCAGACTAGTATGATAATGCACTAGACAGCAAATAAAAGCAAAATTCACAGAAAATATGACCAGCAGAAGTTGCTCAGCAAAACAGCTGTGAATCACTTAAGCACATCCATTTCACTGTCTGCATACATGAGCATAACGAACGAAGTATCGGCTTGCATGTTGCTCGCTAGCTAAATAGCTTGGAGTGGCATAACTGACAATGTTTATTCAGCAAGGCTTGGAGACACTCGTGTCCCCTAGCCACTACATAAGCAGCACGCAAGCTACTCGTGTCATATGGCAGGTTGCTTAGCAACAAGTTGATGTGGAGGCACATTAACCGCGTCAGCATGCTGCCAACGGGCACATTTCTCGCCCAGCCCAAGGAAGTTCCAAGAATTCGCTAGCTGCTTCGACCTTCGGACAGAACGCACTTTCTACAAATTTATGGCCGGAAGAAAGCGGACCCCGCCGAGAGCGCACCGCGCCTGCAAAGGGATTAACATGTCAGAGCCACCGGCTCGTCACAGGACAGAGGGGACCTCGCGACGCCTCCCGCACTCCGAAGGGAAGAGGAGGAACATCACGCGACCGGGTTGAAGAAACGGACCGAAGGACACACGGAGAGACGAGCGCCCACGCAGAGAGTCGGCACAGAGTGGACGCGGCGAGAGCAGCGCAGTTCGCACGGCGCGATCTCCATTGAAAGAGTGGACTGGCATTCCTCTAAATTTTCTTAAGCGAGCTCAATAAATTAGTTTTTAAACATCCACTGAGTGTCCGCTAACAACCGACATGTTTTTGTTCATGTCACTTGCGTGCTTCGGCAATGTGACGGAAGCTCAGAATCATATTGCATGAAGGGCAGTTTAAATTTAGGAAGATATGCACAAAAATCATACCATTAGCATCTTGCGTTGCTTGCAGCGGGGCCACTATCGCAGGGGTGTAACGGCTACTGCTGCAAGGGTCGGTGCTGTGTCGGCCACGGTCGCTGTCATAGATTTAATGACTCTTGTGTCCACGTGACCAGCCACAGCACCAACCCGTTGCAGCTCGTCAGTCATTTGGCTTCTAGGTGAGCTCCCACCACCTGGAACAATGCACGTTTTTCAAGATTAGCATTCTCACGGCAACATATACCACAAAATGTGACAGGCAGCCATTCACCTGAATCAAGTGATGTGACAGCGATGTGTCGTGCGCAGCCATACGCACCATTTCTCTAGAAGTAGCAATAATAATACTAATGCTGACTGGCCTAAATACTGTTTCCATTTGTTAAACAGTTAGTTCAAAAATTAATCAACCAGTGAATGTAAATTTCATTAGTTCACTGGATGTACAGTCACAAGCAGGTTATACAGAAGAAGGTCCCACGGGGATAGACTGCATCAGGACCTCCTGCAGTACTAAATACAAAGGAGTGTCAAAATATGCAGCACAAAAATGTGATTAGAGGTGTTCAACCGGCGCTGGTTCAACCTACCAAATTATGCTGCGGCTGATATGGAAGCGGTTAAATGCGCATCAGTGCGATAGCTATGCGGTGATTAATTACCTGTGCTGTTCACACTTCACCATACCTCCACCACACACCTTTCAATCAATCAACCAATCAATCAATCAATCAATCGATCGATCGATCAAACGTTTTTATTTTCATCACCAATTGATGAGGGTTGGTTCAGGCAAAAAAGTGGAAACAACTTCCACTTGAAACAGCCTGAACCCCCCCCCCCCGTATACATGACTTGCAGCGCGGGGGGACACGTGTACAAAACAAAACAAGAAAAGAACACGAATAAGATTTGCGTGTGAAATAAAGCGCAAAACATTTGGCACTTAAGCTGTACATTCTAGTAATTCAAAAAACATGTCAAGCAAAGCGGTCACTAGATCTCAAATATACAAAAAAAAGTGCATCAAGTGATCAAAATGCGGTCTCAGGCACAAACAACATAAATAACATTACAATCGTAAACATATGTCCCGGATGTCTCTCTGATTATAGGTGTCAATACAGACGTTGTTCAAGATAAGCTTATTTAGCAGTGTTGGAACGCTATGGCGGAGCATTTGATAACCATATGTAGTGCGTGAAAAGGGGATCCACCAAAATTCAGGATTTCGAAGAGTATATGCTGGATCATTTGGTTTTAGCGCGCACATGTCTAGAAAGCTGTCGTGGATATGGTGAAGGGATTTTTTATACCTTGTGGCTAAGTAATAATATCCAACCAAACATCCTCACGATCCCTTCGTCTGTCTATACAGCTTCCGTTCAAACGTGTAGTGCCTGTGCCCTCTCATGCCTATCACTATTCAATCACCCCCTTTTCCTCACTACTCCCCGTCCCCCTCACATATGCTGTCTGGTGGCGGCAGAACGGGGCAACCAGGTAGTGGTAATCCAACAAGCAACATACTTGCCCACAGCTTAATACTGCGGTAGCATCAGAGTTATTTCCTCTCTTTTCATCTCTACCGACTCAGCTATTCAACTATGATCTCGATCAGGATAGACTGCAGTCTACGAAGAAAAAATTCGGGGGCTTACGCGTTGAACACAAGCACAACCGTCTTTATCTGGTCTCTCTCGCGCGTGATACGGTAGCCAACAAAAAAAGTGATAAACGACATAGCCGTGGTGAACACAGCGACCAGTACAGGAGCGGCGACGACGAACAACGCATCTGACGGTAGAGACGAGCTGAATTTTGAGCGCCCCGTCTCTAGGCCAGATGAGCAGCACAGCGCTGTGCTTACAGTACCGTATGTCGCTCGCCCCCTGTAGCCCCGCGCGTCATCCGTCCGCCGCTTCTTGCGCTTTAAAGACAATCAGAGCGTGCAAACCTACCTGTAGCAAAAATTTGACGATTATCTGTGGCCTTTTCCTTTTCCCATATGCCTTTTAAATTGTCCCAACGATTCTTCAGTTGCTGGTGGCTTCGCTTGGGAACGCCGCACCGACTATTGAATTCTTCTTCAAACATCAACCCATGGAGGTTCCTCCATGCATCAACCACGCCGCCCGCTTCCTGCCGGCGCACACAGCATCTTTTTTTGTGTGTTTTCGAGTACTACTTTATGCTTGTCCACCAGGTCGAGAAGAATTGAGCTTTCCTGTCCACTGAAGTTGTCTGTTTTCTGCTCCATTTTGCAGCAAAAGTGGTAATTAATGACAATAAACAGTAAACAAAAATAAAAGTTCGCAGCGCTTGACGACACGAAAAAAAAACACGTACAAAAGATAAACGACTTGGACGGTAGAGGCAGCAACAGCAACGCTATATTGCCGGCTGACGGCGGTGGCCAGACTGAAAAGAAGACGTCGCCCTTGTCAGCCACTATTGATATACTGTTTTCGCGGGATTGTTTGAAAATCGCTCTTTTTACATGTCACTGCCCGCAACTTTTAAGTAAGCTACATAATGTGTGTGTATCCTTTTAATCGCAAAGCGTACAACTTCATAACCTCGCTCCCATACTGCTTCCTTGACCAGAAAAGGATGACTTTCGAAAGTGCGTGTTAAGCATGGAGGAAAAAAAAAACTAAGGAGGGAGCGTGACGTCACGCGGCCAGCGTTCGCAAGCCGAGCGTTTACGAAGCCGTTTTCTCACTCAGTTTTTCGCCGAGTCAGTACCTTATGTTTTGATTCTGGTATGTTTTAGTGCGCGCGTATGTGCGACCCGCGGCGCGGGCGTCTACAGCAAGGAGGTTGATCTACACTCAGTCTGCCGCGCTAATCCGCGCATGCGCGCGGCGCGCAGCGGGCCTAGATTTTACCGCACGCTATCACGTGGTGTGATCACGGGGGGACACACTCTCTTTTTTTACTATATATTTACTTGTTAAGACTAGGCTTCAAGGTTGTCGCCGGACGCTCCCTCCTCAGTTTTTTTTCCTCATGGTGTCAAGTGCCGTTTCTGAAATGGTCATCGTACTTTTCTTATACTTTTACTTAAGCGTTACTTTTGAAAGTGTGGCTTCTGTGTTAGGATAAGGAACATTCTTGAATACGGGTGTTAGCCACCAAGATACGACAGGGCTGCAGTCACCAGCTGACTTGTTTTGCAATTATTTGGGTGAAGAATAATAAATCGCAAGCCAACAACGTGCACAACCGTTCCTTTCTTGGCTGATCCAGAGCGGAAAGGGAAAATTTGCGCGTTGTCGCCGTGCTGCTTATTCGAGGCCGCTGACGGCAGAAAACGTGCCGCAAAGTTCAATGTCAGTGACGAAAGAAGAGCGCGTGCTGTTCCTGTGGCAATGCACGCATCTCGAACGCCTCTCTGCCCCACTCGCAGCTAGCCTTGGTGCCGTGTAGGTACGCAGCCGCAAACGGGTGTCGTCACCATTCCGTCAGTGCCTTACGCAGTATTGTGGGGGGGATTTCCGGCGCACTCTGAGCGTCCAGTTTCCCAATCGTATTCGAAAAGGCTGAACCTTCAGTCGTGAATATCTCAATACCAGTTGCACTTAGGCATGTGCAGCAAATTGTATTAGCCTTGAATCATTGCATTCTTCAGGACTGTGATTGCAATATGCGGCATAAAGTGAAGAATTAAAAAGGTAAATAACGAAATTCCGCTAATTTTTAAATAACTGTGACCGCTATGTCCTTATCTTGTGTCTGCCGAAGCCAAATACGCATTCAGTGAAGGCGGCATTCACGACACTACCAGCGCCTTCTTTTTAAAAATCTCTAAGCTGTTAAAAAATAAGAAACGTCCTGTATAATAGATAATAGCATCTTTAAATAGGCGGGCATTTGTAATATGGCAGTGATGAAGGCAGGGGGGGCGATTCTATTCCTTGGATGTCTTGGGAATTTATGAACCGAAATTTAAGTTGGCGCGGATGCTGGGCACATCAGCCTTGAACTGGTGGTCGCTGCGGTATGAAATGCATACAGCGGCACAACTATTGAATCTCTGAGAGGACACTTACAGTGTTAGATTTTGTGGAAAAAGCAGATACGCGGAATTCTGCGACGGACCGAACGATCAGGCAAGTTTAGATTTAACTTCATTAGAGCTACGCTTGCAGTTCGAGAATAGTTAGAAAGAATGAAACGGACGGCACGACTTTGGATATATGCGATCTTTAGAATTGGCGACTTAAGGTGAGGGTCCCATACTGACGATGCATATTCGAGTTTTGGCCGGACTAGTGTTTTTTAAAGTAGAATTGTTTCATGTTAGTGGGCGGCATCGAAAAGTTCCGTCGTAAATAACCAAGTGTCCGGTTGGCGTTACTAGTTATGCAGTCCACGCGCGAGCTTGCCAAGAAAGGTTATTGCAGATATGTACACAAAGGTATTTTGTAAGAGGAAATGTAGCGCAGCAAAATATTGCTTTCAGAGTTTGTCCTGCGCTCGCAACGAGTATTTAAGCCTGCTATAGAAAACCAGTGAATTGCATTTTTGATAATAAGTATTATAAAACTGAAAGGGTCCCGAGGGGGCTCCAGCGAATACATTGATTGTTATGGTGCGATCTTATGATATGCGAAAAAATTTCGGTCATAAACAACTTACGTTGCAAAAAATGCACTTTTCCAGAATTTCTGGGTATGTGTTACAAACCTCGTCGCGCTCGCGTTTGTCGCCTTATGCGAGCTTTGCACCTCATACAATGAGGAAAAAAACAAAGACGTGTTAAGTGCGTCTTGCGCGTCGTTTACGGATCTATAGCCATAAGATATGCACATTCATGGGACAGTGCTTCTGCGCTCGTACAGCCGCCACGCAAGGCTCGGAGCTCATCGCCTAAGTGCGACCCGTCTTTGAAGGGGACGGTGTAAACAAATCAGGAGGCCCCGACCACGCCACGGCAGCTTTTCGCCAAGCTCTTGGCCGGCTTTAACATGCAAAATAGTGCGGCCCCGTTATCATCTAAGGTCATCTAAAGTGCGCACCGAGGCTGTCATGTCTGCCTAGCCCGAAAAGCCATCGCGCTGTCCATGATGCCGTACACACTCTTCCTCGTCGTCCATCGTGCTGCTTCTTGCGTGGGGCGTGCAGTTAGCGTCCCATAGCAGGCCCGAGGCGTGTGTGCGTTCATGTGTAATGGCGCTCTTTCTCTCGACGGGGTCACGAGGATCGCGTTGTAAGAGGCGTAGCAACACAAAGCGGTGACCTGCCCCGAAGCGGGAACCACTCCGTTGTGTTGACTGTCCTGCTTGCGGCCGCTGCCGCGGTGTCATGATGCGGCATTGTCCCGGCCTGTGTGTCGCTTCGCGCCTTGGTGCCGCAAAGGGCAGCTCCCAAGACGACCGGCACGGAGGCGTGGGACTCCCAGGGAGGGACGTCGATTCGCGGAGTGGCACTGCCGCTGAGGGAGTGTACTAGGGCCTGTGTGAACTCCAGATCTCTCATAAGTGAGCTGCACACTTCTGTGACGCTGTTCTTCTCGGAGATAACTCGAAAGTATTCAAAGGTCAGCGACACTTAAAAAAAAGCAAAAAAGAAACCAGCAGCTAATGCACGCCCACAGCTTTGAACTTAGGAGGAGTTGAGGGATTGAGTGTTAAGCCAAAAACCTTGATTACCGTTAATTTCAAAACTCATTCTTCTCTGCTTGCCACCTTTTCCGAAGGCTACGATGAAGGAGACCTTGCTCGGTATTCCTGGAAAATATACAGATTTCGCCGTAGGGCACCTGTTGTATAGTCCTCTTCAGCGGCCGTATTTTGTAAGGATTCTTGTCGCGTTGTATTCTTTTGCCTCTCTGCTTTCGGTCAGCCTTGCCATTCATCCGGCGAAGGCCATCGCTTGCTGGCTACCAGCCTTGACGCCACAGGCGCTAGTTGATGCATCCAGCTATAATTACCTAAAACTGTCAGCATCTATTCACGCACGACGCTATGAATTTCCACAGTATAGAACGACAGACTAGATCGATTCCGTCCCTGTGTGGTACCTTGCAGCTGAGTTGCAGTTCTGGCGCGTAAAACCCATTAATTACGGGCGCACAAGGTTGCACACCCGTTGCACAAGTAACGAAGCACCAATACGCATTCCTATTCTACGCAAGAAAGGTCGGAATCAGGGGGAATGCCCTTCCTTCTGTCACGGTCGCCCATAACTGCCCCTGGTCGACACACTAACCGTCGTCTGTCGCAACAGCCTTGGGAACAGCGCTCAACTTTACGGAAGGCTAGCTAGTCCAGTTCGGAGGAGCTCCTTGCGGTGTACCGTACACTCTTTCATTCTGCGGTCAAAGCCTGTGCCAATTAGGTGCCCCGGTAGTTGCTGCTCTCGACGGCTGCGTAGCACCGGCTCCTTGCCGCCCTGAACAGCGACCGCTGCGCTAATCTGCCTGGACGCACGCGCTACCGACCCGTGACGGTTACCCATCCGTCGCGCCGCTTGTTCCGCGCAGCTGTGGCGAAACTTGAGCTCCGCACTGAGGGAACCCTGGTCACTCACAGCGTGCAGTCCAGCGTCTAAGTGAAGTTCGATAACCGCGTGCCGTTTCGATCCCGTGCGAGTCAAGACGCCGGAAGGGATAGCACCATCGAGATGCTTGCTTTGTTAATCCCCAAACCCTTCCCTTATTGAAGTCTGGGCTTGTCTGGAGAATTTATAAAAAATGTTTAGACGCGATAGGTCGCCAGAGTCGACCTGACCTGCCGTAAGCATATCAGCCGGATTTTCATTCAAAAGGACTCGGACAGGACCCGCTGGGTCCACGTGATCTCAGGAGGGAGTGAGGCCAAATGGGAGTCGCGGCGCCAACCCACCGAGACAGGCTCATCGATGAAGCGTGTCACAGCGGTGGCTGCGACGTGCGGCAGTGTTCGTTAAGTAACAGCTTCGTAGAGGCTGATCTTCGCGTGTTACGTGTCATACGTAAAGCGCAGCCGTACCAACGCGCAACCACACAGACCACTGCTCAGCCTCGCGCGCCTTGCTTGCGCGCGCAGCATCGACAGCGGTGCGCCCAAGTAGCGCGCCAGCCGCGAATCCTCTCGCGTGGTCCCATCCGCGCGACCGAACGAGTAAACGCTTTCGGAAGGGCACGCTCACGACTCTACACAGGATGGGTGTGGATGCGCAGTGGCATGCCATTGTTTCCCCCTGATCGCGCAGACAAAAGCGCAGAGCCTCTGTGCGACCCTCTTGCAGGACCGTCCTCATTAAGAACGCTGCATAGCTTACACAGCATGCGCGGGCGCCCCAGCGCGCGTCAAGAGCGGCCCACGTACGCTACTCTGTTGCTTTCAAGGCGTCATTTTACAGTTGCGACAGGACTGAGCGACCGCCGCACTGGGCTCCGCAACGGGTTGACTTAAGCGGAGGCCAGGGGCTGTATTTTGCAGTGATTATTTTTTTTCTCACTTATTTTTTGTTCTCTGCCGTTGGTAGCTTTCCGCCAGCGACGTTAGGGCGGATAGCTAAGGATTTATGGAGGACGGGGTTTACACGGCCCTCCTTCCTCGATAACGTTTGTGCGGGAAAGCCGCATTGAGAGCAGTGGGCGGGAATCGAACCCGGGCCTGCGCCGTGGGAGACGGGGACGACTCCACTGCGCCACTGCGGTTCGATGATTGGACGTTGGCAGGTAAATAAAGGCGCGTCTAGTGAATGCAGAGTTGTCTTAGAAGCGAACATGAGTAAATAAGAGCATATAAACTACAGATGTCGCAATTTACCGAGTACAAAATTACGTTTGCGGTAAATTTTATTTTTGCTTTGCGTGTCGTAGCGCCATCATGCGGCACCTTTGAAAACTCCCCTCGCATTGTACGACTCTAGCCCAGCAGATGGCGCCATAATGCAAGCACAAATGCTTTCGCATTACGGCACGTCTTAAGTGCATCCTTTAAATTTTAGAATATTTTTATCTTCAGTTTCAGCTCAAAATCTTCAAGGTAAAAGTTATAGAGCATGTTCAGAACTGACCATTTCAGTTGTTTTCTTCAGTGATTTTAGCAGGGCTCCTTTCTTTTTTTGTTTAAAATAAAGTCCGCGAGATTTAAAAATAGTCGCGGGACCATATAAGCTTCCGCGTCACGATGTTGGCGTCCTCAAACGCACTCCTATTAAACGAACTTGGCTACACGAAGCCTCAATGAACAAACAGGCCACAGGCCAGCTATGGTTCCGCGATGAGCGCAGGCATTTCATTTTCTTGAAATTGCAGTGCCATTTTAGATATTGCATAGTGCAGATAATTTCTTGCGGTCTAGCATGCTTCGCAACTAGGCAGCAACATCGTGGTTCTAATCGCTAATCGCGGGACCATCGGCGGAACCAGCGACCTGTTTATTCGCTGCGGCCTTGCATTACCGAGTTCGTTCAATCGGCGCGGCAGCCTCCGCGATGGCTCAGTGGTTATGGTGCTTGGCTGCTGACCCGAAGGACGCGGGTTCGATCCCGGCCGCGGCGGTCGCATGTCGATGGAGGCGCAATGTTAGAAGCCCGTGTACTGTTCGTTGTCAGTGAACGTTAAAGAAGCCAAGGTGGTCAAAATTAGCCGGAGCCCTCCACTGCAGCGTAGCGCATAGCGTATGCGTTGATTCAGGACGTTAAACCTCCATAAAACCTAACCAATAAATAAATCATGGCGCGTTTGCAGGTGCTAACATCGCGACGTGGGGGAGCATGGTCACGTGACAATTTTAATATCTCGCGGGCTTTATTTTGCTCTATCTCTCATTTGCTCATGCGTTGAGAGAAGACGAAAATGTGGATAATAAATTCCGAAAGGCCAGATAAACGCACTCCACTAGCGTCGTCGTTGACGTTTCGTGCAACTGCAGCTGGCTAAAGCGCAAAACACAAATGAATACCTGAACGCTGCTGTCAACTTACGAAACGTCCGCTCGCTTAGTCACCGGTCCGACGTCACAGCTGCTGCGCGTATATGGCCAACAGCGGAAGTCGCCGGCTGCGCTTCTGTCCCGGACCGAAGTGTTTGTGTGGTTTAGTCATGACTGTGACGAGGTCATCACGGTCATCAGCGAAGGTCACTGCGTTAACTACACTTGAGTTTTACGGGTGTAATGTCGAGGAAGTGGTCGACAATGATTTGTAATGTCGAGGAAGTAAAGTGGTCGACAATGAATTGACGTTGGCTATACCTAAGCAGATGCAGTGAACGGTTTTGCATTAAACAACTTGAAGGTAGGTATTTCGTTTCCACGAGCAACGCATTGAGGCTATGTAAGAGCCACCGATGGTTGCACGGTCCCGGTGTTGATTCATTCACACAATGGACGTGCGCGCAGGTGCCGTGCGCGAACTTTGAACTTTTCCGCGCCTTTTGCCCAAATGGACTGGCGATCGGTGATCCATAGACGTCTGCAATAGTTCGCAACTAAATTCCCAAGCCGCTGCTTGACTCCGCCACAGACGAGTGAAACGCTCGCACTTGCGCTGGAAGCGAAAAAAAAAAAGGGTTAAAATATGAATGATGACAGATTTATTCGCGCAAGACGGCCTTTCGTATATGCACGCCCAACTGTCGCCTTCTGTGAGCCACGTGACTGATGCAAAGGCTGGCACAAACTTCCAAAAGGTCAATATGAAGCTTTGTTCGTCACCGTCAAAAGAAACGGGAGCCGCAAAACGAAATCTTGGTTGAGGAAGACTGAATGGTAACGCAGTTGATTTTTACTTCGAAGGCGCTAAGAGTGCTCTCGGGGAGTGTTTCATAGACTCCGCCTGTATTTCCTTTACTATTTTTGTGCTTTTGTGCTCGCTTTGCAGTTGCCCTGTTCGCGTTTGATTTGACGCTGATGATATTTGCGCTGGGCTAAAATACGACAGAGGAGCCTAACGATGTCACCGCTAGCCGACACGTAAACGTAAGAGGCCGTGTGAAATCCCAGGAATACTTTTTATCGCACAAAGCATCCGCTGCGGTGGCATAGAGGCTATGACGTTCGATCGGCTGCTGATCCCAATGTCGCAGGATCGAATCTCGGCCGCAACCGAAGCATCTCGAACGAAAATCAAAAAACGCCCGTGCGCTGCGCGATATCATTGCACGTAAAGGTTAATCCGGAACCCTCCACTACGGCGTCACTCGTATAACCCATATATGCAGCTTTGGGACGTCAAACCACACGTACCACGTACCGTATACCTTGTCGCCAGAAATAGAAAAGTAAAAATCTTATTTAGATTAAAGAATGCAGCTTCACTCTGAAGAGCAAGATGGACACGCTCTACGAGAGTGAACGAAGCGTCGTGCGTGGACTCCGACCCTTTGCTGGAGACGCCGAATCGCCGTGGCGGCGGAGTGCGTCACCGCGACGCGTACACACGCGGCCCATTGTTTACCGTCTCGACAATAACGTGCGTGCGATTCCACGCGGCCTTCTCCACGGGCTATCCGCACACAAGGGCAGCAGGAAGTGCTAGCTCGCCGCGGACGCACTGCGTTGCAACGCCAGAGCCAAAGGGAGCAGCTGCGTACTTAGCGTGTTACAGTGGGGTGACTATGTTCTTTTAATAGACTGCGAGACATCTCCGACCAAAACTTTTTAAATTTAAAAATCCCGCCTCTTTGGAGCTGGCTTGGCTCTTTATTCAGTGGTGACAAGAGGCTCAAGCCAACAGCCCCGTCTCACCCCTGATGTTGGAGCGCAGCCAAGTGCAAAACGCAGGGATTTATTAAAAAAAAAAGGTTTTGGCTGGAGATGTGTCGCAGTTTAGTATAAGCTGTCAAACCCAGCCAGACAGGCAATTCTGTTGCAATGTTTAGTTTTCGATGTCTTTTCTTGTTCGGGTATAATGTATCGGCTTGCCAGGCAATGCGCTTGGTGTCTGTGCAATTCGTTATCAACTTGGGACAGCTTTGCTCCTTCCTTAGTAATGCTATGAAGAAAGGTGAGGCACCGGCACTGTTTCGCTTTGAGTGGAGACCTGAACCGCGCCTTAAAACAAAAAAAGGATGAAGGCAGCGAAAAGGAGAAGCGAGGAAAAACTGCAGATACCATCGAGGACGAGTCTCCTGGACATGCAAATGGACACTTAGGCGCTTAGGTGGGACATGTACCAAAGATCGCACGATTTCACTCGCGCGCATTATAAAAGCCAAATCCGGCGTTTACATCCACAAGCGCGCCCTGGAACCACCGGGCGGTAGCAAAGCTGCACGCTTTGGATGCCGCGCTCGTGCGTCTGTTGGACACTGAAGAGCGGTATCTCTGGCATACAAACATTTTATACGATAACAGAAGGGCCCCATTAGGACGAAAAGCTGGTGGTATCACACACTTGCCACCTGGCAGGTGCCAAAGTGGAGAGAGGGAAATCCTTGTCTCCTTTTCCTGGGGAGAGGAGGGACAGACCGGAAGGTTGCTGCCACAGGAAGAACCCTGGCACCTGCCAAGGTCGGTACACGGAAGAGCCAGCTGCCACGGTTGGCAGGTGGCAAAGTGGAGAGGGGGAAACCCCCTCTCCACTTGCATGGTGTGTGTGGCCGTGCATGGCAGCTCGCAATGAGGTTCTTCTCTTATCGCATTGTCACAGCTAATGGTAATTAGGTGCCCTCAAAGTTTTTGCATTGCAGCTCCATTTAGGCCTCAGTAGAAGCTGTCATTTGGTGCTCCTGGAGCGAAGCAACTCAGCCACCGAGTCACGGCAGCGGACGAATTACTGTTCTAGCTTTAAGGCTGCTCTGTTTTGCAGTTGGATGCTTGATCAAAGTCGAAACAGCCAATGTGATGCTTAGACCACAGTCAGCAAGACTGGTTATTTCATGCAGCAAAATTTAACTTTACCTAGAGTTATTGTCATCCTTGTTACCGCGTTAGCTTACAATGTCATCGGTGCGGTTGATGTCTCCGCCGGTGACCTAACTCTACCTTACAATGGCCACATTTATCTTGCCGCAAAGTAAAAGTCTTCATCTCTGTTCTTTGTAATTGGAAATGATAGGGCGTAGTGTCGATCGATTTGTATCTATAAGGCCTGTCATTTTCGCGTAAAACCTTATTTCTCCTCGAAATGCTGCTCCGTGAATCTAATCGTCAATTATTAGATTTCTAATGCGAACAGCTCGAATTGCAGAAATTATTAGCTATTTTTGATCAGCTTCAGAAGGGTCTCTTCAATGAACTGCTTGATGGTTATAAAACTCTTGTAACTTTCATGACCTTACCTTCAACTTAGGCACTGGTGTTCCATGCCGTAACCCAAAATTTTCTCAATTAAATCCAGAAATCTTTATTTCAAGCCCTTTTTCCCTGCGGCAGGTTGAAAATTGTGCACAATTCGGGACAATTGAGACTCTTTTGGTTCTTAAAATTGTCTCAAACTCAGTAAATATTCCTTTTCCCCATATTCAACTCCTCAATTTTTTTTAAAAGAAGGGAAAATATAAGAAGCTTTCTTAGCTTAAAGAGG
The DNA here is from genome assembly GCF_055824585.1 of Amblyomma mixtum. NCBI lineage: Eukaryota > Metazoa > Arthropoda > Arachnida > Ixodida > Ixodidae > Amblyomma > Amblyomma mixtum. Next base: position 273,108,680 of record NC_143014.1, on the reverse strand, counting down.
CTAAGAAAACGCCCCATTTAAACGGATTTTTTCGGAACATTGCGCTCAACCTTTTTTCTGGAAGCGCTGCAGGTATCTCGAGGCATGCAATTTCGAGGCATCGGGTGAGATCGCTGATGCGTTGTAGGCGTGCTGAAGCACCGAAATCACGCATCGTCCGCCACAGTGGCGCTATTCAGCCGGGCTGCCAGCTTCTCGTCATCGGTTGAAGCTCCATTTTAAGCTCTGTAAATCGGAACACGCACTGTATACCTCACCGCTTTCATGGCATTTTCGTGACCTCCTTTGTCGCCTTTCGCCTGCTGCTTTGTTTTTTTTTTCTTCTTCTTTAAATAAGCTGTCGATTTGACAAGCTCATGACTCTCAAGTCTGCCTGCGCAGATATCCACATGGCTAATGTTCCAGCGCACCACTTTCACTAAAGAACTTGTAATCTCGCTCTTAAAATGCTTTCTATCGTTCACGTACTCTCTCTGTAAGCTAATCCCCAAAAACAGCTAACCAAAGCGAAGACCAAAACAAAGGCTGTACCTTTTCAAGGGCCCGTTCGTCAACGCGTTAAATGACAACGTGTGGTACCCATTGTGGTCCCTGTTGGACCACAGGGGGGTGCCACCGAGAAATACCCCGCAGTCGATGCATCTACTGCCAGTACTAGCGACCGAAAAAACTGGCAAGCTTTTGTCGGCTCGGGCTTTAGAAGCACAACTGACACTGCCGATTGAATGAGCCAGAGAGAGATGCTACCCTGACAGTTGCCTTCTATACTCTGTCGTTTAAAATTAGGCTGATCAATTTGTATACTCTGTGCAGTTTTGTTTTGAGCGGTTGCGTGTGCTTATATGGAATATCGGGCAATAGTTTTTTCGCCGCTGGATGAAAGTACCGTATTAAAAATAATGATGATGATGACGACGCATTTTTATGGCGCAAGGGCAGCTTTGGCCAAAGAGCGCCATGGCACCAGGTATTTCCGTTTGCACAAGGTGCGGTCAAACACCCATTTTCCAAGCATTTCATCCTAGATAAGCCGAGCGCCAAGCAATGGGAAAGCTTGTACCTATTGTACCACTGGTGGATACCCGGTGGCACTGGGTATCGAACCCCGCATCTGCCGCTTGCGAGGCGGATGCTCATACCAAAGCCACCGCCGCATTGCAAGGTACCGCATTAATGCACATTCAAGAGCAGCCTGATACTAAACGACCCTTCGTCTTTTGATGACCATACTTGAGAAATGAAGAAAGACTTGCGAACATCAGCACGCGTCGATGGTTAGCTCTCACACCGTCTCTCTTTCGAGAGTCAGCAGTATGGAGAAAATAAATGTAGAGATAGAACAGAGAGAGGTTGTTAAATTCACGCTATTACCGCACTCTTGCCGTGAGTAGGCTTGTTTCACACGTGTGCAGAATATCGACATAAGCGTGCCGACATCACATCAGGGTGTTGCTTCTCGAATGCGTGGTGGTGGCCCTCGAATATTGCTCAGAGGTGCTTTTTTTAAACGGCATTGCCGTTCATCACTGACAACGAGTTTTCGAAACTCTCTTACAGCTCCTGAAGTAAGGCGGCCTTTGAAAGCTTTTTCGGGTAACGAAGTCGTTGTTAATGGCGTGGCGAACAATCGCCATTATCGCTGTATTGTTTTCCACTGGAAAGATGTCTCCCGCAGTTTATTTGCATGAGAGGAACGAGTAATAGACTGGATCCTTCCACCCATTCACAGCGTGAGCCACGGCAGAGAAGCGTGCCAACGAGCCTCTGCGTGGAAGGAGCGGCGCGATTTCCTTTGTCTGGCACTCGCGCAAGGAAGCCACGCAGGATGTGGTGGGCGTACACATGCCGCCGCTGGCTTAATTATGCCGGTTATACTACGTCGCCTACAACGAGGATAAAAAGGCTTGAGCGGCGACCGCGCGAGTAACATCTGACTTATGCCGGGGTGAGGACGAAGGGGAGGGACGTCGCAGATATTGTCATGACGTCATTAGCTTGGCGCTCCGAACACTCCACTGGAATCCTAGGAAGATGATTTTTTTAATTCACTGCCAGTTTGCCCCATGCCAAAATGCAGACGCCGATCTCAAGAAAGAAAGAAAGAAAGAAAGAAAGAAAGAAAGAAAGAAAGGAAGAAAGAAAGAAAGAAAGAAAGAAAGAAAGATTCAAGGTGATACAAAACCAGCGAAAAAGTAGTAGTACACTATACAAGTAGAACAGAAACAAACCAGGCATTCGGTCAGATTCGCTGCGCGCACACTGGATGACGTATGAGTTTGTAAATGACGCCTGGATGTCCCTAGGAAGGTGCACCAAGCTGGTGGCACAGGGAAGTCTCGGATTTGAACGTAGTGAGCACGGCGACGGCCGTTCGGCATGGCTGGGCGCCCCTAGGTGCCCCTGCGCCCCAGTGCCGTGGCGCCATCTTTCGAAGTGTTCAACTAGCTTTCGCGTTGGCGTCGGGCCCGGAAACCTGTTTTCGCGCCGGTGTGTGTGCCAGTGGTGCCCCCGAATGCAGAAATCTAACTTCACTCGAACTTGACTTCCATCGGTCTCAAGGCAGCTCCATCCTGTTTCATAAACGAAACTTGACTTGAAAGGCGACTTGCGATCGACTTGGCTCGATCTCATTCGGCCCAACTTTCAAGTCGGCTTAGGGGCTAGCTTGACGCTGACTTCGTCGTTCTTTCCAATATGGCCGCGTACCGAACGGACGTCGCGCGGAGAGTAGCTGCGTTCGAGTTCGCGTGCCACGCCATGGACGTTGCGTTTTCAGAGGCCCATCGGTTGCCGAAGATCCCCCGGCCAGCGTTAGGCGATCGGGGGAACCCCATGGAGCTGTATAACGACGAGCAGTTCCTCGCCCGCTATCGCTTCTCGAAGAGCGCCGTGCGGGAGCTGCTCACCTTGCTGCCTCTGCGCGAGAGTCCCGACAACAGGGGACAGCCCGTGCCTCCGATGCTGCAGCTGCTCCTGGCGCTAAGATTTTACGGGGCCGGCACGTTTCAGACTGTGACGGGGGATCTGGTGCGGATCTCGCAGTCTACAGTGTGCCGCGCAGTTGGCAAGGTCACTTTGCTGATTGCCCAGCACTTGCGCCCGATGTTTGTGCACTTTCCAGCCGTCTCGCAGCTGGGAAATCTGATGCGGGACTTTTACGACATCGCCGAATTCCCTGGTGTAACCGGCTGCATTGATTGCACCCATGTCCGCATCAACAGCCCTGGAGGCGCAGATGCGGAAGTGTACCGAAACCGCAAGGGCTATTTCTCCATCAATGTGCAGGTGAGCAATGAAAATTGAAGTTCTCTGAACAGTTACGACTGTTCAGCTCACGCGTATTCATTCGTGCAGTGCACGTGCTGTCATTTTTCTTCTATCCCCGCTGTGCTAGGAACGTACTACAATCACAAGCATGCTTGCCCGAAAGACGCGGGTTCAATCCCGCTACGGCGTCACTACGGCGTCTCTCCTAGGCTGAATCGCTTTGGGACGTTAAAAAAACTTCGAAAACAAAAGTATGCTCCCGTCGAGCGCTGGCAGATAGCGAAATATGTCTCTTTGGAATATGCGATCGAGGTCGAGCATTTTCTTTTGAAGAAAATACTGCGTTATAATGTAGCATCGTTCTCCATGAACAGAAACAATGTACGTCGTTATTCCTTTCTTTTTTTTACATGGTTGCGAATGAAAGCGGGTTTCGCGAGTGTTCAGAACTGCGCGTTCTTAGCGATAGGCTGTCGTATCAACAGTTGCATTACGAGTTGAAGAAATAGAAGGAGCCATGTGTCTGCTTGCTTTTGCTGATTGGTCTTATTGCTGGTTTTGTACAGGCTGTCAGCGGACCCCAGCTGCAGTTCTTTGACGTTGTTGCCAACTGGCCAGGCTCCGTCCATGACAGTCGGATATTCGACAATTCCCGCCTGCGGGTACTGTACGAGGAACGTCGGGTGCCTGGAGTCCTGCTGGGGGATGCTGGCTACGCATGCCACCCTTTCCTAATGACACCGCTGTCGGACCCTGGCCCAGCAAATTCGCCGCAAGGAAGGTTAGTTAATATGTTGCCAATGTCATTGCATGACAAAGTTCAATCATCCCGCAGAGGCACCTTGAGTCTCAAGGTGATGGTGTTTGGTGCCACCACACATCTCAGTTGTCCACACATTAATCATGTGCCCGAGATTGGAAACAGAAAGACGACAGCACTTCCCAGAACTATACACATTCCAAATACAATTGCACCCCTCTTTATTCTTAGGTTATGCTTGCATGTTTTCTTTGGATATGGTTCTTAAATTTTTAGCTCATGTAGGCTTTTCACAAGATATCTCTTATTCCAAGTAACCTCAGCCCCTCCTCATTGCTGAGCAGAAGGCTGAGCTTAGCCTTAACTGTCAGATGCCTTGCCCTTCTTGCTGGATAGAGGACTGTGGCTGAGGCTACCTGGCTTCATATTTTAGATACCGCAATTCTTGCCACAATTTTTAGGCGCTATACATCACTTAAGGCCATTCCACCTGACTTTACACCCTCTGGACGCACTATAATCATGCGCATACTCACTACTCTTTTAGGCCCTATACACCCTGTTTTGCTTTTAACACGTGTACATATTTTAACCTCAGCCAGACAAAGACATTGTTTTTGGCGCTCTTTGGCCGTAGATGCCCTTGCCCCAAAAAAAAACTGATCATCATCACAAAGATCGACCACACTTTCTAGCTGTGGCATTAAACCAACTCAATATTCCTTTATCCATGCAGGTACCAGAAAGCCCACATCAAAACTCGTAATGTGGTCGAGCGAGCCTTCGGTGTCTGGAAGCGGCGCTTCCCTTGTTTGGATATGGGGCTCCAGCACAAGGCGAAACAAGCTGCAGTAATAATCACTGCCTGTGCAGCACTGCATAACTTTGCGTGCTCGAGGAAGGAGCCGCAGCCTCCTATTCGGACTGCTCCCGCCCAGAGTGCTCCACTCGACCGCACCAGCACGACAGCAGCAAGGCGGCCACAGCACCTGCCACCTGCTGATGCCGTCACCGACAGCTTATCAGGAATGCAGGCACGACGGGTGCTCATCCAGAAGAGCTTCACTTAGGTAAATATAACAGAGAAAGGCCGGCTAGTTGGCGACTATTACTAGAATGTATCTTGGGACCGTGCAAAAAGACAGAGCGTGGCACTTCAACTGAGTTTATTACACAGGTGCGTCACATTTATACATTCATCGCAATCACAAACTAACCTAACAAGCGACCATCACATGACACTGTTGTGCTGCCGTGTGCGGTACAGCATATTATCTAGACATGCAAACTAATGACCACACAAGTGCATGGAGGTTTTGCTGACACAAGAGCTGGATTCCTTCTTAATACAGTAGGCTTCGTACGCTTCTCTACTTACTTTAAATTCAAACTTTTTGAAGACGAGGCGGGCAACCACGGCAGTGGTGACAATAGTTCGCCACATGCCCACCCGCCGCCAATGCGCCTACTCCTGCGTGGTGCTCCTGAAGTCTGACGTTTATACAATTTCCAGTTTGCCCATTGTAGCTTTTGCGAGGAAGATTGTGGTATTAAGCACGCAGACAGATTCGCCCCGTGCATGAGCGGGGTCGTTTATCGAATGAATACCCCTGTCCTGTGGCAAAAGCTACATTGGACAAACTGGAGACTTCAGGAGCACCACGTAGGAGTAGACGCATTGGCAGGGGGATGGGCATGTGGCTGACCATTGTTGTCACTGCCGTGGTTGCATGCCACGGTTCCACGAAACGACAGTCTTAAAAAAATTTGCATCTAAACTGAGTCGAGAATTGTATGAAGCTTACTGTATTAAGAAAGAATCTGGTCTTGTGTCAGCAAAACCTCGGTTGGCTTGATAAACAGTTTGCATATCTGGATAACATGCTGTCCCGCACAAGGCAACGCACCAGTGTCATGTGATGGTGATTTGTTAAGTTTTGAGATGGATGTATAAATGTGACGCACCTGTGTAATAAACTCAGTTGAAGTTCCACGCTCTGTCTTGCTGGTCTCTTCCTCATCTGTTGTCTTTTTGCTCGGCCCCAAGATACATCCTTATCACATAGGTAAGAAATACACGATTCGCTACATTCTCTCATGCATATTCAATCAAGCATGTTTATAATGCACAGCTGGTCATGCTACCCATATCCCTACTTTTGTGCAGGAACTAAGAAATGCTACAATTTTTTCTCAGCTTGGGAATCTTTTCAGTTGCGAGCTTGTTGCACTAATAGGGTGCTACTCTTCAAGTTCAGGGTCCTGAATTTGTTGCTATGGCGTTCTGTTTCAAATGCTATTTTTCAAGAACGCTGTATTGATCTTGCAGGAGGTGAATACCACTGCGTCCGTCCACTCTTGTCACTACATGGACGTGGAGGCTGCCTGGAAAAGCTCTTGTCTGTGACCCTGCTGCTGAGGATATTAGTGGAGCTCAGTTCATTGTTTTAAGAACTGCTGCCTCGGTGTCTTTGCTTACACATATTTGGTTTGGTTTGTGGTGGTTTTAATGTCCCAAGGCGACTCAGGCTATGAGGGACGCCGTAGTGGAGGGCTCCGGAAATTTTCACCACCTGGGGTTCTTTAACGTGCACTGACATCGCACAGTACACGGGCCTCTAGAATTTCGCTGGGATCCAACCCACGTGTTTTGGGTGAGCAGCCGAGCGCCATAACCACTCAGCCACCACAGTGGGGCAGATCAGTTTGTGTTATCACTTCAAAGTTGTGTTTTGGGTGAGCAGCCGAGCGCCATAACCACTCAGCCACCACAGTGGGGCAGATCAGTTTGTGTTATCACTTCAAAGTTGTGTATTTTGCCTTTTCAAGGGATGTGTGGTACGAATCAGCTATTAAATGGCACACTTTTTTTTTGGCTAGTGTAGAGTTCAAAAGAAGCGATGAGTGTATTGTTTTTATTTGGTTTGGATTGAAGATGGTGTAGAACAGCCAATCCTTCAGCTGTTAAACTGGAGCCTTCTTTTCAGGGAACTAATGCGCGAGCGGTTGGTAGTGTATTGTCGCTCTCTCTTGTCTGTGTCCAAAGTGGGAGTTGGTTGGCAGTTGTCATGGTATGGCGCAAAAGGTTGATTCTTTTGGTCTGAAATGTGCTTCCCGACATGATTCATACACCTCTTCTAGCTCAGTCTCTTGCGACAAAGGTGCATAACGGGCAGCAACTAGCACTGAGAAAGAAGTAAAGTCTACTGCAGCATAGTATGTGCCAAGAGAAGTGCAGGCATTGCTATGTCATGGTGAAACGCACCAAAATACAGTTTGCGACCTGTGAGCATTTTGAATTTCCGAGTGTAAAGGTAATGGTAGTACACTGAACTCCTGTAGCTCTTGCAGAAGCTACACAGTCTGTCTGCAAGTAGTTGCACTCAACAGTCTGTTCTTGAGCCAAATGCACCTGATGTTTGTTAGCTGCCTTGACCTATGTCACAGTCGTGGTGGACCACTGAAAAAAAAATTTATGACCCCTGTAGTCTTTGCGACATTTTGTTTTGTGGTTCAATGAACAGTTGGTGATATGACTATGCAGTTAGTTCTAGCTTAGAAGTGTTTTAGTGAAATTATTCACATGCAAACACGTAGCCTAGTGTTTTTTTTATTTGTACCTGCAGGTACTCGTTCGCTGCAGTTGCGCCCTTCTTGGAATAGTACCAATTCCACTCGAGGAGAACTCGCATCTCTTGAAATTGTTACAGGCTTTGGGGGTTCAAAATAGCAGAACATGAGTGCCATCAGCAAGTGCTTGCGACGTATGCTTCTTTTAAGTCTTTTCCGTGCCTTGTGCAGGTTGTCGCAGGAATGTGGTGCCCATGTTTTCAAGGATTAAATTACTTCAGCATGGTGGCATTGCATTGACTCGAGCTCTGGGCCAACGTAGTAGAGAGCATAGCAGGAACCACGTTCTTTACGGGTTTAGGTTTTTGTGTAGGAGGCCTTAGGTTAGGCGACACAGCATAGATAATAGAACTAGGAGAGAGCAGTGTTGGCCTTTGTGCACTTATGGTGTTGACTCTTCCATGAGCAGAGATTGTTGCGACTTTTCATACATGGAACCTTTGCCAGTGTGGCCTAAATTTTCCCTACCAATTGGTTTTGCAAGCCGTGCCAGGGGAGGATTTTCGTTCCAAGAGCAGCCAGATTTGTAGCATACAGCAGTGCATACTTCCGCGAATTACTGTTTGAATACAAAGACCCACAAGCACCATGTAGCCATAGCAGCAGGAGGAGGAGTACCATTCCTCCCACTGAGTCATGTACTTGAAACCATACGGGTGCCAATGAAGTGACGTTATGAGGATTTGCCACATACTATTCGTGCAAGCATTCAGACAGCATTCCAGTTTCTTTCACTTGTAGGCACTATTTTATTCTGGTGCCTCTCGCAGCCTGCGAAGCTGTTCTAGTTTTATTTCTTTTTCGATTTGGAGAATTTCGATTTTTAGTTTTTTTTCCTCAATGTCCAAAACTTTCTTCTCCCTACGTTCTTCGAGAAGACTTTGGTGGTCCTCCCGCATCAGCTGGAGGCGCACCGCATGCTCTTCTCGCAGTAGAGAGGCTCTGACATCATTCTCGTCTGCCAGAGACCTCTCCAAGAGGGCCATCCGCCCTCTCGGAGCCCTGCCACCATCGCCAGTGGCCACTGCTTCAGCAGCAGTGCAAGCGTCAGCTCCAGAAGCAACTGCAGCTGTGCTGGGAGCATCGCCAGGTTCTACAGGTGTACAAAAGGCACCGCTCTCCTGCTGAGTTGCTTCTGGAGCTGCCGCACTTGGGCCAACAGGAGCCGTTGATGGCTGCTCCTCGTCAACAGGAGGAGCTTCCCAGTCTTCCTCTGTAATAAACAAAAAGTAAAAATTAGTGGGAAAATAAATCTAAGCTAACAATGCATTATCCTCCTACCTCAATAGAGCAAACTGTTGGGTCAGTTAGTAAACAGACATTATAACGAAACCTTTATAATGTTCCTTAGAAGTAAGTGAGGCATCAGTTGCCTTTCTCAGCACCAAATAACTGCCATTGCATCTTGGGGCCATGGTTTAGGTGTTCTGTTTTGGTCTGTTATATTCTTCGCAATTTGCTCTGAGCCTCATGGCCTCACTTTTGTGTTTTTTCTGCTAATATGCTAATATATAATTTGCTAATATAGTCGTGCTGGCCCAGAGTTTTTACACGTGGTTATTCTTTAATTCTGTGCTTGCACCTTTTTGTTCTTTCAGTGGGTTTCGTTATTTTTAAATTTTTGTACATTTCCAACTTAGCATTTGTGTGTTTCTCTCTTCCGTCCTGTGTTTTTTGTAAAGGTTTCCTTATAATTACTTTCAACCTCCTTAGCCACATATATGCGATACCAATGCTAAGGTGGGGCATACAAGAAAAGTGAAGAATACTGCAGCCTGTGGAACAGCCTATAATGGGTGTATGTAAGCTACTGTACAAAGCTGCTATTTCTCGTGTCTCATTATAGGAGTCCTGAATCAGTCACTGTAAACTGTTGCACTGTGGTTGTATTACATTGGCAGTGCCATTCCTATAGCGAGTATTACAATTTCTTTTCTGTTTAATATAGTGCATTGTACAAATAAAGTATGTACAAGTGACAATTTAATGCTGTGTTGTGCAACAAATTTTTATTGTTGATGCTACCGCCATAAATATTACTGCACAGTTTGTGTACACACTGCTGCCACTAGTGCTACTTTTCAGTCTGCACTAATAAGCACATCTGTAGGCAACCAAATTCAGGGCTACAGAAAACACTCCTCAAGTAAAACCTGTGCAATGCAAAACACAATTTGCTTTCAAACTAGCAGCCAAATTCCAAAGGTATTTCGAGCATTGCACAGAGGCAAGCTGCAATATTATTCAGAACGAGAATGTTGTTAGCTTATCCCTCAAGCACTACCATGTACAAGTGCACACAAATATCAAAAATATGTGGAGTGCATGCATAATGGAACTGCATGAAAGTTGACATTCGTTTAAAGAGATGCAGGAATGGCCAGCCGGGCTCAAAAACACGAAATAAGCAGGTGCAAATGTCATAATGAATGCAGTTCAGGTTGCAGCACGGAACAAGGTTGCTACATCAGTGCCCGACGGTTGAATCGCCTCCTTTCACTACAGAAAAACAGCACACCACTTACATGCGTGAGCACCACCAAGACAGAATGCCTTCGGAGTGCTGTCCAACAACATGCAGCTTGGAGCAGGTCATCCTTTTGCATTGTCAACCAATGCAGCCTTGATCTGCACAAACATTCAGCCAACCCCGTGTACAGCAGCTTGCAACAGTGTTGCTGTAGCTGAACCCTATAATCCTCACAGTAGATTAAAGGCAATAAAAAAATTAAAGCAGCGTTACTTGCAACAGTGCACACTGCCATGCTCAGTGCCCTACCTGCATAGTGGTATTCCATATCGCCTGGTCCATCGACCATTGGCTGCAGGAGCCTAACAACAGGCAAACTTGCCACCGGCAAGAGGCCAATGCCCCTGTCTGAATCTGTTTCATTGCCAGCACGCGTGGAAATGTGGCTGGCAACAGCCAGCACTTGTTCAGTTTGCGGGCTTATAGCGCACTCTGCTGGCCCTCCCCCTGAAAAGAAAACAAAACATATAGCACACAGGGAACCTACTTTTAATAGATATAAAATGTGCCATTACAGTACTGTTTTTTTCATGAAGTCCCATACAAAAGCAACCGAAGGCACATCATGCGTCCGGTGTTGTTTTCGCTCCATTTTTGTGCCACTAGTCCCAATAGTGTCATGAACGAGTAAAGGTAGGTTGCTTTATGCACAGCCTTCCGGATTTTCAATAGTACCAATCAACTCTCAATCGCGCAGCTAGTTTCCTCATGAACATGAAGTTCGCCAGTGTTGACGCCGTCTGAACTAGGTCAGCGGTACGAATCGTCCGTTGTCTGTTCGCTGCCGGCCTGACGCGAACGCTCCATCGCATGGTACTGCCCGCTCATCGTCTTCTATGTAGCAGAAATCTGTGCGTTCGCACTGACTCGAGTGTAGTAAACATTCTCCGTAGTTTTTATAAAACAAGGAGGCTGTAGAGGATACTGCTTACGCATTATTTACACGATTAAAGCAGGCTGCATTTATCTGCATTCGTAAATGCAGCAGGGTACACTTCGCGGAAAGCGTGATTACGCGCCAATTTGCGCGTTATAATACCGTTCCTAAAACTGCATTCCAGCACACGCTGCTAACGCAGACCAAGTAGAATAATCGCGCCCTTATCCATGGCACACGAAACATGCAGGAACAAGCGTTTGTAAACGACCTGAAAGCTGCGCTCACCTGTCTTATGGCAATCCCTCCGTTTCCTCGCATCCTCCTCCTTCGACTTCTGCTTCATATTATTCCAGCATTTTTTAAGCTGGTGAGGGTCGCGTCGGGTCACCCCGTGGTTGCTGTTAAAAATTTTTGCAACTTCTACCCAAGTCTCGTTTTTCTTCGCCAGAGAAGACACATCCGTCTTCTTGCACTCGAGGATGTGCTGACGCGCCTTCACCAGCGCCGTTAGGAGCTCTTTTTCCTCAAATGTGAAGCGAGGCGCTGGTCTCCGCTGAGAGCCCGAGTCTTCGCAGTGTTGTGACATTTCGCGATTTCTGTTCACGTGGATAAGGTTGATAGACAAGCCTTGCTAGTAGGCCAACGTGAACAGAAAAGAAACAACGTAGAAAAAACTGGCTACGGCTCAACTAGAACTGGCTCAATGTGGGACACGTTGCCAACCAAAGACGTCATTCAAGCGAAAGCGGCCGGTAGCACTGAAATGTGGTTTTATTGTTAGCATTTTTCTGCAGAAGTCACTCACACCTAGTGCCTGTTTATGATTGCTGAACGAAACGCGTGGTTTTATACGAGTAAAACGTGCGTTATTACAATAGAATGTTGAATACTCTCTTCCCCAGACGAGCAATGCGCCCTCGCGTTCAAGCACGCACTTCACTTGACGAAGCAAGTCAGGTTGAGCGTCTATGAAACACGAAACCAAACTTGGGGGTCCTGAAGTCGACTTGATGCTTCAAGTCGGCTTACTGTAGTCAGGTTCAAGCGCGATACAAGTTCGAGTGAAGTTAGATTTCTGCATTCGGGGGTGAAAGGGAGGAATAGCCGTTGGGAAGGTTTGTTTGGTTTGTTTCGCTTTCCGGGCGCGGACCGGAAGCCTCCATTTCTCTCTCAACAGGTGTTGAGCGGCCGCGTCACGAAAGAAAGTAGTAGACCGTGTCGCGCCTTGTGTCAGCAGGGCTCTGTCGTTGCGCTTCACTGCACTAGCAATGAAGGTGCAGTGCAGACAGTAGAAGAGCGCCATTCTCAGTTTTCGGATATTAATTTCAGCACAGTTAAACTGATATCGCAGCGTTTAGTGGCGCTTGTGATAGACTAACCCGAGGCCTTGAACCATCCCGTCAACTCTCGACATCCTGACGTCCGAGAGGTGAATTTTTCATGGCTCGGGCGTCCATGGTCACTGTTGCCTTTACCAGCAGCCCACTTGAGGATGACGGCAGTCATACACGTAGCCCGCGGGGCTTGTTGTGCGGTCCTCTGGCTAAAAGCGAGACATCTGGCATGAAGGTGTTGAAACTTCCCTGTAGTAAACTATCTCTTTTTTTCCCATCCGTATTATCTTTTGTGCCAACCGGTTGCTTCTTTGCTTAGAAATCGAGAGGTAGCAATCTAATACCTTCATATTTTCACCGGCTTTGAGTAAACGTTTAGCCTTCGCAGCGACCGAAGCTACAGAAGCATATTTAAGTGCTCGTAGTCTTGATGAGTGGTGTTCCGCCCCGCAGTGAGCGCGGGCTGTAAATCCGCAGATTTGCTCATTACCCACCCTGTGGGATTTGTGCTATTGCAATGCGCTTTTTTATTTCGTTCGTTGTGCTCGGTGCGCCGAACGACGGAACAAAAGCTGATATATGGGTACATTTGTTCGGCACTCCTGCTTAACACTTCGATGCTAGTCGGAAGTGTCGATTGTGATTCGCAATATCCTACAATTCTACGAACAAAGCAGTGATGTCCTTCGAAGCCTGCCCATGAGAAACAAAATAAACATTATACTTTATTTTCGTTATAATTTTGTTTCGCGGCTATTGGCCCGTGGAATACAAAGGTTGGTCAATGCGGGTGCGCACCGAGATTAGCTTGAAACCCCTGCTTACACACACACCCACAAACTCGTTCGCCGTTTGCGGATAATACGGTACGGCCACTCCGTCTATGGGCGGCTGTAGTGCATCTTCGTCGCGTCTTCCTGCATTGCATAATGGGAAAGGGCGCCACGCTTCCTCGCTGCGCAGTCCGCAGGGGTCAAGGTGTTTGCCCGGGATCACCACAGCCGCCAGGCGTGCGTGCGTTGCCAAGCACGTCTCGACGGCGGCGGGAGGAGCCGGCCGTGCATGTGCGAGTCACGCCTCTTCGCGCGTGAACCGCGGAGCACAAGCACCGTTTGGGAGCGCCGACTGAACCGTCGGAGCCTCCCGCGGAGCCGATGAGCGTCCTCTCACTGCCGGCCTGAGCCACTCGGGGCGCATTTGTTTTGCAAAGCGCGGAGACAAGACAGATACATCTTTCTTTTCGTCTGCACTGCACTGCAGCGCAGCGCAGCCACGCCCGACTGACAGCGCCGCACGAAATGCTATGGCTGAGACTGTTTCCGGCAAAAACGGTGTTATAGCCTCTCAACGTGTTTTGCAAAGATATAGCTTTAAAACTACGAGGCGTGTGCGGCGAGCAACAAACGCTCGAGTGCTGCTTTTATCGCGCTGGACGTCAGCTGTACGTTCACTGAACGTGCAGCGCTCGGCAGTCGCTGCTTATTTGACACCATCAGTTAGGCGGTTTTCCCGAACGAATCGCTCACCGCGAACTGTAGCAGCGCGGACGAAGTAATCCAATGGAAATCTGTGTTGACAAGCAAACGTCGGTTCTCTGTTCAACGTTAGGCATTCCCGGCACTCTTTGGCAACAAAGTTCCGCGAACATTGCGGCCAACAGTCCCTGTGTCTCTCGTAACGTTCTAATTCTGTAAGTAAATAAATTGAGCCGCGTATGTTCATAGAGTATGTCCATCGAACAGCTGCGAGGTGATGAGCGTGACGACTGCCCCATTGTCCAAGTGTCCAACGGGACCGCCAATAAACGCGCACCGTGAGGGCGTTCAAGAGGGGAATAGCGACGTGTTAGAAAGTGTGACCAAGCGGGGATTCAGGTAGAACATCGTTATGCCTGCCCACGAAACAACGCTTCACACCGACCACCCAGTTCCAGCACGAGGATGTCGTCTGCGAGTGGTCATGCTTCAACGCCTTGTCGTTGTCGAGGTCTTGAGTACCCTAGCTAGGCGTCGACGACAGGTCAGCTTCTCTGTAGTTCCTCACATGGTGGCTACACGGAGTGGGTGGAATATATATTTAATCTCACGCTGATCGTAAGATTAAATATGAAATGCCGCAGCAGTGGTCTAGTGATTTCAGCACTCGTTTCGTGTGCGGGAGGTGCACGGTTCGATCCCCTGCGCCGCAGGGTATCCACCGGCTTTCGGATGGGCAAAAGCTTTCTCTGGGCGAAATGTTCGGAAAGAGAGGTACTGGACCCCACCTTATGTAGACCAACCAAGTTAACTATGGCGCCCTTTGGCGAAGCTACCATTGTGAAATTAAATAATAAAATCATCACCTTGCGCTTCGTGCAGGGTCTGGTGGTCACCTGTCTGTCAGCTGTTGGTTTGTTAAAGATTTCGCGCCAGTGACGCCCCCCCCCCCCCCCCCCCTTTTTCTCTCCCAAAACATCGTCACTGCACAAGCCACCCACTGTGTCCGAGGGAAGGACCCCTCGGCCTGTTCCAGAAAAGTTGGGAAGCGCCCATTACTCCCCCGAGGGAAAGCGGTGTCGGTGTGTGAAGGTTTAATTTGCGTGTGAGGGCAAGCTTGCGGAGGGGACGATTCCTTCGCAAAGGTCTCCCCCGTATTCACAAACCACACTTGCCCTTATCTTTAGCGCCCCTTCACTTTTCTGCTCCTTAACGCGTTTCAGAAACAGACCTTACCCTTAACGGTCCCCTTAAGCCCGACTTAAAGTTCAGGTAAAGGGAGCCATTTAAGGTGCCAACCCAGGCACCTTAAACTGCTCCTTACCACAATTCAACATGGCGGCGTGCTACGATGACGACTTCAGTGAGTTCGTCGATTTTGTTCATCGCGCGGAAGATGTCATCGATGACGAAGCGCACAGTTTTGCGCACCCGTTGCGGCGGAACCTTAGGGATCGCCAGAATCCCATGGAAGTGTACAACAACCAGGAATTCCTCGCAAGGTACCGCTTTTCCAAGGCTGCTGTGGTCAAGCTTCTGTCCATGTTGCCGCTGCGCCAGAACACAGACGGACGAGGTTGCCCTGTGCCGCCGCTGTTGCAACTGCTCGTGACGCTGCGTTTTTACGGAGCGGGGACCTTTCAAGTGGTCTCCGGAGACCTTGTAAACGTGTCCCAGCCGACAGTTTCCCGGATTGTAACTCGATTGTCGAACATGATTGCCGCTACTTTGTACCCGGCGCTAGTCAAGTTCCCCGAAGCTGGAAAAATGCATCAAGTTATGTACGACTTCTACAAGATTGCGCAGTTTCCCAGGGTGACTGGTTGTATTGACTGCACCCACGTGCGTATCAAAAGTCCGGGCGGAGACGACGCCGAAGTATATAGGAACAGGAAGGGCTACTTCTCAATCAATGTGCAGGTAAGTGAAATGTGTACATAACTTCCAGGGTGAGCATAGAGACGCGAAACAGCGGCACTTTTGAAGCAGGAATAGGCAGCGCACGGGAATGAAATTAGTTACAAATCAGTGAACAATGAATGTACGCGACTTCGCGGGTGGCTCCAAGTTGTGAGAGCTGCATGATTTGCCTCATCGCACTTTATTTTCTCTAATAGAGATAAATTTTTTCTGGTATAAAACTGTACACAAGATTTTAAGAATCATGCACTTGATCATAGTTACAAAAGCAACTTTGCTAATCATGGCTGTCCCGGAAAGGACATGAAAAATCAGATGCACGTAAAAACAAAGCAGCTGTAACACATTCATTTCTTTTTTTTTGGCATGTTTACAGGCTATCACAGGCCCTCAACTGCAATTTTTTGATGTAGTTGCAAGCTGGCCGGGCTCTGCACATGACAGCAGAATTTTTGACAATAGCAATGCAAGAGTTCGTTATGAGGAAGGAACTGTTCCTGGCGTACTCCTTGGCGACATGGGGTATGCTTGCCGGCCATACCTGATGACTCCACTGAGAGATCCTGGACAGAGAGACAGCCCAGAGTTCAGGTAAGTGAATATGACAGGTCACAATATTGCATGGCAACTACAGGCAAATGTCGAACGCCTCTTTATTCAGGTACAACAAGTCGCAGATACGGACGAGGAACTCTGTCGAAAGGGCTTTTGGCATCTGGAAAAGAAGATTTCCATGTCTAGACATGAAGCTGCAGATTGCAACAACAACATCTGTAATCGTCATCACAGCATGTGCTGCTTTACACAACTTTGGCCGCGCCCACTCATGTGAGGAAATGCCTCCTGCTCCCCTGCAATCGGACACATGCAACCCTCAGCAGCCATGCCCAGCTTTGCAAGCTCAACAGCCACGTCCCATTGACTCAGCGAGTGGCTTCAGGACACGAGCAAGCATTATTCAGCAGCATTTCTCATAGTGTGGCAAAGCAAAACAAACATGGCACGCACCTTCAGAGTACAATAATTCTCTTTGTTTATTGACTGCTATTTTTTATAGCGGCCATTTGGAGTTTTAAGAGCTCTAATTTGGCCCTTTTATTGGCACATTTCAGCTCATGTGCTTCTTTTGCCTGCTTCATGTGAAGCGCATGTTCGGCTCTCATGAGCTTCATTTTTAGTATGTGCTCTTTCCTCTTTCTTCGATTGTCCTCTTCAACAGCTTTAAGGCGTGCGCCAAGCTCTCCCTCAACAGCTGTCTGCTTAGCGGTCTTCCTGCGCTGCACTGAAAGCATGGCTGGAAGTGTTTGTGGCAGTGGTTGCGGGGCAGCTGCTACTTCTCCAGGCGGCTGCTCTGCTTCAGCTGCAGGCGGTGTGTTTTCCGTGTCTTCGACACACTCCACCTGGCTGCTGCCACCGCTGGGGCTCGCTGCAGTGTCCCACTGATGATAGGTCATATCTGCAAAAACATTTGTAACAGTCAGTTTTCATCACAACTCATGATCACCACATGCATAAAAGCAGACTTTACACAGTGTAAACAGACAATTTTTGGTCTCACTTGTCCTAGCAAGCAGCTTCAGGCATTTACGAGTCGTCGCTGTACATTGTTGAGAGCACAATTTCAAAGCCTGTACTTTGCAAGTGTGGTATTGGTCAGCATGTGTGTGCTTTATGAAGTGCAATAAATTATTAATACTGCAGCCCGCCTATTCCAGCTGGCCTTTTGTCTTCTCATACCTATGACTCATATGACAATCAACTGGCAGCAGTTTTGGCTACCCTTGTCGAAATCATCTAGGTGCACAAGAGAAACAGTGGTTTCCCTGGGATCTGCTTAAAATGGTTTTTTTTTTCTAGCTACCTAATGGTACGGCTGACTGGTGGCGTCAATACAACTATGTGCAGGGCACTGTCACTGTCATCACTAACGTTGACGAAAAAAGAAGTGGGTTATCTGGACAAGCAATGACGACAGAAGTGACAGAATGACGATTACAAGGCTTTCTTTGTATTTTTAGACGATATGTTAATGGTTGTTTAGTTCGGGGCGTGGGAGCCCCGCATGCGAGGAACCTCTCAACACGGTTGCTGGGTGTGGGGTTTATTGCTGAAGAGAGAGAGAGAGGCAGCGAGTGTACAAGAACGCACTTCCGCTGCTGTGGGAATGCAGACGGTCACGGTAAGAAAATGAGGAATGCGTCAGTCGACGGGGCTGTGGGGATCAGATGTCGTCGGGGGAGACGCCTGCTTGCTTTTGTGGGTGCTAGCTTTTGTGTGGGAGCGGCCGGCCCGCGCTTGTTTCTTGGAAGCGGGCGGCGAGTATGCGCGGAGGAGGCAAGGGCTGTTGGAGCGGCCTGGCGTCGCTTGGTCGACGAACACGACACGATACTTTCTGTATTTATTGCAAGCAAAGCAGTAAATTCCTCAGTCAGTCAGTGCTGTTTCTGTGTGTTTCTCGACTGTGTCCTGTCCC
This sequence comes from Amblyomma mixtum, assembly GCF_055824585.1. Lineage (NCBI taxonomy): Eukaryota > Metazoa > Arthropoda > Arachnida > Ixodida > Ixodidae > Amblyomma > Amblyomma mixtum. Next base: position 273,090,411 of record NC_143014.1, on the reverse strand, counting down.
TGCGCACTGTTTTAAGTAGAAAAATGAACCAACTGGCCCCACTACTTCCCATGGTGCGACACTTGTTCCGCTAAATATAACCAGTAACCTGGGAATGATTTTGTTCACGACAAACATACTCCAATGAAAGCATATGCGACAAGTGAAAGCAGGAAATTGTTGATGGAATCTGCATAAGAGCACAAAGGAGTAGTTACAACAAACACAAGCAGCACTGAATCACGACGTCCTGAAATCGATGCATCAACAGTGGCATTAGTGTGACCAGCAGTGAACACGTAGAGCCACCCCATATTGTTTTTTCGTTAAAACAAGCAATCTGCTCATATGCATTCCTCTCATGAGATTTTGCTGCAGCTCCTTTCCTTGTCTATCTCTGCTCGCTGGCATATAGCGGACAACTGGGCCAAACAACTGCCCTGGCAGAACACATACCGTTGGACAGCTGAAGCGGCTCCGCTTGCATTGATTCGAGCAAGGCGGCGACGTCGGGTGCGCACTCTGGTCGGGAGGCGACCGCGTGGCGCGCGCGGTCACTGTCGAACGGGTTGGGCAACCGCGTCGACAAGTGGGACGCCGCAGCACCAACTCGCTCCAGCTCGTCGGTCATCTGACTTTCTGGCGCGCTGCCACCTCCTGGGGGAAAAAAAAAAAACCGCCCGGTTCATCATTAGTAGTGATGCAGTCTTTGTTTTTAACTACCTACAGATGATCAGCGTACTGCACGCGATGACGAGCACGATACGCGGCATGAAAAATAACACGTCGAAGCAGATTGTGAACACACGCATGTATGATATCTCACAGTCAAGCAACTTCTCATGTCGGCTATCAACCGAAAAGCAAACTAACACGGCTGGGGAGCAGTCTTGGCGCAAATCAAGGAGCCTGGCTATCAGCAAACAGAAAAGAGAATCAGGCGAAAGAAGACCAGAGAAAACAGAGGAGCTCACCTGTCGCAAACACTCCCTTCGTGTCAGCGGCCTTTGCCTTCTTCCATTTTCCTTTTAAATTGTCCCAGCATTTGCGCAGTTGGCTCTCCGTTCGGTATAGGATGTTGGGCCGGCAGTTGTATTCGTCCGTGATCACCTTCCAAGTTTTCTTCTTTTTTTCCAGGGAAACTCCGTCTGTTCGTTTGCTCTCCACTACCGCGGTGTACTTATTGCAGAGTTCAGTAAGAACGTTGCGCTCTTCTTCAGTAAAATTTACGCGTTTTTTAGCCTCCATATCTTTTTTTTTTGTTCTAAATAAAAACTGAATAGAAATTGAACGCAGAATCTAACAAGAGTGCAACAAAAAAAGCCAAAAAAATGGAAAAAGTCCAAAAAGAAAAAGAGCGAACCGACGTCGAGAAGCAAACACTCGCAAAAGAGGCGGGCTACGTGAAATCAACAAGCACATTATTGTGACGGCTCATTCCCTTCCCCAGTGCAGGGTAGCCAACCGGAAACCTTTCTGGTTAACATCCCCGCCTTTCCCCCTCTCTGTATCTCTCTCTCTCTACACTACAGGGTGGCCTGCAAAAGAAGAAAAAATGTCAAAATTGGAAAATTGTTTGCCTAAAATCTCTGATGCTTACTTGCAAGCGTGCTAGGAGGAATTTTTATTCACTTTTTGTCGTAGGAACAAATTATACGTGTATCTCCATATGATTCAAACATAAAAACGCGAGTAGCCTCGCTCCCATATCACCAACATTTTCGGATAGGAGCCCCTTTTCGTAAGGCGCCCTTAAAATCGCGTAAGGTTGGTTTTTGAGGCTGACTTCAGCCTTATCTTACGTTTCAACTTAGGCCGTCCTTGCCGAAGGCCCACTTAACGCTTTAAGGAAAGGAACATTTGTGAATACGGGGAGCGACCCCGGAGAAGCGAGTCTCTCGTTTCGACGCTCTTCAGCCAGTGTTTCCTTTCTTAGTGTGGTTGTAAATAATATCTATTTCGTTGTTCTTAAAAAATATATTTCGATCTCCCGCATGACATTTAAAAAAGAACATGGTTCCTCGTCTGCCGCTTTTCCTCTCGCGCATAACCCTGTTATTTTCGGAACAGCTGCAGTTTCGTGATACAGACGAGGTGCGTTGCTTCGCTCGTAAACATGGAGCTTCAGCGCGTCGTGCGAAACGGGGTTCTCCTCACCGCATATCCGCTGGAGAACGTCGCAGAAATGAGGCGAGACCGACGGCATTCCCGCTGTTATCACCTCCGTTGTACAGGGCAGCTGCACAGGGGCTCAGGTCGGGAACTCCGTGTCTGAGGCCGATGATCCCATGCACAGGAACACGTGTAGCCCCGTGATCAACAGGAACCCAGCGCTGTACCTGCGAGGCACGGCACGTCAGAGAGCTGTGACAGCACGTGCGTTTGCACAAAGAGCATATGTCTGTTTAGGGAGGGGGAATCAACGAATGCTCTTGGAATCCGTCGTACGTGAAAAATAAAAATATCCGTGAACCCGTTAGCGCTGTGTGGACTGCTTGACGTTGACGTTCTCTATCTCGTTCGGCCTGCATTGCGAAGGCCAAAACTTAGTACGACGTGTGTAATTCCCCTTTAGCCATTAAAATTGCCTATGTGGTTGTTATTAGTGCACAATAGCCAAAATAGAAACTTTACCGAAGTGATCAGCAACGGTTACCAATGTTTGGGAATAATGCCTGGCGCCAATATGACAGCCACAATACAGAGAGCAGGACGGGAAAAAAGGGGAAGAAATTCCTTTAGGAAAACTTGTCACCAAATAGCTAAGTAGAAAGTGATTCTGCAGCATTTAAAACTACCTGGCAGCGGTTCATCCCCCTTTCTGCTTCGCCTGGGTGTGCTTGTTCTATCGCTAGCTGAAAGTTTTACGAGGAAACCTTGTGTTATGTTTGATTTCACAGAGGAAATTTATTGGTACAGGACGCTGTACGAACAGCGCAAAAAGAACGAAGGATAGACAAGACCGATGCTGCTGCGTTGTCGCGTGCAAGACGCTTCGGAGTACGTCGAGTCAGCGACCCGTCGACTGTAGTCAGTTAACGGAACGCTCGAAAAATTGCCAGCCAGCTTGTCCGTACAGCTGCGCGAACACTAAACCTGTGAGGGAAAGCTTGTTTAGGTGGTCAGGTCAGGTACTCATGTTTGATTATGATACAACCTGTCATCGAGAGGTCATGCCTTTCTAGGCTTCACTCCTGGAAAGGTCAGTACAAAACTGTGGGTTAATTTTGTGACTCACTACCTGACGCATGACAGGTGTATATGCAGTGACCTCATTAACCGGAAGTTAGAGCAGAAAAGAAACACAAATAAAACGCTGGTCGACAGAGCTTTTTATACGTCCGGTCGTCACCCTGTTTTGCTCTGCTCTCTTTTTTCCTGGTTAGTTTTAGCAGGTCACGTGTTGCGGTGCGTCGCCGTTGCTTGTGTGCGCTGCAGTGACTATGAATTTTCGCAATGGCATCCTATCCATACCAATAAAAATGCTCATTTATCACCTCTTTGTTTTTTCTTGACATTCCTTGCATCTTTATGGTATTTGCGTCTCCGTATTTGTCTCATGCTACTGTTTCTTTGCATTTTTGTTGTGACTCTGAAGCAATGGCCACAGATTGAGATTTAACTGAGTGTCCATTTCTTTCCACCCATTCCTGTAATGACACCCTCTCAGCTTGGCAGAGTGTTCATTACAAATAAATAAACATTCTATTAGGTTTGTCCTTGCATTCATAAGTGCGCACGTAAAAGATTATTCTAAAGATATGCAAGGGCAAGCGGAATGACGCAGCCGAGTAGGTTTCCAGGTTACAATGGGTGAGTCCCTGGTGCTGCATCCAGGCACGTGTATAAGGGGGGACGAGGAGCCCCCCCCCCTTTGCTGCCTATAGTACACTGAGGGCAACTTGCGAATCTTTTCACGCACACTGCGTGTAGCTGACGATCTGCGTGAGGCCGGACGTTTACGCGCGATGTTCTTGACTGTCCAGGAGCACAGCGACACGTGAGCCGTGCGGCCGCCAGGAGCTGGCCACTGCCGTGCGGCGGTGGCGACAGCAGCCACTTGCCCTGCCGGGCCCGAGCGTGTGAACGGGCCTTTCCTGGACGCGCGCCCGGAGCCATGAGCAGCTCAAGGACCCGAGCAGCACCGCGGCAGCAGGGAGGAGGCGCGACCACCAGCTACCACGACTGCGTGCCAACACCGGGCCTCTTCTTCCCCGGCGACTAGGCAGAGCCCGCGGTCCGCACTCCCGCCTACTCAGAGCACGCGAGCGCAGCAGCCTACAGGGCGTCCAGTGTGCGCTGCGCGTCGGGGCCGCCCGCTGCCGCGTCCTTCGCCGTCCGAAAGCGGTGCCATGTGATTCATCCCTCTCCCGCGACTGCATCATTCAAGCCGCAGCCTGGGCGGCGCGCGGGGTGCCTGAAACCTGTGTACGGATGTTGTGACGACACAGTGGTGTTCCGGACAGTGCGGCGACGGCGTGCTTGGTTATTCCGCGTGTGAACAACGTGAGCGTTGCCCAACTTGTGAGCTTGTACTTCTGCGGTCGCGCAGGTTTTGGGGGCCGTACTGAGTTCCCCTTTGCTCAGCAGTGTCTTTATTACTTGCAACCTTTACCGATAAAACGCGGCGGAACAAAAGGAGCAAGTGCAGCTGTAGGAGAACAGGCCCCTATCTATTTGTCCTTTCACTTTTTGACTCTTTTGTCTGCGCTTGACTCTCATTTCGGGTGCTTGACATACTTCTCCTGCAAAGGGCGCCCACGAGTCCGAATCTTGTAGTGTGGCTTCGGGATTACCGACACCCAGCAAGTGTGCACGTGAACAGCCCCGGATTGTCCAGACGCCTTCGACGCTTCGCTGGCGCTTCTACGTGCGTGTGTGTGTTCGTGCCAGTGCGAACGTGTGCTGGACTTGAAATCCTGTGTTTTCTCAGCGTATGCACGAGAGGCTAGGCCAACCAAGCTGCATGGCCGGGTACAACCAGCGTGAGTTTGTCCAGGCTCTCATGAAGAGCCCCGAGGAGAGGACGCCTCAGGTGAGCCACTCGGGCTTGTGCTTTTCTGTGGACGCACCACCAGCGTGAAATGAAGCGCGCATGCCGAAGCTATCTGCTGGAGAGGAAGTATAGGCGGGCTCTATTAACACTTCCAAAAAGTGGCCATCGGGCCTTCGAAGTGAAAATCAACAGCTCCAGCATTTACTCTCCATCTACTAATATCTCGTCTTGCTCTTCGCGTTTCAAAATTCTGTACGCGCTTCAATTGACGGTGGTAGTATACCAGGTATATTTTTTAACGCATGATACCCTAAAGCTTTGAGATTAAAAACCCTGCTTTCGTTGGTTTATTTTTGTGATTTTGCTTGAAATAGTAATCTGGCGTTAACATCAAGATGTTAGGAAGATACAATTTTGGTGGGCTAGTTTTTTTTTTTTTTTACGTTAAGAGTGGGCTCCATGTGCGCGAAAAAGAGAGCGACGAGGCGGCGCGGCGAGGAACGTCTTCGTTCGCTCTGTCGCTTAGCGGGCAAAAATGCCAGCGGCGGCGACAAGCGAGATGCGCGATGTGCACCAGCGGAGATGTGTTTTCGTTCGTGCAGTGCCTGCTCAGTTCGGCTTAGTAAACCCTCTCATAATCTGTCATCTGGATCTGCTTGTGAGTAAGCAAAATATGCCAGCGAACATTTGCGCCGCGAGTGATTCTGCACCCACCGGTGAAGCGCAGCGGCACTGGGGATCGAGCGCACTTGCACGGCCGGCTCGACACGCATCTCGCCCTGCAGTGCCCGTCCGTAGCCAGTTCCAAACGTTCTTAGCCCACCGTTAGCGATAATCAAATTGTTCTGCCTTTATTTTTAAATTCTGCTGATCTGCCTCACAGCCATGACAAAAGGAATGTTTTCTCTTCAGCAGCGGCGGCGCCGATGATAGCCGGCGCGCTTGATGAGGCGACGACAGATCACGGGGAAGAAGCAGTGTGACAAACTGTAAACGGCCAGCGCGGGTCTGACTGTCTCATTTATTTTGTGCTAAAATGATATTCACCTGTGGGGCAGAAATGTGGGGGCCAACGAAAAGTAAATTGAGGACAGCGCAGCGAGCTATTGGGAAAGTGATAGGTGTAAAGCTTAGGAAGAGGGCAGAGTGGGTCAGGGGACAAAAGCGGGTTAATGATATCCTAATCGAAATAACGAAGAAGAAATGGATTTGTGCAGGGGATGCAATGCGAAGGCAAGATAGCCGATAGTCTTTAAAGGTAACGGACTGCATTCCAAGAGAAGGCAAGCCTATTAGGGAGTGGCAGAAGATTAGTTGCGCAGATGAGATTAAGAAGATGGTGCGGACTGGGTGGCTCAGCTGGTACATGACAGAGTTACTTGGAGAGATATGGAGATACCTTTGTCCTGCAGTGGGCGTAGTCAGGCTGATGATGATGATAATGAAACTGAGCTGCCTGTCATGCTCGCCACTTCCTCGTCTCTAATATTGCCTGTAAGACACAAATCGCTTCTTCACTGCCTGCTCCTTGAAGAGGGTTTCGCCACAGTTTCATAATTTGGCTCTGGCGCAATGCTTATGCAGTAGCAGGTGAAGCCAGCTTTCAAGGTCTGCTACAGGCTTTTGTTGAGTTGTGCTTCGGTTTAGCATATGAAAATAATAGGCTTTAATATTAAGGCGGAAGCCTTTAATGCCTCATCGTTGTAAGCAGGAGCTGTCGACAGAAATGTCACGCTTTTCAATTGGTCGAAACGACCGTGACGTCACAGTGCGCGAATTTCAAATGGGGCCAATTGTACTTTGGCCACTAACCATGCAACCATTTAAAGGGATCGTATAGTGATGCTCCAAGTAAGTTTGAGTTTAATTAATTGCTTACTTAACAAATTAGTCTAATTAACCTTTCTAGTCACACCTGATAAATAAATAAAACCGAGTAGGAAATTGGCCTAGCTTGGGAATCGAACCCTGGTCTCCGGAGTGCGAGTCGAGCACGCTACCACTCCGCCATGCCAGCTCGATGATTTGGAGTGAACAAAGGTGCGTCTAGTGAATACGGTGTCTTCGTTCACTCCCATCTTCCTCCCTTCCCGTTACGGCGAGGTTTAGGTGTCCACCGAGATATGAGAGACATTTCCTTTCCTCAAAAACCAATTTACCGACGAGCAAGGCGTATTTGTCCGCGTTTCAGATTGGTCCAAATTGTGACGTCACCGCGCGCGAATTTTGACGGGTGTCCACCGAAGTATGTGAGGCAGTTACTGCGCAACTTCCTTTCCTCAAATACAATTTTCGACTAGTGTCTACTGAGATATGCGAGACAGTTACTGCGTAATTTCCTTTCCTCAAATACAATTTTCATTTTCTTCATTACCGCCACTCTATCTTCTTTCACTCCACTTCCTCCCTTCCTGTACGGTGCGGTTCGGGTGTCCACCGAGATGACACAGAATTACCGCCCCATTTCCTTTCCTCAAAAAGCGTTGCGTTCAAAGAGCAACGCATCGCGCCGAACTGGTGGTGGCGTTCCTTGTACTCTGTGGCAGCGCTACAACACGCTGTCGCGTTTCACTCTTAAAGGCGAAGCTTAAGCGTCATTAATTGGCAGTTAATTAATGCACCAACAAAATGTGCAGTGAACAATCGCGTAGCAGAATGCAGCACTCAGGCTTTCGCCTTTCACCACTTTAGCCGCTAAAGTTCCTCGTAATTTTAATAGTCTTTTCTATACCCCTTCTTCTCCGACGGATAAATCTTTGCGAAGCTCTAAAAGGCGCGGTAAGGGGGCAGTAACAGACTCACCTGCGTCTTTCGCAATCATTCAAGCATTCCATGTATGCTTGCTGCTACGGAAGTCTCAGAAGCGATCGGTTTCGCAGTGCTGGCTTGCTGCAGAAATAATAGAAACAAAATATGTTTACCTTGACAGGAGGAAAGGAAGGTGGTAACGCTAAGAACTTAAGCGTTGGTTGCGTTTTATGCAAAAAACTATGCAAACAAACTAGAAGTTAACTTATTTGGGGTGCTTACGCTAGGCGCTATGGGTATTGGGGCTTTGCAGATTCCCCCCCCCCCCCCCTCTTGATTTATCCAAACTGCATTTGTGGTTAAATTTGTGTTCTTGGCGGGAAACAGTTTCTCGCCCGATCCGCCACTGCACCGCGACGGGTATTTCTGTAACGATCATTTCGTGCCTACCGCTTTATTGATATCCCCCAGAAGAAGGCATTTCATTCGGCACCTCTCTAATGCTCAGTTCCGCGAAACGGACGCCCCAGTAGCACGTTGGATTGCCTTATTGCATGCTACATGTTTCAGATATCGCGGCATCATTCCCAGGAGCGTAGCTGCAGTCACCCCGATACATTACTAGGGTGAGGTGCACCGTGCCACTGATGGCACTACTCGTATGTTTTGGTCACGCCCCTGCGCGACCTTACGTGTCGTAATTGTGTCCACTGCATCCACGGTCTCTCCCCCCCCCCCCTCCCCTTCCGCCGCTCTTACTCAATGGCTCATGTTTTGAAATAGTTGTTTTCGCTTCGTAAACAGACGCCACAGCGTTCTATATATCAGGATAATTCGCAGGTACTAGCCGACAATTTTTTTAATTGGGATGGTTTTGTTTTCTTCCTAGCGACCGTCAAAACTTGTTCTCTGATATCATCTGGGACGTTTTCCGCTTTGTTTCCTTAACTAAAAGCGGGACGGATGCAGCTTGCTCTGCGAGGCGCCTTGTTTCTTGCGAGTGAAACAGTGAATCATTGGGTTGCCTCAAAACGTCCTTACTAGCTCTCGTATACGAATATAAACACAACGGCATGTCGTGCGATTGATGTACTCAGGGACGACGTTCAAATATCTGCGCTAGTTTTCTTCGTGATTGGCCTATACTCGTCACTTTACCGATCGTGGCAGCGAAGTGCACACGACAGCCAAGGCATCGGCGAGTCACAAACCGCGGAGAATGTGGCCATTGAATTGTTGGTGTGAGCCGTACCCTCAACTTTAGTTCCAGCAAAACTGCAAGGTAGGGCGAGCAGTGGGGCGCGTAGAGGGTCTGAACCGGACGCGGTTGGACGGATACCCCTGCGTTGCAGTGCCGATGCCAAACCCACGAATAATAAAACTCGGGGCGGGATGTGATCCATTTTGGAAGTTTGGGTGCACATACGAGTATATGTACGGGGTGTCCCATGTAACGTGAACCGAAGATAAAAAACAGACGCAAGTGCTTGATTGTGAGAATGCATGTGAAGCTGTACTATGAGCCTTAGCTTACCGTATGGAGGAATCTTATTTCGTAATAACCTATTTACGCAGTTTGTAATAATAAATTCACACTTTTGAATTGCTGGAGAGATTTAGGTAATAGTTTAGAAAACTCTAGAGAGTGCTAGAGAAGGAAAGTGAACTCGAATTTCAAGAAATGCACCGGCGCGAGGAAACAAGTACGAAACGCAGTAGATGACCGCCAGTGCTTCGTCCTTTTTCTCGGGCAGCTAAATTTCTTCTTCTTTGTTTCCTAACGACCAGCTAACTGAAACCAAAGTCTTGCTCAAATTTGAGGCGCAGTCCCTAAAAAATGAGCTTATTCTTTATTGTCAACTTTTTTTTTACCTGTGGTGTGAAATCGCGAAAAACCAAGGAGGCTCACGGGACTGCGGCCGCTCCAGCGCGCTAATAGCAACTGCGACAGCGCTAGGATGAGTGCGCCATGGCGACGGACCATTTGGGCGCATTCGATAGACGTTAGCGCGGACGCAACTGACGGCCGGAATCTGCGCTCTTTATACAGAACAGGCAAACAGGAGCGCATTTACTCGCCCCCCCCCCCCCCCCCCCCCCCCCCTCACCAAGCGAGAAATTCTACACAGGAAAATCATGTCGAAGCCCATTTTTGTCGGCCCAAAAAGTCGAAGAAATACATGGCTCATATGGGACCCTACCCTACCCTACCCTACCCTACCCTGCCCTGCCCTGCCCTATCCCACCATACCGCACCCTACAGGAGGGACCCATAAATCTGCCTCTGCGGGCAAGAAGCTTCGCCACAAAGATACCGTCAAAAAACTGCGTCTTTGGACGACCCTGGCGCACCACAACTTACTGTTTAAGACCTTTGACGGGGATTCAGCGGCTCAAACGATATTGAGTAGATGCTAATTTAATAGCTCATCGTCAGATGAAATCATTCGTGCCTCCATTTATGCACTTTTGTGCAGTTACAAAAAACAAGTAATCGATTACATTTACAATTAGTTCATTTGAAATGTAACTGACTTCATAGGTCAATTACAGCTGTCAAAAACTAACCTAACGATTACAAAAGAGTAATCGATTGCAAATGTAATTTTTTCCTTTCCATTTTTATCACCATCAGAAAAATATGCACGCACTAAAATGAGCCGGCGTGGCTCCCTTGATCTGTGGGTGTTGCAATTTCTATGCTGTTAATTTTCACCAGAAGTTGTTTTTCTAAGCTTTCTTCAATATGTTTCCCACCTTTACTCATGAAAACACCAGGAGACGCACTGAATACTCTCTCGGGTGTACACGCTGGAGGGAAGAGCGAAGTTGTAACACACGAATACCTTGCGCATCAGCTCGCAGTGTAACAAAGCGCCACACTCCTTTTGTTTGCGCTCGGAGGGGAGAAAGCTCCAGCTCTCAAAACGCGACATCCTGTTGTGCCGTCGTGAAGAAATCCTAGAAATGCCAGCCGCGGAACACGGGGCTAGTTAAATACAGGACCACTCTGGCTTGCATGTCTGCGCGTCCTTGAGCATGCGGCTTTTCCACAGCCCGACCATTGTCTCTCCATCGCGAAGAAAAATTCCGCGCTAGCGCTAGTACTTGCTATCAACACCACGTTCTAAAAGTCATGCCGGTGGTTACAACTTGGTTTTCGGGTAGAGTAACCGATTACTGAAAAAAAAAGAAAGGGGAGGGAGAGGATGTTAGAAAGAGGGAGGATGGGGAGAGAGTGGTAGTGAGGAGGGAGAGAGGGAGAGGAGGTGTAGTTAGGAGGGAGAGATGGAGAAAGAAGGAGGGATAGAGAAGGAGAGGAGGAGGGAGAGAGAAAGGGAGAAAGGGAGAGGGAAGGAGGCGGAGAGAGAGAGTTACAAAGGGATGGAGAGGGAGGGAGAGGGAAGGAGGCGGAGAGAGAGAGAGTTACAAAGGGATGGAGAGGGAGGGAGAGGGCAGATACTTAAGCTCCGCCTTTAAGGGTATGACGCGATATCGTTAATGGGTCCCGACAGTATCTTCTCTTGCCCACGCAGACACGGACACTGTTTCCGTATTATGTGAATGACCACAAGACATACACTATAAAGCCCCTCTTTAACCAGGTTGTACGAACGTGCCCGCATGGCCTATAGGAAGCGTGTCTGACTCCCAAGCTAAGGGTCATGGTTTCGTTTCCGGACTAATCACCTGAATTTTCTTTTGCATATTTAGATATCCTAATGTCGCTGGAGTCATGTTGTGACCTTCTGAACACCAGTTTTCTAATGTTTCAGTCAGTTTTCAAATCCGCTACTTAACGTGTGACGTAGCCACATTTTCGACCAATACGGATTGTTCTCTTACAAAGGACGCCGCTGGATTTTGTGCAGAACGGGACTCTTGCAGCGATCACTTTAACAATTCGATTGCCAAGAATGTTACCCCGTGCAAAATATAATGAGTGAATTAAAAATTCGAAGAAAATTAGATTATTACAAGCAATCAATGAGTTGTAACGCTTACGTACAACTATGATTGTATACTGTGTATCGTAATTTCTCGACCCCGAAATGGACACCACCGCCACGGTGACGCAATGGTTATGGCGCTCGGCTGCTGACCCGAAAGACGCGGGTTCAATCTCGGCCGCGGCGGTCGCATTTCGATGGAGGCGACATGCTAGAGACACGTGTACTGTGCGATGTCAGTGCACGTTAAAGAACCCCAGGTGGTCGAATTATACGCAGTCCTCCACTACGGCGTCCCTCACAGCCTGAGTTGCTTTGGGACATTAAACCTCATTAAACAACCAACCTGAAATGGAAGCTACAGCTGCAGCCAAAAAATCCGGGGGCATACTGTTAGTCTGTCACTTGGTGTTGACGCTGAGAAGGTTTTCCAGCGCAGCGTTTCCTCATTGGTTCTTTTCAGCGTGACTCTCCTGTTCTACGTGCTCACGCGGGCTCCGCTAAATCGCTGTTTTTTTCCTCCCTTCCCCGCATTTACGCAGGACCTGAAGCTCATCTACTCGTACATGCACGTCTTGGAGGCGGTCTCCTCGCTCAAGGAGGCCAACATCCGCGCCCTCTGCAAGACGGTACGCTACGAACGACACGATGCCGACGATATACTCTACTGGTAAGGCATGCTTCGGCCTGTTTCAGTGAGCGACACTTTTGTGTTGTGGCCGGATGTGGCATTCCGTGCTAACGCCCGACTCTCAGCCAGTCAGCGATGCCAGCTGGAGATGACGTTACAGGGGTCTCATAACCTGCTAAGTGAAATGGGAGATGAGGAAACATTGTGCTTAGGGGAGTGAATAATTTCACCGGCAGATATCCATCATCTGTGCACGGAGGTGAAGTGAAGGCTAATGATCAGAGCAGAGCACAACTTGTACCAAACTGGTGTGCGTGACTGCCGCCGTCTATAGTCGGATACAACTAAAGAAGATGCCCTTCAAAAGGTTCTTCCAGCCGTTGGCCTCGACCGATGTTCATGACTCAGCGATTAACCCGAGTAAGCTGTGGGTAATCCTCTTTCGCTTGCCACCCCCTGCAATGTCAGGCTACAGCAGATCCAGAGGAATTAACCGCGACATCATGAGAATCGGCCGACCCCTTTGGCTGGAGGGCCTCCTCTGAGGGGCATTTGCTGCTTCGTTCTTGGGTTGTACCTGACTGCGGTGCTCATTCATTTTTCATTTACTTGGAGCAGAATTGTAAAGCAAGACGTCGTCCTCTAATTTTCATTCATTCATTCATTCATTCATTCTGCATAAAACAGTGGTATGTCTGGTATTGCAATGCATTCCAACTAAGAGTTCGTGGCTTGCTAGTACGCCAAACGCAATCGACGTTTGTGTACGAGCGGTGTCACAGCACTGTTGGAGAACTTGAAAAAAAAAAACGCAGTGGTTTCTCATGAACAGAGGTACCCCGAGAAATAAGCTGTAGAAGAAATTTACGCACGTCTGGAGATTCAGCGTCAACCTCTGAGCATAAAATGTCTTCTGCGCTTATATATGCGCAGACCAAGGTGCAGGAAGTCCGACTGCGGAGGACGTCGCCAGAAGCGGTTTTATCTCAGCGCGCGCGGAGCGGCCGCGACGAGTGTCCGTCATTGCCCATAGATGGCGAGACCAGTTTTGGTGCTAGCTTCGGCGGGCTCTTGGTTGCGTTTCGAAGGAAGCGGAATGTGAAGCGCTAGTGCACTGAGATTACGGAGCAAGTTAAATAACCTCAGGTAGCCCAAGTTATTCCAGAGCCCTAAAAGCGGCGTCCCTTATACTATGGCGCATAACCCAGGTGTAGCTTTTGGCCGCGTAAACATTTATCGACAAAGTAGCCCAGGTCGCGAGAGCGCTAAGCGCCGGGAAGCCAGCGCTTGATTGAAGAATGAAGTGCCGAAGTCGCTAGTACGTACTCGCGCACAAAGCACGCTTTTTTGCAACGTTCGGCTGGTACATGCACGAATACATCCACCCTCTTAGTTTTTCCCCATGCGTAATTGAGATGCGGAACAATAAGAACAAAACGACAAGACTCAGGTTACGAGTTGGGGTGTGCGTAATCCTGCTGCCTGGAGCCACATTTGTACCCCACCCGAAGTTTCTTTGGAGCGCTTTAGTGATACGAGGAGCTGCGCTCAATTGAACGAAAGTGCCTATCACACGGCGTTTCGAGTGACGCGTGCTTTGTGCCTAAAGCGTTAATTTCTTGCTGATTTTAGGCGTTCGTCACTGCGATAAGACGCTAGCGTCGGTCAACGCTCGCGAGAGATTTGCGAAAGAAATGCAAGAGTAAAAGCAGACCGGATGATTTCTTATCATAGATGCCAGAACCATAAAGATACAAAAAAATCCAGTCGTTCATGCATATAACAAGTGTTTCAGAAAAGCCCGCCACTAACTTTTTAAAAATGAGTCTCTAGAGGCAAAAAGGTGGTTTTTTGCTGTATAGGAGGCTTTATACTGCATTATTGCTGTTGTCATGAGGGCAAAAGTTGTAATGATTTGTCGCTTATTGCTGGTTTATATGCTGCCGGGCTAAGTGCACTTTCACTTACTTCCGCAGTTGTAGACAGAGCAACATAACGGGCTTTGAGACATATCGATTTGTTCATGGTCTTGCCTTCTGTGTCGTTCCTTTTTGTATAGACGAGAAAATATTCGGTTCTCGATTCGATATTCTGGGGAAACTTTCTCGAATTTCCGCGCGTACGACTCTAAACTTTACTACGCGCACATCCTTAATCAGTAGCCGTATCAGCTTGCTGGACTGACAACTGGGAACCGTGGACTCTGTTGCGGGATGTCGGTGGACTTCCGGTGACTTGCACAGTTCACACGGGAGCCTGAAGGATCAGTACACGGCAAAGAGAAGTGGTCGTGTGGTCTTCTTCTATGATATCCGCGTGCAAAAGTGTACCGTTGGCTGTGCGGCGCCGGAGCCCCTCAGCAACCGAGGCGGTGACCATGTTTCGCATGATCCATGCCAGAAACCATACGGAAGAAGTGATCAGCATATTCGCAGCGCGAGTCTTAGGCCTGACCTTGCGGTTATCGTTTTCGCCTCTATCGCACTTGGTCTGTGATGCAAAGAAGTTACTGCCTCGGCAAGGTGTAATTTTCACTGTGTTGCAATGTGTTGCAATCCACTGTGTTGCAGTCTTTCTCAAAATAAGTCTGATTTACTACATACTCACCGTTGAGCTTATGACGAAGCGCAGTTTTTCCAACCCTCACTGAGGGCGTGTGTCGCGCAGGAGTAGATCGCTGAGCTTGAACTGAAGGTTGCTGAGCCCACAGCTTCGTTTTGTGATGCCAGAGTCTGCGGCACAGCACGAGCGACGATCAGATGCTCTCGCGCTGCACTCAGGCGCCCTGAAAACACAGGCGAAACGTCTGAGCAAAACCTTGACTGGTGCAGTCAGCTTGTGCAACGGGGAGTGCACTGTTGGTGACATTGAGCAGCTCGACGTCTAAAATAAGGTAGCGTTAAAACGAAACCAGCACGACCAACTTCAGTGTTGTCTGCTCAGCGACTTCTGTCTCAGGCTAATCGGTATGCTTCTGTGTTTTGGTGTGCCCTGTTGTATTCTGTAATTTTTTCTTGATGCATTGTTTTGCCGCTGTTCAGCCCTGCCCCTGATAATATACACGGATGGTGACATGCTCGCCAAGCGTGACGTCACAGGCGGCAACTACCCATGATCAAGGAGCAAAAGAACGAATTTGCACAAGAGTGTGACAAAATATGCCCTGCATGAGTATATGATAGACTCCAAATGAGACGAACTCGATTTAGGCGGGTTATCGGATAAGATGAACAATCTGAGACCATATGGTTGGTTTCCCATAGGACAAAAAGCATGTTTAAAAAAAATGCTAGCGTTTTAGCTTTGCTAAGAACGAAATATTGAACGAAAGCAGGTTTTTGCGGGTGGACACCAACGCCACGAACATGAAAGCGTAACTGAGGTGTCCACTGACCCAGGGAGCCAGTTGTGCGCCTTTCCTTTCGTCAAAACCCGCCATGGTGGCTCAGTGGTTACGGCGCTCGGCCGCTGGCCCGAAAGACGCGGGTCCGATCCTGGCCGCGGCAGCCGAATTTCGATGTAGACGAAATTCGAGAGGCCCGTGTACTATGCGACGTCAGTGCACGTTAAAAAACCCCAGGTGCTCGAAATTTGGGGCCCTTCACTACGGCGTCCCTCATAGCCTTAATCGCTTTTAGGACGTTAAACCCCAATAAACCAAACCAAAGCTTTCGTCAAAAACAACGGACTCTACAACGCTGTCAACGTCAGTGAACCCAATGAACGCCAACGCCCCACTATATTTGTTTGGTTTGGTTTTTGAGGAAAGGAAATGGCAACTGTCACGTTTTGGTGGACACCCGAACCGCGCCGTAAGGGAAGGGATAAAGGAAGGAGTGAAAGAAGAAAGGAAAAAAAGAGGAAATTGATTGAAAATTTGTTTTTGAAGAAAGGATATGGCGCAGTATCTGTCCCACATCTCGGTGGACACCTAAACCGCGCCCTAGAGGGAAGGGATAAATGAGGGAATAAGGGCGCTGGTACTGTTATGGGAGAATGTCAGAAACTTCCTCTATTCAATACTTTGCGAGTGGATACATGGTTAGGTACACGAGCTACAAACCGCACCTGGGCAAGAAGGAGCTGCTGGGTTAACAGTACTGATGCAGATGAACGTCTGATCTCTGCTAGAGCACCAGCTATGGAGGTGTTCTTGAGAAGGCCGAGGCATATTTGCAAGGCTTTAGCTTGCATAGCTTCAAGGATTTTATTATTTGTTTGTGATATAACCTGAAGAGCTGGGAGACTAGCTCAGAAGGCCTTCACAGAGCGCTCCGTACAGTCGTAGTAATGAAGATGTAGAACAGCCTTTTCTGATGGTGGAGAGCATACAAAAGATAGAGGTGTAAGAACAGAGCTTGATTTTGAGCTGTTGCATGTGTGGGGACCATGACAGTGACCTGTCAAACGTCACCCCCAGGAATTTATGGCTTGCAACATACGGTATTGGGGTACCAACGACTTTCAGCATGTAGCGCGAAAGATCGCGCCTCTAAAATGCAATTGCTGAGCTTTTATCTGGAGACATGGCGAGACCGTGCTTACTTAAAAATGATTCCATGCAGCTTATTGCCGCATGTAGTCGGGCATGCACATTGCGCCTGTTGCGTCCGGAACACCATACACAGATGTCATCTGCATAAAGGGACATTTCAACTGTCGGAGGCAAGCATTTTTTCCAAGCCAACAAGTGAGGTATTGAAAAGGGTGGGACTTTATATACCCCCCTGAGGTACCCCGCGAGAAAAGTGATGAATAGCTGTGTCACCTTCACTTGTTGACATAAAAATCGTTCGTTCGTAAAGATAGTCACGCAGCCAGTTATACATTCGTCCACCAATGCCAACTGATGGTAAGACTGAGTGAACTGCCTCATGTGTGACGTTATCAAAGGCTCCCTTCACGTCAAGAAACACAGCAATGATCATAGACCGCTGTGCTTTGCTGCGTTTGACACCACTGGTAAGGGCAATAACGTTGTCAATGCTGCTGCGTCCTTTTCAGAAACCAGACATGGTCGGAGGGTAAATACCCCTGTTCGTCAGGTCCCAGGTTAGGCGGGAGTGCACCATTTTCTCCATCACTTTTCCGATGCAGCTTAGAAGCGCAATGGGACGGTAGGCGTTTAAGTCAGTTGATGATTTTCCAGGCTTGAGGATAGGTATGACACGCGCACGCTTCCAGCACGTTTCAAGGCAGCCGGACTCCCAGGAAGTGTTATAAACTGCGAGCAGCTGAACCTTGGCCCTAGTTCAGGTGAGAAAGGGTAGTGCAGCTTACACCATAGTGAACGGTTCGCCAAGGAGGGCAGTGTCAGGTGAAGGAATAAAGCTTTGATGGCACTGATATGGCTGTTAACTGAGCAATGATCTTAGAACAGAAAGCCTCCGCTGCATCGAGACGAGAAATATTCGCATTTACAGCTAAGCACTCAGAAGGATTTAATGGCGCGGGCTGACTACTGTTGGGTTTGGGATGCCCCCCCCCCCCCCCCCCCCCCCTCTTGCCTGGGTGGATTAAGGCAGCTCGCGGTCCCCTCCTGCCTAAGTGGATTAAGGCAGCGGACCCTGACCGGCGAAGGTCGAAGATGCGGCGGGGGCTGGCAAAGACGGCAGCAGCGGCAGAAGCAGCGGCGACGTGGTGGCGACGTGGCAGGGTCAGGTGGCCGAGTCGACCCTCGGGTCGACGGACAGAGTGGTGATGTGCTAATGAAAGACGGCTGTGTCCTCGGCGTCTCGTGTTTTGGACATCCGGCAGGGAAGCGTCAAACATGTGCACGAGGAAGGTCGTTCACCTGCGGGTAGACTGCGGGAGGTTCATTTCCCGACTCTACCCTTTCCCACCGACCGAGCTGAGAGAGCGGGAAAGCCAGCACCGCCCCAGCCGTGGGTGGTACCTCCGGAGTCCACGTCTGCCCATGCGATTGGACGTCATCCTTCGAACTATATTCCCCAGACAGGGATCTGGGGAATCCGTGCGTTATTTAACGGGTGTTGTTTTGAGGACTCCAGAGCACTCCTCTTGACTCCTGAAGAAGTTCTCCCTTACACTGAGAGACCCTCTGAGTTACCCTTTATTGTAAATAATGTAAATATTCCTGTATAAAGTCTGCTTTTCCTTGTTTTCTCTTCGTAACCCCGTCCCCCGCCTTCCTCGTCCCTTCTCCGGCCCGACCACGCTTACCCGATCCTAATACTACTGAGGCTGCGTACAACGCTCGATACCTTAGAAATAGGCTTTCTGGGATCAAGCTTTGCGCAAAAGGATCGCCATCCCCATCTTGCCAGTTTGTCCAAATGGAGCTGAACATGTTTCTGTGCGCGCCTAGCAACGCTGATGTCTTCTGTATAATTCGACCTGCGTGCTCGTCTCTCTGCTCTGCGGCGCATTGTTCGAAGTCGCTCGTATTCAGCATCTACCATTATGTACACTTTTGGTAGAGTTATAACTTTAGTGCCGGACGTTTTAGCACGTGCTACAGCATCAATTAAATTTTCATAATGGAGGTGTGAGAGCTGCAATTTTTCTACTCTGTCGGCGAAAACTTCCCAATTCGTGTAGCGTAGCTTACACCGCTGGGAACTTAAAAAAGCACCTCCAACCTCAATGTGCGTAGCTAGATGATCGCTGCCATGAGATTCTAGGTCTATATTCCAAGTTGTCGAGGACGACAGATGCGCAGAGATCATATAAATGTCAAGGGCATTGGATCTTCCACCTTGATAAAATGTTGCCTGGCCGTTATTTGAGTACAGTTAAATTGTTGCACTGTACGAAATCAAATAACTGTTGTCCTCTGGCTATTGATCTGATGCCTCCACAAGCAGGATGGTGTGCATTGAAGTTTCCCGTTATGATGTGTGGTGCAGGAGTACTGCGTACGGTATCCTGAAGGCGGTCAACGTCAAAGGTGATACGCGGGGGTATGTACACGACGATCACTGAAAGACAGGTTCATGATCTTGACGGTGGCTGCAACATGTTCATTCCGTGAATCGGCAGGTATGGGTTGTGAGATGGAGGTGATGTCTTTCCGGACAGCTAAGAGAACTCAGCTGATGTCAGTGCCGGTTGTCTAGTTCTGAACGGTATAGCCTGAAAGACGAATGGTAGTCCGCAGACGGGATTCTGAAATGGCAATGATCGGGAAACGGTGCTTTGAGACAAATTGTCGGAAATCAGACAGTCGTGATCGAAGGTTGCAGGCATTCCATTGGAAGATGATGGCCTTGTTACGGATGCTTTGCACGCTAAGGAGAGTAGCTGGTCTATTGACTGCTACCGCCATTGTGCAAGTAGAGGTGAAA
Organism: Amblyomma mixtum; assembly: GCF_055824585.1. Classification (NCBI taxonomy): domain Eukaryota; kingdom Metazoa; phylum Arthropoda; class Arachnida; order Ixodida; family Ixodidae; genus Amblyomma; species Amblyomma mixtum. The sequence continues at coordinate 273,070,800 of NC_143014.1, read as the reverse complement.
GTCGAGGATTGTAAGGATGGCCTTCGCCACCGGCGAGGAGTGTGGTGTAAGAAAAGCGCGGAAGCCTCAGCAAGCGAGCACAGTAGGGAACTGGTACTGTTGGCATTTTGGCAAATAGATCGTTCGCGCGAGTGGTTCCAGGTTGCACACTGCGACTGCCGTGGAGTGTTCACATGTGTAGTCGCTACAGTAGGTGGCTCAACGTTTTGGCGCGGTGGATGAGGAGGGAACTCAACCACGTCCTCAGTGCGCAGGTGACTTGCTTTATCTTTGTCGGGTGGTTGAGGAGCTTTCTTCCCCGGCGATGAATTTTTTCTGCGGTGACTTTCCGGATTTGCTTTTGCTCAATTAACGCAGTTTTTGCTGACTTATAGTCTGTATTATTGGATTTCTTGTACTTGTCGATGATCTTCTCCTTTTACCGCAGTTAAAACAAAGGGGGTTATCACATTAATTTCGGTCCTGGCTGCCACCACAACGAAAGTAGCACAAGACAAGTCGGCGAGCGCTAGCCACATGGCCGAAGCGCTGACATTTGGTGCATTGCCGTGGTTTTTGAATTTACTCGTACACACGGTACCTTGTAAAGCCGAGAATAACGTATTGGGGCGCAGTTTCTGTCGCAAATACAATGCGGATGTTTTCTCAATTTCCAAGGCGGCGGACAGATTTAATCGGAGCTCTCTGTAGCATTGCTGAGTAGATATCTGATTGGGGAAGAGGGGGACACCCTTAATGCGACCCACACCGGAGTTGCTGGGACGGGGTTCATAGACTTGTTCAGTAGCGTGCGCTGCACGGGTGTCAACTGCCAGCAGGTTTAGGCGCTTTGTGGGGACAAACTTGAAGAACGCCGTCTGGAGCCACAGATTCGAATACCTGCCTCAATGTCAGTGAATTGAAGCGGGTAATGTGCGTGGTGCCCAGAATCCACTGGCTTGATGACAACCGTAAGGTTGTGCCCAGGTGTTTGCGTTACGTTCGGAGTGTCTGCACTCATAAGTGATCGCTTTGAGCTGCGACGGCGCTTTGAAGGCACACGAATAAATCTCTCAGAACCTTCTCCGGGCTTCGCAGTAGTGTTCATTAGATGATAGTAGAAGAATCTCACGAATCAGAAAAATCGTCCTGACCTGAAGGTAGCGGCAGATCACGCCTTAGGTTGGAAGCTTCAGGGGTGCGATGTCCATGAGGATCTAGATGTGCTAGTCCTGATGCAGCTTGAGCAGAAGAGTGACTGCAAGGCACCAGGTTTGAGGCAGCAGGTAGTGCTTGCACAGCAGGTATGGCCAGCTGAGTTAGGCCTGACGGAATGTCAGGAGAACATTCAGGTGTTGAGCCCGGGTGCGGCACTGGCGGAGCCGCACCAACCGCCGGAATCATGCCAGGATGCTGCAGTGAAGGTTATCGGAGCACAAATGTACAGCACCGATGAGAAATCCTTCACAAAGATTGGCAGAGCCGAGCGGGCACAGCCCGACAGCTCCCTGACTTCTTCATCTTCACAGAACTTGCAGGATCTGTGTATGTCAGTGAATTGAAGCGGGTAATGTGCGTGGTGCCCAGAATCCACTGGCTTGATGACAACCGTAAGGTTGTGCCCAGGTGTTTGCGTTACGTTCGGAGTGTATGCGGATGATATTGCTTTTTTCGCTTCTGCCAAAGACATTCATATCCTGTACCAATTACTGCAAGATTATTTAAATGCTCTGGAAGTTTGGCTAGACAGCATAAAGTTAACTTTAAATGTGAACAAGTGTGCCGTCCTTGTTTTCCCACAAGCAACCCCTCTTTACATCTCTCTGTCGTATCACTCTATCCTCATCCCACAAGTTGATTCAACAAAATACTTCGGTATAATATATGACCCGCATTTAGACTGGCGGCCACACATTAGAAGCATTGCGCTTAAGGGTGAGCGTGCCCTCGGCCGGTTGGTGAGGATCAGCAACAAAAAATTCGGTATGCGACGAGACACTCTACTACTTCTTTATAAGACCTATGTACGGCCAATCCTTGAATTCGGCTCCGTTCTCTTTTCTGGGTGCCCAAAGTACAAGCGTGAACCCCTGTTTGTTATGGAGCGACGCGCTCTGCGCCTTTGCTTAGGTCTGCCTAAATCAGTAGCTAATGCTGTGTTGTACTTGGAGGCGCGGATACCTGATCTCAATTCCCGGTTTGAGCTTATCACTGTGCGGACATTTTTAAGGTCTTTGGAGCCTGTTCCTGGATTGGCTAACCCTATATTTACAACGAACCCAACTCTCTTCTTTGGTACTCCCTGGCCTCGGTATAAGCTCCCTCAGGTGGTGTTCACTAACTCCCTGCTGTCAAATATTTCTGTATCAGTGAGATCTTTAGTACTGGTCAACCACAGGCGGGCTGACACGGCGGTCTTCTTTGACAACACCCTCCCAAGGAATGCTAAGAACCTGCCCGCCAATATGTTAAATGGGCTCATAGAGGAGTACCTAGACAATTTTCCTAACCATATTGCCGTCTATACAGATGCCTCCCAGCAAAATGAAAAGGCCGCTATTGGTATTTACTCAAGGGCTCTTGATTGGAGCTACTCATTTCGGGCCCCTGACTATACCCCTATTTTTGTAGCTGAGTTTCTGGTCATTGAGTTGGCCTTAATAAGGATTCCCTGCAGTATCACTCGGGTTATTATACTCTCAGACAACCTTTCTGTTTTGGCAGCGCTCGAAACTTCGAGTGATACTCCTATGAGCCGTTCCCTTCAATTTTTTATTCCTCCACATGTTTCAGAAGTTCGCTTTCACTGGGTCCCTGGGCACTGTGGCATTGTTTCTAATGAGAGGGCTGATTTTTTAGCAAAGTCTGCCCTTGATGATCCTATTGTCCCTTTCGTCCCAAATACTCTTTACTTGACTCTAGCACGCTTTCAGCGATTCCAGCGTTTCCACACCTTGAGCCATGAGCTTCTCCTCGCTGCAGCGGATTTTCAACACCTGGCATTTCCTTGGAGTGTGCGGATGTGCAGTTCGAGGCAATGTGAGGTGTCCATGACCCTTTTGCGCTGCAGGATACCGCGGCTAAATCTTTATTTATGCCGATCGGGGCTTTCGATATCCAACCTTTGTGAGTCTTGTGGCGAAATTGAGTCTATAGAACATTTTTTCCTCTCCTGCCGGCGGCTCGCTGCTCTCCGTAGAATTTGCTTGGAGATCCCCCTCGCTCGGCTTGGGCTTCCTCTATCTATTCCGATTCTCTTATCCTTCGGGGCAAGCGCCAAGGGATATGCCCTGAAACCAGTGTTCGATTCAATTCACAATTATATAATTTCATCTGGTAGATTCCTCTGCTAGAATGTGAATTCACAACTTTTCTTTCTCCGTATTTTTTGTATTGTACAAATTCTAGCTCTGTGTCCCAAATTTTAGATTTAATTATACTCCATTCCCTGTACATGAGTGCGTTTGTATCCGCTATGCACCCTGGCCAATCCCCCGCCGTGGGTATGTGCCATTCAGCCCGAGGACATCATCATCATCATCATCATCTGTGTTAGACGCAGGCGGGTTTCTGTGGCGAGCCACAGAGAGCCGCCATACCTTACGCATAGTAGCAACGGTAGAAAGCGAGAAAACAATGCGTACCACTGGCCTGGTCCTTGGGAGGCTTAGCAGCTCGGGAAAAGCCCCTGAAAGCAGGAGGATTGGTAGGCAGGCTGGAGGGCTCACAGCCTGCTGGAAGCGTGCGATGAAGCACGGTAGGCTTTGCTGGGGCCCAGCACCCAATCTCAGACTGCCCTGGGAAGCATCGGCCGAGGCCGACGTCAGTCGGCGGCCATCGATGTTCCCCTCATGCGTCTCCTGCGGTTTGAAAAAGGGCTGGCTCAGGGACGGGAAAATCGGGCGTCGCTGCTGACATGCGGCTCATCACTACGCTTCTTAATGCTCACCAAGAGCACCCTGCACGCATAGCCAACACTCTCATGCTGACCGAGCAGCTGAGTGCAATTTCTGTTACCCACTGTCACGCAGGCAGGCCTGATAACGTGGGTACATGCGTTTTAGACACGACTCGCTATATTCTTGCTGCCTGCATTCGGGACATCTTGTCTAAAAGGCTCCCAAGTTCCTTGAACACATGCATACTGCGGCTGTTCGAAGACCGCTTCCCACGGAAGCCTAATGATATATGCCTATGAGCGTTGGAAGAGATTCGGCACGCAAACGATTCGGAACCTTACTCACCCGAAGCCTTAACCGGCGTGCGGCTTACTGGCAGGGCTCATTACAGCCTGAAGTCTTTGCGCCACCGGGTGCGGCCCGGTGTGCAGTATGAGCTCGGCCCCTGGAGCCCGTCCGTTCGGACGCTGCACCATGACGTGTTATCATGGCGCCTTGTCTCAGGGCACGGCGTAGGGCGGCACACTGCCCAAGCGGCCCGTCTGGCACTTGTAAGGGCCCGCGGTCTCACACAGGACGTCGTCTCCAGGAACGGTGGTCTGAGGTGCAGGAAAAGCAAGCGCAGGTCGAGTGCCCTCGAGATACAAAGGTGGCGGCACCTTTGCCTGCGAGAAAGGTGGTTGAACTCTGCCTGCGAGAAACGTAGCCCTCGTCGCTAACAACATACGTAGACACGTCACGGGCTGGGCACTTAGGCCTAGACCGCTGAATTCTGTCAGACGCGCAGCGCTGGGCGTTCCACGCATTACTGGGGGTGCCATCTCACACCGTGAAGTCATTGATATTTACCGCCTGGAGACGTGGACGTCGAAGCACCCCGCAGTCGGTGGTGGGTCGCTGCAAAGGCGTGCCTGTGCGCTGGGGTGAGCACTGACTATAGCCCTAACAGCGGCGGGCCAAGCTTTCAGCTTTGAAAGGCAATACGTTCCGGCGACAGCTGCAGTGGCATACTCGGTGGCACCTGTTATTAACGAAACGGTTGCAGTGCTACGTGGCAATGACGCAACCTCACAGAGCCTTTCGTCGTCTCAGAGGGGGTAATTGGGAAATCATCGCCATAAACGATAATCCTGCTTCAAGCGAGGCGCGGCAGAAGGAGGCGATGGGCGACCGTTGAAGGCTGTCTTAACGGCGGCCTAGTCTGGAGACCTCCAGCTGAGCCACGTCAGCACAATGCACAGTCAGCGTCGCGACGGATGTTCGGTGTGGCGACCAGCACGCCCTGCACGTTGTTCAGGCAGTCAGGCCCTCTTCTGGAAGGCACCGGGTTGGCGAGGGAACCACTGCAACCGAAAAAATAATATTAGGGGAGTAGCTCATCGTGGACACACCGATCAGCGGGAGCGCCCCGGAGATATCAACCAGGTCTGGCCGTCTCAGCCGCGTGCGCAGCGTAATACCAATGCCAAGGAATAATGAAACAAAGGAAGGAAAGTTAAATACACCGGTAGGTAGCTGGAACCCCGCACCGAGATGGAACATGAGCCGGCTGACGTTCGAGGCGCAGCAAGGTCTTTCACTGTCTTGTTGCTGTTGCTGCTTGGAATACTTCGGCGCATGGTCATTTTGGGGGTTTGTCCTTGTCCTTGGTGGTGTTGCAGGCCTCAGTTTTTGCTCTGAAAGAAAAATAAAGCGAAATAAACGTTTCTTCGTCTTCTTTAACGTCATCTTCTTCTTGCCTTCTTCATCCTCTTCTTCTCCGGCATCCCTCTGCCCTCAGCCACCTAAAGACACATATTCACAGCGTAGTACCGGCAAATAGTCGCGAAAAATAAAAATAAACGTTTCTAAGATGAAACTAAGACGCTCTATGCCCGTAATCCGCTCTGTGGCTAACTCTCTGCGACGCTAAACGCTGTGTTGTATCATCACGCTGGGTGAACTGGTTCGACTGAAAAAGAAGAAGAAAGAGAAATGAAAGAGGAAGAAGAACAAGAAGACGAGAAAGAAGAAGGTACTGGTACTAAGCCTAACCTGGCATTTAATTGTCTATTGTTGATTTCACTAGCCTGTCTAGCGCATTTTTCAGCCGCTACCTTATTTTTGGCGAGTTCCTGGTAGCAGGCATTTGTTGTTCTCGCCGAGTCTAACAAAAGTAGCTTCTAAGCAGCACCTCACAGTGGTTGACACTTAGTGTCAAGTGCGATATCACCCCGACAGATGTGGCTCGGCTGAGGCTCGTTTACAAAGCGGTAACCGCCGCATGATAGCGCCGACGACACCGTACACGAAACCGCCTTTTCAGTTCGCGCAGCGGTGTTGGTGGCACCTCGGTGGCAACGAAACGGTTGCAGTGCTACGTGGCAGTGACGCAACCTCACAGAGCCTTTCATCGTCTCAGATGGGTAATTGGGAAATCATCGCCATAAATGGTAATCCTGCTTCAAGCGAGGCGCGGCAGAAGGAGGCGATGGGCGACCGTTGAAAGCTGTCTTAACGCCGGCCTAGTCTGGAGCCCTCAAGCTGAGCCACGTCAGCACAATGCACAGTCAGCCTCGCGACGGATGTTCGGTGTGGCGACCAGCACGCCCTGCACGTTGTTCAGGCAGTCAGGCCCTCTTCTGGAAGGCACCGGGTTGGCGAGGGAACCACTGCAACCGAAAAAATAATATTAGGGGAGTAGCTCATCGTGGACACACCGATCAGCGGGAGCGCCCCGGAGATATCAACCAGGTCTGGCCGTCTCAGCCGCGTGCGCAGCGTAATACCAATGCCAAGGAATAATGAAACAAGGGAAGGAAAGTTAAATACACCGGTAGGTAGCTGGAACCCCGCACCGAGATGGAACATGAGCCGGCTGACGTTCGAGGCGCAGCAAGGTCTTTCACTGTCTTGTTGCTGTTGCTGCTTGGAATACTTCGGCGCATGGCCATTTTGGGGGTTTGTCCTTGTCCTTGGTGGTGTTGCAGGCCTCAGTTTTTGCTCTGAAAGAAAAATAAAGCGAAATAAACGTTTCTTCGTCTTCTTTAACGTCATCTTCTTCTTGCCTTCTTCATCCTCTTCTTCTCCGGCATCCCTCTGCCCTCAGCCACCTCAAGGCACATATTCACAGCGTAGTACCGGCAAATAGTCGCGCAAAATAAAAATAAACGTTTCCAGAATGAAACTAAGACGCTCTACGCCCGTGATACGCTCTGTGGCTAACTCTCTGCGACGCTGGACGTTGTGTCGTATCATCACGCTGGGTGAACTTGTTCGACTGAGAAAGAAGAAGAAAGAGAAATGAAAGAGGAAGAAGAACAAGAAGACGAGAAAGAAGAAGGTACTGGTACTAAGCCTAACCTTGCATTTAATTGTCTATTGCTGATTTCACTAGCCTGTCTTGCGCATTTTTCATCCTTACCTTTTTCTTGGCGAGTTCCTGGTAGTAGGCATTTGTTGTTCACGCCGAGTCTAACAAAAGCAGCATCTAAGCAGCACCTCACAGTGGTTGACGCTTAGGGTCATGTGCGATATCACCCCGACAGATGTGGTTCGGCTGAGGCTTGTTTACAAAGCGGTAACCGCAGCATGATAGCGCCGACGACGCCATACACGAAACCGCCTTTTCAGTTTGCGCAGCCGTGTAGGATGGCAAAGTACGAACACATGCAAGGTGCCTAGCAGTGTGTGGTGTCCGAGTGGATTGAACGCATTCCCGTGGTGTTCTCGACGTGGCGCCGTCGCTGCTAACTTCTCTGTGCCGCGAGTGAGACGGTTGCGCAGGGCGTGACAAGTAGCGCAGGCTTACAAAGCTGCTATCAGGTATGAATAATGTCTGCGCACACCACTACTGCATATGCAAGCTCGGCAAGTGCATTCGTGACGTTTGTTCACGTTGAAGCTAGCAAGGCATGACGAGGTTAAACGAGGTATCGTACCAGGTGGCTGATATCACGGAACTGAGCAGGCCACTAAGCACGATAATCACGAGCCGTGTCCTGCAAGGGACGCTGCATTCAAGATCCTTCGTCGTTGCTCTGAGGTCTGTAATTTTTGCTGAGCCAACGCGTAAGGGCACGTATCCACAGTGGGAACTGGGCCTATAGAATCGGGCGGTTGGGTGCACCGGAGGAACATTGGAGTGGTATATAAAAAGGGCATGGCGTTTCCGGGTAGAACGATGACTTGCTCTGGGCTTGAGTGCTTACCGGACGGTGAAATAAAGTCTCCATGGTCGATTTAAGCGCAAATTGTAACACAGTGAAAATCAGAAAAAAAAAATAGGCAAGCAGTTGTAGCGTGACGTGCTCCAAGCTTTCGTTCTACAGAAGGTGTGAGCTCACTTCTTCGACGGCTGATTAGATAGGGTTTGTTTTATTGACAGGAAAATCACTTGCATAGGTATCACAAACTGCCAGCTTAATGATATGGTTTGTATTAGCTCACCGTTCACTTCAGTGCGCTTCCTGCTGCAGTCAGGTGCGCAAGTGCCGGATGTGCCGGAACCTCGATGCTAAATTTTGTTCCCTCGTTTCTAAAATGCACAGAAGGTTTCGTTTTAAATTTTGCGGCATGCTGAGTTACGAGGAGATATTGACCCATGCTTCTACGTGTACCAGCGCAACTTTGGGCCCGTTGCTGGGCATTTGCATGTGACGTATGACGTCGCAGATTCATGCAAAAGAATTGAAAATCGTGAGCAAACTCCAGATTAGTTGCCTTAAGAGTAAATTTGGTACAGTATGCGTTTTGGAGTGTCTGTACCTAAAGTAGGCTACCTATATGAGCCTACTAAAAAAAAGCAATAATAAAAGCATGGGAAAAAAGGCATGAAAATGAGCTCCTTCGTTTTTTTCCCCTTTCAAGTGCTTCTTGCGATGAAATGCGTGAAGTTGTGTGTACGTGAATGAATAAAAAATAGTGTCGACAGTGGTGTTGTTGCTTTCGTTTCAAATGGAACGTACCCACAATATGGGTTTAGTTACGCGAAGACCGCGGCTCCGTCGTGAAGCACTTGAAATAACTTTTCAAACAAACTTAGCCGTTTAGTTTTAGTTTTTGTTCTTCGTTGTTCTCTTTGCTAGGGGAATGGCCATGGTTTGGAGCGCGCATCTGGCGTGCGAAGACGACGAATCGATTAGTACACTGTGAAAATAACTTTTGGCACAATTAAAAGTTAGGTTCAGGTGCCCAGAGCAAGTCGCATTAGTTGCCGTCATGATTTAGCGCTGCCATTATTCCTCTGTACAGCCCCTTGGTGAAATTTCTGTCATTTGTACGCGGACTATTTTTCGTGCGGAGAAGTCGCTTCAGTGGGGGCGCTGTTCGCACGTTGCACGAGGCAGAACGCGCTGCGCGTGTCCTCGTTCTACCCCTGCCTGCGTGGCCCAGACGGCGGCTCAGCTCAGACCGGCTCGGACGTTCGATCCTGCTGCCAGCAAGAGCGAGCCTCCGCTGTCCGCAGGCACCCAGCGGACCCTTGACCACCCAGCGGACCCGAGTCCAGGCAGCCCCCGGCTCTCCCCGGCACCGGTGCGAGCCCTCCTGCGGTGCTCCAGACCACCAGGAGCCACAGGCAACCACCATCGCCCACCGGCCGGCCGACCGGCTCCCTCCGCCCTCCACCACGAGCCTGGTCTGAGCTGCCAGCCGGCCACTCGGAAGGCAGGCCCAGCACCACCGGGCCGCCATCCGTGTAGGCGCATCCCGGTAAGCCACGACTCGCTCCGGGATGCTCCATAGCACCTCGTCGGGTACAGAGCTATTACTACGGAGCCAACACTCCTCGCCGGTCCACAACTTGAGAAAATCCAAGATAACCATGATGGTCGCGGCTGGTCTCCTGGTTCTGGTAGTAATCTCCGTGGCTCTGGGAGTTGCGATGCGACCGCGGACAGACCGACAGGTCGACTTCGGCCTCCAACACCCGGCGATGGCGCGGCTTGCCCTGGCCAACTTCTCGTTTGACAACTACAACGCTTCGTACCCCGGTCCGGGCGGTTCAGCACTGGCATCGGCCCATGCTCCAAGACTCGAGACTCCACTGCTAGGATTTGTGCTCCGTACCGCGAACGGTTCAACTCTGCATCGTCCAGGGGAAGACTACGATGAACTGGATAAGATTTGAAGGAGCAACGTCCAGGATCAAGCTCCGCCCCAACGCCGCCCAGTTTTTTTTTTAATTTTTTTTAGAGGGGCTACCAAGCAGAGCAGCACAATCCTCCGAGTCTTCAGCATCCTGGCAATAAATGGAGCCTTTTTTTTTTTACCACTCCAAGCCTTGTATGATCATTCACTCAGCCTCATGCATCCAGGCCGTGGCCGCTGTCCCGCCTTCTGCAGAGGCCTAGCTATAGCAGCGCTGTACTGCTACCGACGGCTGCGTCAGCCTAGTGCATGATAGCGAGGCAGCGCCCCTCTTTAAACTGCGCAGAGCTATGAGCGAAGCAGCTAACTGCTCCTATCATTTTAAATTCGGGAAAGCGTAGAGGTAACTGCACAGAACCGCGGCGAGGAGTTAACTTCGGCTGTGAGATGTCTATGTAATGCTGAAAAAGCAAGAGGTCATGAATTGAAAATGTGAAATTAATTTTGCAACTGCGTCAGTAATTGAATAAGGGCTCAGGGCGTTTCCAGCGTAAGTTAAGCTCCGTGCCCGGGCATGAATAACCGCTATTCGTGTGCAGGTCATTGTTCGTCGTCGTCTTCTGTAATCTTCTCAAAATCGGCAAATGAAACGGCTTCACTTCGCTTCTTCTTTCGTTCGGTGCGAGCGCCATGCCTTCTCGATTACATATTGCAACTGGTAGGTTACTTTGTTAACTGTATTAAAAATCTTCCGTGTGTCTAAAAATAGAAATTTTTATATTCCTGGTACTTCAAAATTGTTTTATTTATTTGAATTTTCAACAATTAATTTTTTTTTCTAGTTTAAATCATTCCACTATTCTACTTCTCCGCCTCCTGCCTATCTTTACCGCGCAAATACTATATGATTTTCCTTGGCATTCACCACCATACCTTGGCCAATCACCCCGCGTTGGTATGGGGAATGCTTACTGAGGTCAACAACGACAACTTTGCGAATACTTTGCGCATGAACGCCGCCGCGGTGGCTCAGCGGTTATGGCGCTCGGCTGCTGACGCGAAAGACGCGGGTTCGATCCCGGCCGCGGCGGTCGCATTTCGATGGAGGCCAGTTGCTCGTGATCGCAATGGCGTAAAGAATAATTAAGACATTGTAGGGCAGCTTTTGAATCGGGGAACGCAGCCCATTTCTGGGGCATTTGTGCATCGATGTACTGCACAGCGGCATGAAGAGCGGCCAATTCTGACCCGGTGGATGTTGTCCGATGCGAAGTTAGCTGGTTAATACTGGCCTGTCTCACAGGAATGACCACGGCGCAAGCTGAACTTGCAGATGTGACCGAGCCATCTGTATATACATGAGTGCGGTCACTATATCCGGCGTGGAGAAGCAACCTAGGTGGCCCAGAACGTAACTTTGTGACATCATTGCAACCTGGCTGCAATGGCACGTGGCAACCTACCTACCGAGTTGTGAACTACCTGCCCCCTGCGGCACGCGGCAAGGAAGTTAATTCAAATAAATTCAATGCATTTCCTGCCTGCCCACCGTGGCGCTGCGCACAAGCCTTTACGAGAGCTCGGGAAGAGCAACAAGGGTCTCGCAAGCCCCCACCGGTGGCTGTGCTTGATACGGCCACCTGCCAAGACAGCGGCGCATTGCTTAGCCGCTGCACCTCTGCGCCAGGAGGGGTATGGGGACTCCCAGCGACCTATGAATGTAAAGTAGAAAATGACAAATTGCGCATATATGGGCCTTAACCCATTTACGCTATCGAGTCGTGCCCTTAAGACATAACTTAAGTGCCCCCCCCCCCCCTTTTTTTTTCGCGATTTTGGCGCTGTGTGACATTAAACTACTTTATTGTGCTGTAAAGACTAACATAGTGTCCGGCGTCTAGTTCTGGATATCTTAAAAGTTTCCGCATAGTTGTCGCTTCTGCTCGGGCCCAGCTCCTCGCCACACTAAGTGTAGTCGTCTTAAGCTCCATCTTTTTCACTTGAGATTCATGGAGCTTTAAATGTTTTCAGAATCCAAGAGCAGACGAGCCGAAGTGGTGCTCCTTTAAGCCGCCTTTTCGGTGTCACTTCGTGGTCGGCCATTGGCATCCACTCAGTAAATTCTGCTTTAAACTACACACAGATGCGCATCCGTGCATGCTTTAAGGTGATAATAATGGCAGCAGTAGCCCGAGGAGCGTGCATGCAAGGAAATCTGTACAGACGTCAAATGCAGTTTGTTTTTGGAAATGTTTGTTTCCACGTTGTTTGTTCTCAAGGTGAGGGTAGCGGACAACACAGAACCGCGGTCTTTAATTGAGACTACGGTATTTACGTATTTTCTGGCTCCTTCTGGTTGTCTGAAGTATAGCCGATTATATGCCGACTGGGTCTACTGCAACCTCGCCCTCTTCGTTGCAAAAACTGCTTGAGATTCGGGTGCAGTGGCAAAGCGTGAAAATCGCCTGCACCCTGTTTTGTGTTTGGCGAACTCTTCGGGCCTGTGCATCTCTGATTTACTTAGCTGTAGTCTTTGTCACAACGATCAGCCGACGATGCCGACAGTCCTGAGCGGACTATCATGCGAAACTTTTGTTGCAGGCAGAGGCCTTCCTTGTTTGCTCTCACGTACCTACTATCCGTACTAAGCTGTCATGCGAACAAAGCGTGCTGGAGGTCGTTCGTCAGTTGAGCTAGAGTAAAATAAGCTCACGAACTCCTGGAACAAAGCAGGCTTTACTACGCTGGTCTAGTCTGTACATCTTTTCCCGAAATGAAGGCTGCTTTGAAATCGTCACGGTACTGAGTGGTTCGGCTGCTCAGCAGGATGTCGATCGAATTCGAGCTGAGGCGGGCACCGTCAGAGTCAAATGGAAAAGACTTCCGTGTGCTGTGCGATGTCGGCGCACGCCAACGAATACAGGGTGGTCGAAATTAAGCCGAAAGTATCCACTGTGGCTTCTCTCTCTTCATCCCTTACCTCACGGCGTATAGTTCGGGTGTCCGACCTGACTGAAATTAGAGCTAACACTATACGAACTAAATATCGGCTCATGTTCAAGTTCACAAGTAGCACGACGATTAAGACGGAGTGACCTTTTTTGGCGCAGACTGCTAGCGAGCGCTGTTTCGAGCTGCGTGTTTGAAATTGCGCGGGAGAGTCGGAATGTTGTTTCGCACTCGACAGATGGCGCCAAGTTTCCAAAAATCCAAGCTTGTTTTCAAGGCGCTAATGGAAAGCGTTCAGGGAAAGTGTGATCGCGATGTTAGCCGCTCGCGGACTGTCCCACTTCCAAAGTAATGCCCGTGCGGATTAAAATACCTAAACTAAAGATTATCATTCAAACTGGTGCGACACGTGTCTACCTGATGTTTTTAAGTTTAAAAGCTTGAGGAAAGCAAATGAAAGATTACGCTTTCCTTCTCGACCTGTGCGTGAGCTTAAAACAGGAGACTGATGTCGTAGTATAACTAGCGCTATATTTCTTCCAAGTCCAAGCATATGTTTCTTGGACTATTTTCGTCAAAAATGGGGTTCCGCATGGTTTCCTTATGTCAAGTGCTCGCTTGGAAGGGTGGGTGGAATGAATTGGTGACCCCCCCCCCCCCCCCTCCCCCCCATAAATGCGCCCTGCCGAGGTGCGATCTCTGAAAGGAGGTTCAGTAAAACCGGTTCAGCATTTTACACAATCAGCTGGCGCTCACATTAAACAAAACAGGCAGTGAGCGCTAATCGGCTTTTTAATTTTTTTTTTATTCGCAGAAAATTCTAGCAGTGCGTTTTTTAAATAGAACCGAGCCGCCACTCGTATACCGCTCACTCCAAGAGACCCGTAAATGCGCCCTTAGCAGACCGGCACAGTTGATTCCCAAATTCAGTCCTTCAGTGTTGCGTCCGCGATTTCTTCTCTTGCGTCTGCTTACATCGTGTTTCCAGCGGGGTGGTGCAAACGAACAAAACGATCGGAAAGGGAAAAAAAATTCTGTCAGAAGGGCTGCAAAACGCAACCAGGTGCTACACGGAGACAGCAGAACAGATTTAGCTGACATTTAAAACTGTTCTCAGTTAGGGACGCCAACGCCAAGATTCTGTTTTCGCGATTCTGTTTCGCTCTTTTCTAGGAGGCTGGAAGCGGGTGAAAGGTTTCCCGAGCGCATGCCTTCGTGGGAGGCGACAGTTGGCAGTAGCTCCCTTTCATGCAGAAGCAAGGGCACGTTTTTCGCTAAAAATACTCACGGTGTTGTAACATTGTTGCACAGCACTTGACGTCTTCCTCTCGATATTCTTTTTCTTTTATGGTCTATACGACCCTTCTTGGCCCTGTCCTCGGTCATAACATGGCAGCGCATGGCTGTCTTTGCAGCTGGCGCACCTCTGCTTCTCATGGGAGCAGCTTTATTGCGCCTATCTTCCATCTTCGATTATTGTTTCAAAGGTGGCCAGTATCAAGAAGAGGTAAAGCAGCTCAACGAACACGGACTACTGGAGTAAGATGAACACACAGGCTGAATACCAACTGGTATTTACTGTGCGCCCAAATAAGACCGTTTTTGATCAGTTGGTTGTCAGCGCGTGCTACTGTCTTCCTCCAGTCGCCTTTGTTCTTCGCGCTGCTTTGCCTCTTCCTAACGAACCAACTAGCCCAAACTGCCACTCTTCATCATTTGGCCAGTATATACAGGCCCGCTTGAGCTGCATTTTGTTTGGTCTCGTTTGGTTCTTGCTTCTAGAAATTTTCGCGCCAAGAATGATTGTCAGATCCCTCCGAACGTGCAATATTAATTTTTTTTTCCCTTTGTGCCAGCTGTATAATATTTTCTGACTTTCGGCTGCAGATTTCCTCTCTGTCTCTGCTGTCGCGTGCCTTATAGCGTCTATACGAAATATGTAAACAATACCTAACTGCTAATTAGCCTTAAAATAAAGAACCACCCCAGGAGCGCAGATGTTGACGCTGCTGTACTCCAAGCAGCTATAGATGCTTTGCTTCAAGACATGTATTAAACCCCTGTCTCGCCGATAGCATTTTGGTGGTGGCGGGATGCAGAAACATACACCCAATCTCAGTGCGCAGCATAGGAACAATCAATACGTTGAATCCATTCCAAGTTGTGTTGGGTTTTACTGCAACATGGATCCTAGCGTATCTGGGGATCGAGCATACAATTCAGCCCGCCCGCTCCCAGCATAGCGCTTTCAAGTGTAACCTCGGAAGTTTGGGGCGCCGGCGGGATTCGATACTGTACTCGTGTTGTTCTTGCGATATGAAACCAGCGCCTGGGTTAGTGTTAGCCACTGGGGTGACCTATAGGTATATGAGGACGCTGGGAGAGGACTTTGTGCAAAGTACTGGGACTCCGGAGTATATTAAGGCGAAAGCCTTTAATGCTTCGTGCTGTCGTTAGCAATCCGTGTCGGCAGCCGTGTCTGCGTCCGTGTCTGCGGCCGTGTCGGCAGCCGTGTCGAGAGATGTGTCCGCGTTTTTACGGGTGTCCACCGAGGTATGTGAGACAGTTACTGCGTAATTTCCTTTCCTCAAATACAATTTTCTGTTTCTTCATTACGGCCCCTCTTTCTTCTTTCACTGCCACTTTCTCCCTTCCTGTACGGTGCGGTTAAGGTGTCCACCGAGATGACTGAGAATTACAGCGCCGTTTCCTTTCCCCAAAAAGCGTTGCGTTCAAAGGGCAAGGCATCGCGCCGAACGGATGGTGGCGTTCCGTGGACTCCCTGGCAGCGCTACAACACACTGTCGCGTTCCACTCCTACAGGCGAAGCTTAAGCGCCATTAATTAGCAGTCAATTAGGGCTGAGTGATTAATCAGTAATTAGTCATTAATTAGTAATTTGTCATTACTTTGTCATCAATTATTTGTGACGTCATCCAGTGGTGATGTCACCAGTGTCATATATGCAAAGTGGTGCGGAAAACGCTTTCGCCTCTACGCACTTTAGACAGTCAAAGTGCCCCCTGAATTTTTTGCTATATATTCGTTGGTCATGTGCGGGTCCAACCCACGAGCTTCGGATAGGCGGGGACGGTACACCCCGTCGTGCGCTTCCGTGCTGCGCACGCCTGCCAGGATGCCGCAGCGCCCCCGACTTCGGGTAGTCTCTTCGTGCCGCGCTTCAAACGAGAGCGCGATTGGGCCAATTTTTTTTAAAACGTCTTGGATTTGACGCCGGCACTGGTTGGTCAAGCCAGGACCTACCCCCTACGTACTGGAAGCGTGAGTGTGGGCTTCATCCCACACACCCCTGGTCTCACGGCAGTACTACTAACGGACGCACAAAGGGTTTGAGCACCAGTTCTGCTTTCCTTTCGTCCTCGCCTTCTCTGCCTACTGGGACGCCCGCAGCTTCAGCTTACCCAGAGATGACCCTGGTCTCCCGGAGGGGGAGGGAAGACGGACCGAAGCAGCGCTGCCGAGTGGTCCGTGGGCTCGGGTTACACAGGGACGACCCTACCCCTGATGACTTTAGCCAGCGGGGATTTCCCTGCAGTGATTCTGCTTGACACTTAGCCGAAGCAGCCTAGACTGCCACGGCGTATCAACTCCCGCGCGTAGTGTCCGCATTGAATGGTTTTCCGACGACTCCGCCCTTAGTCGTCATGTTACATCTGTTACAATATTACATCTGTGGCTTTCAAATGTAAATCATGCCAGGGCATTTCATCCAATCCTGGTTATTCAATCCTCCTGGTAATGACAATAGAAGTGAGCACAAGAAACAGCGGAGGAGCATAAGCGTCGTAACGGTGATCACAGCGGTAGTGTAGGCGGTGTAAAATAAATTTGGCCCCCGCAAACGGGCACGAAAAGACACATCAATGTCAGTTTATTCACTGCCGTAGTAGCTGTGTCTGGTAACACCGCTACTTGACCAGCCACTTCGGAAGTTTTTTGAAGACGCTGCCCTTATTTTGACGCAGTGTTGGGACGCACAATACTTTGTTTTTCACTGCGAGGTAACAGTGCATGTAGCAATTATCTTAAACAACTACGAATGGACTGCGAGTGTCACTAACCTGAAAGCGTTCCTAACCTCTCGCTATTATCCACTCGCAGAAAAAATATCTCACTTGTCTCTTTTTCATAAAATGTGTGATCACAGCTCATATTTACGCCTTCTTAAGGTTCGAACGACACCATACATTTCATCTCGTCTTAACCACCGCCAAAAAGTAGACATTCCACATTACAACAGCGTCAGTTATTCGTACTCGTTTCTTGCCGAAACTACCGAAGACTGGAATAACCTACCCGCATCATTGCAGGGAAAAACTGCACTTAAAAGTTTTCATTTATAACTTATTGCTGCGACTGACAGTATGTTTTATGTAATAACGGTTTTTCTTACGCATGGCATTTTTATTCCTTTTTGAGCTACCACCTGACGCTTCCGGGAGGGTTATTTTTTTGTATAAATTATTGTTTGCCTTTGACTTCTGCTTGAAATATTTTCGTTATTTGTCTCAATATTTTATATCTTTAGTTCAAGTTTGTGGGATCTGCCTTTGTTTTTGCCCCTCCCCTCTTTAACGCACAAATGTACCTTCAGGGTATAATAAATAAATAAATTAAATTATCGGCCAACCCTTGAACCAGCTTGCCTTTCAACATCATCAACACCACTACCATTCGCAGCGACCTTTGTAAAGCCGTGCGTACAGCATCCAAACTCCTTGGCTGCACACAGCAGGCATGTAACTTTTTACTGAACGCTTCTGCTTGTTCAAAGCTGCTTATACTGTTCAGATGGTAATGAGGTTTCTCTCTAATTTGGTGCTGTGCATTCTTGCGCCTATGCGAACATGTTTGTTCCACCTACTTACTAATTCGGAGCGGCTGCATTGCTCTTGGTTGGTTGGTTGGCCTCAAGTAGAATGGCACATACCCACTACGGGGGAGTGGCCAAGACACAGGCGGTGAACTGTTGGAATGATTAAGAGTTTAGAACCGACACCAAACTTCCTTTTCCTCTCCACGCTTCCTGCTCTTAGAGCACCAGCTATTCTCTCGGAACACTCTTCATTTGCTGTCTGTGAATCTCCGGCGTTCGTTACCTATTTACGCCACGAAAGTGTTGCCTCAGTGCCAGCACGCAGCTACAAGCGCCATGCAGAACTTTTTCAACGAAGATCTCTCTCTCTCTCTCTTAACTAAGGGTCTGGGTCACCTCCATGCTCCTCCTCCTCTTCCTCTGCAGAATATTCCCTCTTCCCTTTTTTTAGTGGAGAGGCCACGTCGTAGGAGAAATGGCCAACGAAAAATTCAGCTCAGCGTCATTTGAGGCAACAGCTAACTAAGCGACTGAAAGGAACTTAACTGGTTGCTCCAGTGCTCCGGTAGAACCGCGCGGCGAAGCAGGGATTATAGCAACAAAGCTCCCCAGTTGTTTTCAGCCAAAGCTGGCGTGCGTCGTTAAGCCTGTTCTGTAGCACGCGCAATCTGCGCATAGCTGGCACCTTAAGACCGTATCCTAATTTGGGGCTCTTTATTTATGCAACACGTCCAGGAAGCTGTCGTGCGTCTCGTGGGAGAAGCTAGCTGGAGAGCTTAAAAAAATGAGCATCGCTATATACTCTCCGCTGAGATAGGAGACCAGCAGCTGAACGCTGTTTGCTTGCGCCAGGCTGACCATCGGAGGCGCATAGCTGTGGCATATTCTGAGCAATTTTATCGCTATCATCCTTCAGCATGTGTGTAGGCGGAAGCCTTCCAGTTGCAGTTCGTATATTAATGATGACAATACCAGATGATACTGATGTTAACTGCTTTATCTTTTTAGCTACCTACTGCTAACCTGAAACGCAAGTGCGCGCATAAACGGACGCACAGCAACGGTGGCGGATACGTTTAATCGAGGTAACTTTAAAACGCGAGTGACATTTAGGGGTATGACATAACCGTACACAGCTGTAGATAACATGACGTCAGTTAGCATAGCATGGCTTATATGTGTGTACCACATCTGACGGCATACGGCTCAGCAACGGATGAAAACAACCCGGTTCAGGTGCTTACTGAACCGAAGCAAAATTTTGTTCGTATCAGCACTCACTCACTCACCCACCCACCCACCCACCCACCCACCCACCCACCCACCCACCCACCCACCTGCCCACTCACTCACTCACTCACTCACTCACTCACTCACTCACTCACTCACTCACTCACTCACTCACTCACTCACTCACTCACTCACACGATTGTTCGCTGGTTCGGTTTTTGCTTATTGGTAAAAGATTGATTTCTTTCATTCGCAGCCGTGGCGAGCTCAGCAAGTGCTGGTACATCCTCCTCTCTGGATCCGTGTTCATCAACGGCTCCATGTATCTTCCGAGGAGCAGGTGAGTGAGAGCGCATCGCCACCGACCTCTATTGGCATGGCCTCCCGAGGAGGCGTTGGTTACGCCGAGGAAGGCACTCAGCCCGAGATTCGAGCTCAGTGCTTTGCTGTGGCTGCCGATGCAACGCAATCCTTGGCGTAAACGAAAGCGCTCGCGGGACGCGAAGCTGTGGGCCGTGCGCGCTTTCGTGGTGCGTTCATCGACAACTGCCACGCTTAGGCAGTCCAGCGTCCGAAACCGCTGTTGACGCCGCGGGGACGGCGTTGAGCAAAGCGCCCAGCTGGCGGTGACGCGGCCGCTTGTGTGGTTGACTCGGGCACAGGATAAACACAGCGGATGTTTTGTCTGTACACACAATTGTAACTGTCATTTCCCTTCCTTGAAATGATCCGCCTTTCACTTCGATTATGCCGAATGACTCAAGAACATGATCCGATGTTTCTTTGCGTGGACAGGACTAGTGATGTGAAAGTCTTCCTTCTTTCCAGCGCACTTTATGCTCTTTTATTTCAGCTGAGATAATATCGAGGAAAGGAAAACGAGTAGCAACTGAAGTTCGGGTTGGCTGAATTAGTTGTTGAAGTTCGGGTGCTTAAGGTGGCAGCCGTTAAATTCAAACCCCGGGATCTATGGGCGAACTGCTAAGCAACATTTCAGGTGTTACATGTTAGGTAACGCGATAAATTTCCGAAAGAAAAGTAAAGACGGCATTGTTATATTTAGAATTTGGAAATGGGGATTTTTATGCAGTTTTTTTCTTCTTTTTACTACGGAGGAAGGGGAAGCCTGAAGAAGCAGCTGCCAGAGATTATAGCAAGGTTGCTGCGCATTTACTGTGGACGGAACATCACTCATCGAGCAAGGGGGAGTTTGTGCTGGGCGCAGTGCTTACGCTCCGCCTTGGGTTTCAAAGCCACGCATGTGGAGGTGCACGCTGAGTGCAGAAAAAACTGTTGGGCCCTTGAATGTCTCGGAAGCTGTGGCTACAGCCGATAATTGTTGCTTTTGGCGGTAGTATTATTTTCTCTTAAAAAGGCAAGTATCGCGAAAGCTCCCTATTCATAAAAAAGCCTGCAGTGTTTAGCAGTTTCCACTGGCTTTGAATTTTCCCAAAGCCCTAAAGAAGTATGCACGCGTCGGGAGACTTTCGTATCGGTAAAAAGACCCATTAAGCATTTTAGCGGTAAATCTGAAACGACTTGTTTGAAAATAACTTTGCGCATTGCACAATGTGGCTATTAGATTATTAGTGAATTTTTTATGGAAGGTGTCATGATAAGCGCGTCCGGGCCATTTCGGCTCTTTGGCGCCTCGATGTGCGCGGTATGCGGGCGCCAGTCAGTCGTAGAATCATGCGCCGGCTGACACACACAAACCACGAGCAAATGCCCCTCTGCGCGCTGCAGCCGATAAGCCGTCTCTTTCGCTGCTCAAGATTCCGTGATGGGCTGTTCCCGTTCATGAGACGTGCAGCAGCTGTCCGAGCAGCCAGAGGCAATCCTTCTGCGTCAGATTCGCGCCGATACGAGGCACCACGCGTCAGCAACCCCGGACGGCCATTCGATTCGCCTGCTATGGACAGAGGCATGCGCGCGTGTATCGCGCCCATTAGCTTCAGCCTCAGGGTTATGATTACTTCGTCTTGACGGATCGAGGCAGGTGTCCAGATTCCGCATCGGTCCCCGACGCCCTCCTGGCGGCTCACGAGGAGTGCTATCGGGGAGCCAGTCGCTGCTGGCCCACATATCGAGGAAAACAGGAGAGTGGGTGCGGAGGAGCTGGAACAAGGGCTCCCGCCGAAAGGTGTGACCATGGGGCTACTGCGGCTCCCTCGCATCTGCTGCAGCGCTGGACCGGAGGACGACTCTGCTCGCCGAGGCACCACACGCGACGCTGGCCCCCGTGCTGGGCGAGCGCCTCTGTCCGCCGTGTGTGGTCCTCCTCCGGCGGGGCGATTCCTCCACCCGTCCGCATTTGTGGCCCTACCACCACCGCAGTGGCCGCCGGCAGCGGCGACGCTGCTGTCGTGTGGGTGGGTGGGCTTCGGCGCAGAGGGGGAGAACAAGGAAGAGGGATGCGTTGATCGTGGCACGAAGAGGGGGGAGGAGAGGAGAGGGATGCAGGGCGCGCAAAGCCGTCTCGCATGTGCTGGCGGCGATCAAGGCTGTGACGTCGTCGACTCTGAACATCCCGGCCATTATTAGTCTGCCAGACCGTCTCAGAAGAGTGCGATGACGGACCCTAGGCGGTCCTTACCGTGACTGTGATTTCGTGCCTAATTTTGCGTAACCTGCTTGAATAGTCAGAAGAAAGGCGGTTTTCTGTTAAGAACAGTAGCTAACGTTGCCCTGTTAATAAATTTCCGGAAATTCGCGCTTTTCGCCCTTCTTTCGAGCGTTTAAGGATCGTCGGATAACGATGTGCTTGATCGTGTCCAAAGATTAATGCAACGTAAAGACAAATTATGTCTGGAAAAAAAAAAAAGTTCCCGTCCTCTTTTTTTTTTTCATGAGCCAGCTTTTGACAGAGGCCTTTGTAAGGTCTCTGAGTGGCCACGAAGCATATGCTACAAATGAACTGCGCTTGCCATCCGTGCCAGCATTTCCTTTCAGATATGCGTTTTAATGGGCGGAGCTCTAATATATGTGGATTTACAGGTCATCGATTAATTATTTTTTCGCGTTTGTGCGGTTTCAAAGCTATCAGTCGACTGCGGAAGCTCCCAAGAGTGTTGCTTCCGCCCGCGACTTGGATATATCGCGGCAGCATTTGCACTGACGCACTTGCCACGCGCGCACAGTTTGCATAAATGGTGAAGAAAGGCACTTGAACTTCACATAAACGGTCGTGTATGTCCTGTACACGCATGCGTACTGACGCGCGAAGAGGACGTTTGTTCATCTTCGCAGGAGCTGCTCTTGTCTCGCCGTGAGCCATTGATTTACAGTACGTGACAGATTGCCCTCGCTGAAGGCACGTCATCTTATCGCAGAGGAATACGCTGGCTAGCTTGGCAGCAATACATGATCTCAAACGAAACAATGTGAGAGTAGCTGGGGGGAAAATGCTTCGAATTCAGGGCGACTGAATAAGCATCGAAAGTAAGCCCCCGCACAAACGGTCATTGCTCTTACTTTTTTTCACGTTGGTAGACTGTTGTTTAACAGGGTGAGAATCCATGTGTCCGGAAACGTAAACGGCCTTGTCGCCCATTCGCGAGAGGATACAAGTCGAGGCGCAAAATTTAATTCCGTCTGTGGGGCGGAATAGCCCGTTGTGCTCTAAGCGTTGCGGGCCGGGCGCTATTATTTTTCATTCCTTTTACACGCCCACCCTAATTTTGTGGGTCGGCGAGGGGGCCGAGAAAACACCGCCTGACCGGCCGTTTATCCGGGTGCTCGGCGGTCTACGCTGTCCTGCGGAAGCGTTGAGGTCGCGCTGACTCCGCCCCAAGTTGCGATCCGACCGAGCGAGTAAGCACAGCGTGCTGCTCGTGGATCGCCACGAATTCTGTCAATGAAGTTTGGGATAACTTCCGGCGTGGATTCCTGTGAGGGGAAGCGTGAGGAGCCATCGCTCGTTTGTGCAGGCACGCAGCGCAGGTCCAAGGTGCAGGACGATCTCGGTTGTAGTACTTGAAATATTCACAATCATGGCCTGTATTCGTTTTGCACCGAGTGCACGGCTGCAAGTGGCTCTCGGAGCATCCTCTTTCAAGCGTAAACTCTTCATTGTAACGATTCCAATGGCAGTGTTTTATGTGTACGCTCTGCGATCTTATGCAGCTGTGAGATCATGGGCTTCGCACCATCAAAACGCCAAACCGATAAAGGCGACTACGGGAAAAAAAGAAAAGAATGGAGCGCTGGTGGTTCAATTAAGCGTACCATAGCAGCGTTTCCCCTGTCATTTCCTAATAAAACAGTGGTTACAAAGACACAGTGGCCTGCTTCTCGTGGCTCAGATTCTGCCCCGCGAAGGTTGCGGCGGATCGGCCTTGACATTATAGATGCTAGTGATTTAATGCCGACGAAGAGAAACGTAAAATAGAAGAGGCTGTTTAGAAAAGCGAGAGACGAGAGCGAGCACAAGTGACAGAGTGAGACATTATTTCGCGCGTGAGTGCAAGCGCGCCGAACGAATCCAGCAAATACTCCCTGGAATTCCGCCATTAATCAGGGCACGTGGCACGCCGCACTCGTATTTCTTAACCCGCTTCGAAGCGCGTGAGGCCACATAACGTCCTCGAGACGCCCATCCATCGACACACTTTCGCGCTTTCTTTCGAGAGAATTCATTCATCTCTCTTGGCCTTGAAGCAAATGTGTGTAGCCTCTCACGGCCACACCCTTCCTGCAAATTTTCGGAACAACCCGAGTCAGCCGGGCTGCGCATCTGCATGCGCTACGAAGGTCGCGTCGCAACGGCCTCGCGGGCAACTTTTCCGAGAGGTTTGCACCAGCACAAGCGTGGCGTCGCGTATGCACCGTTCGTGTGGGGGATATCGCAGTGGTCTGGCGCTTTCGCAACCCTCCGATTGACACGCATGCCCTCCAATAGGCCAAGGCCTGCCCTGGCGGGGGCTGCCTTGCCGGCCCAGAAATAACCCTCGCGTGCGCGCGGCTGCACGCGAGACTTTGGCGGGGGCGTTTCCCTCACGTCGACGCACCCCTGAGTGCTTTGCACAGGGCACCAAGCTGTGGTTGTACGGGCCGTGTGAAGCCCTGATGGACGACGCGACAGGCGCACGCCAGCGCATGAACCTCCGACACGGCGCGGTACTCGCACCGACACTGTTCTCGCGGCAGAAGCTTCTCGCTGAGACTACCAACCCTTTCCATGGAAGGCGCCTTTGCTCGTCAGCAAAAAAAAAAAAAAAAAAAATGAAGAAGGAAAAAGGAAAAAAACGCAGCGTAGCCTTGCAGGCTTTCTTTATCGAGACTGTCGAAGAACCATTTTATGGACGAAGAAAACCGTTTTGAGGGTGCGGCTTACATGAACAGTGCTCCGTGGAAAGTGCTGTTATGGCCTATCGAGATATGGGCGTTGTAAAGAGTTCTGTTACCGCAGCGGTGGCCTGTATTCATTTCAGCATCCGCCTCGTATGTGGGAGGTGTGGGGTTTGATCCCTAGTTCCGCCAGGTATACCCTCCGGTGATACAATGGGCATGACTTTTCCCCTGGTCTGGTGCTCGGCTTCTCCTAGCGGAAGACTCGGGGAAAAGGGGTCTATAGACAACACAGTGCGCATGTGTTGTCCTTTTCTTTATTGTGTTGTCGTCGTTGCGCCGCAGTATTAAGGCGGAAGCCTTTAATGCCTCATCGTTGTAAGCAGGAGTTGTCGACAGAAATGTCACGCTTTTCAATTGGTCGAAACGGTCGTGACGTCAGAGTGCGCGCATTTCAAATGGGGCCAATTGTACTTAGTAACCATGCAGCCGGGCTAGTAACCATGCAACCAATAAAAGGGATCGTATAGTGATGCTGCAAGTAAGTGGGACTGAGTTTAGTTAATTGCTTAATCACCAGATAAATCAGGCCAGATAAATAAATAAAACCGAGTGGGAAATTGGGTGAGCTCGGGAATCGAACCCCGGTCTCCGGAGTGCGAGACGAGCATGCTAACCACTCCACCATGCCAGCTTTTTTTTCTCCTTTATTGCATGGAAGAACTTCCGTAAAAAGGGGGAAAACTTCAATCAAACTGGTTCGCGTCTCAAGTTACCGGGCTGCTTAATAGGAGCCCGCCATAGCCTTAACTCAACACTGCATCCCCAACAAAACATCAAAATTCAGGGAGGCACACACAGGCATCTAGGCACGGCAGCCAGCTTGGAGGTTCTTCGCGTGCAGCATATACACTCCTCACCAAAGCACACTGTTCACGAAACACAGATTTGGACGATCTTGGTGGCTCGGCATACCTGTCCATCATACGGCTTTTCCTAAGACTGAATAGTCCCATCAACACAAACAGATCATAAGGCACAACAGAGTTTTTGCCAACAGGCAGAAATATAATAGTGTACGGTGTAATTTCAATGTCCTTCTTAAGAGTTCGTTGTAGTATGTCCCAAAAGAACATGGCATCACGGCACAGGATGAAGCAATGATCGATGGTTTGGAATGAACAAAGGCGCGTCTAGTGAATACGGTGTCTTCGTTCGCTCCCATCTCCCTCCATTCCCCTTACGGCGAGGTTTAGGTGTCCACCGAGATATGAGAGAGAGAGAGAGAGAGAGAGAGAGAGAGAGAGAGAGAGAGAGAGAGAGAGAGATACGTTTCCTTTCCTCAAAAAGCAATTTACCGACGAGCAAGGCATAGAACCGAACGGGTGATGGCGTTCTATGGACTCTCTGGCAGCGTTGCACGACGCTGTCGCGTTCCACTCTTAGAGGCGAAGCTTAACATCGTAACCACACATCAGTGACGCAAGCAGCAACACCGCGCTTAGGGCTTTCGCCTCACCGCACTTTAGGTCAACAAAGTGCCGCCCTGAATTTATTTCAGTCGGGTCTATATAACCCCATCTTGTACAGGCAAAAAATACCTTGCTCCATGGCTCTCTTTGACCATAGCTGCCCTTGCGCCATTAAAGCATCATTCTATCATCATCTGAGAGTTGTGTTTAGAAATAAGACATTGCAACAGGTTATGGCCTGATCTATGTTCTATATAAACCGAGGAAACGGGGAAGCGATTACAGGCGGGTATCAAGAAACTATAGCGGCCGAAATCTCAAATCTCAGCGAGGTCACGAGTGTGGCTGGCTTGTGCCTATGGCCTTCACAGTTATGACGATGCTCAACTGAGGCGTAGGCCCCAATCGCGGACTATTCAAACGGACAGGTTTGTGGCTCTGCCGCTAATGCTAGTTATTATTCGAATACTTTCGTGACACAGACCATAACTCTTGCCTATTTTCCATGCGTCATTATCGCTATATCAGTTCGGCGGGCTGTCTTCCATGTGTCCCCAGAGATTTGAAGGAACTTCACGATAAAATTTGATTTCTTAAGATCCTAAACAACTTCGCGGCGAAATATTTGCAGCCTGGGTTGTGGAAACGAACAGGAAATCATGGACTTTGCTACAACTTTCTTGCTACATCAATGCATCGACACGGTGAAGATTCTGAGCTAGGGTTTCCGAAAGAAAAGACCTATTAAGCGACACTAAACGAAAATATCAAATTTAGCAATATGGTTAAATTATGCTCAGAAAATCGCATATGAAAGTCCCGAAACCCTTCAACATCCGAACCCTACGCGAAAGTGAGCACATTCGCGCCATTTCTATGCCGTATTTGCAATGGAGCTCTCCGATCAGTCAGAGGATCTACTTGGAAAGACCGTAAACATTGCCAACTAGTCCGCTGGCCGAGTCAGATGTCACGTCTGCAAGGTGCAACTGCAGGACGCCTCGTTCGCTTTTGCTTCGGGCGCAACGAACGTACACCCCATTTAGGTGCCGTGGCAGGGAGCTTAAAAACGCGGGCAAACTATCGAGAAAGTTTGATCGAGGTTAGAAGAGGCTCGCCCAATGCATTGCTCCATTTGAACTCATTAAAATGTCTGTCTCTCTGAAGGTTAATGAAGGAGCCGTAAAAAGAAGCCCTTCCAAGATGTGCAGTGCGCAAAGCATGGAGCATCGTGTTAATAGCTGATGACGTCAAACAGTGGACTGCATTCCGTAGCTTATCTCACTAAAATCTTCCAGACCATTTTACGGTTCGCTTCGGGAGCCAAGGGGTACTCCGTTTATAATTGCTTCCGCCTTTTCGTCAGGATGAGCCGCGGAATGTCACGCTATTCGTCAAAAGGTCATCCTTTTCAGGTTCTGACGCAAAATTCCCTGTTACCAAAAGAGGAACGTTCTTCACGGCAACGGAGCGCGATAAGCTTGCAGCATCACGCGTTGAGCCGGCCGTCAGCGTTGTTGCTGGCCCTTATACTGCTTTCGCTGCAGCTGTTTTGGCCGCCGCCTGACACCGGCGTCTCCCGAGACGAGCGGACGTCAGACGTGCGGGCACGCCGCGGGCCCGCCCCCTCCAGCTCCGCGGCAACAGATGCCCCGCTGTCGGAGCAGAGACGCATTAGCGGCCCTATTCTGGCGCCTCATTAGCAGCGCTTGTGTGCGGGTTGGCCCGGTACACCCGGGAGCGAACTAGAAGAAAAATAAGAAATAAATGAAATAAGGTTCCCTGCGCTAAAGTTAAACTGCGAATACCACGTGTTCTTTTGAAGGAGCAAAGGTGTAGAAAAAAGTTTAATGAGAAGGTTTGTACGCCGACCCCTCAGCAACAACCCCCCCCCCTCCAATTCTTGGATATCAAATTCAGAACGTAGCTGATTTTTCGAAAAATATGTTTGTGGTGATTAGCGTAACTTGCGACATAATATACGCCCGTGATGAACATTATGTGGTGTCACAGTCGCAGAGCGCAGGCTAGTGGCTTGAATTTGCTGGACGCCTGAGCCTAGGCTAAAGTCTGGGGGACCAAATTAAGTTTCCTCTCTCTATCTCGCAGTCATCCTCCATATGCTTGATGCTGTATTGAGGCCTTGAGAAAAGCTTCCTAGGCAGGGGAATGTTTTCATGTGGCCTTTTACTTTCTGGCTGAAAATTTGTTTTTCAGCAGGCAAAATTTCTAATAATCAATTGCAGCAAGTTAATTTGTTTCTTAATTCCAAAATAAATATGCTCGTCCTTGAACGGGAAGCGCGTCGGCCTCATCGTCACTGCATACATTGGTGTGTTTTTCTTCGCTTGGTCCTGCTTTTTTTCCCTTCTATCCTTACTTTATTTTCTCTTCTTGCTTCCTCTTTCTTTTCCTTTTTTTATGTCATTATTTGTAGCACTTTGTATACAATCTCTGCCGGTCTGAATGCACGGCGTATATCGAGTGCGGCCGGTGACAGCCAACCTCGGCGCGGGGAGAAGTCGAAATGGCAGGAGTGGAAAATCGTGTTCTGCTGATTAGGCTTTCTGCGCCTCCCAATTTTTGGCCGATCCCGCAGTGTGGGTGTCTGCCACCACACGCTTCAACAACAACACCGCGAATAGTAAAAAGAAGAACTGAAGGGAAGAAAGAAGACGTTTTTTCTGGCGCACGAAGGTGGTTCGGGCGGTGAAATTGTTTGGATATTCGGCGTACACGTGGCCCTCGTCCCGGTGTCCTTCGTATCCTGAGTGG